>NC_044559.1:40626545-41826545 GCF_007565055.1 Rhinopithecus roxellana
TGGGAGGTACCGCCGAGCCGCGCCCGAGCACAGGAGGGAGGGCAGGAGGCCGGGCGGGCGAAGCGGCGCCCCGACCCCCAGCCCGCGGGCCCCTGGAGCCGCTTACCTGACGGTGGCCGCTTCCTGCTCAGCCGGCTCACGGCGCGGTTGAACATCGCCGCGGGCGCCCGGGAAGGAAGCAGGAGCAGCCCGGCGGCGCGGCGGCTGAGCCGGAGGAAGGCGAGGAGGAGGAGGAGGGCGAGGAGGAGGAGGGCAAGGAGGAGGAGCGGGCTCAGCACCGCCCCGGAGCGCTAGGTCCCCGCCCGCCGCCCTCCTCCTAGCCAGGCGCCGCGTGGCGCGCTCAGTGCGCCCTGCCCGCCCCCGCCGGTGGGGGCTCGCGGTTCCGCTCCGGGGTGCCCGGGCGGGGCAGGGCAGCTCGGGGTGACCCCCGATCGCCGGGAGTCTGTCCTGCGCCTGGGATGGGGTCCACTGGCCCAGAGGGAGCCCGCGTCGCCGGGAACTTAGTAGCCCAGCAGAAGTGGTTAGCGCGTCCCGGGGTCCCTGGCCCTCGCCCAAGATGCCGCCCCGGCCGGCCCCGCCCAGCTTCAAGCTCCCGCGCCCATCGCGGTCTCCCGCCTTCTCCCTGCAGCCCCGGAGAAACGGGCACGGCGCCGCGGGCGCACCGCGCTTCGGGGCTCTCAGCGAGCCTTCGCGGGTGGCAGGCGGAGTCCCCTCCTGGGTCACAGGCCGGGAAACCGAGGCCTCGCTATTCTGCAGAGTTCAGGCGCGACCCGGCCCGTGGCCTTTGCCTCCTCGTCACCAGGATCCCCGCCTGCCGGGGCCTGGCTGCTCCCCGACTTCGTGGGTGCTGCGCCTTCCCGCCCCGCGAATGCGTGTGGGTCGTCCCCAGGGCCGCTGCGCTGAGCTAGCCGAGCCGCCGCGGGTGGGCGCCCTCTCCCCTGGCTGTGCCGCGCGGGCGCCAGGACTCGGGGAGACCTGAGAGAATTCCGCAGGAACCCCCCGCTTCCAGCGCCGGGCGGTGCTCTGTCCCGCATACCGCACTCTCGGGACACTTCTCGAACTTTGGAGACACGTGGGCACAGCCTCTGGCAGGGCCTTCAGGCTCCACGACCGGGACCACTCAGGCCCCCACGGCGTCACCTGCTGGGCGCTGCGCGCTCCACGGTCTCCTATTATTTCATTTCTTCTACAGAGCAGCCCCAGAGGGGATGTCATTAGCCCCCATTTTCTTGAACATTTGGTTTGCAAGAAATTGTCTTTCTGGCGAGTTTTATTTTTCTCCTTGTGTATCTGGCTTTGTCTCTAAATTGGTCTTTATTTTTAGCTGTACTAATTGCTATTTTTCTAAACTGTTCCCCAGCCGCCCTCCCCCCCCACCCCCCCGTCCTTTTGCAGTTTTTTTCACTACTTGGCACTTTCTTTTGTATCTTCTATTCTGAGCTTCCAGTTCTGCTCACTTTCCCTCTCCGTCTACCCACCCCACAGCCCCAGTTGCACCCCAAGTGTGTCCGGTGGTTGCTTCGTGTTTTGATCCCCGCTATTCCCCCTTAAAAGTCGTTTTCCTCAGGGCATTTCCAAGCACTCTCCCACTTCTGCCACAAGAGGATTTCCAGGCTCCTGAAGCGAACGCGGTGACCAAGAACAGGGTTGGACCCAGCGGGGGGCGTTCTGCTTTTAAAACTGCTGTTGTTGGCCTGCTCCGGGCCCAGACAAACTTCCATCTCATTGTAATGGGATCAAGCTGTGATACTTAACTATAGGCAAGAGTTTCACCTTTCGTAAGAGCAGGATTTTAAATGCTAGCAGAGTCCTGGATCCAAGTGAGGTCACTGCATTCTTTTTGTTTTGTTTTGTTTTGTTTTGTTTTGAGACGGAGTCTCGCTCTGTCGCCCAAACTGGAGTGCAGTGGCCGGATCTCAGCTCACTGAAAGCTCCGCTTCCTGGGTTTACGCCATTCTCCTGCCTCAGCCTCCCGAGTAGCTGGGACTACAGGCGCCCGCCACCTCGCCCGGCTAGTTTTTTGTATTTTTTAGTAGAGACGGGGTTTCACCGGGTTAGCCAGGATGGTCTCGATCTCCTGACCTGGTGATCCGCCCGTCTCGGCCTCCCAAAGTGCTGGGATTACAGGCTTGAGCCACCGCGTCCGGCTATCACTGCATTCTTATAACAATAACAAGGGAATTGGTGCAACGCACCCACCCAGAAAACTTCCCCGAGACGAAATTACAAGTAATCCTAACAGGAAATAAGCACACTGGCACACAGGGGTAAAAGTTAGGCACAGCAGCTCAATGTTATGCTAGTTGCCAAGTCCACCCTAGCGTCTCCTGAAAAACACTGGTGTGGCTTAAGACATGCTATGAATCCCTCCTGAGCTGAGAACCCCAGGCATCTCTTAAATAAAGGGAAAATATAGCAGCCTTAAGTCACTTTTACTGTCCTGTTAGCACATCAGATAGTAAGTACAAAAATTAAGATGCATAGTTAAGGCAGGACGCTGTGGCTGACATCTGTAATCCCAGCACTTTGGGAGGCAGGCGGATTGCCTGAGGTCAGGAGTTCAAGACCAGCCTGGCTAATATGGTGAAGCCCCATCTCTACTAAAAATACAAAAATTAGCCAGGCCTGGTGGCAGGCACCTGTAATCCCAGCTACTTAGGAGGCTGAGGCAGAAGAATCACTTGAGCCCCAGAGAAGGAGGTTGCAGTAAGCCAAGATCTGAAGGAGGAAGTTGCAGTGAGCCGAGATCTCACCACTGCACTCCAGCCTGGGTGACAGAGCAAGACTCTGTCTCCAAAAAAAGGGGAAAAAGGCCGGGCGTGGTGGCTCATGCCTGTAATCCTAGCACTTTGGGAGGCCAAGGCAGGCCGATCACCTGAGGTCCCGAGTTCGAGACCAGCCTGACCAACATGGTGAAACCTCATCTCTACCAAAAATACAAAATTAGCTGGGCGTAGTGGCGGGCATCCATAATCCCAGCTACTCAGCAGGCTGAGGCAGGAGAATTGCTTGAACCCAGGAGGCAGAGGTTGCAGTGAACTGTGCTCCAGCCATTGCACTCCAGCCTGGGTGACTGAGCAAGACTCCATCTCAAAAAAAAAAAAAAAAAAAAAAAATGCATGGTTAACGTTTAATGTACACAGTTTAAAATTTTTGCCTGGGACATTGAAAGATTGTCCTCATGAAATTGCTGTAAATAACTGTTTTAAGTGTCTAAAGTTTCAAAAGCCAGTTTTCAAAGTGCACTGTGCAAAAAACCACGTATAAAAGTATAAAGCCTCCTAACTCCTAAAACTTGCGAAACGCGCACATACACACACACACAGGCACACACACACACACGATTAAGTTCCAACCGTGATTTGCATTGGATTGAAGGTGCTCACCATCCAAATGGCATTTTTCCTGTAAGTCCAGCATGCACTTTCTGAAGCTTTTTTTTTTTTTTGTAGACACAAGGGTCTCACTATGTTGTCCAGGCTGATTTCTGACTTCTGGGCTCTCAAGTGATCTTCCCTCCTTAGCCTCCTAAGTCAAGCCTTCACAAACAAACTGTGGTAGCCAGTGTGCAGAACAAGAGGATAAGCAGTTTAGCCCCTTTCTGCCCCTGCTGGTCTCACTTTTGGTTCAAGGGCATTCACATCAGGCAAGAAGCAAGAGACCCGGATGTCTTCTGGTAATGCAAGATTTCAGAGGGATTACTGGCTTTGGAGTTCAATATTTTCATTCTACCCAGAAACTAAAAAATTGGTAAGCTGTGAATACATTTTAGAACCTCTCATCACCAGAGTTTATATAACAATTCTAGGCCAGTTGAGGCAGACAAGCTATAGTAAAATGAGTAAGTGGCCAACTTAAAGTCAAGAGACCTGGGTACTAATCCTGAGCAAACAGCAACCAGCTGTGTGGACACACCACCTGAGTCCTCAAACACATCGCAGCCTCAAGGGACAGGGCAAGGAGAGGTGCCACCTACACTCCAAGCAAGTGGTGTTCGATAGCAATAAACAAAAAAGCATCTGGCATAGTGCCCAGCACATGTAGGCACACAAAAAAATTACTGGAATTTTAATCACTCTTACTCCCCCTACAGTGATGTTTTAATAAATGATAAACTTTATCATACAGCCAGTCAAAAGTGGATTTATTTTCAGTTATAGGAAATTGGCTGTGAAGGAGGGAAAGTAAATTGTTGCAACTATCTAGAAGGAAGAGAGGCAGATTTGTTAAGATATGTATTTGACAACATATGTAAGAGTCTTCAAAATGTTTATACCTCTTGGACTAGTGAATAATTCTGTAACTGGTAATTTGTGCCAAAAGAAAAACAAATGATGCAAACATTTACGTGCACAATCAAACAACATAACACTTCTTTTTATCAGTGTTATTTACAGTAGCTAAAAATGCCCACTAAGAGAATGACTAAGGTATAACCTATTCTTGTGATAGAATATTTAACAGTTGTAAAAAACTGTGAAAAATCTTTGGAACTTGGTGGAAAAAACTGGTGCAAAGAGAAAAATGAAAGAATCTTAGACGAAGCTCTCATTGAAAAAATAAGGATACAAATACACAGAAAATTTTCAGTGTTGAGGAAGAGGAGAATATGGTATGTTTATACATAGAAAGCTAGCAGTTAATTACACCTAAATATTACTAGACTGTATCTCTACATGATAGGATAATGGGTTATTTTACTTTTCATCATTACATTTTCCTGTTTTGCAAACTTCTGCAGTGTATGTGCTTTTAAATCGGAGAAAAATCACTAATTAGAGACTAGTTGAAATCTCTGCTGGGTTTAATGCCACAAAAATATATAAGGCTTCATTTCTGTTGTGGTTTTGTGTTTTGTTTTTCAGAGACAGGGACTTGTTCTGTCGCCCAGGCTGGAGTGTCGTGCTGTGATCATGGCCCACTGCAGCCTTGAATTTCTGAGCTCAAGCAATCCTCCTACCTCAGCTTCCTGAGTAACTAGGGCTACAGGAGTGCACCACCATACCCTGCTACTTATGTATATATGTACGTATGTATGCATTTATTCATTCTTTTTTTACTTTTAATTTTATTTATTATTTATTTATTGGAAATAGAGTCTCGCTGTGTCCCCCAGGCTGGAGTGCAGTGGCGCAATCTCGGCTCATGGTAACCTCTGCCTCCCAGGTTCAAGTGGTTCTCCTACCTTAGCCTCCTGAGTAGCTGGGATTACAGGCACATGCCACTATGCCCGGCTAATTTTTGTATTTTTAGTAGAGACAGGGTTTCACCATGTTGGTCAGGCTGGTCTCGAAATCCTGACCTCGTGATCCGCCCCTCAGCCTCCCAAAGTGCTGGCATTACAGGTGTGAGCCACTGTGCCTAGCCATCATTCATTTATTTTTGTGGAGATGGGGTCTTGCTATGCTGCCCAGGATGGTCACAAACTCCTGATCTCCTACCTCGGCCTCCCAAAGTGCTGGGATTACAGGTGTGAGCTACAGCATCTGGTCCCCGCCCGCCTCCCCCCACTCCAGCTTTTTTTAAGAGTCAGAGTCTCATTGGGCGAGGTGTCTCATGCCTGTAATCCCAGCACTTTGGGAGGCCGACGGGGGCAGATCATGAGGTCAGGAGATTGACACCATCCTGGCCAACATGGTGAAACTCTGTCTCTACTAAAAATACAAAAATTAGCTGGACGTGGTGGCATGTGCCTGTAATCCCAGCTACTCGGGAGACTGAGACAGGAGGATCGCTTGAACTAGGGAGGTGGAGGCTGCAGTGAGCTGAGATCACACCACTGCACTCCAGCCTGGTGACAGAGTGAGACTCCATCTCAAAAAACAAAAATAAAAACAAAGAGTCAGGGTCTCCATCTGTCATCCAGGCTAGAGCGCAGTGGTACAATCATAGCTCACTGCTACCCACTCCTGGGTGAGCCTTCATTTTTACCACATTGGTTTTGCTTTCTTAAAACTCTTAATTTCCCATGGAAGGAGCAAGCAGACACTGGCTGCCTTTCCCATCTTTGATCTCTCTTGCACTTCAAGTCCCACATTCCTGGCATATCACAGCTGGAGGATCGTTGGAGATCAGCATATTATGCTGCAGATCAGGAAACTGAGGCTCAGACAGCAGCTGAACTTGTGTTTAGCTACGATGTGATACTAGGTTTCCCGACTCCTGGGCAGGCAGTTTTCCTGGTACAGCACTCTTTATCTGGTTTGTCTGTTTGAGACAGAGTCTCATAATGTCACCCAGGCTGGAATGCAATGGTGCAATCACGGCTCACTGCAGCCTCCACCTCCCAGGCTCAAGCAATTCTCTCCTCCCACCTCAGTCCTCTTCAGTAGCTGGGACCACAGGCGTACACTACCACGCCTAGCTCTAATTTTTATTTATTTATTGCAGAGATGGGGATCTGTCTCCCTTTGTTGCCCAGGCTCATCTGGAATTTCTGGGTTCAAGCGACCTCCTTCCTTAGCCTCCTAAGTAACTGGGACTACAGGCACATGCCACCATGCATGGCTAATTTTTTTTTTTTTTTTTTTAGCTGGAGTTTCGCTCTTGTTGCCCAGGCTGGAGTGTGCAGTGGTGTAATCTGGAACTACAGGCACATGCTACCACGCATGGCTACTTTTTTTTTTTTTTTTTTTGAGACAGAGTTTCGCTCTTGTTGCCCCCGGCTGGAGTGCAATGGCTCGATCTCGGCTCACTGCAGCCTCCTCCTCGCAGGCTCAAGCAATTCGCCTGCCTCAGCCTCCTGAGTAGCTGGGATTACAGGCATGCGGCACCATACCAGGCTAATTTTGTATTTTTAGTAGAGACGGGGTTTCTCCATGTTGTTCAGGCTGGTCTCAAACTCCCGACCTCAGGTGATCCGTCTGCCTCGGCCTCCTAAAGTGTTGGGATTACAGGCGTGAGCCACCGTGCCCAGCCGGCTAGATTTTTATAATACTATGTTTTTTAAAGTAAATTTTATTATATTATTATTTTACTTTTATTTTTATTTTTTTGAGACCCAGTCTCGCTCTGTCACCAGGCTGGAATGCAGTGGCACAATCTCGGCTCACTGCAACCTCTGCCTCCCGGGTTCAAGCAATTCCCCTGCCTCAGCCTCCCAAGTAGCTGGGATTACAGGTGTGCACCACCACACCTGGCTAAATTTTTGTATTTTAGTAGAGATGGGATTTCACCATGTTGGCCAGGCTGGTCTCCATCTCCTGATCTCGTGATCCGCCCACCTTGGCTTCCCAGAGTGCTGAGATTAAGTGAGCCACCATGCCTGGCAAAAGTAAATTTTATTTTTAGAGCAATTTTAGGTTCACAGCAAAACTGAACAGACAGTAGAGTTCCACGTGCCTCCTGCCCCAAACACGCATAGCCTCTCATAGCATATGACCTCCCACACCAGAGAGGTACATTTGTACAATCAAGGAACCTACACTGATACATTGTTATCATCCAAAGTTTGTATCAAATACCCTTTTCCCATCTCAGGACTCCCACCTTTTTTGGGGGGCAGGGGGCTAAGGAGCGGAAAGTTTAATAGGCAGGAGAAAGAGAAGGGAGAACAGTTCTCTCTCTAGGGAGGGAAAGGGGCTTCCGAAAGGAAAGACCAGCCAGTGGGGGGTTCTCACCGGATTTTATAGGCAGGCTTGAGAAGGCGGTGTCTGATTTACGTAGGGCCCACAGACTGGTTGGATCAGATGTGACATTTACATAGCGCACAGGGAAGGCTGGCCACCCCACCCTAACGCTATTACACAAATGAGTTTTCCACTTGACTGGTGACATCCTGTCTGCTCCTTATATACATGTGGCTGGCAAAGACAAGGGAAGATGGAGCCGCCATTTTGAACATGCCTAGTCCCAGGTAGCTTTCTTCCTGCCGGCATTCACCCGTGCCAGCATCCAGCTTGCTTGTCTATGTCTGCAGTTTGATTTTACAGGCTGCTCTTTGATAGGAAGTGATTTTAGGGTTGCTTTCTTAAAAAGGAAAACCTCACTGAGGACTCCCATACCCTCACTATCTGAGTAATTTCTTCTTAACTCCTGTATCATTCCCCCCTCAGAAGTGGTAACCCTAACTGCTGTTAGGGAGTGTTGGATGATGACTCTTTCTGGCTACTTCCTGCTGAAAAGGGGCAGGACTCCCACCTTTCTATCTCCAACCTGATATCTCTTCTTGGACATCTGATGGCACACCTGAAAAGGAATACATCCAAACAGAACAACTCTTCCACCTCCATTAAAAGCAACTTCAACCTTCCAGTTGCTCAGACAATTGTCTTGGGATCATTTCTCATGCCTCTTGACTAGTGATCAAGTAATCCTTCGAAATACATGCAGAATCCCTCACTTCCCACTGTCTCCATCTCCACTGCAATCACCCTTGCCCAAGCCATCATCTCCATCTGCACTGCAGTCACCCTTGCCCAAGCCACCATCTCCTGCCTGGAGTACCACAGGTGCCTCCTAAGGGCGACCTTGCCATCACCTATTCCAAACCCAGCAACCAGAGTGATCCTTTCAAAACCAGGGACATCTCACCATGTCAACCCTCTGCTCAAAATTCTGTAGCTGCTCCCCACGTTGCCCAGAGAGGTTGCCCATGGTCATGCAGAGACCTGCAAGGTCCCACATAGTTGAGTCTCCAATCCTTCCACTCCTGGCCTTCCCACTTACTCCTTCACCCCTGCCACAGGGCTCCTCCTCATCCCTGAAACTCCTCCATGCATTCCCTCCTCATGACCCACGTAAGTCCCTTCTGTCTGGAACACTCCTCCCTGGCACATGCATAGCATCGTCCTCCAGTTTCTCCAGGTCTTTATCCAAATGTCACCTTCTCAGTGAGGTCTCTCATCCATCCATCCTGTTTAAAATAGCAGCCCCTCCCCCTGCACTTTCACACCTTTTATTTCCATCCCTGCCACATTTCTCCAAAGCATGAATGGCCCTCTAACAGACTATGATCCACTTAGTATGTCCACTGCTTGCCTCTCCCTGCAGCCCACATCCGCTGCATTACATGCTCCCTTGCATGTGGGCTCAGTGGAGGCAGAGAATTGTCACTGTTTTTTTCCCTGCTGTCCTAGCACCTAGAAGAGTGTCTGTCACAGAGTAAACACTCAACAAAAATGTGCTGATGAATCAAGAGAAGGAATACTTATCTCCTCTCTCCCCAAACTCCACTAAGATGATAGAAAAGGCATTAAGGCTGGGCATGGTGGCTCATGCCTGCAATCTCAGCACTTTGGGAGGCCGAGGTGGGCGGATCACATGAGGCCAGAAGTTCAAGACCAGCCTGGCCAACATGGTGAAACCCGGTCTCTACTAAAAATACAAAAAAATACAAAAATTAGCCAGGTGTGGTGGTGTGTGCCTGTAATCCCAGCCACTCAGGAGGCTGAGGCACAAGAATCGCTTGAACCCAGGAGGCAGAGGTTGCAATGAGCCAAGATCATTCCACTGTACTCCAGCCCTGGACACAGAGTGAAACTCCATCTCAAATAATAATAATAATAATGAAAAAATAAGGTAGAGGCTAGGCACGGATCACACCTGTAATCCCAACCTTGGGAGGTCCAGGCAGGAGGATCACTGAGCTCAGGAGTTTGAGATCAGCCTGGGTAACATAGTGAGACCTTGCCTGTACAAAAATAAAATAAGGTATAAACCCACCTGGGCAAGGTGTATGTAAAAGGACAACATGGCCAGGCGCCATGGCTCATGCCTGTAATCCCAGTACTTGGGAGGCCAAGACGGGCACATCACCTGAGGTTGGGAGTTCAAGACCAGCCTGACCAACATGGAGAAGCCCCATCTCTACTAAAAATACAAGATTAATGGCATGGTGGTGCGTGCCTGTAATCCCAGCTACTCGGGAGGTGTAATCCCAGCTACTCGGGAGGCTGAGGCAGGAGAATCACTTGATCCTGGGAGGTGGAGGTTGCAGTGAGCCAAGATTGCGCCATTACACTCCAGCCTGGGCAACAAGAGCGAAACTCCGTAAAAAAAAAAAAGAAAAGAAAAGAAAAAGGAGACAATAATGGGTGAGAGATTTCAGCCAATTGGAAAGGAGATGGCGAAGCAGAAACACTTAACAAGAGGAAGGAGTTACAACCTAAATGCAGGCAGGGTGTGACAGTGAGAACAAGCCAGTTCACCCTGCAGAGCCTCAGAGGAGCTCCTGACCCGAAGGCACAGACCTCAGAGAAGAGGACAGGCAAGGACTGAAAAGGGGGAATTGATAGAAGTCTATATAAGGAGGCTTCAGTTCCCCTGCCACCTACCTTAGGAAATAATTATCTTGGGAAATGGTGAGGCACAGAAGCTCTGGACTTATGAACCACTGGCTGAGCTAAGGGTGCAGATGAGCTGTGGGCCTCAAAGAGAGCGTTAAGCCTAGGTCTGCACAAAGGATTGGGAGCCCCTTCTTCCTCAGCCCCTTCCCCAGCAGCCAGATGTACTAGAAAAAAATTTAATCTCTCCAAAAATAAACATAAAAACCAAAACAAAAATACAATGGAAATTAACAGTTAACATTCTCCAGAGTTAGCACTGGCCAACTACAGAGGGATACACAATTCACATGCCTCTTTCACACACACAGTTCCAAAGAGCTTTGGACACTTCCTTCTCAAGAATGAGGACTATGCAAAGACCACAGATATTTAAGGAACGTCTCTAATGAGAGAGACAGAGAAAAACACAAAATAGGAATTCAGGTGAAAGACGAGAGAGAGTAGGCATGAATCTTTAAAAATACTCTAACTAGCTCAGAGAGGAGAGAGAGAGAAGCTATTTCATCCATTCATAAAAGAAGAAAGATTGGAATATAAAAATGAAGTAGAAACAAAACGTTTCAATACAGGAGTTTGAAGATAAAGGTGAAGAAATCTCCTGAAAATTAGAGCAGATGAAGAAATGTACAAAAGGAGAGAAAGGAAGAAAGATTGGAGAATCAGTTCAAGTAATAGGAGTTCCAGAAAGATATTACAGAGAAAATGTTAAAGAGAAAATTAAAGATATAATTCAAGAAAATTGCCCAGACTGAGATGGGCATGGTGGTGTGAACTGTAGTACCAGCTACTCAGAAGGCTGGGGCAGCAGGACTGCTTAAGCTCAGGAGTTTGAGGCTGTAGTCTGCTATGATCTTACCTATGAAATAGTCACAGCACTCCAGGCTGGGCAACATAGCAAGACTCCATCTGAAAGAAAAGAAAAGAAGAGAGGAGAGGAGAGGAGAGGAGAGAAAGAATTTCCCAGACTGAAGAAAATTCATCTCCAAATGGAAAGAGCCCATAATGGGCACAATGTCAGACCTACAACAAGGTGCACCTGCATGACATTTCCAAACAAAGATAATTTCCAAAAAACACTTAGAAAGAGCACATTGGTGGTGGGAATACTAAATGGTGTGGCCACTCTCAAAGATGGCTTAGAAGTTTTTTAAAAAGTGAAGTATATACCTATCATATCATCCAAACATTCCACTCTTAGGTATTTCACCCAAGAAAAGTGAAAACATGTGTGCATACAAAGACTCCTACGTGAGTGTTCACACCAGCTTGAGTTGTCATAACCTGGAAACAACCCAGTGTCCGTCAGCAGCTGCAAGGATAAACAAATTGTGGTATAAACATACAAAAGAATGAATTATTGACACATTCAAAAATATAGGTGAATCTCAAAATAATAACTCTCAATGAAAAAAAAAAGACCAAAAAAAGATATATACTGTATGATTTCATTTATGTAAAATTCTAGAAAATGCAAACTAAACTATAGTAACAGAAACAGATCAGTGGTTGTTTGGAGGAGAATGGGGAGTAGGGGTAGGGGAGTGATGAGAAAAATGGATTTCTTTTTGTTTTTTTGAGACAGAATCTCATTCTGTCACCCAGGCTGGGGGCAGTGCCAGTGGCGTGATCTCAGCTCACTGCAAACTCTGCCTCCTGGGTTCAAGCGATTCTCCTGTTTCAGCCTCCTGAGTAGCTGGGATTACAGGCATGTGCCACCACGCCCAGTTAGTTTGTTTTTTTTTTTTTTTTTTTTTTTTTTGAGACAGAGTCTCACGCTGTCGCCCAGGCTGGAGTGCAGTGGCACCATCTCGGCTCACTGCAACCTCTCCTCCTGGGTTCAAGCAATTCTCCTGCCTCAGCCTCCGGAGTAGCTAGGATTACACGTGTGCGCCAATATGCCTAGCTAATTTTTCTACTTTTAGTAGAGACAGGGTTTCACCATGTTGGCCAGGCTGGTCTCAAACTCCTGACCTCAAGTGATTGCCCACCTTGACTTCCCAAAGTGCTGGGATTACAGGCGTGAGCCATCATGCCCAGCCCAGCTAATTTTTGTATTTTTAAGAGATAGGGTTTCCCCATGTTGGCCAGGGTGGTCTTGAATTCCTGGCCTCAAGTGATCTGCCTGCCTCGGCCTCTCAAAGTACTGGGATTACAGGCATGAGCCACTGCACCCAGCTGGAAGGACAGATTTCAAAGGGGCACAAGGGTTATTTTGAGTTGATGTGTTCACTATCTTGACTGTGGTGATTGTTTTGTAAGTGTACACATGTCAAAACTTACATAGTTTATATATGTGCATTCCACTGTATGTAATTTTATCTCAATACGCTGTTTGCAAAATTATATATGCGTTGAAAATGTAAAATGATGCAGCCCCTTTGGAAAACAGTTGGGCAGTTCCTCAAAAAGCTCCATGTGGAGTTACCATATCACTCAGCAATTCCACTTCTTCATGTGTCCTCTAGATAAATGAAAACATATGTCCACGCTAAAACTTGTACACAAAGGTCCATAGCAGAAAAGCAGAAACAACCCATGTCCATCAACTGACGATGCATAAACAAACGTGGTAGCTCTCCATCTATTCCATGGAATATTACTCAACCATAAAAAGGAATGCGATACTGATATATGCTACACCATGGATGAGCCTCGCAGGGGAGCCAGTGGTCACCTTTAATCCCCCTTTTCGCTCTTAGTGGGCTCTTCAGCTAGATCTAGAAACCAAACTGACACCAAGCTGATTAACAAGAGCGAAGTATACACATTTTATTAGTTTGGCATGTCCATGGAGATCTTCACAAGAGACTCGAGTCTGAAGTGGCTAAAGCAAGATGCTTCTTTTTCTGCATCACTTAGACTATGCAGAGCAAGATGCTTTTATACTTTTTAGAAAAGAACAATAAATTTGAGGAGGAAAAAACAGGACAAAGAAAATCTGGCAAGGGTGATAAAATGTTCTAGGAGATCCACTAGGAGGTACAGGAGGGGGTGTAAAAAGGCGGAAGATAGGGGCCGGGCGTGGTGGCTCAAGCCTGTAATCCCAGCACTTTGGGAGGCTGAGACGGGTGGATCACGAGGTCGGGAGATCGAGACCATCCTGGCTAACCTGGTGAAACCCCGTCTCTACTAAAAAATACAAAAAACTAGCCAGGCGAGGTGGCGGGCGCCTGTAGTCCCAGCTACTCAGGAGGCTGAGGCAGGAGAATGGCGTAAACCCGGGAGGCGAGGCTTGCAGTGAGCTGAGATCCGGCCACTGCACTCCAGCCTGGGCGACAGAGCCAGACTCCATCTCAAAAAAAAAAAAAAAAAAAAAAGGGCGGAAGACAAGTGTTCATGAAGTACGTTTATTCAGGTCCATTGCCGTCCTCAGTTCCAGTCTCTGGTGATAAGGGCTATTTTCTCTCTCTGGTTTGGAGAGGGGACCCCTCCCAGAGGAATCTTTACCGCTTGCTGCATGCAGGAAGAGGCAGGTCAGCTGGTCCTTTCTGAAGCCACCATTTCTCCAAGACTTGCAACTGGAAATAATCGATATACCAATTAGGCATATTTTGGAGTGGAGCGTCCTTCATGCTCTCAACCTTGAAAATGTTACGCTAAGTGAAAGCATCACAGAGAACATCCCACGCTGCGTGATTCCATTTATGCCAAGTCCAGAATAGGCGAATCCGTAGAGACAAAAAGTAAACTCTCAATCGCCTAAGCCTGGGAACAAGGGAAGAAGGGGAGTGACTGTAATAGGTACATGGTTTCTTTTTGGATCATGACGAAGTTCCAAAATTAGATTATGCTGATGGTTTCACAACCCCATAAATACATTAGGAACCATTTAATTGTGTGCTCTACATAGGCAAGTTTTTTGGTATATAAATTCTATCTCAACAAAACTGTTAATTTACAAAGAGCAAAAACAGGTCACATACAAAGGATCAGAAATCAAAATGTCACTGGACTTTCTGGAAAGTTAGAAAGCTTGAGGGATATCCTGAAAAAAAAAAAAAAAATCCGGCGCAGTGTAATTTCAGCACAGGTGGATGGCTTGAGCCCAGGAGTTCGAGACCAGCCTGGGCAACATAGTAAGACCCTGTCTCTCCAAAACAAAAACACAAAACATTAGCTCCGCGTGGTGGTGCGTACCTGCAGTCCCAGCTCCTCCTAGGGCGGGGGTTGGGGGGGTGCGGTGGGGGCTGAGGTGGCCTCAAGGATTGCTTGAGCCCTGGAGGTTGAGGCTGCAGTGAGCCGAGATCATGCCACGGCAGTGCAGCCTGGGTGACAGAGGAAGTCCTCATCTGAAAAAATAGAAGGAGTAAATGCAAAGAGAGGGCAGCACAGGCTCCAGAGAACAAGGGCCCAACCTGGGAAAGCAGCAGAGTCCTGGTCAGGGTAACAGGAGTGCAGTGGGACTATGGCAGCTGGTGCTGGGGGAAGCATGAGAGAAGCCTCCAGAAGCCTCCTTTGATGATCCTGAATTTGAAAAACTGTATTGAAAACCATATGATTCTGCCAGGCATGGTGGCTCACGCCTGTAATCCCAGCACTTTAGAAGGCCTAGGCGGGTGGATCACTCGAGGCCAGAAGTTTGAGACCAGCCTGGGCAACATGGCAAAATCCCGTCTCTACTAAAAATACAAAAATTAGCCAGATGTGATGGCTTGTACCTGTAATTCCAGTTACAGGTACTGGGAAGGAAGGAAGGAAGGAAGGAAGGAAGGAAGGAAGGAAGGAAGGGAGGGAGGGAGGGAGGGAGGGAGGGAGGGAGGGAGGGAGGGAGGATGAAGGAAGGAAAAGAACGAAAGAAAAGAAGAGAAAAGAAAGAAAGAAAAGAAAAGAAAAGAAAGAAAAGAAGAGAAAAGAAAAGAGAGAAGAGAAAAGAAAAGAAAAGAAGAATCAGGCCAGGTGCGGTGGCTCACGCCTGTAATCCCAGCACTTTGGGAGCCCAAGGCGGGCAGATCACAAGGTCAGGAGCTCAAGATCATCCTGGCTAACACAGTGAAACCCCATCTCTACTAAAAATACAACAACAACAACAACAACAAAATTAGCCAGGCGTGGTGGCAGGCGCCTGTAGTCCCAGCTACGCGGGAGGCTGAGGAGGAGAATGGTGGAAACCCGGGAGGCGAAACTTGCAGTGAGCCGAGATCGCGCTACTGCACTCCAGCCTGGGCGACAGAGTGAGACTCTGTCTCAAAAAAAAAAAAAAGAGAGATTCAGTAACATATGCATATTGCTCAGATAAATGGAGACAAATACTAGGAGAAACAGCTGAGAATGAAAATGGGTAACTTTTGAGGAGTAGGCCTGGGAGGGAGGGTGAAAGGGAGTGCAGGGATTTTGTTTTGTAACTTTTGAGGAGTAGGCCTGGGAGAGGGGTGAAAGGGAGTGTAGGGATTTTGTTTTGTAACTTTTGAGGAGTAGGCCTGGGAGGGGGGTGAAAGGGAGTGCAGGGATTTTTGTTTTGTCTCTTTCATTTTGTTTTGTTTTTGAGATGGAGTCTTACTCTATTGCCCAGGCTGGAGTGCAATGGTGTGATCTCGCCTCACTGCAACCTCTACCTCCCGGGTTCACGCGATCCTCCTGCCTCGGCCTCCTGAGTAGCTGGGATTACAGGTGCACACCACCATGCCCGGTTAATTTTTTGTATTGTTGGCCAGGCTGGTCTTGAACTCCTGACCTTCATGATCCGCCCACCTCGGCCTCCCAAATTGTTAGGATTACAGGCGAGAGTCACCGCACCCAGCTGGGAGTGCTGTTTTTTCATAAGACTTTTAGTACACTTTGACTTTTTAGACTATTATACAGATATATTATGTTAATGAAAACAAAAATTAATTTTTAAAAATTCTAGTCGTCACCACTTGCCTAGTCCATAACAAAAGAGAGGACTTGGTGGTATCACCAATAACAGTAACAGCTAAATTTCACTGAGTACTTACTATGTACTTGGCACTGTTTTATCTTATGTTTTAATTTTTAACATTGTTTTAGAAATGGAGTCTTGCTCTACCCCGCAAGCTGGGGTGCAGTGGCTCAATCATAGGTCACTGCAGCCTCAACCTCCTGGGCTCCAGCGTTCCTCCCACCTCTGCCTTCTAAGTGGCTGGGACTATAGGCACATGCCACCACGCCAGGCTGTTTTACTTTTGTAGAAATGGGGTCCTTGTTTTGTTGCCCAGGCTGGTCTCAAACTCCTGGCTTCAAGTAATCCTCCTGCCTCAGCCCCACAAAATGTTGGGATTATAGGTGTGAGCCACCATGCCTGGACCCAAGAACTATTTTAAATGCTGTTCTTATTAAACAACACCTTGGAGGGGCCTTAATCACTACCCCAGCTTGCCTCTAATGGCAGGCGGAACACCAACTGTAAGTGAAATGACGGTTCTATTCTTTGGATCCTCACTAAACCTTGTGATATAGGAATTTATTGCTGGAGAAACTGAGTCTCAGATTTGGAGAACTGCTCAACAGCAGAGGTGAAAGTGAAAAGCAAGGCTAGAATTCAGATCTCTGGGCTCCTGGTGACAAATCTTTACACAACTGCACCCAAACCCATGAGAAAAAAAAAAAAAAAAAAGGTATTTTTTAAAAATCAGTTTCAGGTGTTTGCTTTGTAAATTGCTCCCTCCTTCTATTTTTTTTTCTTTTTTTTTTTTTAGACACCGTCTCTCTCTGTCATCCAGGCTGGAGTGCAGTGGTGTGATTTCAGTTCACTACAACCTCCAATTTCTGGATTCAAGCAATTCTCCTGCCTCAGCCTCATGTTGGCCAGGCTGGCCTCAAACTTCTGACCTCAAGTGATCCACCTGCTTCGTCTTCCCAAAATGCTGGGATTACAGGCATGAGCCACTCTCTTGTGTTATTTTTAAATGTTAAGGAAAAAGGAGTTTACGATTTCCAAAAATCTTCACCCAGTTCTTCTTTCAAATCTAGATACAGGCTGGGCGAGATGGCTCACACCTGTAATCCCAGCACTTTGGGAAACCAAGGTGGGTGGATCACCTGAGGTCAGCAGTTCGAGACCAGCCTGACCAACATGGTGAAACCCTTTGCTAAAAATACAAAAATTAGCTGGGCATAGTGGCTCGCACCTGTAATCTCAGATACTCAGGAGGCTGAGGCAGGAGAATCACTTGAACCGGAGCGGTGGAAGTTGCAGTGAGCCCATATCATGCCACTGCACTCCAGCAGGGGTGACAGAGTGAGATGCTGTCTCAAAAAAAAAAAAAAAAAAAAAAAAAACTTCAAATCTAGATATAAAAATGTCCTCTGAAAAGAAAAAAGTGTACATGTGCACGCACACTCCACAGACACCCACACATGTAAGGTGTGAGTATAACATGTTAACACTGTTCTGGGGTGAGTGGGTTGTTTGTTTTAAATAATCACACTGTAACAAGTGTTGTCCCACTCATTGTAATCACTCACACTCCACTGAGTCAACTGGGCAGCTGCCACTGCCCAGGACTTCTCCCAAACGTCTTTGGAATGTCACTCACATTCTCTTGGACATGTTTAGAACAATATTTTGTGGACCTAATTGGTTTTTGGAAACTGCCAAAAGCTATTGGTGAAAACTAGCAGAATAAGGTGGGTGATAACTTGTGAAATGCTGGGAAGTAGGGAGGGGCGTATGAGACAGAGTTATAAAATAGTTGGGCCAATTTATTGGTATGCCACATAAATCATGCTTGAAATAACTTTAGAAGAATCAGCATTTGGGGCCAGGCCCGATGGCTCATGCCTATAATCCCAGAACTTTGGGAGGGTGAGGCAGGTGGATTGCTTGAGACCAGGAGCTCAAGACTCACCTGATCAACATGGCGAAACTCCAACTCTACTAAAAATACAAAAATTGGCTGGGCATGGTGGCTCACACCTGTAGTCCCCGCTACTCAGGAGCCTGAGGCAGGAGAATCGCTTGAATCTGGGAGACAGAGGTTGCAGTGAGCTGAGATCACACCACTGCACTCCAGCCTGGGTGACAGAGCAAGATTCTGTCTTGCAGGGTACTGGCAATGGTCGTATTTCCTGATCTGGCTACCATTTACATGAATGCGTTCACTTTATGAAAATTCAGGCCAGGGTAGTGGCTCACGCCTGTAATCCCAGCACTTTGGGAAGCTGAGGTGGGCGGATTGCCCGAGTTCAGGAGTTCACGACCAGCCTGGGCAACAAGGTGAAACCCTGTCTCTACTAAAATACAAAAAAATTAGCTGGGCATGGTGGCGTGTGCCTATAGTCCCAGATACTTGAGAGGCTGAGGCAGGAGAACTGCTGGAACCTGGGAGGTGAAGGTTGCAGTGAGCCGAGATCGCACCACTGCACTCCAACCTGGACGACAGAGTGAGACTCTGTCAAAAAAAAAAAAGGAAAAAGAAAAGAAAATTCAGAGCTGTACACGTATGATGTATACTTTTCTGTGTAATATTTTAATTTTTCAAGTATATATATGGTAAAGGCCAGATGGGAAGATACTGTAGTAGTCTGGATGAAGATGTTGGTTTATTTGTTTTTGTTTTTGTTTTTTTTTGAGACGGAGTCTCGCTCTGTCACCCAGGCTGGAGTGCAGTGGCGCGATCTTGGCTCACTGCAAGCTCCGCCTCCCGGGTTTACGCCATTCTCCTGCCTCAGCCTCCCGAGAAGCTGGGACTACAGGCGCCCGCCATCTCACCTGGCTAATTTTTTGTATTTTTTTAGTAGAGACAGGGTTTCACCATGTTAGCCAGGATGGTCTCGATCTCCTGACCTCGTGATCCACCTGTCTCAGCCTCCCAAAGTGCTGGGATTACAGGCTTGAGCCACCGCGCCCGGCCTGTTTTGTTTTCTTTTGAGACAGAGTCTCGCTCTGTTGCCCAGGCTGGAGTGCAATGGCATGATCTTGGCTCACCGCAACTTCCGCCTTCTCAGTTCAAGTGATTCTCCTTCCTCAGCCTCCTGAGTACCTGGGATTACAGGTGCACGCCACCAGGCCTGGCTAATTTTTTATTTTTAGTAGAGACGGGATTTCACCATGATGGCCAGGCTGGTCTTGAACTCCTGACCTCAAGAGATCTGCCTGCCTCGGCCTCCCAAAGGACTGTAATTACAGGCATGAGTCACCATGCCCGGTTAGATGTTGGTTTAGACTAGGGTAAGAAGAACCATAAAGTGATCCGTTTATGTTTTTTGTTCTTGTTTCCGATTTTCCATTTTGTAACCACTTTAGTAAGTATAATACAATCATCAGCGAAACTAATATCAAAACAAAGCATTTTCTTGAAAGAGTTAGTAAATTTGAGTAAGCCTATAAATAGCTGTGAATAAATGTAGGCAACTTCCAAGTATATTAAAAATTAAAATCTTCATACTTGGCCGGGTGCGGTGGCTCAAGCCTGTAATCCCAGCACTTTGGGAGGCCGAGACGGGCGGATCACGAGGTCAGGAGATCAAGACCATCCTGGCTAACACGATGAAACCCTGTCTCTACTAAAAACTACAAAAAACTAGCCGGGCGAGGTGGCAGGCGCCTGTAGTCCCAGCTACTCGGGAGGCTGAGGCAGGAGAATGGCGTGAGCCCGGGAAGCGGAGCTTGCAGTGAGCTGAGATCCAGCCACTGCACTCCAGCCTGGGCGACAGAGCAAGACTCCGTCTCAAAAAAAAAAAAAAAAAACTTCATACTTGACAGCACAAATAGAACCACGGTACTAATTTAAGACCTAACCAGATTAGGAATACAAAATATATGGCCAGGTGCAGTGGCTCACACTTGTAATCCTAACACTTTGAAAGAGGCTGAGGTGGGTGGATCACTTGAGGTCAGGCGTTCAAGACCAGCCTGGCCAATATGGTGAAACCCTATCTCTACCAAAAATGCAAAAATTAGCCAGGCGTGGTGTCAGGTGCCTGTAATCCCAGCTACTTGGGAGGTTGAGGCAGGGGAATCACTTGAACCCAGGAGGTGGAGGTTGCAGTGAGCCAAGATCGCACTCCAGCCTGGGCAACAAATGAAGACTGTGTCTAAACAAACAAACAAACAAACAAAAACAATATATAAGGCATTCAAGAAACATTTATCCTTCATGATACAAGGGCAAACTGGCCAGGCATGGTGGCTCACACCTGTATTTCCAACACTTTGGGAGGCTGGGACAAGAGGACTGCTTGAGCCCAGTAGTTCAAGACTAGCCTGGGCAACATATGGAGACCCTGTCTCTACAAAAAAAATAAATAAGACATTAGCTGGGCATGGTGGTGCGCCTTTGTAGTCCCAGTTACTTGGGGGGCTGCGTTGGGAGGATTGTTTGGGCCCAGAAGACCAAGGCAGTAGTGAGCCATAATCACACCACTGCACTCCAGCCCCCCAAAAAGGGCAAACCAAATTCTAAATAACATACTACTTTAAGTGTGCCTTCACATGGGGAATATCAAACAGTCAAACATCAACACTTAAACTGCCTACTGTTTTCCTAGGATTGCTACAAGTCTTTTATAACTTATCTTATTCTCACTTAAACAATTAAGAAACTTCCTTTTTTTTTTTTTGAGACAGAGTCTTGCTCTGCCACCCAGGCTGGAGTGCAGTGGCCGGATCTCAGCTCACTGCAAGCTCCGCCTCCCTGGTTTACGCCATTCTCCTGCCTCAGCCTCCCGAGTAGCTGGGACTAGAGGCGCCCGCCTCGTCGCCCGGCTATTTTTTTGTATTTTTTAAAGTAGAGACAGGGTTTCACCGTATTAGCCAGGATGGTCTCGATCTCCTGACCTCATGATCCGCCCGTCTCGGCCTCCCAAAGTGCTGGGATTACAGGCTTGAGCCACCGTGCCCGGCCAAGAAACTTCCTTCTAATCCAACTAGCTTATCAGCAAATATGCTGAAGCACATGCTGGCTTCAGATGTCTGTGCTATATACATATATAAATATATATTTCCACTTTGAGAATCTCAACTGTGTCACTTCCCATGGCTAGTTCCATTTTTGTTATACTCAGATGCTGCCTGTCCAGAAACCAGTTCTGCTATGCTAGTAGCCCCTCTTCCTAAAACATGGCCTAGAATCACCCACATTCTTGAAGAATGATATGCAGAAGTAGTTATGGTTCCTACCTGGCACACACCCAGCACATTCCCATTAGGAGTGCATCCTAATCATCTTTGTTCTTGTTTTGAGACAGAGGCTCGCTCTGTCGTCCAGGCTGGAGTGCAGTGGCACAACCAGGGCTCACTGCAGCCTTGAAATCCTGGGCTCAAACAATCCTCCCACCTCAGCCTCCCTAGTAGCTGGGACCCACAGGGGCATGCCATCATGCCTGGCTTTTTTTTTTTTTTTTTTTAAGACGGTCTTACTACATTGTCCAGACTGGCCTTGAACTCCTGGCCTCAAGCAATCCTCCCACCTCAGTTTCCCAAAGCGCTGGATTACAAGTGTAAGCCACTGTGCCCAGGCCTAAGCACTGCTGAAAGATGCTTGGCAAACTACATTGCATACCAGTAATGGGTAACATTAACTACAAAAAAACCTAGGTTTTAAAAAAAAATCTGTACTTTTGGGGAAAAAAACCAAAACCTAGTTTTTGTGAAAAATGTGTAACCATGACTAGCAGTTTTAATCTCCCAAGCCAGGAAGAAAAAAGAAATCTAGGCCAATTAATTTAATTACTTTTTAAATTTCTTTTTGAAATGGAGTCTCACTCTGTTACCTAGGCTGGAGCGCAGTGGTGCGATCTCAGCTCACTGAAACCTCCACCTCCCAAGTTCAGGCAATTCTCCTGACTCAGCCTCTAGACTAGTTGGGACTGCAGGTATGCGCCACCATGCCCAGCTAATTTTTGTATTTTTAGTAGAGATGGGGTTTTGTCATGTTGGCTAGGCTGGTCTTGAACTCCTGGCCTCAAATGATCTGCTTGTCTTGGCCTCCCAAAGTGCTGGGATTACAGGCATGAGCCACCGAACCCAGGCAATTTTTTTTTTTGGGGGGGGATGGAGTCTCGCCCTGTTGCCCAGGCTGGAGTACAGTGACACAATCTCGGCTCACTGCAAACTCCACCTCCCAGATTCAAGCAATTCTCCTGTCTCAGCCTCCTGAGCAGCTGGGATTACAGGCATACACCACCATGCCTGGCTAGTTTTTTTGTATTTTCAGTAGATACGGGGTTTCACCATGTTGGCCAGGCTGGTCTCGAACTCCTGACCTCAGGTGATCTACCCACCTCGGCCTCCCAGAGTGCTGGAATTACAGGCATGAGTCACCACGCCCGGCCCATTTATTATTTTTTTTGAAATAGAGTCTCGTTCTGTTGCCCAGGCTGGAGTATAGTGGTGCAATCTCAGCTCACTGCAATCTCTGCCTCTCAGGTTCAAGTGATTCTCCTGCCTCAGCCTTCCGAGTAGCTGGGACTACAGGCGTGTGCCACTATGCTCGGCTAATTTTTGTATTTTTAGTAGAGACGGGGTTGTGCCATGTTGGCCAGGCAGGTCTCGAACTCCTGGCTTCAAGTGATCCACCTGACTTGGCCTCCGTAAGTGCTGGGATTTCAGGTGTGAGCCACCAGTGTCCCGCCAGACCAATTAATTTTATTTCAGACTACCTTCACCCACAACTGCAGAGTCTCAGAATCTACATTTTCACAAGCACCCCACCAATTCTGATCAAGTTCTACTCAAATAGAACACAAAGTAATGTTCTGGTTTCAAGAGGGAGACTAAAATACATGTTGCTTTCATTTCCTTTATCATATTAATGCATTTAACATTTGCTGAACACCTACCACATGCCAAGAACTGTTACAAGTACTAGAATTTGTGTAGTTAACAAACCAAGTTCCCTGCCCTTGGGGAGCTTCAACCAAGGAATGAAGTTATCCATTTTTAAAAAATAAAATATAACCCTGGGTATAATAAATGTGGATTTTAAAGGACGTCCTAATCCCTGTCATTTTACTGAAAATGCTCAAAAGTAGCTTTTGTAAAACAGTACCATTTGCTCAACATTCTAATACACAAGCAGAACCCATATTGCTAAATAAAAACATACCTTAAAGGAAACTGAAAAGAAACTATCAGGGCCATCTATCAGCAAACGTGTTGGTAATATTTTATTTTCAATAGGCTGGTAAGTCTCCTGGTAAGTCATCTAGTCTTGATAAAGTGTGCAGTCTTAAACCAGGACATATTACATATCAACACCCCACCGATTATCCATTCATGGCTTACTATACCTGCCCAAGATTGTCTAGTCTCACGTCAATGTGCTCCTGAATCAAGGACTTATCCCTCCTTCATCATCCTTCGTCACTTTTTCCCCCGTCTGAACCCTTATTAAACAAAGCATGAGTTATGCCATCTGCTAAAATATAACCTAGTCAGAGAAAATTAAAAATGTTTTTCAAGTTTAGTCCTTTTCAAAAGGTAGCAAGCTAAGATGATTAAATGGGTAGTTCTCATTTTTTAAAAAGCTGTTAAGACTTACACATTAGCTTTATTTTTGTGACCAAATGCAATCATACAAACCCAATATGGAACAACTCAACTCTTGTAACCAGTAAAGTGAACTGAATGTGAAAACCTGAAATTTATACAGTAATTCTCAGAACACGCACAGTTGCATATGGCTACGTATTTCATGCTTTTTTTGTCTAGACGGTTTCAGACTTCTTTTTGCTGGTATACCAAAACCTAAGGAAGAAAGATAAAGGACGAGGAAAAAAAAATTACACTTGGGCAAGTTATGGTATCTCCTGATTTTATACAGCAAAATCTGGTTTACCTTAACAATGCCATAATTCTATAGCACCATGACAACCAGGCTCTTTGCAAAACTCTTGTCAGTTCCCAAGAAGGAAGGAAAGTGAAAAGAGGAGACCCATGGGCAAGCTAAGCCCCGCTGGAAGATCAACAACTGGACAGTTCACTCCTGAGATTACTTTCCAGCATACAGTCGCCCTGGATTTCCTCTAACGCTATCCAAAAGCACTTCAGTTTTATTCATGTTTGCAAACTTTCCAAGCTGACTCCAAGACGTTATTAGATATGGATCACTCCCAGGGGAACATCTCAGAGAAACAATGGTTAGTGAAATCTTAAAAGTGCAATAAATTGGAAAAGACAAAATTCAGCATATGTATTTTGAGTTCAAAAGTTAAGGAAATAATTTATTGAATATACTTCTTTTGTCAGTTGTTACTCTGATATTTTTGTTTAAAAACCAAACCATCAAAGTTATATAGATTATATCTCTCTCTTCCCCCAAATAAGTTTTTTTTTTTTTTTTTGAGATGGAGTCTCACTCTGTCGCCCAGGCTGGAGTGCAGTGGCATGGTCTGGGCTCACTGCCAGTTCTGCCTCCTGGGTTCAAGCCATTCTCCTGCCTCAGCCTCCCGAGTAGCTGGGACTATAGGCACCCGCCACCACACCCGGCTAATTTTTTGTATTTTTAGTAGAGACAGGGTTTCACTGTGGTAGCCAGGATGGTCTCGATCTCTTGACCTCTTGATCAGTCCGCCTTGGCCTCCCAAAGTGCTGGGATTACAAATGTAAGCCACGGCGCCCGGCCACAAAAGCTTAATTCTATAAAAAGATCAATTGCTATCAATGCCTTTTTTCCCCTTAAAAATAACTAATTATACACAGATTTCACCTACCCCTATTTCCTAAATATAAATTAAATTTCTTTCACATTTAGAAACTCCAAAACCAAAAGTCATCTTTGCCCATGAAGAAATATTTGCACGAAGTACCTTATGAATTATAGTACCTGGCCTATCTGTGCTATCTTTCAAAATAAAATCAGTAAGTAGAAAATAGGAGCCCAGGTTTCATACTAATATTGCATTTCAAATTTTTTTTATTGTATTTTAGAGACAGAGTTTCACACTCTTGTTACCCAGGCTGGAGTGGCACAATCATGACTCACTGTAGCCTCGAACTCTTGGGCTCAAGTGATTCTCCCATCTTCACCTCCCAAAGTGCTGGGGTCACAGGCGTGAGCCATATCATGCCCAGCTGGAACAACAAAATGTTTAAGTTGGCAGAGTGAGGTGGCTCATGCCTGTAATCCCAGCACTTTGGGAGGCCGAGGCGGGTGGATCAACTAAGGTCAGGAATTTAAGACCAGCCTGGTCAACATGGTGAAACCCTGTTTCTACTAAAAATACCAAAAATTAGCTGGGCGTAGTGGCAGGCGCCTGTAATCCCAGCTACTCAGGAGGCTGAGACAGAAGAATCACTTGAACCCGGGAGGCGGAGGTTGCAATGAGCTGAGATTGCGCCATTGCACTCCAGCCTGGACAACAAGAGCGAAACTCCATCTCAAAAAAAAAGTTTAAGTTATATTCACACAATTTCCTTGTTTGGAAATGGAATTGATGTGTCAATCTAATTTACAGCAACCTATTTAAACATAATCACTATAATATTTTAATTTTTGGGACAGAGTCTTGCTCTGTTGCCCAGGCTGGATTGTAGTGATGTAATCTCAGCACACTGCAAACTCCGCCTCCCAGCTTCGAGTGATTCTCCTGCCTTAGCCTCCCGAATAACTGGGATCACAGGCACACCCACCATATCTGGCTAATTTGTGTATTTTTAATAGAGATGGGTTTTTGCCATGCTGGCCAAGCTGGTATCGAACTCCCAACATCAAGTGATCTGCCCACCTTGGCCTCCCAAAGTGCTGGGATTACAGGTGTGAGTCACTATGCCTGGCCAATTACTAGAATATTTTATTACTGAACATAGCAGAACACACATTTAAGCAAAACCCTCATTTAGACCACGTAAGAGTGAAGGCTTATAAAAACTAGTAAAAGTCTAAAGGAAATAGGTTTTGCATCTTTCCAATACGTAATAAAATTGCAAAGTCAATGTTTATAATGTATTAAGTAGAAGCCCAAATGCTAACTTTTAATGGGGAAAATTTAATTTGGACATACTAGTCAAGTATCTAAAACATTTATTAAATTATTTTTGTCAAGCATAATCTTTACTCATAGATACTACCAAAGAGTAACCTAGACAGTAAAATTAGTTCCCATATCTGAGGACTCCAAATTAATGAATTTAACCATATTAATATGAAACAGAGCATGCATTTTTAGAAGGATGCAAATTTCTACTCCTTCATATCCAGAGATTAAATTTTAATTCAACAAAGCTAATGGACATGTTAACACTTACACAGAACATGGAAAGAGGTCCTGACTACATACATACTCCACATAACTTCCTGAAAACTTAAAACCTAGTTGCTTATTTCATAGCAGCCTGGAAGAATAATTATGTAATAAACGACAATAAGAAAAAGCCACTTATCATATCGTCTAGTCTTTATTGAAAGACTTACTTCAACTGTTGTTTACAGCTTTGGCTTAAGTTGGCCATTTTAGCCTCTCACTGCCAGCAGACATAAAAATCAAGTGGGAATGGCACGGGGGAAGGGGGTGGAAATACTAGTAGAGAAATTATTAGAACAAAGAATATGGCAGTCAGAAACACATCACCAAAATAAATCTCAAAATAATTATGAAATAAGAAACATTTCCTTGCATGCCAAAAAAATCTCTGCTGAAGTTTTTGATGAACGGGGTGGGAAGCAACGATTCTTAGGCTTAAACTGGATCAAGATAGCATTGGGTCAAGTTAATAGCCGTACTTTTAATTATTTTTTGAAATGTAGTCTCACTCTGTCGCCCAGGCTGGAGTGCAGTGGTGCAATTTTGGCTCACTGCAACCTCCACCTCCCAGGTTCAAGCAATTCTCCTGCCTCAGCCTCCCAAGTCGCTGGGACTACAGGCGCTCACCAACACACCCAGCTAACTTTTTTATTTGTAGTAGAGGTGGGGTTTTACCATATTGGCCAGGCTGGTCTCGAACTCCTGACCTTAGGTGATCTACCACCTGCCTCGGCCTCCCAAAGTGCTGGGATTACAGGTGTGAACCACCATGGCTGGCTACAGTTGCACTTTTTGTTTTCTTTGAGACTGAGTCTCGCTTGATTTCCCAGGCTGGAGTGCAATAGCGCAATCTTGGCTCACTGCAACCTCCGCCTCCTGGGTTCAAGCGGTTATCCTGCCTCAGCCTCCTGAGTAGCTGGGATTACAGGCACGGGTCACCATGCCTGTAATTTTGTATTTTTAGTGGAGATGGGGTTTCACCATGTTGGTCAGGCTGAGTCACTGTGTCCGGCCCAGTCGTAGTTTTTAAATGGTACATTTCATTTGGATAAGTAGCTTTGTATTTTAAAAACCACTTAATGGCCGGGTGCAGCGGCTCATGCCTGTAATCCTAGCACCTTGGGAGGCCAAGGCGGGCGGATAATGAGGTCAGGAGATTGAGACCATCCTGGCCAACATGGTGAAACCCTGTCTCTACTAAAAATACAAAAATTAGCCGGACACGGTGGCGTGCATCTGTAGTCGCATCTACTTGGGAGGCTGAGGCAGGAGAATCGCTTGAACCCGAGGTGGAGGTTGCAGTGACCCGAGATGGCATCACTGCACTCCAGCCTGGCAACAGAGCAAGCCACCGCCTCAAAAAAAAAAAAAAAAAAAAAAAAAAAAAAGGCCGGACGCCGTGGCTCACACCTGTAATCCCAGCACTTTGGGAGACTGAGGTGGGCGGATCACAAGGTCAGGAGATTGAGACCATCCTGGCCAACAGGGTGAAATTCCATCTCTACTAAAAATACAAAAAAATTAGCTGGTGGCACGTGACTATAATCCTAGCTACTCAGGAGGCTGAGGCAGGAGAATCGCTTGAACCTGGGAAGCGGAGGTTGCAGTGAGCCAAGTTCTTGCCACTGTACTCCAGCCTGGTGACAAGGCAAGACTCCGTCTAAAAAAAAAAAAAAAACACTTAATATGAAATAACTCCCATTAACTGATCATGAAATTTTGCCCTCTTTCAGATTAAGATGAAGGACACTTCAGTCACATGTTTTCTGTGGCAATATAACTAGTCTGGATAATTTTTATTAAATCATAGAATATACAGTCAGGAAACACTACAGCTATATTTAGCTGTTAGTTATCTCAATAAGCTACTTAATTTACTGGCAGACCAAAACAGGCATACTAAGCATTTTTAATTTTATCAATTGAAAAAAGTCTTCAGTTGTTCAAGTTTCACATATATTCATAAAATTTTTAACTCGGGGGCACAGTTTACATAATTTATTGAGTGTTCTCCCTATAAAATATAAATTAACTTTTCCAAAAACATTCCTCAAAGATACTATAAACAAAAGAAATAAGGGTATATTTTATAACAGAAGAGTGTAATAGATGACCATTATGGTAAAAACTAAGGTGCCATAAAAAAATTTGGCCCAACTATGAACTTCAGAGCCTATGAATTTTTATGTTGAATACATTTGGCTATATTGCTAAGTGAGAAAAGGAGGAAAGTAATACCAAAATTATTGTGATCACCAATTTATAAAATCATCATTATTTTAAAGCTAACTGTAAGACTTCAAATGTTTAGAAAACAGTAATTTGTGGGTACCAATTGCATCTTACTACGTAACTGTAAAAGGCACTCTTTGGTGCCCAGGCCAGTATTTTGAATACATTGCCAAGACATTTGCACTCCCTAGCTCTGACAATTCAAATACATAGGATTTTATCTATTTTACATTCCTGTTTGATAGAAATTTGAGGCAAATTTTACCCACACAGCCTGAAAAATACCTTGAAAGCAAACCTCAGTCTTCTGCATCTTCCAACTGATTCCTTTACAAACTCTGCACACATACAACTTAAGCCTCTGCTCAGGCTTGTGATACCATGCACACTGCCCACAAAGAAGAAATTAATTGAAAATAAAAGCCACAACTCTGTGTACTATTTAAACTGAATATCCAATTATAAATTGGTACATTGAAGTGTCTAAATAAGATGTTTTTAGCAATCTTGTTAAAAAAATTATTGGGCAAAATATATCTTAATTTTTAAAAACACCCCAAGATTTTTAAAAAACACTTGTACTATACAACTTATAGTAACCTTGAAATTGGTTTATAAGGTTTTAATCAAGGTATTTACATACCAAGTAATGTAAAGCAAAAAACAAAACAAAACAAAAAAAAAACAAAACTAATTCCCAGTGACATTTTAGAACATACTAATGCATCAAAGATTTGTATGAAATTAAAATTAAGGCTTTTTCTGCACAATTTGTGTAATTTTAATTTTACATAGTAGCCAACCTTGGAAATGTCAGTCAACATTCTGATCAATCCACTGCATTCAATGCAGTGGAGTGTGTTAAGTGTTACTTCAAATAATTACATTGCTGCTACTTCTATGTTGAAGCATGCTTTTTAAACACTGTAGTTATTGAATATTTACAATGTGTATCATTTAAACTTCATGTAAAAGCACAAGTATGACTGTCTGACTTTAATACAAACACCATACTTGGAATTTCCCCCCAAAATGAAATGTAATATACTACAATTTTAATAATCGACACTTTTGGAAGTTTTAAAAATATGTTTAACGTGGACCACCGACATTTGCTCAAGTAACTCAAACAATGCTGTTCCTTTTTAGGGTGCAAAACTTCAGTCTGGCTTCAGTTTCTTTAGGCATAGAGAAAGAAAATATTTCCTCCAAAGCGACTCCAAAATCACGCATTTCTTCTGAATATCACACTTTTTCTCTGCTGACTTCAAATGTGGTCCACCTCAGGGAAGGGGAGGGGAGTATCAGGATTCAAGATGAACTTATATGTGATTCCCAGGTTTTCACGATCCTCCCTTTTTTGCTCTTTTAAAAACACAGTGAGTTAAAATACTGAACAGCAAGATAAAAATGGAATAGTATCTAAGAATCAAAATGTATTAGCCATTTTTCCTATTATATCAAAATTTGTAGTCAGAATTGTCTTTATTGACTTTATTTTAGTTTTTGTACACAAAGAAAAATCATGTTCATATCCATCATGAACAAAAACTTAAAAAGGCAGAACTAGAAGACATGTGTCCTTCACCAAAGCAAATCTGTGCTAAAGGTTCCAAACATTTCAATTTTTAAAATAAATATTTTCATTTTCCGATGTCTACTTTCATGTCTTCAAAGTGTCACAGGAAATCGAAGCCTATCATGAATTACAATTTTTTTTAAGAGTCCCGGCTCACTGTGTTTGGTAACTTGCCATACCATATCCAGCTTGGTTAGGAGGAGGTATTACAGGGGGAGGAGCTTGTCCTTGGGGAGGCTGAGCACCAAATCCACCCATCCAAGCAGCAGAAGGTGATTGACTTGGAAGAAAAAAAAAAATCTTCAGCAAACACAAGAAAGAAAAAATCACATACGTATTTACACAAAAATCAAGCAGAGCCTAATCACAGAATAGAAAACCAGAAATCAACACACCTACAACAAATAGATAGATCAAAGAAATACATGATATATATGCAGAATACATATTCCAGTATTAGTCTTCGATATTTTTAAGATAACCACAACTTAGCACAATGATGTCTAAGGAGTATCTGCAAACTAATTTTTTAAAAATTGTGAATGATTCAACACATCATCTATTACATAACAAATTTTAAAAATACAAGTTCATGTTGGAAAGACTCTCAAAGGAAGAAATCAGAAAATAAAGGTATGGGCTGGCCCTGGGTGGGGGAATTACAAAGGAGGAACCCACTCTTATCAACAAAAAGAAAAAAAAAAAAAAAGGCAGTTACTTTGTATCACACAAACCTCAGATTTCTCACACATACCACATAGGCATAAAACCATCAAACTTCTGCATATACCTGGACAAAGATCTTTCACATGCAAAAATAAATAAAAGTGTATCAGAAATGTAAATCAAATTCTACCAACTGCTTACAGGGATCATAGGACACACTAAATGTTATCCCAATCCCTCCTTTCCACCTAGGTAATGAGAAGTAATTCCTTAGCCTCATAAATCATATTTTGTTAGATTTGTTTCTATAATGCTCATAATGCCAAATAGCTCAAAGTATATAATTAAAATAGATTCTCCTTAGGAAACCACACTTTTATTTTGTCAGAACCATATGTTTCTATACTGGAAAAACCCAAACAACTTACTCTACTCCAAATCCTTGTTGATTCCATGGTTGCCCGTATACTCCGTAAGGCGGTACTTGCCACCCATTTGCCATATATTGTCCATACTGTTGTGGGTTTCCATACACTTGGCTCCATTGGCCCCACTGACTATAGTCGACCTAGGAAAAAGCAAATTATTGTTTTAGGGAACACGTAAGAAACACCGTATATGAAGAAAGAGTGGGAGACAAGGAAGAGAAAAACTAAGTAAGCACCCTTATGTGAATAGGACTCTGTTATTTATCATTGTCTAAGTTTATTGGGGTGGTGACACCTGTGAAAAGAAAGTATTAAGATTCAGTTAATACCGCAAATAATGAATTTTGAAATACAATCAACTGAAAGTAGCTATATGCTTTATTTTACTGTTTATTTTACAGAGTTTCCAAAGCTTTTTATGTGATATGTAAGATGGAAACTTAAAAAGTGCTATGAAAAATCGAATTACCTGTTGGAAGTTTTTAGTCATATCAGGAGATTCTTTACCCCAATAGCATTTAACCACATGTCCTTCAATCGTAGTACCGTTCACCGAAACAATGGCATGGGCTGCACTTTCATGGGTTGAAAATCTAAGAAAGAAAAATGATAGGTTTTGTCTTTTATTTTTTAAGAACCTAACACAGTAAGTAACATGGAGACTCATCAGTTTATACCTGCAAGTTGGTACTTTTTTCTAAGTATATTAGGTAGGTAGCTTAAACTTCTATATTGCAAAGAAGCACTAAAATAACAGACACTGATACCCTGGGGAACGTAAGTGAAAGGAATGAATCAAATGTATGAGTAATAATGATATTTCAAGTAGAGTGTTACCTGACAAATGAATAGCCCTTTTCTGGGAAAACTCTTATTTCCATAATTTGTCCAAATGGTGAGAATGTCTGTCTCATAAGCTGATCTATAAAACAAAACATACAAATAAAACATGGCTGATGTGTATCATGAAATTCATAAGAATAGTGATGAAGCTCCTCAGAGGTGATTAGAAAACCAAACATTGTACCTGTTAACCCAGACGCAATTCCTCCACAGTACACAGTACAATTTTTTGGACTTGACTGGTTTACTACATCTTCAAATCTCAACTGCTTAGTGTTGTCTGTATGCAGAAACAAAACAAAAACGTTGACTGTTATATGGTACTATAAAACTATCTTTTGTTAATTACTATATACTATTAAGATATGCCTCAGGCCGGGCGCAGTGGCTCACGCCTGTAATCCCAGCACTCTGGGAGGCTGAGGTGGGCGGATCACATGAGGTCAGGAGTTCGACACCAGCCTGGCCATCATGACGAAACCCTGTCTCTACTAAAAATTCAAAAATTAAGGCAGGGTGCAGTGGCTCACACCTATAATCCCAGCACTTTGGGAGACTGAGGTGGGTGGATCACGAGGTCAGGAGCTCGAGACCAGCCTGACCAATACGGTGAAACCCTATCTCTACTAAAAATACAAAAATTGGCTGGGTGTGGTGGCACACCCCTGTGATCCCAGCCACTCAGGAGGCTGAGGCAGGAGAATCACTTGAACCTGGGAGGCAAAGGCTGCAGTGAACCGAGATCACACCACTGCACTCCAGCCTGGGTGACAGAGTGAGACTCTGCCTTAAAAAAAAAAAAAAAAAAAAAAAAAAAAAAAGATATACCTCAATGGGAGGAGAAAATATAATTTTTATTGATGCTATGATTTGACACAGACTTGATCTATAAAATCAGGTGATTCACAGCTCCAAAAATACTTATATCATAGCCCAACTATTTTCAGATAACGAAATATAAAGTGAAATAATTAATGTCTTGCAACACTAATTAAATACTAAGTGCAGCCTGGACAACATAACCAGACCCTGTCTCTATTAAAAATTTAAAAATTAGCTGGGCATGGTGGCACGGCCCTGTAGTCCCAGTTACTCAGGAGACTGAGGTGAAAGGATCACTTATACCCAGGAGTTTCAGGCCACAGTGAGCCAAGATCACGCCACCACACTCCAGTCTGGGCAACAGAGCCAGATCCTGTCTCTTAAATAAATAAATCAGAAATTGAGACTAGATGAATACATGATACATGATTTTGTGAAGAATCTATAATTTTAACACACACAGTGGATATATCTTACTTTCTTGTGTACTTTTAGGTGCAGGTGGTTTACGTGTGGCCCAGTTGGTTCGGATTTGACGACCACCCAACCACTGACCTCCCATATGCACAATCGCATTTTCTGCATCCTATGGATAAAAAAGAAAGAAAGCACAATCACAAAGAAAATAGTGATAAATAAGAGTACGATTAAATAAAGCATCGGCACTGCTGGATCCAAAACAAATCAGTAGATGAATTCACTAAACATCCTAAACAAAACAAAACTGAACTATTACCAACTAGAAAATGATTTGAACTTGAGTGATTCAATCTAAGCTAAAACAGATACTCTGGCCCTTTATCTTACCACTTCAATAAAATGTAGATGACCTGTAATCCCAGCACTTTGGGAGGCCAAGGCAGGAGGATCACTTGAGGTCAGGAGTTTGAGGCTAGCCTGGCCAACACAAGTGAAACCATGTCTCTACTAAAAATATAAAAATTAGCTGGGTTTAGTGGCACATGCCTGTAATCCCAGCTACTCGGGAGGCTGAGGCAGCAGAATTGCTTGAACGCGGGAGGCGGAGGTTGCAGTGGGCTGAGATGGCGCCACTGGACTCCAGCCTGGGCAACAGAGTGAGACTATCTCAACAACAAAAAAAAGGTGATTTAAGTTATTGAAACTGCTTTAAAATCAAAGCCCACTCTATTATTTAATGTTACAGTTAACGCAAATGCTTACTTTGGTACCTCTTTTACAAAGAATATATACAAAAATCAAGATGAATTGCTTAAATTTTTATTTATATAATTTGCTGTAGTCACTAATATCCCAGTCATATGAGAGTATCAATAATAATTTAAAAGGAAGAGTTAAAACTGAGATTTTCACGGTTAAAACTGAATATAATTTACCTACTCTCTAAATTCTCAGGTTAGCTCATCTGTCCTAGACTTGGGCTTTACTTCTAAATCCATCTGACCTTTACCAATGTACAAACACAATTTTAAAAATCTTCCTTATAGTATAATCATTCTTTTTCTAGCTATTTATTTTTCAGTTTATGAAAGAATGAAATTATACTCTATTATTTAAACATACATAACATTACATAAAAGTTGTGTTTGCAGTTAACATTCAAGTATACTCAAGTTTCAGATGCAATACATTAAGTAACTAATGACTAAATTTAGTATTAAAAAATATAAATTGAAATGGAAGAACGTACCAGTTTGTTATAAAAAGATACAAAACCATAGCCTTTGGATTTTCCAGTTGCCATGTCTTTAACTACCCGGGCATCCCTGTGAAAAGAAGCACAGCTAAATGAGGGAAGTAAGAGCCACCCTCAAAATAAAAACTAAAAGGAACCACACACACTGTATTGTGAGCATTTTTAAAATAAAATTCCAGTTAGCCCTAATTAACTACAACCATTCCTGAACTCTCCCTAATGCTTCTTTACCTGTTAGAAAAAAGCAGTAGGACAAAAACATGTAATAAACATGCAACCTAATCAAATAGCCTGTGCTTTCTAAACTAAATGCTCAAATTTGAAGATTAATAGGAACAACAGTTTCCCTTTCTAATACTCTATTTACTAGTGTCCTCTAAGGTTTACTGATTCTATAAATTACTGTAACAATACTAACTACTTTACCATGCAATCTCTAAATAGTTAAATGTCTTCTGCCTAGTGATACAAAATATATGAAATATTAAAAAATTGAAAAAGAGGAAAAAATAGGAATTAAAAAGGCATACATGGCCTGTTAACAGATTTCTTTATTTTTCTTGGTCAATTCTCTACCATCATTTTGGAGTTTGGGCAGCTGTAAATTTTGAAAAATTGACATTTTCAGAAATTTAAGAAAGGAGAATAAAAAACTAACAACAATGCTAAGCACACCAGTACGAAAACAACAAATTTACACAGAAATTTTAGTGAGTAAGTTAAATGATTGGAAATATAGAACTCCACTGAATATAGAATGTTAAAATGTAAATACTAAAATATGTATATATAAATAATGTATAATAAGAATAAATAGAAATGAGAAAAAAAATCTACAACTGAGTTCCAGTGTGCACAGTTCCTTGCAGTTAGCCTTCAAGATCCTGTCCATTCTTATGAGCAATTCTGCAAAATAACCAGAATGCTATTACTTTTAATTGTGACTTGGACTTAAGAAAAACTGCAGGTCTCAGGTATAAATAAAGATTGAAAAACAGCAACCTGTATTATTTTTATATTGATTTTTAAAATAGTACTACTTACCACATTTAGATTAAAAAGCAAAGCAAATATCAAAACAGAAAGTTAAGAATTAAATCTTTTAAAGAAATTAAATCTATAGAACAACAAATTGAATAGAGAAAATATTGTTGTTCTTAGTTGAAACACTTTCCTGTAAAGTAGTACTAAGATGTTTAATTTAAATCTACAGGAAATATACAAAATAAACTGATTTTAATCAGAAAGATAAATTATGATAAACATTTTCTACAATTCATAATCATTTTTAGTTTTCCAATATATTTTTTTACCAAGTAACAACAGTAAAATCTGAGCGTAAATGTTGTTAAAAATCAAACCACATTTGCCTCTTAACTAGTAGAATCAAATATCACTAACAAAAAACATCTAATTAAACCCACATTTATGACTCATACATTGAAACATTTTAATAGTATAACAGTACTTTTCACTTACAGCTAAAATATCAAAAACACATTTATCATAATAAAACATGAACATTTCCAATTTAATCACAATATATTCAAGGATTTACCTACTCTCCCATTTATAAATTCCTCCTATAAAAGTTATTGAACTCTTACACAGTATAAATCACATTTACTTTTGATTAACTCATTATCCTAAACCACCAAATTTTGAAAACACATGACAAAAAAGCTGGACTTTATAAGTTTTACCATTCAAACATCTGCTTCAAAGATAACAAACAGAATCACTTAAATTTTTTTAACATATTATACACAGGATTAGATGAAAACGAGACCCCAAGACACTGAAATGACATTAACATTTTCAACAACATCCACTACTCAAAACAAACCAAAATAAATAAATAAAAAATAACAAAACAAAACAAAACCATACTAACTAGAGAAAGAAAACCTTAATTCAATTACAAGTTAATCATATACAATTCTGCCTATCACAACTGAGTGTAGTACTGATTATGATACTTACGATATTTTACCAAAGGGGGCAAATGCTGATTTGATATCTTCTGTTGTAATTTCTGGACTCAAATCCCCAACAAACACATGGAAGTGATCTGAAATCAGAGCATTTGGTAATCAAATACTTAAGAAGTCAGCCACTAAAACCTTTTTAAGGCAGCTCTAGAGGAGGGAAAAAAAAACCCTATTTAAGCTGGTAATGCTTCCTGGATAATTTCAGAACTCTTCCACAGTAAAATGCAGCAGGAGTACTTACTGGAAGTATCTTTTTTCTGGCTACTTGGTGTGGTTGCCCAGTTTACTTTGACCTCCTAAAAATAAAGATTATATTTAATAAAATTATTAGGCATGTCATGAGTTAGAACACTTACCACTTATCAAATCATTTATCAAGCAGGGCTATTTTTGTAAAAGCACTAAGCTGAATAAAGCAAAACCATCACTCAGCAGCCGAGTATCTGTTCAAAAATTTGCCTAGAAAAAATACAAACTAGTTTGACATGCAAATATATGTACTCATAAGGTGCCATCATCCTATTATCTTACCTTTCCCAAAATTTTTCTCCCATTCATAGCAGCTAATGCAGCAGCTGCATCTCTGTGTTCATAAAATTCCACAAAGCAATATGGGTCATTGCTTGTATGCTGCAAAACAGAAAATCCAACAGAAGAGTTGACCCTTCTGCTATCGGGTTGCTGAGAAGAAAATCCAGGAAAAAACATTACTGATAGCTAGGAATGTACAAGGTGAGACTGCATAAGCTTATGAAAGCCTAACACTTTTAAAATAAGATTTAAAGCTAAACCTGACTTTGCACCTCAGAATACTACTGAACTCAAACGGAACTACAAAAGCAGTTGTAGAATCACGAGCATCAGTATTAAATGAAAATAAAGAATTCTGGTGAAGTCTGTTAAACATAAAATAGAAGCTTATATTAAACCAAACAAAACCTCAAACTCAGATCTGATGAGGACCACTCCTTACCATTGCTTTCCTTCTCCAACATTATTTTTAAAATATGTTCTACTTATGCATCATAATCCTCTATAAGTGGTATCCCAGGATACAGAAATACAGAATGAACCAACTTTATAAACTACTCCTGATCAAAATTAGGATCAATACTACAAATGATGGAATTCTATACTGCTACAAAGACTGAATTTTATTGATTTCTTTTCTGGATATGGAAAGAATGAAAATAAAAACAGGAAAATTTAAGCTTTACAACCAGCGACTGAAATGAATTCCCTACCTTCCAAAATAGTCTAATGTACTGAAGATTCTATATACTTTGAATTTGGTTTTCCAAAGATCAGAGAAACAACAGCAGTGATCAAGAAAAGAGGTTCTGAAAATGTATCTGAATAAAATATTCCAAGACAAAGCTACAATTTTACATAATAAAAACACCATAGAAAAAATCTATATTAAATATATTCTGCAACCCTATGCTTGACAGTAGTTACCTAAAACACATTTATAAAGATGTGAAGAAAGTAGTACTACCTAAGCTATAGCAACATTCTCACCTGACAACCAAACTGGTAACGAATTTCTATGAAACTGCAACCCATACTGAAGAGCTGCACAACTGTACAAGTATATATTTTTACGTAAGGCTACAAACAGTTATCATTATTCAACGTAAAATGCCCTATAAGAATAATATTTAAAATGTGGAATTCTAGTTGGACTTACAAGGGATAAATATACCAGATAAAATAAAGATCTTTTCAACAACCACAGTTTTTCATTCCAGGAAAGTTTTAGAAGAAAAATCCAAAATAAGACGTCTAAACAATAGTGGCAAAGGAACCAGAAGGCATTTCCTTGAGGGAAAAAAAGGGGATCGTTAATACTGACAACAAAACTATGGGCTCTCATACAAAGTCCTACTGTTGTAGCCACGTGGATGCTGTTCTTAAGAGGTAAAGAAAGGAAATGGGGGAAGACTTCAAACTGAAGCACACATGTAAATCCTTCTTGTAAAAGAGTTATTACATTCACCATAAATATTCATTGAAGAAAGGACATCAAAATAAGTGAGAGGCTAAAATTGTGCCAGTTGAGTTTTCCTTTCACTCCTATCTCTTTGCCCCCATGATCTCTAAGGAAAACACTGACAACCGCAGCAAAACATACAGGGGTCCAATGGTAGATCTGTGACAATCCCATGCACTTTAGGAAACTAGTCTACCCGTGAATACCAATTTCAAATCTATCTAATAGCAGGCCAGCTCCCAATCAACATATGCACGTGCATGTACATATACACATATACTCACTGATATCACATATTTTATATATTCACATCACACTGCATTTCACCTAATTTAAGACACCACTTATTTCTAAGTCACATCCCAACTATCAGAGATATTAAAACTCTAAAAAAATTTGACTTAGAATCAATAATATATATTTGTATTATATAAGGAAAGCTAAAATCTATGATAACAACATCTAAAGTAAAAAAAATCATAAAACTATGGGGGAAAAAGGATTTCTCACATACTGAAATGAAATTTATGAAAGAAAACTAAATAGCTGCTAGATACTCTGTATTAGAGTTTATACCCTTTGGAAGCTTCTTATTTACACCACCAAGTGACATCCTAAAAACCAATTATGGGTTGGGCGCAGTGGCTCACACCTGCTGAGGCAGCTGGATGACTTGAGGTCAGGAGTTCGAGACCAGCCTGACCAACACAGTGAGACCCCATCTCTACCAAAAATTCCAAAAATCAGCCGGGTTTGGTGGTGGATGTCTATAATCCCAGCTACTCAGGAGGCTGAGGCAGGAGAATCATTTGAACCTGGAAGGCAGAGGTTGCAGTGAGCCAAGATTGTGCCATTGTACTCCAGCCTGGGCGACAGAGCCAGACTCTGTCTCCAAAAAAAAAAAAACAAAAAAAGTGCTCCTGCCTATAACCCCAGCACTTTGGGAGGCCGAGGTGGGCGGTTCACAAGGTCAGAAGATCAAGACCATCCTGGCCAACATGGTGAAACCCAGTCTCTGCTAAAAAAAAATACAAAAAAAAAAAAAAATTAGCAGGGCTTGGTGGCACGCACCTGTAGTCCCAGCTACTCAGGAGGCTGAGGCAGGAGAATCGCTTGAACCCAGAAGGCTGAGGCTGCGGTGAGCCGAGATCATGCCATTGCACTCCAGCCTGGGCAACACAGCGAGACTCCGTCTCAAAAAAAAAAAAAAAAAAAAATCAATTATGGCTGGGTGCAGTGGCTCATGCCTATAATCTCAGCACTTTAGCAGGATGAGGCAGGAGGATCACTTGAGCCTAGGAGTTCAGGACCAGCCTGGGTAACACGGTGAAATTAATCTCTACAAAAACATTTAAAAATGAACTAAGTGTGGTGGCGGTGTCCCAGCTACTTGGGAGACTGAGGTGGGAGGATCACTTGAACCCAGGAGTTGGAGGCTGCAGTGAGCCATGATGGCACCACTGCACTCCGGCCTGGACGACAGAGTCAGACCCTGTCTCTTAAAAAAAAAAAATCATTTATGTCCCTACCTTATTTAGTGTTGTCACCAATTTTTGTTGGATGACATAAACGTCAAGACAGAGAAATGTGAGACTTTACAAGTTCAAATCTAAGAGTTCTAGAATACAGAAGTTATGAAAATTCATTTTGAGTCCCTCTACCCTTCAAATAGCTGTATGTATACATGGGGTTTTAAAAAATACTGTTAAAATAAATCTTTATCAAATGTTCCTCAAAAATTTTCTAGTGACTCTTTCCCCACTTTCTCACAACACGTTCTCTCCTAAACCTACTTCTGTCGGCTTCCAAGCCAACCATGCCACTGAAACTGTATGATGAGCTCAACAATGACCTCTCTGCTGCATCTGTGATCCCTTTTCCATCCTAATCTTTACTTCCAAGCAGAATTCACTACAGTTGACCACCATCCTCCTTTAAACATTCTCTTCTCTGTATCCTATCACACTCTGGTTTTCCTGTTTCCTCACTGTAGGATCTTTCTTCCTTTATGCAAACTCTAAATGTTGAGCTGGTCCAGGGCTCAGACTTCATGGCCTCTGTGCTCTTCTTTACCATCATTCTCTCTCTGTGAACTCACCTAGTCCCATGGCTTCAAATACCACTGCAAGCTTCAGCATTGGTCTCTCCAGAATTCCAAACTACTTTATCCAACTGCCTAATCTAACGTCCACTTCAATGTCTAACTCATGTCTTAAATCTAACATTGTCAAAACACAATTCCTGATTAACACCGCTCCCTGTGGTGACATCCATCACGTCACCCCCATTTTAGCAAATAAATAGCATTACCACCTATGCAACTGCATTAACATGAATCTTAGGGTATTTCCCGATTTCTTCCTTTCCCTATGTCCCACAGCCAACCCAGTCCTATCAATTCTACCTCCAAAATATATTCCAAATCTATCAACCTCTGTCCTTATCTTGACTTCAGCTAGCACATTTGAGAATAAGCCTCCATCATCTTTTACCTAGACTAGTGAAGTAAATCCAGATGGTTTTTCTCCTTCTGCTCTTGCCCGCTATAATCTATTCTCCATATAACAGACATTCTCTACATAGAGTAGTAAGCTTAAAAATGCAAATCTTGGCACCTCATCCCCCTGTTTAAGCCCCTCCACTGGTCTGCCACTGCGACCAGAGTAAAACTCAAACTATGTCATGGCCCATAATGCCCTGTGATTCTGAATCCTGCTGTTAGTTAGACTCATTTCCCTCCATCCCTCACCAGACTCTAGCCATCAGTCTTTGATTCTACAAACACAAGTTCATTACCAACTCAAGACTGTTGTATTTGCTGTTTCCTCTGCCTCCAGCTGTTACCACAGATAGCACCATCTTGTTATTTGTCTCAGCTCAAAGAGGCGACATCTCTCATCACCTAGCCTATATAGCACCAACCCTCCAATCATCACAGAACTCGGTTTTATTCTCTTCATGGCTTACATCCCCATTTGCTTGGGGAACTCATTTGGCTGTCTCTCCATTATATCTCCAGTACCTTGTAGAGTGCCTAGTGCAAAGGAAATTTTTGATTGACGAAAGCACAAATAATTAAAGGCAGGAAGGAAAAATATAATACACCAGAACAAAATGATGATTGTCATTAGGTGGGAAAGACAATCAAAAGGCCAAAGCACTTTAAAGGTTTTTAACAGTTCTCCGTTTCAGTACCAAACACACTTCTCAGCACAGTTTCTAGCCCTTTCCATACACTTCTGCCATCTCTTCTGACTAATCCCATTTTAAACTACAACAATGCTACGGGTTCTATTTTTCCCTCTCTGCCCTAAGCACTCCTGCTCTCCCTACCAACCTGGATCAAAGTTCCCTTTATTTGGAATCCCTTCTTCCCTCAATTCCTTTCTAGCCAGTACGTACTACTATCCTTTTAAGGTTTCCGCCTAGGCAGTGACTCCTCCAACAAGCCACACGCTGACCTCAGGCTGCGCTGGATACCCATGTGCTCCCACAGCACTTTAAGTTGTCTGCTTCTGGAGCCTTTATTATCCTATATCCTAAGTGCCTGCTAACTCCTTTGTCTCCCTACTAAACTGTAAAATTCTATGGGACAAGGAACTATCTTTATTCACCAGTGTATCTCTAGCACTTACTGCAGTATCTAGTACAGAGTAAATAAACAAAAACAAAAACGAAACAAAACAAAAAGCTGATCAATGAACAAAAAGACAAGGAAAAAAAGCCTAAAACATGACTCATCGGGTGCTGCTACAGTCTTAGCAGGAAAGCATAAAAAGGTTAAGTATTTGCTACAGACACAAGAGACAAACAGTGCTGCACACTACACACATAACCTCGTGTTCTCGCACATGAACATACACTGTCCAAATCGTTAACATTCTTATGGGAATTGTATGAAATACTTTTCAGTTTTTCACCACTCTGAAATGAGCTCTAATAGTGTTCTAAAAGCAGAATCACTTCAAGATAACCACACCACAAAGAATGACCGTTTGAGATTAACAGCACAGAAACTTTGCCCTCTCAAATAAAACTCCATTCTAAGCCTAGTTTGTGAGCCAAAGCAAAGTAGTAAGTCAACACAACACAAATCTCTCCACCAGAATAATTTGAGGCTTATAATGCAATTTCAAAATCATGCTAATCAACCCATGATGCTAATTGTCAGCACATGGAACTGGGAAGATCTTACCTCTGTTATCATTTTACAGCTTTTACAGGGTCCAATCTGACTGAACAACTGAAGTATAAGGACTTCTGTCACATCTCTGGAAAGGTTACCTACGTATCTGCACAAGAAAAAAATACGTTATCAGCAATTTTTCCTTTAGCTCTGGCTCTACTGTGTTATCATTTAATTCATCACCTTTTCTTTCTTTTTTTTTTGAGATGGAGTTTTGCTCTTGCTGCCTGCCCAGGCTGGAGTGCAATGGCATGATCTCAGCTCACTGCAACCTCCGCCTCCCAGATTCAAACAATTTTCCTTTCTCAGTCTCCCGAGTAGCTGGGATTACAGGTGCATGCCACCATGCATGCCACCATGCCTAATTTTTGTATTCTTAGTAGAGACGGGGTTTCATCGTATTGGTCGGACAGGTCTTGAACACCTGACCTCAGGTGATCGGTCCGCCTTGGCCTCCCAAACTGCTGGAATTACAGGCGTGAGCCATCGCGCCCGGTCACCTTTTATTTCACTTTAACTTCCTCTGTTTTCAATAAAATTTATCCAATTAAACCTGATCCTATGAAAGTAAGATTAACCCTTATTTAGGAAAATAACAATTGTTCTTAGGCCACTCAAATACCACTCTGAAAGACATTTAAAAACAAATCAACGTGATCTTGTATACCCCAATGGCATTATTATTCTGTATCCTGGATATAATTTTCTCATCTTATTCTAATTGTTAAAATTTTAAACCGGTCTCAAGATAACTACAATTTCTAATTAAAAATAATTTATAACATACACACACACACACACACACAAATACAACAAATACTAATTCATTAAAACACCTGATTGTAATAGGATATTAAACATAAAGTGAGTTTATCTTAGACTCCCAACCAAAGCAATTACATGAACAAAGAACAGAATTAGAGTAAAGTTATAGTAAAACATACAGAGGGTGGAGGGTTTTTGTTTTGTTTTTGGCTAAGTAAGGTTACTTGCAATGATGTCTTCACTATTTCATTTTAGGAGAGCAGGGTAAAATATAAAATTTCCTAGTCTAAAATGCATCAGAATCAACAAAATATATATGCATTTTTTTGAGATGGCGTCTCACTCTGTCTCCCAGGCTGGAGTGCAGTAGTGCAATCTCGGCTCACTGCAACCTCCGCCTCCCAGGTTCAAGCAATTCTCCTGCCTCAGCCTCCCAGGTAGCTGGGACTACAGGCGTGCACCACCACGCCCGTCTCATTTTTGTATTTTTAGTAGAGACGGGGTTTCACCATGTTGGCCTGGCTGGTCTCAAACTCCTGACCTCAAGTGATCCACCCGCCTGGGCCTCCCAAAATGCTGGGATTTACAGGAGTGAGCCATCATGCCCAGCCAACAAAATATATCTTAATGTAGATAAAAAAGCAAATACAAAGATTTCTTAAGAAATTCAGAGAAAAATTAAGACAAATCCAGGTATACTTTTGACTATGGACACTTAAAAAAATTTGGGTTTTTTTTTTTTTCTAATTACAAATTGAATGCATGTGTTTTGTGTAAAAGATTTAAAATACAGGAAAGTTTAAAAAAGAAAAGAAAAAAATGCTACTTCACCACGCAGAGATGACCACCTTGGTTTATGTCTTGTTCTATTGATTTATCTTAATTTATCTCAATAAATTGCCAAACACTTAAGTCTTTCTGGTATTCTATGCATAATTCCTCAAATTTGCATCCATTATGAACAACCTCATAAACCAAACAATATCTGTAAAATTTAACAAAGTTCATTCTGGAAAGTAAATTTCTTTTTCTACTTGTAATATATTACATCTGGAAACTGAGTATTAAGACCAAAACAATACTTGCAACATAGTTGCCACATTAAATACACAATATGCTTTAAGATGGAATACTCAAAGGGAAAAATAGACTGAGAAAGCTTAGGTTACCTAAAAAACTGAAAAGATCCAATTAGGAATTAGTAGCAATTTTCCAGTTAAGAATTTTATTGCAATGAGCACTAATAACCTTAGTGTACCTGCTCTAAAATTGAAACACACATCCAATATTACTTAAATAGAGGACTAAACAAGTGACAAACTGGTTTACATCCACTGTGCCATCTTTTCCTCCTAATTTAAAGAGCCGATCCATCAGCAGGCAAATGTAGTGACACACTTTTTCCAGCAGGAGTAAAAGGTTATTGGGTTATGAGCCATAGACTGCTTGCCCCTTCTTAACTCATAAGGGTTTGTAAGCCTGTATCTCTGAAATGATTTCTTTTTGTACAGAGTAGACCTATCTGTAAGAAAAATGAACAAGTGACCGGGCACGGTGGCTCATGCCTGTAATCCCAGCACTTTGGGAGGCTAAGGCGGGCGGATCATGAGGTCAGGAGTTCGAGACCAGCCTGACCAACATGGTGAAACCCCATTTCTATTAAAAATACAAAAATTAGCCGGGTGTGGTGGTGCGCACCTATAATCCCAGCTACTTGGGAGGCTGAGGCAGGAGAATCGCTTGAACCTGGGAGGCGGAGGTTGCAGTGAGCCAAGATCGCATCACTGCACTCCAGCCTGGGGGACACAGTGAGACTCCATCTCCAAAAACAGAAAAAAAGAAAAACGAACAAGCGATCTTGAGCTTCTAAACATTAGGTTCCTTGCCTAAAAGACTAGTTAGCTCATTTCTAAGAAAAAAGAAGGATGGATAAAACTCATTTTCACGTATTGAAGCTAGCTAATAACAAAATTAAAATAGAATTACCACTTTAATATAACACATTTTAAATAGTTTTCTATTTCCATTACTGTTTAAACATTGATTTCTTCAGGAAAAACTATATGGGCATTAGTTACCTTCTGTATCTAATAGTCACAATAAAAGCTGTCACTGTTTAATAAGATCTTTATTCCGCCAGGTGCAGTGGCTCACGCCTGTAATCCTAACATTCTGGGAAGCCATGGCAGAGTGGATCACTTGAGGTCAGGAGTTCAAGACCAGCCTGGCCAACATGGTGAAACGCCGTCTCTACTAAAAATACAAAAAATTAGCCAGGCGTGGTGGCGGGCGCCTGCAATCCCAGCTACTTGGGAGAGGCTGACGCAGGAGAATCGCTTGAATCTGGGAGGTGGAGGTTGCAGTGGGCTGAGATCATGCCATTGCACTCCAGCCTGGATAACAAGAGCGAAACTTCATCTGAAAAACAAAAATAAACCCTTATTCCAAGTCAACCTATTTCCTGTCAGTACAGATCTTGAAGAATTTCTAGAGGCATATTTAGATACATTAATTTACATTTCTAGCACTGAAGGCAAAGATGAAAATGTTAAATATCTAAGTTTAGAATGTCATGAAATATTTATTAAAAGATCCAGTGTTAAGGTTTCCTATTTTTCAAATTATCTTCACTCAAAGTTAACTCAAAGTTGTTAAGCAGCAAACTCAATTCCAAAAACTAACAAGAAAGACCTTCCATAACAACACACACAATATCTTAATTTACCAGGATTAAAAAGCCATGATTCACTATATAAGTTCACCTAAACTTTACCCAAATTTCAGACTGCCTTTTCTTTTACTGAGTTCTTGTACCCAAATTTCAGATTGCTTTTTCATTTACATTTGCCTTCATGCATCATAACACTTGAGACGTATTGTATAGCTTTTAAACTACTGTTCTATTCTGTTGTAAGTACCTTCACATTATCATAAAATAATCTGTCCCAAAGTAAATACTAACAAAAATATTTAAGACAAAGTTCAATGCCTGACCTAGTAAGATCATCTCTTGGTAGTTTATTGAAATGATATCTTTATTCTTTCCAAATTACAGCTTCTACACTTCACTTTCTTTCTGCTCTGGTTATGAAGTAGTCAACCTAAAGTTCCAAGTCTTTAAATATATAATTTCTACCTAAAGAACATATACGAAATAACAGAAAAAAGACAAATGGCTCCAATTTTTGTATTGAGAGGTCAATTCAAAGAGTAAACACTTAGGAAATTCCAGAATGATTTTTAACTCAAGGAAAAAATTTAAAAGAGGCATACCTTAGAGTCTATTTTGTCTTCTAAGAACAGGAACTGTAGGAACTGAAGCATTAAAAACTGAAAATGACACCTTTATCCCTAGCATCAGGGTTAAAATCCAATTTGAGGCTAGAAACTTAGCAGTTTCACAGCAGGCAGAAGTTCACATTGCCAAACTACTTCTTGTGTCTGATTGGGCAGAATTTTAAGTTAAGAATATCATGCCTTTCAGAAGACTAATGACACTTTTCAACACTGAATGTGCTCTCACTCTGAAAAGAGTAGCCCTACCAAGGCTGAAATTATCAGCATTTTCACACAAAAAAACTATACCTAAATTTCCGTAACAGTTCTGCTTTTGTTCTTGACAAGTCCTATACAAGAAGAGATTTTGCAATAATATTCTTCAATAGATCTCTAATTAATTGTTCAATTTGTCAGTACAGTATTTCATTTTAGGAAGAAGGCATGATGGAAGAGAGCTGCAGGAGGTACAACTAAATTGACCAACTATATATATGAGATATTCACACACACACACACACACTCTCTCTCTCTCTCTTACTTTAAAGAAACAAAGAATATGATTAAGTTGAATTTGAATGAGGGGCTTGATTATAGCAACAGAATAGACAAATCCATGGTATAGCCAGTCAATTTTGTAATATTTTATAGAATTTTCTTCTGCTTTGCTCTTATTCAGATTATACTCTAAATCATTAGCTTATTTCCAGGAAGAAAGAACTGCCTTAAAGGAAGGGATTGCATAACATGGTATTACATGAATTCCTAGCAATTTTGGTGCATCAGATAGACGAAGAAAATAAGGTACAATAAAACACTATTACAATTTAGTGTCATATTGTAGATTCAGATATACCATGGATCAAATCACTGCACTACAAAGCTACACACAACCCAAGCCTGAGACGTGTGTCCCACAAGGCAGGTGTCAGACAGTCCACTTCCAACACCAGTATTACACAGCATGATTTTGTTTGTTTTTTTAGATCACAAGTTACTCAATGCATAATACCCCAAAATAAATGTCAAATGAGAATGAAGAACATCAGAAAAAAGACCTTTAAAGCAACTATATGACAAATAGAAATTTAGGCTCAACATCAAAGCAATTCTATGCCACTTTAAATACCATCAAATAAATTAGTAATACTGTAGGTAATGAATATTTAAAGACCTACCTAGGCTCTAAACACCATATTGTTTTCTGAAGATAGAACCATATGTCTTAGCTTGTGTGTGTCTGCAGGAAAAAAACCTCACTAGTAACACACAGGCATCTTAAGGAAACAATTTAAGATAAGCTTTGTTAAGAACACATTCTTTTAAAACATACTGGCCACTTGAAAAACCTAATCCATAGCTCACAATGTAAAATATGAGATCTCCATAAACAAAATAAAACCCTACTAGATATCAATGTCTAAAACCATGTTCAAAGTTTTCATCATGTTACTTAGAACCCTTTGAGAATATGTAAAACATACTCTTAGAAAAACTACTATGCATTATTTATATTAAACTCTAATAAAAATCCCAATTGTGAAACATTTGTTTTTATCTCAAGATTTTACATTTGAAGGTTTTAAAAAATATATCAAAGTCAACAGACTACACCACGTGTGACAGTAATGTCTGCCTACAATCTTAGTTCAACCAGGACTTTTAAAAAAGAACTTAATACTAATTTAATGAAAGAAGTACAATCATTGTAGAAATACTGAGTACCTCTTATGTTCCAGGCAGTGACCTAAGTGCTGCAGGGATAAGACCTAGGAAGATGTAGTAGTCCTTCTCTTAAAAAAAAAAAAAAAAAAGAAAGAAAGAAAGAAAAAGAAAAAGTCCCCATGGGAAAGGGTGGGAGAAGGAAAAAGGAAGACAGAATAGTAAACACGTACTGACATACAAAACAACAGAGCTTAAGATGTCTATTTATTCATATGAACACATGTCACAGTTTTAGAGAACCGTAAACATAGACAACTTAACTGTTTCAAAGAAAGAACAAGAGATTAGAGAAGGTAGAGGAAGGAAATAAGTGACAAAGAAGTTAGCTTATTAGTCTCCTGGAGAAACTGATAGGGATGAAGACAAGGCAGATGCAAAGATAAATAAAAGACATCAAAAAAGCACATTCTTGAGCACTACAAAACCAGACATTCCTCTTGGTAAGGAACAGAGAGATACAGTAAATGAGACACCTGCCATGAGTATTTATCAATCATTCAGTGTGTGATGATGACACTTCAGATTTTTAGATATGATGTAACTTTTATCTTTGTTAAATACATGTTAGCTAGTCTTTAAGTCTAGCTTTCCCAGATGCTTATATCAAAGTACACATTGTAACTCAACACCAAGTCTTGGCTTCAACAGATGTTGAAGGACAAATTTCTTTTTTTTTTTTTTTTAATTGTTCAGACAGAGTCTCGCTCTGTCACCAGTCTGGAGTGCAGTGGTGCAATCTTGGCTCACTGCAACCTCCACCTCCTTGATTCAAGCGATTCTCGTGCCTCAGCCTCCTGAGTAGCAGAGACTACAGGTGCGCACCACCACGCCCAGCTAATTTTTGTATTTTTAGTAGAGACGTAGTTTCACCATGTTGGCCAGGATAGTCTCGATCTCTTGACCTCGTGATCTGCCCGCCTCGGCCTCCCAAAGTGCTGGGATTACAGGTGTGAGCCACCGCGCCTGGCCTGAAGGACAAATTTTAAGTGTGTCCCAATTCTTTCTTCTAGGGAGAGAAGGCAGAAATGGAAGACAACACAAAACACAAAGACGTTCTACTAAACAAGCATTTCATTGAAGCATTTGATGTGCTTCAGTAGGCCTCATATTCTCAAAACGGGATGGATTCTTTAGTGAGACGTTAGAGAACACATTTATTCCTGTACAAGGCCACACACAAAAAAATCTCTATCAATATTGAACATCTGTCTTCTTTACTGAGCATCCTTTCTTTGGTAGGAGTGAAGAGATGTGAAGCTAGTCAAACTTCTCGAGTGCCCATCCACCTTATCTATTCCCCAAAAAGTAATTTCCCCATCAGACAGCAGAGCCAAGTGGACTATGATCCTATCAATACCAGGAGAGGCAAGAGAAACAAAGCAGCGATCTGACTCCTTGGTACTCAAGGTAGGAGTGCTGAACCTGAAGAGGCCGGGAAATTAGGGTGCCCAACTTAAACATTTAATTAAAAACTATTCAGACTTAAAAAAAAAAAAAAAAGATGCAGAAGAAAGGAGTGCCACACTACTCAGAAAGGAATGCAAATGCTGAGTCATCACTCTTCATTGGGAAAGGAAGGAAACCAGAATTAAGTGGTTGTAAGATAGAATTCATTCATTAGATTGGGCTTCAGGTAAAAAGCAACAGCAAGACAGGAGAAAAAGCGTTCAGAAGACACACATCAAATAGCGGATGAAGACATAATTTTAGCCAACTCTGAAGGTTTCGACGCACAAACAGATTAGGAAGAGGCAACACCTAGAGTGCAAAAGGAGTTTAACAACTGGTTGTCAGTTTAGCGTAGGGAGCGCTCAAAGTAAACTTCTTTATCCAAGAAGGGAAAGATGCTCGGGCAGCAAAAGGTATCCCTTATGCACTTCAAAAGTAGCGGGCGCTAGGCGGGTGTTTCTGACAGCGTGGGCGGGGGCACGTGGGGCATAAAGAGAGAAGGGGCTTGAGTGGTAAGAGTGTCCTGCTTCCTCCGAGAGCTTAGCTGGGGAGAAGAGCTGGGAGCGACTCGAGCTGAGGACGTGTAAGGAGTGAGTACCAATTCCTCGGGGCCCACCCCCAATCCCACCCCCGCCAGGCTCTTTCCCCGTGGGCACCGGCAGCTCCAGGCCCAGCCCAGGGTGCCCAACGCGCAGGGGGTGCAGGAGTTCTCCTGGGCCTGACAGCCTCAGCCGTGCAGAAACCCGGCCTAGGGAGGGCATGCAAAGGGCGCCAGAGAAAAAGGTCGAGACAAGCCCCAGACCCCAGGAAGTGACTGTGTTTGGGGGAAGGGAGGATTTCCTTCCCAAGGAAAAGGGGACAGATGAGGAATGCACTTCGCGTCCACGCCGCCCTGGTCAGGGAGCCGCCTAGAGTCCCGGCTTCGACCCAGTCTCTCCTGCTCCCTCCCTTAGCGTCCCGCGGTGCCCGGGCCTCTTGGCGCCTGGCACCCCTCGTCTCGGGTACTCACAGAGTCCGGGGCTGCCCGTCGTCTTCCATCATGGTGGGTGCGACGGAGCGATCCCGGGACAAGGGGGAGGGCAGGGCTGGGGAGGGGAGGGGGTGGGGAGGAAGGGGAGGGGGGCTCTGGGCACCGGCTGGGGACAGAGGAAAAGGTACCGAACCCTGCTCTCGGGCTCTCTCCCCCCAGCCCGCTCCGGACACTGCGCTCCAACCAGGAGGAGCAGGAGGAGGAGGAGGATGAACAAAATGGCCGCCGCCACCAGCCAGGCAGGAAACAGGGCAGAGCGCAGGCGCGACCCGCCAGGTCACCGCTCAGGCCAGCCGCGACAGCCTGCAACGGGGACGACCGAGGGGAGAGAAAAAAAGGCCGCCGAGGAAACCCTGGGACCCGCTCACGACGAATCACGTCGTTGCTGTGGGCCTCTAGCCGGCCGAAGCCCAGCCAGCTCCAGGAGAGATCGGGCAAAAAGAGAAACGCCGTGAAGCCGAAGTCTCTGGGAATTGTGGTCCTGGAAATGAGAGAGGGAAGCACTTCTGCATAGGACTTCTGGAACCTGTAGTCCAGAGGAACCGCCGACGCCCGCCCGCGCTGGGACACGAAGAGGAGACTTCTGGGTAGTGTAGTCATACCTGAGGACGTGCGACGACCAGGAAGTCGGCGGGCTGGGAGGTGAAGGGAAGAATAAAAGCGACATTGAAAGGCGGGGAGACCAAGTGGGAAAAAGCGCTGTCTGGGAAGCGAACTACAAGTCCCAGAGTGCCTCGCGCCGGGGGCTGTCCTCGGACTGCTCCAGGCATTGTAAGGCTCTTCTGTTGGCCCAGTCTGAGCTGCTGCTCCGCCTTAGTCCAGCCCGAGAGCGGTTTCTTCAACTGCGGCTCAGGCAGCGCTCTGCCTCCGCGTGGTGTCCGAGCCAGCAGGCCCGTCCGGCCTTCCTGTGTTCATCAGAACGGCTGGCCCGCGTTGGTCAACCGCCGCTTCGCGCGACAGTCAGGAGAGAAGCTGGGCTGGCGGGGACCCGGAGGGGTTGGGGTGTTTTGGGGACGCATTTTCCCCACACATAGGTATTTCTAGCCTATTTGTTAAATACAAGCAGGTGGCCTGCTTGCAAATTGCTTTACAAGTTTCAGAGGCTTCCCTATCCAGTATCTCATCGGATAATGGGGTAAGAAGAGCAGTCCTCTATTATAATGACTTGCCCAACTCCCCCCGTATTCTTGGAGTTGAAAAAAAAAATCCATGGCCGGGCGCGGTGGCTCAAGCCGGTAATCCCAGCACTTTGGGAGGCCGAGACGGGCGGATCACGAGGTCAGGAGATCGAGACCATCCTGGCTAACACAATGAAACCCCGTCTCTACTAAAAAAAATACAAAAAAAAGACTAGCCGGGCGAGGTGGCGGGCGCCTGTAGTCCCAGCTACTCGGGAGGCTGAGGCAGGAGAATGGCGTAAACCCAGGAGGCGGAGCTTGCAGTGAGCTGAGATCCGGCCACTGCACTCCAGCCTGGGCGACAGAGCGAGACTCCGTCTCAAAAAAAGAAAAAAAAAAAGAAAAAATCCTTGGGCAGAGACATGCACAGACATCAGTCATATGGGCTAGGAACGCAGTTTTGGATGAAGATGAGGGAAGCCATGTTCACACTAGCTCTGCAGCCCTGTAGAATTTGTCTTCTCACCCCCCACAACAGTTCCTGGTGTGCTTTTTTCCTCCTCTAAGTACCTTCAGGAGAAAGTACTTGGTCTTGTAGCTTAGTGAAGAGTGGCGATGAAGAAAGATCTTTCAGTCCATTGCCGGAACTTAACTGTCCCGGTTAGTAATGGCTTAAGAGTTGCTTCTGCCAACATGTACTAAGTGCATGTCGACCTCTGCAAGTGGCGGTGCCTGTGCGTGCCACTGAATCCTAATCTTGAAAGCCGAATTAACCATGCAGCAAGCCCTTATGTTGTCAATTATCAGGGGAGGAAATTTCAACCTGAAAGACTTCATAGAGACACGGCAAAGGAGTTGAGCCCCATGGGAGTCCACGGGAACAACAAAAGGGCTCAGATGCCAGGACCCATGGCTAAAATGTATGGGTTGGGGTTGGGGTTGGGGGTTGGGGGGAGGGAACTAAAGCTAGAGAGCACGTTGTAGAACTGTGTTGTCAAGAATCTGTTTCGTGCTGAGGGATTTGAGCTTTCTCTTCCAGGCAGTGAGGAGCCACTCAAAGGTTTTGTCTATTTTTTTATTTGGACCTAGGTGTAGAACTGGATTTAATTATAATCCAATTCATTAACCCATGCCTGGCCCACTGTCATGGTTTCCTGTTGATGCTGTAACAAATTACTGCAAATTTAGATACTTAAAACCACGAATTTATTATCTTACAATTCTGGAAGTCAGAAGTCCAAAATCAGTTACACTGGACTAAAATCAAGGTGTTGGCAGGTCTGGTTCCTTGCCTTTTCCAGCTTCCAGAGGCTGCCTGCTTTCCTTGGCTCTTTCCCCCATCCTCCATCTTCAAGGAAAGAAGTATAGTATCTTCTCTCCTCTCTGTTTCTGTACTTACATCGTCTGTCTTGACTGTGATTCTCCTGCCACCCCTTTTCATTTACAAGAAACTTCTGTGATTACTTTGGGCCAAGATGATCTCATCTCAAGGTTCTCAATCACATCTGCAAAGGCTCTTTTAGCATAACATTCCCAAATTCTGGGAATTAGGACATAGAAATCTTTGGTGGACAATTATTCAGTTTACCTCACCCACCTTTATTAATTTAGTTTAATTATAGCCACAAACCCACCACACTCAAAAGTTATAATGACATGAGTTTATATCTGTATCTATGCTATGCCTCCTACACACACTAACACACACCCCTGCCTTCGCTTGGGGTAACCAACTTTCTGAATCCTGTCTTTACTATTTCTTGGTTTCCTTCTACAAGGTTTTATTCCACATGTATATAGTCCTAAAAATCATTTGTATATACATGTATATTTGAGTTGTTTTTTAACTTAATAAAAAGAATATGCCCACTACACACTAGAATGGTTAAAATGGGCATGTTTACTGGTAGTGAAATTATTATGGTTAAAATCCAAAGCACTAACACCACCAAGTGCTGATGAGTATGTAAAGCAACAGGAGCTGTCATTCTTTGCAGGTTGGACTGCAAAATGTTATAGCCCCTTTGGAGGACAGTTTGTCAGTTCCTTACAAAACTAAACATAATACCTAGGTACTTACCCAAATGAGCTGAAAACAACCTGTCCACAAATGTTTACAGCAGCTTTGTTCATAATCATCCCAAATTGAAAACAACTAAAATGTCATTGATATAAGTGAATGGATAAACTGTCGTACAAGGTGGTACATCCATGCAATGAAATATTGTTTAGTGATTTTTTTAAAAAGAGCTATTGATATGGTTCGGCTCTGTATCCACACCCGATCTCATCTTGAATTGTTCTCCCATAATTCCCACATGCTGTGGGAGGGACCCCGGGGGGAGATAATTTGAATCATGGGGGCAGTCCCCCCGTACTGTTCATGTGGTAATGAATAAGTCTCACGAGATCTGATAGTTTCACCGGGGGTTTCCGCTTTTGCATCTTCCTCATTTTCTCTTGCTGCTGCCATGATTCTGAGGCTTTCCCAGCCATGTGGAACTCTAAGTGCGATTAAACCTCTTTTTCTTCCCAGTCTGGCATATGTCTTTATCAGCAGTGTGAAAACAGACTAATACAGCTATCAAGCTACACAAAGACATGGAGGAATGTTAAGTGTATATCGCAAGAGAAGCCAGTTGGAAAAGGCTATATACTCTACAACATTAACTATATGACACTCTGGAAAAGGCAAAACTCAGTGGTTGCCAGGGGATCGGGGAAGGAGAAGGATGATTAGGTGAAGCACAGGGCATTTTTACTGGTAGTGAAATTATTCACTATGGTACTCTAACAGTGGATACATGACCTTATTCATTTGTCAAAACCCGTAGAACTGTGCCACATAAAGTGAGTCCTGATGTAAACTATGGACTTCAGTTAATCATAATATATCAACAGTGGTTCCTCAGTTGTACATTTGTTGGAATTGATGAACCAATATTGATACATTATGATTAACTGAAGTCTATGTATCAATTATCAATTGATACACTTGTTAACACTAATATAAAACAGTAATAACAGGGGAAACCATGTTTGTAATGGGGGAGAGGGCACATGGGAACTCTGTACTTCATGCACAATTCTTCTATAAACCTAAAACTGCTCTAAAAAGTAAAGTCTATTACAAAGGAAAAAATTATGTCCTTGTAATCTTTTGAGACTGCTTTTCACTTAATGTACCATACATAAGATTCAGCCATATTTTATGGATATCATTCATTCATTTAGACTATTATATGATATTACAGTGTGTAAATACACTGCATTTGTCTGATTTCTCATTAATGGATATTTGGGTTGCTTCCAGGTTTTTACTACTGTGAATAATGCTGCTATGAACATTCTTTTTCTTTTTAACCTTTCTTTCTTTTTTTTATTTTATTATTTTTATTTTTGAGATGGAGTCTTGCTCTGTCATCCAGGCTGGAGTGCAGTGGTACAATCTCGGCTCACTGCAACCTCCGCCTCCCGCATTCAAGCTATTCTCCTGCCTCAGCCTCCTGAGTAGCTGGGATTACAGGCGCCCATCACCACACCCAGCTAATTTTTGTATTTTTAGTAGAGACGAGGTTTCACCATGTTGGCCAGGGTCGTCTCAAACTCCTGACCTCAGGTGATCCACCCACCTCGGCCTCCCAAAGTGCTGGGATTACAGGCGTGAGCCACCGCGCCCAGCCAGTTGTGAACATTCTTGTACGTGTCTCCTGTGATAGATGTGGAAGAGCCTTTCACCCCTCAGCCATTAGACCACTAGGGAGTGCAAGAGCTTTTCTTTGATCTATTTGGATCTATACCTAAAAGTGAAATTGTCAGGTAACAGGGTATATGAACACTCAATTTTGATAGGTAACGTCAAACATTTTTCCCAAAGTGAATACACAAATTTGTATTCCCATCAGCATCGTTTAGGAGGCTCTGTGAGCAGATCCACATTTTCTTCAATACTTAGTTTTGTAGTCTGACAATCGAAGTATTAGCTCAATGTGGTCTTAATTTTTACTTACTCAATAAAGTTGAACATCTCTTCATATTCTGTTAACCATATGTGTTTCCTCTTCTGAAACATGCCCGTTGATACCTTTTGCCTATTTTTCTATTAGGTTATATGTGCTTTTCTCGATTTTTAGGAATTTTTTTTTTTTTTTTTTTGAGGCGGAGTCTCGCTCTGTCGCCCGGACTGGAGTACAGTGGCCAGATCTCAGCTCACTGCAAGCTCCGCCTCCCGGGTTTACGCCATTCTCCTGCCTCAGCCTCCCGAGTAGCTGGGACTACAGGCGCCTGCCACCTCGCCCGGCTAGTTTTTGTATTTTTAGTAGAGACGGGGTTTCACCGTGTTAGCCAGGATGGTCTCGATCTCCTGACCTCGTGATCCACCCGTCTCGGCCTCCCAAAGTGCTGGGATTACAGGCTTGAGCCACCGCACCCGGCCGATTTTTAGGAATTTTTGATGCCAATTCTTTGTTACATATGTATATTACAAATATCTTCTCCTAGTTTGTAACTTGTCCCTCTCTTTTTAAAACGCTTTTGATGCCAGGCACGGTGGCTCACACCTGTAATCCCAGCACTTCGGGAGGCTGAGGCAGGTGGATCACCTGAGGTCAGGAGTTCAAGACCAGCCTGGCCAATATGGTGAAACCCCGTCTCTACAAAACTTAGCCAGGAGTGGTGGCATGTGCCTGTAATCCCAGCTACTTGGGTGGCTGAGGTGGGAGAATTGCTTGAACCTGGGAGGCAGAGGTTACAGTGAGCCAAGATCGCTCCACTGCACTCCAGCCTGGGTGACAGAGCAAGACTCCATCTCAAAATAAATAAAGAAAATAAAAAGGTTTTGATGAACAAAAGCTTTTGATTTTAAAATGGTCAAGTTTCTTTATCTTGAGTGTATGTGTGTCTTTGTTTAAGAAATGTTTCCGGCCGGACGCGGTGGCTCAAGCCTGTAATCCCAGCACTTTGGGAGGCCGAGACGGGCGGATCACGAGGTCAGGAGATCGAGACCATCCTGGCTAACACCGTGAAACCCCGTCTCTACTAAAAAATACAAAAAACTAGCCGGGCGAGGTGGCGGGCGCCTGTAGTCCCAGCTACTCCGGGGGCTGAGGCAGGAGAATGGCGTAAACCCGGGAGGCGGAGCTTGCAGTGAGCCGAGATCCGGCCACAGCACTCCAGCCCGGGCTAGAGCGAGACTCCGTCTCAAAAAAAAAAAAAAAAAAAAAAAAAAGGTTTCCCTACCTCAAGGTCTAAATTATACATTATAAAATATACTCATCCATAGAAACTAAGAGTTTTAAAACTTTGATATTTTCAGAGAGCCCAGGAGGATAAAAAATATATAAATAAAAAAATGCAACTTTGAGCTGGGTGTGGTGGCTCACACCTATAATCCCAGTACTTCGGAAGGCTGAGGCGGATGGATCACTTGAGATCGGGAGTTCAAGACCAGCCTGGCCAGCATGGCAAAACTCCATCTCTACTGAAAATATAAAAATTAGCCAGGCATGGTGGCACACACCTGTAGTCCCAGCTACTCAGGAGACTGAGGCACGAGAATCGCTTGAACCTGGGAGGTAGAGGTTGCAGTGAGCCCAGATCACACCACTGCCCTCCAGCCTGGGTGACAGAATGAGACCCTGTCTCAAAAAATAAAATAAAACTTTGATATTTTGAGTCATTAATCTACCTGGAGTTAAATTTTGCATATGTGTAGGGTAGGGGTCCAATTTTAAATTTTTCTATATGGATAAACATTGTTTTCAAGCTCTGTGGAACACCCTCTACTAAGTTGATCTAACATGCTCCCTGTGTTATTGTGCAATTTGAGTCCTTTAAGCAGAAGATCACAAGAAATTAGATGTGCAAGAGATGGACTGAAGGAAAATCTTGTAAAAAAATGAAAGGAGGAGGGAAATGGAATAGTCAGGATGCCCGTAGTTCAGGTTGGACACCTGTGAAAAGAGAGAAGGCAGGAAGGAGGGCTGAATGGGAATTGTCTCAGACTTGGTGCGGCTTTGAGAAAGCCGTGGCTAGCCCAGTGGGGAGCCCAGAGCAAAGACTGCCCCCTAGAGGAGTCCCACGGATTCTAGCTCCAGTACCTCCACAATATCAGTCATTGGCTGAAAGCAGTTCTGGGAGAGCCTGCTCTGGGAGAGTAGTCACCTGAATACTGCCATGGACATGAAGACACAGCACTTGGAGGCTGTCCACTAACTACACTCCTTGCAACAGGTTCTCTTGGAGGGAGGTCTGAGCAGCACAGCTTCATGGCCATGAGGGATACCAGAGATTCATATATACTGAGTTTATTATTATTATGGACTCTGTTCTACTTCATTGGCCAACTTGTCTATGCCTGTTCCAATACCAAACTATAGCTTCATAATAAGTTCTCATCCTGGTAGGGTATGTCTCCTTCTTGCGCTTCTTTAGAAGTGTCCTGGCTATTCTTGGTCCCTCACTCTTCCATATATATTCAGGAGTTTTAAGCAGAGGAGTGACATCAGATCTGTATAGTAGCAGGATAGCTCAAGCATTAGTGTGGGGTATTATAGGAATGAAAGATAGCAGGCTGAGAGAACTTCTGGGAGATTATTTCAACTGTCCAAGTAAGAGAAAAGGAGGTATATATTGAGTGGATTTAGGCAGTATCAGTGAGAAGAGTCTGAATATTATGGATACAAGAGGACAGGGCAGAAGGATGAGAGAAAGGGGAAACTGAGATAACTCCCATGTTTGTTTGAGATGGAGTTTCACTCTGTTGCCCAGGCTGTACTATAGTAGTGTGATCTCAGCTCACTGCAGCCTCTGCCTCCCAGGTTCCAGCAATTCTCCTGCCTCAGCCTCCCTGGTAGCTGGGATTACAGGCACACACCACCACACCTAGCTTTTTTTTTTTTTTTTTTTTTTCTATTTTTAGTAGAGATGGGGTTGCACCATATTGGCCAGGTTGGTCTCAAACTCCTGAACTCAAGTGATCTGCCTGCCTTGGCCTCCCAAAGTGTTGGGATTACAGGCGTGAGCCACTGCACCTGGCCAACACCCATGTTAATGGCTTGGCTGGCTGTCCAGACTGGGGCTTTTTTTTTTTTTTTTTTTTGAGATGGTGTCTTGCTCTGTCACCCAAGCTAGAGTGCAATGGCGCGATCTGGGCTCACTGCAAGCTCCACCTCCCAGATTCAAGTGGTTCTCTTGCCTCAGCCTCCTGAGTAGCTGGGATTCCAGGTGCGTGCCACCATGCCCGGCTAATATTTTTGTGTTTTTAGTTTCACCATGTTGGTCAGTCTGGTCTCGATCTCCTGACCTCTTGATCTGCCCACCTCGGCCTCCCGAAGTGCTGGGTTTACAGGCGTGAGCCACCATGCCTGGCCCAGACTGGGGCCTTTTATTGAGTCAGGGAATATGGGAGAAGAAACAGGTTGTAGGGAAAGTTCATTTGGTTTTGTACTTGCTTGTGGCGCATGTATTTTAAGTTGTCCATTGTGTAAATGGATATAGCAGTCTGGAGCTCACTCAGACTGGCTTTGGGAGTAATAAATCTGTAGGCGTAGTTTAATTTTAGTATTAGAGAAAGTATTCCCTGGGGAGGGCATGGACGAGGAGTGGACTGAGAACCCTGGAGGTGCCAACATGTAAGAAGTCAGAAGAGGAACTATCTAAAAACTTGATAAAAAACAACCAGGCCAGGCGCGGTGGCTCAAGCCTGTAATCCCAGCACTTTGGGAGGCCGAGACGGGCGGATCACGAGGTCAGCAGATCGAGACCATCCTGGCTAACACGGTGAAACCCCGTCTCTACTAAAAAAAATACAAAAAATTAGCCGGGCGAGGTGGCGGGCGCCTGTATTCCCAGCTACTCGGGAGGCTGAGGCAGGAGAATGGCGTAAACCCGGGAGGCGGAGCTTGCAGTGAGCTGAAATCCGGCCACCGCACTCCAGCCTGGATGACAGAGCGAGACTCCGTCTCAAAAAAAAAAAAAACAAAAAAAAACAACAACCAAAGGAGCCAGGCGTGGTGGCTCACGCCTGTAATCCCAGCACTTTGGGAGTCAGGTGGATCACTTGAGGTCAGGAGTTTGAGACCCGCTTGGCCAACATGGTGAAACCCCATCTCTACTAAAAATACAAAAATTAGCTGGGCATGGTGGCACATGCCTGTAATCCCAGCTACTTGGGAGGCTCAGGCATGAGAATTCCTTGAACCCAGGAGGCGGAGGTTGCAGTGAGCCAACTGCACTCCAGCCTGGGCAACAGAGCCAGACTCCCCAAAAATAAAAAAAGAAAGACAGAAAGAAAGAAAAGAAACGACTAAGAGGAAAGAGCATCACACCCACCAGGATGACTACTACTAACCCAAAAGAGAAAATAGCAAGTGTTGGCATGGATGTGGAGAAACTAGAATGCTTTGTGCACTGCTGGTGGGAATGTAAAATGGTCTAACTGCTGTGGAAAACGGTATGACAGTTCCTCAAAAAATTGAAAATATAATTACCATATGATTCAGCAATTCCACCTCTTGAAATATACCCAAAAGAATTGAGAGCAGGGTCTCAAAGAGACATTTGTACCTCCTTTGCTATCTTCTGAGTGTCATCCCAAAATTCATATGTTAAAACCTAAACCAAGGTGATGGTATTAGAGGTGGGGACTTTGGGAGGTAATTAAGTCATGGGGGTGGAGCCTTCATGAATGGGATTAGTGCTTTTATTAAGAAGACCCCAAAGTCCAGCATAGTGGTTCACACCTATAATCCTAGCACTTTAGGAGGCTGAGGCGGGAGGATTGTTTGAGCCCAGAAGTTTGAGATCAGCCAGAGCAACATAGTGAAATCCCATCTCTATAGAAAATAAAAAATTAGGCCAGGTGTGGTGGCTCACACCTGTAATCCCAGCACTTTGGGAGGCTGAGGCGGGCAGATCACCTGAGGTTGGGAGTTTGAGACCAGCCTGACCAATATGGTGAAACCCCATCTCTACTAAAAATACAAAAATTATCCAGGCATGGTGGTAGGTGCCTGTAATCCCAGTTACTCAAGAGGCAGGAGAATCGCTTGAACCCAGGAGGTGGAAGTTGTAGTGAGCCTAGATCCTGTCACTGCACTCCAGCCTGGGCAATAGAGCGAGATTCCATCTCAAAAAAAAAAAAAAAAAAATTAGCTAAACATGGTGGTGAATGCCTGTAGTCCCAGCTACTCAGAAGGTTGAGACGAGAGGATTGCTTGGGCCCAGGAGATCGAGGCTGCAGTGAGCCATGATTGTGTCACTGTACTCAAACCATGCACAAACCAGAAAACAGCTTTCACCAGAACCCAATCATTCTGGTGCTTTAATCTTGAACATCCAGCCTCCAGAACTGTGAGAAATAAATTTCTATTGTTTAGAAGCTATCCAGGCTGGGCACAGTGGCTTATGCCTATAATCCTAGCACTTTGGGAGGTCAGTGCAGAAGGATCACTTGAAACCAAGAGTTAGAGACTAGCCTGAGCAACATAGCAAGACCTGCCCCCCCATCCGGCCCTGCATCTGTACAAAAAGAAAAAAAAAAAAACAGTTATCTAGGCATGGTGGTGCACACCTGTAGTCCTAGCTACATAAGAGGCTCACTTGAGCCCAGGAATTTGAGGCTGCGATGACCTATCATTGCTCCACCTCACGGTAGCCTAGGCAACAGAACAAGACTCTCGTCTCTAAAAACAAAACAAAAAATAAAAGCATCCATTTGTTCAGAGGGCAGAAAAATAAAATAGAAGTTATTGCATTTAGTGTATTTTGTTACAGCAGCCTGAATAGACTAAGACACCTTATGTGCACAGCAGCATTATTCACAATAACTGAAAGGTGGAAGCAACGCAAGCATCCATCAATGGATGAATGGATAAACAAATGCTGGCATTTGCCTGTGATCGAATAGTGTTCAGCCATTAAAGGGAAGGAAACTCTGATGCTTGCCACAACATGGAGGAACTCTGAGGACATTATGCTAAGTGGTACAGTCACAAAAGGACAAGTATTATATGATTCCACTTGTATGAGGTACCTAGACTAGTCAAGTTCCTAGCAACAGAAAGTAGAATGGTGGTTGCCAGGGGTTGGAGGAAAGAGGACTGGGGAGTTATTAATGAGTATGATACTTCAGTTTAGGAAGATGAAACGAGTTTGGAACATGGATGGTGGTGGTGGTTGCACAGCAATGCCAATGTGCTTAAGCCACTGAACTATACGCTTAAAAGGGAGTAAAATGGTAAATTTTGTGTTACATGTTTTTACCACTAATTTTTTTTTTTTTTTTTCTTTTTTGAGACAGAGTCACCCAGGCTGGATGCTGTAGTGGGATCTCAACTCACTGCAACCTCTGCCTCCCGGGTTCAAGTGATTCTCTTGCCTCAGCTTCCCGAGCAGCTGGGACTACAGGCATGTGCCACCATGCCTGGCTAATTTTTCTGTATTTTTAGTAAAAAGGGAGTGTCACTGTGTTAGCCAGAAGGGTCTCGATCTCCTGACCTCGTAATCCTCCCGCCTCGGCCTCCCAAAGTGCTGGGATTACAGGCGTGAGCCACCGCGCCCGGCCGAAATTTACTAACTCTTTAAGATGAAAGTTATATAGGAAAGGAAAAGTAATTGTGTTGCATTATTTGGCTCAGCTGTGGATAGCATTTACAGGGTCATAATAACATACACATGAGGCCAGGCCAGGCCAGTCCCTTGAGATCAGGAGCTTAAGGCCAGCCTGGCCAACATGGCAAAAACCCGTCTCTACTAAAAATACTAAAATTAGCCATGCATGGTGGTGGGCGCCTGTAAAACCAGCTACTCGGGAGACTGAGGCATGAGAATCTCTTGAACTCGAGAGGTGGAGGTTGAAGTGAGCCAAGATCATGCCACTGCACTCCATCCTGGGCAGCAGAATGAGACTCTGTCTCAAAAACAAAAACAAAAAAAACACACATGGGCTATTGAGCTAATCAAAATTGTAATGTGGGACACACTGGAGGATGGGTGGACAGGGAGTGTGAGTTCGTGTGGTAGATGAGGAATAAGAGAGAGATAAATTATTATCTTTTATGATGGGAAGTCAATAATACCTAAGGTTGAGAAATCAAGTTGTGGCAACTATTCAAAGATAGGAAGGTGTACACTAAAAATCCAGTTAAGAGTTGAGAGTAGTAGCCAGGCAGCATGGCTCAAGCCTATAATCCCAGCACTTTGGGAGGTCAAGGCTGGAGTATTACTTGAGCCCAAGAGTTCAAGACCAGCCTAAGCAACATAGTGAGACCTGGTCTCTACAGATAATAATGAAAAAAAAAATTGGCTGGGCACAATGGCATGTGCCTGTAGTCCCAGCTACTCAGGTGGTTGAGGTGGGAGGATCATTTGAGCCCAAGAGTTTGAGGCTGCAGGTAGCCATGATCATGCCACTGCGCTCCAGCCTGAGCAACATAGTTAGAACCCCGTCTCAAAAAAAGAAAAGAAAAGAAAAAAAGAAAAGAAAAATAGTTGAGAGTAGATAACCCTAGGGAACAGGAAACAGGAAACAGGAAATGGAAGAGGTTCTAGGAAAAGAATTTCTGGTTCTCCTAACAAAGCCCTATAGATCTACTTGATTCTTTAAACTAGGTACATAGACTGATAAAATTAAAAGTAATCTAAAAAAAGGAGAAGTGTCAACATGGCTGCATTGGTGGGAAAACTAACTCCTCCTGTCATACCGTGCTTCATGCTGGCCCCCCTTTCAAAAACTCATGCAACTAAAACACAAATGGCGAAAGGCGGGTCTAAATTTGAAATAAGACAAGTGAGCGTCACAGATATGTCAGAAACACAGCCTGTAGCAATCTCAGCTTCTGCTGTCAGAGGCTGTAGTATTCAAGTCATTTTGAATGGTTTAGAAAAATCACAAGTTTCTGATCTACATGACAAGCAGAATCCCCACATCTGTGGTCTGTGATGATTGGGGACTGGAAATCTGCTAAATCCTTAGAAGGTCTTAATGGGCTCCTTCCTATGGTCCTTCAACTGCTCCCTGATTTCAGTCTGTTAGACCAGGAACCTAACAGCATCATCAATCAAAAAACTCTCGGCCGGGCACGTTGGCTCACGCCTGTAATCCCAGCACTTTGGGAGGCCGAGGCAGGAGGATCACGAGGTCAGGAGATCGAGACCATCCTGGCTAATATGGTGAACCCCCGTCTCTACTAAAAATGCAAAAAATTAGCCGGGCGTGGCGGCAGGCACCTGTAGTCCCAGCTACTTGGGAGGCTGAGGCAGGAGAATGGCGTGAATCCGGGAGGCGCAGCTTGCAGTGAGCCAAGAGTGGCCACTGCACTCCAGCCTGGGCGACTGAGCAAGACTCCGTCTCAAAAAAAAAAAAAAAAAAAAAAAAATCTCACTGGGCTGGCACAGTGGCTCACGCCTGTAATCTCAGCACTTTATAATCTCAGCACTTCGAGAGGCTGAGGCGGGTGGATCACCCAAGGTCAGGAGTTTAGGACCAGCCTGGCCAACATGGCGAAACCCCATCTCTACTACAAATACGAAAATTAACTGGGCATGGTGGTGCACACACGTAATCCCAGCCACTTGGGAGGTTGAGAAGGGGAGAATCACTTGAACCTGGGAAGCAGAGGTTGCAGTGAGCCAAGATCGTGCCACTGCACTCCAGCCCGGGTGACAGAGCAAAACTCTGTCTCAAAAAGAAAAAAAAAAAAGAAACTCTCACTGGCTACCTTGGTTTCTCACCTCCTTGTCCTTTACCACAAATCCCTAACCTTAGTTTTAGGGTTTCTTGTCGTTGTTGTTGTTCACTCCTTTGCACTGGCTGTCAAGAACTGCCAGAGAAAAAATGGGTAACCTTGCCAACTGGCACCATTACAAACCTAAGAGTTTCTGATCTCACCTGGACCCTTCAGCTTAAGAAATACTGTTCAGTGTTTCCTTAGTCAGTCTCCTCCTCTGTCACATATATAACGGCATCATAGGATTGTTGTAAAAATTCAGTGGAATGATAGGCTTGGTCCAGGGTCTGGTACAGGGACAGAGAGGATATCAGAATTACATACAAATTGTTCTCCAGTCTTTATCTCTCCATTTCTTTTATTATTATTATTATTATTATTATTATTATTTTGAGACAGAGTCTCCCTGTGTCACCCAGGCTGGAGTGCAGTGGCACCATCTCAGCTCACTGCAAGCTCCACCTCCCGGGTTCACACCATTCTCCTGCCTCAGCCTCCCGAGTAGCTGGGACTACAGGCACCCACCACCACGCCCAGCTAATTTTTTTTGTATTTTTAGCAGAGACAGGGTTTCACCATGTTAGCCAGGATGATCTCGATCTCCTGACCTGTGATCTGCCTGCCTCGGCCTCCCAAAGTGCTGCGATTACAGGTGTGAGCCACCACGCCTGGTCTGTCTCTCCATTTCTTGAGCTCCATACTTGAATTTTGAATTGTCCCCCTGGGCTGTTTAGCCCCCTCAAAATTCTGCCCAGGCATTCCCTAGATTGATGAATGAGACATCATTCTCACAAACTAGAAATACCAGCCGTCTCCACCATCTGCCTTCTTCCCTACATTCATTTCATCACAAAGTCCTGCCCATGTCCCCTCTCATTTGTCATATAAATCTGTCCACTCTCCATCTTTACTTTTACTACCCTGGTCTACTGGTCTATCATTTTCACTGATTATTGGAATGCCTTTCTTTCCTGGTTCTTCACGCCACTATTCTTTTTTTTTTTTTTTTTTTTTCCTGTGACATGGGGTCTTACTCTGTTGCCCAGGCTGGAGTGCAGTGGCGCGATCTTGGCTCACTGCAACCTCCATTTCCTGAGCTTGAGTGATTCTCCTGCTTCAGCCTCCCGAGTAACTGGGACTACAGGCGCGTGTCACCAAACCTGGCTAATTTTTGTATTTTTAATAGAGATGGGGTTCCACCATGTTGGCCAGGCTGGTCTCGAACTCCTGACCTCAAGTGTTCCTCCTACCTCCGCCTCCCAAAGTGCTGGGATTACAGGCATGAGCCACCACGCTTGGCCATGCCATTATTCTCTTCCCATTCCAAAATAGAATCCATATTGCCACTAGTCTGTCTCTCCTTTTCCCTTAAAAAAAAAAAAAAATGGACTGCAGGTGCACAAAATTGGTTTTATCACAATCCTTGGATTGCAACATACTGTCATCATTAGTCCATGTGTGGCCCTTCTTTAATTTCATTCATGTTTTAATGAAAAACAAACAACTGTTCCATGAAGGCGACTGTATATTCAAAGTGACCCCCAAACACAGACGGAGCAGAGATACAAAGAACAAGGCAGACAAATCCAGTTTGTTGGTAAAAGATGATTTGTTTGGGTAACTTATGGATGGAACTCTGGTGGTTTTTCTGTTTGTTTTTTCCTGAGACAGAGTCTTGCTCTGTCACCCAGGATGGAGTGCACTGGCACGATCTCGGCTCACTGCAATCTCCGCCTCCTGAGTTCACGCCATTCTCCTGCCTCAGCCTTCTGAGTAGCTGGGACTACAGGTGTAAGCCACCACACCCAGCTAATTTTTGTATTTTTAGTAGAGATGGGGTTTCGCCATGTTGGCCAGGCTGGTCTCGAACTCCTGACCTCAGGTGACCCACTTGCCTCGGCCTCCCAACGTTCTGGTATTATAGGCGTGAGGCACCGTGCCCAGAGAGACTGAGTAATTTTTAAAGAAAAGAAGTTGAATTGACTCACAGTTCCGCATGGCTGTTCCTAGGGAGTTCCTAGGGAGGCCTCAGGAACTTACAACCATGGCGGAAGGCATCTCTTCCCAGGACAGCAGGAGAGAGAATAAGAGTCAGCAGGGAAGGGCCAGATGCTTATAAAACCATCAGATCTTGTGAGACTCACTCACTATCACAAGAACAGCATGGGGAAACCGCCCTCATGATCCAGTTACCTCCGCCTGGTCCCACCCTTGACATGTGGGGATTGTGGGGATTACAGTTCTAGATGCGATTTTGGGTGGGGACACAACCAACCCATATCACCGGGCAACAGAGCAAGATCCCATCTTTAAAAAAAAAAGTCTCTTCCTTCTTGATAAATAATAAAAACAAAAAAATTCATGTTATTGCATGTGGCTGTGGTTCTAAGTACATCGGATTATTTCTAGTTTCATGCTATTATGAATAATGATGCTGTGAATATTACATAAAGTATAATAAAGTATTTATTTTATTAATCCCTTTCCTGAAAATCTTTGATTATCTCTATTGCCTGTAGAATAAAACTCAATGTGACTTATTTGGCTGCACCTATAGGTTCTCTCATGCTGTGGCTTCTGTCTGGGTCCAGCCAATGAGGAGGACTGGCTAGGCTTGCCAGAAAGACACAGGACTCCCAGTTCAATTTGAATTGCAGAAAAACAACAAGCATTTTTTTTTTTTTTAGCATAAGTGTTTTCTGTGTAACCCGGCTATTCTAGTACTGGCAAGAAGGAGGGAAAAGAGAGAAGACAGTATTTATTCCCCCAGCTTCCTGCCTGCTGGGTGGCCATAGTGGGCTGGCAGGTCACCCATGTCACAACCCCTGCAGCCGTCATTATACAGCTCACCAGGTTCTAGTAAGGGCCTTCCCTTTCCTGTCTCTATAGAAAAAGAAAAGGCCGGGAGCGGTGGCTCGCACCTGTGATCCCAGCACTTTGGGAGGCCGAGGAGGGCGGATCACGAGGTCAGATCAAGACCATCCTGGCTAACACGGTGAAACTCCGTCTCTACTAAAAATGCAAAAGAATTAGCCCGGTGTGGTGGCGGGTGCCTGTAGTCCCAGCTACTCAGGAGGCTGAGGCAGGAGAATGGTGGGAACCCAGGAGGTGGAGCTTGTAGTGAGCCGAGATCGCGCCACTGCACTCCAGCCTGGGTGACAGAGTGAGACTCCATCTCAAAAAAAAAAAAAGAAAAAGAAAAAGAAAAAAAATCAGCCAGGTGTATTGGCACTTGCCTGTGGTCCCGGTTGCTCAGGAGGCTGAGGTGGGAGGATCATTTGAGCTGGGGAGGTTGCAACTGCAGTGAACCATATCACGCCACTGCTCTCCAGCCTGGAAGACAGAGCGAGGCCCTGTCTCAGAAAAACAAAAACAAAAAGTGACTGTGGTACATCATCTAAACAATGGAATAATATTTAGCAATCTATAGGATGCAGCCAAATAAGTCACACTGAGTTTTATCCTGTAGACAATAGTGATAACAAAAGATTTGCAGGAAAGGGATTAGTAAAATAAATATTTAATGTTGACAGCAACACGATCCATAATAGCACAAAACCAGAAATAGTCTTATGTATTGTTCACACCATGGAATATGTGATGGAACTAAGAGTGGTAGTTAACAGCTCCAGCTCTTACTAATCTCAGAGTGCTGGGCCAGCCCTCCCTTGTTGCTGGCCTGCCTGCACTTTGGTAAATAGACCCTTGATTACATTCTTTTCAGTTCCCCAGTCTGAGTGTGCTGGCTGTGTCCTGCTAGACACCGATGAGGCTCTCCACGGCTTTTGAGATGGACATGTAGCTCTGCTGTGGTCTGGCTCTGTGTCCCCACCCAAACCTTGAATTGTAATAATCCCCATGTGTCAAGGGCAGGGCCAGGTGGAGATAATTGGATCACGGTTTCCCCCATACTCTTCTCGTGATAGTTAATATGTCTCACAAGATCTGATGGTTTTATAAACGGGAGTTCCCCTGCACAAGTTCTCTTGCCTGCCACCGTGTAAGATGTGACTTTGTTCTTCATTCGCCTTCTGCCGTGATTTTGAGGCCTCCCCAGCCATGTGGAACTGTGAGTCCATTAAACCTCTTTCCTTTATAAATTACCCAGTCTTGGGTATGTCTTTATTAGCAGCGTCAGAGCAAAGTAATGTAAGGTCGCTCCTCTCCTTACACACTGTGTAAGGAGCACAGCAATCTGTATACACACCCTCATAGCTCCTCGAGTGGGGTAGAGTGTGAGGCCTCCCTCACAGGCCCAACCTGTCAGATCCAGGTAAGTCCCTCTGAGCCTTCCTTTCTGCCCATTGGGGGCCACTATTATCTCCTTTGGGACAGGAAAAAACTGTTCTCGGGACCTCATTCCTTCCTTTCCCCTCTGCACCCATGGCATAAACTGCACTCTGAGTCATCCAGGCTTCCTATAGTTGTTCTCTGTAACCCCCAAATACCCATTTGTTTCCCCAGTCCCCCAACATATGTTCAACGGTTTCACCCATTCTGTCTGTTATATAAACTACACGGCCTGGTGCGGTGGCTCACACCTGTAATCCCAGCACTTTGGAAGGCCAAGGCAGCCAGATCACCTGAGGTCAGGAATTTGAGACCATCCTGGCCAACATGGTGAAATCCCTTCTCCACGAAAAATACCAAAATTATCTGGGTGTGGTGGCGCGTGCCTGTAATCCTAGCTACTCAGGAGGCTGAGGCATGAGAATCACTTGAACCCAGGAGGTGGAGGTTGTCGTGAGCCGAGATTGCGCCACTGTACTCCAGCCTAGCGACAGAGTGAGACTCTGTCTCGAAAAAACAAACAAACAAAACAAAACAAAACAAAAACAGCTACACACAGTGCCCCACTTATGATTCTTCGACTTTATGATGGTGCAAAAGCAATAGCATTCAGGACACGCCTCAGCTTACAATGGGGTTATATGGGATAAACCCAGTCGAAAATATTGAAAGTTGAATTCCTATATAGCATATGTTCAATATTCAATGGGTTTATCGGGAGGTGGAGCATCCCGATAAACCCATAAGCTAAGGAGCATCTGTACCATAATTTCTGTTTCCCTTACTGTAACTTGATTGATACACGGATCCATTATATCCTCTTTAAAGACAAGAAGAGTGAGGCTCAAGGAAATTAAGAAGCATGCCAAAGGTCACTGCTGCACCGGGCCCTGGCTGACTCTCCAGCCTTTGCCATACTCCATATTATCACTATTAAGCTACATATCAACAGATGTTTGTCCCCTATGAGAAGCAGATAGTCACAGGTTATGATGACAATTATTTGAAGCTGATGTTGCCGGGGGAAGGGCTCTGTTCTGCATCCTGAAGGCTGTGACTGGTGAGCCAGCAGAGGGAGCTCTGTCCCTAAGGAGACAGCCTCCAGCCTGCTGGCCCAGCGGGGAATAAGGGCACCTCGACACCCGTCGTGATCAAAAAGTTTGGGTAAGCTCTTCGTCCTAGAGAAGGTAGGCTCCTTGAGGCGAAGGGAAAGGAAGCAAGGAAACATGTATTATAGGCTCCAGGAACTGTGTTAATATGATTTTTAAAATGTTAAACGGGAACTGCCTTGTTTGAAGCAGGCTGTCCTCCAGGAGCAGGAATACAGGGCCCCTTCCTGTCCTCCTCCCACCCCATGCCTGATTTCAAGTTAAGGGGAGTTTCTCTGAAGTGGGCTACACTGGCCACCTGACAATTACTGAGTAAAAGGGACCTCGGATGAGGGTGTGGCTCTCCTCCCTGGATCCCCTGATGCCACCTCACAGGAGCACTGAAGGGCAGCTGGCACCCTCGCTGGAGAGTGAGTGTCCTCCTTCTCCCTTCTCCTCCCGAGACCTGCACCAGCTCTGCCTTGGCTCCAGGGGATGTGTTGTTCTTGGTCTTGCTCTCTGCATCCATTCTTCCAAACGATGGCGGATCCCTGTAAAACTGACTTGTCCCATATCACAGACCAGCATCTGAGACTCAAATCTGAGCATCAGGGAAGTAAACCCTCAACCTTGGAACCAGTACACAGTCCTCACAGCTTGATCAACTCAGGCACAGAGGGCAGCTGTGGGTCCAGCCCAGCCTATCCACTCTCTCTAGTGGGGTTTGGAGGAACGTTCCGCAATCCCTTGGCTGGCCTTCCATTTACCCTCCATTGCCTGCTTTGGAACTAGGTCTAGGTAGATGTGATTGGCCAGAGGTAGAATATGGCTTTCTTTCTTTCCCTCTTTCTTTCTTTCTTTCTTTCTTTCTTTCTTTCTTTCTTTCTTTCTTTCTTTCTTTCTTTCTTTTCTTTCTTTCTTTCTATTTTTTGAGATGGAGTTTCACTGTTGTCACCCAGGCTGGAATGCAATGGAACTAGGTCTAGGTAGATGTGATTGGCCAGAGGTAGAATATGGCTGGCTTTCTTTCTTTCTTTCTTTCTTTCTTTCTTTCTTTCTTTCTTTCTTTCTTTCTTTCTTTCTTTCTTTCTTTCTTTCTTTCTTATTTTTTGAGATGGAGTTTCACTGTTGTCACCCAGGCTGGAATGCAATGGCACAATCTTGGCTCACTGCAACCTCTGCCTCCTGGGTTCAAGTGATTCTCCTATCTCCACCTCCCATGTAGCTGGGACTACAGGTGTAAGCCACCACACCCAGCTAATTTTTGTATTTTTAGTAGAGACGGGGTTTCACCATGATGGCCAGGCTGGTCTCAAACTTCTGACCTCAAGTGAACTGCCCACCTCAGCCTCCCAAAGTGCTGGGATTACAGGCATGAGCCACTGTGTCTGACTGAATATGGGCCTTTCTGATTCCCCTAAACAAAATGCTATTTCAAAACAAGATGTAATATGTTACTCATTATATAAATATATATAATATATATTATATGTATACGTATAAAACATGACATTGTCAAGAATAAATTGAATTCTTAGGAATTCACCACCCAACCTAAGAATGAATGTATCACCCACACTTGATATCTATATGTTCCTTCTCTCTCTTCTGTTTTGCCACCAGAGGTTCTGAGTTTGTGCTTCTATTATTTTCTTATTTAAAATACTACTTTATCGCAATTATATTTATTTATTTTGAGACATGGTCTCGCTCTGATGCCCAAGCTGGAGTGCAGTGGTACAATCATGGCTCTCTGCAATCTTCACCTCCTGGGCTCAGGTGATCCTCCCATCTCAGCCCTCCAGTAGCTGGGATTACAGGTGCGTGTCACCATGCCCAGCTAATTTTTTTTTTTTTTTTTGAGAGATGGAGGTCTTGCCATGTTACCCAAGCTGGTCTCAAACTGCCTGCAGTCCTTCTGCCCTTGGCTTCCCAAAGTGCTGGAATTACAGGCATGAGCCGTTGTGCCCAAACAATTGTATTTATTCTTTATTACATGAACACTTTTTTTCTTCTTTTGAGACAGAATCTTGTTCTGTTGCCCAGGCTGGAGTGCAATGGCGTGATCTTGGTTCACTGCAATCTTTGCTTCCTGGGTTCAAGTAATTCTGCCTCAGTCTCCCAAGTAGCTGGGACTATAGGCAGGCGCTACCACACCCAACTAATTTGTTTGTATTTTTAGTAGAGATGGGGTTTCACCATGGTCAGGCTGGTCTCAAACTGCTGACCTCAGATGATCTGCCTGCCTCAGCCTCTCAAAGTGCTGGGATTACAGGTGTCAGCCACCGCACCCAATCACCTGGCTAATTTTCTACAGCTACGGGGAATTTCACCATATTGCCCAGGGTGGTCTCAAATTCCTGGCCTCAAGTAATCCTCCCACCTCAGCCTCCCAAAGTGCTAGAATTAGGCATAGCCATTTCACTTGGCCAAAGGCAAGATTTGAAAAAGAAATGAAACTTTAAAAATGTAAAATAATTGTTTAAACAAACAAACAAACAAACACCAAATTTGATGCAGATATTGAGAAGATGAGTGAACTGGAGGAGAGATCTGAAGAAATCGCCTTGCCTGCAACTGGGACAGGAAGGAGGTGGGAAACACAGAAGAGGTCATGGGGCAGGGAGGAGAGAATAAGTTTAATATTCATTAGATTTCAGGCTAGGAGAGGGCAGAGAAAAAGAACAAGAGCCAAACAGCTGAAGAGGAAATATAGCCAAAGAGAAACAGCTGAGAATTTTCCAGAATGTAAAAGACATGCATCCTTAGATGCATCCTTACATTACAGAATGTAAAAGACACGCATCCTTAGATATCAGGGTATCCATTTGCCAGCGCTGAACTAACAAAGCACCACAGACTAGGTGGCTTGAACAACATAAATTAATTTTCTTACCACTCGGGAGTCTAGAAGTCTCAGGTCAGGGTGTCAGCAGGGTTGGTTTCTTCTGAATCTCTCTCCTTGGCTTGCAGGTAGCCATCTTCTCCCTGTGTCTTCATGTGGTCTCCCCTCTGTGTAGGTTTGTGTCTTAATCTCTTTCTATAAGGACACCAGTCATGTTGGATTAGGACTCAGCCTACTGACCTCATTTAATCTAATTACCTCTTTAAAGACCCTATCTCCAAATGCAGCCACATTCTGAGGCCATGGGGGTTAGGACTTCAATAGGTGAATTTGGTGGTGGGAGGGGAACACAATTCTCAATTCAGTCCATAACAATGGGAATCACAATACATACTAGGTGAAACAGATAAAAAGAAATCCACACCCAACACAATATAGTAAAGCCGGAGAACACCAAAGACAAAGAGAAGGTCTTTAAAACAATCTGAGAGAAAAGTCACACCCTGCTTAACAGTGGAATGGCTTCCTACCCACCACGTATATTTCTTTCTTTCTTTTTCTTTTTTCTTTTCTTTTTTTTTTTTTTTTTTTTTTGAGACGGAGTCTTGCTCTGTCACCCAGGCTGGTGTGCAATGGTGCAATATGGGCTTTCTGCAACCTCTGCCTCCCGGGTTTAAGCAATTCTCCTACCTCAGCCTCCTGAGTAGCTGGGATTACAGGTACCCGCTACCATACCTGGCTAATTTTTCTTGTATTTGTAGTAGAGACGGGGTTTCACCATGTTGGCCAGGCTGGTCTCAAACTCCTGACCTCAAATGATCCACCTGCCTCAGCCTCCCAAAGTGCTGGGATTACGGGTGTGGGTTACCACACCTAGCCTTTTTTTTTTTTTTTTTTTTTGAGACAGGTCCTACTCTGTTCCCCAGGCTGGAGTGCAGTGACGTAATCATAGCTCACTGCAGTCTCAGTCAATCCTCTTACCTCAGCCCCCCAAGTAGCTGGGATTACAGGCACATGCCACTATGCTTGGCTAATTTGAAAAAATTCTTTGTAGAGACAGGGTCTTGCTATGTTGCTGAGGCTGATCTTGAACTTCTGGGCTAAAGTGATTCTCCCATCTCAGCGTCCCAAAGTACTGAGATTATAGGTGCAAGCCATTGTACCTGGTGCCCCCAACCACCTATATTTCAAATAATCACACTGGCATTTATGATTTTATTTATTTATTTATTTATTTATTTATTTATTTATTTATTTATTTTGAGACAGAGTATTGCTATTGCTCTGTCACCCGGGCTAGAGTGCAGTGGCATGATCTCGGCTCACTGCAAGCTCTGCCTCCCAGGTTCATGCCATTCTCCTGCCTCAACCTCCCAGGTAGCTGGGATTACAGGTGCCCACCACTACGCCCAGCTAATTTTTTGTATTTTTAGTAGAGATGGGGTTTCACTGTGTTAGCCAGGATGGTCTCGATCTCCTGACCTCATGATCCACCTGCCTTGGCCTCCCAAAGTGCTGGGATTACAGGCATGAGCCACTGCGCCCGGGTGATTTTTTATTTTTTTGGTACCACAGCTCTACCCCTTTTCCCCTTGTGAAAGACATAAGCTTCTGACTCCATCCAGATTAATCCAGTACTGTTTCCTGAACACTCCTGAGTGTATGTGTGTGTGGTTTTTTTTTCATGTGTTGGATGCCCTGCATCCTCAAATCCAGCTTCTAAAACACATGTCAAAGCTCAGCCCCAGGCCTGCCTCTCCAAGGTGCTTTGCCCAGGGGTTTGCCTTCTCTGAATTTACATAGCACTTGTTTAGTCCCGAGCCTGTGATGTAGGCATTCTGTTCACCTGCATCAGAGGGTTGCTGGCAAAAATCACCAGGGAGAGCTGGACCTTAAATATCTATTTTACCACAGGCCAAACATTAAAAATCCATTTGGGACTGGGTGTGGTGGCACATGTCTGTAATCCCAGCTACTCTGGAGGCTGAGATGGGAGAATCGCTTGAACCTGGGAGGTGGAGGTTGTGGTGAGCAGAGATCATGCCACTGCACTCCAGCCTGGGCGACAGAGGGAGATTCCGTCTTAAAAAAACAAAAAAATCCATTTGGGTTTTAGCACCTCTTTAAAAAGCAGGTGTAGGCCAGACACAGTGGCTCACGGCTGTCATCCCAGAAGTTTGGGAGGCCGAGACAGGCAGATCACTTGAGGTCAGGAGTTCCAGACCAGCCTGGTGGTCTTGAGCCTGGCCAACATGATGGAACCCCGCCTCTACTAAAAATATAAAAATCAGCTAGGCATGGTAGCTGGGATTACAGGTGGGGGGCGCCTGTAATCCCAGCTACTCGGGAGGCTGAGGCAGGGGGATTGCTTGAACCTGGGAGGTAGAGGTTGCAGTGAGCAGAGACTGCGCCACTGCACTCCAGCCTGGGCGACAGAGCCAGGCTCTGTCTCAAAACAAACAAACAAACAAAAACAGATGTGTGTTGGGGGTAGCTAAAGCTGCCAAAGGGGTCTGGGTATATTCAGTGTAGGAGATGGCATTGGTCTGTATTCCTGGCTGGGGAAAAGAAAGGTGGTATAGACCTTTCCTATACCAGGTGATTATACAGAGTTCATAGTTTTGCCAAGGGTTCCAAAGACAGGTGTCGGCGGTGATGATAAGTCATCTCTGCTTCCTCTAACTCTAGTGCTCTTGGTCACCAATGCCAGAGGCCTGGCATTTTATAATTTAATTCCTCACGTGGGGATGTTTGGTCTCTCCAGTGAGACAGGTGTCTGTCTTAATATGTCCCATAACCCCTATTGCACCAGACATCTGCCTCTGCACCGGGCAGTTGCCTGAGAGATCACTGGGGAGTGAGTTAGTTGGGAACCCCTGGAGAACCTTTGTGTTCTGGAGCCTACCGGAGAAGCCTATCGAAGGCTCTGGCCTGCCGGAGGCGACTGATAACAGCTGTACATCTGCTGCTGCAGCCTCTGCCTCCACCAGCATCATCTTTTGCAAGGGAAACTGCAGTCTTCTCCATTGGTCTACCTCCTTTCAATGCATTCTCCACACAGCAGTCAAGTGATCCTTTTGAAAAGATAGAAATCAGCCTATGCCACTGTTTTCTTAATGTCTCCTGTGGCCTCCCATAGCATTCAGAATGAAATCCAAACTCCTTGCTGTGGTCTATACAACCCTGCAGGATATGGCCTATTGCCTTAGTTTCTTCTCCTTTTCCCCACTCTGATGTAGCCTCCCGGGTTTTTTTTTTCCCCCAGTTCATCAAATATACAAAGCTCTTTCCCACCCGAAAGCCTTTGCCCTTGCTCTTTCTACTTTCCTTTCCCAGAGCTGGGCTGTTCTCATCTATCAAATCACTGCTCAGGGGTCACCTTCCTCATTTCCTATGGAAAGTGGATTCCCCTTATTCCCCTTGTTACTCTCTATTTCATCACTGGTTATTTCTTTCACAGTGCTAATTATAAAATGAGATGGTTTGGCTCTGTGTCCCCACCCAAATCTCATCTCGAACTGTCATTCTCACAAGTCAAGGGAGGAACCTGGTGGGAGGTGATTGGATCATGGGGGCAGTTTCCTCCTTGCTGTTCTCATGATAGTGAGGGACTTCTCATGAGATCTGATGGTTTTAAAAGTGGCAGTTTCCCAATTAGCCGGGCGTGGTGGTGCATGCCTGTAATCCCAGCTGCTGGGGAGGCTGAAGCAGGAGAATCGCTTGAACCTCGGAGGCGGAGGTTACGGTGAGCCAAGATCGTGCTGTTGCACTCCAGCCTGGGCAACAAGAACGAAACTCCGTCTCAAAAAAAAAAAAAAAAAGTGACATTTTCCCCTGAGCTCTCTCTTTCTCTTGCTTTGCCATAGTAAGATGTGTCTGCTTTCCCTTCAGCACATGTGAAGTGCTGCAGTGGGCCAGTGGCTCACTCCTGTAACCCCAGCGCTTTGGGAGGCTGAGGCAGGAGCTTCACTTGAGTTCAGCAGTTTGAGACAAGCCCGGGCAACATGGTGAGACTCTGTCTTTACAAAAAATAAAAATTAGTTGGGCTTGGTGGTACACACCTGTTGTCCCAGCTACTGAGGTGAATGAGATGGGAGGATCAATCATTACAATCTGCCATGATTGTAAGCTTCCCCAGCCATGCGGAACTGTGAGTCAGTTAAACTCTTGTTTGTAAATTACCCAGTCGCAGGTAGTGTCTTCATAGCAGTGTGAAAATGGACTCATATATAAGCTCTATCTATTTTGTTTGCTTGCTTGTTTGTGTCAGTCTCCCCAACTAAAATCTAAGCTTCACCAGTCTCCTGTTGTCCATTGTACCTCTAGGTCCCAGCACAGTACCTGGTGCATCCAGTAGGCATCATAGTAACTGGTGAAAGGCATGCCAGGTGCTATTCGGCCTGGGCCGCTGGACCCTGTAGCATGCCTCTTTGTGAAAACCCAAAGCCCAGCAGAATTACCATAGCTGTACCTGTGACCCAGTGCGGCTCAGCTCCCAACCATCCGGTCTGCAGTCACAATTTCAACTGACCCCAGCAGCCAAAAGGAGTGGAAATGCAGAGCTAGCAACAGTTTACCTCCATAAATTCGACTCCCTGTTGCTCCTGGTATTAACTCTGCTTTCATGCACTTCCACTTCAATTAAAACTTGGCACATTTCAAAATACCTCTGCGCAGCAGGACACTGATTGAATTCGAGGTGCTGGGAAGCCAGTTGGAAAATATAATAGTAAAATCACTGGTCCTTTTATATTGTAGTTAAGAGCTTGAACAAACAACTATTACACCTCCTTTAATGTTCCATTCTGTTCCAAATGAATCTGGAATAAGTATAGTAACTTATACTGCTTTTAACCTGCCCCATTAGATTTTGTCCATTTTGGCCCACAGTGCTTTTGATTTGAGGTTCCAGTCTGTCTCTCAGCAGTGCTGTTTGTACATAACGTGGGTCCAGTTCGTAATATTTGTAAATTTTGAAAATGTGTTTGAGTTATTCAAATGGTTGTTTGCCTGTATTTTCAACTATAAAACCTCTGAGCAAATATGTAATTATGTATTTTAAATGTCCCCCTTTGGTCATATAAATTACGGTATATCCATTCAACAAAATACTGCCCAATTATTTTAAGAGTGTGGGGAATTAATAGGCATTAACATGCTCAAGATTATTGTTAAGTGAAAACGGCAAGTTGCAGAACATTAAGTATAACATCTCTCTGTGTATGAGTGTTCTGTGCAAATGTATTTCTTGTAAACATTGCTTATTTTTGGAAAGAGACTCTAAGTCATTTCTGGATATACAATCGCTATAATGGTAATCACTAACATATATCAGATGTTTGTTCTGTGCCAGGCATTGCACCCAGTGCCTTTCCTACTCTCCATTTAATCTACATAATAACCCTAAGAGGAAGGTATTGCTATTATCTTCCATTTATAGATTAGGAAACTGAGGCCAGGAGAAGTCAAGTGACTCAATTTCAGCATTCTATACTATTCGTGGTGGGTTTTTCTTTTTTAAATGAATCTGCATTACTTCTAAAATAAAAATAACACTATTAAATATTTTAAAATCTTCCCTTCTTCTGGAATTTTGAAACCAAGAGAGGCAATAGAAGTGTTCAGTGCCAAGTTCTATTGTGGCAGTGAATGAAAACCCAGGTTGTGCTAGGTGCAGTGGGCCAGTGGCTCACGCCTGTAACCCCAGCACTTTGGGAGGCTGAAGCAGGAGCTTAGCAGTTTGAGTTTAGCAGTTTGAGAAAAGCCTGGGCAACATGGTGAGACTCTGTCTTTACAAAAAAGGAAAAATTAGTTGGGTGTGGTGGTACACACCTGTTGTCTCAGCTACTGAGGTGAATGAGATGGGAAGATCATTTCAGCCTGGGAGATGGAAGCTGCGGCAAGTTGTGATAATGCCACGGCATTCCAGCCTGGGCAACAGAGCAAGATCCTGTCTCACAAAAAAAAAAAAAAAAGAAACTCAAGTTATGTCCACTTCTAGGCAGGCGCCCTTTTTCTCATAGTTTGGTGTTGAGAGGTGGTTGAGAAGCCTCATAGGCAGAGCTTAGTAGAAGCAGGAGTAGGAAAGGTCAAGTTGGAGGCCCTCAGGTACTGCTGCCTCTGGTTTTCTGAATGTAATTATGGATGGGCTGACCCCACTGTCCACCATGGTGACACTAAGGGGAGCCTCCAAACTGAAGGGTAGCACTGCCCCCCAAGTAGCCAGAAAAATCAAGGTCAGTTGTTAGCTGCAACCTTTTATCCAACAGCATCTGGAGGCATCTGGATAAAATCCATTAAAATACTCATTGTGATGCCAGACCTCATATGTACATTCATTTGACACCCACAACTACCCATAAGCTTGACTGTCCCCATTCAAACAGCAAGGAATTGGGCACTTTGTGAAATTAAGTGGTATAAGTCTCACAAACAACTGCAAGGTTAGGACTGACTTGAACTCAGGACTGTCTGGCACTCCACTAATTCCCACGCTGGGGCGCTGGCGGAGGAGCTGATGGCAGCCAGATGTCACAGTTTTTGCATGTCACACCCTCCCTTATTAAGCATCCTTCACCCAAACTGTGTGATATGACTTGGCTGTGTCCCCATTCAAATCTCAACTTCAACTGTACCTCCCAGAATTCCCATGTGTTGTGGGAGAGACCCAGGTAGGGGGAGGTAATTGTATCATGGAAGCTTGTCTTTTCTGTGCTGTTCTCATGATAGTGAATAAGTCTCACGAGATCTGATGGTTTGATCAGCGGTTTCCGCATTTGCTTCTTCCTCATTCTCTCTTGCTGCTGCCATGTAAGAAGTGCCCTTCGCCCTCCGCCATGATTATGAGACCAACCCAGCCATGTGAAACTGTAAGTCAAATTAAACCCCCTTTTCTTCCCAGTCTCAGGTATGTTTTTATCAGTAGTGTAAAAAGGAATAATACACTGTGCAACACATAAAAAATGAACAAGGCTGGGCGTGGTGGCTTGCGTTTGTAATCCCAGCTACTCAGGAAGCTGAGGTGGGAGAATCGCTTGAGGGTGGGAGTTCAAGACCAGACTGGGCAGGAGAGTAAGACTTGTCTCTAAACAATTTTTCTTAAATAAGAAATTAGCTGAGTGTGGTGGTGCATGTCTGTAGTCCCAGCTACTCAGGAGGCTGAGGCAGAAAGATCACGTGAGCTGCGAAGTTCAAGGCTTCAGTGAGCTGTGATCATACCACTGCACTGTCAACCTGGGTGACAGAGCAAGACCCTGTCTCTGAAAAAGAAAAAAGAACAGAGGCTTCTGCTTCATGGACCAGCCTTCAAAAGGAGCCTCCGTTGTGCTCCCAAGTCATTTTCATACTGGAAGAATAGTCAGCAAGGTGGCATCTGTTATCAGATCAGCCCACTGCTACCTCCCTAATGACCTCCAAAACTGTCCTGAAACTCAGAGACGTTCCAGGATTGATTGCTGTGTGTCCTGAAGTTTCCCTCTGGGCTCAGATTCCTCAGCTTCCATGGACTGGCTGTTTGGACACCCACTGAACCCTAATTCTATTAGTAATACTGCAACCCCACTATAATCTAAAGATTAGAAATGCAAAAGATTGGCCTCTGCAAACCTTGGGAAGACTCACTGGGCTCTGAATCTCACACCCTAGAAATCTGGTGTCTTGCCGGGTCCAGTGGCTCATGCCTGTAATCCCAGAACTTTGGGAGGCCGAGGTGGGCGGATCATCTGAGGTCGGGAGTTCGAGACCAGCCTGACCAACATGGAGAAACCCCGTCTCTACTAAAAATACAAAATTAGCTGGGCATGGTGGCACATGCCTGTAATCCCAGCTACTAGGGAGGCGGAGGCAGGAGAATCACTTGAACCCAGGAGGCGGAGGTTGCAGTGAGCCAAGATTGCACCATTGCACTCCAGCCTGGGCAACAAGAGCGAAACTCCATCTCAAAAAAAAAAAAAAAAAAAAAAAATCTGGTGTCTTGAACCCAAGATTTTGGGGCAGTTTCTGAAGGACTTTCTGATGCTAAAAATGATGGTGAAGGGCAAAGGTATACCCAGCTAATTCCTGGGCACTCCCTTTCTTGTACTTGAATACTGGGCTGGCTAGACTCAGATACACATGCATAGACACACACACACACACACACACACACACCCCTGTTCCATATTATTGGGTCTCTGCTTGCTCTTACCCCTGCTTCAAATATCCTTTCCACCTTACTTCACACAACTCACTGTTACTTAATTATGGAGATTCAGCTCAGGGATCACTTCCTCAACCCCAAGCTGGGCTAATGTTTTCACAGCACCAGGGTTGAGCACCATCCTAGCCGATTACATAGAAATGGCCTAGTAATACATCTCCTCCACTGGACCAAGAGTCTCTGAGGATGGGGCCCGCGTTTGTCTCCCTGTTGTTCTCAGAGTCTCACCGGATGTCTGCAGCGCCACAGGTGCTCAGTGCAGGTTTGTCGTTCTGTCCAGCGATTGTGTTCTCAGCCTCCAGGCAGCCTCTTCCTTGTAGCATGGCCAGGTTCCCATCGTGCAGACTCATTACATCCGCGCCAGGACTTGTAAGTTTGCCGTTTATCTGAGGTTCATCTGCAAGAAACTGTAATTGAAACAGCTTCCAGGATGGAAATATCACTTCTAGAATTTAATTTTCAAGCTTATACCCTGGATCCTTCAAGCCGATTACAGGAAACGGTTGGAGTGCTGGTGCTCCCCGTGTTGAATCCAGATGGGTGTGTTTACTAGGCTGAGAAATGTTAATCCTGTCTTTGGCCTAGAAATGTCTGGCATTCACTTTGGAGGGAAATAGAAAAATAAGGTAGTACAGCCAGCCAGCTCAGTTATAGTTCCCTTAAATAATGCTTTTTTTCAAAGCAAGGTGGGGAGAGGGTCTGCTGGGGGGACGTTTGCTCCAAAAGAGATAGTGTGCAACTGTCATTGATTTTGAAAGTTCAGAAGAAACATTCTGAGTAGTCGGTCTTTAGTATCATTACAAGGCTGGCCAAATCACCGTGGGCCTGAATGCTGACAGGTGCATGCTTGGGGCTAAGGAACAGAGATCTGAATCTGTTCTCCTCTGAAGGCCACATGTAAGTGCACATGAAGCCCAGTGACAATAAGAACAAGGGCCTACACATTTACTGAGCCCTGGCTTCTTGCCAAACATTATACTAAGCACTTCACATTTTTTATATCGTTTGATCCAATAACTCTTTGAGGTGGATACCACTACTACTAACCCCATCTACAGTTGAAGAAACCAAGATTCAAAGAGAGGCTTGCCCAAAGTAGCAGGGCTCCCATATGCTTTGCAAACACTTTTGTAACTTTAAATGATTTTTTTTAACCCCACCACGTGCTGGCACTACAACCAGCCCAGCTGGCGGGTGGTCACTCCTGTCCTGTGTAGTGAAGACCCAAGATCCTCTGGCAAGTGCTCCCAGGCAGCACGGCAGTGGGGCCCATTTGTCCCTAATAAACGTTTCTTCCATGCAGTGCTCAAACCCCTCAAGAAAGCAAAAGTCAACAGCTTCAGTAACTAAATAGGCAACCAGCAACCTGCCTGCCCAGAGCTCTCTGAGATTTGTTTTTCTGTTTGTTTGTTTTTTTGTTTTTTTTTTCTGAGACACAGTCTCGCTGTGTCACCCAGGCTGGAGTGCAGTGGCACAATCTTGGCTCACTGCAACCTCCACCTCCTGGGTTCAAGCAATTCTCCTGCCTCAGCTTCCCGAGTAGCTGGGGCTATAGGGGCCCGCCACCATGCCTGGCTAATTTTTGTATTTTAGTAGAGGCGAGGTTTCACCATGTTGGCCAGGCTGGTCTTGACCTCCTGACCTCAGGTGATCCACCCACCTTGGCCTCCCAAAGTGCTGGGATTACAGGCAGGAGCTACCACACACGGCCTGAGACTTTGTCTTCAGTTACAAGTGCAGTGAGTGATAAGGGAAAGGAAGAGAGCTTTTTGAAGCCTTGTGACCCTGACATGTATTTCTGTGCCTCCCGTAGCATCTTCCCACAGATGCTAGAGAGACAGGAGAGGAGGAAAGAGCCTCTCTCTCTCAGTCAAGAGTGCCACCTTGTGATGCCAGCACCAGAAAAGAACTGAACATCGCTTTGGCCCCTGAGCTCAGCCCTGTGAATCATCCCCATGGCCCCTCCCTGGCAGCAGGCTCTGTTTGTGGTGCTCTGTAATTAGTTAATGAACTGTCTGAATGATATTTCTGTAGTCATTCAACCAGCCCCATCCTCATGGTGGTAATTGTATTTGAGGTTATTTAAAAACATTATTGTATCCAAATAGAGTTTACATCAGCAGACAGCATGATTAGTAATCCTGCTATCCCTGGTGTTTCTAAATTGTGCTATAAACTGCCTGGTGAGTCGTGCAAAAATGACTGCACCAACAGAGAACAGTGGGGCTTCTCTGGCAAAAACCACCAACTGTCTAAGGGGAGGAGTAGTAAAAGCAACTTGTGGCTAGAACCCAGTTGACTTCAGTTTAGAACAGATTGTTTTCAAGAGGCCCTCCACTAATTTGATCATTATCTTTGGATGAACTAACTCTTCATTATCTTTACGAGAAAATGCTCGAACGGGAGGTGGAGGGCTGATCCGAAGAGTGGCAGGAGCTGCTTCACTTCCTCTGCGGTTTCCTGCAGCTCTTGCCCCTCCTCAGGGAATTTGCGGGGAGAGGCTCTCCAGCGTCCAGATCCCCCTGCAAAGGTGTTTTGCGATCTTCAGGAGCAGACCCCAGGAGCATCCCTCGGGGCCGAATGTGCAGTGGGCGATGCCCCTCCTGACCCAACAGATCCAAGACGAGAATGATCAGTACAGCTTTGTGGCCAGCCTTGACAACGTTAGGAATCTCTCCACTATCTTAAAAGCTGGTCATTTCCGAAAATGTGGCACATATTTCGCAACTAAAAATGGAATCAAAGTAACATTGGAAAATGCAAAATGTGTGCAAGCAAATGCTTTTATTCAGGCTGGAATATTTCAAGAACTTAAAGTTCAGGAAGAGTCTGTTACTTTTCGAATTAATTTAATTGTCCTTTTAGACTGTTTATCTATTTTTGGATCAAGTCCTATGCCAGAGACTTGAACTGCACTTCGGATGTGTTAGCAAGGTTATGGTTACCCTTTGATGCTGTTCCTGGAAAAAGGAGGAGTGGTGGCAGTCTGCAAAATCAATACACAGGAACCTGAAGGGACCTGGACTTCAATTTCTACAGCACTAATGTTATTGATAAAATTCTGCAGTCAGAGGGGCTCCATGAAGCTTTTTCTGAATTGGATATGACGAGTGAGGTCCTACAAATTACCATGTCTCCTGACAAGCCTTGTTTCAGGTTGTCTACTTTTGGAAATGTAGGAAGTTCTCACCTTGACTGCCCCAAAGATTCTGATTTGATGGAAGCATTTCATTATAATCAGACCCAAGTCAACAGATACAAGATTTACTTACTGAAACCCTCTACAAAGGCATTAGTCCTGTCTTGTCAGGTATCTATTCAGACAGATAATTGAGGCTTCCTTTCATGACAGCATATGATTAGAAACGAAGATGGACCAATATATTTTGTGGAATATTACTGCTCCCCTGATGAAGAAGTTCTTGAATCTGAGCCTCGAGTATGACAATTCACTGTTATTTATGTGTGTATTGATAGATGAAGTTCTCATTCTGAGTACAGTACTTTTTTTTCTTTCTTTTTTTTGAGACAGAGTCTCACTCTGTCGCTAAAGCTGGAGTGCAGTGGCACCATCTCGGCTCACTGCAACCTCCGCCTCCCAGGTTCAAACGATTCTCCTGCCTCAGCCTCTTCAGTAGCTGGGATTACAGGCGCCTGCCACAGTGCCTGGCTAATTTTTATATTTTAGTAGAGATGAGTTTTCACCATGTTGGCCAGGCTGGTCTTGAACTCCTGACCTCAGGTGATCCACCCACCTCGGCCGCCCAAAGTGCTGGTATTAACAGGCGTGAGCCACCGCGCCCAGCCTTCAGTACAGTACTCTTTATAATTTCATATTGGATTTCCTAGAGAGAAGAAGCATGGGGAAGATAGAAACAAAGTCCGTATACCCTAATAGTTGCTATGTGTTTTGTAAAGACATTTTGTAGAGGACATGTAAATAAATGTTTTCATGTAGTCCTAGATTATTCAGGACTGTCCTGTAATTCTGTCTTTTGAACTCATGGGAATGATTGTGAGCCAAGATTAATAAATTATATATTCTATTTCAGTAGAACATTTCAGAAGTCTAAAGACTTCAAGTTTGATGCAGCTGCCTGAAATGTTCTTTTATTTATTTACTATTAGAAAAAGCAAAGGTATATGGGCACTGCTTATTAGTTTGAATTCTAAAGACTAGGTCTTTTTTTTTTTTTTTTTTTTTTTTTTCAGACGGAGTCTCGCTCTGTCGCCCAGGCTGGAGTGCAGTGGCCGGATCTCAGCTCACTGCAAGCTCCGCCTCCCGGGTTTACGCCATTCTCCTGCCTCAGCCTCCCGAGTAGCTGGGACTACAGGCGCCAGCCACCTCGCCCGGCTAGCTTTTTTTGTATTTTTTAGTAGAGATGGGGTTTCACCGTGTTAGCCAGGATGGTCTCGAACTCCTGACCTCATGATTCGCCCGTCTCGGCCTCCCAAAGTGCTGGGATTACAGGCTTGAAGAGACTAGGTCTTAAAGCAGTGCTTCTCGAAGTGTTGTGCCCACACCAGCATCAGAACCACCTGCAAACTTGTAGCAAACTCTGGGGAGGAGGCCAGCGTTCTATATTTTAACAAGCTTCCCTCAGGAGATTCTGACGCATGCTAAATTTTGGGAACCACTGTTTTAAAGGAAACTTTTTTTTAAACTAACATTTAATTGTATTGAGATGATTGCTTTTACATGTGATTTCTTTGCAAATGTTCTGAAGTTGAAGCAAATGTTCTGAAGTTCTGAAGTTGAAGAAAAGTTTAAACAATTCTTTATGTGATTTATTTTTAAAGTAGACCTTTTGAAGAGATCTATGAATGGGATGTAAAATAATTTTCAGGCCGGGTGCAGTGGCTCATGCCTGTAATCCCAGTGCTTTGGGAGGCCGAGGCAGGCAGATTGCCTGAGGTCAGGAGTTCGAGACCAGCCTGGCCAACATAGTGAAAACTCGTCTCTACTAAAAATAAAAAATTTGCCGGGTGTGCTGGTGCATGCCTGTAGTCTCAACTACCCGGGAGGCTGAGGCAGGAGAATTGCTTGAACCTGGGAGGTGGAGGTTGCAGTGAGCCAAGATCGCGCCACTGCATTCCAGCCTAGGCAACAGAGAGAGACCCAGTCTCAAAAAAAAAAAAGAAAAAAAAGAAAAGAAAAGAAACAAAAAACCATTTTCAGAGTTACAGGTTTTCTTCTTGTTCTCAAAACTGTTCACTCCAGTAAGTAACTGCAGTAAATACTTATTAGATACCTTCCATTTACTTATGAGTTTCTTGACAAATCAAGGTGTAGAAAACCAGTTATTAAATGATTTTGTACTTTTCTGATAGTTGTCACTAAATACATTTTGTGGCATATTTTTGTATTTAATAAAGTACAATACTCAAAAACAGAAAATACATGGACACCAATCTTTGTCTGCCTTTCTTTACTATCTTTTTTGCAGATAATAGAGTGATAGAGTTAAAAGCATAGGAATGGCTTAATGAATATCTCCCAGCCTCCATTTCTTTGTCTGTAAAATGGGGATTATGGGCTGGGCGCCGTGGCTAACACCTGTAATCCCAACACTTTGGGAGGCCGAGGTGGGTGGATCACGAGGTCAGGAGTTCAAGACCAGCCTGGCCAACATGGTGAAAACCCATCTCTACTAAAAAGACATAAAAAATTAGCCAGGCGTGGTGGTGCATGCCTGTAATCCTAGCTACTCGGGAAGCTGAGCAGGAGAATCACTTGAACCCGGGAGGCGGAGGTTGCAGTGAGCTGAGATTGCACCACTGGGCTCCAGCCTGGGTGACAAAAGTGAAACTCTATCTCCAAAAAAAAAAAAAAAAAGCTTTTAGTACAACACCCAGGACAAGGCCACTGCCCAGTCCCAGGGGTTAGGGCTTTAGAAGTTTCTGCATAATTTTAGTTATTTCTGTATATCTTGTTTTTTTTTCTATTGCCTCACAACAGAGGTGATATTTATGTACATGTTTTAATGCTCCTACTAGATTATAAATTCCGTGAAGGCAAGATTAATGTTTGCTTTCTTTCTATGTCTTCACACTTCTTATACATGGTAGGAACTCAGTAAATATTTGTTGCATAAATGAACATATTGATCCTATATTTAAGTGAAAAAAACTGCAAAATGTGCTTTATCTGGATATTAATGCAAAAGTTCTCAAGATAAAGCTAATCTGTAGCTGTAACTATATCTGAGATCTAGAATAATATATCTATGTCAATTGCTAAGAGGGTCAAATGAGATGTGTGACATAGGGCCAGGCACTGTGGTTCACGCTTGTAATCCCAGCACTTTGGGAGGCTGAGGCAGATGGATCACAAGGTCAGGAGTTCAAGACCAGCCTAGCCAAGATAGTGAAACCCTGTCTCTACTAAAAATATAAAAATTAGTCGGGCATGGTGGCAGGTGCCTGTAATCCCAGTTACTTAGGAGGCTGAGGCAGAGAATTGCTTGAACCCAGGAGGGGAGGTTGCAGTGAGCCAAGATTGTGCCACTGTACTCCGACCTGGGTGACAGAGTGAGACTTCATCTCAAAAAAAAAAAAAAAGTTAACATACAGCCAGGCACGGTGGCTTACACCTGTAATCTCAGCACTTTGGGAGGCCGAGACAGGTGGATCACTTGAGGTCAGGAGTTTGAGACAAGCCTTGCCAACATGGTGAAACTCCATCTCTACTAAAAATATAAAAAACTAGCCGCGCGTGGTAGCACACGCTTATAATCCCAACTACTTGGGAGGCTGAGGCAGGAGAATGGCTTGAACCCAGGAGGCGGAGGTCACAGCGAGCCAAGATCGCACCACTGCACTCCAGCCTCGGCAACAGACTGAGACCCCATCTCAAATAAATAAATAAATAAATAAATAATGGTAACACAGCCAAACTAGGTAATGTGTTACTGGTTTATATAATATACATATATATTATATATATAGTATACTATATATATAGTGTGTGTGTGTATATATATATATGGGGGGGGTGGGGATTTCTTCTTCTATGCTTCTAGTGGAGCAGCTGCTAATTCCAGGGCATAAACTGCCCCTAGTATGTAGTCGGGCCTCCAACCACACGTCAGCAGTAAGCAACTAGCAAGTGCTTATACACAAGCGAATACAAAGAATTTTTGTTGAAAAGAAACAAAAAAGTATATTAGTTATCTATTGCTGCCTAATACTTTACTCCAAAACTTAGCTGCAGGAAACAGCAAACACCATCTCACAGAGTTTCTGTGGATCAGGAATTTGGGAGCAGCTTGCTGAGTGGTTTTAGCTTGACTGGGGTGGGAGGATCCACTTCCACAGTGGCTCACGCACACGCGTAGTAAGTTGGTGCTAATTGTCAGTGAGGGCCTCAGCTCCTCCTGGAGGTGGCCTCTCCACAAGGCTGCTTGAGTGTCTTCACAACATGGTGACTGGCTTTCCTCAGAGGTAGTGATTCAAGAGACCACAGCAGAATCTGCAGTATCTTTTATGATTTGTCTTGGAAGTCACAACCATCTCATCTGGAATATCCTATTGGTCATGCCAGTCTACCTTATTCAGTGTGGGAGGCTACGATACCAGAAGGCGATGGTCATGGGTCCATCTTGGAGGCTGGCTACCACAAAAGGGAACTGATCTCAGAAATCAAGAACAGTAGCTACAGCCCAGCCAAGCTTCCCAGAGACAAGAGCTGGAGGGCATTCCGGGAGCCAGGGCAGCTCAAGGTACTACAGTGGCAGCCATCCCCACGTCTTCACTCCTCCTGTTCCTTCCTCTTCATGTGACTCAGCCACACCCCTTCTCTCTTCTCCTGCCAGTTCTTCCCATGTCTCTTAGTTCACATGCCTAAAAGCAGAACCTGATGGTTCATCTTTTTTTTCTCAGGTCATCACAGGTCACATGCCAGCCTATGGGTTGGCTTCCAAGGATCCACTCTAAGCCCAGGCATAGGGGAAGCAAGGTTCACATGGTCCAAAACATGGGCACCTTACCCCAGGGCTGTGGTCAGGACAGTCTTGCTAAGATGAAATAATAGGTGGGACACAGCTTGGGAAGTGTGGCCTCCCCCATATGGCTGCTGCTCTCCAGGCATCGTGCTGGATGGAGGGGCCACAGATAGGGCAAAGAAAGAAAAACGGGCGGGGTGCACGGTGGCTCATACCTGAATTCCTAGCACTTTGGGAGGTCAAGGCAAGTGAATCACCTGAGGTCAGGAGTTCGAGGTCAGCCTGGCCAACATGGTGAAACTCCATCTCTACTGAAATACAAAAATTAGCCAGGCATGGTGGTGTGTGCCTGTAATCCCAGCTACTCAGGTGGCTGAGGCAGGAGAATCACTTGAATCCAAGAGGTAAAAGCTGCAGTGAGCTGAGATCGTGCCACTACACTCAAGCCTGGGTGACAGAGCAAGACTCTGTCTCAGAAAAAAAAAAAAAAAAAAAAAAAAGGAAAGAAAATTGAAGACAATAAATTGATCCCTGGCCTCTCTGTTTAGCGAGGCCATAACCAATTTGTGCATGATAAGGCTGTACTAGATCACTGATGGCACTATGGGTGTTGATTCCCTCTACGTGGAGTCCATGGAGAAGTCTCCCCAAGAAACTTCTGCCAGGGCCTTGAAGGATGAGCTGGAGTTTACCAGATGAAGAGAAGGGAGAATGGCATTTCCGGCAGGAAGGAACCTGCACAGGGTATTTTGGCAGAAGGTGAGACATTGTAGGTGGGACTGGAGAGCAGGACAGCTGGGAGGAAAGCTGGCAGGGTCAGTAGGGTGATGCTGTGACGAGCTTGGTGGGACCAGCAAACAGCTTGGGCTCTACCCGAGAGCAGTGGGGAGACCTCTAAGGATCTGAAACAGGAACGACCACCATGGATGGCTCCAGGGGTGACAGCAACTCAGAAGGGAGGCCGGATCCGAGGAGGCACCCAAGCGTCCTCCCCTCTTCAGAGTCCAGTTCACGAGGAGCTGCCTGTGATTTTTTTTGGAAAGCTGTATTTTCTATTACAAAAAGACATCCAAGCTTGTGAGGAATTAACGGCCGCCCCTCCACTGGTTCCCTTGAATAGCAATCCCTCCAAGTATAATTCCACAGGCATCCAAATTAAGCAAAGCTTTATTAAGCACCAAGCCGGCCACATCTGCAAAATGAAAATACTTCATCGGAAGCCTGAGAAAACTCTCCCTGTGGACTCCTTATCAAATAACCCCTCATCCTCCTACAAATACCTTCCCAGCCAATTCAGAAAATAACATCTGGAAAAGAAACCCCTTTTTTCAGTTTAGGCCATTCCAATGAGCAGCTTACAGCAGACTCGGGATTTCTACCTAAGAGAGTGAAGGCTGAGTACGCCAGTCTGGAAGGTTTATGATTTAAATGTTCTCAGGCAGGGCTGGACATGGGCACTCATAGCTGTAATCCCAGCACTTTGGGGGGCCAAGGCAGGAAGAGTCCTTGAGCCCAGGAGTTTGAGACCAGACTGGGAAACATAGTGAAATCCTGTCTCTACAAAAAAATAAAAATATTAGCCAGGCATGGTGGTGTACACTTGTGGGCCCAGCTACTTGCGAGGCTGAGGTAGGAGGATGGCTTGAACACATGAGCTGTGATCTCACCACTGCAGTCCAGCCTGGGTGACTGAAAGAGACTCTATCTCAAAAAAAAAAAAAAAAAAAAAAATACTAAGGCTAATTTTATATGTTGCTAGAGTGTTGCATGTTTGTAGAGTGTTGCATGTTTGTAGAGTGACTTCAGAGGAAAAACCAAGCTCCTGGGCTTTTTTTTTTTTTCCTTTGGGGTAGAGTCTCACTGTCTCCCAGGGTGGAGTGCAGCTGCACAATCTTGGCTCACTGTAACCTCTGCTGTCCGAGTTCAAGTGATTCTTGTGCTTCAGCCACCTGAATAGCTGGGATTATAGGCACACACCATCACGACCGGCTAACTTTTATATTTTAGTAGAGACAGGGTTTCACCATGTTGGCGAGGCTGGTCTCGAACTCCTGGCCTCAAGTAATCTGCCTACCTTGGCCTCCCAAAGTACTGGGATTACAGGCGTGAGCCATCACACACAGCCACTCCTGGGCTCTTGTACTTAGAGAAATGAGTTGCTCTGGTGAGGTCTGGCCTCAGGTAGGGGGACCATCACATTGCAGGAGCCCCTGGAACCTGCATGGCCTGTGGTTAAAAGGCCACCCTCTGCAGCCAGCCAGCCTGCCGGGGCTTATATACACCTGTGAGACTTGCTACTGTGTGACCTTGGGCAAGTTCCTTGAGCTCTATGTACCTCAGTTTCCTTGTCTGTGTAATGGGGATGATACCAATAACACCTCCCTCTTAGGGCTCTTAAGAGGATTAAGTGAATCCTCTAAAGATTAACCTCTTAGAAGAACTTTACATAACGCAGAGAAAGTGCTGTGTAAATGTTTGCTATTATTATTATTACTTTAGTGTAAATTTACTGATCTGCAACTTTCCTCTCGTTAAGGTATACCTACAACAAATTTTCACTTTGAAATAGCTGTCCCAGTGATACTAGGTAGAACTAATCATTTATCACCAAGTTCTGTTACTTTTTTATTTCTTTGTTATTTCTTTTTTTTTTTTTGTAGAACTAATCATTTATCACCAAGTTCTGTTGCTTTTTTTTTTTTTTTTTGAGACAGAGTCTCGCTTTGTCACCCAGGCTGGAGTCCAGCACTCACTGCAGCCTCAACCTCCTGGGCTCGAGTGATCCTCCCACATCAGCATCCTGAGAAGCTGGGACTACAGGTGCATGCCATCCTGCCTGGCTAATGTTTGTGTTTTTTGTAGAGATGGGGGTCTTGCTTTGTTACCTAGGCTGGTCTCGAACTCCTGGGATCAAGCAATCTGCCGACTCAGACTTCCAAAGTGCTAGGATTACAAGCGTGAGCTATGGCACCTGGCCTGTTGCTTCTTACTCTGAATGAAGTATAGTTTGAGTTGATCTGATTCTATCCAGTATGGGTGATAATTGAGCCCAAAGGGCATGCTGTTATGGCTGGTAATTAACCCCAGGAGTTCAAATCCTGGCTCTCCATTCACCAGCTGTGTGATCTTGGGCAAGTTTCTTAACATCTCTGAGCCTCAGTGGTCCCTATAAAACAAGAATCATAATAGTACCTATTTCTCTCTTTTTTTGTCTTTCTTTTTTGAGACAGAGTCTCGCTCAGTCGCCCAGGCTGGAGTGCAGTGGCACGATCTCGGCTCACTGCAAGCTCCGCCTCCCAGGTTCACGTCATTCTCCTGCCTCAACCTCCTAAGTAGCTGGGACTACAGGCGCCCGCCGCCACGCCCGGCTAATTTTTTTGCATTTTTAGTAGAGACGGGGTTTCATCGCATTAGCCAGGATGGTCTCGATCTCCTGACCTCGTGATCTGCCCGCCTCGGCCTCCCAAAGTGCTGGGATTACAGGTGTGAGCCACCACACCTGGCCAGTAATACCTATTTCATAGGTGTTTGTGAGGATTGAAGGAGATCATGCAGGTAAATCGCTGAGCACAGTGCCTGACACTAATATATATTCAATCAAACGTATTCTTGCCCCAGCCACATCATCTCTCCCTGAAACGTTCATGTTGACCTTTTTTTCCCCTCTGCCTTGCCCTCTGGCCTTCGAACTTATATGGGAACCTGGAGTCTGCTTCCAATGTTACCCTCCTGCAAGGCATTCTCCACATGGCAGCCAAATGATTTTTTAAAAACACAAACCTGATCACGCCACTCCTCTGCTTAAAATTCTGCAAGTGGGCCGGGCGCAGTGGCTCACCCCTATAATCCCAGCACTTTGGGAGGCCCAGGCAGGCAGATCACCTGAGGTCAGGAGTTCGAGACCAGCCTGGCCAACATGGCGAAACCCCGTCTCTACTGAAAATACAAAAATTAGCCAGGCCTAGTGGTGGGCACCTGTAATCCCAGCTACTCAGGAGGCTGAGGCAAGAGAATCGCTTGAACCCGAGAGGCTGAGATTGCAGTGAACTGAAATCGCACCACTGCACTCCAGCCTGGGCGACAGAGTGAGACTCCATCTCAAAAATAAATAAATAAATAAATAAATAAATAAAATCTGCAAGTGATTCCTACTACTCTTGGGATAAATTCTCGCATCCCTATAGAGGCTCCCCGGGCCTTGCCTACTTCATCAACCAGAGCCCTATTCAGCATGCACCTCTCTCAGTGGCCTTGTCTCATTCCCTGAAGGTCCCTTAGCCCAGACCTTCACACCTGCAGTGGCGTTGTTTCTCCCCACACTCTTCCTGCCCAGCTAACTCCCACTCATCCAACAAGCTTCAGTTTACATGTGACTTCCTCAAGATGCCTTCCCGACCTCCCGACTTGGAGGGTTCCCTCCGTATTTAATTTCTCAAGGCATCTTATTCTATTCCTTCTTAGTGTTGACAATTGCACCAAAATTATCATCTGTAGAATTTGTCAGAGTTTGTGTTGTTCACAGAACATCCCCAGAGTTTGGTGTGGTGCCCAGCCCACAGTAGGCACTCAATAAATACTTAAAGATTGGGTGGATGGATGAACGAATGAATGAAGAAATAGTGGCATTCCCAGCCTGAGGCCTATAACCCACTCTGCAAACACCATTCTGCACAGCCTTGCTTCACTCTGCCCTTTCTTGCTCTATGGGGGCAAAGGGACATGCCGTTTAGAACCCAGTAGGCTGAGGACAGGCGCCCCCATCACAAAAATCAGAGCCCCAAGTCCTTGTAGAGGTTGAGACAATCTGGTCTTCTGCTCTGTTAATATGGCCGGTGACCAGGAGCTCACTCCTACTTGTTAGCAAGTTCTTCCCAATATCAACCTTAATCGTGTCTCCTTAAGAGTTCCCACCCATTTGTGAGATTTTCATTTGTTTGTGACTTCTGTATTTTCTAATTTTTGTTTATTTATTTGAGACAGGGTCTTGCTCTGTTATGAAGGCTGGAGTGCAGTGGCACAATCAGGGCTTACTGCAGCCTCGAATTCCCGGGCTTAAGTGATCCTCCTGCCTCAGCCTCCCAAGTAGCTGGGACTACAGGTGCATGCCACCATGCCTGGCTGATTTTTTTTTTTTTTTTTTTTTTGAGATGGAATCTTGCTCTGTCACCTAGGCTAGAGTGCAGTGGTGTGATCTCAGTTCAATCTGCCTCCCAGGTTCAAGTGATTCTCCCACCTCAGCGTTCTGAGTAGCAGGCATGTGCCACTACGCCTGGCTAATTTTTTTGCATTTTTAGTAGAGACAGGGTTTCACCACATTGGTCAGGCTGGTCTCGAACTCCTGACCTCAGGTGATCTGCCCACCTCGGCCTCCCAGAGTATTTGAATTATAGGCGTGAGCAACCGTGCCTGGCCAACTGGCTAATTTTTTAAAAATTTTATTTTGTGTAAATACAGGATCTCCCCCTAGGTTGCCCAGGCTGGTCTCAAACTCCTGGACTCACAAGCAATCCTCCTGCCTTGGCCTCCCAAAGTGTTGGGGTTACGGGTGTGAGCCGCCACATCCAGCCATTCAACTTTGATAGAGTATATACAAATTGCTTTTGTAACTAGAGAGAAAGCAATACATTTTCTAAAATTCTAACTGTAGAATCTAGTTCTGCCCTTAATGTTAACAATAAAGACAAAAAATAGAGAAAGAACCATATTACTGGCCTCCTCTCCCACATCGTGTTGGAGACTGAGTCCAGCACAAGCACACCTTGGTCTTTGCGTTTGGACCCGCCTGCCATTTGCACATACAGTGAGCTGCCACTAACTAGCAAACACTATCCCCAGTTTTCAAAATGTGCCTTTACCAGCCTAGTGTTGAGGCCTGAAATAGTCCTGGGGCTACCAGTCCTAACCCTGAGGGCACAGGCTGCCTCGCCAGGTATAGAGTCCTCGAGGGCAAAGATTGCCACTCCAGTTCAAGAGTAGGTCTTGGCATCCTGTGGCCAATCAACAGTACAGAATAGCTGGATGAGTAATCAACAGGTTTTGGTTTTGGTTTTGGTTTTGTTTTTTGAGACGGAGTCTCGTTCTGTCGCCCAGGCTGGAGTGCAGTGGCGCCATCTTGGTTCACTGCAACCTCCGCCTCTGGGTTTCAAGCTATTCTCCTACCTCAGTCTCCCGAGTAGCTGGAACTACAGGCACACGCCGCCGTGCCTGGCTAATTTTTTTGTATTTTCAGTAGAGACGGGGTTTCACCATGTTGGTCAGGCTGGTCTCAAACTTCTGACCTCAGGAGATCCTTCCACCTCGGTCTCCCAAAGTGCTGGGATTACAGGCATGAGCCACCTCACCCAGCTGTAATCCACAGGTTTTGAATGAAATTAATCTGGAACAGAGGAACTTTGGAAAATCATAACAAGTTGTCCCCAGGTGAAAGTGCTTTAAGCTCCATGCCTATACCCTGTAAGAACAACCCTAAAAAGGGCCGAGCGTGGTGGCTCATGCCTATAATCCCAGCAATTTGGGAGGCCGAGGCAGGTGGATCACTTGAAGTCAGGAATTAAAGACCAGCCTGGCCAACATGGTGAAACCCCATCTCTACCCAAAATACAACAATTAGCCAGTTGTGGTGGCACACACCTGTACTTTCAGCTACTTGGGAGACTGAGACAGGACAATCACTTGAACCTGGAGGCAGAGGTTGTACTGAGCTGAGATCTCACTGCTTCATTCCAGCCTGGGTGACACAGTGAGACTCCGTCTCGAAAAAACAAAAACAACAACAACAACAACAAAAGAAAGCAACAAAAAGGCCAGACCAAGACTTGTTGGATGATAAGCTTCCTTTATTCAATTGTTTAATATTTTATTTTATATTTTTTTATTTTTGAGACAAAGTCTTGCTGTCGCCCAGGCTGGAGTGCAATGGCATGATCTCGGCTCACTGCAACCTCTGCCTCCTAGGTTCAAGCGATTCTCCTGCCTCGGCTTCCCAAGTAGCTGGGATTACAGGTGTGTGCCACCATGCCTAGCAAATTTTTTTGTATTTTTAGTAGAGATGGGGTTTCACCATGTTGGCCAGGCTAGTCTTGAACTCCTGACCTCAGGTGATCCACCCACATTGGCCTCCCACAGTGCTGAGATTACAGGCGTGAGCCACCGCACCTGGCCTAAAATTTTAAATACATTTTCTAACAAGCATATGTTTTATATATCGTTTATGTACTTAAAAATTATTAACATTTAAAAAATCAAAATATAAGGCTGAGTATGGTGACTCATGCCTGTAATCCCAACACTTTGGGAGGCTGAGGCAGGACTATTGCTTGAGGCCAGGAGTTTGAGACCAGCTTGAGCAACATAGTGAGACCTCACCTCTATGAAAAATAAGAAAATCGACTGGATGTGGTGGTGCACGCCTGCAGTCCAAGCTACTCAGGAGGCTGAGGCAGGAGGATTACTTCAGCACAGGAGGTCAAGGTATAGTAGTTATGATTCCACCACTGCACTCCAGGATGGGCAACAGATCGAGACCCTGTCTCTAAAAAACAAACAAACAAACAAACCAAACATAAATAAGGAAAATGGTGTTAAATATTCTTTCTACTTACTAAGAACAATGTTTCTTTTTATTAGTGAAAAGTAATAAAGTTAAACCAGTTTGGTCTGTCAGGGTAAACAGCTGCTCCCTGGTAGGAGAATGTGATCTTTAGACACAACAACAACCAAGAAAATCATTAAACTGAGGCCAAGTTTCCAGAGGGACCCAGGGGAAGTAATGAAAAGAATTCTTCAAAAATCTAACAACACATTTTCTATCAAATGGAAATGGCTTTGGGGAAATGTTCTGAGGGGTTTGTTCACCACAGCTTGGGAAAAGAAAAACGTGTTTTCAAGCACAGCAAAAAGAGCCTGTGTCCAGCAGCCAAGAGATGACACAGAAACACCAGAGTCCGTAAAAGCTTTGATTCCAGGAAATTTTCTCTTTTTTTGAGACAGGGCCTCGCTCTGTCACCCAGGCTGGAGTGCAGTGGTGCAATCTTGGCTGACTGCAGCCTCTACTTCTCGGGATCAAGCCATCCTCCCACCTCAGCCTCCTGAGTAGCTGGGGCTACTGGTGTGCACCACCACACTCAGCTAATTTTTTTTAAGATTTTTTTTTTCTTTTTTTTGAGACAGCCTCCCGAGTAGCTGGGACTACAGACACATGCCACCATGCCTGGCTAATTTTTTGTATTTTTGGTAGAGACAGGGTTTCACCATGTTAGCCAGGATGGTCTCGATCTCCTGACCTTGTGATCCACCTGCCTTGACCTCCCAAAGTGCTGGGATTATAGGCGTGAGCCACCGTACCTGGCTCTTTTTTTTTTTTCGAGACAGAGTCTTGCTCTGTTGCCCAGGCTGGAGTACAATGGTGCGATCTCGGCTCACTGCAACCTCCATCTCCCGGGTTCAAGCGATTCTCCTGCTTCAGCCTCCCAAGTAGCTGGGATTATAGGTGCCCGCCACCATGCCTGGCTAATTTTTGCATTTCTTAGTAGAGATGGGGTTTCACCGTATTGGTCAGACAGGTCTCGAACTCCTGACCTCAGGTCATCCACCCGCCTCGGCCTCCCAAAGTGCTGGGATTACAGGCGTGAGCCACTGTGCCCGGCCTAAAAGATTTTTTATAGAGATGAGGTCTCACCATATTGCCCAGGATGGTCTTGAACTCCTGGATTCAAGCAATTCTCCTGCCTCAGTCTTCCAGAGCACTGGGATTACAGGCACGAGCCACCACGCCAACCTGGCCTAGATAACTAACTAGACACTTTCAGAAGCCAGGAATACCCTATGCTTGCCTTATTTACCTTTGTATTTCAGATCCTATACACTGGCTAACACACAGCAAGCACTCAATAAATATGAGGGTCTCAGTTCAGGAGCAAGGAAAGATCCGATAATGTGGCAACAACAAGACACCACATTTTACAGTCAGTGGCAATTTAATGTTATTTCATTTCTCAACTCATCTCTGGGCAATGAGATTACAGATACTCTTTTTTGTATTTTTATGCATTATCTGAATTGTTTACAAGGATGTATTTTGAAATAGAAAATAATAAAATTGACTCCCCATTAGGAAAAAGCAATTCTCATAACCATCATTGCCAATTTTGTAACAGCTTTTGGAAAAGGGTAGGGAATTAATTCTGCTATTGACTGTAATTCAGCAGGAAGGCAAAGTGAATTCATTCATTTCATAATATTTAATCAACACCAATTCGTGTTAAGAATGGAACTAGGTAGGCATGAGGAATGTATATGTGCCCCAAATACCAGCTTATGGCCTAAGGAGAGAGACAGGCATTGAACACATACTGCCACTAACAAGTGTCCAGGTGCAACTATGGCAGCTGCTATGGGGAAGGTAACAGAGCACCTGTGACCCCAAGATTGGTCTCCTGCTTGGGCCTAGCTCCATATGTTTGCTCTTACAAATGTGTTTCCCTACCCAGAAGGCACTTCCTTCTTCCTCCATCTAGTCAAACTTGACTTTGCTTTGGAATCTTGCTTAAATCTCCAGTTCCTGTTCAAGGTCTCTCTGATTGGAGGCTTCCTTCGGATAATGTCAGATATCACCATGAAGATCATGCAATTCATTAGGAGTTATATTAGCCTGAGTTTCCCAGAGAAAAAGAACCAAGAGGATGTGTAAATAGAGAGATCTATTGTAAGGACTTGACTCACAAGATTATGGAGGTGCAAATCCAAAGTCTGCAGGGTAGGTGGGCAAACTAGTGATTTAGGGAAGGGGCAGGGGCAGTCTGCTGGCAGAACTTCTTACCTGGGGAGGTTCGTCTTTGTTCTGTTAAAGACCTTCAACTGATGGGATGAGGCCCACCCATATTATGGAGGTCAATCTGCTTTACTTAAAGTCCACAGATGTTTTTCCCCCTTCGTAAATCCTTCATTGGAATCAAAGTCCATGGATTTAAATGTCAGTCTTGAGCTGGGCACGGTGGCTCATTGTCTGCAATTCCAGCATTTTGAGAGGTTCAAGGCAGGTGGATGGCTTGAACTCAGGAGTTTGAGACCAGCCTGGGCCAACATGGTGAAACTCCATCACTACAAAATAATAATAATAATAATAATAATACAAAAATTAGCCAGACATGCTGGCGCATGCTTGTAGTCTCAGCTACTTCGGAGGCTGAGGTGGGAGGATTGATTGAACTCAGGAGGCAGAGGTTGCAGTGAGGCAAGATCACGCCATTGCACTCCAGTCTGGATGACAGAGCAAGACCCTGTCTCAAAAACAAACAACCAACAAAAAAAAGAGTCAATAAATGCCATCCAGAAAATGTCCTCACAGAAACATCCAGTATAATGTTTGACCAAATATCTAGGTACTGTGGCCAATTGGACACATAAAATTAACTATCACAGAAGCCTTAACGCCCCAACTAGAGTCTACCATTTTAGAAGGCATGGGTCAGCTCTTCCATGTCTTTGAAACCTTCCATGGAGCCTAGCTGAGGGATTATTGTCAGGAGGTGTTCAAGAAATCCCTGAAGAGGGCTGGGCGCGATGGCTCACACCTGTAATCCCAGCACTCTGGGAGGCCGAGGCAGGCGGATCATGAGGTCAGGAGTTTGAGACCAGCCTGATCAACATGGCAAAACCCCGTCTCTGGTAAAAATACAAAAATGAGCCGGGAGTGGTGGTGGGTGCCCGTAATCCTAGTCTACTTGGGAGGCTGAGGCAGGAGAATCGCTTGAAACCGGAAGGCAGAGGTTGCAGTGAGCTGAGATTGTACCCCTGCACTCCAGACTGGGCAACAAGAGTAAAATTCTGTCAAATTTCTTTCAAAAAAGAAAAAAAAAAAGAAAAGATGCTCAATTACACCCATCATAATAGAAATTCAAATTAAAAGCATAAGGGGAATATATCAGATTGGCAAAGATCAGAACATTAGTTAACACAGTCTGGCAAGATCGTGGAGCCTCTTTCCAGCCAGCGCCGAGCAATGGGCATCTCTTGGGACAACTGGTACAAGCACCGCAAGACTGGGGACAAGAGAAAGCACTACCACAGGAAGCAGAAGTATGAGTTGGGGTGTCTGGCTGCCAACACCAAGATTGGCCCCCACCGCATCCACACAGTCCGTGCGCGGGGAGGTAACAAGAAATGTGGTGCCCTGAGGCTGGGCATGGGGAATTTCTCCTGGGAGAAATTCCAGCACACCATACTGCCAGTGATACAAGTCCCACTATGTGCTGCCCCTGGGCTGCAAGAAGGGAGCCAAGCTGACTCCTGAGGAAGAAAACACTTTAAACAAAAAACGATCTAAAAAAATTCAGAAGAAATACAATGAAAGGGAAAAGAATGCCCAAATCAGCAGCCTCCTGGAGGAGACTGCAGGAGAAGTTCCAGCAGGGCAAGCTTCTTCATGCATCACATGAAGGCTGGGCAGTGTGGCCGAGCCCATGGCTATGTGCCAGAGGGCAAGGAGTTGGAGTTCTATCTCAGGAAAATCAAGGCCCGGAAAGGCAAATAAATCCTCATCCTTTCTGTCTTTGCCCATGGAATGAAGGTGTCTATTGTTCTGTAGAAAAAAAAAAAAAAAAAAAAAAAAAAATCATGGGCAACGTGCACTCCGAACACTGCTGGTACGAGGCTGACCTTCTCTGACCTCCTTGGAGACAAATTTGGCAAAATAACTTAAATTTTAAAATGCATTGGCCTGATGACGGAGCACTTCCACTTCCAGGTATTAATAGATCTACTCATATTTTCATGCAAAATGACCTGTGCACAAGAAAATATATTGCAGGCCAGGTACGGTGGCTCATGCCTGTAGTCCCAGCACTTTGGGAGGCTGAGGCAGGCGGATCATTCGAGGTCAGGAGTTTGAGACCAGCCTGGCCAATGGCGAAACCCATCTCTACTAAAAATACAAAAAAATGAGCCAGGCATGGTGGTGCATGCTGTAATCCTAGCTACTTGGGAGGCTGAGGCACGAGAATCACTTGAAGCCAGGAGGTAGAGGTTGCAGTAAGCCGAGATCACGCCACTGCACTCCAGCCTGAGTGACAGAGTGAGACCCTGTCTGTCTCTCTCTCTATGTATATATATATACACACACACACATTGCAGCATTGTTTGTAATAACAGAAGATTGGAAACTAAGTATCTATTAATAGGAGACCAGTTCAATAAATTAGAAAGTACTGTACAGTCACTTAAAGGAGTAAAGAGGCTCTGTGTGGAGTGATATGGAAAATTTCACAGGAACATTGTTAAGTAAAAAAAGGAAGGCAAATGCCAGTGCACATGGCTATCATTTTATGAGTAGGAAAAACGTGCACATATATGTTGGTAAACGAATATGAGACCCCTGGAAAAACACTCAGTAAACTGGAGACATTGGTTGCCTCTAGAGCAGGGAACTGGGAAGCTAGGGAGCATAGAGGAAAGGAAGTTTCTTTTTCTTTTTCTTTCTTTTTTCTTTTCTTTTCTTTTTTTTTTTTTTTTTGAGACAGAGTCTTGCTCTGTCACCCAAGCTGGAGTGCAGTAGCATGATCTTGGCTCACTGCAAGATCCTGGGTTCAAGTGATTCTCCTGCCTCAGCCTCCTGGGTTCAAGTGATTCTCCTGCCTCAGCCTCCCAAGGAGCTGGGATTACAGGTGCCTGCCACCATGCCAGGCTAATTTTTTTTTTTTTTTTTTTTTGTATTTTTAGTAGAGGTGGGGGTTTCACCATGTTGGCCAGGTTGGTCTTGAACTCCTGACCTCAGGTGATCAGCCCACCTTGGCCTCCCAAAGTGTAGGGATTACAGGTGTGAGCCACCAAGTCTGGCCGGAAGGTTTATTTTTCACCAAGTACCCGTTACGGGGTGAACTATGAACCTCCCCCACCCCCGCCAAGTTATATGTTGAAGTCCTACCTCAGGACCTCAAAATTTGAGTGTATTTGGAAATAGTGTCATTGCAGACATAATTAGTTAAGATGAGGTCATACTGGATGGAGTAGGGTGGGCCCCAAATGTCCTTGTTGAAAAGGGAGAATTTGAGGTTAGGTGCAGTGGCTCATACCTGTAATCTTAGCACTTTGGGAGGCTGAGACAGGATAATCAGTTGAGCCTAGGAGTTCAAGACCAACGTGGGTAACACAGTGAGACCCCATCTCTATATAAGAAAGAAAAGGAGGCAGCGGGTATGGTGGCTCATGCCTGTAATTCCAACACTTTTGGAGGCCAAGGTGGGTGGATCACCTGAGGTCAGGGGTTTGAGACCAGCCTGGTCAATATGGCAAAATTCTGTCTCTACTAAAACTACAAAAATTAGCCGGGCATGGTGGCAGGTGCCTGTAATCCCAGCTACTGGGGAGGCTGAAGCACAAGAATTGCTTGAATGCGGGAGGTGGAAGTTGCAGTGAGCCGAGATCGCACCACTGCACTCCAGCCTGGGCGACGGAGTGAGACTCTGTCTCAAAAAAAAAAAAAAAAAAAAAAAAAAAAAAAGAGGAATTTGGACCCAGGCAGGCATACAGGGAGAATGCCATGTGAAAATGAAAGCAAATTAGGATGATGCCCAGCAAACCACTAGAAGCTAAGTGAGGCATGGAACAGCGTTTTCGCTTGCAGCCCTTAGAAGGCACCAACCTTGCTGACACCTTGGCTTGGACTTCTAGAGTCCAGACCTGAGATAATACATGTCTGTTGTTCTAAGCCACTCAGTTCATGGTACTTTGTCCCAGCAGACCTAGTGAACTAATGCAGTCTCCTTTGGCACCTGGAGTTCTGTATCGTGTGTATATTACTGATTATTGATTTAAAATTTTTTCAACACAAATGTCTCCCTGAAGCCTTCCCAGATTCACTAGGCTGAGTTACTTGCTCTGTCTTTTCGGCTTCCGCAACATTTTATCTGTATCTCTGCAACAGCATTTACCACGTTGTAATGTAAGTTAACTGTTCACAGGGTTCTTGACTCCACAAAATCATTAACTCCGGAGCACAGAGGCTGATCCTGTTTCATTCATCAGTGTAATCCCAGAGACTGGCATCAAATGCTTGTTGGAGTAAATAAACAAATGGGTAACCAGACATTTTTCACTTCCCTCCTACATTCGTATCATTATTTATTGGTTTTTTTGCTTGACAAGCTATCCATTCATTTATGTTTAGTCAGGGTGATATAATTGAAACCTGGCCTTAAAGAAGAAGTCAGGAATGAAGGGGGCAGCAGGGCCATGTTCTCTCTGGAAGACTCTAGACGAGAATCCTACCTGCCTCTTCCAGCTTCTGGAGGTTGCGGACAATCCTTGGTGCTCCTTGGCTTACGGGTGCATTGCTCCGATCTCTGCCTTCATTGTCACATGGTCCTTTCCCTGTATGTCTGTGTCGCTATATCAACATTTCCCTCTTTTTATTTTTATTTACTTATTATTTATTTATTTTTGAGACAGAGTCTTCCTCTGTCACCCAGGCTGAAGTGCAGTGGCGTGATCAAGGCTCACTGCAACCTGCGCCTCCAGGGTTCAAGCGATTCTCCTGCCTCAGCCTCCCCAGTAGCTGGGATTACAGGCATGAGCCACCACACCTGGCTAATTTTTTTTTTTTTTGTATTTTTAGTAGAGATCGGGTTTCACCATGTTGGTCAGGCTGGTCTGGAACTTCTGACCTCAAATGATCCACCCACCTTGGCCTCCCAAAGTGCTGGGATTACAGGCATGAGCCATCGTGCCCGGCCCCTCTTTTTATTTTTATTTTTTTGAGGCATAGGTCTCGCTGTGTCACCCAAGCTGGAGAGCAGTGGCATGATACTGGCCCACTGCAACCCCTGCCTCCCAGACTCAAGCTATCCTCCCACCTCAGCCTCCCAAGTAGCTGGGACTACGGGCTTGCACCACCACGCCCAGCTAATGTTTGCTTATTTTGTAGAGACAGGATTTCGACATGTTGCCCAGGCTGGTCTCAAACTCCTGGACTCCAGGGATCTGTCTGCCTTGGCCTCCCAAAGTCCTGGGATTACAGTTATGAACCGTTGTCCTCTTGTTATGAGGACACCAGTCATTGGATTAAGGCCCACTCTAATCTAGTATGACCTCATCTTAATTTGATCACATCTGCAAAGTAAGGTCACATTCTGAGGTTGTGGGTGAACTTGCGGTGATACTATTCAATGCAATTCAGCTGTTCAGCTAGGACTCACCTGAAAAAGAGAGGCAGCAAGAGGTGGAGGGCTGTTTTGCCTTGTGGTTAAATACAGATTGCAGAATCAGCCAGACCTGGCTTCAAATCCTTGTTTTACCTGCTGGTCAGTTATGTGAGCTCAGGCAAGTTATTCAACATCTCCAAGCCTGTTTCCTCAACCACGCAGTGGGTTTAATAAAAGCCTGTGCTTCCTAGAGTTGCTGGGTAGATAAATGAGATCAGGACAGTGCCTGATATTAAAAAAAAAAAAAACAAAAAACAAACAAACAATAAAAAAACCTGAGTGCCATTGCTCTCGCCTGTAATCCCAACACTTTGGGAGGCCAAGGCAGGTGGATCACTTGAGGTCAGCAGTTCAAGACTAGCCTGGCAAACATGGTGAAACCCCATCCCTACTAAAAATACAAAAATTAGCCAGTGTGGTGCCACACACCCATAATCCCAGCTACTCAGGAGGCAGAGGTTGCAGTGAGCTGAGATCCTACCACTGCACTCCAGCCTGGGCAACAAAGTGAGACTCCACCTCAAAAACTAAAAAGTAAAAAATAATTAGCTTTTAATGCTAGAGTCCCCAGTACCACGGTTCCTGCCATTCTTTCAGAGAAGAATGTAGAGAGTTAAATAGCTAAACAGGATGGTTTATGATTAAAGGCCTAGATGCTTGTTCCAGGATATACCTGCCACACAGGGTCAGAAAGCACAGGGTGACTGGGCCCAAGCAGGCACAGACTTTAACTTTTAATAACAGATGCAAAGTTAGTGCTGCAATCTAAACTCTGCAGCGAAGCCATATTGATTTCCCCCTCCACCTCCAGCAGGGCGTATTTATAGAGCTTATCATAGAAGTCTGCACAGTATAACCAGGCTGGATGTCTTGTATCCCCCTCAGTGCTAATACCTACTGCCTGTAGCCCTTCTCTCCCAATGCACTTGACCATCAGGACATTAGAGAGAGGCCATGGCTTTCATCCAGATGGCCCTGGCCTCCTTTTATCTGGGCTGCCCCTAGTGGAAGGGCCCCCCTGAGAGGGCATGGCTGGTGAAGGTGTGCATGACTGCACGTGCCGATCTCTCACAGCATCCCAAAGGCAAACAAAAATGACCTGGGATGACCAGCATTTTGCACAGATCAGGGAGAACTGGCTGTTCTCCTGTGCTGGCTCTTGTGTTCCATTAGAAATGGATTAAATCATCCAGACGCTGAAATCTTGTGGTTGACATTTTCATTTAAAACTCACCATTATAGCTGGGCTCGAGTCCTCTGTCTGTGACCTGTGCTATGAGTCAGCCAGGCCTGGGCACAGCATTGATAGGGCTGATTTATAATCTTCCACAGCAGTCAGCTGCGGCTCCTGTTTCCTCAGCATTGAGAAAAAATCATTTGCACAAAGCGTTGTTTCTCAATTCTAGCTTTTTACATTTTTTCCCTTGGTGACAAGTGGGACTAAGCCATTGATTCACTTATCATGTTTGAGTGCCTGGTTAATAGCGTGGGATCCAGCGTCAATTGCCGCAATTCAAATCACGCCTCCACAAATCAAGAGCCTTGTGTTAATGTCTCCAAACCTTAGTTGCTTCATCTGTAAAAGAGAGAATCATAATAACGCCTATCTAGAAGGCTGCTAAGAGGATTGTTCCAGGTTTGGTTCCTCAGGAAGCTGACTATGAGAGGCAGCAAGCTGGACTTTATTATGGAATTCTCCTAGGAGCAACACAGGAAGCAGGACTGCACAGAGGGAGAAGCTGAGCTGTGATGCAGTCCCAAAGAAAGCAGCAGTCAACCCCAGAGGGCGCTCTGGAGCCGGGGTAGCCCGTTAGCCCTATCCTGAGTTGGACCAAAGGGACTGAGCCTCTAAGGCCCTCCTCAGTAGATCAGTCACTGGATGCAGGTTGTCCCTGGAGGGAAGGGTGATCTTGGGCGAGGCAGTTTTCTTTAGCTGCATCAGTCCCCATAAAGCTGAGACTGGGCTTCCTACAGCATCCCCAACAGTCGGTGGAATAAGTCCTTCATCCCTGAAAGTGGATCTGGGCAGCACACATCACAGCCTCTCCCATAAAAATTAAATGCAGTAATCCAAACAAAGCCTTTCACACAGTACCTGGCATGCAGTAAATGTTCAATAAATGGTAGCCATTACAATTATTGTTGCTTTAGTAACTACTGTCTGTCAGGCACCATGCTAGAGGTTGGGGACCCAGTGGTGATTGACAAGTCTGCTCCTGCCCTCACGAAACTCAATCCATGGACAAATTAGACCATCAGACAAGCAATTGCAATGCAGTGCAATTGACAGGGTGGCACGGGATATATAAGGGAGCATGTTATAAGTAAAATGTTTATTTAGAAACAGAATGCTTGTTCCCTGGTATGGCAAGGAAAAATTAGCATTTAGACAAAAAGTTTTTTTTTTAGCAAGGCAATTTTACTTTTTGCAGAAAGGGTGCTCCTTGCAAATGGAACAATGGCAAGAGCACACTTGAACAAAGGAGGGAAGTAATTTTTTTTTTTTTGAGACGGAGTCTTGCTGTGTCGCCCAGGCTGGAGTGCAGTGGCCGGATCTCGGCTCACTGCAAGCTCCGCCTCCCAGGTTTATGCCATTCTCCTGCCTCAGCCTCCCAAGTAGCTGGGACTACAGGCGCCCGCCACCTCGCCTGGCTAGTTTTTTGTATTTTTTAGTAGAGACGGGGTTTCACTGGGTTAGCCAGGATGGTCTCAATCTCCTGACCTCGTGATCCGCCCGTCTCGGCCTCCCAAAGTGCTGGGATTACAGGCTTGAGCCACTGCGCCCGGCCGGGAAGTAATTTTTATCCTTTATGCAGTTTGTCTCTGCTACTGTGTCCTGTCTCTATTGGCTGGAGTGGGACCTCACAGTCTAAATTAAATCCGACTGGCTAATAATTTAAAACTTTCTTAAATAGGCGAAAGCAATAGAGAACAAAGGAAATGAGGAAGTTGCTTGCGAAAGGACTTAGAAAAGTAACAATATTTTTAAATAAGGAAGGGGCGTAGGCTGTAAGCTGGAACGTGCCTTTGAGTACATCCAGCACAAACATCTTGATTAAAGTACAAGGACATAGACTGTACTTACTCTTTTTTCTTCTGAGACAGAGTCTTGCTCTGTCTCTCAGGCTGGAGTGCAGTGGTGTGATCTCGGCTCACTGCAAGCTCCGCCTCCCGGGTTCACGCCATTCTCCTGCCCCAGCCTCCCGAGTAGCTGGGACTACAGGCACCTACCACCACACCCAGCTAATTTTGTTTTTGTATTTTCAGTAGAGACGGGGTTTCGCCGTGTTAGCCAGGATGGTCTTGATCTCCTGATCTTGTGATCCACCTGCCTTGGCTTCCCAAAGTGTTGGGATTACAGGCGTGAGCCACCGCGCCTGGACGACTGTACTTACTCTTTTATATCTAATAGCTACATAGGACAAGGCTTAACAAAGAGTTATTAGCACAAAGCAAGGAGGCTTGAAGGAAGTTAGTCTTTAAAATAAACTATTATTTTTAACATTGATGATTTATTCTTTAACAAGAAGGGAAGCTTTGAAGAGGGAACTTTTTACTTTCTACAGAGTACCTATTGGGTTGGTGCAAAAGTAATCACAGTTTTTGCCATAAAAGAAGGGACACATGACTCAGATCAGGAAGATGAAGAAGAGTGATGCCAAAGATAGTACCTGATGATAAGGGGGGTCAGCCAGGCAAAGAGAGTGGGAGGCCACTGGGTGTTGGAGAGAAGGGCTCTCCAGGTGGAGGAAGCAGGGTGGGCAGAGGCAAGGGCAGGTTGTATCAGCGCCTGCATGATGTGGTGCAGCAAGGCCAGCTAGAGTGCACACAAGGCTGAGGGGAGAAAGGTCTTGTGTACACCAAGCCAAGGAGTGTGGAGTCAGCAGAGAGGCATTAAAGAATTCTAGGCAGAGAAGGGGTAAGGCTTGTTTTGTGCTTCAAAGATCGCCCTGGCTACCATGTGGGCAATGAATTGGAGATGAACAAGATTAGAGGCTGGTTTACATGACCAACTGCTTATACACACACACACACACACACACAAAGATTAGAGGCTGGGAGATTCATCAGGAGGCTGTGTCAGGGTCCAGAGGACAGGCAAAGGTGACCTGGATGGGTTGGTGGCACTAAAGACAGATAGGAGTTCACAATCAAGGAATATCTAGGAGGTGGAATCCACAGATTTAAGGATAATTAAATGGGCCAGGCGTGGTGGCTCACACCTGGAATCTCAGCACTTTGGGAGGCCAAGGCAGGCGGATCACCAAAGATCAGGAGTTCAAGACCAGCCTGGCCAACATGGTGAAACCCTGTCTCTACTAAAAATACAAAAATTAGCTGGGCATGGTGGCAGGTGCCTGTAATCCCAGCTACTCGGGAGGCTGAGGCAGGAGAATCACCTGAGCCAGGGAGGCAGAGGTGGCAGTGAGCCGAGATCACGCCATTGCACTCCAACCTGGGAGACAGAACAAGTCTCAAAAAAAAAAAAAAAAAAAAAAAAAAAGGATAATTAAATAGTGAGGGGCAAAAGAAATTTAGGGTTATGCTTAAACTTCTGATCTGGGCAAATGAACTCCAGGAGGCCTAAAGAGGGATTGTCCGAGGGTCTGGAGAAGAGAAAAAGCCACCAAGGACCAGACATGATGCTCGGTATTCAACGTGGCTCGAAGCAGCTTCTTCCAGCCAGCTCTCCGAGACTTGTGTCTTTGTTTTAGACAAGCCCTGTGGAAGTCCCTAGTGGAGGATAACTGTTCTGTGTTGAGCAGGTCTATGCACACCTACCTCCAAAGGCTGAGGAAGCTGAGAAGCTGAAGAAAGAGGTGGACAAATCCAATTTCTCAGAAAGAAACACTTAATAGGGACTTACAAACACAAGCCATGTCCTAGATGGCTGCAAGACAAGATGGCGGATCCCTGCACTGTTACCCTCAAGTCCAAGGGCTTGTATACCATAAAGAATTCGCCACAGGCAGGATTTATAATAAGTATGTGTTTACAGTAACACCAACGTTATTTTGACCTAAGGGTAAGTATGTGAAAATGGAAATTTTAGAGGTATTCCTGGAACTGGGGTTCCTCAGAAGTGAACATGGCAGATGAGCATCCAAGATGGAGCTGCTTTAGCCTCCAGAGCAACTGTCAGAAGCAGCTATGTTAGTCCCAGAATAACCTGCTTCCTCCCTGCTGCTTCTTTCAGGGGAAAAATGGCCAACACCACTTTTGGTGTTTATTTGTTTGTTTGTTTATTGAGACAGAGTCTCGCTCTGTTGCCCAGGCTGGAGTGCAATGGCATGATCTCGGCTCACTGCAAACTCCGCCCCCCAGGTTCCAGCGATTTTCCTGCCCCAGCCTCCTGAGTACCTGGGATTACAGGCACCCGCCACCACGCCCAACTAATTTTTGTATTTTTAGTACAGACGGAGTTTCTCTATGTTGGCCAGGCTGGTCTCGAACTCCTTACCTCAAGTGATCCGCCTACCTCTGCCTCCCAAAGTGCTGGGATTACAGGCATGAACCACCACACCTGGCCTCTGTGTTTATTTAAACTGTAGTTATTTAAACTGTAGTGGAAAGCAAAGTGAGCAAGGAAGAAGATGGAAATAAAATTTCACTCTGGATTCAATCTTTGATAAACATCAACATTTATTGAATATGGGCTCTGGGTTCAGGGCTGCAGATATAAGGAAGCATAAGACAGGCACTGACTCGTGAATTTGGGGGTCTAGTTCCTTCAACAGTAATATTTCCCATGGGAAATCAGTGCATTGACATTCAGGTTTACACACCAGTCTCTAACATGTTTGGTGACCTGCATCAGTCCCCGGGGCCTAATCACCGCTGGAGTTATTGGACTCCAAAGCGGATAAGCGTACTTTTGCAAGTGAGAATCATTCCGTTGGAAATGATAGGCAGGTCTCTCTAGCATTTCCTCCAGAAGGAGTAATCTGAGGGCAGGAAAGGGCAGAGGTATCGACTGGGGTTTGAGGATATTCTCTGATTCCGAGCTGAAAACTAGGCCCAGTATTAGCTCAAAGTGTTTCTGGGGAAGGGAATGAGTCGGTGTGCCTAAAGATCTAAAATGTCACCTCCCAAACATTCTCTCTTTCTGGAACACAGTCTGTCTTTCCCAGGGGAATTGAGGTGCTCATTGACATTTGTTAAATAAAAGTTACAAGAGGTCACTGTTTTGGACTAAGCTCCTGCATTTGGCCTCAACAGACCCGACTAAAAATCAGAAAGGAGTCACTCATGCTAAAGTTTTACATCACCAAACCAAAACCAAGTTGTAATCTGACTTTCTGAGAAATCAGGAGAGATGATGGTCTAATTTCCCGAACAATCTACTTTCGAATGAGGCGGGGGTGACAGGAGGTGGTTGGGGGCACCAACTCCATGCAGTCGAAAATCCCTGCATAGCTGGGGGAGGTGGCTCATGCCTGTAATCCCAGCACTTTGGGAAGCTGAGGCAGGTGGATCACTTGAGACCAGGAGTTTGAGACCAGTCTGGTCAACATGGCGAAACCCTGTCTCTACTAAATATACAAAATTTAGCTGGGCGTGGCGGTACACACCTATAATCCCAGCTACTCGAGAGGCTGAGGCAGGAGAATCACTTGAACCTGGGAGGTGGAGGTTACAGTGAGCTGAGATTGCGCCACTGCACTCCAGTCTGGGAGACAGAGCAAGACCCTGTCTCAAAAAAAAAAAAAAAAAGAAAAGAAAACCCCTGCAAACTTTTTTTGTTTGTTTGTTTGTTTTTGAATTAGAGTCTGGCTCTGTCGCCCAGGCTGGAGTGCAGTGGCATGATCTTGGGCTCACTGCAACCTCCGCCTCCTGGGTTCAAGCGATTCTCCTGCCTCAGCCTCCCAAATAGCTGGATTACAGGTATCCACCACCACTCCCGGCTCATTTTTAGTAGAGTTGGGGTTTCACCATGTTGGCCAGGCTGGTGTCAAACTCCTGATCTCAAGTGATCCACCGCTTGGCATCCCAAAGTGCTGGGATTACAGGTGTGAGCCACCATGCCCGGCCCCTGCATACTTTTGAATCTCCCAAAACTACCAATAGCCTACTGTTGACCGAAAGCTTTGCCAATAACATGAACAGTCAATTAACACATATGTTGTATGTTATATGTATTATACACTGTATTCTTGCAATAAAGTAAGCTAGAGAAAAGAGCATGTTATTAAGAAAATCATAAGGAAGAGATGTACATTTACTACTCAATAAGTGGAAGTGATCATCATAAACATCTTCGTCCTCGGCCGGGCGCGGTGGCTCAAGCCTGTAATCCCGGCACTTTGGGAGGCCCAGACGGGCGGATCACGAGGTCGGGAGATCGAGACCATCCTGGCTAACACGGTGAAACTCCGTCTCTACTAAAAAATACAAAAAACTAGCCGGGCGCGGTGGCGGGCGCCTGTAGTCCCAGCTACTCAGGACGCTGAGGCAGGAGAATGGCATAAACCCGGGAGGCGGAGCTTGCAGTGAGCTGAGATCCGGCCACTGCACTCCAGCCTGGGCGACACAGCGAGACTCCGTCTCAAAAAAAAAAAAAAAAAAAAAAAATCTTCGTCCTCATTATCTTCATGTGGAGGCTGAGGAGGGGAAAGAAGAGGAGGGGTTGATTCTGCTGTCTCAGGGGTGGCAGAAGTAGAAGAGGTGGAGGAGATGGAAGGGGAGACAGGAGAGGCAAGCACACTCGGTGTAACTTTTATTGAAAAAAATCCATGTACAAGTGGACCTGCTCAGTTCAAACCCATGTTAAGGGTCAATTGTATAGTAATCTGTATGTATGTAACCTGGTGATGACCAGTCATTTCTCTCTTTCTTTCTCTTTCTTTTAAAGAGACAGGGTCTTGCTCTGTCACTTAGGCCGGCATGAAAAGCACAATCACAGCTCATGGCAACTTCAAACTCCTGGGCTCAAATGAGCCTCCCACCTCAGCCTCCTGAGCAGCTGGGACTACAGGCATAAGCCACTGCACCTGGCTTATTTTTTGTTTTTGTGGAGATGGGGGTCTTACTGTATTGTTCCGGCTGGTCTCAAACTCCTGGACTCAAGACGTCCTCCAGTTTTGGCCTTCCGAAGTGCTGGGGTTACAGGTATGAGCCATGGTGGCAAGCCCTCATCAGTTATTTCTCTATGATTCTGTCTCGCTGTCCCCTCCTTACAAGGAAAGTAATTTTGAAACAACCAATCCAGTCTTGGTTCTTTGCTTCTGCTTTCTTCAGCCCTTCTCTGTCTATAAAATCAACCTCTTCTGCTCAGCTCATGGGAGCACTTCTTCTAATTTAAAGGAGGTGTTGCCCAATTCTAGAATCACAAATAAAATTAAGATCTTTAAACTAACAACAAAAGTTAAAAAATGAGAATCAGCAGCAACAACAACAGAAAAGATCTTTAAATGTGTTGCAATTTTCTCCTTTGACAGGTTACAAGTGCAATTGAATAAACCAAACAAAAAATGTCATGGTTAGGTTCGGTCTTGACTTCCCAAATGAGGGTCAAGATGTAAGACAGCAAGAACCAACCTCTACCATAAAAAAGATCCGAACCCAAGAAAATGTGATTTTTCTTTAAAGCTGTTCACTGCAACGAAAGTTTATTTTTAGTCTAGGAGATTAAAAGCCATCAGCTGATACAATCTGTCTTTTTCTTGAAGTTTCCAAAGGAAGGCAGGTGAGTTTGCACTAACTTCCATTTTCTCCCTGGCTTCCTTCTGGTGTCAGATGAGCGTCCCCGCGCTCCTCCCGGACAGCCCTCATGGTCCCCGGCTATCATATATGGGGGGTACGGGGTGGGGGTGGGGGTGGGAGAGATGGCTTTGTACAGCAAAGAGGGGCGGCAGGCACGGGGAGCACGGGCTTCAGCCCCAGGATCACTCAGTCGGCGCAAAGGAGGGGGAGAGGGCGAGTGCGAAAGCCGAAACCCTCCCGGGGCGCACGGAGTAAGCCTCCAGTCCAGCTCCTCCGGCGCCCCACCCGCAGGCGGACCCCGAAAACGCGCCCGCGCCCGCCCCCGGCGACTCCGGCCCGGGCAAGCGCACGAGACGGCGGGGGGAGGGGCGGGAGAAGGTGGGGGAGGGGCGAGCGGGCCGAGGCCCCGCCCCGGCCCCTCAGCCCCGCCCGCCGCGATTATAGCCGATGACTCAGGGCGGAGCTCCGCGTCCAACCCCGGGCCGCGGCCAACTTCTCTGGACTGAACCAGAAGTTTCTAGCCGGCCAGTTGCTACCTCCCTTTATCGCCTCCTTCCCCTCTGGCACCGAGGAGGCTATTTCCAGACACTTCCACCCCTCTCTGGCCACGTCACCCCCGCCTTTAATTCATAAAGGTGCCCGGCGCCGGCTTCCCGGACACGTCGGCGGCGGAGAGGGGCCCACGGCGGCGGCCCGGCCAGAGACTCGGCGCCCGGAGCCCGCGCCACACCCGCGCCCCGGCGGGCGGACCCCGACCCAGCATGAGCGCCGCCACCCACTCGCCCATGATGCAGGTGGCGTCCGGCAACGGTGACCGCGACCCCCTGCCCCCAGGCTGGGAGATCAAGATCGACCCGCAGACCGGCTGGCCCTTCTTCGTGGACCACAACAGCCGCACCACGACGTGGAACGACCCGCGCGTGCCCTCCGAGGGCCCCAAGGTGAGCTGGGCCCGCGGCCCGCCCTGGTCGGCGGCGCCACCTCGACGGCAGGCGGCGGGGAGTGGGTTGGGCCGGGGGGACGCGAGGCGGCGGGGCCTGCGGTGGGCGAAGGCCCCTTGCGGGCGGACACCGGCTCCGCGCCCCGCCACACACTCCGGCTGCGCCCGGACGAGTCCCCGCTCCGGACCCGCCCTTTACAGGAGTCGGGGCGAAAGGAGGCCCCGCGATCCGGTGGCCCGGGAAGCGACCCCGCAGTGGCTCCGGTGCCGTCCACGGCTCGACTCAGGGCGGAGGGCCCCGTGTCCCGCGCTGGCCTCGCGCTCCCGGGCTCAGAGTGGGGCGGCCGGCCTGGTCAGCTCCGGAGGGTCCGGCCCCCCGCGTCCCCTGCTGCCGGCTCGGCCTCCGGTCCCGGAACCCGCGGCGCACCCCGCTGACCGCGGACTCGAGGGGGACACTCGCAAGCTTGGATGGTGGTTTTTGGGTGGAATTTTACCGCTCAAGCTCTCCAACTTGGTTGAGGGGTATCTTGACTGCTGTCCCATCTTAGGCACCCAATGACTCAGGAGGCTGGTGTCAAAACATTCATATATATGTGCGCGCGCGCGTGTGTATTTTAAATTAAAATTGTATTATTGTTTGAAAGTGCTTTCAATACAAATGTATCCTACTATGACTTGTAAAATATAAAAGAGGGTGCACTTCTCCCCAGCAGTTTCTAAACTAGAGATCTGAGACTTACAGTTGGCCATTGCCTTACCACATTGCCTCACACTGGAGAGAAAAAGAATGATACGTGTATATTTATAATGGCATTCGCTTCCTGCCTTGTTATGGTATTAAAATACTTAGGATTTGTTACCAGTACACAAATAACTGAGTAATGATACTCTTGGGAATACAGCAGAAGTATGTCTCATTTACATATATGCAATGATATATACTTCTTAATCCCCAAGAGCATGAAATTTGAAAACGTAAATTTGGAATGAGTCTGTTCATTTTCAAAAATCATAGTTATACTATTCGTTCAATTTTATATAAATTTGAGCTTTCAAAATAAAAAGTTTTTAAAAATAAATATGTTATACTTAAAGCGTAATTGTTACTACCGTCTGGGCAAGATAAAAGCAGCAAAGAGCTGGTAAATTATTTTGAAGATTTAAAAACTCACCAAATTAAAAACACTTTGTAACCCATTATTTTAGAAGAGAGACCTGTATTATTTCCCTTCATTTTAATGCACGTTTTGTTTTAACAATATTGATGAAACTCCGGTGCCCAACAGTGAGACGGTGTACAGGCAGCAGTTTACATTTACGAGAGATTACTTGTATATTTATTCTTGAAAATTAATACAAGAGGCTGTAATTAGCTGGGGTGGGCACAGTTGCATATACCTTTTTGTGTGTCTGTTCAATCCATTTTTGGGTGAAACCGACACTCATTTCAAACCACCTTTCTTAGGAGTCTGTGTGGATGTACCTGATCTTTAGTGTGGTTTGCAACTATCATTTTGAGGCCTTCCTCCTGTGGACATAGGGACAGTGGTATCTGCTGGCAGCCTTTGTTGTGAGTGAAGATCAAGTTTGAACATAAACATTCCCAGCACTTTGTTCTCAGCATGAAACTTACCCAGCAAGTTGAGATATTCCTGTACCCACGTGGTGCATGGGTTAGACTGTGGTTTCATAAACCTTACTAAAAGAAAAAAATCAAGTTTAGTTGCCATTATTCTTCTCAATAAATAAAAAGTAAGAACTACTACATCAGAAGTCTGATGCTGGAAAGGTTTCTTTGAAAATTTCATAGTCAAAATTTTTAAGTTGAAAGGCCCTTGAAGATCTCTTAGTTAGTTAGAAGATCTCTTATTTTCTGAAAAACCCGGAGAGTTCAGGTGTGACTTTGAAGGTCATCCAGCTAGTACCAATTACAGGGAGAGAACTAATGTCAGGAAAGTCCTAGTAAGAGGTAGTGTGTCTGTTCAGAATTTGGAAGTGAATGTTGTGTGAAACTGAAACATGCAGGCTAGAATACCTGATTATCTTTGTGCCCTCCTGGCCACCAAGTTATTGGGTCACTGACCTCTGTGCTGTGGTTGCTTGGATTTTGATGGGACGTGATCAACTCAAGGAAAGAGTTCTCTTTACCAAGTGAATGACTTGAGACTTGTCAGCATGGCACCAAAACTTAAGGAGAAAACTAACATTCAGCCCATTAGCTGTTTGTGCTTCATGGTTTTCAATCCTGTGCTTTGATGCACACAATATCTGGTTGCACTTGTGTGAATTACACCTTGCTGGAGATAAATGTAGTGGAGAATCCTAGAATATCATTTTGTATTTGGAACGGGCTTCTCAATGCATAATGAGAAAAGGGCCCTTGCATAAAACAAAGGGTGATTTTGGAGGAGCTGAGCTGAGGCCCGTGTAAGCATCATCATCTTCAAGAGGAAATGCTGTCAATCAGTAAAAAGCTGTTCATTGCGCATGAGGAGCTCAAGAGACGACCTCTCTTTTGGGGGAGGACTCAGCTTCAGGATGTTTAAAATTTAACCACTTTAGTAAGAAAATGGAAAGAAAAGACTAGACCTTTGTATTTAGTCTTCTACTGCCATCTTGCAGTTGATCCTCTGCCTTCTCCTGAAGTGGTTAGGACAACTCCCTGTTTTCACAGAGGGGCAGAGCGAAAGCAAGTGTCTTCTGTCATTGCTGAAGCAGGATGGCTGCCAGCAAAGATGTTGTGCTTCATGCAGTCCCATTCTAAGCAGCTGGGCCTCCCCACCTGCAGTCTTCCTGGAGTTTGATTTTCTGCACACTTGGGCTTCCCACTAATTTGGCAAGTTCATACCAGTACAGGCCCCTTTCTGGCAGAGGTTGGCATTCAGTGCTGGTGCAGCCACTCCTCCAGGCTCCTCCCTGAATAAACAGAACAGAGGCTGGATATTCTGGAATGCTGTTCCCGCCAGGCCTCCTTGGGATGAGAGGGCGACTTTTCTCCCTCATGGAGCGGGGCCGCTCTAGCTCTATGGATCTTGTGGGTTACCAGCCTGGCAGTCTCCAGGGACTGTTAAGAACACAGATTGTGGCCGGGCGCGGTGGCTCAAGCCTGTAATCCCAGCACTTTGGGAGGCCAAGACGGGCGGATCACGAGGTCAGGAGATCAAGACCATCCTGGCTAACACGGTGAAACCCTGTCTCTACTAAAAAAATACCAAAAATTAGCCGGGCGAGCGAGGTGGCGGGCGCCTGTAGTCCAGCTACTCGGGGAGGCTGAGGTGAGAGAATGGCGTAAACCCGGGAGGCGGAGCTTGCAGTGAGCTGAGATCCGGCCACTGTACTCCAGCCTGGGCGACAGAGCGAGACTCTGTCTCAAAAAAAAAAAAAAAAAAAAAAAAAAAAAAAAAAAAAAAACACAGATTGAGGCTGTGTCTCATCACCTCCCTGCTCCCAACCCCATGTTCAAATCTGAATTGCTCAGTGTAGGGCCCAGAAAACTATTCAGTCCATAAAACTTTTTTGGTGGTTCTGGTTCTGCTGCACTGGCAGTGGGAGGCACGGATGGCCAGTGATCGATCCCATTTTGGGGAGGACGAGCTGCGGCTTAGTGCCTCCTGAATATCTAACCTGCAGAGCATTTTCCTGAGCCTCCATTTTCCTTCTTGGGGAAACTCCCTGGGTACCCGGGCTTCTGGAGGTGTGAATATGGGGGTGACATGGGAAGAGAGCAGAGACAGCACGGTGCAAAATCTGGCAGGGTGGCTGGCAGTGCGAGAGTGGGGAGGTGGTCCAGAGACCCTCCTAGACCCCAGGAAGAAGCAAGCCAGAGCCTTTTCTTTCTGTCTTGCCCACCTGGCAGAATCTCACCATAATCATTTAACAGATTATACTCAGGCACTGTGAGAGGGAGGTAGAAATATCCTTTCAGATAACACTGGAAATGTTTCAAGTTATGATTGAAATAGAGAGACCCATTATTCTGCTTAAAGTTCAGCAGAGCCTCCTGAATTTTCTTAAAGATGAGATTGTTTTACTCTTTCCAGATCGATTGCAAGCTGTTACGCCTCTTAGCAGAGGCAGAGCACAATCAGGAAGTGAGTGGCCATTCTCTCCTTCGTATTTCCAGCAAGTTGCAGTTATGTCTGAGCAAGTTCCTGTGCAACTGCATGGAAGTGATTTGCTGGGGAGCAGATGAAGAGCATGGCCAGTGCCTTGGAGCCCAGCTCATCCAGGACTTTCATTTTCCCCTCTAAAGAACAGCCTGTGTTGTTCACATGAGAACCAACTGCACCTCCGAGAACATCATTTGTCCCGTTTTGTAGGGTAGATTTGCCCTTTATGAGGGTGGAGCCTGTACACAGTACCTGTGGCAGCTTTGACTTTAGCCAGGGCTGGGAAGGCTTAACTGTTGGATGCTATCAGGGCTGCTTGTGAGTCAGAAAGCTTCATACCACCCATGAGGCTTGCTTAGTCCTGTCCTCGTTTCTGGAATGACACACAGTCATCTTATATAAACCACTCTACGTGTTTATTACTTTCTATTGACATTTCAAAATGATGTTCTGATGTTTATCATCCAAAGTAGAAAACCATTCATCATCCAGACCTACTCTTTCTCCTTTAAGTTTTGCTGTTTTAATATTGCTCTTAAATGCTTAAGAGAGCTTACGTAAGAAACTGAAGACAAAGGCCTTGCTTATTAGGATCTTTGAGATCCTCTGGCACTGACCAACATGAGTGAGCCCCGTGTCACACTTGACAGTGTTCTTCTCCAGCCCCTCCCGGGCTCCCTTTTGTTGTGAATCAGGTACACACCCCTGATCTGCTTCTGCCTCAGAGCATAGACTCAGCTGGCCTTCTTGGTTTTTTTTTGTTTTTTGTTTTTGTTTTTGTTTTTTCTGAGACTGAGTCACACTCTGTCTCCTAGGCTGGAGTGCAGTGGTGTGATCTTGGCTCATTGCAACCTCCTCTTCCTGGGTTCAAGTGATTCTCCTGCCTCAGCCTCCCAGGTAGCTGGGATTATAGGTGAGCACCACCATGCCCATCAGCCGGCTTTCTGAGGCAGGCTCCAGAGCCCCTCGTTTTGCAGGTGCAGGATTCATCTGTATGCATCATGTGGCACATGTGATACCATGTGAGGTATCTGGTGTTACTAAGTTGTCACGTATTTCGATGAATATATCTTTGGGACCTTGGCTGCTTTTTAGGAAGCCAGGCAGCTTACAAAAGCTTAGGAGGAACTTGGGGAGAGAGGAATGAATGTAGTATTTTTCTGTCTGTCAACACACTTACATATATGTGCCAGATATGAGTGGATGCTTTTGGTAGCCTTATCTCTAAATCCTCACCAGCTCTCTGAAGTAGAAACTATGAGGTGTCTTACGCATGGAACAGCAGACTTGGAGAGGCAGTGTGCCTGGCCTGTGATAAACAGAAAGACTTCTGTGGCTTTACCCCCCCACCTGGGTTCCTGAAGGAGTGACAGACAGACTTGCCTTTAGTGGGCCTGGCTGCTTTATACTCCACAGGCACAGCTTGAGATGATAAACAGCCTTGAGTCCGTCTTTGTACAGTTAATCAGGAATGTTGACCTGTTTCTTGAACCTGGGTCTGGATTTAGGAGATGGGCCTGACTCTTTACTCACTCCTTCACCCCATCTGAAATTCACTGGGTGCCCACAGTGTGCGAGTCACAGTGTTAAATGCCATATAGAGGACAAGTCTACCCACTTTGAGGCCGTTCTCCACAAAACATGTCCTGCCTCTCCCTGGTCCGGAGCAGGCTGTCTCTCCTCTGGACCCCATATTATTTTAATTTGAATATTTTTTCCTAAGCTCTGCACTTTCTGGCTTTGCCTTGGGGTCACACCCCGTTAAGAGTTCTGGGGCAGAGTCTGTGTGTTTCATCTCTGCCTCTTGATACCTGGCAGGGTCCCCAGGCTCAGAAAAGATCGCAAGAGTGGTTGCGGAGAAGGGTAGAACACGGGCCTGCCTGGAGCGCGAAGGCAGTTACAGAAGAGCTGCTCGGAAAGGGTGCAGGTGTGTCCTGGGAAGCCTCCCATTGGTTCCTAAGAACTGCAGAGTTGTCCTGGGCTCCTGAAGGTCCCCAGAGGCCTGCTCCTTTTTGTCACTTTGTGAATGGCCTTCTCTGCACAGAGGACTTCAGTATTGATTCCCTAAGTTCATCCTTACAGGTCTGGAGAAGATCTTTTTTGTTTCTCCCAATGACACAGCATCTTCCAGCAGGGCTGGAGAGGCTGGTAGCTGGCAGCAGCCAGACCGCGCTTCATTAGCTGCACAGAGAGCAGCCCCTGGCACTGTGAAAGGAGTCTCTTAAAATTTTTTTTTCCTGTGGCTGGCAGTAAGATCAGACACAGCATACGTGAAGCTTCTTATTCACTGTCAATTCAGAAAAGCCTAGAATCGCAGAGTGCCGGCTCTGTGCGTCAGGAGCCTGTAAACAGCTTGGTCGTCCAAGAGCTCCCAGCACAGGGCTATGCCCCAGTGAACTGGGGAGACTTTTTACGGAAAATTCCTTAGCATTCAGTTGGAGAACAAACGTTTCCTGTTTTAAAGTATCTTCCTCAGTGTTTATTAAAGTAGAATTATATATTTTTTTCAGTTATTTAAAAAAAATTCTTCCTTGACATTGAATGAATGAATAAATGAATGGATGGTTTAAAAATCCACACAGTGGGAGAATGGGAGGCGCCTCCATGTGCAGAAGAAAAGCCAGCCGCTTTGCTGGCCCACCCTTTCAGGGTCAGTTCAGACCCCCAGCATCCCAGTGGGGTTCGCACTCCTTCCTGGGTTGGATGGGGTCTTCCCCGGTTCTGACTGCTCCATGCTGGGCGTCCCTGCCGTCTTGGGGCTGTGGTGACTCAGAATTAAGCTGAGTGCTCTCACTCTCGTGTGCCCTGCCTGGCTGGCCGGATGACTCAGCATGGAGTGCTGGCTCCCTGACCCAGAGTACACTTGAACTGAATGTTCCAGGTCTGAGCCTCAGCCCAGTGTGGCTGGGCGAAATGGAAGCCTTTCTCTCCTGCTGCATTTTACCCCAGGAAGGTGAAGGTTTTGGAGATGTTAGTGACACATGGATATTGTCACAGTGTACAGCTGTGACAGGAGTAGCAGAAAGATTAGCATCTACCTGGCCCTACCATCAGACAAACCTGAGTTCTGGAGATCTTAGGCAAAGCATTTACCCTCCCTGAGCCTCAATCTCCCCTTCTGTGAAGTGGGCATAGCAATGCTCTTGGGAGAATCAAGGAAGATGGTGCATGGGAGGTAAACTCCCCAAAACCTGAAGTGATGCATGCGTGGAACCCCCGGAAACATTTGCAGCCTGCTCTGTGGAGTAGAAGTGTGTTTGTGGATAGATGTGTGACCTCTCCACACAGTAGACTCACCTGGCTGTCTGTGGGCCTTTCAGCTCTCAGGCCAGGGGTCTTGTTTCTTAGAAGCAAGGCCTCCTCTTACCCCTTTGTATGGAGTGCAGCTGACTCACCCCACTAGTGTCCAAGTGGCCCTCGGAGCCCTCCCTGGGGCTTCCCGTGCCCCTTGTGAGTGGAGGATGTAGAGGAACAGTAACAGATGAAGCTGTGGGGCCTTCCGGAGCCTTGACCCGGCTGCCAACCCCCGCCCCATGCGTCCGTAGATGCATCTCCCCATCCTCTGCCCGAGACAGGCTGGGGCCTTGTTTCCTGCACTGTGCTGTGGAGAGCGCTGGCTTTACTCCGCCTCAGCTTCTCAAGGGGAGGGTCTCCCTCAGCCGTGTCTGTGCAGCCCCAAAGTACCAGGCAGGAGCTAGGAGCGCAGTCTGTGAGGGGAGACGTCAGCCCACCTTACTGAGGGGCCGATTACCTGCACAGCTGTTCTGGACCCAGCTCTCAGGGGTGTAAATGTCACCGCAGACGGAAGGAAGGAGGAGTTTTCCAAGTGCCACCACCCTCTTCTGGGGGGTGTGGCTGCTGTGGGCCAAATGCTTGAGAAGCCACTGCAGGTGGGAGCAGAGCCCCCCCGGGACTCAAGAGTCTCACCGTCCATCAGAGAGGGTCCCCTTGCCTGCACGGCAGCTGATGAACTGAGGATGTTTTTCTTTTGGAAATTGTATTTTGTACAGAATACACGTCTGCTGATGTCCTGTACGCTGATACCTAACAGACACTTGTAGGTCTTGTCTGGAGGGTGGACTTGCCAGGTGGCTGACCATTACATGTAGCATGGAAATGTAGCAGATGATGAGAGAGGCCCTTTCCCTTGGCTCTGTCTCAATTCAGGGTTTGCTTCCTGAGATGGAAATTTCAGGTACTTTCCGTCTGTGATTTGTGACTTTGGATTGATTAAAGCAGGTGGCTCTGCTCTTTTTTTTTTTTTCCCTAAAGAAGAGGTAGGTAGTTTCTAACATGCCCTGAAGCTAAATTTTGTGTGACCTTGGGCCACATTCCAGTTCCTACCTCTGCCACATGGAACCCGTGAGGTAGGCTGCAGGGCTGGGGCTGCGGGGAGCCTGGATGCTGACTTGAGTGCCCCCAGCAGGGGAAATACCAGCAGCTGTGGATGGTGCCTGGCCTGGGGATGACTGACGTGTGCCCTGGTGAGGGGCCATCGAGGATGTTGAGGAGATGCCAGCAGATGTTCTGCTCCCAGGCGGACCCTTCTGTGCCCCAGCCTGGCCTGGCTTTTCTCCCTAGGCCTCAGGGAGGTGTGTCAAGGAGCCACAGTCAGTGCACTTGGGTGCCCTGCTCAGTCAGGAGTTTGTCTGCAGAGCAGACCTCTTCCCCAGACCAGCAGCCAGGCCTGTTGGAGAGGCGGGTAGTTTAGGGCTCAGGTCCCTAGAGTTGTCTTTGGCTCTTTGCTTCCAGGTTGTGAAACTTTAGGTATAGTCTTCAGCAGAGAAAGTGACATCCTTGCTAATTAGTCCCCTTAAGACTCTCAGATAAAGGGGCTTCTAATTCTGACCGTCTTACTACCAACTTGGTGAGACAGACTAAAAAATTAGGCTTTGTTGAACTGGGTGCGGTGGCTCACACCTGTAATCCCAGCACTTTGGGAGGCCGAGGCAGGCAGATCACTTGAGCCCGGGAGTTCAGAGCAGCCTGGGCCCCATAGCGAGACCTTGTCTCTAAAATAAATAAATAAATAAATATATTTTTTAAAAAAGAATTAGGCTTTTTAAACAGTAAGCCCAACCAGCTAGTGCTGAAGAAAAGCTGAGTCCATCAATTACTATTTGTGGAATAAAGAAACGCAATTGTGGCTGGGCACGGTGGCTCACGCCTGTAATCCCAGCACTTTGGGAGGCTGAAGCAGGAAGATCACTTGAGATCAGGAGTTCGAGACCATCCCGGCCAACATGGTGAAACCCCATCTCTACTAAAAATACAAAATTAGCTGGGCGTGGTGGCCCATGCCTGTAATCTCAGCTACTCAGGAGGCTGAGGCAGGAGAATCGCTTGAACCTGGGAGGCAGAGGTTGTGGTGAGCCAAGATCATGCCATTGCACTCCAGTCTGGGCAACAAGAGCGAATCTTCATCTCAAAAACAAAAATTAGCTGGGCATGGTGGCAAGTGCCTGTAATCCCAGCTACTTGGGAGGCTGAGGCATGAAAATTGCTTGAACTCGGGAGGCGGAGGTTGCAGTGAGCTGAGATCGTGCCATTGCACTCCGGCCTGGGCGACAGAGTGAGACTCAGTCTCCAAAAAAAAAAAAAAAGAAAGAAAGAAAAAGAAACCCAATTGTTTAGGGCACAGAGCAGCTCAGAGTTTACAAAGACTTGTACCTTATTTCACTTAACTCTTGCAAAAACCCCTGGGAAATGTGGGGATCTTTGCAGCTGGGGAAACAGTAGCAAGGAGTTCTGTCCATGGTCACACAGCTGGTAAGCATCAAGGAGGAACTGGAACCCAGGGTGGCAGCTTGAAGACCCAGGCTCATGCTGGTTCATTCCTGTTTATTTGGACACAGCTGCAAAGAGAAGCAATGTTGGTTTCATCTTCTAAAAAAAAGTTTTCCCCATTGAAATCACGTAGGAACAGTCATCTGTTTATCCCAGGATAAAATGTATATATATTTTAGTAACAGTCATATTAGATAAAGCCTCCAGTAGTCTGTGACTTGTGATCATTTATAGCGTATGTGGTTGGCACAGACCTCTTGTCTTACCAGGAGTCTCTGGACAAAGCCTAACTCCTCAGGTGTGCTGTAAGTGGAATGTAGACTTAGTTTATTACTCATAATTTTCCCCGAGTCTGTTATGTGCCCAAAACAGTGCTGAGGGAGTGGGAGAGACCCTATATTACAATCCAGTGGGGACTGAAGGGATTTTGACTTTGGCTGTAGGGATGTGAATGGCTGTTTGTTGTTTATTTCAGTATCAAATGGGCAGTAATACTTAATTCATTCACGCATCCCATCATAGCAAGCAGAGAACTTCGGGAGGGTGCTAAAGCTCGACTCCATTTGCACTTTGTTTTTTGTTTTGGTCGTTGTTTTAGTTCAGAGCCTCACTCTCTTGCCCAGGCTGGAGTACAATGGCACGATCCGTGGAATAAGCACGATCTCGGCTCACTGCAACCTCTGCCTAATGGGTTCAAGCGATTCTCCTGCCTCATCCTCCCAAGTACCTGGGATTACAGGCGCCCACCACTATGCCTGGCTACTTTTTTTTTGAATTTTAGTAGAGACAGGGTTTCACCATGTTGACCAAACTGGTCTCAAACTCCTGACCCCAAAACTGGTCTTGAACTCCTGACCTTAGGTGATCCGCCCACCTCGGCCTCCCAAAGTCCTGGGATTACAGGCGTGAGCTATCACACCCAGCTCCAGTTACACTTTGAAAGAAAGTGTTTTGTTTGTTTCCTGCCTGACTGAGGCGAGCCAGGCCACTTAATTTTGATCCAGGCCTTACCCATATGGGGAGTTCCAGGATTCCTGTGTTCTTCCATCTTTTTTCTTTGTTTTAGAAGTTTTGAAGTGTTCACCTGACCCACGTGAAGGCTCTTCTGGCCTGAAAACCCAGTTAATACAATCTGTGTCCTACTTAATACTCCAGACCTGCCAAGCCAGAAGTGCTAGGAGACAGCCCTAAGAGTTGCCTTTGTTACTGTTTCTCCTAATTCAGACCAGAGTGATAGAAGCTGTGGTTTGTAGATGTGGAACCCACTTTTTAAAGAGCACTGTACTATGGAGCCAAGATTGGGGCTCACAGAAGGTGCCCATTTTCAGGGTTCAGTGGCCACTCAGTGTACGGGGAGTCAGTTGTGGGTGGGTCAAGGTGGATTCTCCTCCACGGCTCTTTCGTGAACCTGCGTGTGCCCGGTGTGCGCCTGGCTAGGCAGACACCTCGCAGGTGCCCAGGGGCTGTCGCTCCCACCCCGCTTTTAGGGCACAGGGTTGGGGGTTAGCCACTTCCTTCTTTTGTTTTTTGGGTTTTTGTTTTTTTTGAGACAGAGTCTCACTCTGTCGCCCAGGCTGGAGTGCAGTGGTGCAATCTTGGCTCATTGCAACCTCTCACCCCCAGGTTCCAAAGATTCTCGTGCATCAGCCTCCTGAGCAGCTGGGATTACCGGCATGCGCCACCACGGCCAGCTAATTTTTGTATTTTTAGTAGAGATGGGGTTTTGCCATTTTGGACAGGCTGATCTCAAACTCCTGGGACTGGATCTGACCTCAGGTGATCCACCCACCTCGGCCTCCCAAAGTCCTGGGATTACAGACGTGAACCACTGTACCTGGGCGGGCCCTCCTCTTCATCTGGGACATGAAACTTTGGGGTGCTCCGAGTTCCGGCAATTCTGACATGATTTGAGTGTAGTTAGGAGTAGTCAGTTTTAGATTTCTGTGACATTAACTTTTCCTTGTTTGGGAGCTTTGTATAGCTGTTGAGAGCTTGAAGGAACTTTGGAAATGAGGCCACGCAGAGTATCAGAGCTGAAAGGAACTTTGGATCATCGTTTTTCTCGGTGCGGACCTTCAGGCTTCCTCACACACCTACGGAATCAGACCTACTTGGATTGGCTTAGAGTCTGTAATTTTTGCATTTCCTGGGTGCTTCGATACCCCAAGCGCTGGAGAGCCCCTGCTTTCTAGAACATTTTTGGGCCTCCCCTTCATTTTGCAGCTGAGAAAACTAAGGTTCACAGACGGCATGTGAGCCGCTTCCGTAACACATGTATTTAGAGGCAGAGCCAGCATTAGGACCAAGTGCAGCCTCTTCCCAGTTCTCCTGCTGTTCCCTCGTCACCCATGTTGCTTCTAAAAACCAGTAGTGCAGTTTAGACCTGCTCTTAGGCAAACGAGCCCAACAGCTCACCAAAGCTCAGAACCTGACCTCAGGCTTTCTCTAATCATAGTATCTTGTATATAATAGGGCACATTTTGGCTCATCTGGGGTCATTTTTTCCTGCTCTCTATCTTGGCCGTGTCGTGGAGTTGTTTGGTGCCCTGAGACTTGCGTCAGATTTTTAATGCAATGCACAAACAAGGGGGCAGAATTAACCAATTCATTTTATAAATTAATATAGTGAGATAAGCAATGAGAGTCAGGACTGAGCCCCTGGGCTCTTCTTTCCTAATTGGATTTTGTATAATATGTATTCCTGATGTCTTTAGCCAGAGATAAGGATAATGAGCTCTGAGCTGCAGGCGGGCCCTGACGAGGTGGCCATGAGAATCAGCAGTCATCTGCTTGGTCACTGTGGTTGCATCCCAGTCCCTGTCCCGTGATCACACAGAGCTGTCCCCCCAACTCTGAGGAGGCAGATTCCGAGCTCCCGCTTGCATCAGGAAGGGGCACGTAGTGAGCCTTATCTGAGAGATGCTGGTGTAACCAAGAGCCATTATCTGGATGTGCTTGAACTTGAAAACACTTAGTAGATTGAAGAGACATGTTTTAGTGAGATTCTAGGAGAATTGAAAATATTACACATTTTTTTCTTTTGATTCTTCTATTTACAAAATATCTCTCTTTGCTAGATTGTGTTGAAAACACTGTAGAAGAGAGAAAGGTCAATTTAACTCTTCCAGGCGGTGTTTTTTGTTTTTCGTTTTTGTTTTTTTTTTTTGGCAGAGTTTCGCTCTTGTAGCCCAGGCTAGAGTGCAGTGGTGTGATCTCAGCTCACTGCAACCTCCGCCTCCTGGGTTCAAGTGATTCTCCTGCCTCAGTCTCCTGAGTAACTGGGATTACAGGCACCCGCCACCCCACCTAGCTAATTTTTTTTTTTTTTTTTGAGACGGAGGCTCCCTCTGTCGCCCAGGCTGGAGTGCAGTGGTGCGATTTCGGCTCACTGCAAGCTCCGCCTCCTGGGTTCACGCCATTCTCCTGCCTTAGCCTAGACTACAGGCGCCCGCCACCACGCCCAGCTAATTTTTTTTTTGTATTTTCAGTAAAGACGGGGTTTCACCGTGTTAGCCAGGATGGTCTCAGTCTCCTGACCTCGTGATCCACCCGCCTCAACCTCCCAAAGTGCTGGGATTACAGGCGTAAGTCGTCTCCATGCCCAGCCTAACCTTTGTATTTTTTTTTTTAGTGAAGACGGGGTTTCACCGTGTTGGCCAGGCTGATCTCGAACTCCTGACCTCAGGTGATCCCCCTGCCTCAGCCTCCCAAAGTGCTGAGATGACAGGTGTGAGCCACCATGCCTGGCCCAGGCAGTGTTTTTTACTTAGTAAAAACGGAAGCATTTGCTGTTGTGACCCTAATGATGGTGGATGGGAACATTCGAATGTGGATCAGCATTCCTGGCACAGACCTCATTACGGGTGGAAGTTTCATTTTTGGTTGAAATTATTCATTCACGTAGAAGTGTTTAATTGCCTATTTTGTGAAATTCGTGTGTTTTTTATTTAAAGCAATTTTTTTTTTTTTTGACAAAACCCCACGAGAGTGGAAGGGAGCCTGGAATGTCTTTTAGATGCAGTGCTCACAGGGAGACACATGGTTTTTTATTAAATGGCATAAATGGGTCATTAATTCACCTGGACCCGGGAGTACAGACCTCAGGACTGTTGGAGAAGCAGCCAGGCCGCCCTTGCCTGTCCTGACCTTCTCTGCTTTCCAGCTGTGCCAGCAGGCTTGGCCTGTTCAGTGGCCCTCACATGCAGTGGAGGTCCCCTTCCCCCCACGTGCCCCTCATCTTTCTGGATGCCCTTTCCCCGCAAGGCCCTCTGCCCTCCTTTGCGCTCACCTCCTCACTCTCCTCCCTGACGTCCCTCCTCACTTCCCAGCATGTCCTGGCTTCTTTCCAGTCCCTCTGTCTTGCCGAGGCATATCCTGTGATGGTTGGAACACTCAGAAGGGTGGACCTCAGCCCCTACTTCCAGCCTGGCCCCTGGGCCTCCAGCCTGATCTGCCTCAGCTTAGCACTGACCCCCAAGCCTGCCCCTTGCCACTGCTTCCCACCGCTGTTCTGACACCACTGCCGCTGCCTGCAGTGACCACGTTCCTTCCCCGTGGACTAAGCCATGTCTCTGGAAAGGTTGAATATTGGCTTCCAGCAAGCAGTCTCTGCTGTCGGCATCTTGTGTGCAGACATAGAGTTGTTTTTCCTTCCTCCTCTCTATCCTGTCTTCTTCCCCTTTTCTTTCAATGGAGGTGCCAGATGTGCTCAGCAAGATGTACGAGATGCTCAGCTCATGGCTGACTGGTTCAGGGCCTTCTGGATCCAGGGGCTTCCCCTAGGAGGCACTGCATCTCCTCAAGGGAGTCTTGGGTCTGGAAGACCCTGGAAGGGTCTGGCTACAAGGGGTTGGGATTAGCAGCGCTCCCAGTTAAAACCAGAGAGTGTGGGTGGGATGTGGTGGAGTGGGCAGTGTGGGGGTTTGATGGAGTTTTACATAGTTATACACACATTTACCACCACCCAGAAAAAGAGAATATTCCCATCACCTCGGAAAGCTCTTTCGAGACCCTTCCCAGCCACTACCATCTCCTCCAGAGGTGACCACCATTCTGGTTTCTAGCACCATTGATTCACTTTGTACTTCACTTTTACTTTTTCTTTTTTTCTTTTTGAGACAGTCTTGCTCTGTTGCCCAGGCTGGAGTGCAGTGGCATAATCTCAACTCACTGCAACCTCTGCCTCCGGGGTTCAAGCGATTCTTCTGCCTCAGCCTCCTGAATAGCAGGGACTACAGGCGCCCGCCACCATGCCCAGCTAATCTTTGTATTTTTAGTAGAGATGGGGTTTCGCCGTGTTGGTTAGGCTGGTCTCAAACTCCTGACCTCAGGTGATCTGCCTGCTTTGGCCTCCCAAGGTGCTGGGATTACAGGCTTGAGCCACCACGCCTGGCCCTATCCTTCACTTTTGATTCCTTTGACGCTTTGGAGTCTGAAGAGCATAATTTTGCGCCTGTTTAGGGAGAAACTCACATTTATTGCCAGTCTTCCGGGCATTCCTCTTGATGTGACCTTATAAAACCTCACCACATTTCCCAGGCAGGTGTTGGCTAGCTCCATTTTTTAGAAAAGGAAGTGAAGGCTTACAGAGGTAAGAGAATTAGCCAAGCTCATAGAACTGTTAGGAATAGAGGTACGAATCACACTTAGACCCCATCTAGGGCAGCGTCTACCCTGGAAGAGCCCGTGCCTTTCCCCAGCCCTCAGGGCCTCCGTGCTTTCCAAGTCATTCTGCTGCTTGTTTGTTTCCTGCCTCCTTAGCCCATCTTCTAAGCGCCTGTTGGCAGGGAGTGCGCCTTGCTGGTTTGATAACCCCGTAGGACTGCTCAGCAGGTGGCAGGATGTTCGCCCAGGAGCAGGAGGCGGATGAGGGTTTGCTCGCTGCTGGGCCCTGCTGTGTGGAGTGTGCAGATGGTAGAGGCTTTTGTGCATGGCTGGGAAGAAACAATGAGCCCCTGGGCAGCCAGCAAAAATGACACTGCAGGACGAATGCAGGCCCCGGTTTCGGCTGGAAGGAGGAGGACCTCAGTGTGTGGACACAGTGCCCACAGGCGTGTTATGACTCAACGCTGAGTAGCAGAGGGTTTCTTCAGTGCCTCTTGCTGGCTCCCGGTCAGGGCCACCTCACGGCAGGAATTCAGCTCTGAATGTGAGGCCTGGACCTGCTCCTGCTCTTGGGTGACCTGAGAGTTAAGCAGGCTAATGTAATGCCGCCGCCCTGAGCACGTGGCTGTTCTAATCTGAGAATGCCTGTCTGCCCATGTCCCCAAGGACACAGTGACACCCATGCCTTTCCTGTGTGCTGGAGGCCCTCCAAGGGCAGGGTCTCAGTAGGAGGGAGGCAGTTGATGGGCCTGAAAGGGCTAAACCAGGGTCAGCCACCTGGTGCCCACGCCTGCACACAAATAGAAACATCACAGAATTAATGGTCTGTTCACTCAAAGTGCAGAGCAGCCCTCAGTATCTGTCCTTAACTTTTGATTGATTTTGTAGCAGTAGAGATTGTCCCCTAAAAGCTCGTAGATTTTTAGCCTTTGGCATTTGTTTGCTGTGCAGAGAGCTGCCTCTGTCAGGAAAGATCACTCCCCTTCTTAAGAGTTGCCCTACACAGATATATGCAAGTGACATGTATTAGTAGCTCCCCTCCTGGGAAAGGACCCTCAGCGCTCGGGGACTGTTAGGACTTCTGTTGCGCAGCCCCAGCTTGCTGAGAGATGGCATTGCCCAGTGAGTGACTGGCCAGCCTTGTTGTCTGAAATAAGATCTTTCCTGTGGTACATCTGGAACTTGGCCTTCTCAAGGGTCTGAAAATAGCCAGGCCACTGAAGGGAGAACTTCAAGAGAGGGCATAAGAGAAGGACTCCAACTGCTCCTAGCCCAAGCAGGCTCTGTTGTGTTGAAGAAAAAGTTCTTCAGTGATACTTGTTAAAACACAGTCATGAAGATTTATTCAGGGCCATCAAGATAGGCACAGGGACCATGGCAGTGGGGTCTTGCAGTCGAGGGGAGAGACTGGGTGCAACTTCAAGTACAGCACAGGCGAGTGGGAATTTATAGTCAGGGAGCAGTGTGGGGGTCAGTGGATGGAACATTAGAAGAGGAAGCGTCAGGGCTAAGGGCGTTTCTGGCTACGCTGACCAAACAGGATTCTTGCTGAAGACAGGCCAGGGTGATTAGACAGCACCTGGGGAAGATGGAGGCTGAGGAAGCTGATCAGATAGTGAGGCTGGGGAGGGGACTTCTGGCTAAACTGTCTTAGCAGTGTCTTTTGCTAAAACTTGGCTTTACAGGGAAGTGCACAGATGGGCCTAGGAGACGCTTCAGAAGCCTAAGGTTTGGCCAAGCAGAGAATCTTTGTCAGTTGGCATCGTTAGGCGGCACAGTTAACCCTGGGTGCTCCTCTCCCCCTGAGCTGCCTCTGCGTCCCTGTCCTTCCCCTTCCTGCAAATTGTTCTAACAGTACTCCTGAGGAGGCAGCCCTCACTCCCCAGCCCACTTCTCTGTAAAGATTCCCAAACTGTGTCCTGTGTTTGGGCCCAGCACAAGCTCTGTGTTGCTGGGAAACGTGAGGGCCTTTTTAGAAACAGAGATGCTTGCTGTAATGTAGAGGTTGGAGCTGACCCCTGCTCCTGGAGCTTACCTTCTGATCCGGGTCTCTGAAAATGCGGGCGTGGGCAGCTCTCCTACACCCACTGCTACCCTTGTTCACCCAGAAAAGAAACCTGTCTTACCAGTTTGGGGAATTGGAACCTTTCCTGTGCTTAACAGATACTTTTGGCTTTCTCCTGATGCCCCTAGTTCGTAAACTGTTGGCCAGAGAGCAGGCTCTAGAGGGGTAGAGGGTTTGGAGGCTGCAGGGGCTGGGAGCTGGCTGACGCTGTGAGGCCCAAGCCACTCGGGAAGATCACAGTGCCAAGTGCCACACTGTTTCCTCCGCCAGGAGGGTTCACTTCCCAGTTTCTAACGAGCCTGTGTTTCTCCACTTTTTATTTCAGGAGACTCCATCCTCTGCCAATGGCCCTTCCCGGGAGGGCTCTAGACTGCCGCCTGCTAGGGAAGGCCACCCTGTGTATCCCCAGCTCCGACCAGGCTACATTCCCATTCCCGTGCTCCATGAAGGCGCTGAGAACCGGCAGGCGCACCCTTTCCACGCCTATCCCCAGCCTGGGATGCAGCGGTTCCGAACTGAGGCGGCACCAGCGGCTCCTCAGAGGTCCCAGTCACCTCTGCGGGGTATGCCAGAAACCACTCAGCCAGATAAACAGTGTGGACAGGTGGCAGCAGTGGCGGCAGCCCAGCCCCCAGCCTCTCACGGACCTGAGGTAAGGAGAGGCCAGGCTCACGGGCCTGCTGGGGAGTGAGCCGCTGTGCTTCCCAGGCCGGGCCTAGTCCCCGAGGACACTGCCCTGGGCCAGGCACCTGTTCACATGCAAGGCATCTAGGCCTGGCCTGCAGCATCAGAGGTCACCCAGCAAAGACAGGGTGATAGCCCCATGTCATCCCCCAGCATCTCATAGGGCTGTTCTTCAGTGGGGCAGGGCAGGAATCACATGGCTTCTTTTTGTAGTTAAGGAACAGCTCGGAAGGGCACACTACAGCCTGCCTGCTCCAGATGCACGCAGGTGGAGGGAGCAGAGCTGGGACCGGAAGCCTGGCCTGCCTTCTGGCTCCTAATTTCCGTGCTCCTCATTCACACTGGGCTTTCTATTTAGAAACACAGAGATAGCTGTGTACTATTTTGTTCAGTTCAATGCTTATGGATAAATCTTAACCACTTGTGGAGCTATATTGATAGGCAAATGAGACCCCATGCCTGTCCTCACTGTGCACCACAGTTTAAAAAGAAATAAGGAGTCAGCGAGGCAACTGCTTTAAGACGGCATTTTAATCCTGAAGCCAAACATCTCAGGGATATGTCAATGGATTCTGTGCATTAATAGCTAAAAAATATTTAATCTGGTTCTTAGCTGAGATTTGAGGCATTCCTAGTAGGATTCCTGAGCAGTAAGCCCTCTCATTTTCCTGTCTGTAGATCATCCCGTTGTGTGTCAGCGTTGTTCCTGGGCACAAACTCCCATGTCCTATCTGCACCCAGAGTCACACTTGCCTCTCAGCTCCGTCTGAATCTGTTCAGCTTCACACCTGCTTGAGAGTGAAAAGTTACAGTTAATGGGGAATACCAGAGGCTTTTTTCTTTTCTTAAAGAGGTAGTACCTGGCTGAGGCAGGTGTATTACTTGAGGCCAGAAATTTGAGACTAGCCTGGCCAACATGGTGAAACCTCGTCTCTACAAAATATGCAAAAATTAGCCAGGCAGGGTAGCACATTCCTGTAATCCCAGCTACTCAGGAGGTTGAGGCAGAGAATTGCTTGAACCCAGGAGGCAGAGGTTGCAGTGAGCTGAGATCGCACCACTGCCCTCCAACCTAGGTGATAGAGCGAGATTTTCTCAGAAAAACAAAAACAACAACAACAAAAGAAGTAATACCTATATTTATAATGGTTTTGCTGCAAGAAATCAAAGTGACACGTAAATCTGAGACATCTTCGCAAATTTAAGCTAACAAGGCACTTAGAAGGGGAAATGCTCTTAATTTCGAGGTGAATAGAAGGTGGCCCAGCAGGGAAAGGGACTTGAGCTGCCTTGGGCCACACGGGATGCTTGCAGCTCCCAGCTGCTCAGCCGAGTTCTCTGTAGATTGGCAGAGAAAGGGTAGTGGGGACAACACATCCCCTGTATGAGCACTTCCTGTGTGCTGGCCCGGGGCTGAGGCACATGCCCAGGTGACTGACGTCATCTTCAGAGCAGCCCGGTGAGGGAGGGGGCGCTCTTCCTATATTTTGTTTTTTTGTTTGTTTGTTTTTGTTTTGAGACAGAGTCTCGCTCTGTCGCCCAGGCTGGAGTGCAGTGGCGCAATCTCGACTCACTACAAATTCCGTCTCCCGGGTTCAGCCATTCTCCTGCCTCAGCCTCCCAAGTAGCTGGGATGACAGCCGTGCACCACCACCCCCGGCTAATTTTTTGTATTTTTAGTAGAGATGGGGTTTCACCATGTTGGCCAGGATGGTCTTTATCTCCTGACCTTGTGATCCACCCACCTCAGCCTCCCAAAGTGCTGGGATTACAGGCGTGAGCCACTGCGCCGGGCCCACTCTTCCTATATTTTGAATGAAGCTTAGAAAATGATTGAATTACTAGGAATTTGAACATAGGCCCCTTGACTCCAAAGCCTTCAGTCTTTGTTTTGTGTGTGTGGTTTTTTTTTTGAAATGGAGTCTCTCTGTCGCCCAGACTGGAGTGCAGTGGTGCAATCTCAGCTCACTGCAACCTCTGCCTCCTGCCTCAGCTTCCTGAGTAGCTGGGACTACAGGCGCCCACCACCATGCCCGGCTAATTTTTATATTTTTAGTAGAGGTGGGGTTTCACCATGTTGACCAGGCTGGTCTTGAGCTCCTGACCTCAGGTTGTCTGCTCACCTAGGCCTCCCAAAGTGCTGGGATTACAGGCGCGAGCCACTGCGCCCAGCCCCAAAGCTCCCAGTCTTAACCCCACATTTTGAAAATTGAAAATTACAGATAGGAGGTCTTACGATATGGATTGCCCTGAGGAGGTGCACAGCAGAAGGCATGGTCAGGATGCCACGGCAGGGGGTTCATTCGTGGGGTCATGCCCTCTACTCTGTGTCTCTTGCAGCGGTCCCAGTCTCCAGCTGCCTCCGACTGCTCATCCTCATCCTCCTCGGCTAGCCTGCCTTCCTCTGGCAGGAGCAGCCTGGGCAGTCACCAGCTCCCGCGGGGATACATCTCCATTCCGGTGATACACGAGCAGAACGTTACCCGGCCAGCAGCCCAGCCCTCCTTCCACCAAGCCCAGAAGACGCACTACCCAGCGCAGCAGGGGGAGTACCAGACCCACCAGCCTGTGTACCACAAGATCCAGGGGGATGACTGGGAGCCTCGGCCCCTGCGGGCAGCTTCCCCATTCAGGTCACCTGTCCAGAGTGCATCGAGCCGGGAGGGCTCACCAGCCAGGAGCAGCACGCCACTCCACTCCCCCTCGCCCATCCGTGTGCACACCGTGGTCGACAGGCCTCAGGTACGGGAAGTTAGTCGTCAGCAGACTGGTTATGGTGGTATGTCTCCAGGGCTGCAGGAGCTCTGTGGGTGCCCTGGGTTCCCCCTTTATCCCTGCCTATTTAACGTGTGTACCTGGAGGGAAGTGAGATTTGAGAAACTGCTAGGTATTAACAGAAATTCAGGACAATTGCTCAGGCCCTCCGCACTCCGCAGCTTTTGCTGGGCTGATCATTGTGCGTTGCGGCTGACTTAGGGCAGAAGAAACAGCTTGGAAGAACTTACATACCTGGGACCAGGTTCCTTCGTGCCCACCACACCCTTTCAGGGCTCTTCACACCCCCATCCACACTGCAGCCACAGCCTCATCTTGGGTGTAGGCAGCGCGTCACCTTCCGCTCAGTTACCCACTCCAGTCTGCAGGCCCATTCTGCTTATTCCCGCACCTGTGCCGCTGCCCATGCTGAACCCGCTCCCTGAAATGCCTGCACAGTACAGGTTCGCTCCGTCCTCCAAGGGATGAGCCAGTCTTGTCTCCTCCATGAAGCCTACTCATCCTTCTCATCTCATGACGCCTCATATGAGTCCCTTAATGAGAGACTCCCAGCTTGTATGAGTTCAACATGTGATTATTCTGGGTATTTCAGAAGTGTTCATTTTATCTCTTCAGCTTAGGGCTGAGCCTGACCACAAGGCCCATGTCTTAACCCCCCTCCTCCCTTTGTAATCAGGTACCATGTGGTCTGGCTGAGGCATCAGCCAGCTATGGCGGATTGGAAGCCGTGCTGGCCTGGGGAAGGTTGCAGGCAGGGGTCTGGTTATCTTCCAGTGGAGACACGAAGTGCAGGTTCCTGGAAGAGGATGTCATTTAGTGTGAGCAGCTTGCAGCTTAGCAGCAGAACAGTCAGCAGCCCTGGGCCCCCTGTGGCTGCAACTCCAGCAGCTGAATGCTATAGTTTTTAAAGAGGAAAGCCCCTTGTGAACAAACATGGGTTATTCTTTTATTACAAATGGTCACAATGGCCAGGGCGCTAGAATAGAGCACCCTCCTCTTAAAATTTTTTTTTGTTTGGAAATAATTTCAACCTGATAGAAGAGTTGTGTGAATCATACAGAGTCCCACATGCACTTCATCCAGTTCACTGTTCGTCAGCATGTCTGCATCCGCCTTGCCATGTCTTCTCTCTCTTATATTAGTGATGTTTTAACTGTTTGAAAATTATTCGCAGACGTGATGTCCCTTTTCCCCTGAATAGCAAATATTTTCCTAAGAGGAAAACATTCTCGTTCATAACCATGGCAGACTTACAAGATTCGGGAAATTTAACATTCTTATAACATTATTATCCAGTACACAGCCCATTTTCTAATCTTTTTTATAGCAGTTTGTCCCCACTTCCAGGATGTCTTCCAGGATTGAACAAGGATCATGAGCACTGCATTTAGATGCAACTTCTCTTTAGTCTTCCCTCAGTCTGGGACAGTTCCTCGGCCTTTCTTGACTTTCATGGCCTTGATGTTTTTGAAGAGCACAGGCCGTGGAACACCCTCTCTAAAGTGTTTCTAAAGTCACTTCTTACACAGCCGTCTCGTTGTCAGAACCTAGGAGGGGTGGTTGGGTTGTGAGTGGTAAGGGCCAAAGCTGAGGATGTCTGGACTGGCGAAAGAGATTTAATGGAAAAGGAGGTTGCTGGAGTGTAGACAGCTACGTCTCACACTAGATCCATACTTGGATTCAGCAATCCTAGGAGGGGCCCATTTGTAGAGAGAGGGATATTTTATCTAAATCATTCCCATGTATTTCTCATAATCAGTGAAACAATATCTCATCCTGTTTTTACCCCCATTAACCATGTTTGTGGTAACCTCCCTTTTAGAGCTGATGCAAAGTTCCCTTTCGGGAGGCTTTCCAGGATTTCACCTCACTGAACATTATAGTGGAATTGAGTGTTGTAAACCGGGAATAGTTTAGAAATAATACAGTCTAGTTATTTCCCAGTTGATGAAATTAGGGTGAGATTTTGAAAGAGGTTTTAGATATTCACTTACATGAATAAGAGCCAAGATAAGGCCAAGCACAGTGGCTCACACCTGTAATCCTAGCACTTTGGGAGGCCGAGGTGGGTGCATCACTTAAGGTCAGGAGTTCAAGACCAGCCTGGCCAACATGGTGAAACCCCATCTCTACTAAAAAATACAAAAAAAAATTAGCCGGGCATGGTGGCGGGCGCCCGTAATCCCAGCTACTTGAGAGGCTGGGGTGGGAGGATTGCTTGAACCCAGGAGGCGGAGGTTGCAGTGAACTGAGATCACACCACTGCACACTCCAGCCTGGGTGACAGAGCGAGGCTCCACCTCAAAAAAAAACCAAAAAGAGTCAATGTATTTTTGTTTTGAGCATAGCTCATTTAAAAATATATGGTTTACTTGGCATGGTGGCTCACACCTATAATCCTAGCACTTTGGGAGGCTGAGGTGGGCAGATTGCTTGAGCTCAGAAATTCAAGACCAGCCTAGGCAGCATGGCAAAACCCTGTCTCTACAAAAAAAAAATACAAAAATTAGCCAGGCATGATGGTATGTGCCTGTAGTTCCAACTAATCACAAAGCTAAGGTGAGAGGATCACCTGAGGCCAGAAGGTTGAGGCTGTAGTGAGCTGTGATAACCCCACTGCACTCCAGCCTGGGCAACAGAGCGAGACCCCGTCCCCCTCAAAACGCTATATATCTGTATGACTGTAGTTTCTAGTCACAGGAAAACCTGTGCAGCCAGAGGTTAGCACAGAGGTGCTGTGTCATTGCTGAATGTTAGGCTACAGCACAGCTATCCTGAAGCAAAATTGTTCTAGAGTTAACTATTTAGAGCATCTTGGCTAATTCTAAAAAAATACATTGGTCTGGGCAGAAACTACTAGGCTGTCATGGTTTTAAAAAAAGAAGATCATATCTTTCCTAAAACAGGAGACGAGAAGATCACACCGTGAGCAGACTGTCTGCACAGCGTAAGGAAGGAGGACCAGAGGCAGCGACTCCAAGGCTGCATCACCTGAGAGCTGGAGTCACTCAGGAGTCTGCTCTGAGTCAGTCTAGTTCAGCAGTCAGCATGAGTTTTTGCTATTTCCTTCCCTTCCCTCCCTCCCTCCCTCCCTCCCTTCTTTCCTTCTTTCCTCCCTCCTTCCTTCCTTCCTCCCTCCCTCCCTCCCTCTTTTGAGACAGGATCTCGCTCTGTCACTCAGGCTGGAGTGCAATGACATAATCATGGCTCACTACAGTCTTGGATTCCTGGGCTCAAGCGATTCTTCCACCTCAGCCTTCTGAGTAGCTGGGACTACAGATGCAAGCTCCCACACCTGGCTAAGTTTTAAAGATTTTGTGTAGGGTTGGGTTTCTTTTCATTGTCATAAGAATACCATCTACAGAGAAATTCAGTGAGAGGTAACAGACAAATAGCCCGGGGTGATCAATGGAAACCTGACTAATGGTTTAGTTACATACATGATTAATACCATGTTTTTATTTTGTAACAGCCATTGATTGACTTTGAAAATCTGTTATACTATTAAACTTTTCTTAAAAGCCATTTTTCAGTTTTCTTTCTAATCTACTAGCTACAATTTCTGTGACTTTCAGTCAGTTATTAAAAATATCTTTTTGTGTCCTTTTTTCTTTTTCAGCAGCCCATGACCCATCGAGAATCTGCACCTGTTCCCCAGCCTGAAAACAAACCAGAAAGTAAGCCAGGCCCAGTTGGACCAGAACTCCCTCCTGGACACGTCCCAATTCAAGTGATCCGCAAAGAGGCGGATTCTAAGCCTGTTTCCCAGAAGCTTCCACCTCCCTCTGAGAAGGTAGAGGTAAAAGTTCCCCCTGCTCCAGTTCCTTGTCCTTCTCCCAGCCCTGGCCCTTCTGCTGTCCCCTCTTCCCCCAAGAATGTGGCTGCAGAAGAGAGGGCAGCCCCCAGCACTGCCCCTGTAGAAGCTACACCTCCGAAGCCAGGAGAAGCTGAGGCTCCCCCAAAACACCCAGGAGTGCTGAAAGTGGAAGCCATCCTGGAGAAGGTGCAGGGGCTGGAGCAGGCTGTAGACAACTTTGAAGGCAAGAAGACTGACAAAAAGTACCTGATGATCGAAGAGTATTTGACCAAAGAGCTGCTGGCCCTGGATTCAGTGGACCCCGAGGGACGAGCCGATGTGCGTCAGGCCAGGAGAGACGGTGTCAGGAAGGTTCAGACCATCTTGGAAAAACTTGAACAGAAAGCCATTGATGTCCCAGGTCAAGTCCAGGTCTATGAACTCCAGCCCAGCAACCTTGAGGCCGATCAGCCACTGCAGGCAATCATGGAGATGGGTGCCGTGGCAGCAGACAAGGGCAAGAAAAATGCTGGAAATGGGGAAGATTCCCACACAGAAACCCAGCAGCCAGAAGCCACAGCAGCAGCAACTTCAAACCCCAGCAGCACGACAGACACCCCTGGTAACGCAACAGCACCGTAGCTTCTGCCCCGTAAAAATCAGACTCAGAACCGATGTGTGCTTTAGGGAATTTTAAGTTGCATGCATTTCAGAGACTTTAAGTCAGTTGGTTTTTATTATTAGCTGCTTGGTATGCAGTAACTTGGGTGGAGGCAAAACACTAATAAAAGGGCTAAAAAGGAAAATGAAACTTTTCTTCTATATTCTTACTCTGTACAAATAAAGAAGTTGCTTGTTGTTTCAGAAGTTTAACCCCGTTGCTTGTTATTCTGGAGCCCTGTCTACTTGGGCACCCTCCACCTGTTAGCTGTGGTTGTGCACTGTCTTCTGTAGCTCTGGACTAAAGGGGTAGATGGGGAGTCAATTACCCATCACATAAATATGAAACACATTTATCAGAAATGTTGCCATTTTAATGAGATGATTTTCTTCATCTCATATTTAAATACCTAACTTTAGAGAGAGTAAAATGTGCCAGAAGCCATAGGAATATCTGTATGTTGGATGATTTTAATGCTACATTTAAAAAAAGAAAATAAAGTAATATAACTGAAAATGGTTTTTGTGGTTTCTAAACCTTTGAAAGCAGTGGCAACATGGAGATTGTCCCTGGTTTCAGTCAGAATAAATGACAGGTGAATTTAACAAGCCTGCTCTGGGTTTTGTGATGTCTCCAATAGCCTGGCTCATGAGAAAATTGTCTTGGTCACCTCTCAGTCGCAGATTGCAACAGGAACCTGGGAAGACTCAGGGCTGTGAACTCAGGTAATGGGAATATGCCTGCTGCATCCCTTCAGACCGACGCAGCCAACAGCCAAGGTGCCACTTAAGTAGCATGTCTGCCCACCTGGCCTCAGGCCTCACCAAGAGGCTGAGACTATCCAGAAATGCCCAGAGGGCCTGGCGCAATGGCTCACACCTGTTATCCCAGCAATTTGGGAGGCGAAGGCCGGAGGATTCCTTGAGGTCAGGAGTTTGAGACCAGCCTGGGCAACATAGCAAGACCCTGTCTACGGAAAACAAATTAGCTAGGTGTGGTGGCATGCATCTTTAGTCTCAAGCTACCAGGGAGGCTGAGACGTGAAGATAGCTTAAGTCCAAGAGATCAAGGCTGCCGTGAGCTGTGATCCCACCACTGCACTCCAGCCTGGGCAACAGAGTGAGACCCTGTCTCCAAAAATTAAAAGTGGAAGCGCACAGGGAAGCCAGCTCCCACTATTGCCCAAGGCTGGCCAAAGTGTTCCTTGGAGTCTAGGTCACTGGGGGTTGGAAATGTGCTCTGAGAATCTTGGGGTCATCTTTATTAACACCTTGTGAGTCACCAAACCAAACTGAGACCAGATTTATCTTCCTGGATTGGGTTCCTAGAAGCCTCTGGAGTTAGGGACCAGATACACTCAGGCCTGGGTAGAAGGAGATTCTTCTTGCTGTGCCAGTGGTTTTTTCTTTTTCTTAAAGCTTGGGAGGGACCACAGCCCCACAGCGTGGAGATCTGCTGGATTTGTTTACTTTTTTATTTTATTTTATTTATTTAACCGCTTGCTAAATAAAGTGAAAAGAGAAAGGCCTGAGACCTTGGAACTCTCAGTGAGGTGCTGACTTAAGAGCGCCCGAGCTGAACTTCTCATGACTGTACTGAGTTTAATACTGGTGCCTGACGATGCTGCACAAAAATACACACTGGTGTGCTTGCCACTGTTAGCCTGCTGAGGAAGGCTGAAGTCATTCCCATGGGAATCTGCCAACATCATTCCTGGGTGAACTCATTTGGGGAGTATAAGCCGACATGCCACTGATTCTAGAAACTCGGAACATGTAAATAGGAAAAAAACAAAAGCCTACTGGACTATTTTAAAAATGAACCAGGCTGGGTGCGGTGGCTCATGCCTGTAATCTCAGCACTTTGGGAGGCCGAGGCGGGTGGATTACTTGAGGTCAGGAGTTCGAGACTAGCCGGGCAAACGTGGTGAAACCCCGCCTCTACTAAAAATACAAAAATTAGCTGGGCGTGGTGGCACGCGCCTATAATCCCAGCTACTAGGGAGGCTGAGGCACGAGAATTGCTTGAACCTGGGAGGCAGAGGTTGCAGTGAGCCAAGATCACACTACTACACTCCAGCCTGAGCAACAGAGTGAGGCTTGATCTCAAAAAAAAAAGTTGATGTGACCACTTCTTTTTGGGACTCAGTGGACCTCATATGACGTTAAGTCTGCTTGAGTGGTTACTGAATTAGGTTGATAGTATTTTTATCACTGAACATCATCAAATAAGTAGCTCTTTAATGTGGTTGGAATATTTTCAATCATCCAAATTGAGACATTCCATGGGCATCAGGACGGGAGTTATCCGGCGTGTGTTGGTGGCCCCTGGGCATAGAGCTAGCTGTACCCTCTTGGTGACTCAACTGTTTTGGCCCCTGTAAGCATTGGGGGGCTACAGCCACTGAGCATCTACTGAGCATCAGAGCTATTTCCTGCGATGCCTGCACGGGCCCCCCCATCTGCTTTTCCAAATCTTCCCACTCCCCCCGCCTTTTTTTTTTTTTTTTTTTTTTTTTTGAGACGGAGTCTCATTCTGTCACCCAGGCTGGAGTGCAGTGGTGCAATCTCAGCTCACTGAAACCTCTGCCTCCCGGGTTCAAGCAATTCTCCTGCCTCAGCCTCCTGAGCAGCCAGGATTATAGGCGTGCACCACCACGCCTGGCTAATTTTTGTATTTTTAGTAGAGATGGGGTTTTGCCATGTTGGCCAGTCTAGGATAGTCTCCTGACCTCAAGTGATCTGCCCGCCTCGGCCTCCCAAAGTGCTGGGATTACAGATGTGCGCCACCATGCCTGGCCTCCAGATCTTCCCACTCTGAGGCCCACCTTGGGTTGAAAGTTTCCCGGCCTGGACCACGCATTCCTTCTCAGACTCTCCCTCCCCAAAGCTCCCAGCACCCTTCTGTGCATTTGCCAAAGCCCAGTTGTTTTCTCAACACCCTGAGTCATTTCCTCAGCAAGACTGTGAATCCCCGGAGGGGTGGCAGGTCCATTCCAACACTTCCTTCTTCCCACACTGTTGTCCAGACCCGGGCACAGAGGCACCCTGGATGGCCAGGGGGTGCTTACAACTCCCTTCCGCTTAAGATGTGATGATTCTAAGGCTAAATTGATGTTCCTGCACAAATAAATACCATCTTTAGGAGATGTGAGTTTAGGACCAACTCTTTCACCAACTGCCTTTCATAATTCCCAGATACGCAATTTATTTAAGTTAATTTATGTAAGTTATTTCCTCTCTCTATGCCCTTTGCTCTCATCTGTGAAAGGAGGGCCTTGCCCAAGTCGCCTCTTGGTGATCTGGATGTTTCTGGCAGGTCTGCACTTGCCACTGTTGTGGTCTCTGCCGTGGCATTTCTGCCTTGGCAGCCTAGCCAGGATGCATAGCATGGAGTTCCATTACGGGCTGTGCGGTCCTGCAAGCCCCTGTGTGGGTGTGGCTGGCTGGCCGGCCCACTGTCTGTAACATTATACAAATGCAATCGAATGCCAACAGACAGGATCCAGGGTTGCAGTTATTTTGAGATGTGCAGAAGCCTGTGGGAAAATGCTGGAACATGTCTTAGTCACTTGGGCAAATACCTTTCTTTCCCTGTTTCAGCGTGTTTTGAACTTTCAGGCAGCACAAAAAAAGCTCCAGCAGGCACACCCACCCTTTGTGATTCTGGTGCCCTTCCACATCCTGTGGCTCTAAAAGTGTGAGTGCAGAGGGCTGAGAGCGGGGCTGGAGAAGCCCTAGACACCCACCTATGAAAAAAATTGCAGCACTTCCCTCAATACGTAATTCAAAATAAAAACAACAAAAGAAATGTAAGGAAGATCTGTAATTCCCACGTTATACTTTGTCGCTTTGTAAAAATTCCTCCACTCGTGTATGTGCACTTGGCCAGGTCCCTGCCTTCCTGCTACTCTAAGGTATTGTCCAGCACTACCCAGTAAGAACCAGTGGAGACCAGAAAGAGCTGCATCAGTCCCCGGGGAGCATCTGAGCAGGTGAGGAGGTACAGGACCACAAGAGAGGGCAGCAGAAGCCAGCAATGGCGCCATCCTGTGCTTGGTGGAAGGGATGAGGAGGCAGCCACAGGTCCTCCTGATGGACAGGGTCGCCCCCGTACCTCACAAGTGGGCCCAGAGTTCCTGGTGCAATTAGAAGCCAGCCTGAAGGTGCGAAGGGGGCAGGAAAAACATTCCAGATGGAAAGGGTCTTTTTCTAAAACATTCTCTTGCCTGTCCTTGCCTTCTCTAGCCAGAGCTTTACCCTAGGATCTGGGCGGCTGTGTGGAGGCTGAGCAAGAAGGTCTCCTCTAGTTTGAAGAGGGAAAATACTCCTGCCAGCCCCTCACTCACTGTCTTCCACTTCATCTCTTTCTCTCTCCACTGGCTCTTTTCTTCTCCTTAGCCTACAGAAAGCACAAACCAAAAAGAAACACTTTCTCCTCACTGTACCCCCGCCCTGACTTTTTTTTGGTGATACAGGGTCTTGCTCTGTTGCCCAGGCTGGAGTGAAGTAGTGCAATTTCAGCTCACTGCAACCTCCGCCTCCCAAGTTCAAGCGATTCTCCCACCTCAGCCTCCCGAGTAGCTGGGATTATAGACATGCGCCACCATACCCAGCTAAATTTTGTATTTTTAGTAGAGATGGGGTTTCACCATGTTGGCCAGGCTGGTCTTGAACTCCTGACCTCAAGTGATCCACCCACTTTGGCCTCCCAAAATGCTGGGATTACAGTTGTGAGCCACCATGCCCGGCTCACCGCCCCCGGCTCACCGTCCCCACCTTCTGATCACATGTCGTGGAAGAGTCAGCTAAGCCCCCTCACCTCCCACATCCTGATCCACCCATAGCCATCCATTCCTGCACTCACCCCTACCGAAACCACTCCTGTGGACACACTGTCACCAGTGTTATGCAATGTCTCCAGCTCTCCTCCCCAGCAGGCTCTGACTCACCCTCTTCCCTTGCCCTCTCTTCAACATCAAGGTCTCCAGGGTTCCTTCCTCAACTGCGCTCTTCCCACCATGTGAGGGTGTTTCAAGCGGCACCTTGGCTGGACCATAGCACCCAGCTACTTAACTCCAACACTAGATGCTGCTGAGCACATATTCTGCAGACTCTGTTAACATATACCATCAGCTGACTTCTCCCGGAGGAGAAGAAATTCTGCCTCAAGACTACAGCATCCACCCCAGCTGAGTTTCTAGCCTGATGCCCTGCCCTGCCCTGCCCTACAGCTTTCCAACTTGTCTGTCCCCACAATCATGTGAGCCAATTCTTAAAAAAAAAAAAAAAAAAAAAAAAAAAAAACACATGGCTAGGTGTGGTGGCTCATGCCTGTAATCCCAGCGCTTTGGGAGACCGAGGAGGGTGGATTGCTTGAGCCCAGGAGTTCAAGACCAGCTTGGGAAACATGGCAAAAACCAGTCTCTATTTATAATAAAAATGAAACCCACACACACATACACATCCCCACCACACAAGCATTGCATATTTTGTTTCTATGGGGAACCCTGACTGACGCATACTGTTCACACCAGTTCTCCAGCTTCCTCCTCCCAGACCCCAGTCATCTCTGGGTCTGTTTCTGGTACCCTCTTTTTTTTTTTTTTTTAGGGTAGAATTAATATTTTATTGTCATCCAGATGGCAGCTGGATTTATAGCCTCCATACTTTATACTTTATGTAAATAAAAATAATTACAAGTTTTAAATAGCCAATGGCTGGTTATGTTTTCAGAAAACATGATTAGACTAATTCATTAATGGTGGCTTCAAGCTTTTCCTTATTAGCTGCAGAAAATTCACCCACCTTTTGTCCCTTAAAAAACTGGAAAGGGCCAGGAGCGGTGGCTCACACCTGTAATCTCAGCACTTTAGGAGGCTGAGGTGGGTGGATCACCTGAGGTCAGGAGTTCGAGACCAGCCTGACCAACATGGAGAAACCCCATCTCTACTAAAAATACAAAACTTAGCCAGGCCTGGTGGTGCATGTCTGTAATCTCAGCTACTTGGGAGGCTGAGGCAGGAGAATCACTTGAACCCAGGAGGTGGAGGTTGTGGTGAGCCGTGATCGTGCATTGCACTCCAGCCTGGGGGACAAGAGGAAAACTCTGTCTCAAAAACAAGCAAGCAAACAAACAAACAAACAAAAACTGGAAGGTTGGCATGCATTTGACTTCACATTCTGAAGCAACATCCTGACAGTCAGCCACATGTACTTCAAAGAATACCATGTTGGAATACTTTTCAGAGAGGGAATGAAAGAAAAGCTTGATCTTTTTGCAAGGCCCACACCACGTGGCTGAGAAGTCAACTATGACAAGTTTATCACTTGCAGCCTCCAAGGCTTCCTGAAAAGCAAACTTGCTCTCAATTCGCTTCACCATCTTGGCTGCTACGGTCTGAGGAGAACCGATGGAAATGGATCCAAAGCGCTGGAACAAGTTTGGAGCTCTGGTACCCTCTTTCTCCCGAACGCCAAACTTATCTATGCCTACAGGGCACACAGAAAGGAGCCTTCAGCTAATATCCTCCAGGAACCTGGAATTCAAATTCTGGGGTCCCTTCAGGGATCTCCCAGCACTGAGCCAGCACTATCCCAGCACAAGCCTTCTACAAGGTGTGATCTCAAAGTTCACAAGGCCAGCCAGGTGGAGGATTGACAGAGCCAAGCTGTCACAAGTGGGATGTAGGATGGGGGCAGACCCAGGGACTGAGGCTCGGCCCCAGGCAGCAATAGTCATGTGGGGCATTGGTCCAGTGTCACAAGAGATTTCCAATTTTCCAGAAAGACCAGAAATTTGTTCCTGTGAAGTCTCTCAATTTTTATTTGTATTTATTTATTTATTTAGAGATGGAATTTTACTCTTGTTGCCCAGGTTGGAGTACAGTGGTGCAATCTCAGCTCACAGCAACCTCCACCTCCCTGGTTCAAGTGATTCTCCCATCTTAGCATCCCAAGTAGCTGGGATTACAGGCACCCGCCACCACGCCCGGCTAATTTTTGTATTTTTAGTATTTTTCTATTGCACCATGTTGCCCAGGCTGGTCTCAAACTCCTGACCTCAGATGATCTGCCTGCCTTGGTCTCCCAAAGTGCTGGAATTACAGGCATGAGCCCCAGGCCAACAATGAAATTTGCCCATCAAGAGGTATTAAGGGAGGGACAGGCTTCATCAACCCTTTAAAAAAATGTTTGTCACTTTTCACTCAGGGCAACGAGTGCTTACTTGCCCTACATTTTCATAACCAAAAGAGTGCACACAAGACTCTTGCCTAAATGTGACTGTTCTCAGCCAACTCTGTCCAGCCTCTGACATTGAAGTAGCTGACATATATTTTTTTTTTTTTTAATTATACTTTAAGTTCTAGGGTACATGTGCATAACGTGCAGGTTTGTTACACATGTATACTTATGCCATGTTGGTGTGCTGCACCCATCAACTCGTCAGCACCCATCAATTCATCATTTATATCATGTATAACTCCCCAATGCAATCCCTCCCTCCTCCCCCCTCCCCCCTCCCCATGATAGGCCCCAGTGTGTGATGTTCCCCTTCCCGAGTCCAAGTGATCTCATTGTTCAGTTCCCACCTATGAGTGAGAACATGCGGTGTTTGGTTTTCTGTTCTTGCGATAGTTTGCTAAGAATGATGGTTTCCAGCTGCATCCATGTCCCTACAAAGGACGCAAACTCATCCTTTTTTATGGCTGCATAGTATTCCATGGTGTATATGTGCCACATTTTCTTAATCCAGTCTGTCACAGATGGACATTTGGGTTGATTCCAAGTCTTTGCTATTGTGAATAGTGCCGCAATAAACATACGTGTGCATGTGTCTTTGTAGTAGAATAATTTATAATCCTTTGGGTATATACCCAGTAGTGGGATGGCTGGGTCATATGGTACATCTAGTTCTAGATCCTTGAGGAATTGCCATACTGTTTTCCATAATGGTTGAACTAGTTTACAATCCCACCAACAGTGTAAAAGTGTTCCTATTTCTCCACATCCTCTCCAACACCTGTTGTTTCCTGACTTCTTAAGTAGCTGACATATTTTAAAAATGTTTCGGCCGGGAGCGGTGGTTCACGCCTGTAATCCCAGCACTTTGGGAGGCCGAGGCGGGCGAATCGCGAGGTCAGGAGATTGAGACCATCCTGGCTAACACGATGAAACCCCGTCTCTACTAAAACTACAAAAAAAAAAAAAAAAAAAAAAATTAGCCGGGCGAGGTGGCGGGCTCCTGTAGTCCCAGCTACTCGGGAGGCTGAGGCAGGAGAATGGCGTGAACCTGGGAGGCGGAGCTTACAGTGAGCCAAGATTGCGCCACTGCACTCCAGCCTGGGCGACAGAGCGAGACTCCGTCTCAAAAGAAAAAAAAAAGTCCCCCAAAAGGTGCCCAGTTTCATTAACATTTTTTGGAGATAATTTTGACTAATGATTGGGTCACAAATTTCCTTCAGACAAAAAAAAAGACAAAAAGCCGGGCGCAGTGGCTCAAGCCTCTAATCCCAGCACTTTGGGAGGCCGAGACGGGCGGATCACGAGGTCAGGAGATCAAGACCATCCTGGCTAACATGGTGAAACCCCGTCTCTACTAAAAAATACAAAAAACTAGCCGGGTGAGGTGGCGGGTGCCTGTAGTCCCAGCTACTCGGGAGGCTGAGGCAGGAGAATGGCGTAAACCCGGGAGGCGGAGCTTGCAGTGAGCTGAGATCCGGCCACTGCACTCCAGCCTGGGCGACAGAGCAAAACTCCATCTCAAAAAAAAAAAAAAAAAGACAAAAAGGTCCATTATCCCAAATATATACCTTTCAAACTCTTAGAATTTAAAAATATGAAAAACATGGTAACTTCTCCATTTTAGTGTTTTGTTCCTTATATTTCACTCTAATGAGCAAGATATAAGAAAATACATAGAGGCGATGGATATCTCAGCTACTCTGATTTGATCCTGTGCATTGTATACATGTATTAAAATATCACATGTATCCTCACAATAAGTACAACTATAGTATATCAACAGAAATTCAAAAATTAGGTCAGGTGCGGTGGCTCACGCCTGTAATCCCAGCACTTTGGGAGGCCGAGGTGGGCCGATAACGAAGTCAGGAGATGGAGACCATCCTGGCTAACACGGTAAAACCCCATCTCTACTAAAAATACAAAAAATTAGCCTGGCATGGTGGCGGGCGCCTGTAGTCCCAGCAGCTCGGGAGGCTGAGGCAGGAGAATGGCGTGAACCCAGAAGGCAGAACTTGCAGTGAGCCGAGATCCCGCCACTGCACTCCAGCACTCTAGCCTGGGTGACAGAGCGAGACTCCGCCTCAAAAAAAAAGAAAAAAAGAAAAAGAAATTTAAAAATTAAATTAATTAACAAAAGAGTCTGGGCATGGTGGCTCACGCCTGTAATCCCAGCATTTTGGGAGGCCGAGGCAGGTGGATCACTTGAGGTCAGGAGTTTGAGACAAACTTGGCCAACACGGCTAAACCCCATCTCTACTAAAAATACAAAAAAAAAACAAAAAAAAAAATTAGCCGGGCTTCGTGGCGCATGCCTGTAATCCCGGCTACTTGGGAGGCTGAGGCAGGAAACTAGCTTGAACCCAGGAAGGAGAGGTTGCAGTGAGCCGAGATCGCGCCACTGCACTCCAGCCTGGGCGACATAGGCTCTGTCTATACAAAAGAAAAAAAAGAAAACTAAGAAATTAACAAAAGAAAATATATTGTTTTAAAATAAAATTACTTTTAATAATCATTGCAAGAATAGATAAGGATGAAGTTTCAGGTTAGAATGAAAGAGAGAAGGCATGTGTTTACTGTTTGGATGAACGGAGGCAAGATGGCGCACTTCCGGGTTCTTCAACCCCCCCCCCCAACTTTTCCCGCGCGCGCGAAAATCCAGCCGGCGACCCGGGAAGGTGCAGACCAACTAGGCATGCGCCAGGTGATGTCAATCTGAAGAGACCAAGATTTACCTGGTCGCACCTGTGGAACGCCCCCTGACACGCCCGTGCCCCGCCTATTGCCCGCCCACTCCTAGAAAAGCCGCTCCGGAGGCACGCCACATGCGGCCTTCCTCAGTCCTCCACTCCTGTCGGGATGTCAGGACTGCGGGAACTCCGTCCGAGAGCTGTACGGGTGACTCTGGGGGCCCCTTTTGTCGGGGGGGGGGGCCAACAGACCTCTCCCTACCCACCTTCTTCCCTTGAAGCTAGGTGACCAAAATAAACTTGCAGTTTTGCTCCTACCCTTGCCTAGTCGCTGGTTCTTTTGTACCCACTCTGGTGGTCTTAGAAAAACAAAACAGTTGGTGCCGAATGCGTCGCCATGAAGGTGGAGCTGTGCAGTTTTAGCGGGTACAAGATCTACCCCGGACACGGGAGGCGCTACGCCAGGACCGACGGGAAGGTTTTCCAGTTTCTTAATGCAAAATGCGAGTCGGCGTTCCTTTCCAAGAGGAATCCTCGGCAGATAAACTGGACTGTCCTCTACAGAAGGAAGCACAAAAAGGGACAGTCGGAAGAAATTCAAAAGAAAAGAACCCGCCGTGCAGTCAAATTCCAGAGGGCCATTACTGGTGCATCTCTTGCTGATATAATCTAACAGTCCTCTCCACACACCGTCTTCAGGATCTCATCTCTCATAAAAGTATTAGCCACTTAACTCCATCCCGGCTCCAACTTTTCCATCTCTTATTCATAGAAGACCCCACTGTTACTTTAGAAGTTTGCTCCTCTCTAAATCCAGCCACTTTACTGCCAGGCTCTCTTAAACCATCCCATACTAAACATTCTTGTCCTGAGGTTCTGGAGGCTCAGCCCCCCAGCCACCTACACTTGCATGACCAGCCCCTTCAGAATGCACAACTAACCCTATTTGTGGATGGCAGCTCCTTTATCAACCCTCAAGGAAACAGACAGGCAGGATATGCAGTAGTTACCTCTTCCACAGTTTTAGAGGCAAAACCCCTACCACAAGGGACCACATCACAGCAGGCAGAACTCACTGCGCTAACCAAGGCACTCCTACTATCAAAAGGAAAAACAGTAAACATATACACAGATTCTAAATATGCTTTTCTAATCGCACACACTCATTCAGTCATCTGGAAAGAGAGAGGGTTTTTAACCACCAGCGGTACCCCTATTATTAACAAAAACCAAATACTCAAACTACTAGATGCACTGTCGGCACCTTCCAAGGTAGCCATTATACATTGTAAAGGGCACCAAACTTCATCTAACCTGGTAGCAGCTGGCAACAATTTCGCTGATGTCACTGCCAAGTCAGCCACCGGATTTTCCACTCCTAAGCCTCCTTCTGCCTGTTTTCTCTCCCCCCAGTATGCCCCTAATTACACTCAGGAAGAAAAGGCTAAGCTATTACAAAATCCAACAGCCAAACTAGCTACAGGTGACTGGATCTATATTGATAACAAACTAGTTATTCCTGAAACACAACTCCATACCATTCTAACAGACATACATAATTCTTTACATATAGGACCCAAAGCCTTATATGATTTCCTAAATCCCCTCCTCCACTGTCCAACACTACAAAAACACTTACTTACAATCAACCAGCAGTGCTCTACCTGTCTAAAGGCAAATCCTCAAGGTGCATTGCGTAATCCCCATCCCAGCCATCAACTCAGAGGACACCAACCAGGTGAAGATTGGCAAATTGATTTCACACATATGCCAAGACATAAAAAATTCAAATACCTCTTAACCCTTGTGGACACCTTTTCCGGGTGGATCGAGGCCTATCCTACCACAGGAGAAACCGCTAACATTGTTGCCTCTATACTCACTGAACATATTATTCCTAGGTTTGGCCTCCCGGTCACTCTTCAATCTGACAATGGTCCAGCATTCATCTCTAAGGTAGTCCAACAGGTGGCAGCCCTCCTACACATCACCTGGAAACTCCACATCCCTTATAGGCCTCAGTCTTCTGGTAAGGTAGAAAAGGCTAACGGACTCATCAAACAGCAGCTCACCAAACTCTCAATCGAAACCCGGCAGTCGTGGGTAACTCTCCTTCCCTTAGCCCTGACCCGGCTGCGGGCAGCACCTCGAAGCCCAACAGGCCTCAGTCCGTTCGAATTAGTCTACGGACGGCCCCTAACCCTCCAACAAATACCTTCCCTGCCAGCCCCTTTGGCGAACTACCTCCCATATCTCACTCTTCTCAGACAACTCCTAAGACAACACGCTGAGTTAGCACACCCTCCTCCAACGGATGCCTACAACCCACATCTCTCCCTCAGTCCTGGGGACCAAGTATACATAAAAGATATCCAAGCCAAAGACTTACAGCCCAAGTGGAAAGGCCCATACATTGTCCTCCTGTCTACACATACGGCAGCAAAACTCCTAGGACACACGCATTGGATTCATATTTCCCAGCTAAAAAGGGCCCCCACTGGGAACAATCAGTGGACATCAGTTCAACTTTCCCCCACTCGCCTCAAACTTACAAAACTTTCTTAACTAGTTCATGCTTCCTGACCCCTGGCGCTTAGCTCGCTTTCTCACCCTCCTCTACATAAACCTATCAGACTTTCAATATATAACCCCAGACCCATATCTACCTCCAGACAATAGTCCAGAGCAGTGGTTCTCCCGTCTCCTAACCTTCATCGAACATCTCCACTGCCCAATCCTTCCTTTCTGTTATTCAACTCCAAATTCATCCTGAGGTAATCATACTCAGGCACCCAATGGAGGCCAAAATGGCCCCCATTGAAGGCTATTTCTCGTGCAACTGCCCAATCCTTCCTTTCTGTTATTCAACTCCAAATTCATCCTGAGGTAATTATACTCAGGCACCCAATGGAGGCCAAAACGGCCCCCATTGAAGGCTATTTCTCGTGCAACTGCCCAATCCTTCCTTTCTGTTATTCAACTCCAAATTCATCCTGAGGTAATTATACTCAGGCACCCAATGGAGGCCAAAACAGCCCCCATTGAAGGCTATTTCTCGTGCAACTGATCTCTCTCTCTAAAACTCTTAACCATACAGCCACTAACTGATCCCTCTATGTCCCCGTGTCCTTGGTCCCCAGTCTAACTCTATACAGCCAGGCAGAAGTAGCAGAGCTTTTCCAGCAACTTTCCATGCCACTACGCCACTCCCGTCAAAACGGGCTGTTTTTCCTCCCTCTAGTTATTGGAATCAGCTGAAAGCCTGGCCTCCCTGCAGCGCCGAACTACCTCAATAGCCTAAGTAGCTGCCCAAAACAGGCAAGCCCTAGGCTTGTTTGCAGCTGAAAAAGGAGGCACTTGTCTCTTCCTTAGAGTGCTGCTATTATGTTAGCAAGTCAGGCCTAGCAGACACTAACATTCAAACCCTCAAATGCTTCCATACCTCGTTCCTATACTAATACTGTGCTTTATTTTATTCTTCATCCGTACGTCCAAGTGCCAACCATGGGCCCCGACCTTAACAGCGCCCCTTAACAGCAGGAAGTAGCCAGACAGACCACGGCGCCCCTTTATCACTATTATCAATAAAAGGTTGGACTGTTTGGATGAACGGAGGCAAGATGGCGCACTTCCGGGTTCTTCAACCCCCCCCCCCAACTTTTCCCGCGCGCGCGAAAATCCAGCCGGCGACCCGGGAAGGTGCAGACCAACTAGGCATGCGCCAGGTGATGTCAATCTGAAGAGACCAAGATTTACCTGGTCGCACCTGTGGAACGCCCCCTGACACGCCCGTGCCCCGCCTATTGCCCGCCCACTCCTAGAAAAGCCGCTCCGGAGGCACGCCACACGTGGCCTTCCTCAGTCCTCCACTCCTGTAGGGATGTCAGGACTGCGGGAACTCCGTCCGAGAGCTGTACGGGTGACTCTGGGGGCCCCTTTTGTCTGGGGGGGCCAACAGACCTCTCCCTACCCACCTTCTTCCCTTGAAGCTAGGTGACCAAAATAAACTTGCAGTTTTGCTCCTACCCTTGCCTAGTCGCTGGTTCTTTTGTACCCGCTCTGGTGGTCTTAGAAAAACAAAACATTTACAAACAAGCACAAGGCCCAAGAATTACTTATTGATTAGTATAAAATGTAAATGGTTGATTTTGCACAGATGCGATTTTTTTTGTATGTGGTCCACTGGAATGAGAAACTCAAAATCTTTCCTTAGAGCTAAGGCTTTTTTTTTTTTTTCTTTCTTTCTTTTTTTTTTTTTTTTTGAGACGGAGTCTCGCTCTGTCAACCCAGGCTGGAGTGCTGTGGCCAGATCTCAGCTCACTGCAAGCTCCGCCTCCCAGGTTCACGCCATTCTCCTGCCTCAGCCTCCCGGGTAGCTGGGACTACAGGCGCCGCCACCTCGCCCGGCTAGTTTTTTGTAGTTTTTTTTTTAGTAGAGACGGGGTTTCACCATGTTAGCCAGGATGGTCTTGATCTCCTGACCTGGTGATCCGCCTGTCTCGGCCTCCCAAAGTGCTGGGATTACAGGCTTGAGCCACCGCGCCCGGCCCTAAGGCTTTTTTTTCAATCGAATTCCTCAGGTTGGAAGGAGTTAAGGCTTTACCAAAGCAATTTGAAGGTTTGAAATCTCCAGGGAGATTGATTTATGAGTACAGTACAAGTTAAGGCTACCTCTGACCTTGGCAGATTGTGGCTGTGAAATGAGGCCCTGGAGTCCTGAGACAGGGGCTCTTCATCTTAGCCTCCTTAGTATCTCACTGTGTGTTAGCAATTCCATGAATCCCGTTGGATTCATGAAATTTCATTCATGGAATTGGATTCCAGCTCATGGAATTTAATGTAATTCCATTGGATTCATGGAATTCCACTTCAGTTCTGGGATTCTCAGTACATTTTCTTTTCATTTTCTTCTTTTCTTGAGACAAGGTTTCTCTCTGTCACCCAGTCTGGAGTGCAGTGGCATGATTTAGGCTCACTGCAACCTCTGTTGGCCTCCCCGGTTCAAGCAATTCTCCTGCCTCAGCCTCCCCAGTAGTTGGACACCACCACACCCAGCTAATTTTCTTATTTTTATTTTTTGGTAGAGAGGGGGGTTTTGCATGCTGGTCAGGCTGGTCTACACCTCCTGACCTCGTGATCCGCCCACCTCGGCCTCCCAAAGTGCTGGGATTACAGGCGTGAGCCACCGCGCCCGGCCAGTTCTGTGATTCTGGCGCCATCTCGGCTCACTGTAACCTCCGCCTCCCGGGTTCAAGCGATTCCCCTGCCTCAGCCTCCCAAGTAGCTGGAATTACAGGCATGCACCACCACGCCCAGCTAATTTTTGTTATTTTACCAGAGACGGGGTTTTAACCATGTTGGCCAGGCTGGTTTCAAACTCCTGGCCTCAAGTGATCCACCCGCCTCGGCCTCCCAAAGTGCTGGGGCTACAGGTGTGAGCCACCGCGCCCCGCCGCGCCCCGCCTCAAGTCTGAGGTTCCAGGCTGGAGCGCAGTGGCACAATCTCGGCTCACCGCAAGCTCCGCCTCCCGGGTTCACGCCATTCTCCTGCCTCAGGCTCCCGAGTAGCTGGGACCACAGGTGCCCGCCGGCTATTTAGTAGAGACAGGGTTTCGGGACAGGGTTTCAGCGTGTTAGCCAGGCTGGTAGCCAGGCTGGTGTCGATCTCCCGACCTCGTGATCCGCCCGCCTCGGCCTTCCGAGGTGCTGGGATTACAGGCGTGAGCCGCCGCGCCCGGCCGGGTCTGAGGTTCTTAATTCAGGACTCATCCGCACTAATTGAAACCTGAGGGGAGGGATTTCTCCTCGCTGACCAGTAGGGGGCGCATCGTGACTACGCCTTCTGCTTTCACTCCCCGCGCAGGGAAATCCTGTCCTGCCCTCTCAGGGAGCATTCCTGACTGTGGGCTCCATTTTATAATAAAATGACTGACCTGAAGAATCACTTCTGTCATTATTTCGTATTCCTTACAAAACCAGTGATACACCAAGGCCTCATCTGAAAACCAAGTAAAGGAAGCGAGCACAGGATGTCTGTGCGGGTCTGGTCGGCGTTTATCTCAGCTGGTGAGAACGCAACCATGCCTCCATTCACACTGTCATTCCTCCAGTAAATGAGACATCCCTGTTTTTTAAAGGAGGGAGATTTATGAGTCAGAAGTAATCGGATCCACAATCTGATTAGAATTCTATCCTAATAACGGGAGCTGACCGCATCCATTTGTGATCCGGCCCATTCACCACTTGCTTGGTTTTCCAGCACTGTAAGCCAGACTTTGGGGTGGGGGGAAGGTGAACGCTCCCCTCACTTTAATGCCAGGCTTATTCTTTCCTAAGGAGCAGGATCAAAATAACGTTAGCGGGAAAAATATGCTTCCTCGTATGAGACTGCAGCATTTTACCTTGTATGAGAAAGGAAAAATGAAGGGTGAGACCTGCTTGTTTCTTACATAACTAGGGAGAAATCCACCCCCTTCTCACCCCATAGCTCTTCCTGGTGGTAGTAATGATCAGAAACAGGAGTACCCAACTTCTTCCATGCTTGGGGGACTAGAGCTGCCCACTCTATGCAGAATGGGCAAAGTAAGGGCAGAGGAGAGAGTGTTAACATCACAATAGGCCTAAAGCCTGCATTTGAAAGCTTCAAGAAAAGACTGAGAGGCAATCTCTTGCTGTTTCCCCTAAAGGCAGATTGGCAGATCAGCTCTCCTATCCAGAGCAGCTAGAAAAGCTGGCAAAACAAACAAGACATATTTGAAGGTGAGCCACCAAGGGGGTGAGGGTTTGAGGGTCAAAGTCCTGGAAAGAAGGCTTAGCAGAGCTTTGAATTTTGAGGCATTTGCCTATTTCATGAGGCAGAGAAGCGCCCAGCAGTCTCATGCTAAGGAAGGAAGAGCTCAAGTAGTCGTCACCAGCTTTCAACTTCCAAAGGGCCTCACTCTTTAGAAGGAATAGGAATGAAAATAGAGAAACTCTCACAAAAACTGAAACCCAGCTTCCCATTGGCTTAATGTTTGACTGTGTTACAGGAAAGGGGTCCTGATCCAGACCACAAGAGAAGGTTCTTGGATCTGGAGCAAGAAAGAATTCAGGGTGAGTCCATAGAATAAAGTGAAAGCAAGTTTACTAGGAAAGTAAAGGAATAAAAGAATGGCTACCACATAGGCAGAGCAGCCCCGAGGGCTGCCCGTTGCCCATTTTTATGATTATTTCTTGATGATATGCTAAACAAGGGGTGGATTATTCATGCCTCCCCTTTTGAGACCATATAGGGTAACTTCCTGATGTTGTCATGGCATTTGTAAACTGTCATGGCGCAAGTGGGAGTGTGGCAGTGAGGACAAGCAGAGGTCACTCTTGTTGCAATCTTGGCCTTCGTGGGTTTTAGCTGGCTTCTTTACTGCAACCTGGTTTATTAGCAAGGTCTTTATGACCTGTATCTTCTGCTGACCTCCTATCTCATCCCGTGACTCAGAATGCCTAACCTTCTAGGAATGCAGCCCAGCAGGTCTCAGCCTTATTTTACGCAGCCCCTACTCAGGATGGAGTTACTCTGGTTCAAACGCCTCCGATAATTGGATTAGTGCAAGCTTTCTCAACCTCAGTGCTATTGACACTGATATTGACATGATCAGTGGACCATCCAATGCAATGTTTAGCATTCCTGGCCTTTAACCGCTGGATGCCAGTAGCAGCTCCCCTTCCTCAAATTCTGACAACCAGACTTTCTCCAGACATTGCCAAATGTCCCATGGCGGGGAAAATCACCTGTGGTTGAAAACCACTGGATTAAGGGTGTCTGCCCAGACCCCAACTGCCTTTTTGCCACAAGCAAAAACAAATCTTACTATCATCTAGGGCCTCAAGTGATATCTATAATTTTTCACACATGATGTGCAGCACCTAATAAAGAACAAAGCTTTAAAATACATAACAAGGCCGGGCGCGGTGGCTCAAGCCTGTAATCCCAGCACTTTGGGAGCCCGAGACGGGCGGATCACGAGGTCAGGAGATCGAGACCATCCTGGCTAACACTGTGAAACCCCGTCTCTACTAAAACATACAAAAAACTAGCCGGGCGAGGTGGCGGGCACCTGTAGTCCCAGCTACTCGGGAGGCTGAGGCAGGAGAATGGCGTAAACCCGGGAGGCAGAGCTTGCAGTGAGCTGAGATCCGGCCACTGCACTCCAGCTTGGGCGACAGAGTGAGACTCCGTCTCAAAAAAAATAAATAAATAAATAAAAAATAAAAAATAAAATAAAATAAAATACATAACAAAGTTGACAGAAGTAAAAAGAGAAATAGACAAATCCACAATCATAGTGGGAGATGTCAAGACACATTTCTGAGGAAATGCTGGACTAAGCAGGAAAAAAACAAGGTTAGGGTAACGGTAAACTGTGAAGAGAAGTGTCTGGAGGAAAAGAGAAAGGTATCGGGTCTAGTTGTGGGAAAGAGGGGTTGGCAGGAAGAGGGGTATTGAGGGCAGATGGAGAAATGGAGAGAAGGGGAGGGTCTTTGTGGGCCCCTCTTTCTGGAGGATTAATTCTATAAGATCCTTTCAGCATGAATGGTATAAGGGAACTGCGTCGTTTCCTTTGTTCCTTCATCCAGACTATACTGGTTGCTCTGTGAGATCTACCTGTACCTCCAGTCTATCAGGCATGTGAACCAGAGCAACTCCACCTTGAACACGAGCTGGGTAAAATGAGGCTGAAACCTACTCGGCTGCATTCCCAGAAGGTTAGGCATTCTAAGTCACAGGATGAGACGGGAGGTCAACACAAGATACAGGTCACAGAGACCTTGCTGATAAAACAGCCTGCAGTAGAGCAGCCAGCCAAAACCCACCGAAACCAAGATGGCAATGAGAGTGACCTCACTGCTATGCTCCCACCAGCACCGTGACAGTTTACAAATGCCATGGCAACATCAGGAAATTACCCTATTTGGTCTCAAAAGGGGAGGCATGAATAATCCACTGCTTGTTTAGCATATCATCAAGAAATAACCATAAAAACGGGCAAGCAGCAGCCCTTGGGGTTGCTCTGTCTTTGCTGTAGCTAATTTTTTTTTTCTTTCTTTTTTTTCTTTTTTTGAGATGGAATCTCACTTTGTCGCCCAGGCTGGAGTGCAGTGGTGCGATCTCGGCTCACTGCAAGCTCTGCCTCCCAGGTTCACACCATTCTCCTGCCTCAGCCTTCTGAGTAGCTGGGACTACAGGCGCGCGCCACCATGCCCGGCTAACTTTTGTATTTTTAGTAGAGACAGGGTTTCACCATACTTGTCAGGCTGGTCTTGAACTCCTGACCTCAGGTGATCCACCCGCCTCGGCTTCCCAAAGTGCTGGGATTACAGATGTGAGCCACCATGCCCAGGATTTGTTTTGTTTTGTTTTGTTTTGTTTTGAGACAAATCAGCTCTGTCACACAGGCTGGAGTGCAGTGGCGCGATCTCGGCTCACTGCAATCTCTGCCTCCTGGGTTCAAGCGATTCTTCTGCCTCAGCCTCCTGAGTAGCTGAGATTATAGGCGTGCGCCACCACACCGGCTTATTTTTGTATTTTTAGTAGAGATGGGGTTTCACCATGTTGGTCAGGCTGGTCTCGAACTCCTGACCTCATGATCCGCCCCGCCTTGGCCTCCCAAAGTGCTGGGATTACAGGCATGAGCCATTGTGCCTGACCACACTAGCCATTCTTATATTCCTTTACTTTCTTAATAAACTTGCTTTCACTTTACCCTGCAGACTCACCCTGAATTCTTTCTTGTGAGCGATCCAAGAACACTCTCTTGGGGACCCCTTTCCCATAGCAAGTATGTTGTGGCCTCCTTAGCAGTCAGTGGGGACTAGTAAGGTGGCCAAAAGGGTGGTAAGCACTTTCTGATCAACTGGGTGAGTGTCTCCAGCAGAGCTGTAGCCCTCCACCCCTGCCATGGAGGTGCCACCAGGTGTCACTAAACTTAGAGAGTCCTATGGTCTGAGGCAGTTTCAAAATTGAGAGTGAGACTGAATATTTAATTCCTGTCCCATCTCTCCCCGCTGTATTTTAGCAAGAAGTACTCCAGGACACAGAAGAGAAGCCTGTCCTATGTGGATTACACAGGTATATTGATACCTACTATACAGCAGACATTATTCTAATTGCTGCTAAGAAACAGAGTAGGCCGGGTGCAGTGGCTCATGCCTGTAATCCCAGTACTTTGGGAGGGCAAAGTGGGAGGGTCATTTGAGCCTAGGAGACCAACCTGGGAAGCATGGTGCGACCTTGTCTCCCCTGAAAATACAAAATAAAAAAGCTGGGCATGATGGTGCATGCCTGTAGTCCCACCTACTTGGGAGGCTGAGGTAGGAGGATCACTTGAGCCCAGGAGTTCGAGGCTGCAGCAGTGAGCCATGATTGTGCCACTGCACTCCACAGCCTGGGTCATAGAGTGAGACCCTGTCTCAAAAAAAAAAAAAAAAAAAAAAAGAAAAAGAAAAAGAAACGCAGTGAGCTTCAGACTGGAATATAAAGATGGGTAAAGCCTATCCATTGTCTTCAGACCTAATAGGGGCAAGGGGGTAAGGGCAGTGAATCGAATAAACCAGCAGTTTGAATACAGTATGCTGGGGTAACTCAGGACAGAGCACAATGGGCTAAGAAGATGAAGAGTAATCGGGTGCTGGAGAGGGGAGAGAGAGACAGTAGATTAGGAGAATCTAGTTAAGAGTCTGAAATGGGAAGAGGATCTTCTGGGGAGCAGGAACATCATGAACAAAAGCCTGCAGGTGCGAAAGCATGACGTGCATTCAGGGAAAATTGTATCCCACAGGTATTACTGAATGCTACTCTATACCTGGCACTGTGCTAGGAGTTCGATGTACCTTGACGAACAAGACTCAGTCCTTCCCCACAAATTGCTCAGGGATCTTTAGTAGGGCAGGCGGAAAAGGAATGGGGAGCTGTTCTACAGTGAGCTGTCTGGAGCAGCTGGGGCATACAGTGTTTGCAAAAAAGTAATGAGAAATGGCCAGGTGTGGTGGCTTTGGCTGGGGGTGGTGGCTCATGCCTGTAATCCCAGCACTTTGGGAGGCCGAGGCGGGCGGATCACGAGGTCAGGAGATCAAGACCGTCCTGGCTAACACGATGAAACCCCGTCTCTACTTTAGAGGCTAAGGTAGGAGAATGGCGTGAACCTGGGAGGCGGAGCTTGCAGTGAGCCGAGATCGCGCCACTGCACCCCAGCCTGGGCAACAGAGTGAGACTCCATCTCAAAAAATAAAAATAAAAAAAAAAAGAATGAGAAATATGGCTGTCAGGTTACGAAGGGCTGTCGTACACCTTACGAGGTGAAGACACAGCCAGAATATAACCAGCTCCACCTTTGAAGCTCTGTATTAGAGCTGGGTGCTGCTCAAGAGTCCCAGCACAAGTGATCACACACAGCTGTCAATGCCTCCTGGACGTGACTTAGCAAGTCTGGGAGGCATTTGAAGTGAAATATCAGGCATCCAACCCAAGCTGCTAGCAGCCTGATTAGAAAGGCAGGGTTGATGAAGACAGGGCGGCAGTCACTGTGCCTCCTCTCTTTCCAGGGAGGTAAGAAAAGAAGAGGCCTCTGAGAGGAGACCCACCCTGTCCTGGGGAGGCCGAGGGCCCAATGCATTGGTGCCAATGACATGGGGCTCACAGTCTCTGTTCGAAGACGATCCCACCATCCACTCTTCTGAGACCTTGATTTTTCAGTTGTCCCAGCTCTGTTGTGTGTCTAACTTCTCCTCTTGATTTATCCCGAGCAACATAAATATATCTTTAAGTTGATAGGCCTGGCGTGGTGGCTCACACCTGGATTCCCAGCACTTTGGGAGGCTGAGGTAGGTGGATCACGAGATCAGGAGTTCAAGACCAGTCTGACCAATGTGATGAAACCCTGTCTCTACTAAAAATACAAAACTTAGCAAGACATGGTGGTGGGCACCTGTAGTCCCAGCTACTCACGAGGCTGAGGCAGGAGAATCACTTGAACCCGGGAGGCGGAGGTTGCAGTGAGCCGAGATTGCGCCACTGCACCCCAGCCTGGATGACAGAGTGAGGCTCCATCTCAAAAAACAAACAAACAAACCAAAAAAACCATATCTATCTATCTATCTATCTATCCATCCATCCATTCATCCATTCATCCATCCATCCATCCATCCATCCATCCATCCATCCATCCATCTATCTATCTATCTTTAAGTTGTTCTCACCACTCTATCCTATTGTTGCCCCATCTCTCTCCTCCCTGCAAAATTAAACTTCTTAAAGGAGTTATCCACACTCACTGCCTCTACCTCCTCACTTCCTGTTCTGTTCCCTCTACCTCCTCACTTCCTGTTCTGTTCTAGTTCCTTTGGAATAGAGACCCATCTGGCTGGCTCTAGGGAGCTTCTTCCTGTAGGGACACACTGGCAACCAGGTGCAAATCTAGCAATAGATCCTCTGGGTCTGGATTTCCCTTTCTTTTCCAGAGTCCTTTCTAGCCCCTCTCCAGGCTGTCTCCCTCTTCCACATGGCCTCAGTCACCTGCTCTACACAAATCCGTTCCGACTTTCTGTATCTTCTCAGCCTCACCCCAGACCTCTTACCCAAGACGCTGAATGATAGCTGGCCTCATGGAAACCTGGAACAGAGGCTGCGAACTCGTCAGGATGGGCTCCTCCTCCTCTCTACCCTGCCCTCTCCTTCCTCATCTGTGTATGTGTGTGTGTGTGTGTGTGTGTGTGTGTGTGTGTCTGCTTCTCTCTGACCATCTCTGCCATTTCCCCCACTCTCTACTTACCCATCTGGCACCATCCCGTAATGACCACTCCAGCTTCAGTCAACTTCAGGATCTTTAGCCCAGCTCCTACCATCAGCAGATGCTCAAGAGATGGAACCTAATTAGCCTGGTAATTTCTTCAAGTGAGGAGACAAGTCATAGGTCACTGGCCTCAGATTACAGGATGTGACTCTTTAGGGCCACAGGATGGTGGACAGGACAGCCTCCCCTAGAGGTGGGGGGGAAAGCAGGCCACGAGAAGCAGCTTTGTATGCCTCCCATTCACGCCTCCACCCAGGGCATTGGCCTATGTGTTCAGCAGCCCGGAAACTGCTTTCACTGAGGTCATAAACAGTGTCTTTGTTGTTGAATCCAATGGACGGTATTCCTTTCTTCCTGTGTATAAATGTTCAGTGGCTTCTGGAGCTGTTGACCCTTTTCCTGCCCCCTTCCCTGTAACTCCCAAGAGATTTACCATCTTTAGTTTTCCTCTTGTATTTTGGCTATTTCCTTCCAGCCTATGTTGTGGGCTCCTCTTTCTCTGCCTGTGCTTTCAAAGCTGACCATCCCCTTGGTCTGGATTTTCCTTTCCTTTCCAGAGTCCTTTCTAGTCCCTCTCCAGGCCATCTGCCTCTTCCACATGGCCTTGGTCACCTGCTCTATACGAATCCGTTCCGACTTTCTGTATGTGCACGACCTCATCCCAGACCTCACCCAGCTGGACAGCTCCACCTAGACGTCCCACAGGTATCTCAAAGTCATTGTATGCACAGTGGCACTCCATCCCCCTTCTACCTTCTTCTCCCTGATGTTTCCTACTTCAGGAGATGGTGCCACCCAGTTGCCCAGGCCAGAAACAGCATCATGCTTAATACCTTCTTTCCTTCACGCTAAACCCAACCAAACACCAAACATGAAAGAATTGACAGGCCAGGTGCAGTGGATCACACCTGTAATCCCAGCACTTTGGGAGGCTGAGGTGGGTGGATCACCAGAGGTCAGGAGTTTGAGACCAGCCTGACCAACATGGTGAAACCCCATCTCACATACAAAAAATTAGCTGGGCATGGTGGTGTGTGCCTGTAATCCCAGCTACTTGTGAGGCTGAGGCAGGAGAATCACTTGAACCTGGGAGGCAGAGGTTTCAGTGAGCCGAGATTGTGCCACTGCACTCCAGCCTGGGCAACAAGAGCAAAACTCTTTTGCTCAAAAAAAAAAAAAAAAAAAAAAAATCGACAATAATCCCTTCATATATCAAATATCCAGTGTTCTACTTTCGGAGCTTCCATCTTTTCTTTTTCCTTCCTGCCACCACCATCATTCTTGGAGTCATTCTCCTAAACGGGCTCTTCACTTACAGTCTTCCAACCACCCAATCCAGTAACCCCCACTGAGTTACTCTCCCCATGGCCAGAGGGCTATTTTCCTGCCTCCTTCCTCCTTTTAAAAAGAAATGTGGTTTTGTCACAGGATCCTTGGGGTGTCATTTTTCCAGATGGAAAACCTCTGTGGCCAGCAGCGCCTTCTGCCTGAATATTGCTCCTGCCCACTGGGCTCATCCCATCCACTTGGCCCGGTAGGCTGTGTCGGGTCCCACACCTGCCAAGGGCAAGCCAGGCGTGGAGTGGTGGGTGTGTGGGCGAGCAAGCATGGGGTCTGGCCACTGTGCACAGCCAGGCATGCTGGCTGCTATGGTGGGACAAGCAGCTCCAGGTGCCACCACAGGTGATGGCTCCATGAAAAGCTGTGGCTGGACCAGATGTACTGCATGTGGCTTCTGCTGCAGGCGCCCATGTCTGAATGAGGGTAATGTGGTGGCACCTGCAAACCTGGAGATGCCAGGAACTGCAGAGCCCCAAAGAGCTGTCGCAGCCCTGGCATGGAGAGCCCCTAGGTCTGAGGTCCCCGAAGGGCCAGAGCTCTTCTCTTCTTGTTGCCTGCAATGTGGTGAGCCAGGGGGTTGTTTCAGCCCTGTTTGTGTTACAGTTCTTTCGGTACCACCATTCGGCAGGTCCCGAGTTCTTGTCATGCATCTAGGAAGAATGAGGTACACAGACAACTAGAGGGTGAGTGAGGTGGAGAGGAGCTTCATTGAGTGACAGAACAGCTCTCAGGAGACCCAAAGTGGCTAGCTCCTATTCACAGGCAGGTCATTCTGACGAGTCAAGGAGACCGAAGCAGGTAGCTCCTTCCTGCAGCTGGTAGTCCCAACGTTGGTCTGTAGCCCTCAGCAGAGAGGAGTCCCAGAGCAGGTAGCTCCTATCTGCAGGCAGGTCGTCCCAATGTCTGCAGCCCTCAGTGGAGAGGAGACCCAGAGGAGTTAGCTCCTATCTGCAGCAGGTCATCCCAAAGTCTCTGAGAGTCTGGTTGAGTTGAGGTTTTTTATGGGCTTCAGAAGGGAGAAAGTGTGTGCTGATTGGTCCATCGGTGGCCATGAGCGGGCCTGAAAAAAGCACCATAAGTTCTCACTTCAGGCTGCAGACTGCACCCAGAACTGACCACCCAGCCCCCATGATTTAGGCTCTCCCTGGCTTGAAGGTGGGGCTTCACTGGGGACCCACCTCTTTCCACCCAGAAGCCTGTCTGCCTCCTGCCACCATCTACATGTCACCCACCACACTCAGGCTGTTCATGCTGGGGGTTTCCTGAAGACCCATGCCGAGCCACCCTCACCACCCGCTTGGCCTCCCTCCCATGATCATTGGTGTCCAAAGTCTGGAGGGGGCCGAGGTGGCAGGGGACTGGTTTGTCAGCTCCACCCCAAGTGCATTCACACCCGGCTAGGTTTCAACAGCACATGGGCTTGGCCACAACTTTGCTCTGAATCAGAGCAGACACCAGGAGTGGGGACAGACCAGGCAGGGGGAGCAGGTGCTTCTGAGCCTTCAGGGGCAGGGGGTCTTCCTGGGTCCCCGAGAGGGCAAGGTTTCCTGGGTCTGCAGCTGCGGCTGGGCAGCTGCAGCTGTGCCTAGGAGTGCAGGGCTCCCACCTGTTCTTGGCGCCGGCTCTGTGGAGCGCACAGCCAGGGCTGTGCCTCTGCTACTGCAGCTGGTGTCTTCACAGCGGCTGCTCGAGATGGGCCGCCACTCCCGTCGGTTTTAGTACTTTCATATATACACAGACTCAAACCACTATAAAAAAAAAATAGAGGCAGGACAGTTTCAATATAAATACATACATTTGTTACTTTTTTTTTTTTTTTTTGAGATGGAGTTTTGCTCTTGCTGCCCAGGCTGGAGTGCGGTGGCGTGATCTTGGCTCGCTGCAACCTCCACCTCCCAGGTTCAAGCAATACTCCTGCCTCAGCCTCCCGAGGAGCTGGGATTACAGGCATGCATCACCATGCCAGGCTAATTTTGTATTTTTAGTAGAGATGGGGTTTCTCCATGTTGAACCCGCTGGTCTTGAACTCCCCACCTCAGGTAATCCACCTGCCTCGGCCTCCCAAAGTTCTGGGATTACAGGCACGAGCCACCGTGCCCTCTTTTGTTACTTTTAACATTTTTATTGTGCAGTTTGTTTGTTTTTTTTTTTTTTGAGACAGGGTCTCACTCTATTGCCTAGGCTGGAGTACAGTAGTGTGAACACTGCTCACTGCAGCCTCAACCTTTTGAGCTCAAGTAATCCTCTCGCCTTGGCCTCCTAAGCAACTGGGCCACCATGCCTGGCCTAATTTTTGTTTTTGTATACATGGGGTTTTGCCATGTTGCCTGGGCTGGTCTTGAATTCCTGGGCTCAAACCATTCCCCCACCACAGCCTCCCAAGTGCTGGGATTACAGGCTTGAGCCACCATACCCGAACTATTATGCGGAGTGTTGAACATTCATTAAAGAAGACAGAATATTATAATGTTCCTGTGTTCCCATCCTCCCAATCCCAACAACCGTCAACCCAAACCAGGCCTACTCCATCCCTATCCTAATCCACTCCCTCTCACATAATATTTTGAATCACATCCTATACAGCCTATCATTTCATTCATAAATATTTCAGTACGGATTTCTAAAAGATTAAGATTTTGGCCAGGTGAGGTGGCTCACACCTGTAATCCTAGCACTTTGGGAGGCCAAGGCAGGCAGATTGCCTGAGGTCGGGAGTTCAAGACCAGCCAGGACAACATGGCAAAACCCCATCTCTACTAAAACTACAAAAAATTAGCTGGGCACAGTGGCATACACCTGTAGTGCCAGGTACTTAGGAGACTGAGGCACAAGAATCGCTTGAGCCTGGGAGGTGGAGGTTGCAGTGAGCTGAGACTGCGCCACTACACTCTGGCCTGGGTGATAGAGACCCTATCTCAAAAAACAAACAAACAAACAAAGATTTTAAAAATACTATTACCATATCTGAAAGAATGAACAATAATTCCTTAATATAATCATTAAATATCTCATATTCAGGTTTCTAATTATCTCACAAATGTAACACATTTATGAAAAATTAGGATCTAATTTAATACCTATAGATTGTGATTGGTTGCTGTAGCTTTCAATGTCTTCCAATTTTAGTTTCTCTTTCTAGCTCTTTTTCTTTTCCTTGCAGTTTATTTACTGAAATTAAAACAAAACAAACAAACAAAAAACAAATATATTGTCTCTTCTGGAGAGTTTCCCACAGTCTGGATTTTGTCCATTGAATCCCCATGGTATCATTTAACAAGATCCCCAGCCTTTTGTATTTCCTATAAATTGGTAGAGTATCTTTTTTTCTGCAGCATCATTTTGTCAGACATGTAACATGAAGATCTTAAGGTTAATCGGTTTGCCTTAGTAGTTTAAGCTGCCTTGCTTGCCCAGAAAAGGGACCTGAAAAAAATAAAATAAACTTCCTGTACAAGTTTCTAAATTGGATCTACTGAAAGTCCTTTGTCAAGTCCCCCATTTTCCTTAGGCTAGAGCCCATGGGAGGGAATCACACGATTATTTCTTAAGCACTGTGACTGGTCAAGGGTTGAGCATGTGACCCAAGCTGGGCCAATCAGAGCCCTTTCCCAGCTTTTTCTGCATGAGCTGTGGGGACTCTGCTGTGGATTGATCCTAGGTGAGGTTCAGAGGGAAGCGTTTGCAAGTTTTATTGTTTCCACGAAGGGACTTCTGTTAGCAGGGATGGTTCTTAACTCTGGCTGTACAATCAGTGAGATTTCAAAAAAATACATAAACCCATGAAGGAAGCCAGGTACAAAAGGCCACATACTGTATGATTCCAATCATTTGAAATGCCCAGCAGGAGCATCTCCCTAGAGAAAGAAAGTAGCGGATGGACATGGTGGCTCACACCTGTAATCCCAGTACTTTGAAGGTGGAGGCGGGCGGATCATCTGAGGTCGGGAGTTCGAGACCAGCCTAACCAACATGGAGAAACCCCGTCTACTAAAAATACAAAAATTAGCCGGGCCTGGTGGCGCATGCCTATAATCCCAGCTACTCAGGAGGCTGAGCCAGGAGAATTGCTGGAACCCGGGAGGCGGAGGTTGTGGTGAGCCGAGATTGCACCATTGCACTTCAGCCTAGGCAGCAAGAGTGAAACTCCGTGAAGCCAAGAAAAGAAAGAAAGGAAGGAAGTAAGGAAAAAGGAAAGAAAATAAAGAAGCTTGGTGGTTGCCAGGAGCTGGGAGTTGGGGGCAATGAGAGGAATCTGATGGGTTTCTTTTTGCGGTGATGAAGATGTTCTGGAATTAGATAGTGGTGATAGTTGCCCAACTTTGTGAATATACTAAAAACTACTCAATTGTACACTTTAAAAAGGTGCATAGAAACAATACACTTGTAACAAAACAAGCCCACATTTACCCCAGACCCGTTAAATAAAAACTCTACAGGAGGGGCCCAGATATTGACAAATTTCTGAAGCTCCCCCAGGTGAGTCTAAAGAACAGTATCTGAAGACCACTGTTTGAGTAAAAAGCCTGCTCTGTCTTCAAGAAGTAGGAAGACTGGAGAGGGAGGTTTCAGATGCTTGCTTGACTTGTGTCTCTGTCTCTATCTCCTTTCCTCCTCTGGATCTCCTGACCTCGTAATCCGCTCGCCTCGGCCTCCCAAAGTGCTGGGATTACAGGAGTGAGCCGCCGCGCCCAGCGTATTTTTTTTTTTTTTAGACGGAGTTTCGCTCTTTTTGCCCAGGCTGGAGTGCGGCGGCACGATCTAGGCTCACTGCAACCTCCATCTCCCGGGTTCGAGCAATTCTCCTGCCTCAGCCTTCCAAGTAGCTGGGATTACAGGCATGCGCCACCACGCCCGGCTAATTTTGTGTTTTTAGTAGAGACAGGGTTTCTCCATGTTGGTCAGGCTAGTCTGGCGTACTCTTTTTTAAAAAAAGAAGTAATTAAAGTTAAATGAGAGCATAAGGATGGGGTCCTAAGCTAATGCAACCAGAGGAATGGGCACCAGGAACGTACCCCACACGGAGGAAAGACTGTCCGCAAGCCAAGGAACGAGGCTTCAGGAGGAACCAAACCTGCTGAACTTTGATCTTGGACTTTCAGGTTCCAGAACTGTGAGAAAATAAATTCCTGTTGTGTAAACCCCCCAGTCTATGATATTTTGTTATGGTCACCCTAGTAGATTAAAACAAGATCCAATCTAGCTGCTTCTGTAAGATGGCAAGAGGTAGACAATCATATCTATAATAATGATTAATTATAAATTAATTTATCCTATGTTGTGCCTCCTATTTTTTTCTTTTCTTTTTTTTTTTTTTTTAGACAGAGTCTCACTCTGTCACCCAGGCTGGAGTGCAGTGGTGCTATCTCAACTCACTGCAACCTCTATCTCTCAGGTTCAAGTGATCTCCTGCTTCAGCCTCCCGAGTAGCTGGGATTACAGGTGCTCACCACCATGACTGGCTAATTTTTGTATTTTTAGTAGAGACGGGGTTTCACCATGTTGGCCAGGCTGGTCTTGAACTCCTGGCCTCAAGTAATCCACCTGCCGTGGCCTCCCAAAGTGCTGGGATTACAGGTGTGAGTCACTGTGCCCAGCCTCTCTTATTCTTTTTATTGTGTTATTGCAATGTCTAGCAAAAATACTGAATAATATCAGGAATAACAAATATCCTTGTGTTCCTTGACTTAAAGAGAATGCTCCTGGCATTTCATGGATAAATATGATGTTTCCTGTTACTTTTTGAGAGCCACCTTTCTTCAAATTAATCAGTCTTGACAAATCGCCTTGCACCTGCCTGGCTGCTTAGACACGTCTCCTGTTGTTTCCTCCACACAATGGCTATGCTTCAGACAAAATAAACTACTGACCCTTTTCTGGACTTGCCATGATCTTTTGTGGTTCCATGTCTTTGTATATCCTTCTCTTCAAGCCATGAACACCCTCCCCAACTTCCAAATACCTGGTAGCTTAAAGAGAACCAGATAGAAGTTTAGTTCCTCTTTAGACCCTGGGTGTGGAGAAGATTTCTGCTTCTCTTCCTATTTGGAAGAACATTTTGAGGAAACACTTCCATCATCCTTCTCCTTTCCTTTAGTTGCTTCCTCCCAGGTGAGAGGTTGAAGATCTGGATGGGCCAGTCTCATTGGTGGGTAACTGGTCTTAAAGGCCAGGCCGCAGGTCTCACCCTTCTTACTTTGCCTGAGCTCAGATATAATGCTTCTGTGGGGTTAGCACCCCTTGGCAGGACCACCTCTGTGGCAGAAGAAGCGAGGATCTATCATTCTCTTTCTTCCAACTTCTCCACTATGACTGGATGGGTAGGTCCAGTGACTCCTGCCCTGTGAGTCTTCCTCTGTTCAGTTCAGTGGAAAAGGAGGATTATGTCTCCCTTAGGTCTAGGTTTAAGCCATGTTCAAATCCAGTTTTTACTAGAGCTTTGTGACAAGGTTGGTTTTCTGTTTCCTGCTTGGCTAGAGATCCTTGGACATATATTCTATTGGTGTGACTCTTAGAGTGGGGGTAGTGGGAGTGACTTCCTAGACCCTTCAACACTGAGTGTGTGCTCTCATCAACACTGAGTGTTTGCTGGATACATGAATGAATTGATTGATGTACCCCAGCCTTTCTCACCTTCAACGATAACTGTTGTTTACTGAGTGCCTTCTGTGAGCCAGGCATTATTATCTCATTACATCCTCCCAACAACCATATCAAATAAGAATTAACATTTCCATTTTATGAAAAAGGACATTTTATATTCCACTACCATATTAACTATCCTAAGGCAAATCACTGCTTTAAAAAAGTAGCAGTTTGGCTGAGCGTGCAATGGCTTATGACTATAATCCCAGCAGTTTGGGAGGCTGAGGTGGGAAGATCAGAAGTTCAAGATCAGCCTGGGCAATGTAGTGAAACCCCATCTCTACAAACAATTTCTTTAATTAGCCAGGCCCGCTACTCGGGAGGCTGAGGTGGGAGGATTGCTTGAGCCTAGGAGTTTGAGGCTGCAGTGGGCTATGATGTTGCCACTACACTCCAGCCTGGGCATCAAGGTAAGACTCTGTCTCTAGAAAGTAGACTGTGTTTCCCATCCTTCCTTGCATCTGGGCTTGGCTGTGGGAGGTAAGCAGAAGTGTGGGGTGCTACTCAAGATGTGTCCTCAAAGGGAGGGAGTGAGCTCCTTCTTTCCCCTTCCCATCCCAACGCTTAATGGATATGAAGCCTGGAGATCCATCTTGGATTATGCGGATGAGAGCCACCTTGTAGGGATAGTGGAAAGGAAGTGGAAGTAGCCTGATCCCAGATGCCCCCCAAAACCATTATATCAGTGTTCTACAGTCACCATAACAAACAATCACAAGCTAGGTGGCTTGAAACAATATAAAGTTATTCTCTCATAGTCCTGAAGGTTGGAAGTCTGAAATCAAGGTGTCAGCAGGGCCATGCTCCCTCTGAAGGCTCCAGGGAAGAATCCTTCCTGCCTCTTCCAGCTTCTGGTGGTCCCAGGTGTTCCTTGCCTTGTGGCAGCATCACTGTAATCTCTGCCCCCATCTTCACATGACCTTTTTTTTGTGTGTGTTCCTCTACGTCCTCTCCTTTCCTTATAAAGACACCAGTCGTTGGATTTAGGGTCCACCCTAAGTTCAGGATGAGTTCATCTCCAAATCCTTAACTAATTACATCTGTAGGGACCCTGTTACCAAGTAAAGTTGCATTCTGAGATTCTGGGTGGATATGAATTTTTGGGAGATCCTATTCAACCCACGACAACTACCATATGAGCTCTAAGCTGCCTACATACAGCTGTTCAAGAAAGGAAACAAGAACTGCTTTATCTGTTGATACCGTTATTATCTGGGGTCTCTGAACCCATATCCCAACCAACAGAGTCATCTTAGAGGGAATGCCTGTGGAGCCTGCCAGTGACTGCTTTTGGGTGACTGCCTACCCCACTCACAGCAGGGGCTGGAGGGCGGCAAGACCCTCCTCCAGTGACCATATTATGGGGCCACAAGCACACACTTAATCCAAGCTAAAGTAGTAATATTTTCTCTTGAGGGGATTGAGACTTTAGGGAATTAGCCTGAGAGACAGCCAATACCTGAACTTACTTGGATTGAGTGGAGAAAAAATTAATTTATGGATTATGGGATAGTTACCTTCTGTTTATCATGTGAAGAGAGAAGCAGAGAAAACTGATCTCTACATGAGAAAAAAAAGAAACAGATGTTCCAAGAGGGGAAGAGATGTGACTCTGACAGGGCGTCTCAGTGGTTCTCATTCTTGGTTCTGGGGCTGACCCGAGGCTTGGCTGCATTTGTACTGACTGCTTAGCATGAGTCAGGGCCAAGTGCTTCACCTGCATTACTTGGTATTTGGTCCAAATAATATACCCTAGACCGGGCGTGGTGGCTCGTGCCTGTAATCCTGGCCCTTTGGGAGGCCAAGGTGGGCAGATCACTTGAGCTCAGGAGTTGAGACCAGCCTGGGCAACATGGTGAAATCCCATCTCTACAAAAAGTACAAAAATTAGCTGAGCATGGTGGCGTGTGCCTTTAGTCCCAGCTACTTGGGAAGCTGAGATGGGAGGATTGCTTGAGCCAGGAGGCAGAATTTGCGGTGAGCCACGATCGTGCCCCTGCACTCCAGCCTAGACGACAGAGCGAGACCCTGTCTCAAAACAAAACAACAACAACAACGAAAACCAATCTCTCCTAGCTTCTGCAATGTTTCAGTGGCTTAACACAATGCGAGTTTATTTCTTGGCTCACATGAAGTCCATATGGGTCAGGCAGCCCCCTTCTAGCTTGTACCACTATCATCTGGAATAGTGGTCTGTAAGGTTGCTGGAATAGAGAAAGAAAGAGATAGAGGAGATATAGTTCCTCTTCTTCTCTTTTTGAGATTGCCATTTTCTTCTCTTTTTGAGATTGCCATTTGTAGAAAACTATACACATTTTCCCTACCTTGCTTTTTTCTTTTTTTTTAATTATGGGAAAATATGCATAACATGATATTTACTGTGTTAACCTTTTTTTTTTTTTTAGAGGGTGTCTCTCTCTTTATTTTATTCTGTAATTATATAAAATATCTACACAATTTCAAAATGTAATCTACAAAGCAAGGTATATTCAAATAAGTCTAGCTTATATCCCTGTGTTTTCTACCCTGTTGCCTCTTTTCCACTATAGTTAACAATTTAAAATTTAAATCTATTTTTCTTTGTAATATATAAGTAATAATATATCTAGATTTATCTCCCTCCTTACTCAAAACTATACACATTTTCCCTACCTTGCTTTTTTCTTTTTTTTAAATTATGGGAAAATATGCATAACATGATATTTACTGTGTTAACCTGTTTTTTTTTTTTAGACAGTGTCTCTCTCTGTCACCCAGGCTGAAGTGCAGTGGCGCGATCATGGCTCACTGCAACCTCCACCTTCCTGGCTCAAGCAATTCTCCTGCCTCACTCAGCCTCCCGAGTAGCTGGGACTACAGGCACATGCCACAACACCCAGCTAATTTTTGTATTTTGGTACAGATAGGATTTCACCATGTTGGCCAGGCTGGTCTTGAACTCCTGACCTCAGGTGATCCACCCGCCTCGGCCTCCCAAAGTGCTGGGTTAATAGGCATGAGCTACCGCACCTGGCTGGATTCTTTCTTTCTAACTGGTAATATTCTTGTGCTGCTTTTCAAAATTAGAATTAGAATATTGGCATTAAAAGAACCCTGAATCCAGAGTTGAGTCGATCTTCTAATTTAACTTTCTCTAGACCACATATTTATGTCAGTCAACATTTATTAGACAAAGTGCACTGAGCACTTAGGATGCATCAAGAACTGTTGGGATTGTGGGGATACAACATTGTATAAAATTTGCTTCCACTCTAATTAGTTAGAACATCAGATTGTAATTACTTGTTTGACCTATGACCCAAGTGTTTTATTATTAGATTGTGCTACTGACTGAAATCTTATGCGTATACCATGAGCATATTTTTGAGTTGTACAATTTCACTTCCTCTTTCTTTCTCAAGAATGACCACTTTTACTGTTGGTAATACAAATTTCCCCTTTTGTTCTTTGTATTTCTTTTTTCATAAAATTAAATCAGGAAGCCTCATTTCACAGATTTCGTGAAATCGTCTACCATCTACTCAGAAAAATGACACCTCAAACCTTTTAAGCACCAGAATAACTAAATCTATACTTGCAGTGAGCCGAGATCACACCACTGCACTCCAGCCTGGGCAACAGAGACCCTGTCTCAAAAATAAAAATAAATAAATAAATCCATACTTGATGGCCCGGAGCCTACGATTTGACATTAATATGCAGCACAAGAGATCAGCAAGTATGGCAGGGATATGAAGATATCTTATATGAAGGTGGCATTAGATATAAAGAAGGAATTGGAGTTGTATTCAGGTAACCAGGACACTTGGGTTCCAGTGCCAGGTCCTCCCACAAATTAACTGGAATACTTTGGACAAATTCCCTAAACCTTAGCTCTTCATCTGTAAAATGGTGCTGCTAAACTAACTGAAAGTCCCTTTTCATATTAAATTTCTACACTTTTATGATTCTAGAGAGAACCATAAGAAAGAGAGAGTGGGCTGGGCGCGGTGGCTCAAGCCTGTAATCCCAGCACTTTGGGAGGCCGAGATGGGCAGATCACGAGGTCAGGAGATCGAGACCATCCTGGCTAACACGGTGAAACCCCGTCTCTACTAAAAAATACAAAAAGCTAGCCAGGCGAGGTGGCGGGCGCCTGTAGTCCCAGCTACTCGGGAGGCTGAGGCAGGAGAATGGCGTGAACCCGGGAGGCAGAGCTTGCAGTGAGCTGAGATCTGGCCACTGCACTCCAGCCTGGGCGACAGAGCGAGACTCCGTCTCAAAAAAAAAAAAAAAAAAAAAAAAAAGAAAGAGAGAGTGAAATAGCTGGGACAATTAGGAAACTGAAGAAGAGGGGAAAAAATGGGGGCAAAGGAAAATTCTAAGAACAAAGAAGGCAATAAAAATAATTCAGAACAGCAGAAAGCAAGAGAGTAAAGTAAAATATGGTAAAAAGGAGAAAATAAAACATTAAATATTTTCTTGGAATTGCAAAGATAAATCACATGAGATTTCATTTTTAAGTCCAAAGAGAAAGAAGGAATCTGGTTATTTGTATTTCTCTTGCATTAAGAGACAATCTTCAGGAGTTATTTTGACTTGTCTCTCTATGGTTTCGCAATTCTAAAGAAAAAAAAAAAAGCCGGGTGCGGTGGCTCACGCCTGTAATCCCAGTACTTTGGGAGGCTGAGGTGGGTGAATCACGAGGTCAGGAGTTCGAGACCAGCCTGGTCAACATGGTGAAACTCTGTCTCTACTAAAAATACAAAAAATTAGCCGGACGTGGTGGCGCATGCCTGTAATCCGAGCTACTCAGGAGGCTGAGGCAGAAGAATCGCTTGAACCCTGGAGGTGGAGGTTGTAGTGAGCCAAGATTGAGCCACTGCTACTCCAACTCCAGCCTGGGCGACAGAGCTAGACTTCGTCTCAAAAAAAAAAAAAAAAAAAAAAAAAAAGGCCAGGTGCGGTGGCTCAAGCCTGTAATCCCAGCACTTTGGGAGGCCGAGACGGGCGGATCACGAGGTCAGGAGATCGAGACCATCCTGGCTAACACGGTGAAACCCCGTCTCTACTAAAAATACAAAAAACTAGCCGGGCGAGGTGGCGGGCTCCTGTAGTCCCAGCTACTCTGGAGGCTGAGGCAGGAGAATGGCCTAAACCCGGGAGATGGAGCTTGCAGTGAGCTGAGATCCGGCCACTGCACCCCAGCCTGGGCAACAGAGCAAGACTCTGTCTCACAAAAAAAAAAAAAAAAGGGAGAGAGCTGATGTCTACCTGTTTGAGTTGTCAGATTGTTAAAACTAGCACATAGCAGTTGTTGAGTGAATAGAAGCTTTTGTAGGAGAGGGTGGAGAAAGAATATTGTGGGGTGAAAGGAGGTAGCTGGGGTCAGGAATGAATCATTGAATTTTGTTGGGCTGCTTCCAGGCTCAGAAAGAATGCTTACATTTAATGATTTCATCCAACCTCCAAACAACGCCCGTGACAGAAACAGATCAGGGGAATAATGCTTAGCTCTCAGCCACCTGACTTCCATGACAATGGGTCCCTGTTGTCGGGTGTTGTGTGAGTGGCTTATTCTGGTTCTGTTGGTAGGTCAAAAATTTGCTGAGGTGCAGAAGCAGCACTGTACAAACGGGAAACAGTGGCTCCTGAACAAACAGCTGCTTGGTACAAAAGAAAAGAAGGAAGCTTCTGTTCCTGGCCTTTCTCATCCCGTCCTCTCTACTCTTTTCACCTGTCCTAGTTTTGTTGCTCTTGGGGTCAGAAGTAGGGTGCATCTGTCTGTAGCTTACCCTTTACCCTCTTACGGTCCATGAGACCTTGGCAAGTTCCTTTTGTGCTCCGCCCCTCATTTTCCATGCCCCTAAATGGAAATGGTCATGTGTATTAAACAGACTGATGGTGTCTACCACAGTCTTAAGCAGAATGGAAGCTCAAATATGTTGATTATTCTTACTATATGTTTTTCCGTCTGTGAACATCCCTCTCCTTTCCTTCTAAAGAATACATGAACTGTTTAGAACAAAACACTCCATTTCAGGACAAGTTTCCTCTAAAAAAAACAAAAACAAAAACAAAAAAACGCTGTTACCAGCTTCAAGGATGGGGATGTGAAAATGTTGTAATGGAAAAACTGCATATAGAGAGACAGTCTGTGAGATGGTAAGTTTCAAGTCATAGAATCATGAGTCTTAGAGATGGGAAGAACATCTAGAGAGAGCTTATTGAGAAAGACATTCCGGGCTATTTCAACAGTAAAGATGATGCTATCTCCATTTTTGGGGGGAGAGTCATGGCCTTTGGTAGTTTTAAGTGTATTTACCACTAGGTAGTAATATCTTGTTTTCAAACTGATTGTTGCTGATTGAATCATGTCCCCTTAAAGATTTGCTCAAGTCCTAATCCCTGGTACCTATGAATGTGATTTTACTTGGAAATAGATCCTTTGTAGATCTAAAAAAGTTAAGATGAGGTTTTACTGGAACACTAGTTCAATGACTGGTACCTTTATAAGGGGAGAAAAATTTGAACACTGATACAGACACAGACATACAGGGAGAGTGCCGTGTGGCAAATGAGACAGAAATTGGAGTGATATATGTACAAGCCAAGGAACACCAAGAATTGCAGGCAGCCTCCAGACGCTGGAAAAGGCAAGGAAGGATTCTCTCCTGGAGGCTTCAGAGGGAGCCTGGCCCAGCCAACACCTTGATTTTGGATTTCTAGCCTCCAGAATTGTGAGAAAATACATTTCTGTTGTTTACCGCAACCCACTTTATGGTCATTGTTACAGCAGCCCTAGAAAACCAATACGCTGATCAAATGACCACATCTCTTTGTCCCCTCTCTTATTTTATTTATTTATTAATTCACTTATGTTTTATACAGATGGGGTCTCACTATGTTGCCGAAGCTGGTCTCAAACTCCTGGGCTCAAGTAATCCTCCCACCTCAGCCTCCCAAAGTGCTGGAATTACAGGCATGAGCCACTGTGCCCAGCCCCTTCTCTTATTGTAATCAGTAGACTAATCCTGGTTCTCAATAGCCTTGAGATTTCTGATGGAAATTGTAATATCATTATTAACATATTTTTTTGTTTTGTTTTTTTGAGACAGAGTCTCGCACTGTTGCCCAGGCTGGAGTGCAGTGGTACGATCTTGGCTCACTGCAAGCTCCGCCTCTTGGGTTCACACCATTCTCCTGCCTCAGCCTCCTGAGTAGCTGGGACTACAGGCGCCCACCACAGCGCCCAGCTATTTTTTATATTTTTAGTAGAGACGGGGTTTCACCGTGTTAGCCAGGATGGTCTCCATCTCCTGACCTCGTAATCTTCCCAAAGTGTTGGGATTACAGGCGTGAGCCACTGTGCCCAGACAATATATTCTATTTTTACATTAAAATAAAATATATTTGGATTGGGGAAACCTTCTGACGACTGAGTTGGTAAGCTCCTAGGAAAGACAGAAACTTACCCTCCAGGCACTGTCCTGCGCAGCTACCAGATGCTGCAGGGAGAACTAGGCATCCCCCAACGATGTGACGCTTCAGTTTCACCATCTGTGAACGCTGCTGATATTTCCTTCCTGCTACTTCAGAATAAAAATACGTCTTTAAAGTATTTTGAGCTCTATGGAGCCTGCTATAGAAAATTAGAGGTAGCATCATGATAATCTTCCTTCATCTCCTTTTTTTTTGAGTCTCACTAGGTCGCCCAGGGGGCTGCTTTTTTTTTTTTCTTTTTTTTTCTTTTTTTTTCTTTTTTGACTTCCCTTCTTCTGAACTTGCTATTCACATCTTGTCTTCAAGACATTTTCTCCTTGGTACCTAGCAATAGTTTTTGTTCTGATGTCATTGGTGATTCCACACCTATGGAAAGGTGTTATTTTCCATTTTATCAGGAACTCAGGTATTTATTCCAATCGGTTCGTAGCAGAGAAGAATATTTCTTTTGACTATTCCTGCTCTTGTTAGGTTGTAAAGATAAGTAGAATGGGATGCCTCGCTAGCGCTGTGAGCTGTTGTTGTTGTTTATAATATGTGAAATTGATGTAAACCCTCCCGACTTCAAGTTTTTGAAACCTCCCACTACTGCAATGAGTCAGATAGAACCAGGAACTGACACTAAGCTGATGACCCGAAAAGGGATCCTTTGCTGAATTACACCATCATTAGTGAGAAACTCCCTGATCTCCTACTTGCTAACTCCAAGGAAGGTTCTATTTTGCCAGTTGAAAAAGAAACCCAGCCACAGGTGGTGGCGTATGCCTATAATTCCAGCACTTTGGGAGGCTGAGGCAGAAGGATCACTTGAGGCCCAGAGTTCAAGACCAGCCTGGGCAACATAGTGAGACCTTGTCTTTACAAAAATAGATAGGGATATTTTTGTATGTTTCCTTTCTGGCTCCATTATAACCTTCTTCTAGAGCGTCTTTGTCCTCAAACCCTAAGGAAAATATGAATAGCTGTTTGGTTTTGTTTTTCAGTGCATACAATCTTTGGGCTCTTATTCTGTCTGTAAAATCTAGACATTTTTGTTGCTCATTGCTCACCTTCTTAATTTTTTTTTTTTTTTTTTTTTTTTTTTTTTTGTGAGACAGAGTTTTGCTCTGTTGCCCAGGCTGGAGTGCAATGGCATAATCTTGGCTCACTGCAACCTCTGCCTCCTGGGCTGAAGCGATTCTCCTGCCTCAGCCTCCCAAGCAGCTGGGATTACAGGTGCCTGCCATCCAACTAATTTTTGTATTTTTAGTAGAGATGGGGTTTCACCATGTTGACCAGGCTGGTCTCGAAGTCCTGTGATCCGCCCACCTCAGCCTCCCAAAGTGCTGGGACTATAGGCGTAAGCCACCGCACCCAGCCACCTTCTTAATATTTTTAAGAGGAAGATACTTTCTCACATTGGGTGTTGATTATGATTGACGTTTTTGTGATTTAAAAAAAAAACCTGTTTATTCTCAGTGTGCTTACTCAGTCAGAGAGTCTGAGTATTATTTTTAGCACACGGCAAACATGTTATTTTAGATTAGACTAATAAAGAAACTATGTCAGTTTCTTGACTTTTTTTTCCACTTTCTCAGTTAAAACATATTTTCAAGATGTCTCTGAAAGGATCTTATTGATTGATTGACTGAGACTGGGTCTTGCTCTGTCGCCCTGGCTGGAGCTCAGTGGCACAATCATAGCTCACTGTAGCCTTGATTTCAAGTGACCTTCCAGCCTCAGCTTCCCAAGTAGCTGGGACTACAGGCATTTGCCACTACACCTGGCTGATTTTTTTTTTTTTTTAATTTAGTAGATACAAGGTCTCGCTTTGTTGCCTAGGCTGGTCTTGAACTCCTGAGTTCAAGCAATCCTCCCACCTGGGCTTCCCAAAGTGATGGGATTATAGGTGTGAGCCACTGTGTCTGGCCTGAATCATTTTTAATAGGCACTCCCATTTATCCAAGAACCTTAAGAGTGTATCAGTCATGAATAGGTTGTTGCAAGCATCTGGTTTCTATATGTCTATATTATTTCACCAAGAGTATATCAGTCATGAATAGGCTGTTGCAAGCATCTGGTTTCTATATGTCTATATTATTTCATATATTTCATATTGTGCATAGGGAAGGGACTCCACATTTTGTAGGGCAATTTGGATAGGCCCTAAGGTAGGGAATGATGGGGGGAGGAGGGAAGAGCAGGTAAGCTGATGATAAGATCTTTGGCTGGTGTTATGGGCTGAACTGTGCCTTCCTGAAATCTACATGTTGAAGTCCAAACCCCCAAGTACCTCAGACTGTGACTGGGTTTGAAGACAGGGCTCTTAAAGAGCTGATTAAGGTAAAATGAGGTCAATAGGTTGGGCCCTAATACAATATGACTGATGTCCTTGTATGAAGAGAAGATCAGGACACACACAACACATAAACCTGAGATAATTATGTGAGGACTCAGCAAGAAGAGGCCAATGGTAAGTGAAGGAGACAGACTGCAGAAGAAATCAACCCTGCCAACACCTTGATCTTGGACTTTGATATGGTTTGGCTGTGTCCCTACCAAAATCTCATCTTGAACTGTAGCTCCCAAAATCCCCATATGTTGTGGGAGGGGCCCAGTGGGAGGTAATTGAATCATGGGGGTGGTTACCTCCATGCTGTTCTTGTGAGAGCAAGTGAGTTCTCACGAGATCTAATAGCTTTTTTTTTTTTTTTTTGAGACGGAGTCTCCCTCTGTGGCCCAGGCTGGAGTGCAGTGGCCGGATCTCAGCTCACTGCAAGCTCCGCCTCCTGGGTTCACGCCATTCTCCTGCCTCAGCCTCCCGAGTAGCTGGGACTACAGGCGCCCACCACCACACCCGGCTAGTTTTTTGTATTTTTTTAGTAGAGACGGGGTTTCACCGTGTTAGCCAGGATGGTCTCAATCTCCTGACCTCGTGATCCGCCAGTCTTGGCCTCCCAAAGTGCTGGGATTACAGGCTTGAACCACCGCGCCCGGCAATAGTTTTTTTATAAGGGAATTTTCCCTGCTTCACTCTGCTTCTCCTTGCTGCTGCCATGTGAAGGACATGTTTGCTTTCCCTTCCGTCATGATTATAACTTTCCTGAAACCTCCCCAGCTCTGCAGAACTGTGAGTCAATTAAACTTCTTTCCTTTATAAATTATCCAGTCTCATGTATGTCCTTGTAGCAGTGTAAGAATGGACTAATACAGACTTCTAGCATCCAAAAGTGTGAGGATGTAAATTTCTCTTGGCTAAGCCTGCCACTCTGTCACACTTTGTCAGTTAGACTGCAGCTTGAGCAGTCTAAGACAGCTGGGTGCTGGCCACATGATCTTCCCCATTCTGGAGCTCAGCTTGAAGGGTAGGGGAGGGGCGGGGAGGAGGATGAATGACAAAGCCATCTATTTGGCCATCTGCTTCATACAGCTTTGAGAGCTAGGAGCAAGTCGTCAGATACAGGTTGGCTGCAGAGTTGGAGCCTTCTTGAGAGCAGGGAAGGGGAGAGGAAGTACGAATAACAATAAAACATACTCAGGTAGTGGGGGCAGTGGGAGAGGCTGCAAATAGTCACTATTTAACAGTTTGGCTGCTGTCATACTTCATTCCCTCATGCTGATGTTTTACTTTTCCTTAAGAGTAAATAGATCTGTACTCTTTAAAAATAGAAGGAAACAATATGATTAATTTAGACAGGCTTCTATTACTCTCTACATGGCCTTTTCTTTCTGAGTGACTATATTAGTCCATTTTCATGCTGCTGATAAAGACATACCTGAGACTGGGTAATTTTTTTTTTTTTTTTTTTTTTTTTTTTTTTTTTTGAGACGGAGTCTCGCTCTGTTGCCCAGGCTGGATGGAGTACAGTGGCTGGATCTCAGCTCACTGCAAGCTCCGCCTCCCGGGTTTACGCCATTCTCCTGCCTCAGCCTCCCGAGTAGCTGGGACTACAGGCGCCTGCCACCTCGCCCGGCTAGTTTTTTGTATTTTTTAGTAGAGACGGGGTTTCACCGTGTTAGCCAGGATGGTCTCGATCTCCTGACCTCGTGATCCGCCCGTCTCGGCCTCCCAAAGTGCTGGGATTACAGGCTTGAGCCACCGCGCCCGGCCGAGACTGGGTAATTTATAAAGAAAAAGAGGTTTAATGGACTCACAGTTCCTCGTGGCTGGGGTGGGGCTCACAATCATGGTGAAAGGTGAAAGGCACGTTTTACATGGTGGCAGGCAAGAGAGAATGAGAGCCAAGTGAAAGGGAAAACTGCTTATAAAACCATCAGATCTCGTGAAACTTATTCACTAGCATGAGAACAGTATGGGGGAAACCACCCCCATGATTCAACTGTTTCTCACTGGGTTCCTCCCGCAACACACGGGAATGATGGGAGCTACAATTCAAGATGAGATTGGGGACACAGCCACACCATATCAGTGACATAGGAATTGGTATATTAAAGGGAGCAGTAGAAGCCATTCAAAAAAAGGTACAATCCCCCTTGGGCACGTTTACTGGGTTAGTGTTCTCCCCACATTCCTGTCCACCAGCAACCTGTGAATGTGACCTTATTTGGAGATAGGGCTTTTGGCAGATGTAATTAGTCATTAAAATGAGATCCTACTGGATTAGGGGGGTGGGTGGGCTCTACATCCAATTTGACTGGTGCCCTTATAAGAAGAAGAGAACTGGGTGGGTGCGGTAGCTCACACCTGTAATCTCAGCACTTTGGGAGGCCAAGGCTAGAGGATCTTTCGAGCCCAGGAATTTGAGACTAGTCTGGGCAACATAGGGAGGCCCTACCTTTCCAAAAAAATAAATAAGCCAGGCATGATGGCATATGCCTGTGGTCCCAGCTATTTGGGAGGCTGAGGTGGGAAGATTTCTTGAGCCCAGGAGGTTGAGGCTGTGGTAAGCTGTGATGACACCACTGCACTCCAGCCTGGGAAACAGAGTGAGACCCCATCTCTTAGGAAAAAAAAAGAAGAATGGAACTGAGAGAGACACGTGCAGACAGACAGGAGGAAAATGCCATGTGACAGTGGAGGCAGACATTGGAATGATGCAGCCACATGCGAAGGAACGCCAAGGGGTTGCCAGAAGCCATGAGAAACTAGGAAGAGGCAAGGAAGGATCCTCCCCCACTGCCTTCAGAGAGCACATGGCCCTGCCAATGCCTTGATTTCAGACCTCTAGCCTCCAGAATTGTGAGATAATAGATTTCTATTGTTTTCAGCCACCCAGTTTGTGGCATCTGGTGATGGCAGCCCTAGAGAGCTGATACAGGGAGCAGTGCAGGGACAGGCACAGTGCTTGACAAGTGCTTGTGAATTTCGTACAGTAGCTGCAGGTCCAAAGAAGAGATCTCAAACCTGTGTTAGGATTATACAAGTGGTACAGTGTCAGCTGGGTGCAGTGGCTCACACTTGTAATTCCAGCACTTTGGGAGGCTGAGGCAGGTGGATTGCCTGAGCTTATGAGTTCGAGACCAGCCTGGCCAACATGGGAAAACCCCATCTCTACTAAAAATACACACAAAAAAAATTAGCAGGGTGTGGTGGCGTGTGCCTGTAATCCCAGCTACTTGGGAGGCTGAGGCAGGAGAATCACTTGACCCCGGGAGGTGGAGGTTGCAGTGAGTCAAGATCATACCAGTGCACTCCAGCCTGGGCAACAGAGTGAGACTCTGCCTCCAAAACAAAACAAAACAAAACAAAAAAAGAAAAACAAGTGGTGTGAATTATCTAGCACACACCCACAGAAATAGTTTCCTTCCCTTTCAAACATACTGCACGACAGCAACTACTGACCAAAATCCCTTGAGGAGATCTCTTGAGGGTATTCATCTGCACAAGTAACACGTACAAAGGGCTTTACAGCCAGAGAACTCATCACGAACTGAGAGGTGATTATTCTTCCTTCAGTGCAAAGAATCTTCTACATTCTGAAACATCAGGATAGCTGCTTAGGGGCATAAAGGCAGCTAGCTTTTGAGAAATTTTTCCATTTATGAGAAAGAAAATCATCATTTAGCAACAAGAACAGGAAGATAAGTATTGGAATCATAATGTTTTCTTAAATTTTTCAGACTTCAACTTGAAGTATGGAAGTATGACGCCCATGTTTAGTGTATGGTAGGCTTGTCTTTTCTGCCAAAAGGGATTGTATGAAGATTGGCAATGCAGATATTTGAAGCTGATTTTATTTGTTTGTTTGTTTTGAGGCAGGGTCTCCCTCTGTTGCCCAGGCTGGACTGCAGTGGCACTATCATAGGTGGCTATAGTCTTGAATTCCTGGGTTCAAGTAAGCCTCCCACCTCAGCCTCCCAAAGCAATGGGATTACAGGCATGAGCCACTTCACCTGGTCTGAAGCTGATTTTGAATGGAATAGCATTGTTCCCAGGTAGGGAGTTACATGAGAAGCTGAGTGGTGCAGTAGAAATCATGCTGGGTTAGAGATTCTGATATTGGTTTCTATGAGGCCTGTTGTCAGAAATTTGTTGCCTGACTGTGGGCAAGTTGCTGCAACTTGCCAAGTCTTCATTAGGCTGGGTAAGTGACTGCTGGATTCTCTATCCTTCCCCCACTGAGTGGGAGGGGAGGATATTAGCCCCTGTAATGAGTGTCCTTCCAAAAGATATGTCCAAGTCATAATTCTCAGTACTTGTGAATGTGACTTTATTTGGAAGTAGAGTTTTTGAAGATGCAATTAATTTAAGGATCTTGGGATAAGATCACCCTGGATTAGGATGGGCCCTAAATCCAATGACCAGTGTCCTTTCAAGAGACAGAAAAGGGGAAGACACACAGAAACATGGGGAGGCCTGGCGTGGTGGCACAAGCCTATAATCCCAAAACTGTGGGAGGCAGAGGCAGGAGAATCACTTGAGGCCAGGAGTTCAAGACCAGCCTGGGCAACATAGCAAGACCCTGTCTGTATGAAAAAAAAAGAGTATATGTTAGGCTGGGCATGATACCCAATGCCTGTAATCCCAGCACTTTGGGAGGCTGAGATGGGTGGATTGCTTGAGTCCGGGAGTTTGAGAGCAGCCTAGACTATATGGCAAGATCCGGTCTCTATAAAGTATCCAAAAATTAGGCATGGTGGTGCATCCCTGTAGTCCAAGCTACTCTGGAGGCTGAGGTGAGAGGATCACTTGAACCCAGAAGGTTGAGGCTGCAGTGAGCCATGATCATGCTGTTGCACTCCAGCCAGGGCAACAAAGTGAGACCCTGTCTCAAAAAAAAGAAAAAAAAAAAAAAAAAGAAAATCACACACACACACACACACACACACACACAAATAAATAGAAACCCATGGAAGAAGGCCTAGTGAAGATTCATATGAGGGTGGAGTCAGAGACTGGAGTGATGCACTATAAGCCAACACACACCAAGGGTTGCGGGAGCCACCAGAAGGTAGGAGAGAGGCATGGAACAGATTTGCTCACAGAGTCTCCACGAGAAATTGACCCTGTCAACACCATGACTTTGGACTTGGCCTCCAGAACAGTAAGATAATCAATTTCTGTTGTTTTAAGCCACCAAGTTTGTGGTCAATTGTATGGCAGCTCTAGGAAACTCATATAGACCTCTACAGGTTAGGAGGGGGCACTGGCCCAGCAGGCCCTCTGACATGCTTTGGCTGTGTCCTCATCCAAATCTCATCTTGAATTCCCACGTGTTGTGGAAGGGACCTGATGGGAGATAACTGATTCATGGGGGCAGGTCTTTCCTGTGCTGTTCTTATGATAGTAAGTCTCACGAGATCTAATGGTTATTATAAGGGGGAGTTTCCCTGCACAAGCTCTCTCTTTGCCTGCTGCCATCCATGTAAGATGTGACTTTGCCCCTCTTTGCCTTCTGCCATGATTGTGAGGCTTCCCCATCCATGTGGAACTGTAGGTCCATTAAACTTCTTTCTTTTATAAATTGCCCAGTCTCAGGTAGGCCTTTATCAGCGGCGTGAAAACGGACTAACACACCGTCTCCACTAGGAACCCCCCAGGAATCATCACTGCGTCTGATGATGAGACGCCAGGGCTGCCCATCTTTGTCAGGCCAAACACATGGGATTCTGAAAGACGTTGTATTTGTTTCCTGTGGCTGCCATAACAAATTAGGACAAACTTGGTGGCTGAAAACAACACACTTTTATACTTTTAAAGTTCTGTAGCACAAAAGTCTAAAATCAGTCTCACTGGGCCAAAATCAAGGTGTTGGCAGTGCCTTTCTCCCTTCAGAGGCTCTAGGGGAGAATCAGTTTCTTGTCTCTTCCAGCGTCCAGTGGGGGCTGGCATTTCTTGGCTTGCTCATCTTTTTTTTTTTTTTTTTTTTTTTTGAGACAGAGTCTCACTCTGTCGTCCAGGCTGAAGTGCAGTGGCACGATCTCAGTTCACTGCAACCTCCGCCTCCCGGGTTCAAGTGATTCTCCTGCCTCAGCCTCTTGAGTAGCTGGGACTACAGGTGCATGCCACCACACCCGGCTAATTTTTTGTATTTTTAGTTGTGATGGGGTTTCACCATGTTGGCCAGATTGGTCTCAAACTCCTGACCTGGTGATACGCCCGCCTTGGCCTCCCAAAGTGCTGGGATTACAGGCGTGAGCCACTGCGCCCGGCCCAGTTTGCCCATCTTAAAGAAGAGCACCTTCAAATATCTCTTGGCTTTGTCTTCCTACACTTTCTCCCATGTGTGTAAAATCTCCCTCTGCCTCCTTAGACAGAGTCTTGCTCTTGTTGCCCAGTCTTGAGCGTAGTGGTGCGATCTCGGCTCACTGCTGCAACCCCTGACTCCTGGGTTCAAGCAATTTTCCTACCTCAGCCTCCCGAGTAGCTGGGATTACAGGCACCCATCACCACACCTGGCTATATTTGTGTATTTTTAGTACAGATGGGGTTTCACCATTTTGGCCAGGCTGGTCTTGAACTCCTAACCTCAGATGATCTACCTGGTTCGGCCTCCCAAAGTGCAGGGATTACAGGCATGAGCCACCATGCCCAGCCCTCTGCCACCTTCTTACATACACGTGATTGCATTTAGGGCCCACCTGGATATCCTAGGATAAGATCCTTAATCACATCTGCAAAGACCCTTTTTCCATATAGATAACGTTTACAGGATTCTGATATCATTGAGGGCCATTACTCAGCTGACTGCAGGGGGTTAGACATGATGGAAATGTCAGACAAGCGAGTGAAAGCCATCCCCGGATAGGAAGCTGCACCTTCATCCCACCATACCACTCAGGGTGAAAGTAATGTGGGGCAGGCCTCTCCGTTCAGGGCTTCAGAGATTATTCTGAAGATGTGCTTAGGCAAAGCTCCCAGCTCTCCAAGGTCCGTTTCTCCCTATGTAAAATGGAGATAAAATATAAAATTTTCTCTACAAGGTTGTTAGCAGAACTATTTGAAGTTTTTGAAAGGGTGTCTTAAACTATAGTGTTACAGAAATGTTTATACTTTTAAAAAATCTATATATGTAAAGTTTTCCTTCCCAAAATCATTATTTGACAAATTCCTAACATATGTGTGTGTGTATATGTATATGTGTGTATATATATGTATGTGGGTATATATATGTGTATATATATACCCACATACATATATATAATAGTAACAGAATTATATGTATTAAGAGAATATTCTGGCCCAGGCACGGGTGGCTCAGGCCTGTAATCCCAACACTTTGGGAGGCCGAGGTGGGTGGATCACAAGGTCAGGAGTTTGAGACCACCCTGACCAATATGGTGAAACCCTATCTCTACTAAAAATACAAAAATTAGCCGGGCGTGGTGGGGGCACCTGTAGTCTCAGCTACGCAGGAGGCCGAGGCAGAAGAATCATTTGAACCCAGGAGGCGGAGGTTGTAGTGAGCTGAGATGGCACCACTGCACTCCAGCCTGGGCGACAGAGCAAGACTCTGTCTCAAAAAACAAAACAAACAAACAAAAACAACAAAAAAAGAGAATATTCTGAATGGATACTATGTGTTTTCTCCAATTTTTTTTTTTGAGACAGAGTATTGCTTTATCACCCAGCCTGGAGTATAGTGGCGTAATCTCAGTTCACTACAAAATCCACCTCCAGGGGTCAAGTGATTCTCGTGTCTCAGCCTCCCAAGTAGCTGGGGTTACACGCATGCACCACCACGCCTGGTTAATTTTTGTATTTTCAGTAGAGACGGGGTTTCACCATGTTGGCCAGGCTGGCCTCCAACTCCTGGCCTCAAGTGATCTGCCTACGTCAGCCTCCTAAAGTGCTGGGATTACAGGCATGAGCCACCGCGCCTGGTTTTCCCCTAATTTTGGATTGTCTCCTGCTCTCCTTTAATTCCCCTCCCAGTACGAAATGTCCTAACCCCTACCTTGGAAATTCCAACCCTTCCCACAGGCTGGAACCTGCCTTCTATCTCCCCAAGTATCCCATAATCCCTACCACTACAGCTCTGATGGCTCTGGAGTTGGGGGGCAGTGAGCCTGGATTCCTATGAATTGGTGGAGGACTGTGATTCCTTGCTGCTTCCAGGCAGTGCCTTAACCAGCAGTGGCTGAGGCCAGGTTGGTCCTGAATCCCCCAAGGACAAGCACGCCTTGCCACTGAGTATTACATTTTTTCCTGAAACCACCCAGTCTAGCATCACACGATGAAAACACTCTCTGCCTATTAATAGTACTTTTGAATCTACTCCTGGAAAATCTATACCCTGGCATTACTGAATCAAAGATGCTTCCTAGCTCTATTTTCAATATAAGGGCTCCACATGAACTGGGAATAGCTCTGTCTGAGTCATTGGGATGAATGGTGCCATCTTTAAACATAGTTTCCCATCTCTAAATTTATCTCTAAAACAAATGTGTGTATGTGTGTGCGTGTGCTCATCCAGCTCCATAATTGTTATTGGATTAGAGAACTGGAGGGAGCAGAAAGTGTATCTGAGCTCAGAAGAGGAGGAGTGGCTAAAAGGACATGACAGAATGATCACAGAGGGGAGACAAGCCAAGAGAAGACAACGAACAGGCACAGATCCTCCTGGGATGTAGAAGCACAGAAAGTTCTTTGCTGCTAGCGATGGGGCAAGAACTGTGATGGCTGAAGCTTCTTCCAATAAGGAGGGTCCTCTTTAGAAAGGAGAGTACAAAATAGTGAATACAGAATTAGGGCTTTGGATGAAATCAAGGAGTCTTGAAGCTTAAGTTTCTTTTGCCCCAGGACAAATCCTCTGTCTCTGGCTGGGAATCAAGGCCAACATGCAACTTATAGTTACATAATTAACATCCATTACTTCTATATTCTGGTGATGTGAATTGAGCTAAAAACGTGAATCCCTTACATATATAAAATTAAAATGTGTTTAGTTTTACATATATATGTTACTATATATATTAAAAAATATATATTATATATGTTAGGAATTTGTCAAATAATGAGTGTAGAGGGGAAAACTTTACACATAAAATAGGTTTTTTTTTTTTTGAGACAGAGTCTCGCTCAGTCAGCCAGGCTGGAGTGCAATGGCATGATCATGGCTCATTGCAACCTCTGCCTCCTGAGCTCAAGTGATCTTCCCACCTCAGCCTCTTGGGTAGCTGGGACTATAGGTGCGCACCACCACACCCAGTTAACTTTTTCATATTTTTTGTAGAGATGGGGTCTTGCCATGTTGCCCAGGCTTGTCTTCAACTCCTGGACTCAAGTGATCCATTCGTGTCAGCCTCTCAAAGTGCTGGGATTATAGGCCTAAGCCACCGCGCCCAGCCATAAAATAGATTTTTAAAAAATATATGCAAAATAATGTTTTGATAACTCTTTAGAGTTTAAGACACCCTTTCAAAGAGATGACTTCATTTAGTTCTGATGACAACCTTGTGAAGAACATTTTATATCTTTTTTTTTTTTTTTTTTTTTTTTTGAGACGGAGTCTCGCTCTGTCACCCAGGCTGGAGTGCAGTGGCCGGGTCGCAGGATCGCAGCTCAGTGCAAGCTCCGCCTCCCAGGTTTACGCCATTCTCCCGGCTCAGCCTCCCGAATAGCTGGGACTACAGGCGCCCACCACCTCGCCCGGCTAGTTTTTTGTATTTTTTAGTAGAGACGGGGTTTCAAGAACATTTTATATCTTATCTCCATTTTGCCTAGGGGGAAACTGATCTAGGACAGCTGCGAGATTGGCCTTAGCACATCTGGCTGGTGAATAGGTGAGGTGGGTTGGGACCCCAGTGACACTTGCCAGTGTTGACTGGGGGGTATATACAATTGGCAGGCTGTTCTGCTTCCTAGGGCTGGGGGTGGGTAGAGGAGAACAAGAGAGCAGAGGCCACCGCAGCTGCCCCTTGGCACTCATTTCTTCCCTTGGATTTCTCAGCTCCAGGCTCCACAGGCAGAAGAATCAGTAATTCGCTCCAAATAGGAGCAAATGCGGGGGCGCGGGGCGGGGGGTGGGGGGAGGCTCTGGGGAATCACTTCAGATCCAATGCTTGTCCCTCTCCGCAGGCAGGCAGCAGCCCTGCAAACTTGCTGTCCTCCTCTGAACCAGACTGTCTAGTTCCAATTAGGAAATCACAAGGGAAAAAAAGTCCAGAGACCAGCCGGCAGCCTTTGAACGTACGGACCCTGCATCAAATTGTTTATAGGACACATTTTGTTCCCATTCAAAATAAAAACACTTGTTACTGAATCCCAAAGGGGAAATATGTTTATGCTGAGATGATGGGCTAGACTTGTTAATGTTTGAGCGTTTCTAGCCTTTCCTCTTCCCCCTGCCCCAGCCGCAGCTAGAGAGTTTTCTGGCTTAGCTTTGTGCTTTTTTCTCCCCCCTGCGCCCCGCCCCGCGCCCCCCCTCATCCTCTGGAGAAGGCCAGGCCTTGCCAGGGGAAATAGCCCTAAGTGGTTTCGTCAGATTTCACAACAAAGAACTGAAAAAGGTGCTGGAGGGAGAAAGCTTTCTTGAATTTTGAGAGGAGAGATATGGGAATATTTGTGCTAGATGAGGACAATGGTGAGAAGAAAAAAAAAGATGTAAAAGAAATTATACAGGGCTTTAGAATATTTGAGAAATACACACAAAGGATTTGAGTTTTCTCAAATTGTTTTTAATTGTATAGAATGAATTTTTTTTTTAACCTCAATGTTGCCTGGACTGAATCCCACGGATTGTAGCTTTATAAGCATCGTACCTACAAGTTAGAATCCCCACTCGATTAACTCAGAGAACAGCAATGAGAAAAGCCATGAGAAATGATGTGCCACTTGGGAGTAACTGAAATGTGAATATCTTGCAGGGTTTCAGAAGCAGCAACAGCACTCTAACCCTGAAATTAGAGTGAGGGCCAAATTTTCAAAATATATTTGCCACATTTTTGCAGTTGGTCTCTGGTTACCCATCAGAGTTAAAATCACCATCTTGGGAACTTGTAAATCACATTTCATGCTTCATTCGCTCCCCCCGCTGCCCCCGCCTCTATACCCCCATGGCTTTGCTTCTGTAGTCAGAAGCTGTCCAAACACCCCCACCTGCAACACACATCCCCTCACTGTACTTCTCAGTCTTGTTGGAGGATTGCTGTAAAATTGAAGGGAAAGAACAGCACTATTAGGAAAACCAAAACCCCATGTTTCCTTGTCACTAAGTGCAACTTTTATTAAATGGTGAAACGCTGTAGGATATTATTTTCTTTAACCAGGAGAAGTAACGATAGGTTCAAAATCCACTGGGCAGCTTTTAGGATGTACCAACTTTCTACCAGAGTAACATCCCCCTGTTGTTTTTCTGCGCAGTGCAAAGCATGATTTGAAAAATCTCTAACATGATTATCTAACAATGCATTTTTTTTTTGAGACTGAGTTTCTCTCTTGTTGCTTAGGCTGGAGTGCAATGGCATGATGTTGGCTCACTGCGACCTCTGCCTCCTGGGTTCAAGCAATTCTCCTGCCTCAGCCTCCTGAATAGCTGGGTTACAGGTGCGCTCCACCACGCTCAGCAATTTTTTTTTTTATTTTTAGTAGAGATGGGGTTTCTCCATGTTGGCCAGGCTGGTCTCAAACTCCTGACCTCAGATGATCCACCCGCCTCGGTCTCCCAAAGTGCTGGGATTACAGGCGTGAGCCACTGTGCCCGGCCAGAGGTAAAAGACTTTAGATCCTTAGGTAATACACTGCCTAAAAATATGTTTTGATGTGTGGTAGAGGAATGATTTGTGTATATGTATATACACATATATACATATATGTGTATATACGTATATATGTGTATACACATATATACATATATGTGTATATACATATATATGTGTATATACATGTATATATGTGTATATACATGTATATATGTGTATATATATATACACACACATTAGTTTTTTAAGGTGTAAAACATTAAGAGCACATGGTTTTTTTTTTTTTTTTTTTGAGACGGAGTCTCGCTCTGTCGCCCAGGCTGGAGTGCAGTGGCCGGATCTCAGCTCACTGAAAGCTCCGCCTCCCGGGTTTACGCCATTCTCCTGCCTCAGCCTCCCAAGTAGCTGGGACTACAGGCGCCCGCTACCTCGCCTGGCTAGTTTTTGTATTTTTTAGTAGAGACGGGGTTTCACCGTGTTAGCCAGGATGGTCTCCATCTCCTGACCTCGTGATCTGCCCGTCTCGGCCTCCCAAAGTGCTGGGATTACAGGCTTGAGCCACCCCGCCCGGCCTAGCATATGGTTTTTTAAAAAATCAAGAGCATAAAGCTGTATCAAGACATCTCATGTATCCCATAAATATACACATCTACTATATATCCACAAAAATTTAAAAAAAAAAGTGCATAGAAATATAAAGTGAAAACGTCTCCATCCTCCTTCCTATGTTCCTCATTTGCTTTCACAGCCCCTCTACTCACCACCCCCATTTCTATCCCTCAAAGGGAACTAGATTTTGTGTTTTGTTTCAGAAATGTTCTGGACTTATAAAAATATAATCTCTCTTCCATTCCCTCATTTTAAAAACTCAAATGGGATACTAGAAAATTCTGTTCTGCAATTTGGACTTTTTCTTTTCTTTTTCTTTTTGAGACAGGGTCTCACTCTGTCACCCAGGCTGGAGTGCAATGGTGTGATCTCAGCTCACTGCAACCTCTGCCTCCCAGGTTCAAGCGATTCTCCCTCCTTCAACCTCCTGATTAGCTGGGAGTACAGGTGCATGCCACCATGTCCAGCTAATATTTGTATTTTTAGTAGAAACGGGGTTTCACTATGTTGGCCAGGCTGGTCTCAAACTCCTGGTCTCAAGTGATCCACCTGCCTCAGCCTCCCAAAGTGCTGGGATTACAGGCATGAGCCACCATGCCTGGCCTAACTCGGACTTTTTCTATTTAACAGTGCATCTGGACATTTTTTCCAAATTAGCTTATTTAGAGCAAATGAATTTTTTTTTTAATTGAAGAGTAAATGCATAACAGAAAGGAAGTGAGAGACAGCTGGTTTTAGACGACTATGAAATTATCACTGAACAAAGTTAATTATCTTCTCTGCAAGGACAGAAGAGAAATATTAGATGCAGAAAAGACATGCTCTCTCTCGCACACGCACACACGTACACATACACACAAATAATTATGGCTGGTTTAATCAATTTTTTTTTTTTTTTGAGATGGCGTTTTGCTCTTGTCACCCAGGTTAGAGTACAATGGTGCAATCTTGGCTCACTGCAACCTCTGCCTCCTGGGTTCAAGTGATTCTCCCGCCTCAGCCTCCAGAGTAGCTGGGATTACGGGCGCCCATCACCATGCCCAGCTAATTCTTGTATTATTTTTTTGTAGAGATGGGGTTTCACTATGTTGGCCAGGCTGGTCTCAAACTTCTGACCTCAGGTGATCCACACACCTCAGCCTCCCAAAGTGCTGGGATTACAGGGATTACAGGTGTGAGCTACCACACCTGGCCTAAATTTTCTTTTCTTTTTTCTTTTTTTCTTTGAGATGGAGTTTCGCTTTTGTTGCCCAGGCTGGAGTACAATGGCGCGATCTTGGCTCACTGCAACCTCCGCCTCCCGGGTTCAAGTGATTCTCCTGTCTCAGCCTCCTGAGTAGCTGGGATCATAGGCGCCCGCCACTACGCATGGCTAATTTTTGGTATTTTTAGTAGAGACGGGGTTTCACCATGTTGGCCAGGCTGGTCTTGAACTCATGACCTCAGGTGATCTGCCCGCCTCAGCCTCCCAAAGTGCTGGGATTACAGGCGTGAGCCACCATGCCTGGTTCCCCATTTTTTTTTTTTTTTTTTTTGAGACTGGGTCTCACTCCTCGCTCTCCTGCCCAGGCTAGAGTGCAGTGGCTCAATCATAGCTCAATGTAGCCTTGAACTCTTGAGCTCAAGTGATCCTCCCACCTCAGCCTCCTGAATAGGTCCTTGACAATTTTATCAGGCCATACAATGAAAGAGCCAGTAATTGTTAACCCCCAAAGTATAGAAGTGAAAAAAAAGTGGTCTTCTACATTAAATAAAATGGCCTCTTTTAGGCCTGCATGACAGTCTTTCTTGTAGGGACTTTCCTTTTTCTTGGTCCATGGTGCTTCTCAACTGAACTATTTTATTTTATTTTATTTTATTTTAGAGACAGTCTTGCTATGTGACCCAGGCTGGAGTGTAGTGGTGCCACCTCGGCTCACTGCAACTTCCGCCTACCAGGTTCAAGCGATTCTCCTGCCTCAGCCTCCCGAGTAGCTGGGATTACAGGCACCCACCACCTTGCCTGGCTAATTTTTGTATTTTTAGTAGAGACAGGGTTTCACCATGTTGGCCAGGCTGGTCTTGAACTCTGGCCTCAAGTGATCCGCCTGCCTTGGCCTCCCAACGTGCTGGAATTAAGGTGTGAGCCACCTTGCCCAGCCTGAAGAACTTTATATATGTCAAAGTGCTCCAACAGTACAATTTCCAGCCATCCTTGATGAAGTTATGTGAGGAGGTAGCATAAGTTTGCTGGCTGATAAATCCATGAGAAATTGGCTGTTTGGCCAAATGTAAAAAATTGACTTGTGTGTTAGTCTGTTTGGGCTAAAAAAAAAAAAATACCATAGACTGGGTGACTTATAAACAACAGAATTTTTTTTTTCCCCAACAGTTCTGAAGGCTGGGAAGTTCGAGATTAAGGCACTGGTAGATTCAGTGTCTGGTGAGGGCCTGCTCTCTGGTTCTTAGACGCACATCTGTTTCCTTGAGATGCCCTTATGTGGTGGAAGGGGCAAGGGACCTTGCTGGGGTCTCTTATAAGCGCTCTAATGAGCTAATTACTTTCCAAAGGCCCTGTCTCCTAATATTATCACCTTGCAGGTTAGAATTTCAACATATAAATTTTGGGAAAGCAGTCCATTGCATTCTACCCTCATGGTTCTCCAGAGAAACAGGAACAATAGAATATATATACATATGTAGAAGAAAATTTATGATGAGCGATTGACTCATGAGATTATGAAGGCTGAGAAGTCCCAGTCTACCTTCTGCAAGCTGGAGAACCAGGAAAGCCTGTGGTATAGTTCCAGTCCAAACCTAAAGGCCTAAGAACCAGGGAGGTCAATCTGGGTCTGAGACCCCCGAACTATATCTGCTCCGATATCTGCAGGCAGGAGGAGATGAATGACCCAGTTTAACAGGGAACGCATTTGTTCTTCTTCCACCTTTTTATTCTATTCTTGTCCTTAAGGATTAGATGACCACCACATCGGTGAGGGGAGTCTTCTTTACTCAATCTACCAACTCAAATGCTAATCTCTTCCAGAAACATCCTCACACACACATACCCAGAAATAATGTTTTACTAGCTTTCTGGGCAGCTCTTAGCCTAGTCATGTTGACACATAAAATCCACCATCACAGCTTGTGAGTGTTTGGGGTCCTTAACCCTAAAGTTAAGCCACCTGTCACACCTGCAAGCCTGGCACTTTGGGAAGCCGAGGCGGGTGGATCACGAGGTCAGGAGTTCAAGACCAGCCTGGCTAACATGGCGAAACCCTGTTTCTACTAAAAAAACAAAAAATTAGCTGGGCGTGGTGGCTCATGCCTGTAATCCCAGCTACTCAGGAGGCTGAGGCAGGAGAATCACTTGAACCTGGGAGGTGGAGGTTGCAGTGAGCTGAGATCGCGCCATTACACTCCAGCTTGGGCAACAAGAGTGAAACTCTATCTCAAAAAAAAAAAAAAAAGTTAAGCCACCTAGACTGCTGACCTGCAACATGAGCAGCCTCCTGGCAGGCAGGGGGAGGGGGGAATATATTTATATAAATATAAATCTCTTCTTTTGGGAGATTTCTCACAGACAAGACTTAAGAAAGTTCTCACAGACAACAAACAAGACTATGAACAAGTTGACAGAAGACAGGAGATGATGTTAAAGTCAAACCTCACCAGAGGACACCAAAATCTAATCCAAAGATCTCAGAGACAAATAATAAATCTGACACTGAAGGGCTAAATCGGTCATCAGAGTTGGCTTATGTACCATCATTATTTGTGTAGGTTTAACCACGTGGATGCATTTCCTCACACTGATTTCAGCACTGGAAGGGAATACTTACTCATCATCTCTTTTCATAAATAAGGACACTGAGACCAAATGAGATTGAGTGAACTGACCAAGATCACACAGAACTGGCTAGAACCAAACTCCTTAGTGATTATACTTAAATTAGCATACATATGCCATACATGCAAAAGAAGATATATAATATGTATGATGGTCATCCATGTTTAAAAAGGAGAGCAGGCTGGGCGCGGTGGCTCAGGCCTGTAATCCCAGCACTTTGGGAGGCCGAGACGGGCAGATCACGAGGTCAGGAGATCGAGACCCTCCTGGCTAACACAGTGAAACCCCGTCTCTACTAAAAAATACAAAAAAACTAGCCAGGCGAGGTGGCGGGCGCCTGTAGTCCCAGCTACTCGGGAGGCTGAGGCAGGAGAATGGCGTAAACCCGGAAGGCAGAGCTTGCAATGAGCTGAGATCCGGCCACTGCACTCCAGCCTGGGTGACAAAGCAAGACTCCGTCTCAAAAAAAAAGGAGGGCAGCATCACGTGAACTTTCCACTAAAACCTGGGTGGCATCGGGCAGGAGGACCTTGAATTAGGAACCTAGAAGAGGGTGATGAGGCTGGCAAGTTAGCCACAGGCCGAGGATAGGCCAGCCAGGGAGTGGAGAGGCTGCAGGGGCCAAGGTTCGGGAAGTTCATAGCAGAAACAAGCAGAAACTGTGGCAGTAGACTGGGGATGTGACATCTACCAGGGACAGAAAACATGTGCTCTTTTCACTCATTTTGTTCAGCCAGGCTAGAGCTGTGCCTACCCCACAGCATGCGTTTGGAGCCTGAGGAAGACAGCAGTGTGCATTGGGGTCAGATAGATTACAGAAGCATCACCCCTCCATGTTTTCCTCTCTCCTAAAGACTTTGCTTGTTAACTTTGGATTTACAGGTAACCAAGCCCATATGATGGCATTAGCTAATGACTGACTGCTGTTTTTTCTAAGCTGCTGTCAGGCAGATTTTACTAATTAATTTCATTTAAAATAGTGGTGTTCAAGCCCGACTGCATATTAAAGTCATCTGGGGAGCTTAGAAAAAACAAACAAACCGACGCCAGAGCCCCACCCCAATTAAATTCTGATTTAATAGGTCTAAGGTCCAAGCATTGATATGTCTGAAAAATTCCCCAGGTGATTCTAACAGGCAGCCAGGGTTGGAACCACTGATTTAAAACATCAGGAAAAGTTCCAATGAACTAATCAATTGTTTTAAAACAGAACAGCATTGTTTTCTTCACATCTGGCAATGTAATTCATAAAACAATAATGAAATAATTTGCAGGATACAACGTCTTCATAGGATTTTCTCATTCTCATTTTTGCTAAGTCAACATATGGCTGAATTCAACAATCAATCTGAAAGTGATGGTTTCACTAAAGCTTCTTATAGCTTCATTACCTTCTTTCTCCAAATCACATCACGAAGATTTGATAGAGTAACTACCTCCCTGGACCTTTATGTTGAGGTGTCTGGACAGCACAGAGGCATGGTACTTAGAAAAGATTCCAGGACACTTTGTTGTCATTGGACTTTCTGTGCTATGGAAATTCAACACTGTGGGCTGCAACAATTAGTCATGTGGAACTCCTTCCTACTTTTGTACCCTCTCACTTTTTACTTGGGCAAAAGGTTAAAAGTATTGCCTTCTAAGAAGTCCCATTCGGGCACCCCTCTCTCTCGCAAGAGAGAGAGAGCTGTTCTCCCTTCTCTTTCTTTTGCCTGTAAACCTCCGCTCCTAAACTCAAAAAAAAAAAGTATTGCCTTCTTTTTCTCATCTCCTACCTCTTGTCTTTTTCTCTTATTTCCGATTCAGGCATTAGAGAAGATAAGGAGTTAGAAGTAGAAAGACTCACTGATTTATAGAACTGGGAGTGTAATAAAAGGTCATTAGTTCAACCACCATCTGAGACCAAGAGACTTCCCCAAGATCACACAGCTAGACAGTCCTGCAACTGGCCCCGGAAGTGGGGGCCTCATTCCCCAGACCCATTCTGTTCAGGACACCAACTGGTTTTTCAAGACAGACTGAGCTCAAGGAGGTTTGGGGGAGACTCCTCCTTCCCCAAGAGGTTCTCCATTCATCTTATCCTCGCCAAACGATATTCCTTCCGCTTGCTTCATTAACTGGCTCCATTTGTGAAGTCTTCTCCAACCCGCCCTGCTTAATTCGGGAAAAACAGCAGCATCTGTACATTCCTCCTTTCCTCCTCGCTCTTTAGCCCTGTGCTGCTAATGCTTGTGTGTTTTCTATTGTTACATGCTCTCCCTCGTTGATGTGCATTTATTGAATGCCTCTAGTTGTCAAACTTCTAATAGGAAATACGAAAACAAGACGCCTTCGCTTGGCTGGTGATGAACCCCTGTAGCCAGGCCCCGAGGTCTTGCCTGGTTTCGATAGGGGCAGGCAGCGCAGGCCCGCGGGGAACGTACCCCGCGCCGCCCCGGGAGAGCGGGTGTGGGGCTGGATCGCAGGACTCGGCCTGGCTTTAGAGGGCCTGGTGAAGCGTGAGCGCCCGCCGGCACGGAGGGGAGGCCCCAGCGGTGGGCGCCTGTTCCCAAGGCCGCGCGGAGGGAGGCGGCCAGCCCAGCCCGACTCGGCCGAGCTCCCGGGAGGCCACCGGTGGCCACAGCAAGAAGGCGGGCGCGCCGGGGGAGGGGCCTGGGGGAAGAGCGGGAGGGGTGGGCGGAAGGAGGAGAGGGAGGAGGAAAGACCCGCGGATAGGAGCTGGGAGGAGACACCTAGGAGAAGGCGGAGGAAAGGGCAGGAAGCGGGAGGGAACTGAAAAGAGGAGGAGGCTGAAAGGCGGAGCCGGGGGCTCCGGGAGAGGAGCCGGGCCCGGGGCGGAGCCGGGGAAGGGGCGGAGCCGGGGGGAGAGGCCTCTACGGCCGCCACCGCTGCGGCCGGGGCGCGTTCTCCTCCTACCGGTCGGGTGCCCTGGGGCGTTCCCTCGGCTGCTGCTCCTCGGCGCCGTTCCTACCCGGCCGCTCCCCGAGGCGCGGGCTCTGGCGGCCGCGACCGACTAGGAAGCCCCGTGCGCCGCCCGCGGGCCGCCGCCTCCCTGGGCGCGCGGGGCTGGCATGGAGCTCTTTCAAGCCAAGGACCACTACATCCTGCAGCAGGGCGAGCGCGCGCTGTGGTGCAGCCGCCGCGACGGCGGCCTCCAACTCCGACCTGGTGAGGCTGGCGGTGTGGGCTGGGGGCGCCCCGGGCCAGGGCGGGGAGAGGAGGGGGCGCGGCCAGACCCCTCAGCCTGGCAGGAGGAGCAGCCTGCGGGCCTGGCGAGGCGGGGCGGGGCGGGCTGCGAGCGCGCGAGCTGTCATTATTCCCTGACTGGAGGGAGCCTGGCCTTTCTCCGAGGGCAGCGCCGAGCCCCTGCCCCAATGCGGAGCAGAGGGGGCTGGCGACCCTCGTCCCTCCCACCGCGTCGCGCGGCCGCCCTTGGGGCTTGGGGCCCAGGCCGAGGGGAGGGGGTCTCCCGGGCAGAAAGTTCCAGCAAGGTGCGCCTGGCCTTAAAGGCCTCTTTCTCCTTGGAGTGGTTCTTACATGGCCTTCGCCAGAAGTTCTGGGTTCGAATTCGGATCTGGAGCGGTTGCGCTAGTTCCGTCGACGGCTCTGCTGGACACTCACTCCCTGTTGCCATCCCATGTATTCTTGGTTCCTTATTACTAAAGGTGTGACTTCACTATGGTTACCTCATAGGCACTCGGTTTAAAGCCTTTGTCTTTGGCTTTAATACCGCAGCATAATTAAACTGTATTGTAACGTATAATTTTGAGATTTTTGTGTGACTTGATGTTGTGCGACACAAAATGTATTGTGGGTCCATGTTTGGTGTCATGTAAGCTGTTCGGAGAGGCTTAAGTCTACAATTAGCTTGCTTTAGGAAAATGTGTGTGCAATTTGGTTTTAACAGAGCAGTCCCTGCCCTCAGAGCGCTGACAGTCCAGTTTCTTGTAAGATGGGGCTGGGTGGCACCTGCCCCTTTTGGCTTTCCAATCCTTTCCCCATATCACTCAGAGGTTCTTTCACTTAAGGAAAAGTGAGAGGATAGAGTTCTTTCAGGCAGGAGCCAGAGCTTTTCAGACTGACTTGTAATTCTTATGTGCAGTCCAGACAGAAGGATTACATGATATGAATTGAAAAGGATAAAAGTTCAGATGAGCTTTTCAGATCACAGCGTGGTACCACTTATAGGATGGCTTTTAAGGACAGGCCCTTTAATATATTATTCCCAATCCCCACAACAACCTTACAGGACACGTGTGGGATCCTCTTTTTCAGGTGAGGAGAAAGGAGTGAGAGGTTATTAGTAATTCGTTCGGGGTCACAGCCTAGAGTCGAGACACTGACACAGAGCAGTTCTGTGACCTCCAGAACACTTTTGGGCAGGCCCCACTGCTTTCTTAGGAAAGCCTACTAGTTGCTTTGCCAGAGCAGTGAAGGATAACTTATTTTTTTCCCAGGCTCTGTCTGTATTTTCTTGCTATTATGTTTTATTTCCTCTTTTTCAGAGTAGAGGATAAACTCCTTGGCCCAGATAAAGTTCTTGATGATCTTGGGATAGAGTTGTTGTAGATAGGCTAATTTTGGCCAGTCTTCTGTCATTCTCTTCTCTGATTTGACCATTTGCCTGGCTTTCTCTCCTTCTCTCCTTTCACTCCCCCAAATTTGGGTAAGGCTTCAGTACAGCTTGAAGTAAAGCAGATTTCAAAATTCCTAGGTTGTCAAAAGAGTCAACTCCTTGGATTCTAAAAGTTTAGACTATTAGAGCTGGATGGGACTTAAGATCGTCTCCAACTCATCTGACAACAAACTTTTCTACACCCTAGTTTCTTCAACTATAAAGGCTAACCTGCGCCTAGATTCTGTCATGAAGCCATGCAGTTTGGATTACTGTTTATCCAAAGTCCATGTCAGAAGGCAAATTTAAAACTTTTTTGGGGGAGTAAAGTAGCTATAGCCTTTGCACTTGAGATTATCATACTTTTTAGAATATAGCGGGCCACAGACCAAGTAGACCAAATGTCTAGAGGAAGGAAGAGGTCATATTTCAGAAGTGACAGCCAGTTTTGATCTTAAGGTGTTCGGGATAGCCAGGGAATAAAGAATCCCATGCACTTGATTTTCCCATAGTTTATCCTCTCCGGGACTGAAGATCCTTTCTAACTAATGGCTATTTAAGAATGGCATTTTAATTGAATAAGTGCTTTTCAGATCTTTTTCTATATATGGAATCATTTAACATTCTCTTTATTTTATTGGAATTTTTCCCTCTGCTTTTTCCCCTCTGTTTTGCTGCTGTTTGTAGTGACAGCATTTAAAATCTTTCATTGTTTCCTACTGGTTATTTAGCTGAATAGATGACTAAGTCCTTTTCTTTTTTAAAAGGGCAGTATTGTAAGCTTGAAAAAGCTTGTGGGCATCGTGGTTTTTACATTCGTGGCTATTGAACAACCCGAAACAAGAGTTTTCCTTTTTCTAGAGACATCAGAAGGATAAGTAATGATGATATTTAAGATGAAAATACTCATTTAGCCTGGAATGTTTGTTACTGTCATCCCCTTTTCCTACCTAGTTCATTCTGTAAGACCCAGCTCAGATGCTACCCCTCATCCTTGGGGCAGAATTATTGGCCACCTTTATTATAGTGTTTCCAGGCATTTTCTACACTTAGTGCACACTTCAGTTCTAACCCTATGCATCATCATATAATAAAAGTTTGCCTACTTCTTCCCCAGTGGGAAGTCCCAGTGTGTTCCCCAAGGCAAGGGCTGTATTTACTCCTCATCTTGGTGTCTCTAGGCTTTAGAGTACTTAGGACACAGAAGGCGTTTTTGTTTGAGTTGAGCTGAATTAAAGTTAAGTCTAAGTTCTCTCTCAGTAATATCATTGCCTTAAAAATAAGATGTTGTGTTATGTTTGTTGCTCTTTTTAGGCCTGTTTTTTTGCGGGGACGGGGAAGGGGTGGGGCGGACGGGCGGTGGACAGAGTCTTGCTCTGTCTCCCAGGCTGAAGTGCGGTGGTGTGATCTCGGCTTACTGCAACCTCCGCCTCCCGGATTCAAGTGATTCTCCTGCCTCAGACTCCCAAGTAGCCGGGACTACAGGTGTGTGCCACATCACCCAGCTAATTTTTGTATTTTTTGATAGAGACAGGATTTCATCATGTTGGCCAGGCTGGTCTCAAACCCCTGACCTCAGGTGATTGCCCACCTCGGCCTCCCAAAGTACTGGGATTACAGGCTTGACCCACTGTGCCCGGCCTCTTTTTAGGGCTGTTTTGAATATATTTTAATTGGAGTGGAAAATCTCTGTCCATTTAGTTAAAGAAATATGAGGAAAGGTACACCAGCACTTGTATTGTATTTCTATCTGTTGTAGCATTATCTCATTATCTTTTTTTTTTTTTTTTCTTCTGACACAGGGTCTTGCTCTGTCACCCAGGCTGGAGTGCAGTGGCGTGATCATGGCTTGCTGTAGCCCCTACCTCACGGGGTCAAGCTATTCCTCTCACCTCAGCCCCCCAGGTAGCTGGGACTACAGGTGTGTGCTACCATGCCTGGTTAATTTTTTTTTTTTTTTTGGTAGAGATGGAGTCTCACTATATCACTCAGGCTGATCATGGCCTCCTGGGCTCAAGTGATCCTCCCACCGTGGCCTCCCAAAGTGCTGGAATTACGGGCATGAGCCACCACACTGGGCTTTTAATATATCTTTTTGGTAGTATTCCTTACTTTCCTCTTTAACATTATTTAAACTTTTTCAGTTTTTTTTTCTCCCAGCTAAAAAACCAAGGATTTTTTTTTTTCTGGTGTTTCTAATTTTTTTAAGGGTAGTGAGTAATCTGTATTCATACATAGCACTGTTTTTTGATAGATGCATTTGTCTATTGTAAGATAATGACTACCAGAGAAAAATATTTTGGTTCTTTCCTTTCCTTTTCTTTTTTTTTTTTTGAGATGGAGTTTTGCTCTTGTTGCCCAAGCTGGAGTGCAATGGCGTGATCTCGGCTCACTGTAACCTCCGCCTCCCAGGTTCAAGCGATTCTCCTGTCTCAGCCTCCTGAGTAGCTGGGATTATAGGCGCCTGTCACCACGCCTGGCAAGTTTTTGTATTTTTACTAGAGACAGGGTTTTGCCATGTTGGCCAGGCTGGTCTCGGACTCCTGACCTCAGGTGATCCACCTGCCCTGGCCTCCCAAGGTGCTGGGATTACAGGCGTGAGCCACCGGGCCCGCCCTGGTTATTTTATTTTCTACAGGGAAGATGATAAAGCACTGTGTAAACATTCAGTAATCTTCTGAGAGTAGAGTCTAATATCTCAGGATAAGAATTGTAATTTAAAGACTTAAAAAGAAATATAATACAATCCACTTTAGGGGAATGGTAATATGGTCTTATCTCGGTCTTAAAATTGCTTCCCCTAGTCCTTGTGGCTTTGTCTGATATGACAGTATTACATAATTTATAGCTGTGTGTAAATTATATAATAATTCACATTCTGTTCTGAGACTGAGTGACCAAGAGATCTCAAAGCATCTGTCATACACATAACATTCATAAACTTAGAAACTATATATGGAAAGGTGATACTGTAATTGATGAATGCCAGTGAACTTTTTCTTTCTGAGATGGAGTCTCGCTCTGTTGCCAGGCTGGAGTGCAGTGGCGTGATCTTGGCTCACTGCAACCTCTGCCTCCCAGGTTCAAGCAGTTCTCCTGCCTCAGCCTCCCCGGTAGCTGGGACTTTAGGCACGTACCACCATGCCTGGGTAATTTTTTGTATTTTTGGTAGAGATGGGGTTTTACCATGTTGGCCAGGATGCTCTCGATCTCTCGACCTTGTGGTCCGCCTGCCTCGGCCTCCCAAAGTGTTGGGATTACAAGTGTGAGCCACTGTGCCCAGCCTGAACATTTTTTTTTAGAGGAGTACTAGGTATTAGTTAGAATTCACAAAAACATTAAAAAATTTTTCTGTTCTTCTCAGAGTTAATTTTTGATAATGAAATTATTTTTACTATGTCATATGAAGTTAACTTTTTTGAATGAGAAATCATAATTATGGAATTGAAATCCACCTGGAATTTTTTTTTGAAGAATCATTTTTTTGAAATGATTCTGTTTATTTGGAGTTTTGTAGCATTTGGTATTGACTTAAAGAAAAAAAGGATTTTGAACTTTATCTTTTTAAAAAATTATGTTTATGGCGAGGCGTGATGGCTCACGCCTGTAATTCCAGCACTTTGGAAAGCCGAGGTGGATGGATCACCTGAGGTCAGGAGTTCAAGACCAGCCTGGCCAACATGGTAAAACCCTGTCTCTACTGAAAATACAAAAATTAGCTGGGTGTGGTGGCGGGCCTGTAATCCCAACTACTCGGGAGACTGAGGCACGAGAATCGCTTGAACCCGGGAGGCAGAGGTTGCAGTGAGCTGAGATGGCGCCACTGTACACTAGCCTGGGCAACAGAGTGAGACTGTCTCAGAAAAAAAAATTGTGTTTACTAAAAATTTGCAAATTACCATGACAAAATGTAATAGGGCACTTTAAATTACATATTAAATATGTTTACAAAATCTTTCTAATCATTTTTGTTGTTGAATAACCAGTTTTTTTCTTAGTGTATTTAGTCTTCAGTTTTTATAATGGGTTACTAGTTTTATATCTCGTACTACTTTTTACTCCATATTTTATATTGCTGACAGGCTAACAGTTGGATTGAATAGATCTGTATGTTTATTTTTATGCTTGTACATATTTGTATGACTGTACATTTATTTCCCATTTGAAGGTAGAAAAGACTTATCTTTACCAAGTTTTCACCCCCCAACCCATTTTTGGCTTAAATAAAAGAAGACAAGTGGTTTTGTGTGTGTGTGTGTGTGTGTGTGTGTGTGTGTGTGTGTGTGTGTGTGTGTAGAGAGTCTTGCTCTGTCGCCCAGGCTGGAGTGTTGTGGCATGATCTTTGCCCACTGCAACCTCGGCCTCCAGGTTTCAAGCGATTCTCGTGCTGCAGCCTCCTGAGTAGCTGGGACTACAGGTGCCTGCCACCACGCCCGGCCAAGTTTTTGTATTTTTAGTAGAGACAGTGTTTCACCTCATTGCCTACACTGGTCTCGAACTTCTGAGCTCAGGCATTCCACCTGCCTCGGCCTCCCAAAGTGCTGGAATTGCAGGCGTGAGCCACCATGCCTGGCAGGAGGACAAGGTCTTTCTAAGGTGACTGACAATTTTTGGGATCAGGTTTTACAGATTGAGGGAGGTTTTTGTGTGTATTTTGTTGTCTACATCATTACCTGAGATTGAGTAGCTAATAATAACAGCTTTTATTTCTTGAGCAGTTTTCTTTTCTTTTTTTTTTTTTTTTTTTTGAGACGGAGTTTTGCTCTGTTGCTCTGTTGCTGGAGTACAATGGCATGATCTCGGCTCACTGCAATCTCTGCCTCCCAGGTTCAAGCAATTCCCTCTGCCTCAGCCTCCTGAGTAGCTAGGAACTGGCGACTGCCACCATGCCTGGCTAATTTTTGTATTTTTAGTAGAGATGGGGTTTTGCCATATTGGCCAGGTTGGTCTTGAACTCCTGACCTCAGGTGATCCGCCCGCCTCGGCCTCCCAAAAGTGCTGGGATTACAGGTGTGAGCCACCGCAACGGGCCTGTAATTCCAGCTGCAGCTGAGTACTTTTCTGAGCCAGACATTGTTCCATGACGTTTACATGTATTATTTCATTTCATCTCCACAGTAAACCTTGGGAGGAGGGTTTCATTATTATCCTCATTTTACAGATGAGGAAACAGGCACAGAGAAGTAATTTGACCAAGTTCACAGAGGGAGAGCCAGGCTCTAACCCAGTGTTTGACTGTAAAACCAGGTTTTCCTCAGTATTGACAAAAACGTTTTATGAACCTTTCTACCTTCTTGACTAGAAAGTGTTAGGATTTATATTTTCATGGTTAATAGCTGAAATGTATCTTTAGCTATCCTAATCATTATAGTGCAGCCTGTATAGAGAATTAAATAGCCTCTCAAATGTCAAAGCGAGCACATTGAGGAAGGCGCTATGTAGAAAGAAAAGGCTAATAATGTGATAACTGGTTTGTTCATTGACCCTATGCCTGCACTGACTTTCTTGCAAAATTCATATAGTTACAGGGAATGTTGTTATGTAATGAATTGACTAGTAGTAGTTTTTCCAGGTACGGTCAGTTGATCAGGTTTCTCTTCTTAAGTTTTTGGAACATCTGCAGTTTGGGAAGGGAATAGATACAGGGTAGATCTTTGAGCAGAAACATTGATATGTTACTCATTGGGAACTATTTCCTCCAGGAATGAGCAACCTGAAGCCTTTCTCAGTGTAGCTTTTCACCAGTGCTAGATCCAGTTTCATAGACATCCTTTCAGAGCATGCACAGCAGAGGTGAAATGGAGGAGAAGCCTGTAGGGCAAAACTACCTTCAAAGAAGGGAGAGCCTTTGTAGAATCACTGGTTCCTAGACACTTGTGTTTTGGCCAGGCCCTGGCCAAGACTTGCCAAAGGCATGCTTTAGAGAAGAGGTAGTATCAAGTTTTTTTTTTTTTTTTTTTTTTTTAAGTAGATTGTGAAGGTGCCAGAAACTAAGGTGCACTTACAGCTTGGTCTTTGGGGAACCTGGCTGCATTGGTTCAGGTCCCCGCTTGTCCCACTTGCCTGGCCTAAACACCCCCCTGGCATGGAGAAAGAGGATGAGACTCATCACCTGGCCCATAGCAGGTTTTCTGCGAAAGTTGTATTGAATGAATTGAAATAATTCTAGTCCCTGGTCTACCTTGTATAGTTTGAGCAGCAAAGGGGTTGTAGGGAAGTTTAAAGGGAGAATCTAAGAACAAAAGACTAGAACACACTGCTCTTGCCACCTAAAAAAGTCGTGCAAATTTCTCACTGTCATTTTATTCAGTGAAGTAGGAATTTCACTCTTAAGCCTGTGGAATTCATTAAATTTATTTTCTTTCTGAATAAAAATAAATGGGACCCATAGACTTCTTTATTTTTTCCAAACCGGCCCTTGTGCAGAGAAGGTTGTTGTTGCTAATTTTAGTGATGGAATTTTTATGATGGAATTTGTTCATGTATTTGCAGATAATACTGGACTACTGGAAAATCAAACTAGTTTGATCAAACTAGTTTGGGGTATATCGCAACACATTGCCATGTTTCTTGGGTGCATTATGAATGCATCACCCAAAGATTTATCTAATCTTTGTTTGAGGTGGTTGTTACTCTCAGGTTCTTAAGGTAATGAGTTTGGAAAGTTGTAATTTAAGCTGTACTTCCTTTTTCGTTCCCAAACCATGATTTTTCGTTTTTTTTTAAATAATAGAGACGGGGTCTCACTATGTTGGCCAGGTTAGTCTTGAACTCCTGGCTTCAAGCAGTCCTCCTGCTCAACTTCCCAAAGTTCTCGGATTACAGGCATGAGCCACTGCACCCAGTAGCAGAATCAATCTGCTGTTGATTCAAGACATTCTCAGAAGCATAGTCCAACCTTGTTTTGGCATGGTTTTATGGGGAATTAAATGCATTAGAACTTTACAAACTGTATTACTACCTCTTTGTGTGTCTTTTTGTAAACGGTTCTATTCCTGTTCAAATATATTTTAAAACATAACCTTTAAAAATCTACCTTTGCGGCCGGGCACGGTGGCTCAAGCCTGTAATCCCAGCACTTTGGGAGGCCGAGATGGGTAGATCACAAGGTCAGGAGATCGAGACCATCCTGGCTAACATGGTGAAACCCCGTCTCTACTAAAAAAATACAAAAAACTAGCCGGGCGAGGTGGCGGGCGCCTGTAGTCCCAGCTACTTGGGAGGCTGAGGCAGGAGAATGGCATAAACCTGGGAGGCGGAGCTTGCAGTGAGCTGAGATCTGGCCACTGCACTCCAGCCCGGGCAACAGAGCGAGACTCCGTCTCAAAAAAAAAAAAAAAAATCTACCTTTGCAAACAGAGGTTTGAGAAGTAGCAGCAATGTCACAGAGCCTCTCGTCAGTCTAAGTCCTTAGCTGATGTAAGTCATAGTCATTATGTGTCAGCTGCCCATAATTGAGCTGGGGAGAACGTTTGAGTCAGTATGTTTAACAACGTAGGGAAATAATGATTGTTAAAGGTTATCGGTAGCTATTGATAACACATTAAGTGATAATGTATAAATAATATTTGTAAAGTGAGGATGAACACTGAACATTCAGCATTACAGTACCTTCACAAGACTTACTGGTGGTATCTTAATTAAATCACATGTTTTTAGGATGACTCATTTTCTGGTTGTTGGAGACTCTTAAGGGATCTGCTTTCATTCACAAAATAGCATCCACACATTCTTGCTTTGGTAAGTCTGAAATACAGGTTGATTTTAGGTCAGTGTTCCCTGATTTTTTTTTCATTTAAGTTATTTTATTTTAATTTCAGGTTCCTTCAAGTTTACCCTTGCGTTTTTTCTTTTTTTTTTTTTTTTTTTTTTTTTTTTGAGACGGAGTCTCGCTCTGTCACCCAGGCTGGAGTGCTGTGGCCGGATCTCAGCTCACTACAAGCTCCGCCTCCCGGGTTCAGGCCATTTTCCTGTCTCAGCCTCCCGAGTAGCTGGGACTACAGGCGCCGCCACGTCGCCCGGCTAGTTTTTTGTAGTTTTTAGTAGAGACAGGGTTTCACCGTGTTAGCCAGGATGGTCTCGATCTCCTGACCTCGTGATCCGCCCGTCTCGGCCTCCCAAAGTGCTGGGATTACAGGCTTGAGCCACCGCGCCCGGCCTACCCTTGCATTTTTTAAACTTGATAGTGGGATACTTTAAAATACTGAGGCAATTTTCTTTATGAATCTCATTCTTTGAAACAGCTTTTCACTTTGAAGTTAACACTGAATTTCAAATTTCACAATTTCTGCAATGTCAATATGGATGATTTGAAGCAGTTATCTAACTGAAATGTTAGGAAATTAAAAACATCCCATAATGCTCTCAATTTTAGTAATTCGCAGGTATAATATTGGTGTTTCGCAGTATCATTATACATTGTTTTTATACCAGATATAAACATTCTCCTATTTCCGGCTTAAAGAATGTCCTCCCAGGGAGCAACTGTGTTGGGTGGACCTAGGAGTTTAGAAGAGTAACAGTCTCTTTTCTAGGCAGGGACTTCCAGAATTCATCTGTGTAGCTGTGTCATTTACTCCCATTTGCACCTTCCAAATACTTTTCTTGAAGAAGCAGCCCTCACCCCCCAACATCTAACTAATTTAGTATTATGTTTATTTCTCCTAACAAATTATATCGCCTAAAATTCTGTGGGCCGGGCGCAGTGGCTTATGCCTGTAATCCCAGCCACTTTGGGAGGCTGAGGTGGGCAGATCACCTGAGGTCAGTAGTTTGAGACCTGCCTGGCCAACATGGTGAAATCCGGTCTCTACTGGAAATACAGAAATTAGCCAGACGTGGTGGTGAGCGCCTGTAATCCAGCTACTCGGGAGACTGAGGCAGGAGGATCGCTTGAACCCGGGAGGCGGAGGTTGCAGTGAGCCGAGATGGCACCATTGCACTCCAGCCTGGGCAACAAGAGCGAAGCTCTATCTCAAAAAAAAAAAAAAAAAAATTCTTTGAAGTCGTTTAATCCTTTTACAAACAGTTATTGAAGACCTGTCTGCTAGGCATATGCCAAAGTAAAAAGATACTTAAAACACCATCCCCATCCTGGCAGAGGATGTGGCCTGATGGAGGAGAGACACACATTCTATAGAGGCAGATACCCTGATGGAGCTGTAACATAGAGCTCATTTGAGGTCAAGTAAAATGGCAAATCCTAGACCTGATCAGGTTTGAAGGTAGCTTTCTGTTGGTGAGGACTTGTGGTATAATGACTGTACAAACAATTGTAGATGGGATAGAGTAAATAAATTTTGAAAAACAGTTTCAGGAAAAGATAGGAAATTTTTTTTTTTTTTTTTTTTTTTGAGATGGAGTCTCGCTCTGTTGCCCAGGCTGGAGTGCAGTAGTGTGATCTTGGCTCGCTGCAACCTCTGCCTCCCGGGTTCAAGCGATTCTCCTGCCTCAGCCTCCCAAGTAGCTGGGATTACAGGCATGCACCACCACGCCTGGCTAATTTTTGTATTTTTAGTAGAGATGGGGTTTCACCATGTTGGTCAGGCTGGTCTCGAACTCCAAACCTTGTGATCTGCCCGCCTCGGCCTCCCAGAGTGCTGGGATTACAGGCTTGAGCCACCGTGCCCGGCCAGGAAATTATTTAAACACCAACTGGTAGAAAGGTTACATCTATTTAATGAAGGAAGTGCTAATTTTATGCTTCTCTGTTAATAGCTCTAACATGAGGAAAGGAAAATACCGATTCTTAGCTCATCTGTGCTTTGATTTAGCTCTCAAAATCCTGTTTTTGAAAGTGATATCAAAAGACAGTTTTGGGGACAGCAAAAGGTGAGGGGTATATCGCAACACATTGCTATATTTCTTGGGTGATGCGTTATGAATGCATCACCCAGGGATTTATCTAATCTTTGTTTGAGGTGGTTGTTACTGTCAGATTCTTAAGGTAATGAGTTTGGAAAGTTGTAATATAAGCTCTACTTCCTTTTTCATTCCCAAACCATGACTTTTCTTTTTTTTTGAGTAATAGAGACGGGTCTCACTATGTTGGCCAGGTTAGTCTTGAACTCCTGGCTTCAAGCAGTCCTCCTGCTCAACCTCCCAAAGTTCTCGGATTACAGGCATGAGCCACTGCACCCAGCCCAAACCATGATTTTTAAATGTGTAGGTTTCCTATACTGCTATTAAGTGGTATACCGTTAAGTTGATATCTTTCATAATTGTGTTCATTTCCATCAGGTCCTCCTAGGCTGAAATGTCCTAATTACATTGTGTGACCTTTCATGAAAGTCCTTTTCTTTAGTTGTCCTCTGTTCTTTTTTGAGTTGCTTTGGGTCTTTTCTTGAGATGCGACAGTTAGGACTTTATGCTTCGTATAGAGAATCAACAATTTTGTGTTTGGATATTGTAGAGTTTAAGAACCAATTTCTAATTTCCTTCATGATGATCAAAACTTGTGCCTTGCTGTGCTGTAATTAGATCCCTTTTTAAATAAAAATGTCTAGAAATTTTTGTTTTTTTTAGAGACAGGGTCTTGCTCTGTCACCCAGGCTGGAATGTGGGATAGCCCACTGCAGCCTTGAACTCCTGGGCTTGGGTAATCCTCCCGCCTCAGCCTCCTGAGTAACTAGGATTACAGGTGGACAGCACCACACCTGGCGAATGTTTTTTTTTATTTTTTATTTTTTATAGAGACAGAGTCTTGCTATATTGTCCAGGCTGGTCTCAAACCCCTGGGCTCAAGTGATCCTCCTCTCTGGGCCGTCCAAAGTGCTGGGATTACAGATATGAGCTGATGTGCCTGGCCTGGAAATTAAGTTTCTTTTCTAGGTGGTATCTCTAATCTTTTAAATATTCTTGTGGTTACTTTTTGAAGTGTATTTCCTTCTGCTAGTTTAGACCATCTTTTATGCCACCTCCCTATATTATGCGATCTTTATGCAGTTTATATTACTTTATTACATGAGAGTTTAAAGTTGTATGTGCTACAGGTATCATCTTTCAGTCAGACTGATAAGACCAAGTTACTAATACACGTCCTTCCCAGTGACCTATAATCATTTGCACTAGTGATTCTCAAGCTGGCTGTACATTAGAATCACCAGAGGGAGATTTAAAGAATACCTATTCCAGGGCCCTGCCCTAATCAATTGAGACCATCTCTGATGCTCAGGGATTAGTACTATCAAGCTCTTAGATGATGATAATGAGCAGCCAGCACTGATAACCACTGAGTTAGATTTAAGACTGGGGAATCACCAGCTGCTAGACCTTCTAAATTGGATTAGCTCTTTAGCTTGTGGAATGCTGGAGAATAATTACCGTTAGAGAGTTCAAGGAAATGTGTATCAAACTTTGCATTTGTAAGATAGCACCTGAATCAAATTATTCCTTAACCTGTTTTCCTGGCCTAATTAAATTCTGAGAATTAAAGCATAGATGAGCTAACAATGGGAGCTTTTAGTTTCTCATTCTAAAACCCTTTTCCTCATCCGTTTGATTTTGTGTTGGTGATTGTCTTTTTAGAGCAGTAATATCCTTTGTCTTTAGCAGGAAATGAAATATGGGTCTGATTATTTATACATACCCTGATACCTTTTTTTTTTTTTTTTTCTTTTAAGACAGAGTGAAAGTGCCTATAAGCTTCAGCAGCTGTGCTTTAAAACCCAGGCTTGTTCTTGGGCCGAGGGAGTGCTTTCATTCTTCCATCTTGGAATGAGTGACTCATGCTCTGTGCAGGCACACAGTACTTAATCAGTTGTTTTCTGTGTACCAGGAAGAGGAGGGCATATGAAAATAGAAGCCATGTACTGCCAAATGGATCTGCAATAAGAGTGGAAATGTTGACCTGATGGGTCAAACAATGAGCTTATTGCAAATACTTATTGGTTTCGGGTGTATGTTACATTATTAATTCACTAAAATTTGGGATTATTTCAAAAATGCTATACTCTTATAAGCAACCCTTCCTTATAGATAACGTTGATGATCTTAGCTTTTACAATTTGTGAATTTAACATTTTTTTTTGAATTTGTATGCCACATTAGAGTATACCTTCTGAAGGAAAGATCAGAAAACAATACATTTGTTGGATTAGATCAGTTACATGGTTATTCTTTGCAGAAGGATAGTATGAGTCTGCTGGCCATTTTCTCTGCCATTCCAGTGCTTTCTGTCCCCAGAGTAGCCATTAATGTGGTCAGTAGGATATCCACTACTGAGGGCAATTGCTGCTTATGCCTGGACTAATACTATCTACACATGTCCTCTGTACAGACAGACTCTTTAATGCCAACTTGTTTTATTTCTTTAGTGAAGAACCACAGATTTTAAATACATACCCACATTTTGAAGTCTCAGCTGTATGCCAGGCGCTATACCAGGCAGCAAAGTCAGAGCAGCTCGACACAACACACATAGTCTCCCTTCTTGTGTCAATTACAGTACCTGCTTCAGGACTTCCTCTATCGTCTTGTGTCTCTTATCTCTATATTAGTATGAGAAGTTATGTGCACCTGCTAGAGTTTTCAGGATAATATAAAGATTTCAAGATAATTTAAATTGCCCAGGCCAGGCATGGTGGCTCATGCCTGTAATCCCAGCATTTTGGGAGGCTGATGCGGGAGGATCACTTGAGTCCAGGAGTTTGAGATCAGCCTGGGCAATGCAGATAGACCTTATCCCTACTAAAAAAAAAAAAAAAAATGAGCCAAACATCATGGTGTGTGCCTGTATTCCCAGCTCCTTGGGAGGCTGAGGTGAGAGGATCGATTGAGTTCAGGAGTTGGAGGCTACAGTTAGTTGTGATCAAGCTACTACACTTCAGTCTGGGTAACAGAGTGAGACCTTGTCTCAAGGGAAAAAAAATATATTGCCCAGAAGTTTTAGGTGAGTCTTTCATTTTAAGAAACCATATTCTCATCATGTATTATATTTATTGAAAGATAAATGCGTTTGTTATTAAAAGCACCTGAAATTAAAAATCCAAGCTCATTCCTGGTTTGTATAAAAGAAGAAAATAAATACATAAATAAAAGTGCCTGCATAGCAAAGACTGATATTTTGGGGCTAACTTCAAAAACAATAAAAACTTAAGATGGTATTCTTATTACACGTCAATGAAAATAAGCAATTGGGAGGAAAAATTTATTTTTACTCTGATGCTTTTTAAAAATTTTGTTCAATAACTATTGAATGAGTGCCTGTTATGCTGGACTGCAGGTGTATAGTGGTAAACTGTAAATTGCCATATAATTAAATAAACTGATAGAGGGGTTCAGACTCAATCGTTTGTCTTTATTTCTTTAATTTTTTTTTTGAGATAGGGTCTCACTTTGTCACCCAGGCCAGAGTGCAGTGGCGTGATCATGGGTCACTGTATCCCTGACCTCCTGGGCTCAGGTGATACTCCCACTTTAGCCTCCTGGGTGGCTGGAACTACAGGTGCCTGGCTAATTTTTTGTATTTTTTGTAGAAATGGTGTTTCACCATGTTGCCCAGACTGGTCTTGAACTCCTGGGCTCAAGCAATCTGCCTATCTCAGCCTCCCAAAGTGTTGGTTTACAGGTGTGAGCTACCACACCCAGCCAATAGTCTGTCTTTTCATTGGTTAGTTGAAACTGTTTACATTTATTGTAACTATAAAATGTATTAGAAGTTATTTCTACCTTTTATTTATGTTTTCCATTTATTATGCTTTCTTTATTTGTATTGCTCCTGCCATTTTCCCCCTCTTTTCTATTGGATGACTGAAATTTTGTCAGGTATCTTTCTGTTGCTCATTAAAAGTTACACTTTCTATTTATATTCTTCTGTAGTTTCCCCAGCCTTAGGACCTCATACTTACTCACATATGGAACTGGAGTTTACCAGTATCCATGTCTTTCCCAAGCATGTTTTTACCTCCCTTGAGATTTCTGCCTTTTCTAGATTCTCCATCTCTCATGTGTATGTAGTGGGTTTGGGGCGGGGGAGGAAGTTTGCAGTCATGCTTGATTTACCATTTGAACCAGAATTTGGTTATTGGGGCTGGATGCTGGATGCCCAGTTTTATGCTGTATCACAACTGCAGGTAATGTTTCCCATTCTGAGAAAATAGAATTCTGGGGCATATCTAGGCATTAAGGTATTTCCATGAAGCATTTATTACTCTGAGAAGGCATTCAGAAATTATGGTTCTACCGTGAGGTTTAGTAATTGAAAAATGTATTGAAGTTGGGTTTTTTCTTTCATACTTTTTTCTTTCTTTTTTTTTTTTTTTTTGAGACGGAGTTTCGCTCTGTCGCCCAGGCTGGGGTGCAGTGGCGCCATCTTGGCTCCTTGCAACCTCCGCCTTCCGGTTTGAAGTGATTCTCCTGCCTCAGCCTCCCGTGCCTGGAATTACAGGCACCCACCACCACACCCAGCTAATTTTTGTGTTTTTTTTTTTTTTTTTTTTTTTGAGACGGAGTCTCGCTCTGTCACCCAGGCTGGAGTGCTGTGACCGGATCTCAGCTCACTGCAAGCTCCGCCTCCCGGGTTCACGCCATTCTCCTGTCTCAGCCTCCCGAGTAGCTCGGACTACAGGCGCCGCCACGTCGCCCGGCTAGTTTTTTTTTGTAGTTTTTTTTTTAGTAGAGACGGGGTTTCACCGTGTTAGCCAGGATGGTCTCGATCTCCTGACCTCGTGATCCGCCCATCTCGGCCTCCCAAAGTGCTGGGATTACAGGCTTGAGACACCGCGCCCGGCCAATTTTTGTGTTTTTAATAGAGACAGGGTTTCACCATGTTGGCCAGGCTGGTCTTGAACTCATGACCTCATCATCCACCTGCCTCGGCCTCCCAAAGTGCTGGGATTATAGGCATGAGCCACTGTGCCTGGCCCCATACGTTTTTATTTTAAGCCATATGAAGACCCTAAAAAAAATTATGGAGAGGTTACTGAATGGTAGGAGCCCGGAGTTTTAAATACATACACGTTTCTCAACTTGAGGTGAACGTTATTAACATTTATTATGTGACAGATGCTGGGCACTTTTCACATAATGCGTGTAATCCTCATGAAAACCTGGGACTACAGGTGTCCGGCTAAGTTAGATGAAACTCTGTTTACAAAGGAGGAAACTGAAGGTGAGAGGGATTCAAAGACTGTAGTAGAGTGAGGATTCTTCACCCAGCACACCAAATGCAGACTGCATCTATAGCACATCCAAGTAGCTGAATTCTGTCCAGCTTTCCAGTTCTACAGTCAGCCCCAGTCCTTGCACATTCTTACCTGTAACCTGACTCTCTGGCTTCAGGCCCCTTCAGGTTCATCCTCTACACATTTGTCCTGTGTTCTATCTCAAATCCAAATCTGCCCTGCTGGAGGAGGCGGCTCCTGATTTTACTACCTGTTGTCCCACTGAGTGGGTTCCTGTTTAGTTCTTCAGCCTCATTCTTCCTGCTCCCTGTCTTATTCTGCATGGCCAGCAGTACCAAACTATTTAGAGTCTTCTTTGCCTTCAGTAGACATTTGAGTGTCTGTTATATGTTAAGCAGCCTGCTAGAGGCCAACAACAGCTTTTTGTTTTTATTTATTATTATTATTTTTTGAGACGGAGTCTCACTATGTTGCCCAGGCTGGAGTGCATTAGTGAGATCTCAGCTCACTGCAACCTCTGCCTCTCAGGTTCAAGCGATTCTCCCACCTGGGCCTCCCAAGTAGCTGGGAGTATAGGTGCCCGCCACCACGGCCGGCTAATTTTTGTATTTTTAGTAGAGATGGGGTTTTACCGTGTTGACCAGACTGGTCTCGAACTCCTGACCTCAAGTGATCTGTCCTCCTTAGCCTCCCAAAGTGCTGGGATTATAGGCATGAGCCACCGCGCCTGGCCTGACAACAGCTTTTTATTTTTTATTTTGTGTATTTATTTTTTGAGACAGAGTTTCGCTCTGTTGCCCAGGCTGGAGTGCAGTGGCGTGATCTCAGCTCACTGCAACCTCTGCCTCCTGGATTCAAGCAATTCTCTGCTTCAGTCTCCCGAGTAGCTGGGATTACAGGTGCTCACCACCACGCCTGGTGAATTTTTTTTTGTATTTTTAATAGAGACAGGGTTTCACCATCTTGGCCAGGCTGGTCTTGAACTCCTGACCTCATGATCCACCTGCCTCGGCCTCCCAAAGTGCTGGGATTACAGGCATGAGCCACTGCGCCTGGCCAGACAGCAGCTTTTTAAATGATTCAGATGGTGAAGGTCTTGTCCCTGGGCAAGGATAGTAGCAGTAGGGGTCAAGAGAAGTGAAAGATTCATCAGTTATTGGGGAGATACAACCAATAGCACTTGGTGAAAAAAAAAGGCATTTTGGAGTACTTGGGATAATAGTCCTGAGCTGAAAGCCCCATACAAATATGAGAGGATTGCACCAGAGAGAATTTGGTAGGGAAACTTATAGTGTTAGAAAGAACTCTGGTCTGACTGGGTGTGGTAGCTCACGCCTGTAATCCCAGCACTTTGAGAGGCCGAGGTGGGTGGGTCACCTGAGCCTGGGAGTTTGAGACCAGTCTGACCAATATGACCAAACTGGTGGCGCATGCCTGTAATCCCAGCTACTTGGGAGATTGAGGCAAGAGAATTGCTTGAACCTGGGAGGTGGAGGTTGCAGTGAGCCGAGATTGCGCCATTACACTCCAGCCTGGGCGACAAGAACAAAACTCCATCTGGAAAAAAAAAAAAAAAAAAGAGCCCTAGTCTGAGAGTGGGAAAGTGTTTTGATGTTAACAAGCTGTGCAGTGTTGGGCAGTTACTTTACCTATGCCAGCCTTAATGTCTTTGTCTCAAATAACCCAGATGAGATGACTTTACTTTTGCCACCATAAATAGTAAATCCTTCCAACTTGATTCTGTGATGACTTTTATCTTTTGCCACTTTAAGTAGTAAATCCTTCCAGCATGATTCTGTGCAAATTATCTCATTTAAACTTGCCTCCACTTTCTACATCATATGTTTACCCACCCATTTGGGAGCTTTCTGTGTACCATGTGCTGGGAACAGAAGCTCGAGGAGACAAGGTCTAAATGAGCTTCCTCTTCCTGATGAATTGCTGTTCAGTCAAGGAGACAGGCAAGTCAGTAATGACATATGGACTAAACCAAAGTAAGGTGCCGTGATGGGAATATGCGCAGGGTTTAGGGGATCCACATGAGAGAGTCTGGTCAGCTCTGCTGGGTGTGGGTGGAGTGGGGAATGTGTCCGGGAAGAGGACTGACCCTTGTTCTAAGTCTGGAATGAAGGGCAGGCAGAAGTGGGTGGGGAGTCACATTCCAGGCCCAGGCTGCACATAGTTCAGGATGACTGAAGGCTAGGTTGCCGGGGGTGGGGGGCAGGAGGGGGATGGAGAGGACTAGCCCATGCAGGGTCTCACAAGCCTTTCCAAGGAATTTGGACTTTATTCCCAAGGCTGTGGGAGTTGGACTGGTAGTTAGCAATATTCATATTTATCCCTTTTTTAATGCCTAATGTGTTTCTTTCACAATATTAATGTTATACCAACTAGACTTTAGGGCAAAAAGTATTATTTGAGATAAAACCAGTTATTACATCCTGATAAGCAGAGCAGTTCACCAGGAAAATATAATAATCCTGAAAGATATACAAATAAGGAAGAAAATAAAGCGTGAGATCTTAAAAAGTAAGACCTCTCTGAAAAACTAACAGGTGAAGCAGTCAGAAAAATTAGCAAGTACGTAGAGGAGTTGGACAAAATTCACAAGGTTGTGCCAGAAACCAAAGTTTCATTAAATATTTCTCCTTAACACTGTGGTTTTGTTTTCTCTTCTCTTCTGTTTTAGTGCTATTAATGCTGATCTCTTTATACGAAATTGATTTGATGACCCACTAATGGATTGACTCCCCCCCTTTTTCTTGACAACACTGAATTTAAAAATATACATACATTTTAAGCGCACATAGAACACTTGCAAATTGACTTTCCAAATTCCTTTCCCACACCTAGCCTCCAGTGCCCCATTACTCCTCCGTCCTTCCCCTTGCTAAAACAAAGACGACTTTGACTCCTGTTTTTACTGAGTCAAGGGCACAGGATACACTCATCTGCTTCTCTTCTCCATTTCTATGTTTAGACTTTCATCTTTTCTTCCAGACTTAGAAGAAACAGATAGTATCTTCTTTCCTTTCCAAGGTTAACTTTTATACCTGTAGCTTTTTTTTGTCCACCTGTCTTCTTTTCCTTATTCAACATTTTATCTCTTTCTTGTTTTTGTTTTTTTGTTTTTTTGAGATGGAGTCTCGCTCTGTCCCCCAGGCTAGAGTGCAGTGGCACCATCAGAGCTCCCTGCAGCCTCAAATTCCTGGGCTCAAGTGATCCTCCTGCCTCAGCCTCCTGAGTAGCTGGGACTACAGGTGCATGCCACCACACCTGGCTAATATTTTGTAGAGAGAGGGGATATTGCTGTGTTGCCCAAGCTGGTCTCAAACCCCTGACCTCAAGTAATCTTCCTGCCTCAGCCTCCTAAAATGCTGGGATTATAGGCATGAGCCACTGAGCCTAGTCCCTCCTCTTGTTGTTAAATCCAGTTGTTTCTTCTTGATCGTCTCATCATGAACTCAGTCTTATGGGTTTAACTGGTTTTCATTCTGGACTACTAATGACTATTGTTTTTAGTAATTAGACTACAACACAGACTTTTTTTATAGTTTTTTTTTTAAGTTGAAGTGTTATTTTCTTGACTGGATGATGCATTTACATGGTTCACAGTGCCAAAGATGGAAAAGGGTATTGAATGAGGAGGTTCTCATTAGCCCTTCCTCTCAGCTGCAGTGTGCCGCATCCTTTCTGCCATGCTTCCTCTTGCTCTTCTCACTCATACCCTCATCCATTCCCACTCAGGAGAGAACAGGTGTCTCAGTGTCATCTTTGATTTGCCCTCTCCCTGTCCTCCACATAGCTTCTTTTGAGGACTTTCATGTTCATCTTCTCCTGTGGATTCTTCACCCACTACCAGCTTACTCCCTAAGCTCTTTTCTTTTTCTTTCTTTTTAAATCTTTTTTTTGTTATTTTTTCTTTTCTTTTTTTTTTTTTTCTCAAGCTCTTTTCTCCATGACCTTTCATGTCATTTCAGGCCAAGACTTTTGCAGTAATCCAAGTGGGTTTCTTACTCCCAATCTCCACCTCTTTTCAAATACTATTTCATGAAACTTTTGTTTCTGGTACCTACACACGTCTATGTGTTCACTAGTTCTTGATGTAAAAGTATCTCTTACGATGGACCTTCTAAATGATTGAAAACACAGTTTAACTTTTGGGTAAGGTTTCCTTAGTTACATCAACCTTGTGTTGTAATCCCTGACTGTAATCTTGTTTTACCTATTTTATTTATTATCTGCTTTCCATGGTCTCTAGGAAGCTCAGGCTCATTACTGTTTTTTTGTTTGTTTGTTTTGTTTTTTGAGATGAAGTCTTGCTGTGTCACTCAGGCTGGAGTGCAGTGTCGTGATCTCGGCTCACTGCAACCTCCGCCTCCCAGGTTCAAGTGATTCTCCTGCCTCAGCCTCCTGAGTAACTGGGATTACAGGCATGCACCACCATGCCTGGCTAATTTTTGTATTTTTAGTAGAGACGGGGTTTCACCATGTTGGTCAGGCTGGTCTCGGACTCCTGACCTGTGATCCACCCGCCTTGGCGTCCCAAAGTACTGGGATTACATGTGTGAGCCACCGTGCCTGGCCAGGCTCATTACTGTTTATTCAAGTTTTTCCACAGTTGGCCTTAGTTTACTTTTCCAGCATTATCAGTTCATATCTCCGGTGTACCTACTGGTCTTCTGTTATCTACACTGTTTGCTTCATTATTTTTATATCATCTTAACGTGATACAGTGTCTGGTTCCTGGCAAGTACTTGGTATGTGTTTTTCCAATGATGGGGCACATACCAGAACAAATCTTGTACTTTTTTTATCCGCTGTATTATTTTTTCTTGCTGCTGTCCTTATGCTTGATGCACCACTTCTTCTACATGGCTCTCCCTGACTGCTTTAACTCTGTTTTTGCCTTCCTCTTCTGTATTCCTAAAGCTTATTTGGTACCCAAGGGATAGAGTCCTACAACTGTGGTCTGTTCATCTGAGGTCAAGGTGGCAGAGTTCTGGGTAGCCGGAGCTCTTTCCTTAGCAGGGGCATCTGTGTTGGCAGATGTTGAGACATGGCCTGCCTGATACAGGATTCTGCCTCACTATTTGGAAAGAAATCAGGGTTATCTTTATTCCACTGGCATTAGGGTTAAATAGTTAACAACTAACAGAGATGAAATCAGTAAATACAGTAACTGATACTAAGGAACAACTTTGTAAGCCAAAAGATACAAAAATTAAAAACTGAAAATGTTTGCAAACATGTCAAAGAGTTGAAGTCCTTAATATGAAAGGAACTCATAGGTCAATGAGGGATATAAAGAAAAATCGTTAGGAGGCATGAACAAGAAAATCATAGAAGATGACATGACATATAAGCAGCCATTTTTTTTTTTTTTTTTTGAGACAGAGTCTTGCTCCGTTGTCCAGGCTGTAGTTGAGTGCAGTGATGTAATCTTGGCTCACAGCAACCTCCACTTCCCGGATTCAAGCGATTCTTGTGCCTGAGCCTCCCAAGTAGCTGGGATTACAGACGTGAGCCAACACACCCAGCTAATTTTTGTATTTTTAGTAGAGATGGGGTTTCTCCATGTTGGCCAGGCTGGTCTTGAACTCCTGACCTCAGGTGATCCTCCCGCCTCGGCCTTCCAAAGTGCTGGGATTACAGGCATGAGCCACCATGCCTGGCCATAAGTAGCCAATTTTATAATTAAGTGTTTAATCTTATCAGCAATAGAAAAGAAATAAACATCATGTTAGGCAATAGATGCCAGATGCCATCAAATTAGCAAAATTAGATAAATTCTAAATTTTTAACTCAAAATTATTATTATTATTTTTTGAGACAGAATCTTGCTCTGTCCCCCAGGCTGGAGTGCAGTGGTGTGATCTTGGCTCACTGCAACCTCTACCTCCTGGGTTCAAGCCATTCTCCCACCTCAGCCTCCTGAGTAGCTGGGACTACAGGCACATGCCACCATGCCTGGCTAAGTTTTGTAGAGATGAGGTTTCACCATGTGGGCCCTCTGGTCTCGAACTCCTGACCTCAGGCTATCCACCCTCAGCCTCCCAAAGTGCTGGGATTACAGGCATGAGCCATCGCATCCAGCCAAAGACAAGTTAGCTTTTTTTGCCTTCTGTTGAATGTATCATAACAAAGACATTCAAGATACAATAGTCAAAACTCAAATGAATTTGTGGGGCTAAACTATTAAGTGTATAATTACTCTGCGAGTTACAAATTAAGTGTAAGTTTCACTAAAATAAACTGCAAATGATAATAATGAAAATGTAGTTTTAATTTTCTGCCAAGACAAATATTGTTTTCCCTCTTGCTAATCTTCATCTGTTGAACTACCACAAATGTTACATGTATTACCATGTATATAACCTTTTGCAGTCTGGGTCACACAAGAGAATAAACCCTGTCCTTAGGCATCTGTTTCATGTAATGAATTTGCTTCTCTCTTGTGTGTCTAGAATGGAACCAGCTTGTGTCATCTAATTTCTCATATGGAAGAAGTGAGAAAACTGTCACCTAAATCACTGTTCTGTGGTTTAGATGAGGAACACTGATTGAGATGCCTGGCACATAGAAGGCACTCAAACGGAAACAGTTCCTATTGTATTCGTCCTGGAAGTCATATAAAAGAGCAGTTGCTTTCCGGATTTCTTTGTTTGGTATAAGCATCTTTGGGAAAAGGTATTTTCCAGAGTATGATCCAGTAAGTGGACAGCTCTGTGGCAATTTCTTAGGCCCTGTCTTTGGATCCGGAACTGGCTCTATGCTGTAGGACCACAGGCAGCTCCTCCATTTGCCTTCTTGTAGTGTAATGGCCCCGTTCCTCCACTGTAGGGCGCCAAGGTACTGCTTCCTATCTGGGAAGATTTTCTGATTGTTACTGCTCTCCCCTTAACTATCAGAAGCCTTACTATATCCAAAGCCTTATTCAGGCCTCACATTTAATACTTTGTCACAAATTGCTTTATGGTAACGTATTCCATTTGGATATTCATACTACTTTTTTGGGACATTGATTTTTTTTTTTAATACACTGCTAAAGATATTGTTTTAATATATTTTCTAGTGAATATTTTCTCATCACTGCTTCCTATTTCCTTTTAGCTACTGATCTACTTCTTGCCTGGAATCCCATTTGTTTGGGGTTGGTAGAAGGTGTTATTGGAAAAATTCAGCTTCATTCAGGTATGTTTCTGTAAACTCCTTAAACTTGTCAGATTTATTGTGGTATTTTTTGGTGTTTTCCTCTTTGAGGATACATGAGATTCTCTTACAGCTTTGATTCCTTTGTCTTAATTTTGGGTCTGCTCAAAGTGGCTGTATTTCCATATAAGTTTAATGAAATAAAAAAGAAAACTTTAGAAAAAAGGTGACATAATATTACACTTCTTCCTGTTACAAAACTTACTGAACACCTGCTGTGTGTCAGGAATCGTGCTTGTTGGTAGAACACAATAATGAGCAAAGACCGACCGACCTGTTTCTACCCTTATGGAGCTTACAGTTTAGGAGGAAAGACAGGTATCAAAGAGTAGTCACGGAAATAAACGTATGATTATTTGATAATTGTGGAAGGTGCTGTGACGGAAAGATATAGCAAATGCATCGATCTCAAAGGAGAGCAGTAGGAATAAAGCTGGAGAGGCAAGCAGGTGGCAGACCATGACTGATTGGCTTTATGTCGGCTGTCTGTTCCTGATGCAGTCAGCTCTGCCAGAGGAGTATGGGTCTCTTAGCACACGGTGTGGTCCTATCAGAGAACCCTGTCCAGGACAGGCAGATTGATGGGAAGTCTGGGTCACTCACCAGGCCCTCACTTGGAATGACAGGCACCTGTGTCCTGAGCTTAAAGGGAATTTTGTTGGTTGGAAAGTATAACAGGTATTATACAGGCAGGTCCCAAAAAGCTAACGAAAAGGGGCCAAATGAAATTTTATTTTTTCTTTTTTGGTGCCTTGCGCTTCAGGGAGCTTTTTAAAATTAGAGATGGGTTCTTGCTATGTTGCCCAGGCTGGTCTCAAACTCCTGGCCTCCAGCGATCCTCCTGCCATGGGCTTCCAACGTCCTGGGATTACAGGCATGAGCCACCATGCCTGGCCTAAATGAAATATTTTAAGCACTACATTTAAATAAATATTTTTCCTTTGGTATCGATTTTGATGAGTTATGAATTATAGGAGGCTTTGCCATTATTTCTGTGTAATTGCGAGTATATATCTCTATAGTGTGTCCTTTTTATTTAAAAATAATATTAAGCATTTGGGAGCTAGATTGATTTTTGTGTATCAGAAATAAGCACATATATCGGGAACAAGCTAATTTTCCTTTGCTAGATTCTTTGGTTGTTTTAAAATATGAGCCAGGCGCAGTGACTCACACCTATAATCCCAGAACTTTGGGAGGCCAAGGCAGGCGGATCATCTGAGGTTGGGAGTTCGAGACCGACCTGACCAACATGGAGAAACCCTGTCTCTACTAAAAGTACCAAAATTATGTGGGCGTGGTGACGCATACCTGTAATCCCAGCTACTCGGGAGGCTGAGGCTGGAGAATTGCTTGAACCCGGGAGATGGTGGTTGCAGTGAGCCAAGATTGTGCCATTGCACTCCAGCCTGGGCAACAAGAGCGAAACTCCATCTCAAAAATAAATAAATAAATAAATAAATAAATAAATAAATAAATAAATAAAAGGAAATATGACCAATGTGTTTGGAGCCATCTCTGTGCCTTTCCCCAAATGTTTCCTATTTCCTTCCCCTTAAAGGAACCTGCTACTTTGAATTTTGTGTTTCCTGGGTTTTCGTTTTTGCTTTTATTAGATATGTATTCCTACAGATGTTGCTAAGGGTTGTATTTTGGGGATTTTATATAAGTGATATTAAGTTGTTTTTGTTCTTTCACTTATTTTTATTTATATTTTTGAGATTTATTCATGCATGAAACTGTAGTTCCTTATTTTCACTATTTATGAATATATCATGATTTGTTCTTTTTCCTCTCACTGGGTAATTGAGTTATTTCTTTTTTTGTTTTGCTATTAGAACTAATACTGCTATGAGCATTGTTGTATATTCTGTATTTGGTAGGTTTTTTAAAAAAATTCTTTCAACACAGAGAAGAAAAGCATTTAGTCATTGTGTAACCATGTAACCAAGTATTTTAATAACACTCTCCTACCTGTCCACATTTACATACATATATTTTTAATTCATTTACATGCTGACAGGATAATTTCACAGCTGGGTGTTCTGAGCTAAAATTCGTTTTCTGTTATTTAAATGACATGTATAAAACTTTTGAGTTATTTTTCCTCATTTTCAGTCACATCTTAGCACAGTGAATAAATCACTGCAATCAGTTAGGAGACCTGAAGACAAGCTGTATTTATTTAGCTTTGAGATATAGGAGAAGCTGCCTAACATCTATTTCATGTATCTCTTGTTATGTAACAAGCCAGTCCCAAAAGTTAATGGCTTAAAACAACAACAGTCTATAATTTCTCATGATTCTATGGGTTGACAGAGCTGCTCTGCTCTCCTCTGTTGTGTTGGCTGGGGTTACTCACGTAGCAACATTCACTGGGAGTTTGCCTGGGTGGCCTTAGTTCTCCTTCACCTGGCCCCTTTCTCCATGTCTCTCGTCTCACAAAGCCTCTCCTTGAGTCCTCCTCTCTCTCCTGGATAACCTGGATGTCCTTTCAGGGTAGTGACTGGGTGCTGAGAAGACAGCTACCAGTGTTCAAGGGCCTGTATATCTTAAGTTGTTACACAAGGTAAAAGAAACTGCTCTCTTCATTTCCATAGGATATTGTGAGTCCCAAATGAGCTAACTATCGTACCTGCAAGTGTTTAGTAAATTGTAAATCACTATTTTATCAAGGCTCTTTGGTTGCAAATACAAACCTATCAGCTTATGCAAGAACACACACTTTTTTATGAAGAACTCAAGGGACCAAAAACAAGACAGAAACGGATGTTGTACAGGATCCAGGATTACTTTATTGGGGCAGCTGGTCTCTGACAACTGCCTCTCCTCCTATGTCTCTTTTATTCTTCTCTCTTTTTGACTTTCTCTGTTTGTATGACGTAGGACAAATATCTGCCTTCAAAATGACACCCCTAGCCTCAAACCAACTGACAACTGATATTCCCTGTAATGACTGGAAACTGACCAGCAATCAGAAAAGATTGAGTAGTGAGTCCACGTTAGACTTCTAGGTAAGAGACTTATTTGCCCATCTTGGGCCATGGGACTCCTGGCCAGGGTCACGTAGGTCAGATATGCTCCAGAGTCCCAATCCTCTAGGTGGAAGTCAGAGCAGGAGGGTTTGGACTTGGCAGACAGCTCAGAAGCTATCTCCTACAACTAATGTGCAAATTAAGTTAGTTGATGGCTGATGAGTTGGTGATACAGTCACAGTATGGTCATTTAGGAGGTGGTGAAGGTATGGCCATCTGTGGTCAGCCCCCTTTATATGTACTGCTCCTCCTTTCTGTTCTTTGGTCCCAGAATAGATGGTTGATAGGCAGTGAGAATACCTGTGATGTAGGATATTTTGAAAGAGGGAGAGGTGGAGAGTAGAGTGAACTGGAGAAAGTATAAAAAAGGAAAAAAGGGCAGGGAAATTTTCTTAATTTTTCATTCTCCTAATCCTTGGACCTTTTTTTCCCCTTCTTCTTGTCACATCACTTGAAAGGTTTGGCTCTTAAGAAAGAGAGTGGGGGCCGGGCGCGGTGGCTCAAACCTGTAATCCCAGCACTTTGGGAGGCCAAGACGGGCGGATCACGAGGTCAGGAGATCGAGACCATCCTGGCTAACACGGTGAAACCCCGTCTCTACTAAAAATACAAAAAAGTAGCCGGGCGAGGTGGCGGGCGCCTGTAGTCCCAGCTACTCGGGAGGCTGAGGCAGGAGAATGGCGTAAACCCAGGAGGCGGAGCTTGCAGTGAGCTGAGATCCGGCCACTGCACTCCAGCCCGGGCGACAGAGCCAGACTCCGTCTCAAAAAAAAAAAAAAAAAGAAAGAGAGTGGGGAGGCAGCAAAGGAAACTCTTTGCTGGGCCCCTGCTGCTTTTCCCTCCCTCCCAACCCTCTCCATGTCATTCCACCCCCAGCCCCTTGCCTGTGAGCACCCATCTTACTTACTCTCCTTATCTGTCCTCAGGGATGCCTCCTCCTCTCCTCTCCCTGCCCCCTATTAAAGCTCTTGCCCTGGGTCAGATTGGCTAGAAGGGAGGTATGTGCCTGCTGTGTGTGAGAAAGAATTGAGAAAATTACTTGACGGGCATTTTCCCTGGGAACATCTTATCTTTGGAGGATAGTGGTTGAGGGGAATAAAATGTCTGTACTGAAACTCTCTCCTGTTTCCCTCCTACTTATTCTCCACATATTAATGCACAAATTTTTCTTCTTGCCTAGGGAGATGGGAACATAAATTTATTTGAACAGATGTCATTGACAGTCTTAAAGTGGCGTGGGTGAGCCATGCCGCTGTTCCTGACTGTCACTGAACTCTGAGCTCTGTGGAATGAAGCAAGTGCTCGTGACTTAGGAACTGTATTAGTTTGCTGCCATAGCAAAGTGCCACCAGCTGGGTGGCTTAAACAATGGAATCGTATTTTCTCACAATTCTGGAACACAAGTCTGAAATCAAGGTGTTGGCTGTGTTGGTTCCTCCCGAGGCCTCTGTCCTAATCTTGTACATGGCCACTGTCCCCTTGTGTCTTCATGTGGTCTTCCCTCTGTAACTGTGTGTCTGTCTAAATTTCCTCATCTTGTAATGACACCAGTCATTTTGGATTAAGGCCCACTCAAACTCATTTTAACCTAATTACCCCTTTGAAGACCCTGTCTCTAAATATAATCATATTCTGAGGTCCTAGGAGTTAGGACTTCAGCATATGAATTTTAAGGGGACACAGTTTAGCCCATAACAGGAACATAATATCCACCAAAATGCTTCATTACAAAAGCATGTCAAAAAGAATTCCTTCTAGTCTGGTGTTGCTGTTTCCTGCTGCTTGCCCTTATTTCAGTGTGATAGGCCAGTCCTTGAATATCATTGACTAGGAACCCACTCCAGATGTGGACTAATTCTGCAAGATCACACAATTGCCTTGAGTCAGGTGACCTCATCTAAGCCTCAGTTGCCATGTATAAGACAAAACTGATTATAGTTTCTTGATACAGTTATTGCGAAGATTTAATAAAACTCACATAAAGTGAGTTCTTGGTAATAATATGCATTCAGCCAGACGTGGTGTCTCACACCTGTAATCTCAGCACTTTGGGAGGCTGAGGTAGGCAGATCACAAGGTCAGGAGATCGAGGTCAGCCTGACCAACATGGTGAAACCCCGTATCTGCTACAAATACAAAAATTAGCTGGGTGTGATGGCACACGCTTGGAATCCCAGCTACTCTGGAGGCTGAGGCAGGAGAATTGCTTGAACCTGGGAGGCAGAGGTTGCAGTGAGCCGGGATCATGCCACTGCACTCCAGTCTGGGTGACAGAGCAGGACTCTGTCTCAAGAAAAACAAAAAAACAAAACAAAAAAACCATTCAGTATATGCTGATTACTATTTTTTTTCCCCTCTTAAAGATCCTTATGGGTATCAGATATTCTACTCAAGAACCACTTACATTGTGGCTATACAATTTTGAACAAATTTTAAATATGGACTATTTTTCTAATGTTAATTTTTGCTAAAACTGTAATAAGAACAAGCCACAGGCCAGATGTGGTGACTCAGCCTGTAATCCTGGCACTTTGGGAGACCAAGGCAGGTGGATCGCTTGAGGTCAGGAGTTTGAGACCAGCCTGGCCAACATGGTGAAACCCTGTCTCAACCCCGCCTATAATCCCAGCTACCCGAGAGGTTGAGGCAGGAGAATCGTTTGAACCCAGGGGGTGGATGTTGCAGTCAGCCAAGATCGCACCACTGCACTCCAGCCTGGGCTAGAGAGCAAGACTCTGTCTTAAAAGACAAAAAAACAAGAAATGAAAAACAGAACAGAACAAGTCACTAAAGACTACATTGTGAAAATGTATAAAAAGTAGTATTTTTGGTAATAACAGATTAGTAGCATTAGTGAAAGTTATTTTGTAATCCACATGTTTCTTTTAAAAAATATGATAGAAGAATTTCAAACTGTTTTTGTTTGTGTTATCCTTTGTTGACAATTGCCTGCCCTTTTAGTAAGCTCTGCCAAAAAAAAGGTTCTGTGTACCCTAATGCCTAGAAAATACCTATTTAGAACCATTAGCCTGTTTCTGGGTTGCAAGACCTCTTCCTCAGACATTTGCAGGCAGGTGGACTTCAGCCAGGGTGTAATGTAGTCTGTCTTCTGACAACTCAAACGTATCTGACTTTGGTCTGACCAGTTGAGATTTATGTATTTATTTATTTAATTTATTTTTGAGACGGAGTCTTGCCCTGTCGCCCAGGCTGGAGTGCAGTCACGCGATCTCGGCTCACTGCAACCTCAGCCCCCCGGGTTCAAGCGATTCTCCTGCCTCAGCCTCCTGAGTAGCTGGGATTATAGGCACGTGTCACCACGCCCAGCCTATTTTTGTATTTGTAGTGGAGAGGGGGGGTTTCCCCACGTTGGCCAGCCTGGTCTTGAACTCCTGACCTCAGGTGATCAATCTGCCTCGGCCTCCCAAAGTGCTGGGATTACAGGCATGAGCCACTGCACCCGGCCAAGATTTTCTAATATGAGGAACAGAAAGTAGGAGGGATGTGTAATGTATCAAATAGGTGAAAGAAAAGTGTGGATCTGTGAAAAATCAACATTAAAAAAATTCATTGTAGTATCCAGGAGGAAATCAAAATGGTAGTCAAGGCCGGGTGCGCAGTGGCTCACACCTGTAATCCTAGCACTTTGGAGGGGCCGAGGCAGGCAGGTCACTTGAGGTCAGGGATTTGAGACCAGCCTGACCACACGGTGAAACCCCATCTCTACTAAAAATATGAAAATTAGCCGGGCACGGTGGCATGTGCCTGTAATCCCAGCCACTCGGGAGCCTGAGGCATGAGAATTGCTTGAACCCAGGAGGTGGATGCTGCAGTGAGCTGAGATCTTACCACTGCACTCCACCCTGGGTGACAGAGTGAGAGTCCATCTCAAAAAAAAAAGAATGGTAGTCAATTTCATATCACAATTGCAATTACATATTAATTTTTTCTTTTTCTTTTTTGTCTGTCTGCTCATGGAAATAACCTCCAAGAAGACAAGAAGACAGCAGTTAGGGCCATGTCTATTCTGCTTACCTGCTGTGTCTCTCTGTGCTGGCCCACTACAGGGCAATTCAGAAACAGTCAGCGAGTACTTATGGATTTAACAAGTATCTATGGAGTACCTACTGTGCCCCATGGCCTGTACTCAGTGCTGGGGCTGCAGGTTGAACAAGCTGGGGCTGTAGGTCGAAGCTTCTAGAAACCTAGACTCAGAATCTGAGTGATAGATGTTAATTACCAGTCACACAGTTTTACCATTACAAACATAATTGTCTGAAGACAAGTGTGGGGTGCTGTGGTGTGTATGACAGAAGAGCCCAACTGGGTGGAGCTGGGGCTTCTGGATGGAAAGCATCTCATATGGGTGGAGCTGGTGCTCCTGGTTGGAAGGCATCTCATATGGGTGGAGCTGGGGTTCTAGGATGGAAAGCATCTCATACGGACAGGGCCAGGGGTGGGAGGGGAGGCATTGAGAGGAGAGGTGGTTCTTGGCAGAGTATGCAGCTGTGCAAAAGGCCCACATGATTGATGTGTTTCTTCTCTTCATTTTCTGTGTACTGTCTGGGTATAGTCATATCTTCACACAGATATCCAGGAAAAGACTGCTTTAGGCTGGAGATTTAAAATAGATCACAAAAGCTCTTCAAGTTAAAATGTGTTTTCAAGATTGAGAAGAGGATAAGCTCAATTAGGGTAAGAAGTAAAGATAAAAAGCAAAAAGATTCATTAGTAAAGGAATATATCCCACGATATATTCAGGACTACATGAAGAGAAAATTGTCAGGAGTCTTGATTAATGTGGCAATAGAGGCTCTTTGTTTAGTAATTAACTGAATTACTACTGATAGTACTGAACAACCCTAGACAAAAATTCACTCAAGTAGGTCTCATTCATTAAAATAGTACTCGCCATCTGCTGTTCTTTCACTTTTGAAGTGGTGACGATGTCTCAATCATTAAGATGGTAAAGTGTATTATGCATATGATTTTAATACTGATTTTAGTCTTCTGCTGTCTATGGAGACTTTGCTATGGCACTAGTGACATGGAATTTTTATATATTCTAGTGGTGAATGTTTTAGTGCATGCATTGTTTTAGTGCATGCCTTAAAAGCCGTTGGAAACCTCACTCCTTAAGGACATTGGAGAGAAACAAGAGGGTCTGACAAGGTCCCTGCAGAGCTTTCATCCTCTGCTGCAGGCCTGGGTCATGGCACAAACCTTTTAGTTATTGCTTCTGTTTAGATATGAGTTTGCCTGTGTACAGCTATATGTGGGAGAAGCAGGTTGTTTTATTGTCTACTGACAACTCACATAATTAAAAACATGTAGGTATTGTGATGCTGGTTACCTAACTCTATACATGTATTAAAATCATTGACTTGTTTCCTTACAATGGATGAAATTTATAATATGTAAATTATATATAAATATATCTTGAGGTACAATTTAAATCTTGTAACATAATATTTCTATCAAAATATAAGTGATCTAAAATATAAATCAAATATAGTCTTCTTTGGCCGCATGCAATGGCTTACGCCTGTAACCCCAGTACTGTGGGAGGCCGAGGCACGTGGATCACCTGAGGTTGGTAGTTTGAGACTAGCCTGACCAACATTACTAGCCTCCCTAGTAGCTAGTAATCCAAGCTACTTGGGAGGCTGAGACAGGAGAATCCCTTGAACCCGGGAGGCAGAGGTTGCAGTGAGCCAAGATCATGCCATTGCACTCCAGCCTGGGCGACAAGAGCGAAGCTCCATCTCGAAAACAAAACAAAACCAAATACAGTCTTTTTTGTTTTGTTTTTGTTTTGGAGACAGAGTCTCACTCTGTTACCCAGGCTGGAGTGCAGTGACATGATCATGGCAAGTGACATGACAAGACTGCAGCCTTGACCTAACTGGGCTCCAGTGATCCTCCCATCTCTTTCTCAAGTAGCTGGGAATGCAGGCACATGCCACCGTGCCCAGCTTATTTTTGTATTTTTTAATAGCGACAGGGTTTTGCCACGTTGCTCAGGCTGGTCTTGAACTCCTGGGCTCAAGCAATCTGCCTGTCTTGGCCTTTCAAAGTGCTGGGATTACAGGCATGAGCGCTGTGCCCAGCCTCAGATACAGTCATTTTATATTCATTTTCTCATTTACGAGGATCTCAGAGTTACTGACTTTCAGAGGTAAGATTTACCTTTTTTTTTTTTTTTTTTTTTTTTTTTTGAGACAGAGTCTTGCTCCTGTAGCCCAGGCTGGAGTGCAGTGGCACAATCTCGGCTCACTGCAGCCTCTGCCTCCTTGGTTCAAGTGATTCTCGTGCCTCACCCTAAGGTGGCTAATTTTTGTATTTTCAGTAGAAACAGGGTTTCATCATGTTGGCCAGGCTGGTCTCGCAAGTGATCTGCCTGCTTCGGCCTCCCAAAGTCCTGGGATTACAGGCCTGAGTCACCACGCCTGGCCTAGAAGTAAGATTTTCATCGGCGACCAGATTCCTAGTTAACCCTTAGAAGATTCTTTAACTATAATTTAGCCGATCCATTCTCTTAACAGACTTGAGTCTTAGACGCGGGCAGCTAAATGGTGTTAGAGGATTACATTCGCTGGTATCTTCTCATTCATCTTGTTTTTGCTTCTCTCCTGTTCCTTTTCCTTTCCTCTCAGGTACCTAGATGCTGAGTGCTTCATCCTTCTCTCTTTGCTCCTCTCAGCTTGTCCCTACATTTTATGCTTCACAATTTCCCACCTCCCTTGTTCCTAGTCTTGAGCCGGTCTGCTTGGTGCGGATGGTTCCACCTCTATGGTAGAAGTGATGCTTGAACAAGTCACATGAATGTGACCCACAGTTCTGAGCTCCCCAGAGCGTAGTTACACAAGTATGCTTCTTACTCTTGAGCATATCTCTAAGTGGCATGGCAGATTTTTATATTTTCAGGCAGAGAGATACTTGAGAGGCAGGCCGGCGTGCCTCATGTGCTATTCCACTGTCATTCCTTTTTCTAGTCATAAACCCATTTTTTCTTTTCTTTTCTTTTCTTTTTTTTTTTTTTTGAGACGGAGTCTTGCTCCGTAGGAGTGCACTGGCGCTCTCTCGGCTCACCGCAAGCTCTGCCTCCCGGGTTCACGCCATTCTCCTGCCTCAGCCTCCCGCGTAGCTGGGACTACAGGCGCCCGCCCCCACGCCCGGCTGATTTTTTTGTATTTTTAGTAGAGACGGGGTTTCACCGTGTTAGCCAGGATGGTCTTGATATCCTGACCTCGTGATCCACCCGCCTCGGCCTCCCAAAGTGCTGGCATTACTACAGGCGTGAGCTACCGCGCCCGGCCCATTTGTTCTTACACTCCAGTTTTCCTCAGTGATTTCAATAGCAGCGATGTTAAAGGTTTAGTTTTTAGCCTCAGAAAGAGGGGAGGAAAGCTGGGTGCAGTGGCATGTGCCTGTAGTCCCAGCTACTTGGGAGGCTGAGGGTAAGAGGACTGCTTGAGGCCAGGAGCTCGAGGCTGCTGTGCGCTATGATCATGCCTGTGAATAGCCATGCACTCCAGCCTGGGCAACCTAGTGAGACCCCATCTCTTAAAAAATAAAACTAAGAGGCGGGGCGCGGTGGCTCATGCCTGTAATCCCTTCTCTTTGGGAGGCTGAGGCAGGCAGATCACGAGGTCAGGAGATCGAGACCATCCTAGTCAACACAGTGAAACCCCGTATCTACTAAAAATACAAAAAAAAAAAAAAAAATTAGCTGAGCATGGTGGCTGGCACCTGTAGTCCCAGTTACTCGGGAGGCTGAGGCAGGAGAATGGCATGAACCCAGGAAGTGGAGCTTGCAGTGAGCCGAGATTGCACCACTGCACTCCAGCCTGGGCAATAGAGCGAGACTCTGTCTCAAAAAAAAAAAAAAAAAAAAAAAAACAAAAATAAGAAAAGGAGGATTATTAAGGTAAAAATGATTACGTGGGCCACCTATACAGGTGCTTTCTGTATTTATTTCCTCCTTTGTATTACTTTTTGGACTTTTTATCTTACTGAACATTTAAAAGTAATTCCAGTCAAATTATTGTCAAAGCTAATTGTGTTTAAGAAAGGAGATTCTCGACAAATATGTTAAGTTCTCGCTTACTTAGGCTTGGCCAGTAACAACGATTGACAGCAAAAAATGAAGGTTATTTAATTGACTTGGATAGCAGGTTTGTTACAACCCGTGGGTCTGATTCCCTTTGTGTACGGACCAATCACCTCCAACCTTGAAGCTTTTTTTTTTTTTTTTTTGAGACGGAGTCTCACTCTGTCACCCAGGCTGGAGTGCAGTGGCCGGATCTCAGCTCACTGCAAGCTCCGCCTCCCGGGTTCACGCCATTCTCCTGCCTCAGCCTCCCTAGTAGCTGGGATTACAGGCGCCCGCCAGGTCGCCCGGCTAGTTTTTTGTATTTTTAGTAGAGACGGGGTTTCACCATGTTAGCCAGGATGGTCTTGATCTCCTGACCTCGTGATCCGCCCGTCTCGGCCTCCCATAGTGCTGGGATTACAGGCTTGAGCCACCGCGCCCGGCCCCTTGAAGCATTTTTATGTCATTTTTCAAAGCATTAATTTATCTTTATGATGATTAACTTGCATCATGAGTAAAAATCCTGATTGTCTTTAGTATGCTGGAGTTTAATGGGTAGGAAAGTATTAAAGCTTTCAACATACAGGGAAACATTTTAGTGTTTTAGGGGGATAATCTGGAAAATACATTTTTATATAGAAAATCATTTTGCCTAACAGTACTTAATAAGTTAGGCTTTTCTAGTTTTCTAAGACTTTTCTATTTCTTATAGATACAAGAGTTTATATTTTTTATAGAGTATAATAGATTATTTCAAGATTATTTCATTTTATGGAAGATTTATTTAGGAATTTAACTACAGTCTTAAGCTTTACAGGCTAAGCAGAATATACATCTAATGGCACCATTTGGTACTTTTGAAATAGAGCCTATTAAAAATGTCTCTTGTGAGTCATTGTCAGTTTTCTATAAACCTAGACTGAGGAAACTTTAGTAAGGAACAGAACAACCAGTCAGGAACCATGGAATAGCTGCTATGTTTAGAAGATGAACAAATTAATAGGTAGCTCTTTAGTCACTGAGAGCATTAGAAGCCTAATGTGATGTACTTTTAGCTATTAGGTACCTGACGTTGAACAAGCCAGCACTGGCGTGGTGGTGGCATTACTTGTTATTCCATTTACTTGATGTATGTTGTTCCCTGAAATATAATCAGGGATAAATGGTGCTCTGCTTTCACTAGGGGGATGAAACATTTCTCTTAATGTAGTTTTTTCTTTTTTTTTTTTTTTTAAAGACATGACTTCAAATATAAAACAGAAAAACTCACTAAATGTACTGTGAATTCATATTTTTAGTTGAAACTTAAATTCATGCATAAGTGTGCATAAAACCTACTTTATAGACTCACGTTCTATTCACTTGAAAATGCTAAATAGGCAGTTAATAACTTATGTAGCAGGTATCAATGAAGTAGGTTTTATGCACACTTAGGACTCAATTTACATTCCTACCAAAGATTTGTAAATAAAATTGGAGCATAATATGCCTTGGGATAAACTACTAAGATATTTTCCTAATTATTTCTCTTAGCATGTTAATATTATAGTTCAGTTGTCTCTTGGTATGAGGAGGAGGGATTGGTTCCAGGACCACCCACGTATACCAAAATCCATGCATGCTCAAGTCCCGAAGTTGGCTCCGTCGAACTTCCATATATGAAAAGTTGACTCTGTTTATGTGGGTTTCTCATTCCACGAATACTGTCTTCAATCTGTATTTGATTGGAAAAAATCTCCATGTAGGCGGACCCTTGCAGTTCAAACTTGTGTTATTCAAGGGTCAACTGTGTGTAATACTTCTCTCTTTGTCTGTTCTGGCTGCTATAACAGAATGTCATGGACTAGGTGGCTTATAAACAACAGAAATGTATTTCTGATGGCTCTGGAGGCTGGGCAGCCTAAAATCAAAGCCCCAGCAGATTTGATGTCTGGTGAGGAGCTGCCTTTTATTCATGGATGGCCTCTTCTCACTGAGTCCTCATATGGCAGGAGGTGTGAGGGAGCTCTCCTGGGTCTCATTTATAAGGGTACTAATCCCATTTGTGATGGTAGAGCCCTAATAACCTCATCATCTACCAAAAGCCCCACCTCCAAATACCATAACATGGGGGATTAGGATTTCAACATAGTCATGGTCCTCCCTATCTGTAGGTTCCACATCTGCAGATCGAAAATACTTAGGAAAAAAAAGCCAATAAAAATAATATAACAACTATTTAAACAGCATTTATATGGTATTAGGTATTATAAGTAATCTAGAGATGATTTGAAGTATACAGGAGGATGTGCATAGGTATATGAAAGTATTAATACTATGCCATTTTACGTAAGGGACTTGAACATTTGAGGATTTTGGTACCTATAGGGGGTTCTAGAACCAATCCCCTGCAGATACTGAGGGGTGACTGTATGAATTTGGGGGGACATAAACATTTAGCTTATAATATTCTGCCCTGTCCCCCCAAATGTATGCTCTTCTCATATACAAAATACATTCTTTATAATCCCAACATTCCCAAACTCTTAACTCATTCCAGCATCAACTCTTAAAGTAAAAAATCCAAAGTCTCGTTTAAATATCATCTAACTCAGATGTGGGTGAGGCTCATGGTATGATTCATCCTGAGGCAAATTGCTCTTCAGCTGCAAGCCTGTGAAACCAAACAAGTTATGTACTTAGAAAATACAATGGTGGGACATACTTGGGCTAGACATTTCCATTTTCAAAAGAGAAATAGGAAAGAAGAAAGGGGCAATGGAGCCCTAGTAAGTCCAAACTATAAGGCAAACTCCTTGAGATCTGAAGGCTCGAGAATAATCTTCACTGAGTCCTTGTTCTGCACTCCAGGCCCACTGCGGTAGAGGTTCTACCTTCCAGACCTGCTGAGGTGGGGGGCCTGCCTCCACAGCTCTACCCAGGAAGGGTTGTGCCCCTAGGGCCCCGCTGGTTGTTCCTATCCCCACGGTGTCTGGCAGAGACCATCTTGCCTGTTGAATAGGGCAGTCCCCGCCTACTTCTTTGAAACCAAAGAAGCAGCCCTGATGATCTCTTAATCACCTTTGGACTTGTTCTGCCCTTGTCTTGAAGAATAGTGCACATTCTCTGCCAAAAAGCTCTGTGGTTCTGGCCTGTAAAACCCAGGAAGACCGACAGCCATCCTTCATTCCTTCCCAGTTCATTCCCTTTCATCTCACACTGGCTGTTCTCCTGCTGAAGTGGCTTATCAAGTCCATGGTTCATACCCATATTGCTCTCCTTATCAGAGGGACTTGGGCACACCTGTAGTGTTTTCCCCTGAACAGGCCTTTTTTTTTTTTGAGACGGAGTCTCGCTCTGTCGCCCAGGCTGGAGTGCAGTGGCCGGATCTCAGCTCACTGCAAGCTCCGCCCCCCGGGTTTATGCCATTCTCCTGCCTCAGCCTCCCAAGTAGCTGGGACTAAAGGCGCCCGCCACCTCGCCTGGCTCGTTTTTTGTATTTTTTAGTAGAGACGGGGTTTCACTGTGTTAGCCAGGATGGTCTCGATCTCCTGACCTCGTGATCCGCCCGTCTCGGCCTCCCAAAGTGCTGGGATTACAGGCTTGAGCCACCACGCCCGGCCTGAACAGGCCTTTTTTAAAACTTCTGTAGTCTGGGTAGAACTTTTCAAATCTTTAAGTTCTACTTCATTTTTGCTTAGCAATTCTGTCTTTAAGTCATAGCTCTCTTCTTGCATTTTACTATAATCAGGCAGGAGGCAAACTGCACCTTTGACATTTTGCTTAGAAATTGCTTCAGGTAAATATCCAATTGCACTCTAAAGTCCTCCCTTCCACGAAATACTAGAACATGCACACACTTCAACCAAGTTCTTTGCCACTTTATAACAAGGATCATCTCCATATTGTCCAGTAACACATTCCTTATTTTAATTTGAGACTTCATCAGAATGCTCTTTACTGTTCATGTTTTCTACTGACATTCTGCTCAGGATTACTTAGGAATTCTCTGAGAAGATTGAGGCTTTTTCTACAGCTCATCTCTCTTCTTTCTGAGTCCTCACCAGCATCACCTTTAAAGGTTCATGCAGGGCAGCATAGGCTTTTTCTAATAGCATGCACCTCCAAACTCTTCCAGCCTCTACCCATTACCCAGTTCCAAAGCTGCTTCCACATCTTTAGATGTTTGTTATAGCAGCACCCCTGCTGCTTGGTACCAAAATCTTTATTAGGGCTTCCCAGAACTAGTAGTGTATATGTGTGCACATGCATGCACACACACATGTGCACACACACACACACAGAGTTGACCCTTGGACGACACAAGTTAGTGTGGGTTCATGTATAGTGTATTTTCTTTTGACTCTGCCACGCGTGAGACCTCAAGACCTACCCCTTCTCTTCTTTCCTCTTCCTCAGCCTACTCAACATGAAGATAAGGATGAAAATCTTTGTAATGATCCGCTTCCACTTAATGAGTAGTAAATACATTTTCTCTTCTTTATGGTTTTCTTTCTTTTTTTTTTTTTTTTGAGACTGAGTTTCGTTCTTGTTGCCCAGGCTGGAATGCAATAGTGCGGCCTCAGCTCACTGCAACCTCCGCCTCCCAGGTTCAAGCAATGCTCCTACCTCAGCCTCCCAAGTAGCTGGGATTGCAGGCATGCACCACCACGCCTGGCTAATTTTTTGTAGAGATGGGAGTTTCACCATGTAGGCCAGGTTGGTCTTGAACTCCTGACCTCAGCTGATCCGCCTGTCTTGGCCTTGCAAAGTGCTGTGTTTACAGGTGTGAACCACCAAACCTGGCCCCTTGTGGTTTTCTTAATAGCATTTTCTTTTCTCTAGCTTACTTTATTCATATGTTCATTTTTTTTGAGACAGAGTTTCCCTCTTGTCGCCCAGGCTGGAGTACAGTGGCGCGATCTCAGCTCACTGCAACCTCTGCCTCCTGGATTCAAGTGATTCTCCTGCCTCAGCCTCCCAAGTAGCTGGGATTACAGGTGCCTGCCACCGTGCCCAGCTAATCTTTTGTATTTTTCATAGAGATGGAGTTTCACCATGTTGGCCAGGCTGGTCTCAAACCCCAGACCTCAGGTGATCCACTTGCCTTGGCTTCCCAAAGTGTTGGGATTACAGGTGTGAGCCACTACCGTGCCCAGCCCAGCTTACTTTATTGTAAGAATACAATATATAATATAGCATACAAAGTATGTGTTAATCAACTATTTATGTTAGGCTTCTGATCAATAGTAGACTTTTCATAGTTAAGTTTTGGGGGAGTTAAAAGCTGTATGTGGATTTTGTTTTTGTTTTTGAGACAGGATCTTGCTCTGTTGCCCAGGCTGGAGTGAAATGGAGCGATCTCAGCTCACTACAGCCTCGACTGCCTAGGTTCAAGCAGTTCTCATGCTTCAGTCTCTTGAGTAGCTGGGACTACAGGTGCACGTCATGGTACGCGGCTAATTTTTGTCTTTTTTTGGTAGAGATGGGGTTTTGCTATGTTGCCCAGTCTGGTTTCAAACTCCTGAGCTCAGGTTATCCACCTGAGAAAGTTGTATGTGCATGGGGAGTCAGCATCCCTAACTCCTGCATTGTTCAGGGGTAAACTCTGTGTGTGTGTGTGTGTGTGTGTGTGTGTGTGTGTGTGTGTGTAGAGAGAGATTTAACATCTATACAGAGATTATTATATACAGAGATTTGTTATTTAAGGATAATTATTATAAGGGATTGGCTTATGTGATTATGGAGGCTGCCATCTGCAATCTGGAGAACCAGGAAAGCTGGTGGTATAATTCTAGTCCAAACCCAAATAACTGAGAACCAGGGGAGTCAATGATGTAAGTCTCAGTTGGAATCCAAGGGCCTGACGGCCAGGAGCACTGATGTCTGCAGGCAGGAAAAGATGATGTCCCAGCTCAGAGAGCAAGGTAGCCCATCCTCTGCCTTTTTGTTCTATTCTGGCACTCAGTGGATCAGATGATGCCCATCTGTATTGGTGAGGGCAGTCTTTATTCAGTTTACCAATTCAAATGCAAATCTTTTCTGGAAATACCCTCACACGCAAACCCAGAAATAATGTTTTACCAGCAATCTGGGTGTCCCTTCCCAGTCAAGTTGACCCACAAAATTAACCATCACAGGGTCATTTACAGATATTTCCTACACTTTAAAAATGAGATCAAGAAAACTAGTCAGAGGTTTTGTTTCTGACAGCAGCAGTATTTGATGAGATAATGGCCAAGAATTTTCTAAAACCAACTATAAATACAAGCCACAGATTCAAGAAGTACTTTGAATCCAAGGGGAAAAAACATAAAACCATTTAGAGGATATCCTAAAAGCAGCCAAAGAAAAAAATACACATTAAATTCAAAGGCATAAGCATTGATAGAAACAATGGAAGCCAGAAGACAATGGAATGATGTCGTCAAAGTGCCTGTCCAGAATTTTATACCTTCAGAAATTAAGAAAAATAAAGACATTTTGAGACAAACAAAAACTGAGAGAATTTGTCACCAGGAGTCTCTGCATTAAAAGAAATACTAGAGAGGACTGGGCGCAGTGGCTCATACCTGTAATCCCAGGATTTTGGGAGGCCAAGGCGGGCGGATCACTTGAGGTCAGGAGTTCAAGACCAGCCTGGTCCAACATGGTAATACCCTGTCTGTACTGAAAATATGAAAATTAGCCAGGCGTGGTGGTGGGCGCCTGCAATCCCAGCTACTCGGGAGGCTGAGGCAGGAGAATTGCTTGGATCTGGGAGGCAGAGGTTGCAGTGAGCCAAGATTGTGCCACTGTACTCCAGCCTGGGCAACAGAGCGAGACTCTGTCCTCCTCCCCCCGCCCAAAACAAAAATAGATTTTCAGGCAAAAGGAAAATGATTCCAGATGGGAGCATGGAGGGGTAGGAAGAAATGAAGATCAATGGAAAGGGGAAATAGTAAATTTAAGTGAATTTGTCATCATGTATGGGGCTTAACTTTAAATGTAGAATTAAAATACACAACAATAATAGTAACAGTGGGGAATTAAAAGGAGTTGGTATCTAAGTCCTTTCACTGTCCAGCAGCTGGAAAAAATATGAATTTACATTAGGCTTTTGTAAATTAGGGTTTGTGTTATCCCCTACAGTGTAACCACTAACAGAATAATATTGTAAAAAGCTCATAAAGGGGAAAAGCAGAATCATAATTATTTAAAAACTTAATCTAAAAGAAGGCAAGAAAAGGTATGTATGGAACAAGTGGGACAAATAGTAAGATGATAGTTTGATTCCTAAATATGATAGTCATTACATAACAAATGAGTAGACTTAATGCTTCTATTAAAAACCAAAGATATTTATACTAGAAAAACAATAAAATCCATCTACATGCTTGCTTTCAAGACAAATGCCTTGGATATATGAATACAGAAAGTAAAAGCATAGAAACTGTGAACATTAGCCTAACGAAAACTGATGTCACTGTGCTAATATCAAAGTAGAATTTAAGGCAAGAAGTAGAGAGAGAGAATCATTTCAAAAATAACAAAATTTTCAAGTCACCAGAAAGAACAGTTTGAAATTTGTATGCACCTAAGCATAACCTTAAAACCAGCTATATATATATATATATAAAGCAGTGAGTAATTTGGCTTACGTTTTTTAGTTTAGACTGTCAGTTTGAAATGACAGAGGAACGTGAGTATTCCTGTTAGCAATGTGACAGAAAAGAAAGGAAAGGCGAGCAGACTTTTCCCCTTTTCAGATTATGTTTTTTCCTTCTTTACCAACATGTCTCCATCCTCTGATGTATCCAGTGCAAATATAGACTCTTCTGTGGCGCTTTGAGCATAATCAGCAGAAGCCCTTCAAGAAATATTTGTATTTGAATATTATGCTACAAAAGACTTTGGAGTATATAGTATGCACGTCTGTCTTTGGGTTAGTATTTGTTGATGGGTCAGTATAATTATAAATTCTTGTCAAGTGTGGTAGCACACACCTATAGTCCTAGCTACTAGAGGGCTAAGGTGGGAGGATCACTTGGGCCCAGGAGTTCTGGGCTGGGGTGAGCTATGCTGATTGGGTGTCTGCACTAAGTTTGGCATCAAACATGGCAGCCTCTTGGGAGGGGAGACGACCGGGTTGCCTAAGGAGGAGTGAACTGGCCCAGATCAGAAATGGAGCAGGTCAGAATTCCCATGCTGTGATCAGTAGTGGGGTCAAGCCTGTGAATAGCCACTGCTCTCCAGCCTGGCCAATATAATGAGAATCCTGTCTCTTAAAAGGGAGAGAAAGAAAATAAAAAAATTACAAATTCTCCTGTGCTAGCTCCTCAAGTCATAATTGCACAACCGTGTGAGTGTTCAGGCTGATGGGTGCTCTCTGACCATTTCCCAGCCTCTCTGTGACTGTTCCAGTGGACTAGGAAAGGTAATCTTGGCTTCAGGAATGTAGTGTGCAGTATTAGAGCATACTAAAGGAAGTAAACACCTGAGACTGCTTAGTAAATGCACTTTCTCTTCCTTTTTGCCTTTGTTCCTCACATGAATGTTTATAGAGATAAATTGCAAAGTGTTCAAAAGAGCAGTGAAAATAGAGCCTACAAAATAAATTATGGTTGTATGCTGTGAACATAAGTCATTTTAAGTTCTTAAGTAAAATTAAAAGGATTAGTGCCAAAGTAACTGGTTACTTTCCATTTCTCCTGTTTTCCTTACGTGAGAGAACTAAGAAAGCAGGGTTTGGATTAGGTTTAAAGAATTTCCATGGAGTAGGGAATAGTGGTCAAAGAGAACTTCAGATTTATCTGTAGTGTTTAAACTTTCAAAAAATGGGATATATTCATATATTCCCTATATAATGTTAATAAAAATAAAAATGCTGGACATGAATTGGTGGATTAAATGTATATCTTTTCTGTATGTCAATAGGATGGTTAGCAATGTCTAGAAATATGTAGTTGCAGTACCCCTTAGAGGTAAGGTCATGAGTAGGGAGTCGGTTAATTTAAAAATTTTTATTTGTATTTATTTACTTTTTAAGACAATATCTCACTATGCTACCGGGCTCCAGTGATGCTCCTGCCTCAGCCTCCTGAGTAGCTGGGACTACAGGCACACGCCACTGGATCTGGCAATGATGTTTAATTTTTTGCGTCAACTTGACTGGGAAAGGATGCCCAGAAAGCTGGTACAAAATGATTTCTGGTCATGTGTGTGAGGGTGTTTCCAGAAGAGACTTGGGTTTGAGTTGGTGGACTGAGTAAAGAAGACCCATCCTCACCAGTGGAGGTGAGCATCATCCCATCTGCTGAGGGCCGGAACAGAACCAAAAAGGAAGTATGGATTCACTGTGTTTGAGCCTGGGCATCTATCTTCTCCTGCTCTTGGACGTCAGAGCTCCTGGATCTCAAGCTTTCAAACTCAGATTGGGACTTAAAACCTCAGCCTCCCAGTTGTCGGCCCTTCGGACTTGGACTGGGACTTTGACCATTGACTCCCTTGGACTTGGACTGAATTATACCACAGGCTTTTCTGGTTCTCCAGCTTGCAGATGGCAGATTGTTGGGACTTTTTGGCTTCTATAGTCATATGAGCAATTCCAATAATAAATCTCCTTTTATTTATATATCCTCTTGGTTCTGTTTCTCCAGAGAACCATAATGCAGGAGAAATTTTTTTTTTGTAAAGTGGTATGAAAATCTTTATCCTACAATTGTTCATCTCCTTTTGAGTGAGTCACTTTCTAAGTCAAGCAATTGAATGTTATCCTACAATTGCTCATCTCCTTTTGAGTGAGTCACTTTCTAAGTCAAGCAATTGAATGTTTTCCAGGAGTATTGTTTTAGCTTGCCCTCCAGGTCATGCTTTTCAAGATAATCACTTCCTAATCTGTTTTTGTTATCTTCTGGGGAAGTCAGGTTTCCTTGTCTCTTTTTTCCTGGAAGAGGCAAGGTTACAAAATTGACTTTTTCCCCTTATTGTAATATGTTTAAAAAGTTGGAAAAAAAATCTTTATGCTGTCAGGCCTTGCTAGATTCTATTTTTTTTTTCCTTGTTATACTGTGTATATCCGAATCTCAAAATGGCACTTTAATTGAACCAAATTTCTTTTCCTGGTGGATGACAAATAAATACATAGCCTACTTTGGTGCTTTTAAAAATTTTATTGTAAAATGATACCTGATGGATAATAGGATTACCAAAGAGTAGTGATGCTGTACCTTTACATTTGTCTTGTTTTAATTCTAAGTATAAAAAGTAGAGATCATTTAACCCTGTAGCTCAATACGCACATTCCTGCCGGACATCTCAGGCTCTTATGTGGCAGTAGTGTTGTGTTTTGTTTCACCTAAGGCAAAATAATTACAGGAATAGAGACTACTGTTATTTTTTGTGAGGTTTTGTTTGTTTGTTTTATTTTCTAGAGTGAGTGTTGTTTTTGCTTGGAAATAGCTCAGTGTTCAGTTCATAATTTTTCTTTTTGTGATAATTTTGATTATTCCCTTGAACACTATTCCAGACAGCTACATCTTTTCACTAGTGTTGATACATTTCAAGAGTTAATAGGCTGTCCTATCCTAACCTCCATTTTTGGTAGAAAGTATACTTTTTAGTTTTTTATCATCTTCTTAAGGCTCCTAACAAGTTCTTTTGTTCTTCAGAAGGAGCTTTTTAAAAAACCAAAAAACAAAAAAACTTGAAATTTAATTTACATACCATAAAATTGACCCTTTTAAAGTGTACAGTTAAGTGGTTTTTAGTAGATTTGCAAGGTTATGCAACATTTATCACTCTCTAATTCCAAAACATTTTCAGCATCCAAGAATGAAACCTCTCAGATGGCCAGTTATTTCTCATTACCCCTTCACCCAGCTCCTGGCAACCACTAACCTAATCTACCTGTCTCTAGGGATTTTCCTGTTCTCAATATTTCACATAAACAAAATCATACACATGTGTGGACCTTTGTGATTGACTTTTTTCACTTAGCACAATGTTTTTAAGGATTGTCCATGTTGAAGCATGTATCAGCACTTCCTTTATAGCTGAATAATATTCCCTTGTATGGATAGACCACGTTTTGTCTGTTCCTTCATCCCTTGATGGATGTTTGGGTTGTTTCCGCAGAAGGACTTTTTTTTTTTTTAATTTAAATTTTTAGGTAGTATAAGTGCATGGTTTAACAATGTAAATAGTAGTAAAAGGTATTCAGTGAAGCCTCCCTCACTCCCCGTCCCTATCTGCCCTATTTCCACTACTTCATCCAACGTAGCACCATCATTATTGGTTTCTTGTGAATCCTCCCAGAGTTTCTTTATGCGTTTACAAAAAAAATACAATTATTATGCTTACAGTCTTCATTTTCCCAACCTTCTCAAGTCTATAGAATACATTGCTAGGAGAGGAACAGATTGAATGAAGCATATACACAGTTTGAATTTTGATGCATCTCCAATTTTGTTACCTTTCACAAAGAGATTTCTTTTTGACAATCTGATGGAGAAAAAGTGATCTTCCTATTTTAATTTATATTTATTTGATTATTGCTGAACTTAATTATATTTTTAATGTTTATCATCTGTACTCCCTCCATCAAGTGTGGATTTATATCTTTTTTTGCTTTGGGGACATTATCTTTTCCTTTTCTACAGGTTTTATTGAGGAACTGTTGCAGAAGGGGAAAAGAAACCTCAGTCTAGGATTGTACTCAATTCCAAATATAGTAAGGAAAAGAGTGTGGTGGGTAAGAATATACAGCAAAAGAGTGTGGTAGGTAGGAATCTGTGGATGGAAAATTACTGAGAGGAAACCTACTACGTTTTTCTTGTTGGTTGATACAGCTCTTTATATTTCATAAATACTTACCTTTAGGATGCCATGTGTCGCAAATACTTTCCTGTTTGTCATTTGCTTTTCATTTTGTTTATAGTGTGATTTACCACCAAGATATGTTTCATTTTTAATGTAATCAAACCTGTTCATTTTATGACTTCTGGATTATGTATCATGCTTCCAAAGGTCCTTCTGCTCTGAGATGATAAAGAATCTGCTATATTTTGCTTTGTTTACATTTTTAGCAATTAGCTCATCTACAATTAATTTTTGGGCATGGCCTGCAGTGGGAATTTAACTTTTTTTTTGTATGGAGAACCAATTATTTCAACATCGTTTTAATTTTTTTTTTTTTTTTTTGAGATGGAATCTCGCTCTGTAGCCCAGGCTTGAGTGCAGTGGTGAGATCTTGACTCACTGCAACCTCCACCTCCTGGGTCCTGGTTCAAGCAGTTCTCCTGCCTCAGCCTCCTGAGTAGCTGGGATTATAGGCACGTGCCACCATGCCCAGCTAATTTTTGTATTTTTAATAGAGATGGGGTTTCACCGTGTTGGCCAGGATGGTCTTGAACACATGACCTCGTGATCCGCTTGCCTCAGCTTCTCAAAGTGCCGGGATTACAGGTGTGAGCCACTGTGCCCAGCCTAATTTTTTTTTTTTTTTTTTTTTTTGAGACGGAGTCTTGCTCTGTCACCCAGGCTGGAGTGCAGTGGCCGGATCTCAGCTCACTGCAAGCTCCGCCTCCGGGGTTTACGCCATTCTCCTGCCTCAGCCTCCCGAGTAGCTGGGACTACAGGCGCCCGCCACCTCGCCCGGCTAGTTTTTTGTATTTTTTAGTAGAGACGGGGTTTCACCGTGTTAGCCAGGATGGTCTCGATCTCCTGACCTCGTGATCCACCCGTCTCGGCCTCCCAAAGTGCTGGGATTACAGGCTTGAGTCACCGCGCCCGGCCTCTAATTTTTAAAAATTATTATCTTTTTTGAGACAAGGTCTTGCTCTGTTGCCCAGGATAGAGTACAATGGTTGGAACTCGTCTTACTGCAACCTTCGCCTCTTGGGGTCAAGCGATCCTCCCACGTCAGCCTCCTGAATAGCTGGAACTACAGACGTCTGCCACCATGCCCGGCTAATTTTTGTATTTTTTGTAGAGACAGGGTCTCGCTGTGTTGCACGGGCTAGTCTCAAACTCCTGGACTCAAGCAATCCACCCACCCTGGCCTCCCAAAGTGCTAGGATTACAGACATGAGCCACCTCTCCCAGCCTGTTTTTTATTTTAAAATTAAGTAAAAACCTTAAATTTTAGTTTCAGGGGGAACATGTGCGGGTTTGTTACACGAGTATATTGCATGATGCTGAGTTTTGGTCTTCTGTTGATCCTGTCACTCAAATAGGTGAACATACTACCCAATAGCTGGTTTTCCAACCCTTGCTGCCTTCCCACCATCCCCCGTTTCGGAATCTCCAGTGTCTGTCGTTTCAATTTATTGAGACACCATTCTTTTCCCTTCTTTATCATCATTTATGAGATGTTCATTTTTACATAAGTCATGTCTGGCTTCTCTATTCTAGTGATTCATTTATTCCTTTATTAGTATCAAGTTTTAATTCCTATGCTTTTTTCCTCCTGCGCTTGCTCTGTCTCCCATGTTGGGTTTCACTCTTTCCCCCATGCTGGAGTACAGTGATGCAATCATAGCCTACTGCCAACTTCTTCAACTCCTGAGCTCAAGCAGTCCTCTTGCCTCAGCCTCCGAAGTAGCTGGAATTACAGGTGCGAGCCACCACGCCTGACGTTACCATAATTCTGCCTAGGAAGACAAATAGTCTCAATTCTTTTTCTAAGTTTTTACTGGATGTTTTTACACATGTAGTGTTTCAAGTGAAATTTAAAATATATTTAAATTTCCCATCTGGGCTCAGTGGCTCACGCCTGTAATCCCAGCACTTTGGGAGGCCAAGGTGGGTGGATCACAAGGTCAAAAGATCGAGACCATCCTGGCTACATGATGAAACCCCATCTCTACTAAAAATACAAAAATTAGCTGGACGTGGTGGCGGGCGCCTGTAGTCCCAGCTACTCGGAAGGCTGAGGCAGGAGAATTGCTTGAACCCAGGAGGCGGAAGTTGCAGTGAGTCAAGATCGCATCAGTGCACTCCAGCCTGGACGACAGAGTGAGACTCCGTCTCCAAAAAAAAAAAAAAAAAAAAAAAAATTCCCTAGAAGTCCCATTAGAATTTTGATTGAAATTGCATTACATTTCTATATTAATTTGAGAGATACCAACAAGTTTGAAATACTGAACCTGTGCATGTAGGCGCATGGTGCTTTCACGTATTTATTTTCTGTATGCTCTAAATGAAAGTCCTGTGGTGCTTTTCATGTAGATATTAGACCTTTCTTTAGTTCGTTCGTTCGTTTTGTTTTTCTTTTTTTCTTTCTTTCTTGAGACTGGGTCTGGCTATTTTGTCCAGGCTGGTCTTGAACCCCTGGGCCCAAGCCATCCCTCTGCCTTGGCCTCCCAAAGTGCTGGGAGTACCACTTCCAACCTAGACATTTCTTAATTGGAATTAGTCCCAGAAACCTTATTGCTCCTGTTGCTAATGTTCTGACACCTTTTTTCTATTACATATGGAAGTGGCCTATATTAATGCTTTTGTGTATGTATATATTTATATGTGGCCACATCAGTGGACTCCCATCTATTAATATATTATTGGTTTCTCAATGTCTGAAAAACTTTGCTAAATATATAATATTCCATTTCTTTACAACATGTATAGTTAGTTTATAACCTTTTATATTACATCTAGAGTCCATGCTTTTTCCACAAGGCTGAGGTTTAGCAAATGAAAAATATACAGCACATAGTAAAGCTTGATGTTAGTTTTTTTCCTCACTGTTTCATTCTTACAAATAGATCAAAAATAAAAAAAACTAAACTAAGTAAAATTTGTAAGGAAATAGATATCTACATGTTATAATCTAAGTTATCTACCTTAATTTCTCTCTTCTTTGGAAAATGGTATGATAAGTGGTTGGAAGTTTTCTTCACTCACATTCTCTTTAGGTTTCCTTACGGGGAAAAATCAGTCAAAGAAAATTTTATATATTTGATTATGCTAGAATCCAAAATTTTTTTTTTGCCATTTATTTCTGGAAGAAACTGGATTATCAAATATAATTCCTTTTTTCTTTCTTTCTTTCTTTCTTTCTTTCTTTCTTTCTTTCTTTCTTTCTTTCTTTCTTTCTTTCTTTCTTTCTCTCTCTCTCTCTCTCTCTCTCTCTGTTTCTCTCTCTCTCTTTCTCTCTCTTTCTCTTTCTCTCTTTCTCTCTCTCTCTCTCCTTTCTCTCTCTCTCTCTTTCCTTTCCCTTTCCTTCTGTGTCTCTCATTCTTGTTGCCCAGGCTGGACTGCAGTGGCGTGATCATGGCTCACTGCAGCCTTGACCTCCCTGGGTTCAGGTGATCCTTCCACTCTCAGCCTCCTGAGCAGCTGGAACTACAGGATTGCTCCATCATGCTTGGCTAATTTTTAAAATTTTTTTTGTAGAGACAGAGTTTCCCCATGTTGCCCAGGCTGGTCTCCTGGGCTGAAGCAATCCTCCTGCCTTGGCCTCCCAAAGTGCTGGGATTACAAGCGTGGGCCACCGTGCCCAGCCTCAAATAGAATAGAACTCAGGTTTTTAACCCAAAGCCCATGGGGTTTCTTTTTTACTTTCTAGATTTGGAATTCTTTAAAATTAAAAGACAGGTACAGAGTCATTGGGAAAAAAAAAGTTGGATGTCATAGAAGACTGAGTCATGGATTGATAACTTCTGGGTCTAGGTGGTGGGTGGATTTGGTTTGATTATATTGCTCTCTCTACTTTTATGTATGTTTGAAGATGTCTAAAAGGGAAGTTTTAAAAAAATCCTATTGGCCAGTTGCAAGCCTGGGGCACATTATTTGAATGTTTTTTAGTTTTTCAACTATAGGTTGGAAATGGAATCTATTAGCAGGGTGTAGTGGTAATAAAAATAGACACAAGGCTGGGCGCGGTGGCTCACGCCTATAATCCCAGCTCTTTGGGAGGCCGAGGCGGGCGGATCACAAGGTCAGGAGATCGAGACCATCCTGGCTAACATGGTGAAACCCCGACTCTACTAAAAAATACAAACAATTAGCTGGGTGTGGTGGTGGGCGCCTGTAGTCCCAGCTACTCGGGGAGGCTGAGGCAGGAGAATGGCGTGAACCCTGGAGGCGGAGCTTGCAGTGAGCCAAGATCGCGCCACTGCACTGGGAGAGAGAGTGACACTCTGTCTCAAAAAAAAAAAAAAGACATAAATTGCCTTGTGATACTTACAGTAGATGTTCAATAAACATTTTAGGAATAACATGAATTATACAAATTGTTAATCCTCATAGCCATTCTCTGAAGTAGGCAGTTTTATCCCAGTTTTCATATAAGAAAACAGAATCGGAGCAGCTAAGTATTATGCTTTGAAGTGTACAAGAAGTAAATGATGGAGCTAAAACTTGAGTCCAAGTTCTGACCTCATAGTCTAGGACATTTGAAGCCTCCTTGAAAAAGGAAGGCTACTATTGAGAAGGCGTTGTTTCTGTTACATTATATTTTCTCAGATTTAATCTTCATCATAACTGCAAGGCATATTGAATATCTGTAACCTTTTAAAAAGCACATAGATTTTTCACATTTTTGTATATGAGTAGTTAACGCTAAAAAATGTATATTTTATTTTAAAATGTATTTGAATGTGTAAGCTGAGTTTAAGTATTGGCAATACCAGTGTTTTTGTGGGAAAAAAGATGCCTCTTGGTTTTCCAAGTGAGTTTGTATGTGAAATAAAACCTGTGTTTGAAAGTTAAAAATTTTATATTTTTGGCACTATACCATTAGATGGTTTATTGGAAAGATACTCTATTTGATAATGTACATTGTGGTTTTGTTATTGAATTTATTAAAATCATAATTTGTAATGTTGATGTGAAATGAATCCAGAGCAAATCAGGGCAAGAAGATGTAAACTAGGAAGGACCTTTGTGTGTGTGTGTGTGTGTGTGTGTGTGTGTGTGTGTGTGTGTGTGTGTGTGTGAGAGAGAGAGAGGTCTTTGAGTCATGAAGATTTATTATTTATTTTTTTAGAGACATGGTCTTGCTCTGTCATTCAGGCTGGAGTACAGTGATGCAGTCATAGCTCACTGCAGCCTTGAACTCCTGGGCTGAAATGATCTTCCCCGCTCAGCCTCCTGAATAGTTGAGACTACAGGCATGTACCACCATGCCCAGATAACTTTTGTATCTTTTGCAGGGATGGGGTTTTGCTGTGTTGCCCAGGCTGGTTTGAAACTTCTGGACTCAAGCGATCCACTCACCTCAGCTTCCCAGAATGCTGGGATTACAGGCATGAGCCACTGCACCTGGCCTTGGCTAATTTTTTTTTTTTTAATTTTTTGAGACGGAGTCTCGCTCTGTCGCCCAGGCTGGAGTGCAGTGGCCGATCGCAGCTCACTGCAAGCTCCGCCTCCCAGGTTTATGTCATTCTCCTGCCTCAGCCTCCCGAGTAGCTGGGACTACAGGCACCCACCACCTCGCCCGGCTAGTTTTTTGTTTTTTTTAGTAGAGACGGGGTTTCACCGTGTTAGCCAGGATGGTCTCGATCTCCTGACCTCGTGATCCACCCGTCTCGGCCTCCCAAAGTGCTGGGATTACAGGCTTGAGCCACCACGCCCGGCCTAATTTTTAAAAACAATTTTTATAGGGCTGGAGTCTTGCTATGCTGGCCAGGCTGTTTTTGAACCCCTGGCCTTGAGTAATCCTCCCTCCTCAGCCTCCCAAAGTGCTGGGATTACAGGGATGACCCACCATGCCTGGCCCAACTGTAAATTGTTCACTATAAGATAGAAATGGTCGGGCGCGGTGGCTCACGCCTGTAATCCTGGCACTTTGGGAGGCCGAGTCGGGCGGATCGCAAGGTCAGGCGTTTGAGACCAGCCTGGCCAATAGGGTGAAACCCCGTCTCTACTAAAAAACAAAAAAAAACACACATAAAAAAAAAACTACAGGGCCGGGCGCGGTGGCTCAAGCCTGTAATCCCAGCACTTTGGGAGGCCGAGACGGGCGGATCACGAGGTCAGGAGATCGAGACCATCCTGGCTAACACGGTGAAACCCCGTCTCTACTAAAAATACAAAAAAACTAGCCGGGCGAGGTGGCGGGCGCCTGTAGTCCCAGCTACTCAGGAGGCTGAGGCAGGAGAATGGCGTAAACCCGGGAGGCGGAGCTTGCAGTGAGCTGAGATCTGGCCACTGCACTCCAGTCCGGGCGACAGAGCGAGACTCCGCCTCAAAAAAAAAAAAAAAAAAAAAAAAAAAAACTACAAAAATTAGCCAGGTGTGGTGGTGGGCGCCCGTAGTCCCAGCTACCCAAGAGGCTGAGGCGGGAGAATTGCTTAAACCCGGGAGGTGGAGGTTGCAGTGAGCTGAGATTGCGCCACTGCTCTCCAGCCTCACAACAGCACGAGACTCCATCTCAGAAAAGAAAAATAAATAAATAAGATAAAATAAGATAGAAATTATTCCTGTGAGGTTAAGAGACCTATTGTAAGAATTTCTTTTTATTCAACAAAATTTATTGACATTGAACGGTTTGTTATCTGTTATATGCTTTTTAGGAAGATTTACATGTTAGGTTTGTTGCCAAGCAGCTAACAGGTAATGTTTCACATAACCCCTACAAGATGCTTGGTAATGTCTATTCATGCCTGATTAATTTCCTAGCACATGGTGGGTCTTCAGTTAATGTTTAATGATAATAGGGAAATGGCCTATAAAAGCCTTAAAACTTTGAAGTAAATTTCCACCCTGTTTTATAAGGAATTATGAAATGTTTCCAAACTTTTGCATTTATGAAATGCTTAAAGCATATCTCCAAAAGCACCATTTCTAAAATGAGAGTTGATCAATACTTGGGGAATAAATGGGGGAAATGAAGATATTACATATCCTTTTTATTTTTATTTACTTATTTTTAAAAATGTGTTTTTGAGGCAGAGTCTCACTGTTTCGCCCAGGCTGGAGTTCAGTGGTGCCATCTTGGCTCACTGCAACCTCTGCCTCCCGAGTTTAAGCGATTCTCATGCCTCAGCTCTCCGAGTAGCTGGGATTACATATGTGCACCACCATGCCTGGCTAATTTTTGTATTTTTAGTAGAGATAGAGTTTTGAAATGTTGGCCAGGCTGGTTTTGAGCTCCTGGCCTCATGTGATCTGCCCACCTTGGCCTCCCAAAGTGCTAGGATTATAGGTGTGAACCACTGTGCCCAGCCTGTATATCCTTTATAAAAATTCTTTTATATGGGAAATACATGGTGTTATTTTTCTATAATAAATTCCTGAAACACCATTTCAATAATTTTTGGTTGGGGGTCTAATTGGGGAGTGTTTTTTTTAATGGTGTACTCTCATAAAGTGAAAAATTGCTTTTGCACGCTGTCTTTCTTAGACTATTTTTCGTTTAATTAAAAGTCTCTTGTGAGAAGTAGAAATTTGGATTGGAAAGATTGGGTGTTTGCTTCTTTCTGTCTTGTATTTATTAAAGGTTTCTTTAGGTTGTTTTATCATTTTCCCTCCATTCTCCTCAATATATTTAGTTCTCTGTTCAGTCCTAGTGTACACACAAAGTAGTTGGAGAATTACCAACCCATACTCTTCTGAAAAATAAATTTAGTAACCAGAGTACAATAGTGCATACGGTTTTTTTTGTCTTTATCTTTACCAAATAGTTTTCTGAAGTTACTTTGGTTAATTTTTTCTTTTTCTATCTCCTACAGTTTAGTTCTATTCTTATTTATTTGTTTATTTATTTGTTTATTTATTTATTTACTTTTTGAGACAGTCTCGCACTGTCGCCCAGGCTGGAGTGCAGTGGCGCGATCTTGGCTCGCTGCAAGCTCTATCTCCCGGGTTCGCGCCATTCTTTTGCCTCAGCCTCCCGAGTAGCTGGGACTACAGGTGCCCGCCACCACGCCTGGCTAATTGTTTGTATTTTTTAGAAGAGATGGGGTTTCACCGTGTTAGCCAGGATGGTCTCGATCTCCTGACCTCGTGATCCGCCCGTCTCGGCCTCCCAAAGTGCTGGGATTACAGGCTTGAGCCACCATGCCCGGCCTAGTCTTAATTTTTAATAGAGTTGGGTTTGCAGTTTGAGGTTCTCCCACATTCTGGTTGATTTGAACTATTTATTTGAAGGGATATGTGAAACATTACCATTGTTCTAAGAGTCAGAATTCTACTGAGAGACCGGTCAGTCATTTGCCAGGGCATACTCAGAGAACTGTCATTTCCCCCTCATCTCTTTTATCCTATTCCCATCCCCTCTTCTTTCTACCTCATTTCCACCTACTCTGTGGAGATAACTAATCTCACTGACTTCTCTCTCCTCTTGTTTTTGTACAAATGCATGGATACATATAGTTATGCATCACTTAATGAGAAATGCATTGTTGGGCAATTTCATCTAAACATAGAAATGGTACAGTAAAAATACTGTATAAAAGATATGGTGTAAAAGATAAAAATGGTGCACCTGCATTGGGTACTTAACTATGAATGGAACTTGCGGAACCAGAAGTTGCTCTGGATGAGTCAGTGAGTGAATGTGAAGGCCTAGGACATTATCGTACACTACTGTAGACTTTATATACACCATACGTGTAGGCGACACTGACTTTATTTTAAAATTTCTCCTTTCTTTTTTTAAAATTTTTTTTGGTTTTTATTTTTTTGTTTGTTTTATTTTTTATTTTTTATGAGATGGGATCTTTCCCTGTCACCCAAGCCGGAGTGCGGTGGCATGACCATGGCTCACTGCTGCATCAACCTCCCAGGCTTAAGCAATCCTCCTACCTCAGCCTCCTGAGTAGCTGGGACTACAGGTGCGTGTCCCAACTCCTGGCTAATTTTTAAATTTTTTGTAGAAACGAGGTCTCCATATGTTATCCAGGCTGGTCTTGAGGTCCTGGGCTCAAGCAATCCTCCTACTTGGGTCTCTCAAAGTGCTGGAATTACAGGCATGAATGAGCCTCCATGCCCTGCCAAAATTTTTTTCTTTCTTCAATACTAAATTAACCTTAGCTTACCGTAACTTTTTTACTTTATAAACTCTTTAATGTTTTAAAACTTTTTGACTCTTCTGTAATAACAGGTTAAAACACAAACACATTGTACAACTGTGCAAAAACATTTTCTTTTTACCCTTATTTATAAATAGGAGTACACCTAAAATAATGATAAAAAGCATAGTATAGCAAATACATAAACCAGTAACATTCATTTATTATCATTATCAAGTCTTATGTACATATGTAATTGTATGTTGTATACTTTTCTGTCACTAGCAGTGCAGTAGGTTTATACCAGAATCACACACACACGTAATATGTCATGCTACGTTACGATGTCACTAAGTGACAGGAATTTTTCAGCTCCATTATAATTTTAAGGGACCACTACTGCATATGTAGCCCATCATTGACTGAAACATCATTATGTGGTACGTGACTGTATGTATAGATATGTATCACCTCATATTTTCTTTCTTACATGAAGGGTAGTACAATCTAGGTATTCTTTTATGCTTTGATTTGATAATATATTTTATTGGCTGGGCACGGTGGCTCACTCCTATAATCCCAGCACTTTGGGAGGTCAAGGCTGGCAGATTGCTTGAGCCCAGCAGTTTGAGACTAGCCTGGGCAACATGGCAAAACCCCATCTCTAAAAAAAGTACAAAAATTAGCTGGGCATGGTGGTGCATGCCTGTGGTCCCAGCTACTTTAGAGGCTGAGGTGGGAGGATTGCTTGAGCCCAGGAGGCAGAGGCTGCCATGAGCTGAGATTGCACCACTGCACTCTAGCCTGGGTGACAGAGTGAGATCCAGTCTCAAAACAAAAACAAAAACATGTATTTATTATGTTATTGTAACATAGCCTTATTATGTACAGTCGGCCCTGTGTATCCATTGAGTTCTCTATCTGTGGCTCTAACTAACCATGGATGGAAAATTTTTGGAAAAAAAAAAAGGATGGTTACATCTGTACTGGACATGTATAGACATTTTTTCTCATCATTATTCCTTAAACAATACAGTTTAAAAACTGTTTACCATAGCATTTAGATTATATCAGGTATTGTAAGCAATCTAGAGATGATTTCAAGTATATGAGAGGATGTGCGTTGGTTATATACAAATACTATGCCATTTTACATGATGGACTTGAGCATCCGTGGAATTTGGTATCCACGGGGGTCCTGGAGCCAGTCCCCCGCAGATACCAAGGGATGGCGGTATGTTAATAATATATTCAGTTTATCTACTTAATGCATCCAGGAATCCTTCCTTATTAATCTATAGAATACTTTTTTTTTTTTTTTACAGCTGCATAGTACTCCATTGCATGGATGTGCCATAGTTTATTCAACCACTGTCCTGTATCTGGACATTAGGCTGTTTCCAGTGTTTTGTAATTATAAAATAGGCTTCAGTGTATATACTTTGTTGTTGAGGTGTACCCTCAGGGTAAATTCCCAAGGGTGGGATCACTGGACTGATTAAAGGTAAGTGCATTTGTTGTATTGTTAGGTACTGCTAAATTTCCTTCCAGAAAAGTTGTATTTGTCGTTGGTAGTCTCACCTGCACAGCTGTTTCAGTTTTCGCGCAGCCTCGCCAGCACATGTGTTGTCATTCTGGTTAATTGTTCCCAATCTGATGGGTGAGCATGGTGTCACAACTGGTTTTAATTTACATTTCTCTGATTATGAGTGAGATTGAACATCTTTTCACATGTTTAAGGGTTATTTTATGTCTTTGTGACATGTTTTACTTTAAAAGTTTATTTTGGATGCACATTTTTTTTTTTTGTTATCGTTGTTAGGTTATTCACCTTCAACTTGTCAGAACAGTAGCACTCTAAAAACGCCAGACTTTATTATGACTCTCCTCTTTCAGATCTTCCATGGTGGCTTATTCTAATTCGGCAGAAAGCATTGGTGGGCAAACTCCCAGGAGACCATGAGGTCTGTAAAGTTACCAAAATTGCTGTGCTATCACTTTCTGAAATGGAACCTCAGGATCTTGAGCTAGAGGTAAGATGAAATAAAGAGAAATTATATGGAAACCTGATATAAATGTAATAGCAAATATGAGGATTTGGTTCAGTAGACCACAGGCTTACATTTTTAGAGCTGGGTAATGTTTTTAAAATAATTTAATCCTATGATTTTCCAACTTCATTTTAGTAGTGGAACCCTTGTCTGAAAATCCATGAAATCTAGTATAGAAGACACATAAAAGCAGGGCCACTGTGGTTGAAGTAGTGTTGGGGGAATCTCTAGGGCTCTGTCTACTTGATCTCTCCTTGGAAGCCACCTTCTGTTTCCAGGGAGCCCTAGGGCCACAATACAGTTTGAAAACTTCTAGGGAAAAGGAGTGAGTTAAGAAAAGGAGACCTCTTATTATATCCTCTTTTATCCGCATTTCTTGAAAATTTTCTAATTACCCTATTACAGTTTAAAAAGAAAGGCTTTTAAAAGGAAGACAGTCACTCGTCTAATGTAATCTGTATATTTTCCAGAGAAGAGCTCAAGTCCACAAGTAGAGTGATTTAAGGACGAAATATATGAGATTGCCTAGGGCTAGTGTTTTTTTCCCGCAAGGTGCTGCCTCCTCGTAGAAGTAACCCATGAAAGCATTTATGTCCTGTTTGCTCTCAGTGTGGGGATTTCATGCCTAGGAATTGTCTTCACTCTGATGTAGCCATAGCCTGTTTTGTTCACTGTTGGTTCATTGTGCCAGGCGGGCCCTGTGTATTACATAGATGATAATATTTAGTCCTTAGGACCACCCTGTGAAGTGGGCATTACTACAAATAAAGAAAGGAGGCTAGGTGGGTGGCTCCTTTCTTTGACAGGCTGAGGCTGGAGGATCGCTTGAGCTGAGGGGTTCGAGACCAGCCTGGGTAACATAGCCAGACCTTGTCTTGTGGGGGGGAAAAAATGAGTGGATTTCAGAAAATAAAATAAAAACAAAGGCAGCCTGGCAAGGGTTAAGTCACACAGCTGGTACAGGTGGGGCCTGGATCTAGACTCAGGCTGCCTGGTCCTGTGTAACTCTGCTGAGCTGCCGCCCTGTTACCTGAACAGCAGGTAATGATAGCAAAGCACACACTGCCCCACAACTCAGCACATGTTTTTCCATGTAGAGTTCTTGGGGAGGAAGTTTGGGGACAGGGTTAAATTGCCTTAAGAATAAGTAAAAATGAAGCTATTTTTATGCTTTAAGTGTCACTGGAAGTTTGACAGTTGAATTTTAAGAAACATTAAAATGAATTGAAGCGGACTCTGATTATTATTTGTTACAGGAATCGAAAAAAGTTCAGAGTTCTTATTCTCCTTTTGTTGGTACTTATGCTAGAACACTATTCACTATTGCTGATCGAGAGACAAAAAGCCTAGGCGGCAATTAGGCCTATTAAAAGCAGATGTTTATAGTTTTTGTTTGCGTTTTTTTTTTTTTTTTTTTTTTTTTTTTTTTTTGGTGAAGAGCAGCCAGACTAGCAAAAATTGTATTAGTTTCCTAAGCCAATAAATTTGCTGGCAATGTCTTTTGGATGGTTTTGCTGAAACACTGAAAGATCAGGATGGCTTGTTATCACAGACCTTTCCCTTGAAGGTGGGCACCCTTTGGCCTGGCATTCGGGTTTGAGCACTAAGCCTGGGGTCTCTGGCAGTTTGATTTAGAGCCGGGAGCCAGCCCTCCCAGCACTTTGTCCATCCGCCAGTCAGGATTTGCATATTTGGCACTCCTAGTTCTGGGGAAATTAAATGTCACACCTCATTCAGAAAAGGTTGAGGCCTTCAGGGAGGTTTTCTGATGTCCTTCATGGCCACCAATCTGTAACATTTTTGAGACTAGTAGCTGACTAATAAATGGGGAAAAAACCAAGATGGCTTTAGGAACTAACATTTACATGGAGTTTTTAAGCCCCAAAGTGTGAATATTATCAAAGCTTTAAGAACTTCATTATTCTTCTTACTTTCCCTTTTCTTTCTCTCGATAATCTAAGGGAAAGAGATTATATTCAAATAAAAAGGAAAGTGAGATTTCCTCCATAGACATAATTATTTTGACAGCTGTTGGGCTGTACAGCATAAACTACTGCACTTCTCAGGGGCGGCAAGATCGTGCTTCACATTAAGAGCTGAATATACGTAATGACTCTGCTAATTAGGAGTAAAAGTAACAACAGAGAAAGTATTTCCAGATCCTATCTCAGTGAATAGTTTGGTACACCTTTCTCAAGAGATTACAATTTTAGCAATTTGCACTTTCGCCATTTTTTTCTTTCCTTGTAATCCTGTTTTATGGTAAAGGAGCTTTACAACAGTGAACAGCAGGAAGGGCAAATAACCACATGTTGAAAATCACGACTTTATTTTCTTTTAACAGGTTAATTTAAATCTTGGTATCTTTATTTCAATTTCCATGTAACTCAATTTAAAAGAGTTTTTGGAAGCTTCATCCTTTTTACATTGTGTTTTTTGATTATACAGTAAATTGTAAAAGAGAAGAAAAGCAATTCCCCCACTTGGAAATAATTGTTATCAATATTCTACTGAGTTTTGGTGGGTGTTTCCATTTGTACCTAGGCTCTTTGGAGGACCAGTGTTACTTTCACATGTTTCAGAATAGTTTTTCTGTTTTGCATTTTTACATATTTTCCTCTAGTCTTATTATTTTTTTAAGAACACAGGAAGACTTTGTTAAACAAAACTACTTATTCCTCCTTAGTATGACTTTCTGATTTGGATGTCTGTGTATCAGTTTGAATAAGCTGCATTTATTCCAGCAGCATCCTTTAGTGTGGTCACTGTTCCCAGATTTGCTAAAGCCTAAGTCTGTGTTCTGTAATTGGAGCAGAAGCAATCTTATTTCAGAGATGGGTATTAATAGAATTTCTAGTTTTCTGCCTCTGTTGTCTTTTTATCTCAAATATATGCCTTATTTGTTTGCCAATTAAAAAAAACAATTCAAATACCATACAGTTCATCCATTTAAAGTATATAAGTCAATGGTTTTTAGTGTATTCAGAGTCATGTGGTTATCACCACAATCAATTTTAGAACCTTTCATCATCCCCCGAAAAAACCCCGTCTTCGTTAGCAGCCACTCCTCATTTCCTTCCAAACTCCAGCTCCCCAGCACCATGCAACCACTAATCTCCTTTCTGTCTCTATAAATATTTGTCTGTTCTGGACATCTCATATAAACAGAATAATACGCCACGTGGCCTTTTGTGATGGACTTCTTTCACCTAGCATAGCTTTTAAGTTTCGTTCCAGTTGTAATGTGTAGCAGTACTTTATTTTTCTTTATTGCCAGATAATCCTTTGTATGGGTATGTCACATTTTATTTCTTTGTTCATCAGTTGATGGACATTTGAATTGTTTCCACCTTTTAGCTATTATGAATAATGCTGTCATAAACCATTTTGCGTACAAGTTCTTGGTGGTATATTTGTTTTTATCTCTCTTGGGTGTGTACCTAGGAATGGAATTGCTGGGTCATATGGTAACTCTAACCTTTTGTGGAACTGCCAGACTGACTTTTTTTTTTTTTTTTTTTGAAACAGAGCCTTGCTCTGTCCCCCAGGCTGGAGGGCAGTGACGTGATCTCGGCTCGCTGCAACCTCCGCCTCCCTTGGTTGAAATGATTCTCCTGCTTCAGCCTCTCGAGTAGCTGGGACTACAGTTATGTGCTACCACACCCGACTAATTTTTTGTATTTTTAGCAGAGATGGGTTTTCACTGTGTCAGCCTGGTTAGATGGTCTTGATCTACTGACCTGGTGATCCACCCGCCTTGGCTTCCCAAAGTGCTGGGATTATAGACGTGAGCCACTGTGCCTGATTTTCAAAACAGTGTGCTATTTTACAAAAATGATGTAAAGAGGCCAGGCACAGTGGCTTATGCCTATAATCCCAGCACTTTGGGAGGCCGAGGCAGGGGGATTGAGACCAGCCCGGGTAACATGGTGAGACTTTGCCTCTACAAAAACAGCCACGTGTGGTGGTACATCCCTGTAGTCCCAGCTACCTGGGAGATCACCTTAGCCCAGGACTTTGAGGCTGCAGTGAACTGTGATCGTGCCCCTGCACTCCAACCTGGGCGATGGAATGAGACACTATCTCCAAAAAGAGAGAGAGAGAGAGAGGTGGGGTCAAGTGCAGTGGCTTATGCTTGTAATCTCGGCACTTTGGGTGGCCGAGGTGGGAGGATTGCTTCAGGCCAGGAGTTCGAGACCAGCCTGGGCAACATAGCAAGACCCTGTCTCTATAAAAAATTTAAAAGTTAGCTGAGTGTTGGCTGGGTGTGGTGGCTCACGCCTGTAATCCCAGCACTTTGGGAGACTGAGGTGGGCGGATCACCTGAGGTCAAGACCAGCCTGACCAACATGGAGAAACCCCGTCTCTACTAAAAATACAAAATTAACTGGGCATGGTGGCACATGCCTATAATCCCAGCTACTCTGGAGGCTGAGGCAGGAGAATCATTTGAACCTGGGAGGCAGAGGTTGTGGTGAGCAGAGATCATGCCATTGCACTGCAGCCTGGGCAACAAGAGTGAAACTCCGTCTCAAAAAAAAAAAAAAATTAGCTGGGTGTAGTGGTGTATACCTGTAGTCACAGGTAGTCAGGAGGCTGAGGCAGGAGGATTGCTTGAGCTCTGGAGTTTGAGGCTGCAGTGAGCTGTGATTGCACCACAGCACTCCAGCCTGGATGGTAGAGTGAGACCCTGTCTCTAAAAAAGAAAATTTAGAAATCTGTATGAGGGTACGAGGAATCTGTAATGGTTTAAACAATGAGGACATAGATGTTGCTTCTTTAGAGAAAAAATACCCTTTAAAGTTATATAGGTTTTGTCCTATGTCTGCATATCTTATTTGCGTATCTCATTGCCTTAATAGATAACCGCATCATTTTCCCTGTTTAGTTTCCATCAGACATCTGTTTAAAATTTTAGCTTCAGATGGATATAGATACCAGCTTTTCACATAAAATTATTTATGTCCCTTTTCTTAAATGGCAGCAGCAACATCAACCCTTAATCTCAGTCATAAGATGTAAGTTGCAAGCACAATTAAAAAACTAGGGAAGTGCCGTGGAGCTTGTGGAGAAGTAGCTGGGAGTTGTAGCTGTGGTACTTTCTTTTTGAAATCTCGTGTTTCAGAGTTGTGATAAGGACCTAACCATGTACCACACAAAACTGGCTGGGCCTCTGGAAAAGGGAAGGTGACCCTGTTGCCAGTGCTGTGCATTGTAATCCCTGGAGCTCTGTGTAAACAAAATCCCTTAGGACTGGGAAGGAATCCTAAGTAATTTTCTCTATCCCTGTTTTTTGTCAGGACTGAATTTAACCGTTTCAGAAAGGTAGTGCTCTGTACTTTATTTTCTAAAGGTAACTGTGTAGAAGATTCTGACATACTCATTGGAAATGTTTACATTTATAGTAATCTCATTTGTTTGAGACAGGGTCTCGCTCTGTCACACAGGCTGGAATGCAGTGGCACGATCCTCCTGCCTTCAGCCCTCCAAGTGGCTGGGACTACAGGCATGCGCCACCACCCTCGGCTAATTTTTTTTTTTCTATTTTTTGAAGAGATGAGGTCTCACTGTATTCCCCATGCTGGTGTTGAATACCTGGGCTTAAGCGATCCGCCTGCCTTAACCTCCCAAAGTGCTGGGATTATAGGTGTGAGCCCCAGCACCTGGCCAGCAATTTAAAATTTTTATTTAGAAAAAAATCACTTTTAAGAGACAGAGAAAGCCTTCCAGTAAAGGTGTTTCCATGAGTTTGAACTTTGTTATACAGATCCACAATCCTTATCTGAACTTCCTGGGGCCATATTTGTTTTAGAATTCAAGTTTTTTGGGGGTTTTCAAATGGTTATTCCATGTATTTTCTACAGTCTAAAGTGGTTCTGAAGCATTACCCTACAATAAAACACATTAATGTTTTTTAAAGAATTGTATGACTATTCATACTAAGGGAGGTAAGTGATGATTATCAGTATCTTCATATCAATTCAGGGCATGCTTTGTCATTAAATGAGTTTTTAACTTAAAAAATACACTTTCAGGTTTTAGAGTTTTTTGGATTTTGGAATTGTACATAAGGAAGTTAAGGGATGATGGGCTTATATTAACTCTGTTTCAAGGCCAGGATGAGGGTAGATAAAAGAAATAAAAATAGAAGAGACCAGATGTGGTGACTCATGCTTGTAATCCCAACGCTTTGGGAGGCTGAGGTGAGCAGATCAGTTGAGGTCAGCAGTTCAAGACCAGCCTGGCCAACATGGTGAAACCCTGTCTCTATTAAAAATACAAAACTTAGCCAGGCATGGTGGCACGTGCCTGTAGTTACAGCTACTCCAGAGGCTGAGGTGGGAGAACCCCTTGGATCTGGGAGGCAGAGGTTGCAGCAAGCTGAGATTGCGCCATTGCACTCTAGCCTGGGCAGCAGAGTGAGACTCTGTCTCAAAGAAGGAAAGAAGGGAGGAAGGAAAGGAAGAAGGAAGGAAGGAAGGAAGGAAGGAAAGGGAAGGGGAAAGGGGAGGGGAGGAAGGAAGGAGGGAGGGAGGAAGGCAGGCAGTAAGGAAGGAAATGCCAAGTTTAGAGAATAAGTAATTTTTAAAGTCGATCAGACTGAAGCCATAGCCTTTCTGAGTCTGCATCTAGAAGCAGACAGTAGCAGGTGGGAATTTGGCCCCTACACAGTAAAGAGGACTAACCCGGCTTCATGGGAGATGGGAGCCTGGGGCCATGCTTAGCACTTGAGGCCTGGTGCTCAGGTGGAACTCCCTAGATCATGAGGGGAGCTGTTAGAGTGTCTGCACTGAGTTGGATAATCAATCCTGCATAGAGCATCTCCAGTGTGCCATACCGGTAGCACTTCTGTGAAGAAATACTGGTCTGGACAAAAGATAGGGATCTGAATCAACACCATAGCAATGAGGATGAAGTGGTTGGGGTTGATAGGAGAGACTTAGAGAAGGAGAATGATGGAAGATGATTCCAAGGTTTCTTGCTTAAATGATCCTGTGGTTGGTGCCATCATTACCTGAAATAGGACATACCGGAGAAGGAACAATATTTGGGGAGCAGATGTTGCTCAGTTCTAGAGATGCTGAGTTTGAGAGTCTAGTGTGTCTCAGTGTAGGGGAGACGTCACAGTGTGTCTCAGTGTAGGGGAGACGTCACGTATCAGTCTTGAGATTAGGGTGAAGGAGTGGCGTTAGCAAACGTAGTAGTAGTTAAAATGAGGAAAGAGGGTGACATTTTCTAGATGGAGCATGAAGACTGAGAAGAGAGTTAAGGGTAGAACACTGGGAATACCATCAGTTTTAGAGAAGAAAGATAGACCCACAAAGGAGACTGAGAAGAAACAGCCGGAGGTGGGGAAGGACCCGGGGAGATTGTTGTCATGGGGATCAGAGGAAGAGACAGCAGGGAGTGTTCATGAGCGCCACATTCCGAGAGACAGAGTTAGGAGGCCTAAGCAGTGTCATTGGAGCCTTTACTCCTTGACCTGCCCCAATCAGATTATAGTCGTTGCAGTTCCAGTGGCTGGGACACTGTCCCCTGCTGGCTCTCAGAGTGGATTCCAGGTTTGAGGAATGGATTTAAAAGAAGATTCTCACATGTGTAAACAAACATGTCCCAAGGTGCTAGGAAAGGGGCTGTTAGAGGTTGGGACAAAGGAAAGGGGTGAATGATGAGCCCAGGTCGTAATCCCAGAAACTAACCTTGAAGAGAAAAATGGACTCCGTCTTCCTGAGTGAGGAAAACCTGGGTGCAGACTAGGTGTGCTGTTGCACATTTACTTGAAATAGCCAGACCTTTGATAGATTCCCAGGGGGAGGATTTTGCTGGCTTGAGTGCTCTTAAGGAATGATTGTGTTGGCCGGGCGTGGTGGCTCACGCCTATAATCCCAGCACTTTGGGAGGCTGAGGCGGGCAGATCACATGAGGTCGGGAGTTTGAGACCAGCCTGACCAACATGGGGAAACCTCGTTTCTACTAAAAATACAATATTAGCCGGGCATGGTGGTGCATGCCTGTAATCCCAGCTACTCGGGAGGCTGAGGCAGGAGAATTGCTTGAACCCAGGAAGTGGAGGTTGTGGTGAGCCGAAACCGCACCATTGCACTCCAGCCTGGGCAACAAGAGCGAAATTCTGTCTCAAAAAAAAAAAAAAAAAAAAGGATGACTGTGTCTGTGTATCCCGTTTTGAATACTAAAATTGTAACAATCTGTAGCTCGGTCTTGAGCAAGTAAGCATGTTTTCAGGTTTTTAAGCGTTATTCATAGGCCTAATCATTAACATTTTATATAAAAATTGCTAGCCAACAGTGGCCTGGTGCCACAAGCAAAGCAGTAGCTGGAGACCAAAGGGGAACATCTGTTTAAAACTGCTGCTCTGCTGCCCCAGTGATGCTGTATCAAGGAGGGTGGGGTGTGTGCGACATGTTCATGGGAGAAGGGAGTGATGGCTGTGAAAGCTCCAATGGCAGCCACTGCTAAGGCACTAGAGGTAGGAGTCAACAAGACAAAGATCCTGCCTTGAAGGAGCTTACATTATAGAAGGAGGAGACAGATGATAAACATCAGCACAATAACTATAGTATGTTGGAAAGTAATAAACGCTGATGGAAATGAAAGTTGAGCACAGTAAGTGTGGTGGAGGGAGTGCCCAGGAGTGAAGATGGAGGTAAGATATCTGGGGAGGGGGTGTCCGGGCAGAGAGGACAGCTGTGTTGAGGAATAGCAAGGAAGCCAATGTGGGTGGAGTGGGGTGAGCAGGGGGCAGAGAGGACTAGGAGGTGAAGCTGGTGGAGGGGAGGGGAGGGTCTGGTTTTGGACGTGTTAAGTTTGAGATGTCTGGTAGACATCCCAGTGGAAATGTTGGGATATGTGAGGCTGGAGTTTTGGGAGAGAGCTGGGCTGGAAATAAACATTTGGGAAGTTGGGTTGGCATGTGGATGGTACTGGAATCCATGAGTCTGGATGAAATCACTGAGGGAGTGAATGCAGATGAGAAGGGGATCAGGGACTGAAGCTTGGGGCACCTAGACATCAAGCAGGAGGCTGGAAAGGAACCAGTCAAAGCGGTAGAGGAGGAGTGACCAGTGGGAGCCAGGTGAAGCCGTGTATTGTAGGATGAGGGAGTGACTCAGATGCTACTGAGAGGTTAAGAACCAAGAGCATTGGATTTAGCAAAGTGGAGGTCATTGATCATGCTGGAGACAGCAGCTTGGGAGAGTGGTAGGGGTGAAAGTGGGGTGGAGGGGTGGGTTGGGGAGAGAATGGGAGGACTGGAGCTGGAGGCAGTGAGGAGTGCAGAGTGAGAGGACAGCAGTGTTTGAGGAAGAGGAGTCGAGCGGGGGTGTGCAGAGCAGAGGGGCACAGGAGGATGGGCCTGTGTGCTAACAAACCATCACAGAAAGAGGGGTGCTATATCCATACACTTGGTTCTGTCTTCTCTCCTTCACTGTCACCTGGAGTTCTTGCTAGTTTTATTTGAAGGGAAATAAAGTGAGCTGTTCTGGCAGAAGGAATATAAAGTTTTTCTGCCTCATCTTTATTCCCTTGTCTTTAATGGTAGGGCAGGAGCAGCTTAAAGCTGTAATCATGGTGTGAAACCCGTGTGGACAGTTTTTGATAGCCATAATTTTGAAAAGGCTTGAAATCATCTGAAGATTCCATTGCACATGAAAATTTAGTCCGGTTATTAGTTTCTACTTCCAAATTTAGTAAAACAGGGACGCGCTCTCTCTCTCCCCCTTTTCTTAGATAATCAAAGTTTAAATTCGCCTTTCTTCTCATTTTATGTTAATAGTTATTTTGTAACACACTGATGATAATAAGCATTTATTAAGTATTAGTTCTTATTAAGAGTCTCCTACTTAGTGTAGCAATGAAACTAGTTTGTTGAAAAAATGGAATTGGTCTGCATATTGTTAACAGAATTTGTGTGTACATTTCAGAATATTTGCTTTGTTTGCTGAGCTACATGAAATTATATGTAAAACCCTCAACTTTAACCAGGTAGCCTTCTTTAGAACCTTCTGTGCCTACTCTTATCTTTACACAGCTGTATTCACGCTCCCATGCCCTTCCTTACCCTTGTCAGTTGTGCAGCACTTCTCCTGCAGCCCCTAATTACAGCTTCTTCAAGTTTAACTAATCTCTGGACCCAAAGCGTATGTTATTAAGCTGATTTCATTAGTGCATGTGAGCATAGGAGGAGAGGGAGTGGTTGAAATGTCCAGCTTTTAGGGCTCCCACTAGAGCAGGCTCTTAAGCCATCTTCTCAGCCAAAACACTCAATTAGCATCGGTGTTTAGCACGGATACCTGTAAAATCATAACCCTGAAGCATAGCAAATGTGCATTTTGCAATTTTTATATTCTTAGATACTAATTTCCAAAGCATTAATAACCTCAGCCAGAACATTTCGTTCTTCAGTTACGTTAGAGGAGAACTCATTATGAGCCTAACCTGAATTTCCACCTCTAAATCCTAAGTCTATCCTGCCCTGTATTCTTTGTGTTTTATCCTCTGCTGTAGCTTTCTCATCATGGGACTCACAGCTGTGTGTGCCATCAATTGTCTACTTGATAATTTTTCTAAGTCTTGAGGTTTACTGTTAATCAGAATGCCTGAGCAGTAGCATTTAATTTTGCACTCGAACACTTAACAAGCAGATATTAATAATAACAAATAATCTTTCTCTTCCTATTTAGCTCTGTAAGAAGCATCATTTTGGTATTAACAAACCAGAGAAGATTATACCATCTCCTGATGACTCAAAGTTTCTACTGAAGACCTTTACTCATATTAAATCCAATGTGTCTGCTCCTAATAAAAAGAAAGTAAGAGTTTAATTGATATGGGCTTTGAATTCATCTTTGATTATTTTTAAATGGAGAGATAATTCTCTACTCAGAAAATTTATTTTCAAACCATTTGTTATATTGAAGCACTGTCTGCTTATGTCCTTGGGATTATTTTCACTTCTCTCTTAGGAATTTATGTGTTATCCTCAGACTACTTTACATTTAATTTCTGTAGTAATAGTACATTAATTTCTTATAGGTTAAGGAAAGTAAAGAGAAGGAGAAGTTGGAGAGGAGATTGCTTGAAGAGTTGCTGAAGATGTTCATGGACTCGGAATCCTTTTATTATAGCTTGACCTATGACCTGACCAATTCGGTGCAGAGGCAGAGCACTGGGGAGAGGGATGGTCGGCCCCTCTGGCAGAAGGTACCACTCACAGCTCATAGAGCAGGGTTTGCCCTTGGGAACAAGTGATGGCCTGTTTTGGCTTTTGTAGGAAAACTGAAATAATGTGTTTCTGAACTGTTGTTTCTGCACCTTTTCTAGGTTGATGACCGATTTTTTTGGAATAAATACATGCTACAAGATCTTACTGATATTGGTGTGAGTAGTTGTTTCTAAAATATTCTAACCCTACTGAGATTGGTGTATTTGTTTCTAAAACATCTGGATATAATTGTTAAGCAAATGTTTTTTAATTAAGATACATTTTTAAAGATCACTATGTTTTCTCCTATGGAATGGGAATCATTTAGGTAGGAAAACCAAGGCATTATTTTAAGGCAGTTTACAATTCCACTGCCTCGTCACAGGCCTGTCTTTTTAGCAGATTCCCATAGGATGGTGGTAAGTTAAGGCTGTGGAACTCATGTCCGTAGAGGTCCTGCAAAAGAGGTATTTTCTTTTTTCTTTTCTTTTTTTTTTTTTTTTTTGAGATGGAGTCTTGCTCTGTTGCCCAGACTGGAGTGCAGTGGCACGATCTCGGCTCACTGCAAGCTCCGCCTCCCGGGTTCACGCCATTCTCCTGCCTCAGCCTCCTGAGTAGCTGGGACTACAGGCGCCCGCCACCTCGCCCGGCTAGTTTTTTGTATTTTTAGTAGAGACCAGGTTTCACTGTATTAACAAGGATGGTCTCGATCTCCTGACCTCGTGATCCGCCCACCTTGGCCTCCCAAAGAGCTGGGATTACAGATGGGAGCCACCACACCTGGCCAAAAGAGGTATTTTCTTTCTACCTATTGGGAAAGTTGAAGTCCAGTTTTCCTGTAATGGTACCAATTATTTTTACTTTCGCCGCACCTCTGTTTTCCCATCTGGGAATTGGAATAGACAAATCTCTAAGGCCATTGCTGTACTACTGGTATTTGATTGAGGGAAAATACAGAATATGATCAGATTATTGCATGAAGTTCCTCTGGTTTGATGATTACTTTCTTCCTTTTCTTGGTCATGTATGTTGGAAAATTGACTGTCTGAAGACAATTCATTCAATCAACAAATATTTATGGAAGGCCTGTTATGTGCCACTTGTCTTTTCAACACTAAACAAAGCAGGCAAATAGGTGAATAAAGTCATATATTATCTTTTAACCTTTCAGAAATTTCAGACCTTTTCCTTTTGGTTTATCCCCCTTACTGGTGGTTAGTATCAGTGATTTTCCCATACTCTATGGTGTCTTCGCTAGATATCCATCAATTGCCTCTATGGAGAATGAGGCCTGAGATTATTCTTACCTCTGTTTGCAATGCTGATCAAACTGTGACCACCAAAACCCAGTGGTAGAGGAGAAAAGCAGGGGCATCTGTAATGAGCATTTGTCCTGTGTGCTGACAAGATCGAGCTCTAATTGTTTTTGCTGAGTTTTTGTCAGAATGCTTTTACATTACCATTTAAAACTGACGACTTGAAGTTGTCATATTCAAAGGTGACATTTGGCAGCATAAATTTCTCTATGTCTGTCAAGAGTTTTGCATTTATTGCTAGAACAGAAATATGAATGATGGGAATGGTGATAAGAATGCAGATAGATCCTTTACCTCACCATTTTCAATTTTTACCACTTTCCTAACATCCAATCTGCAGGCCCCATAAAACAAAACAAAACCGCGAGATAGGATCTGGAGTGTTTGGTGATGGAAGAAGAGGTGGATTTGAAGTGGATGCTGAGATTAAGCCTGGGTACACTTATGGAGATAAGAGAGAAAGCAGGACGAAGAACAACTTTCTGGAGCATTTTTATCCTTTACTGTCTCTGCAGACAATAAGTTGAGAAATCTGTCTTCTTAGTCTAACTGAAAGGAACAGAAGAAGAAATCTTTTTTATTTATTTATTTTTTGACAGAATCTCGCTCTGTCACCCAGGCTGGAGTGCAGTGGCATGATCTCAGCTCACTGCAACCTCCACCTCCCAGGTTCAAGCGATTCTCCTGCCTCAGCCTCCCAAGTAGCTGGGATTATAGCTTGCGCCACCATGCCCAGCTAATTTTTTGTATTTTTAATAGAGACGGGGTTTCACCATGTTGCCCAGGCTGGTCTCAAACTCCTGACCTCAAGTGAATCACCTGCCTCAGCCTCCTAAAGTGCTGGGATTACAACGTTGATCCACTGCAACTGACCAGAAGAAGAAATCTTTAATCAATACTGTCCTAATTATGTTGGATGACATTTTAAAATAAGACATTTATGAAATGGGTTTTTTTTTTGTTTGTTTCATTTGTGACTTAGATTTTAGCTTGAGGAAGCAAATTTTTTTTTTCTAAGTCAGAGAATAAAGTAGACCTATGTGTTTCATAATAAAGTGATCAGAGTTGGTTTTATTTTATTAAAGCCTTAATACAATTGGGAGTTGAGAATCATAATCATAAACATTTGTTAAATACTTCCTATATGGCAGGCACTGTGCTGAACACTTTATGTGTATTATCCATTTAATCTTCACATTTTCATGAAGTAGTTGTTACTGTTTCACGGAGAAGGACAGCGATGGTGAGGGTGACTCCCCTCAGTGAGTTAATAAATGGTGGCTTGGATTTGTACCCAGGCAGCCTGGCTCTTAGGCTGCATTCACCAGAAAGAAAAGGAAAGACCTCCTCTGTCCCTTCCTTCCGTGGTGTTCTTCAATAAGCAGAAAATATAGTTGAATAATGGAAGGTTTCTGCTTCTAATAAACTGAGAAATATGTGCCGACTACTGTTTGGGTTTAAGAAAGTAGCAATGCTGTACAGAATAGAAACAATATGATGTTCATTTTGTTTTCAGACCCCAGATGTGAACTTTTGGATTATCCCCATGATCCAAGGTTTTGTACAGATTGAAGAACTTGTGGTTAATTATACCGAATCATCTGATGATGAGAAAAGCAGCCCGGAGACCCCCCCTCAGGAGTCCACCTGTGTAGATGATATTCACCCACGATTTCTAGTGGCTCTCATTTCACGCCGAAGTAGGCACAGAGCAGGTGAGTGGAGGGCTCTAATAGCATGCAAATCAAATCCAGGCGAGAATGGAAAAGCTGCAGATGTGTTGAAATGCTAATGACAATAATGGATTTGGAAACAGTTGGCTTCAAAGTGCTTGGGGACTCTAAATACTGTGATATAATTGGAGACAAATTTTTGAAGAGGGGTGAATAAGAGTCAGCAAGATGAAAAGGAGGTACATATATAGAGAGAAGAGAGAAAGTCACTTGAGATGTGCTTCAGAATACTGGCACTCCACTGACAGCCTGTACCACCGTGATAAATCCTTCCTGTGTGCTAGTGCCTTTGGGAAAACCTTTCTCTTTCAGTTCAGAAGAACTGAGCTTCAACTTGTTAAAAACAATGATGCATACAGTTAAGATTTGGGGTAAGTTGATACTGTTCTTCTTGGCAGTTGCACACTGAATCCCCAAGACTATCCGGGAAGATATACATTTGATTAGGAAGCATAATCTAGTCAGACTAAATAAATTTTTAAAAAGTTGCCGTTTTCTGTTTTAATTTTCTTTCAGGAATGCGCTATAAACGAAGAGGAGTGGATAAAAATGGAAATGTTGCAAATTATGTGGAGACTGAGCAGTTAATTCATGTTCATAATCATACCCTGTCATTTGTTCAAACACGAGGCTCTGTGCCTGTCTTTTGGAGCCAGGTTGGGTATCGATATAATCCAAGACCGCGGCTGGACAAAAGTAAGCAGGTCAATTATGTTGTTTGCAAATGATGATTTCAGAGAGAATAGTTTTTAAGAAATTAGATACCTGTTAGGTTTGGATTTGCTTTGCCAGATACTTCATTCAAAACAATAACTTGTATTTGAAAAATGTAATAGAAAGTGGTGTAATAATCATAGGAATAAAAATAGTTGACTAAGTCATTTAACAGTACAAAATTTCTCTAACAGTAGAGCAAAACAGCTTTCTTCAGAGATTTTAAATTGCTATTGCTTTGAAGAGTACTGTATTGAATGTTTAACTTTGGAAAGGAGCAATTCTAGCCAATATTTGTAGAAGCAGGAAATAGCTTAAGATGGAATCTACCAAAAATCAGTAAGATGCCTTTACTCCAATATTTTTCTCTGAAAGTTTTTTTTTTTAATTTTTAAAATTTTTAAAATTTAAATCTTGAGTATTTTGTTTCTTCCAGTGTCTTGTCTTTAGTATTGGAATAGCTAAGTCATTTAAATCTAATTATTGAATGAGGCTGATTTTTAAACAATTGTTAAAGTATATTTCTCTCTCAAAACTTAGTTGGTATTCATGAGAATTCAGTATAGCTTTGGTTTTTAAAATATTGTTTTAGAGGCGTTTTTATTCTCTTTTAAACTACGTGAAAGCGTTTCTGAGAAGTAGACTGGATATATAAGTAATCTCATAATGTCATAGTTTGCACTTTCAGATATATTTTAGTATAGTGTAATTGGAAAAAAATCAGATCTTTGACTTAGCATTCATTTTTAAATGATGGTTTTAGGCAATCTTAGTTCATTTGGGCTGTCAATAAATTATTTAAAAGTAAGAATAAAGATGGAGTAGACACTAATATGTCTTAAACATGGGAAGGAAAAAAAGATTTTGTATCACTTCTTTGTAGGTGAAAAGGAAACTGTTGCCTATTTCTGTGCCCATTTCGAAGAACAACTGAACATTTACAAAAAACAGGTGGGCTTTGATCTACAGTAGTAAAATGTTCCTTCATCTTTAGAAATAACTATCTTTTTCTTTAAATTTCATAAAAATAACATTGTACTATTCAAAATTAAAGCATTTGTCATGATGTTAAACACATTTAAGCTAAGAGTTTTCTTAATATTCTTTAAGAATAATCATTGAGTCAGCTACCTTTTTTTTTTTTTTTTTTTTTTAAAGAGATTCTGCCTTACTATGTTGCCCAGGCTGTACTCAAACTCCTGAGCTCAAGCAATCTTCTCTCCTCAGCCTTCCTAGCAGCTGGGACTACAGGCACGTGCCACTGTGCCCAGCTGAGTCCGCTCCTTTAGACTGTGTTTGGATAGCATGAAGAGATTAGACTATCAATTAATTATAACAATCTAAGAAGCATCTAGACCAAGGAATGAAAGTCATGTCTCAGTACCACCTACAGTTCCACCTCCTAGAGATAACTTGTTATGTATTTTTCAGTATCTTTTTTTCTCTGCTCACCTTCATATGCACTCCCATATAGGAATGCAAGTGTATAAACCAAAATCAGCTGAAAACTGGTAGGTGAGATACAAGTTCAATGATTTTGATACAAGACGAATATATAATAGTAATGCTATTATCCATTAGCAATGACCAGTGTGAATGAGTAATGCCGTGTAATGTGTAATGAATAGGTAAATGCGTTTTTTTCAGCAACAAAAATGAAATAGGAAGGAACAACCTAAAAGAACATACAAAAAGATAGCATGTGTATGGAGAAAAAAAAGAAAAAACTACTGAAGAACACAACAGAAAACCTGACTTAAGTGGAGAGAAAATACCATGTTCCTGGAAGGGAAATTTCAATATTAAATAGATTTCAGTTCTTCCTAAATTAATATATAAATTCTGGGCAATCACAAAGTCTCAGCAGGGAAATAGCAAACCCTCAGATTGAAAAAATTATGAGGTTTGATGATAAGAGTTAAAAGGGGTGAGTATTTAGGTTTTGAAATAACTGTCACACACTGGTTGAAGGAGCATAAATAAGTTGGTACAGCCATTTTGAAGGTATTAGCAATTAAATTAGTAATTAAATTAATACTTACATTGCTTAGCCCAGTAATTTTAATTTTTGATATCTATCCTATATACCCTATACAAAAATCAGTTGAAATGGATTATGAACCTAAATGTGAAAGGTTAAGCAATAAAGCTTTTAGAAGAAAAAACAGAACATCTTTTTGACCTGGTATCTTAAATAGGACTTTAAAAAGCACTAACTATTATCTTCCCATGTTTTCAATGTATTATTATGTATCACATATTTTATTAGTTATTTAATAAGAGGTAGTGCCCATCTAGGAAATAGTTTTTATTTTTAAAAAAACACTCTAATGAAAAAATTGACAAATAGACTTTAAATTTGTTTTTATTACAACTTTACTAAATTATAAATATTAAAATACTACTGTAAATATTATTCAGATTGTATTAAAATTATATATGACTTTAGAAAACACCAAGTGAAAAATAAATGATAAATTTGACTTTATTAAAATAAAAAACTTCTGTTTGTTAAGGCATAAGAGAGGCCGGGCGCAGTGGCTCTTGCCTGTTATCCCAGCACTTTGGGAGGCCGAGGCAGGTGGATCACGAGGTCAGGAGATCGAGTCATCCTGGCTAACACAGTGAAACCCCGTTTCTAACAAAAAATTAGCCGGGCGTGGTGGTGGGCGCCTGTAGTCCCAGCTACTCGGGAGGCTGAGGCAGGAGAATGGCTTGAACCCAGGAGGCAGAGCTTGTAATGAGCTGAGATCACGCCACTGCACTTCAGCCTGGGCGCCAGAGCAAGGCTCTGTCTCAAAAAAAAAAAAAAAAAAAAAAAAAAAAAAAAACGGGAATGGAAAGGCAGTTCACAAAGTGGTAGAAGATATTTAAGATTTTTCAGTATATGTATGACAAAGGTCTCACATCTAGAGTATATTTTAAAATGCCGGCCAGGTGCGGTGGCTCATGCCTGTAATCCCAGCACTTTGGGAGGCTGAGGTGGACAGATCATGAGGTCAGGAGTTTGAGACCACCCTGGCCAGCATGGTGAAACCCTGTCTCTACTAAAGTAAAAATAAAAATAAAATGAAATAAAATAAAATAAAATAATTAACCGGACATGGTGGCTTGTGCCTATAATCCCAGCTACTCGGGAGACTGAGGCAGGAGAATTGCTTGAACCTAGAAGGCAGATGTTGCAGTGAGCCGAGATTGCGCCACCGCACTCCAGCCTGGGCGACGAGTGAGACTCCGTCTCAAAAAAAAAAAAAAAGCCTATAAATTTATTCAAAAGGATGTACAACCCAAAAGAGAGCTGAACAAAAGAGGATATCCAGAAAGTCAACAGATGTATGCAAAAGGGCTCCGTTTTGTTAACTGTCAGGAAAATGCAAATTAAAGCCACTACTCAACACACCAGAATGGCTAACATAAAGTCAGGAAGCCTAGGCAACATGGAGAAATCCTTTCTCTACCAAAAATACAAAAATTAGCTGGGCACAGTGGGATGCACCTGTAGTCCCAGCTACTCAGGAGGCTGAAGTGGGAGAATCACTTGAGCCCAGGAGGTGGAGGTTGCAGTGAGCCAAAGTTATACTACTGTGCTCCAGCCTGGGTGACAGAGCAAGACTCTGTCTCCAAAAAAAAAAAAAAAAAAAAAAAAGAAGGTGGAGGGAATACCAAATTTTGACAAGGGCGTGGAGCAACTAGAACTGTAATAGAAAAAATTGTTAAATCTGTCTGAGAGAAACATATTCAGTCAAGGAGGCATGAACACGGACACTCATTGCAGTGTAGAAACAACCTAACTGTTCATCAGGAGGACAGTGGGTGGGAAAATCAAGCATGGTGCATCTAAAGTATTGAATATAAATGGTGGAAAAGAATGAGGTAAATCTACGTGTACTAACATGGGAAGATCGATCTTAAAATCACCTTGTGGAGTAAGAAGAGAAAACTTTAACAGCATATGGTATGTTAGCCATTTAAAAAATCCCACAAAACAAAATTAGGTCATTCACATACAGGCGGTTCTCTTCCATCTATTCTATCCACACACATATGACATGCATATTTGTACAGAAATGCATTTATGTGGGCTGAATGGGGACACACCCAACTGATAACAGAGGTTACCTCCAGGGAGGGCCATGGGATTGGGGTTGTGGTCAGGAAGGATTTGACCTTATTTTACATTTGAATTTCTTTCAATGTGAATAAATTCATGAATTAGCAATATGTATAATTATAAGTAGCTATAAAGAATAGAGGCTGTCTCTACAAAAAAATTAAAAATTAGCCAGGCCTGGTGGCATATGGCTGTAGTCCCAGCTACACAGAAGGCCAAAGTGGGAGGGTCACTTGAGCCCAGGAGGTGAAGGCTGCAGTGAGCCATGATTGTAACACTGCACTCCAGCCTGGGTGATGGAGTGAGACTGTCTCCAAAATAAATAAGTAAATAAGTAAAATTAAAAAATAAAAATACAATAACGAATAAACCACATTTTAAATGTAACATGCAATTATAAAACAACACAATATTAAGGTGTGTAAGCAGAGGAAATAACCGTTTCCCCCCCACATCCATGCTCCCTGTTGACTTTCACATCAATTTTCTAGGTGTGTGTATTGAACAGACACTTCCTGATTTCTAACAGTACCCCAACAGTGTTCATTTAGCCACCTTTTCCTGGGTAATTGCTTTCCAGGGCGATGGGCCCATGGTCGGTCTGACTCAGTCATGGTGGTCCCATTGCTCTCACCAGTGACTGGTTCAGGTGTGGACCTGTAAGTCCCCTGGGAGGCTTCTGGGAACAGGTTTCCTGCTCTAATAAGAGATACAGGAACCAGTAGTCCCCCTGTGGTTGCTGTGTCTGGGTTTCATGTGGAACTGCTACAGCTCTCTCAAGACTGTGAAGGAACCAGCCTCAGGATCAGCCAATATGCGGCGGAATAAAAAAGATGGGAAGAATGTCACAGTAAAGGGATGGAAAGAACCTGTGTCCTTAATGGTATTGGGAATCACTGTTAAGCCATGTTGGAACTGTCCTACTTCCAGATTTGTTCTGAGGTATGAGTCAGTTGACTCAAATTTGTCATACGCAGCAAAAAAACCACCTTGACACACGCATATACATAATTAAAAACTCGAATCGAAACAAAACTATGCCATATATACTATTGTGCCGCTGTTTTCATTTAAGATCTCATGGCTGCTGTTTAGCCATATCTCTTTTGGTGGACCTTTAGGATATACTAGTTATTTTGCTGTTAATATTATAAAAATTCTCCAGAAAATATATCTTTTTAAAAAAACTCCATGGACTAGGAACAGAAAGCATTTTATATATTTTGGGAACTTGTATGTTTTATAGAATGAATTTATGGAAATGAAATTGCTGGATCAGACAATATGTATATTTAAACTTGATGCTCACCACTCTTTTGCTTCTGAAAAGAGCACACCAGTTTTTTGTTTTGTTTTGTTTTGTTTTTTGTTTTAAAGCAGCAGTAGGAGCTAGTGCCCATTTCCTCACATATTGACCAGTGCAGTCTGTGTTTAGTATTCACATTTGCCTAGGTATAGGTGAGAATTCATTTTCTGTTTTAAATTGCATTTCTTTGAGTATTAAAGTTGTCATCTCTTCATTGAGTATAGGCTCAGAAATTGTAATTTCATGTTTATTAGCTATTTGTATATTTTCTCATGTGGATTTCCTCTGTATCCTTTACCCATTTTTTTCCTTATTGTATTTAGGAGTCTTTATGCATTATTGGTTTTTATGTTGCAGGTGTATTCTCCTAGGTAGCACTTTGCTTTCTTACCTTTGCTTATACTGTCATTTGGTACACAGGCTTAAAATTGTTTAATGTTATGCTTAGAAAGTCATGCCCCAACCTACATTTATAGAACATTATTCCAAGTTATCTTCTAGCTCTATTATAACTAGAAATACTATTTAGATTATTAATGCATCTAGAATTTATTTGTGTATAATTAATGAGGTAGGGAGCTAATGTAAGTTTCTCCTTACCCCACACATAGACATCTCAGTATCATTTACAGACTAGTTCATATTTGCCCCACAGTGGTATCGTGAGCATATCTTAGATTCTTCAGTGTTTACCTAGGTCTGCCTTTGGGCCGTCACTCCTGTTCTGTTGAATCACTTATCTATTTCTACATTAGTATGACAGTTTTAATTGCTACAGATTTAGAGTATGTTTTGCTCTCCAATGGGGCAAGTCCCTTTTTTATTATTAGTTTCCAAATTTTTTCCACGTATTTACTCTTCCAGATGAACTTTTGAGTTGTCAGGTTCATTAACAGATCCTGATGGAATTTTGATTGGGATGGTTCAGGGTATAGATTAATTGGTGGAGAGTTGAAATCCTTACAGTATTGAACCTTGATGCCTAGCACATGGTATATGTTTCTGTTTATTCAGGTTTTCTATCATATGCTTTATGTACTTCAGCAGCATTTTATCGTGTTCAGTACTTAGGCTTTCTCTATTTCTTTTTAAATCTAGATATCTGAAATATTCGCTATTACAAAGGACCTTGGTTTCATTATTTCATTCTAATTGGTTATTGCAAATGTATAGAAAAGCTATTACTGTCATTGATGTCAGTTCTCATGGACTTACATGTAGGTAACAAATGAAAAAAATTGGAAAAAAATTGATGTTTGAGTGAATTAATTTCTAAGCATGGCTATAAAGTATTTCTAACACATAATTCCAAATTGTTAAAAACCACATTATGATTCTAACATCTAATTAAACTTAGTTTTTTCTGTTTCTTTGCTCTTATAGGTTATTATTAACTTGGTAGACCAGGCAGGAAGAGAGAAGATTATTGGCGATGCTTATCTGAAGCAAGTGTTGCTTTTCAACAACTCACACCTCACTTACGTTTCCTTTGACTTTCATGAGCACTGGTAAGATGGCTTTCTGAGAATAGCGTTGATCAGTTGCAGTGTTTTCCAAACCGCATTAAATAGCATATCTTAAGTTTTAAAAAAAATTTATGATTAAATTAAAGATTTTTTCTTTCTTTTGGCATGGATTTTAGCCGAGGAATGAAGTTTGAGAATGTTCAGACCCTAACAGATGCCATTTATGACATTATTCTTGATATGAAGTGGTGTTGGTAGGTATTTTACAAGTTCTTTTTACAAACTCTGGGATCTGTGAAATCATAGTGCCACTGAGCATTAAACTGATAACAGTATGCAGAGATCTCATTTTTTTGTTGTTCGTTTTGCTTCCCAGTTCCTATTCTTTTCAAGAGAATGTTGTTGACCCTTAGGCAGGTGGTGTTAGCTTTGAACAGGGAGAAGGTGTGAAATGGTCAGGCCAAATGAAGTGAAACACTCTGACTGTTCTTTAAGGAGATGAATTTATTCCTTCTCATGCCCCATGGTCTACATTTTCTCTTTCTCCTCTTACTGTTCCTAACACAGGAAGGAAGGCTTAGAGGTAGTTGGTCTCAGTTTTCAGGCATTTCAAAATTATCAGAGACGGAAAATGGTTCTGAATACAGGAAGTTTAAATTGGCTTAAAGGACAGAACAGAACATTCGATTAGATGTTAAGACTACACGGGTGGCCAGAGAAATGAGATGAGCAAGCCATGCTGCATGACTCCTCACTGGGTGGTAAAATAACTTCGTCTGTTTTGGAGAGTTTAGATGCATTTCTACTTTAAAGGAACAACGGTGTTTTAAAGTGCCTTCTGGTTTTTTACATGTAGGAAAACATAACTTGGGATGATGTCAGCTCTGCCTAGTAGTTGTAGGACTTGGGGCAAGTCACTTTGCACCCCAATTTTTTTTCCCTTAAGATGAGGATAATATCTTCCTTGCCATGTTACTGTGTAAATTAACAATGATGTCTATAAATGACTCAATAATGCATAGCATATAAAGATATACCAAGCAAATTACAGCCAATGCTGCTGTTTTATTGTTATACTTTAAAGACTTGTGTCTTTTGAAAACCCTATTATTTTATATTGTAAAATAATTCTGTATTATTTTTAAAAAGGGTTGATGAAGCTGGGGTAATATGTAAGCAGGAAGGGATTTTTCGTGTTAATTGTATGGACTGCCTGGATCGCACCAACGTGGTCCAAGCTGCCATCGCGAGAGTGGTCATGGAACAGCAGGTAATTTGGAGTCTGTTGGATTGCATATACTCATTTTGAAATGCTTTTTTTCCATGAGTAAGTAAATAGCTAAATATTTTTCAAATGTCAAATATTCTATAGAACGCTTACAGCATCCAAACACCCTTGTTGCATTAAAACCTGGAAAGCGGCCGGGCACGGTGGCTCAAGCCTGTAATCCCAGCACTTTGGGAGGCCGAGACGGGCGGATCACGAGGTCAGGAGATTGAGACCATCCTGGCTAACACGGTGAAACCCCGTCTCTACTAAAAAATACAAAAAACTAGCTGGGCGAGGTGGCGGGCGCCTGTAGTCCCAGCTACTCGGGAGGCTGAGGCAGGAGAATGGCGTAAACCCGGGAGGCGGAGCTTGCAGTGAGCTGAGATCCGGCCACTGCACTCCAGCCTGGGCAACAGAGCGAGACTCCGTCTCAAAAAAAAAAAAAAAAAAAAAAAAAACCTGGAAAGCACAACCTGCACTAGAAATAAGTTAAATAAAGTGAGATTTTCTTAATCACTCGTTTCAAAAATGTGACAACCAACATTTTAAAGTCCGTTGGGTGGCACTGTGTGGTCATTTACCTTTTCCTTCTCACCTCCAAGCCCACCCTTCTGTGTTTGGGGCTGGGAGTCTTGATACTGCATTTCTTTTTCTTTTCTTTTTTGAGATGGAGTCTTGCTGTGTTGCCCAGGCTATTGGGGAGGGAGCTGCTGATGGGAGGAACACAGGTGAAGGAACCTGTGTCTTTTTCCTCCTCCTGTGTCATGGGCTTCCTTGAGTGCCTCGTATTGGCAGATCCAGCAGGCCAAGCAGAAATGTGGTGTGTAGGCTGGGCGCAGTGGCCCATGCCTATAATCCGAGCACTTTGGGAGGCTGAGGCAGGTGGATCACCTGAGATCAGGAGTTTGAGACCAGCCTGGCCAAAATGACAAAACCCCCTGTCTACTAAAACCCCTTCCCTACTAGCCGGGCATGGTGGCAGGCATCTGTAATCCCAGCTACTCGGGAGGCTGAGGCATGAAAATCACTTGAATCCAGGAGGCGGAGGTTGTAGTGAGCCCAGATCGTGCCGCTGCACTCCAGCTTGGGGGAGAGAGTAAGACTCTATCTTTAAAATAAAAATTAATAAAATAAAATACATAAAATAACCTTATGACTGTACTTTGAGGACATGAATCTGTTTATCTTACGTAGTGTTTAAGCCAGGTTTGAGTTCAAGCCCTGACTCTGCCACATACAAGGTTTTGACTCCGTACAAAGAACTTAACCTCTCCAAACCTCAGTCTCATCATTTGTAAAATGTAGGTGATAACAGTAGTGATTACATAGTGTTGTTAGGACTAGTGAATGTGAAAAAACAGTGTAAAAAAACTCTTAGAACCCTATCCTTGGCACAGAGTTAACACTTACCAGGCACTTAACTATTCTGCCACTATTAGTATTGTTTCTGTGTGCTTTTTTGATATTCAGTTTCACTTCATAGGCAAATTTAAAACAAAGACAAAATATAATAGTATGATTCTGCACATTAAAAATTGTACCAAAACAGTATAAATATTTCATTATATGTATTCACCTTGTAGCAATGTATAAAGCCATCCTTCAAGCCCCACTTCATTAACAACGAGTCTGGAAAGACTGTTTCTTGTATCTAAGGGTCCTGAATTGTATGTGAATATGTTTCCTTTTTTTGCAGTACACATTTTTTGCTATGGTTTTCTGGCCCATATACAGTTAATCCACCAATGTGTTCATTTTAGCTGAAAAAATTAGGTGTGATGCCCCCGGAACAGCCATTACCTGTGAAATGTAATCGCATCTACCAGATAATGTGGGCCAATAATGGTGACTCCATTAGCAGACAGTATGCTGGGACAGCTGCTCTGAAGGTAAATACTTGCAGCAAGCATCTGTGGGTCATTATTTAGGACACAGATTAGACTGTGGTTTAAAACCAGAGAAAGGTATGTGGGCTCCAGGTTGGGGGTGTGTGTAGTTGACTCTTTTCTGAAATGTTTGGCTAAGGCAGGGCCAGGTAATGTGACTCAAGCAGGCCACGCATTACATCAGAGGGAGAGGGGGGTGTGTGGACCTGAGGAGGAGTGTGTGCTCTCTCTGGAGGGGCCTGTGTTGCCAGACCCTCCAGTTTTTCAAGGGATTCTGGAAATCCAGAATTTTATATGAAATGGTTGGTTTTCAAAACTGACAGAACAGAGCATGTCTGCTGGCAGGTTTTGGCCACCAGTGTCATACTTCATCTTTGAGTTTGAATCCCAACCCTGCCTCTTAACTAGCTGTGACCTTGGGCAAGTCACTTAATCACTCTGATTTGTCACACAGGAATTATACTAGACGTATTTCAAAAAACTTCTATGGGATCATATGAGTCAGTGCATGTAAGGGCTTAGAATATTCTCTGACACATGTAAATGCAGAAGAAACATTTTAGTTACTGTTAAAAGTAAAGTCTTTTGAAGATCCTATAGAGCTAGTCCTCATAGAATATTAAGTTAAATATAAAATACATTCTCTAGTAAATAAATTCCTCCATCTGAGGGCGTTGTCCTCTGTGGCAGTAGGAAGTATTAGAATTTGTTTAAATTAGGTTTATGTTAATCATTCTTCAAGGTTCTAGTTCATCTCAAGGTACTTCTTATACAGATTGTACCATCAAGGACTTAACAGGCATCAGTCCTTTTTTTGCATTGAGTGATAAATATCAAAAGCTTTTTATTAATTACAGAAGGTAAACTTTAGAAGTCTTGGTATAGGCCAGGTACAGTGGCTCACCCCTGTAATCCCAGCACTTTAGGAGGCCGAGGCAGGTGGATCACCTGAGGTCAGGAGTTCAAGACCAGCCTGGCCAACAAGGTGAAACCCCATCTCTACAAAAATATAAAAATTAGCTGGGCATGGTGGCGTGAGCCTGTAATCCCAGCAACTCAGATGGCTGAGGAGTGAGAATCACTTGAACCCGGGAGGCCTAGGTTGCAGTGAGCCGAGGTTGTACCATTGCACTCCAGCCTGGGTGACAGAGCAAGACTCTGTCTTAAAAAAAAAAAAAAAAAAAAGGCCTGGTATAAGTTAGTGCTTACAGCGAAATACTTCTCTTTTTTTCCCCTTGATTTTAAACTTCTTCGAGATGAGTATTCATACCTTTTTTCTGTAATAGAGACTTGTTGCTCTACTAATATTCCCTGTGACTGGCCTAATTGGCAGCATGTTCTTCCTAAATTGTCAGTTTTAGGACTGAGATTTCTGAGATTGCCTTGGAGAGAAATAGAGGGGTTGGGATGGGGAAAAATAAACTACACCTGCCTTGCTTTAAGTTTAAGTCACCACTTCTCTAGGGACTTGCTCTGACATCTTTGTTGTGAAAAGTGCAAGGGAAACAAAACAGTTTAAGTTGTCACTGGGTTCTGCAGGTGCTGGTGATGTGCAGCAAGGTATGGAAACCCCTGCTTTTCCTCCCTGTGTAGAGCTCCTCACCTACACACCCAGGCTAAAAGCCCATTGTGATAAACTCCAGCGAGCTATCCACATTTTCCCACATCAGAAACTTGGTTTTTGAATATTACACCAGCTTGAGATGTAAATAGTTTTTATTGTTTTGGTGTTTGTCATATAATTTGTTTTGACCTGTAAATTCTAGAAATTCTACAAATTGCTAAGAATGGCTTTACCCTAAAGCACCATCTAACTGTGAAGACTTGATGCCACAAATAGCATGTGTAATTATTTGACGAGCTTAGATCAGGGTAGAATACTAGTAGATATTTTAATTTAACTATACTATTTGAAAATTATAAAAGTCAGACCTTGGAAATTACAAAAGCCTGTAGAATTCCATACTTGAACTGAAAGCTCACAATTTATTTTGGGGGCATTCTTGTGTTTAAATAAGGTGTCAAAATGAGTTTTTGTTTGACAGGGTGACTTTACAAGGACAGGAGAAAGGAAGTTAGCAGGAGTTATGAAAGATGGAGTGAACTCAGCAAACAGATATTACCTCAACCGATTTAAGGATGCTTATAGGCAAGCTGTTATAGGTAAGAAGCAGAAAAGCTTTTCTTTCCTCAAAATTTATGTCTTCTGTGACTAATACTTTACAGAAACCAGCTTCATTAACATAATTCATGTTTTGTAATATACTTGTGTTTCTGTATTGAGCATCTTACCCAATACATCAAATTCAAATTTTTACAAGATTAGAATTTGACAAATATTTTTGGCTGGAGCAACAAAAGAAACCATCTATTTTCCATGCATATTCATCAGTTTGTTACCCAGGTAATAGAAAGCAGGGTTTGAAGCTCCTGGAGTGTGGAATAAGGTGCCCTAAAATCTCAACAATTTAAAACTTCTTATTCCGTTTGTTTTCTCATTACTCAAGACTGAGCAATGTAACCAGATTATTTTTCCTGTATACTATTTGTTGTATGTTCTTGCTGTGGACAGATATACCAGCCTTTTCCATAAGCATGGTTTAACAGAATATTAGGGTACCAGATTTAGAGATTACCCTAACCAACTCATTTTTTTGGAAGAGGAAATGGAAGGATAGATTGCCCAGTAGAATTTTTGCATTGACATTTTTAAAATTTAATTTTCATGAAGATGTTACTGTATAGGATTAAAGTAAATGCAGTGTGTTCTGGATTAGAACCAAATGTAACATAGCTGACCTGTGGTCCCTGAGGGTCTTTTTGAAATCTTATTTCTTCACCTGATTATTTAGTGCACACATCAGTCTCGTAGGGCCTAGACACAGGCCACTTAGGAATTTGAGAAGTCTGATATAAAGAAGTTTGATTCATTTGCCAGACATGGAGGGTGCATGCATGCTGTGACTACAGAATTGGATTTTAGCAGTTGATATTCAAGGAAGAAAGAAGGTATCTTGCTTCCATTGGTTGACCTAGCTACTCAGTTATGTCATTGAGGACCCCAGTTCTGTCTCCTCTCAGTTCAGCCATCCATAGCATCAGCTGCATCTAGATCCTGAAGCTGGCTGAGAGATCTTCAAGGTTGAGAGATAGAAGCCAGTAGCAATCTGTGTTTGTCTCTTTCCTGTGTAGGGCCGGTGGTTGGCAGATCTTTTTTCGCCGAAGCCTCCTTGAGTGTCGTTGTCCCATGAAACAATGAGATAGGGAGGATAGGGAATGGGATTATAATGATTTATTAAGGCTGCGCCGCATGCCCCGCCAAGAGGAAGTTAGCTTGTCTGTTCAGCTCTTTGCTCATTTTACAACTGGCTTTTCTTTTTATTATTGATTTGTAGGGGTTCTTTATTCTAGATACAAGTCCCTTACCAGATAGATGAATTGTAAATATTTTCTCCTGTTCTAGGGGTCATCTTTTCACTTTTGTAATGGTGCCCTTTGAAACACAGTTTTTAATTTTTATGACGTCCAATTTGTCTATTTTTTTCTTTTGTTGCTTATGATTTTAGTATCATATCTTAAAAATCATGCCTAATCCAAGGTCACAAATATTTATGCTCATGTTTTCTTCCAAGAGCTTTACAGTTTTAGGTCTTATACTCTTTTGTTTTTTAAAAATATATTAGTAAACTAAAATGATGATAGATATTAACAATTCCACCCTAGATTTGATGCAAGGCATTCCAGTGACAGAAGATCTTTATTCCATATTTACCAAGGAGAAAGAACATGAAGCTTTGCATAAGGAAAATCAGAGAAGCCACCAGGAACTAATTAGCCAGCTCTTACAAAGTTACATGAAGTTACTACTGCCTGATGATGAGAAGTTCCATGGGGGCTGGGCCCTCATTGACTGTGACCCCAGGTAAGTTGGAGTGGTGTCCAGGTGACCAGCTTGCTTAACAGATGTTGGGAAGTTGTCATGATTAACACTGGCAATTGCCCCTAAAGCTGTGGGCATGGATGCATGGTGTTTGGTTATTTCCTCTATGGGCTGGTAGTAAGGCAAGCTGACTGAGGCACTTGCCTTGGATGCAAAATTAAGGGGGTTCTAAAAACTTGGTAATGAAGAAAAATATTTTGGTGCAGTATTTGATTAAAAAAAATTTAAACTGCCGAACTATAGCCTGCAGCTGGCTGTGGGTTTCCCCCTCCCTTGCCCTAGAATCTAGGTTTATTGTATTAATGCACATAAGTGAGTGCAACAAGAGGTGCAGTGAGGCTGAGTATTTTTATTGGTTATAAAGTGGTCCTGGCCTTACATAAAATAAATAGGCCAACTAATATTCTTTTTTTTTTTTTAAATAACAAAAACCATCCAGTTTCAAGTGGTTCTTAAAAATATCAATGAATAGCAGGATCTAAATTTATCCACTAGATTGAATGCTTGCCTTTAGGCTGAAATCTAAAACGATAATCTTTAATATTATAAATCAGAAACATTTTAGGAAATTGTAACCCAAGCTTTAAGAATAAAGCGCTGTAGTTCGATTTTATCTCATACATTTTGCGTGTTTTTAGTAAGAGGGGCATAAAATGTGCTTGAAAGTACAATTAAATGAAAGATAGTATTTATATATTAAAAGGAATAAAAAACGACATTGACTTGTGGATTCATAGGGAAACATCCCATGACATTAAACTCATGGATTTTTTTCACTTTGATAGTAAATACTGTTATGTATGGATGTAATTTGTGGACTTTAAAAATAAGAGCTGAAGTTTTCCTCACACACAACCTAGCAGAAGGTTTTTGTGTTTCTTTAAGTCATTTGGTAAAGCTATTTTGATTCACCTCCTTCACTTGTTTTTTTTAGTGGCAGCAATCCAAGTTAATGTAGCACCAAAAAAAAAAAAAAAAAAAAAAAAAAAAAAAGAGTACTTTTAATTCCCATTCAAAAATCACTGCTGGCAGCACACCTGCATTTTTCTTGAGTTTTAACTGCACTTAGATTTTTAAGAGGGTATCAATATCATCATGATTGTCAATATCATCTTTCTTCAATCAAATATTTTTGTGTCTACTTTGGGATAATCAAAATTGGGAAAAACCAAAAGGTTTCTTGCTAGTGCTGGCTACCATTTTGTAGGGTACATTGCACTTGTTTGATTTCCAATTCTGTAATTTTTATGGAAAATTGGTCCCATGGGGTGAAGAGTATTAAAAAATGTAAAGTGTATATAGCTTTGCTATTTAAAGTTTGCAACAAAGTTTGGGTAAGGATGCTTTAAGAGTCATTAGAAGCCTCTTGCAAAGATTCATAAAAACATACTTACTTCTGACAATTGTATTAATCAAAATAATGAATAATGGTATGGTGGCTTGCACCTATAACCCCAGCACTTCGGGAGGCCGAGGCAAGAGGATCGTTTGAGTCCAGGAGTTTGAGAGCTCATCTTTACAAAAAAATTTTAAAATTAGCCTGGTATTGTGGTGCATGCCTATAGTCCCAGCTACTTAGGAGGCTGAGGAGGGAGGAACTCTTGAGCTCAGGCGTTTGAGGCTGCAGTGAGCCATGACTGCAGCACTGAACTCCAGCCTGGGTGACAGAGTGAGACCCTGTCGCAAAAAAAAAAACAAAACAAAACAAACAAAAAAAAACAAACAAAACCGTGTGGTGAAACAAGAATAGTCCTCTAGGATTAGGTCTTTAAATCACTGGCTGGGCACTGTAGCTTATACCTGTAATCCCAGGGCTTTGGGAGGCTGAGGTTGGAGGGTCGCTTTAGGCCAGCAGTTCAAGACCAGCCTGGACAATGTAGTGAGACCCTGTCTCTTAAAAAAGTCACTGTTGGGTGATTAGAGTCTCAAATCTTTTAAGTTCTCAGCTACCAAATATCTGCCTCAGAAATACCATTGTGCTTCAGTTTTCTTTTATTCACTAACGTGATGAAATGTTTCTCTTTTTTTTCCTGATTTTTGACTCCCACCTCTTTCCAGTGCCCAGTAAATGCATTTCCTATTTTTCTTTAATCCGGCACTATAGAATTTGACTTTCCGGTAACAGGGAACCAGTGAGTATCTTCTGTTCTTCTTTAATTAAAGTTCCTAGGGCCGAGCGTGGTGGCTCATGCCTGTAATCCCAGCACTTTGGGAGGCTGAGGTGGGCAGATCGTGAGGTCAGGAGTTTGAGACCAGGCCAGCATGCTGAAACCCTGTCTCTACTAAAAATAAAAAAAATTAGCTGGGCATTGTGGTGCGTGCCTGTAGTCTCAGCTGCTTGGGAGGCTGAGGCAGGTGAATTGCTTGAACCCGGCAAGCAGAGGTTGCGGTGAGCCAAGATCACGCCATTGTACTCCAGCCTGGGTGACAGAGTGAGACTCCGTCTCAAAAAAAAAAAAAAAAAAAAAAACCCTAAATAAATAAATAAAAATAAAGCTTCCAATGAAGAATAACTTACCATCAGTCACACGTAACTTAGCATCAGTCACACGTGTTAGTGAAGGCCAGTGCATTCTTCCTGTTGCTCATTGCTGCATTTGGGCTGTACAGCTGAGTTCTTCCCCGAAAAGCAGCTGCCCACTCTTCCTTCATGACAAGTGAGGCCGAAACACGCGCATTCAGTGTGTTATCAGGTTTTCAGCACATGGGGCTCCCCCTCAAGATGACCCAAATAATCTCACATGGCATGATGGATAATGAAACCTTTAAGTTACTTTGTTCAGTCCTTATCACTGCTTTGTGTGTAGATGCTAACCTGGTCCAGGGCTTGCAGCTGCCCCACTGCGGGTCTCAGGCTGAGCTTTCTGCTGAGTTTGCCTTTTAGTTGTATTTTTGTTTCTTCTACTTTTTTTTTTTTTTTTTTTTTGACAGAGTCTTGCTCTATCGCCCAGGTTGAGGTGCAGTGGCACGATCTCGGATCACTGCAAATTCCGCCTCCTGGGTTAATGCCATTTTTCTGCCTCAGCCTCCCAAGTAGCTGGGACTACAGGCACCCGCCACCATACCCGGCTAATTTTTTGTATTTTTAGTAGAGATGGGGTTTCACCGTGTTAGCCAGGATGGTCTCGATCTTCTGACCTTGTGTTCTGCCTGCCTCGGCCTCCCAAAGTGCTGGGATTACAGGTGTGAGCCACCGCGCCCGGCCCTCTACTTCTTTGTTCTTTTATTTTAGGATAGCTTCCACTGGGAGCCTCTGAGTCTCCCAATTACTTTCCAATTTGTTGTCGGATTCCCTCACTCTCTTGCTCAGATGTTGCTACACAGTGTTTTCTCCTCTGATTCTTTCTTAGATGATCAGTTGCCAAGAATGATTGTGAGAGTATTCTTCACCTATGTTAAGTGCCAGAGCCTCCACTGCCATCCTCATCTTCTTCCTTGTGGTCATTGGTGTCCAAAATAGACCCGTCAGAGTCATTGGCCCAGTGATTCCCTTTGATCGTCATCCTTTGGGACACTGAAAGATTCTGAAGATTTTCCCATCAGTGCAGGAATTGTTAGCTGAGGTTCTATCTTTCCTGATGTGTTGCTGCTTGTGAAAATGTTGTCTTCTCTACTGTGTAAACCAGTGTCTGATGCAGAGTGGTTCTGTTTCTTGGCTCTCAGTCCAGAGAAGCTGACTTGGGTTTAAGGCAGAGATGGGCAGGGGAGCTCCATCACTAACCAGGACAGCAGGAGTGTCTGAGGGAATGATGTGTTGATTGTCAAGAGGAGGAGGTAGAACATGGGACACAAGGATCACAGACTTGTGGAATTTGTGTGTGGTCTGCTCTTTGGAGACAGGCATGGTTGCTAAATTTTGAGACTCTCCACTCTGTTCCGGAAAGATCTCCTCTAAAGCTCACCATGCCACACTGGTTGCATCTCATAATGGTTGAGGTGTTGGCTGCTTGCTAGATTTTCCTTGCTGTTGGTGGTCCCCGTGGTTAATGTTTTGCTCGACACTTGTTCCTTTGAAGATTGGGGACGGGAAGAGGTGGACGTAGGAGCCAGCGAAGCCAATGTTTTGGAGCCAGTGGCTTCTCAGGTCGTTTTCCTTGGCTTGTGTAGCAGGATGAGGGCTGCCTACCAGGGGTCTTGGTATTTTTTTTAATGGAAGGCACTTAATCTCCCTGTGGCTGGCTCCACTGTGAGCCCCTTTTGGAGAGCCAGGTGGTTTAGGGATTTAGGCTGGGGCTTAGGAGCTGGAGGAGGTGGAGCAGGAGCTGGGTCTCAGAATGGTTTTCAAGCGGTCTCTTTCTCTTCTAGAGGTGGTGCTTTTTCAGATAGAGAACGGTTACCTTCTTCCTACATTTTCCTCTCCTGTGGATTATGGATTACCCTCGGGGGAGACAGCGGGTATCACGTGCTGTTTGAGTTTTCAAAGTAACTACTGCGTTTCCATCTTGATTAGAGAATTCTTTAGCAACTCCTCTTCATACAGGCACGTCTTTGTCTTGTGGGTGTGATTCTTTCTAATACTGCTGATATTTCTTTGAATTTGCCATCGATATTTTTCTTCCACTTACTGCAAGGCTTAAAGATTTTCCTAATGGTGCTGTTTCCCTTTCTCTTGATAAGAGATTTGGAAACCTGCTCTTGGGCCGAGTTTGCTATAGAACCTCTGTACAATCCATCAGCTCGGCTGGAGGTGTTGACCCAGAACAGAGGCTCCTGCTGGAGGACAGGAGGTGGCTGGAAGTGGCAGTGGGGGTGCAAGTCTCTGGAGAGCCAGCCAGTGGAAGGCTCAGCTGTCAGACTTAGGGATTTGCTCTTAACTGCCTGCCTGCCTCAACCATCCACTCGTGAAATACGTGTGTGTGTGTTCAAACAGTTTTATTGAGACATATAATTCATATACTATATAATTCACCTATTTAAAACATGTAATTCAATGGTTTGTAGTATATTCAGAGTTGTGCAGCCATCACCATGGTCAATTTTAGGACATTTTCATCACCACAAAAAGAAGCCCCATACCCTTTAGCTGTCACTTCCCTATGCTCCACACTCCCATCCCTAAGCAACTACTAATCTAATTCTGTCTCTGGATTTGCATATTCTAGACATTTCATTCAAGTGGAATAATATAATTATGTGACCTTTTGTGACTGGCTGCTTTCACTTAGCATAATGTTTTCCAGGTTAATCCATGTTGTGGTATGTGTCAGAGCTTCATTCCTTTTTGTAGCTGAATAGTATTTCATTCTAGACCACATTTTGTTCATTCTTCCGTTGATGGGCATTTGGGTTATTTCCACATTTTGACCATTGTAAATAGTGCTGCTATGAACATTTGCATACAGGTTTTCGTTTGAACACCTGTCTCTATTAAATAGCTCTTTTGGGTGGAAATGGCCAGATTATCCAATAATCCTGTTTAACTTTTGAGAAACTGCCAAACCATTTTCTACAGTGGCCATGCCATTTTACATTTCCACCAGCAGTGTATTTCAGTACATTCCAGTTTGGAGGGTTCCAGTATCTCCAGTCTTTGCCAATACTTATTCACTTATTTTCTTTTTTTGCTAATTGTAGTCATCCTACTTAGTGTGAAGTGGTATCTCATTGTGGTTTTGATTTGCATTTCCCTAATGACAAATGATGTTAAGGATTTTTTTTTGTACTGTTGGCTATTTCTGTGTCTTACTTGGAAAAACATGTATTCAAACCCTTTGCCCATTTTTTAATTCGATTGTTGATTTGTAAATAAAGTTTTTTTGGGAACAGGGCTGGGATTAGGGTCGGGTGAGTGAGGTACGATTATGCAACTACAGGGGTGTATTCTATCTTTACTTAAATGTTTGATGCTTTGTCCATCATATATTTTTGCATTTTGATTTTTAAAAATATTGCACTAATTGTCTGGTTGACAAAATTAATGACACCCTTTAAAATTTGTACCAGAGACCAGTACCTCCTCACTCACCTCACTGCAGTCCCAGCTGTGTTTAAATATCTGGTGGAAAAACAGGCAAGCAGTTTGGAAATGCGCGGTCCCAGCAGGGAAGTAGGCCTGGCTGCGGGGTCCCGGCCTAGGGCATTGGGCGCTGGATACAGAGAACTGGGAACCGGGAACTGTCCAGCACGCCCGTGCCTGTCCTGGCCCTTTTCCCTTGCAAGGCTGAGCGCAGCTCTGTCTGGGCCACCCTAGACGCACTCCGGCGTGGCCAGGGCAGACCTCTCTGCCTTTCTTGTCCTTTCCCGCCCGTTATCGCAGGAAACCCCCGACTCTATCGACAGCGGGAAAGAGGCTCTGAGACTGGAGAGGCAACTGCGGACCTGCAGGGCCCGCGTCACCTCTCTGCGAAGCCAAAAGTGGTGTTCCCAACTTGCTTCGACTCGCTTCCGTGCGCTCAGGCCGACTGCCCGGTCCATCCGTGGCAGTGGAGTGGCCAGGCACACGGCAGCCACTGTCCCTTAGACATGCGATGGCCTAGGGGCCAGGCGCTCGGCGCGGTATCCTGGCCCGGCCCGCCAGCGTCCCTCTCCAGCCGCAGGCACTGACCCTGACGAAGGCGAAGGCGAAGGCAAAGGCGCCGCAAACTCTCGCGGGAGTGGCCCCCCTGGCGCCCCTCCCCCGCCGGGCCGGGGTCCGTGCCCTCCTTGGAAGGCGTAGGATGCGGAGGATGGAGCGCGCATGCGCACTGGCCGCCATCCGAGGCCGGAAGTGAGCGTCCGGAAGCTAGATGTGTCCCCTGGGCGTGACTTGGCACTGCCGCGTCGCAGTTGCCGCATTCGCTGCAGGCGCGAGGTTGGGTGCAGGCGGCTGTTTGAGCCTCGAGGCATCGACGGACAGACGGACGGACTGACTGACGATGCCGCGCTCTCACAGGCCTCCACCTACCGCGCAGCGGGCTGCCACTGCCGCGGCAGCCGAGCCCAAGTCTGAGGGCGTTGTGGCTATGACTTTCAAGATTTTTCTCCTTTTTGCAGGACTTATGGTCAAAGTTCCTGTGGGGTTATATTTTTCCTGCAAATTACTTCTTTTCCAAACTCTGATGTTGATGTCCCCGGAAGACAGCGGCTTTTACGCGACCATTGTCGCAGTGGTCGGGCTTCATGTGGTGCTGGCAATTTTCGTCTTCATAGTGTGGAAGGAGGGCTTGCCCCAGTGGCGGGAAAACAAAAACGAGTAGAGCAGCTTCTTCAGAGCTGCAAACGTGGGGGGTGGGGAAATACCTAAAGGGTTTTTCGTCTTGTTTCTTGTTCGTATTGAACGTGCTTTTATTTTTATTTTTATTTTTTTTAAGGGGAAGGGTGGGTGGGGAGGGAATTAAATATTTACTGCAGCTAAGACTTCAGTAAAATTGGGGGTGGGGGGAGGGTTGACATTTTCCGACTGCCTGTTACGTGCCAAGTGCTTTTTGTTAAGGACATAATGTTTTTGACTGGGGATCATGTTTGGCTGATGTAAATATTAATGCCAAAATAGGAAGTCAGGGTGAAAGTAACACTGTAATTAGTAGTAGAATTTATTTCGTATTAAAATGTGTCGTGACGTAATTTTTATGGCTTGGCTCAAGCAACAATTTTCAGAGTGCACGTAAGTATCAATGCATAAAACTTAACTACGTTTTACAGTGTTATTTGCTATTATTCTCCATGAGGCTGCTTGGATCGTTGTCCTTTTCCCATTGATTAATTGGTTAATGCTCAGATTTTGGCTCCTAGAATTGATCTGTGTTTCCGGTCCTGGCATCTCATTATGTCATTTGTTGTATTTTTCGATACTGTACGTGCAAATTGAGGTGAATTTGTTATTTTAGATTAAGACTGTCAGACTCAAGCTACAACAAGGTGTCTCTGATGTAAAAAACTGCAGTTTAAGATTACGGTAAATCCTTCCCTGCAGTACCTGTTAAACAGTGATCTCATTCTTACGCAGATTTAGACCATGGTTTAAGTTTCACCTACAAACATTTTTTTCCACTATTATTTTCTGCTTGTATTTAGTAGCATTTTGATAAGGTCTAGGGAATAGGTATGAAATCCCAAGGGAGAAATGTCGTCTTTCTTACAGTGGAATTTGGAGACCAGTATAAGAATGCAGAAACATCTCTACCTTTTGCTGGAAAGTCTATTATTGTTAGATTAATATTAGACTAAAAGTTTCATTTTAATTCAGATTCTGCCTGTGTTGTTAATTATTTGTAGATTTTATACTTTAAGAATTTTCTTACTGGTAATTTTATAAGGATGTACATTTTACTGTAGTTTTGGTTTCATGGTTCATCAACACTTACTACCTGGATTCTGATTCTTATTTTCATAATTGATTTTAGAGTGGGTATAAACATAGCAAAATAGACTTAGAATAAGGGTGTTTGTTTATTGAACACCAAATAAATTAATCTATAATGACAAACATGCAAAAGTAGCTTGGACTTGTTCCGTTTTTGCACATAAGTACTGTATTCATGTAAAAGTCTTTCAAAAGATGTATTCCACATGAATGTAAAGATATCCTGAAGGTACAGTGTGTTATTTTGAAGATTAGATAATGTGAGATAATTTAGATTTCTCCCTTCTCACTCTCACGTTTTTCTTTTTTCTTCCCTTACCTATTTCTCTGTCATCCTCCAATCCCACCACTCCCCAACCTCAAATTATCCCATTTCCTGAGGGACTCTTTCCTCCTTTGGCTGCCTTTCTCTACTCTCCATCCCTCACTTCCCAGATCTGCGTTTTCTTGTTTTTTAAAGACTGTCCAAATGGATAGATTGTATTACATCTAATTGCAGTATAATTCATTGATTCTCTTCTTTTTTTCCCCTCCCCCTGGCCAATTTTTTTGTCCTAAGTATCTCTGCTTTAGAAATATGCTTGGCAAAAACTGCAGATGAAAATGAAAATATTAAACTCCTGTGTCATATTTGTTTAGCCTCATTGATGCTACTCACAGAGATGTGGATGTGCTGTTACTGCTTTCTAACTCTGCCTACTACGTGGCCTAGTAAGTTGCTTATTGATTTAAAGCTTTTGATTTTGTGTTTTAAATTTGAGTAAATTTTCTTTTTAGAAATCGTAACAAAAAAATGAGAATATGGTTTTGTTATATATTTTATGAAACTTCATTGAACCTCTTTACCTTATATAACTGTTACATCATTCTAACTCCCTTTTATCTTCATTGGTTTGAAAGCATGATTTTACAGTTAAATTAATATGTTTATGGTGTATTCTTTTGGCATTTGGTATTGTTTCCTATATATCTCCCAGATTTTGATGTATTCCATACATTTTTATCACTAATGACCACATATCATTGTTTATATTACTATAGTAAAGTTTTTCCTCACTGTTAGGTATTAAATTACTTCCAGTTTTTTGTTGCTACGAATAATGCAGTTGTCTTTATGCAATAATGTGTCTGTGTGTGCGTGTGTGTGCATGCATCTGCGCACTTCTTTGGTTACAAGGGTATGATGAATTACGACTTCTGTGGTTTGTTGTCAGATTGATCTCCAGAAAGACCCTGAATGAATAAGCACTTGTTTCCCCACACCTTACCAGTGTTGTTCTAATTTATATTTACTAAGTAAATATTCACTTTAGTTTTGGCTTTGTGTAAACTGTTATTTTTTAGTCATTTGCCCAGATGCCTGTTGGCATATATCATATGGATTTTTCATTCTTGATTTTGGATATCATATTTAACAGTTGTATTGTTCCCAAATACATAGTCTGTTTTTTTTTCTCTCTCTCTGCCTCCGTCCTTCCCTCCCTCCCTCCGTCTCTGTGTGTGTGTGTGTGTGTGTGTGTGTGTGTGTGTGTGTGTGTGCGTGCGTGCACGCGGGTGCATTTGCCTTGTAGGTGAGGTTTTAGGTTTGTTTTCATTTTATATGAGTTTTTATAAAACTTATTTTAACCTTGTAGTTGCTTTTTTTTTTTTTTTGAGACAGAGTTTCGCTCTTTTTGCCCAGGCTAGAGTACAATGGCATGATCTCGGCTCACTGCAACCTCCGCCTCCCGGGTTCAAGTGATTCTCCTGCCTCAACCTCCTGAGTAGCTGGGATTACAGGCATGCGCCACCATGCCCAGCTAATTTTGTGTTTTTAGGAAAGACGGGGTTTCTCCATGTTGCTCAGGCTGGTCTCGAACTCCTGACCTCGTGATCCACCCGCCTCGGCCTCCCAAAGTGCTGGGATTACAGGTGTGAGCCACCGCGCCTGGCCCTAGTTGCTTTTTTTAACTGTTAGATCTGTGAACTTATTTTCCCTTAGCTGTTGAACTATATATGTTATTCTTGTTTCATTTTTAAAATAGTCCTTATGTTTAACATTTTACCCCAGAATGTATGTGCTGTGGAAGATTTTGTTAACTGTATGTATGTAACAGTTTGCAGCTACTGTGCCTGCCCTAACAAGCCAAATATGCTTTAGATTTAAATCCTCTTTTAACTTCATTTCCCTTTATCTAGTTATGATGATGAAGTTGATAAAGTAAACCAGTATCAACGACTAAGTCTAGAAGACCTGGAAAAAATCGAAATAGGTAAGTTTTAACTTACTAATCAAGTCATAAAAAGCAAATGCTGTTGTTTCCAAGAGGGGGTCAAATTATTTAAGCAAGTACCTGGTTTAAGTTTCACCTACAAATGCTTTTTTTCACTATTATTTTCCATTTGTTGTTAGTAGCATTTTGATAAGGTCTAGGAATAGGTATGAAATCCTAAGGCAGAAATGTTGGCTCTTCTTACAGTGGAATTTGGAGACCAGTATAACATGTGTTAGAAACCACAAAGGGATATTCCAAGCTGTCTACTTCTTAGAACTTTCTTTCTATTCGTTATGGGTTGGTGATGGATATAGTCTTATCATAATAACCGTATTCCTTTTATTATTTACCTTGTGAAGATTACCCTAGGGATCAAGAAAGCTTAAATGATTGAGATTGAAAGAGTTTTTCTAGCTTTATCAAAGCAAATGGTCACCAGAAGTTTGTATTTTGTGTGCTGTCATTTGTATTACAAAGAAAAATGTGTTGGGTTTTTTGAAGATAATAGAAGAAAATGTTATGTGAAAGAGTTAACTTTATACATATCCATTTGGGTTTTTAGGCCCTGAACCCACTCTTTTTGGTAAGCCAAAGTTCTCCTGCATGCGACTGCACTACAGATACAAAGAAGCGAGTGGCTATTTCCACACACTCAGAGCTGTAATGCGTAATCCTGAAGAGGATGGAAAAGGTAAAAAGAGGAGGAGATGAAAGTATTCAGTGAAAACTTTCTATTTATTCTTAAAAGCCCAAAAGGAATTGGGGACATTTCATATCATAACCAACTGAATGAGAGAGGGTCCTGGGAATAGCTGTGCTACCTGAGTTAGAACAAACTTTTAATTCCTCGATTTCATTCTTTTGTTTTTGTTCTTTTCTCTTAAAATTTTAGAACATCGTGAATCAGTGGGGAGAGTAGTGAACAGGTAGCAGTTTTCTATAAATTGAAGCCAATAAATTTGTATTTAATTATACAACCACAAATTTCATTCAGTGGTATATGGGTTAGAACTGCTATTTTCTTTAATATGTTCATGGAGAAATCGGCAAGCAGTTATATTTGGGTTGCAGATACCCTTCAGTGCATTGCAGAGATGCTGCAGATCACCAAGCAAGCCATGGGATCGGATGTCCCCATAATTGAGAAGAAACTTGAGAGGTGAGCATACTGCTTCTCTCAAGAATAAAGGCATTCTTATCCAAAGTCTTATTTCTTTAAAATTCTTTGCAGGGGGAAAGGGGAGGAGATCACATTATGGTAAGGTGTTGGTATTTAGAGAGGTAAGGATCAAATTTCTGCGGATCAAAATACTTTTTAACATTCTTCACGTATACAATTTTCAGGTAAGTTTTAGACTTACAGAAGAGCTGCACAGGTAATTTAGAGGGTTTCCATATACCCTTCCTTCGGTTTCCCTTCATGTTACCCATTTATAACCATAGATCATTCATCCAAACTTCAGAAAGTAACCTTGGCACAGTAAGATGAATCAAAGTACAGATTTCGCTCGGTGTTCACTAGCGTCCTTTTCTGTTCCAGGATCCAGTTGGGATTCCACACCGCATTTAGTTGTCTCTATAGTTTAATGTTACTTCCTCAGTCTTGTCTTTTCTCTCATAATTTTGACATTTTTTAAGAGTACTGGTCAGCTGTTTTGTAGAACATCCCTTAATCTAGGTTTGTCCAGTGTTTTTTCCCGATGAAGCTGAGGTTACGCATTGTCGGGAAGGACACCGCAGAAGCGATGTGCACTTCTCAGAGCCTCATGCTGTGGGGAGGGAGGGCATGACAGCCTGTGTAGTAGTGTTGAGAATAAGCTTGGTTACTTGGCTGGGGTAGCATCTGCCAGGATTCTGCCTGCAAACTTTGTGTCTTCCTCTTTATAATTGCTAAATATTTAGGGGAAAATACTTTGAGACTATGTAAATATTGTTTCTGTGTAAACTTAAGTCTATTCATTTTCATAACCATCGTGGATCTTGTCTATGGTATTTATTCCTGTCATGATCTGTGGTCATTTTTCTAATTCTCATTCCTTCTACACTTGTTAATTGGAATTCTTCTGGAAAGCCACTGCACCCAGCCCCTTGTACACATTTTTAACCTATACAGGTTAATAATCTTTCATTGCTAAAGATTGTATTTTATGCATTTTCCATATTACTGTAGAATTCATAACTACCATTTAAATAGATGCCTTCTGTGATCTGTTTGGAAATGTATTGTGTGGGTTCAGAACGTGGACTCTGTGACTCCTGGTTCTATCAATTACTCTTTAACCTTGGAAAACATACGCCTTTACTTCAGTTTTGTTGTCTGTAAGATGAGAGAAAATCCATGTCAGTGCATTGCATGAACTGAATGATAACGCACTTAGACCTGGCACACAGCTATTAAACCCAGTTGCCAAGAATTTTGGTTGCTAGCATTTTTTCCTTTTATAAAAAAGTCATGACAGATATCTTTGTCATGTATTACTTTCTCATGTTTAGGATAATTTCTTGAGAATATCATCCCCAGGTTGTGAATCTGGATTAAAAGACGTGAATATTTCACTTGTCCGTAACAGTGCCAAAGTGATTGTCAGACTCCTTTAACCCTGCACCCACCTCCTTAAAGGTTATTGCTTATCCTCAGTTTCAGGAAAAACTCTGAAGACCCAGAGTTTCATTTTCTTCTTCTTCTTCTTTTTTTTTTTTTTGAGATGGAGTCTTGCTGTCATCCAGGCTGGAGTGCAGTGGCACAATCTCGACTCACTGCAAGCTCCACCTCCCGGGTTCCCGCTATTCTCCTGCCTCAGCCTCCCGAGTAGCTGGGACTACAGGCGCCCACCTGCACACCCGCTAATTTTTTTGTATTTTTAGTAGAGACGAGGTTTCACCGTGTTAGCCAGGATGGTCTCGATCTCCTGACCTCGTGATCCGCCCGCCTTGGTCTCCCAAAGTGCTGGGATTACAGGCGTGAGCCACTGCCCGGCCCACCCAGAGTTTCATTTTCTTGAGTGATACGGCATTTAAAATATGCTTAGGATATCCCTCTAGGTGTGTTTAAAAGTTTTGATAGAGTAACACTATCTCCACAAGTACTTAGGTAGGTGGTATTTTGCCAAGAGAATGGGTCTGAGAGCAAGCCCCTGCAAGGATTTTGCTGTCCTTGACACAACTCATGTGGCCACAAGCGATACATTTTTAACTCCTAAGTAAACTGATGAGAGGAAACATTGAAATGTTTTCTAAGTACTTTGTAAAGAAAATAGTATGTTTTAAACATTAGGCTTTTGAATTTGGAAAAAGAATGCCTATCAACAGATTATTTCACATTTAAAAAGTGTGGCTTTTCTTTCTAATGAGCATCTGTCAGGTTTTGTGGTCTACATTCTACTAGTGAAGAGAGCCATTTGGCCAGAAGAGAATTGTTCAGACTTTTGCTAAAGAATTACTTTAACCCAGAAATTTTCTGTAGTATGCTCATGATCAGTGACCTTGCATGACCCAACAGGACAAATGCACAGACTGAGACATTTGTGGCAAATAGCATCAACTTTTCTCTTATTTATAGCTGTCAGGAGGGATACCAAAGGAGAGAAGACACCAAGAGTAGTTGTGTTCAATGTCCCAAATCTTTTTTTAAATAAATTCAGGTAACCCACAGGACATATAAGAAAATGGAAGTCTTACCCCTCTCTCCCTGCACTACCTGAATTGAGCCACGCTGGGATGTGTCTAGATAACCTGAGTTCAGGTGTTGCAGATTCCCATTTATAGTCAGATGGTGGCGGTGCCAGACCCGCACCGCCCACAGTGGTAGCCACTCACCACATGTGGTTGTGAAGCCTTTTAGAATGCAGCTAGGCTGAATTCAGGTGTGCTGTAATTATAGAACACTACACATTGCCTATATTAAATTAGTTCAAAAAGGAGTATTAATCTTTTAATATTTTTATGTTGAAATATTTTGTATATATTGGGTTAAATATTAAAATTAATTTCATTGCTGCTTTTTAATGGGGCTGCTAGAAAAACTGCAATTATGTATTTCACGTATTTCTATTGGATAGCACTATTTTAACGTCAACTCTGAGGGGTTAGCTATCAATTAGCAATGCAGTGTTCTCAAGAAGTTGGGACCAATTTGAATAAGTAAGTGTTTTCACTTATATTAATAACTGGAACTGGTATATTGGATTCCATGGGGGATTAACTTCTTTTCTCTTCTAATTTGCAGGAAGAGCAGTAAACCTCACGAAGACATCATTGGTATCAGATCTCAAAACCAAGGTTCTTTGGCCCAGGGAAAGAATTTTTTAATGAGCAAATTTTCATCTCTAAATCAAAAAGTGAAGCAGACCAAATCCAATGTAAATATTGGCAACCTCCGAAAGCTAGGAAACTTTACCAAACCTGAAATGAAAGTTAACTTTCTAAAACCAAACTTAAAAGTAAATCTTTGGAAATCAGACAGTAGTCTTGAAACTATGGAAAACACAGGAGTGATGGATAAAGTTCAGGCAGAGTCTGATGGGGACATGTCTTCAGATAATGACTCATATCACTCTGATGAATTCCTTACAAATTCTAAGTCTGATGAAGACAGGCAGCTAGCTAACTCATTAGAGAGTGTAGGGCCAGTAGATTATGTTCTTCCTAGCTGTGGTATTATTGCTTCAGCGCCTCGATTGGGTAGTCGGTCCCAGTCTCTTAGCAGCACAGATAGTAGCATTCATGCTCCTTCAGAGATTACTGTTGCTCATGGGAGTGGGCTTGGAAAAGGCCAGCAGTCTCCTCTGAAGAAAAGCCCTTCTGCTGGCAACATACACATATTGACTGGCTTTGCCAAGCCTATGGATATTTACTGCCACAGATTTGTGCAAGATGCACAAAACAAAGTGACCCACCTAGCAGAGCCCAAGTCTGTGTCTCAGCAGGCTAGTCAGGAAAGAAATCAAATGACCAGTGAAGTTTCAAACGAAGAACCCCAATCAGAATCAACAGAACAGACACCTTCTCGGCCATCTCAATTAGATGTCTCTCTCTCTGCAACAGGCCCACAGTTTTTGTCAGTTGAGCCAGTGCGTTCAGTTGCATCTCAAAAAACCCCCAGCTCCGCTTCCAGCATGCTTGAACTCGAGACAGGGCTTCACGTAACTCCTTCTCCTTCAGAGAGCAGTAGCAGCAGAGCAGTCTCTCCCTTTGCCAAGATTCGAAGTTCCATGGTCCAGGTTGCTAGTATTACCCAAGCTGGATTAACCCACGGGATAAACTTTGCAGTGGCCAAAGTTCAGAAGAGTCCTGCAGAACCCGAAGTCAATCAAGTCCAGCAAAATGAACTTAAAAATATGTTTATACAGTGCCAGACACGGATAATTCAGATTTAGCTTTTAGCCATAAGAATCCTTCCATGGCTTTTATTTAAAAATAGGAAGTTTTTATCTCTTGGGGTATTTTAATTGTACTGTCTGAATCCAGGGATCACAAATTCTGTTCATTGGAAAGGGTTTTAAAAGGAGTCTGAACCTGAGTAGATTTCCAAATTTTAGAGCCAGGACTACAGAAGCGCATCATTCTAGAATGTGTAGACCTGAGTAGCTTATACACTACAGAGCACTTTGCTTATTTGAAAGTAATTCAGCAACAGGTCACTCTGGGATAAACTGAACCTTTTTTTTGGAGTGGGGTGGGTAGACTACATTAAGTAGACACGAGGTCTGGACATGCAGATGCTTAGGGGATTAGCGTTTTTCATAATTTGTTCTGTTTGTCAGTTCGTTCCTGTGTGTTACCTCTACAAATTACACATTTAGTTTTTAGTGACTAACATGTTACCGAAGCATTTGAATATAAAGCTATTTTAGTTTTGATGGCTTAACTATTCCCTGAGGGGTTGAGGGTTATTGACACTAAAGAAATGAATTCTCATTTGATCCTAATTTTCCCCATATTCTACTTGAACACATTGAAAACACTCTGCTGCCTATACAATGTAAACCTAGGAATATTCAGACTTGTCACACAGTAAACCTGACACATCAGAGGTGAATACCAGCACCTATTAAATTTCATTTTGCTGTTTTCAGGAACGTAAGAACACACATATATTGGCTACTGGAAATCCTAGAAGTCAGGTTTTAATTTATTCCAGGAGGGGCATCCTCGACATCTTATGTAGACGATCAACAACAAAATTTAGTCTGGGCCAGGTGCAGTGGCTCACACCTATAATCCCAACACTGGGAGGCCAGGAGTTTGAGACCAGCCTGGGAAACATATGTCTCTACAAGAAAATACAAAAATTAGCTGGGCTTAGTGGTGCATGCCTGTGTTTCTAGCTATGCAGGAAGATTGCTTGAGCCCATGAGGTTGAGGCTGCAGTGAGCTGTGATTGTGCCACTGACCTCCAGCTTGGGGGAGAGAGCAAGACTGTCTCAAAAAAATTTAGTCTGAAGCACAACCGTGCTGAATCTGTCTGACTATAACTCTGACCACACAGAACCAGGGTTTGCCCCTGTAATCCCCACGGTAAGAAAGTTGTACGGCATATTCCAACAAGCATTGGTTCGTCTGGTATCTTTAGAGCTTTACTCTGTTGATGTGATTCTCGGCTGAACGTTATGTCTGTTGTAACTTTGATAAGCATTCCACTTTTGTTATTTATTAGTGGTATCTTTTTTTTTACGTGTTAAATCTTGTGATTGTTAAAATAAAGTACCATTGTAATTTAAAGTGACAAATGTGTATGAGAATTCCTTGCGTAACAGATTAAAGAATTTGTAAACGGGGCAAATTTGCTATAACTGAACACTTGGTCTAGCTGTTGCCAGTATTTTACTCCTTTGAAGTATACTCATGATTTAAAAAGTAAAATGGATCAGAAACTATACTTTAAATCCAAACATTCAAAACTGAATGCTTTCTTCTACCAACTTTTCTTCCGGGTACTGAAAATATTAAGGGTTCCCAACATGGGAGAAAATACAACCCAACATTAGGTAATAAAATACATGTTTAAACTCCACAGAAACAGTTTTGAAAGAGATTTTTGAAAAGTTATTTTAAGAAGGCAAAGTTCCACGCAGGGTTACACAGGAGTCTACTCAGTTTCCTGGCCATACAGGGTTAACGCTGCGCCTTACATTAGAGCAACAAACTTGACTGTCCATGTGTATATAGGTGAGGGACAAAGGATTTCTGCAGCCAAGCGCTGCACTCCATTCCGCTGCCTGGGTGGGCCTTGAGCAGGAAGGTCCCTCTTGCACCACCTTTTCCACTTCAGTTCACCTCTCTCATGTCTTCCACCAGGAGGACATGGCCTTTTCCCACACAGATCACATGGGATGGTGAATCTTATCATTCATGAAAAACAGCCCAAGGTACTGGTAATTTGGGAAGTTTTATTTATTGGAAAGATTCTTTCAAGGGAACTTTTCTGCAAGACCAAGCAATGTATGTATTTTTCTTTGGTAAATTACAGTTTACATTGGCACAAAAAACACATGGTGACTAATCTACTTTGCTGTAGGACAGTTAAAGAAAATGTATTTTATCCTCACAAATCCAGGTTAAGCCTTCATTTTATTTCTAAAAGTTTAAGGAAGGTCTAGTCTACCAGTTATAAAAATGAAAACCAGTTAAACTCTAATATAAACATTATTTACATTAGTTTATAAAAATAGATTTGCGTTTAGGAAAAGTTGAACAACTAGTAATTTTTACTTCAGTTATTAGGTACAATGAATTCTGTGATTTTTCAAGGCTGACCCTGTTTCCTTGGTTAACAATGTCAATTTAGGCCTTATAGGAAAAAATGTAAGCGATCCTTTATCTGTCTCCAACTAGGAAAGTTACTTCATACCATTGCCAGCTTAAAAAATAACGTCCTAACCTTTCTGAAGATTCTGGTTGCCATAACCATGCTACTATAGTCTGTTAGTTTGCTCTATTGAAACTAATTGGTCTGGAGAAAACCTACCTGCAGCTGTATGAGGCTGTTACTGGAGTAGCAGATGTTAGCTGATCTAACATACTTGGAACCAACGGATGAACCTACATAAAATGCCAAAAATCCAATAGAATCAAAGCAACTACATGACATTAAGAAAATAAAAACTTTCTAAAGGAGGTATTGGTTTTTAAGCTTACTGTTTTGTTTTCATATTTGGACACAGCTTTGTAGCACAGAATTCCCTTATGCATGGTTCTCAAATGCACCGGGATAGGAGAAGATAGACAATGTAGTGTCTCAGTTTCTTTTGCCCCCAAAAGCTACATTCATTCCATTTAAAGGACTCTTTATTCAGAGATTGTCCTTGTATGAAAAAAATGGTGATAACACTGATTTATTCAAATTACTTGGCAAGGTAGATTGGCAACCTTATAGTCCCCCAGATTTTTGGAAGTATTACTACTGGTCCATAAAATACAGAAGTCTGGGAACCCCTGCCATGTACAAGTCTAGTTTTGCAGGCTGTTGACAAATGTTAAGTGGGAAAAAGTTTCTGTGGCCAAACATCTGGGAAATGACAGTACAGAATTTTACGTAGTCATGTGAATCAATGGCAAATACACCTCAGTTCCCCAAAGATGGACTACTGGGTGCACCCCAACCCAACCCAACCCAACCCACTGTGAACTGGAAAACCAGAGAACTGGAAAACTTAAGGAATCCGAAGCATGATACCTCTGACTTTGAAATTGCAACAACTTTCTTCATTTCAGCATTTCAACAGTCTGGCCTATGACTCAGCTGAAGCTAAGGAAAAGGTATAATCAGCAACATTATCAATATTAAACTTTTAATATCAAATACTTTTTTTTACATCATTACTAATTTATATAATTATAAAACAAACTTCAAAAGCTCCATGAAATCAGTAAGGTAAAAGTCCTTACTGAATATCATATAAACATCAGATGTTACCAGGCTTGATTTCAGGAAATGTCATTGGTTTGTGATAGAAATTACCTATAAAACAATGTGGTATAAATGAACATCTGAATTTTACAATCATGTGGCTACAATTTGCCCATTACTCTTCATAGGCATCAGATCTTTAAAGTTCATTTCCATTCACACATTTCTGCTGCTGAAGCCTCGTTCTTCTTAAAGACTCTAGCTGCTTTGCTCTCAGCCATCGTTCTCTTGACAGCGTTGTCTGACCAGCACTGAGAGACAGACACCTGGTTGGAAACACGGAAACAAATTTAAGTCTAGAGCTGGGAAAGTAAGTTTTAAATTTTTTTAAGACCTAGGAATACTTGGTGAAAACACAGACCATGTTAGGAGACAAGACCGTCTGGCAGTTACACACACGTCAATAGCCAAGTCAGGCTTCTACAAAGAAAGTGTTGAAGAGTCAGAATTGGAGGGTGGCTCACTCTTTGAAGCTTAGAGAACAAGCAGCACGCCTGTTCCACTGAAGAGATCACCAGCCAAACTCGATTCCCCCTCAATGAGCCCTTTCATAAGAGCGTTTTTAAAAGGCAAAGTTCATTTCCGTTTTTAGAAGTCTGCCTCAGTTATTGCTGAATAACTCAGAAGACTTACATACACAAGCTTACTGAAAAAACGATGCACATGCGCCACTTACCGAGCCACCACGAGCAGCTGGTGAAGATCATCAGCAGTGATGCTCTGAGGGTCATTCTTCCGCATTTCCACAAAGTCATCTTCAACTGCCTTTATCAAAAGAGTAAAGGTAAATGATGTGCATTTTTGTAAGGAAGAGAAAATGAACGTGGTTCCTTGACTGATATAATAAGGTGGATGTCAGCCTCTTAGACAAAGGAGGCAATATAGGTGAAAGTACCAAAGCATATACATAAATGCTGCTGCTGATGAAGAAAACAAAATAATGAAACTCAGATTCATTTAAGGTCAAGCAAACATATAAATCGCAACTGGCATAGGAAACAATGCTTTTCAACAAAGGAGGAGTGATGTTAGTGAAAATGGCAGAGAAGGGACTGCAGAAAACTCTCTACTGTTAACACTGATCAAAATCAGCTTTTTAAAAACTGAAGTCAAACCACACTTGCAGCAATCCAGAGAGCATTTATGCCAGAAAACCAGGTGATTACTGGTAAGAATGTTGAGCCTCGCGGCGTTTTAACGTGTCCTACTCCTATATTCCAACCCCTTCCCCTCCAGGCGGTAATTAATAGCTTCTTCGAAAACCAACAGCCTGGCAGCCACCGGAGAGAGAACAGGGCTAGGGCTCCTTCAAAGTGCCATTCCTGGAGAACTGTCATCTGACCACCTGTCCGGTGGCTCCCTGGAAGGACCCATTTGCAAGGTTGTCTTTATTTAATGTGAGTGGAAGCCTGTCTACTATGAACTACCTCTTTCCCCAGGGCATTTATCAAAAACAATCAGAAGAAATTATCAATCAATCACCTTAGCTACCTGAGACACTGGGTAACAGTTGTGGCAAACAACAGACTAACCCAAACCCTTAAAACAGAAAAGCTAGCTGAGAAATGAGATGTCCACAGAGGGCTCTGAAAACCTCACGTCTATAACTCCTAGGAACTCGGAAGGCTGCAGACATGCTCAGAGACCTTAAACTCCCACCTCTGGATAACCTGGAGGCTCTGTGCAAGCAGGAAATGAAGGCTAAGGCAGGCTTGTAAATTTTATGTCTAAGTGTTGAAGGGTTGCCCCAATTTTTATTTTTATTTATGATTATTATTCACCCTTAGACTGAGAGACTGACTACTTCCTGGCATTTAAGGAAATTTCTTTCCAATCATTAACCACAAAACTAACAGAGCAGAGACTTCAGTGCCCACATGTGACAAAGATACAGACTCTATAGATTAGTCAAAAAAGTTACTAAACAACCTACCAACAGTAGCAAATAGCAACAACAATAAACCCTAGGGAGGTTTAATTTCCAGAGTCTAACTTCCCAGGCAGAGTTGTCATAATATATAATTTAAAATGTCTGGTTGTGGCTAGGTGTGGTGGCTCACGCCTGTAATCCCAACACACTGGGAGGCCAAGGTGGGAGGACTACTTGAAGCCAGGAGTTGATCAGCCTGGGTAATAAAGCAATACCTCATCACCACAAAGAAAAGAAAACACAAAAAACTTTGGGCATGGTGGCGCACACTTATGATCCCAGCTACTGAGGCAAGAGGATCACTTGAGCCCAGGAGTTTACGGCTGCAGTGAGCTGTGGTTGTGCTACTTACTATTCCAGCCTGGGTGACAGAGTGAGACCCCACTGACCAAATAAAATGTCTGGTTTTCAACAAAAAAGTACAAAGAAACCAGAAGGTATGGCTCACACTTTGGGGATAAGGGAGTCAGTAGAAACTGTCCCAGAGGAAACTCAAACATTAGACAAAAAGACTCTAAATTGGCTATTTTAAACATTCAAAGAACTAAAGGAAACCACATAAAAAGAACTTCAGGAAAATATGAGAATCACCAAATAGTATCAATAAAAAGAGAAATAATTTTTTAGAAGGAAGTAAAATTTCTGGAGTTGAAAATATAGTAAAAATTCTCTATAGAGGTACTCAGATTTGATCAGGCAGAAGAAAATCACTAAACTTGAAGATAAGTTCACTGAGATTAGTCTAAGAACAAAAAAAGAATGAGGAAAAATGAACAGAGGCTTGAAGACCTGTGGGATACCATTAAATGCACCATCAGATACATAGTGGGGGTGTCCAGAAGGAGAGGAGAGAGAAATGATGCAGAAAGAAACATAGCCAAAACCTTCCCAAATTTGTTGAAAACTTCCCCAAAATGTGAATTATTCTGCACCTCCAAGAAGCACAACAAACTCCATGTAGGATAAACTCAGAGATCTACACACAGACACATCATAGTCAAAACTGTCAAAAGCCAGAGAATCTTGAAAGCAGTGACAGAAAAATGACTCAGTGTGTACAAAGGATCCTCATCAGAAACTAGCTGGATTCTCAGTAGAAACCAGAGGCCAGAAAGTGGTGGGAGGACATATTCGAAATGATGAGACAGACTATAAACCAAGAATTCTACATCCAGCAAAACTAGCCTTAAGGATTAAGACATTCCCAGATAAAAACTTAAAAGAGGGCTGGGCGTGGTCACTCACACCTCTAATCCCAGAATTTTGGGAGGCCAAGGAGAGAGGATCACTTGAACCCAGGAGTCCGAGACTAGCCTGGGCAACACAAGGAGACCCCTATCTCCACACACACACACAAACACACACAAATCAAAGAATCAGCTGAACCCAGGAGTCTGAGACTAGCCTGGGCAACACAAGGAGACCCCTATCTCCACACACACACACATATATCAAAGAATTAGCTGGGCACAGTGGCACATGCCTGTGGTCCCAACTACTCGGGAGGCTGAAGTGGGAGGATCGCTTGAGCCTGGGGCGGGGTTGAGGCTGCAGTGAGCCACGATCACAACACTGCACTCTAGCCTGGGTGACAGAGCGAGACCCTGTCTCAAAAAAAAAAAAAAAAAAAAAAAAAAGGAATTTGCACAAGTAGACCTGCCATGCAAGAAACACTAAAGGCAGTTCTTCGAGCTGAAATGAAAAGATACTAGGCAGTAACATGAACCCACATGAGGAAATAAAGGTTGCTGGTAAAAGTGACTGCATAGGCAAATAGAAAAAACAGTACAGAAGTCTTTTCTGTTTCTAACTTTTTTCTCTAAAATTGGACAACTGCAAAAGCAGTAATTCTAAAGGTGTTGATGTACATACAATGTATAGAGAGGTAACTATATGATAGCAGCACAAGGGAGAGGAGAAGGAACGGAATTATAAAGGGGCAAAGTCTTTGTATATTATAATTAAACTGGCATTAGCCACACAAAATTTTTTTAATTAAAAATAAACAAACTGGCATTAATCCTTAATAGATGATTATACTAACATGTTAAGTTTATCCCCCCAGGGCAGCCACTAAGAAAGTAACTTCAAGAAACTTCAAGGGATTAAAATGGGACACTGGAAAATATCTATTTCAAACAAAAAGACAATAATGGAGTAACAGAGGAATAAAAAAAGACATGACAGAAAACAAATAGCAAAATCACCTCATCAGTAATTATGGCAAATGTAAATTGGCTGCATACTGCAATTCAACACAGGAAAATCCTTTATTTTAACCTAGACATACCTTAGTTATTTCATCAGATATGCTATATTCCAAGAATCTCAAAAGGGTTAGATAAATGCGGAATTTGTTCAGCACGGAAGGCAGCACCGCTGAGAGAAGGCTGTTCATGTACTCTTCCATGTTTGGTGGAATTAGCTGGGGCTGTAAATGAATCTGGCAGTCTGCCTGAAAAGAGAAGAAGTACACTGTATTTTCTGAGTTCCTAAATTAAATCTACATTTTTAAAGAAAGATGCATCATCTCTGTCAGCCCCTATAGGAATTAGAAAATACCATTTATTATTTAGGGGGAGGGAATAATTTTGTGTGTGTGTGTGTGTGTGTATGTGTGCAAGACAGGGTTTTGCTCAGTCGCCCAGGCTGGAGTGCAGTGGTGTGATCAGAGCTCACTGCAACCTGCCTCCCAGGCTCAAGCGATCCTCCCACCTCAGCCTGCTTAGTAGTGGCACCACAGGTGCACGCCACCGCGCCTGGCTAATTTTTGAAATTTTGTAGAGACAAGTTTTGTCACATCGTCCAGGCTGGCCTCAAAGTCCTGGGCTCACGCAATCCACCTGCCTTGGCCTCCCAAAGTGTTAGGATTATAGGTGTGAGCCATTGCACCCAGCGAGAATCTATTTTTAGTATTACTTTACATGCTTTATAACTACCTCAGAAATAATTATGAAAGTTAGCTTTTTCTTGGTTACTTATGTTTCCTCAATGGTATCAGTAAGCACACAAAAATGTAGCCAACCTCTAAAAAGCAGCTAATTAAAAAGGTCTATCACACTTGCACACAGAGAACATATCCTTGAGCCATTTCATTCTTAGTCAAAGACTGTTTCTCATCAATCACAGGTGAATACTATTATAGAGAGACTATAAACCATTTGACAACCGGGAGCATTTCCCATCATCCTCAGAATTAAAAGCGCTCTTTACCAGCCACTCTGAGGACATACCAGAGCATTTCATTGTAAAGCATGAAAATAACTACCAAGTGACCAAGGACATTTTCAAAGGAACTCTAAAATATTTTTGGCCGGGCGCGGTAGCTCAAGCCTGTAATCCCAGCACTTTGGGAGGCCGAGGCGGGTGGATCACGAGGTCAGGAGATCGAGACCCTCCTGGCTAACACGGTGAAACCCCGTCTCTACTAAAAATACAAAAAACTAGCCGGGGGCGGTGGCGGGCGCCTATAGTCCCAGCTACTCGGAGGCTGAGGCGGGAGAATGGCGGAAACCCGGGAGGCGGAGCTTGCAGTGAGCCGAGATCGCGCCACTGCACTCCAGCCTGGGCGACACAGCGAGACTCCGTCTCAAAAAATATATATATATATATATTTTTCACATAAGATTAGCAGAAAACAATGGGTCAAAGGCAGCAAGAACAGAAGTCTGGAGGTTAAAATCAGGCAATCTTGCTATGCTTCGATGTGGGTGTTTCTGCTGCCAACAGCCTTGTTGGTCTCGTGACTTGCTGATATCTGAGCTTGGTAGATGTAAGGTTTTCATCCATGGCAGTGCAAAATACTCAGTTCCCTTAATGATCAGCAGTCACAGTTTTTACAACAAATGTAATTTACTAATAAGCAGTACCAAGAAACAGCAAAAATGTAGGTATCTTTCCCATGTCAACCTCCCTCCATTTAAAAATGACTCATCGTACCGGGAGGAGTGACCTCCCCTCCGAAGTAATGAGAACGTTGATATTGCAGGGGAATTCCATCTGATGGTAGCTGAAGTCATAATCCACCTTCTGCCACGTTATGAGGTTGCTCAGGGCAGTCACATTATGAACACCTATGAAGGCAGGAAAACACTTTCGGTCATTTGACTTTAATCATCTCAACAAATCAGTTTTGCTGACACCAATGATAAGCCATGAAGTTTCTACCGCTTTTAATAAAGGGTATGAGGCGCTGTCCAATTTACTAAGCTAAACATCATGAAGTGTGTAGGCTTACAACACTCTTGGTCAAGGTAGAACTTTCTGGGGCCAGGGGATCCCCCCACAAATCTAATACCTAGCATCTGGTATGCACCTAGACATAAAGTAGTTCCCAAGCAAGTACGGTTATTTCTAAATGGTGTATTTACAGGGCTAAAATAAGGAAACACTAAAACTACTTTCATACATAGATCAGCCTAGTGAATTTTACAGATTCTATATTCCCCTTTGCCTTAAATGTGCCCAGTCTACCTCATTTTTTCTTCTACCTTTACCTCTTGAGCTGATCACCAGCAGTGTATTCTTAACTGTCTTCATTTAAGCACTGGTAAACAATCTGCTTTCTTGTGATTTTATAATATATTCCATAACTGAGGTTAGTGCAAACCATTTGATCTATTATTTTTCAGACATTCTCTGAAAAACGTTTAAAAACTTTACAATGGGAGGTTAAAAAATAATTAGCCAGGCATGGTGGCAGGCGCCTGTAGTCCCAGCTACTTGGGAGGCTGAGGCAGGAGAATGGCGTGAACCTGGGAGTTGGAGCTTGCAGTGAGCCAAGATTACACCACTGCACTCCAGCCTGGGCAACAGGGCAAGAGTCTGTCTCAAAAAAAAAAAAATCTATTAGATCAGCTTCCTCCCATTTCAGTTTTTTAAAAAGCTATTTGGGGCAGGTGCAGTGGCTCACACCTATAATCCCAGCACTGTGGGAGGCCAAGGCAGGAGGATCCCTTGAGCCCAGGAATTCAAGATCAGCTGGGCAACACAGTGAGACCCTGTGTCTACCGTTCCTTACACTCACTGAATGAAAAATTTTAGGTTATATACAACTACACAAAGAACCCAACATTGTAGGCCCATACATATGGCTCCAACCATCTGCTGACGCAATAAAACTTTTCACCAAAGAACCCTTATCACCCTCAACATCTAATACTACCCTTTATATTACTGCTCCTTTATATTAATACTACCCTTTATATTATTGCTCCATTATAAATAATATACATATTATGTATTATTTTATTATTAATTACACATTATTTATATATATTTTATATATTATTGCTCCATATAGTTATTTTTATTATAAATTATAAAACATATAAATATGTATATATAATATATATTATATATTAGAAGATATATGATACATAACATATATAGTATCTGTTCTATTGTACTCCATTATATTACTACCCTTTATATTATTGCTCCATTATAAATATATAAAATACATTATATAAAATATATATTAGATAGAAGATATATGATAACATTATATATATAGTATTTGTTCTGTTATACTACTTTCAGAATACCATGGCAAAACAGAGTTGGTATATACAATTTAATTTAGTTTATAACATGCTTTAATCAAATTCATATGCCAAGCCTTTATCTTATGTTATTTGTTAAATGTGAATTTGTCTTTGTCCATAGATACTCTTCTAAAAGTTATTCCTAGATCTGGCTTTAGTGGAAAGGAAGTCAGAAATGGAAGGGAAACATCTATGTACGTACCTGGGGTATCCAGCTGCCCCTGTTCCAGGAGAGTCTCATCAATGACAAGGGAAGTATTGCTGGGCAGCTGGAGGAGCCCACTGACCAAGCGATTGGCTGTGTAGTCTTTGTGGGGAATGAATTTCAAATGGTTCATGTTCTCTATAGTCATCTGTAGACGAAAAGACTGCAAAAAGAAATTTTTTAGTGAACAAGAATTTAAGTTTCCGTTTTAAGAAAATATGTACTTAGAATTAAACATTGTGTTTCATATGGAAAAAGTGATCTTACACATTTCTAAGGGAGTAGTGATATGGTTTCTTGAACTCTAGAAGCAAAAATAGTATCTAGATCTTACATTTGAATTTCATCCATTCTATGAGCTGCTTTATTTTCAAATGTCTTGTTCAATATTCTTGAAAATCAATTTTTTTTTTGGCCAGGCACGGTGGCTCAAGCCTGTAATCCCAGCACTTTGGGAGGCTGAGATGGGCGGATCACGAGGTCAGGAGATCGAGACCATCCAGGCTAACACGGTGAAACCCCGTCTCTACTAAAATACAAAAAAAATTAGCCTGGCGAGGTGGCGGGCACCTGTAGTCCCAGCTACTTGGGAGGTTGAGGCAGGAGAATGACATAAACCCGGGAGGCGGAGCCTGCAGTGAGCTGAGATCTGGCCACTGCACTCCAGCCTGGGAAACAGAGAGAGACTCCGTCTCAAAAATAAATAAATAAATAAATAAATAAATAAATAAATAAATAAATAAATAAGAAAATCAATTTTTATTTAACCAAGGAAACAAATGGTAGATAACTGACATACAAATATTAAATACCCCAAAGCCTAACCTCTTTCACCTAACACATGCTAGCTAGCAAAAAGAAAATGTTAATTTATTTTTCAAGACAGGTAGAGAAAAGCTTAATTTTCCTCTATATTCTTTGAGTTAAAATTATATTGATTCATCATAGACATTTTTGAACAAACTTTTCAGAGAAAAATCAAGGAGCAGAGCACACTGAGCTGTGGGGCACCTGCTGCAGCTCTCGGGAGGTGCCTCCAGGATGCGTGCACCTTCTCGCTCAGTGTAACGAGAAAGTGACCCTCTAGCTCCTCCTCTAGCTCCTGAGCCACCATTCCCAACACCCTCTGTGCTCTGCCTCATACACCAATCCATTCTTCCACCCCTCCAGCCTGAAACAATGTGGCAGGGATGGAGAAGAGGGTATGGTGGGGGAAGGCTGTCAAGGAAGAGGTAAGATATATTGCAAAAATTTAGAGGAGTTTTGTTATCTCAGTGATTCTAAGAAAACAAGGGGAGCTTAGGGGTGGTTAAATGACCTACCATGTATTAATTTGTTTGTTGGTCTTCTACCTAAATTAAACTCTGTGAGGGCAAAGGATCTGACTGTTTCAATAATTCTCAAAATGTGGTCCCAACAACTCCCAGGGAATTGCTTAAACCCTTTTACGGGGTCAATCAGGTTAAAATCATGCATGGATAAAAGATCCTTTCAATATATGAGACTAATGAATTTTACCATAGCAGACTATGGAAAGTTTACGAATAGGATTTCAGATTCCACACTTAACTATCTTTAAGAAAATGTCATGTGGACAGTTTTGGTCTAGTATCAAAGACCACCACCCAGTTATCTGCAAAGGCTATCGAAACCATCCTTCCTTTACCAACTACTTTTCCATCTGTGTGAGGTCAGCTTTCCTTCACATACTTCAATCAAAACCTGAGATTACAACAGACTGAAGGCCGAAGAAGATACAAGCATCCATTGTCTCCTATTAATCCAGACATTAAAGAGATTTGCAAGAATGTAAAACAATGTCACTTTTATCACTAATCATTTTTGGCTTGGGAAAAGTTTTTATAAAAATATTTATATGTAATTTTTTATGTTTAATAGATGTATTTGCTTCATCATCTAGTTTGGTAAGTTAATGATAAATATAATCATAACATGAAAAACAGCTCTTTGAGTACTAATACATTTTTCAGAGTGTAAAGTGAGTCTAAGGAGACTGAGAACTGCTGGTGTACTCTGGTCCACGTCTGCTTCTTGAGGGCCTGGATAAGTGCTAGCACTGAGACACTCAATACATTTGGTTCAATAAGGATCTAGTGGACCTTCTTCAGTTTTCAAAGAAGTGATCAGTATTTTCAGTCACACAACCGATCAGAAGCAATTCCCGTTCCCAAGATCCTACCACCACACAAGTACTGCATTCCAAATACCCTGGCAAATAAAGTGGGCTCAACTTTCCAAACAGGAATTAAAATTGAGGCAATGGAGATAAAGAACTTTATTACCTCAACTAAAAGAATTATGCTCCTATAATTTAGAGTTTATTTAGATTTAAGACTTTAGTGTACAAAAAGGATACCAAATTGGACAAATTGGTATCAACAGAGTGTAATTTTAAGGGAGTTACTGCAATTGTGTTAATTGTTAGACTTACAGAAATTTGTGCTTAGGCAAAAACAAAAAAAAAGTGAAACTTTTAGGGGAAAGTACGTTTTAAATTACGTAACTTGGCAGGCTTTGTTTCCCCTTAAATAAGCTCTATTAAAAACTCTAAGTTAAATATTTGAGGTGAATGAAAGAGATGGATTTGTTAAGTGTGCTTAGGTTTATAATACATATTTATATTCATCTTACTGCTGGAACAAGATGTTGAATAATTCGATACAAGTGTTCCGTGAAGGTACTATTCCGTGGGCAACCACTCAAATTAACTGTAAATTTTCCTAGTGGAAGGACATCTCTTCTTGTATATCTAGAAAAGAAAGAAATCAATCAGTAAGATGCTGAAGTGATTTCCTGATTTCTATTGAAAAGCAAAGAGTAGAAAAATTAGCTTAATATTGTCATTAAAAATAAACCAGAATATTCTGACTAGTTATTTTATCAGAATAACAGCAATAAAAGTAATAGCCAATATTTGTATGTAAGTGCTGCTGGTCATGTGCCAGAGACTGTTCTGAGTACGTAAATGCTTCCTCATTTAACCCCTAACCATTCAGAGGTAGGTACTGCTGTCTTTGCTTTACAGATGAGAAATCTGAGGCACAGAGATGATAATAAGCAACATACTCATCTAGCCGGAAGCTGCCAGAACTGGGATATGAATCCGGATAGTCTGGTTACAGAGTCTGTGCTCTCAACCATTATGTACTACTGTCACAGAATGATCTGAGAAAAGATAAGATTTACAGCACAAAGATGTTTCCTGCAACTTTGTAATAGAGAAAAGCTAGGAAAACCTGAACATTTAGGGAAATGGTTACAGTATGGTACAACTGCATAGTGAAATACTTTGCAGCCACTACAAAGTTCATGAAGCATTATGATGGGAAAATGTTTAATATATATCAACTGCTGAAAACAAGACACGGATCTGTGCTTAGAGTATAACTAAGATCTATGCAGGGATGTATACGTATGTAAACAAAAACCAATGAACGTGAACCAAAAGGGTAACAGAGGTTCTAAGTGGTGAAATTACAAATGATGTGCATTTTCCTCTTTATGTTCTTGTAACCTGTCAAAGGTCCACACTAATTTTAAAATCAGAAAACAAATACAGTGGAGTCAAGGGATGCAGTGCTAGTGTCAATGTCCACGTTAAATGTGCACATGACGTCGTGCCTTGGGATGTATAAACAGAGTGTTCAGAATGCAAAAAGGATAAAACAGCTCATTTTACTCATCAGCCAGGTCCTTTATCTCAGGGGTCCCCCACGCCCAGGCCGTGGACCAGGACCCCTTAGGAACCGCGCCACAACGCAGGAGGTGAGGGGTGGGCGAACGGGCATTACTGCCTGAGCTCCATCTCCTGTCAGATCAGCAGTGGCATCAGACTCTCACAGGAGCGCGAACCCTACTGTGAACTGCACATTTGTGTGTTCCTTATGAGAATCTAACTAGTGCCTGATGATCTGAGGTGGAACAGTTTCATCCTGAAACCATCCCCACTCTGGTCCATGGAAAAATGGTCTTCCATGAAACGGGTCCTTGGTGCCAAAAAGGTTGGGGACTACTGCTTTATCTGATTTTGGCTCTAAAATTTAAGGGGACATAATCAAAATGCTAAATTTCTCACAGTAAAACTGTGAGAAAAGGAATTTGTCTGTGATTTGGTTTAACAGTTGTTACACTGAAAAGATAAAAACCATCTGATGAAGCCCAATAAGGAAAACACACAAATTACACCAGCAATATCCCCGCTCTTCCACTTCTACACACACCAAACTCCCCTAATTCCCACCAGGATACAGCACTTACACTGTGGAGATGAGATGTAATATTAGGTATTCAGCAGCCAAACTATCCCCTAGAAGGGCATGAGTGAGGAACCCAAGAAGTTCTGCTCTGACTGGAGACAATTCGGACATGAAACTTGAAACAACTGAAGGAGAAAAGGAGACCTGAGTCAGGACACACACACCAGTTCCTCTCAAGTGTCTTAGGTGAAAAATAACTACGTGGGCAAAGCGCAACAATTCAGTAGACAGTAAGTAAAGCTTAACATATCAGTAAGTGACACTGATCTTAAAAATAAGACAGTTTGCATCCTCCTTTTTTTTTTCTTTTGAGACTGAGTTTTGTTCCTTTTTGCCCAGCCTGGAGTGCAATGGCGCCATCTCGGCTGACCGCAACCTCTGCCTCTGGTTCAAGTGATTCTCCTGCCTCAGCCTTCCGAGTAGCTGGGATTACAGGCACATGCCACCACACCTGGCTAATTTTGTATTTTTAGTAGAGATGGGGTTTCACTATATTGGCCAGGCTGGTCTCGAACTCCTGACCTCAGGTGATCCACCCACCTCGGCCTCCCAAAGTGCTGAGATTGCAGGCGTGAGCCACTGCACCCAGCCTCGTATACTTCTTTTTTGTCCTCGTTTCAATGAAGAGAATTAATGTAAGAGAAAAATGGGGCAATAAGAGAGAGATTGTGAGGAATGAAGACCTGACTCTTAATTCCACTATGAGCATGTTACAGGCAGCTCTAGACACACACTGAGGCTAACAGTCGATAGTTCACTAGGCTGTAACACTTACACTTACAGGTTTTGCTCTCCTCTTTGTTAAGGCAGGCAGGCAATAACGGGTTGATGTGTTGCAACTTCTGGGCTAAGATCACATGAATTCTCGGCACTAATGAAGCAGGAGGACTGTGTACTCTCTGCTCCTCTGCTGTGTCCGTGCACTCCATCGGATCCAGCAGCGCAGAGGCATCCCTGCGGAGAGACAATAAAGTTTCAATTTAGAGAGACATCAATTGCACAGATACAAAAATAATATGCACCTTAGAAAACAAAATTACAGTCCAAGCCAAGAATATTTCCACCTGTACATCTCCTTAAAGAACAGAAAGTGGCCTCTCATTCTAAAGTGTTAACATCACACAGACTTCAGGCTTGTTAAGACATATCATGAAATAATGCATTTATTCCATTTTTCAAGAACAGTGTTTTTTTTTTTTTTTGGATGGAGTCTTACTGTGTTGCCCAGGTTGGAGTGCAGCGGTGTGATCTCGGCTCATTGCAACCTCTGCCTCCTGGGTTCAAGCGACTCTCGTGCCTCAGCCTCCTGAGTAGCTGAGATTACAGGTGTGTGCCACCAAGCCTGGCTAATTTTTGTATTTTTTTTTTTTTTTTTTTTTTTTTGAGAGGGAGTCTCACTCTGTCGCCCAGGCTGGAGTGCAATGGCCGGATCTCAGCTCACTGCAAGCTCCGCCTCCCGGGTTCACGCCATTCTCCTGCCTCAGCCTCCCAAGTGGCTGGGATTACAGGCGCCCGCCACCTCGCCCGGCTAGTTTTTTTGTATTTTTTAGTAGAGACGGGGTTTCACCGTGTTAGCCAGGATGGTCTCGATCTCCTGACCTCGTGATCCGCCCGTCTCGGCCTCCCAAAGTGCTGGGATTACAGGCTTGAGCCACCGCGCCTGGCCGAATTTTTGTATTTTTAGTAGAGACAGGGTTTCACTATGTTGGCCAGGCTGGTCTCGAACTCCTGAACTCAAGTGATCTGCCTGCCTTGGCCTCCCAAAGTGCTGGGATTACAGGTGTGAGTCACCGTGCCTGGCCAGGAACAATATTTTTTATTCAGCGCTTCAATAAATGGAATGTAGGATGTCACTCATAAGGCTATTTCAAAACACAGGTACTCCTTGAACTATTGGCTGAGACATCGAATACTTGACAGCAGATCTCAAAAACTGGGGTCTTTTTCTCAAAAGCCATCCGGTATCTATTAGTGTGTAGAGAATCCATTCATCTCCTATCTTGCTAATTGTATTTCCTAAATTTTATTCTTACATGATCCTTCAAATACTGAGTAGACAAGCAATTGAAAGTTATGAATTTTTCAGATTTGCTAAATGAATTTGCAGATAGATTTGTGAGACGACTGAAACAAATGGCTAAAATGCTTTTAGATCTTGACTTTCTAGATTCTATAGACACTGAAGTAATAAATTCAGACTCCTGTATATTTTAATACAAGCATAATAACCTTTTCCATAGTACGTACCATGTGACAGACAATGTTCAATGCTTTACACGTACAAATTCACCAAAACCTCACATCTACCTTGATTTACAACAAGGAAACCAAGCCCAACGTCACACAGCTAGTAAGTGGCCAAGTCAGGACTCCAACCCAGGCTGTCTGCCTGTCTGTGCTCTTAACCTCTGTGATGGTTAATACTGAGTGTCAATCTGACTGGATTGAAGGATGCAAAGTACTGTTCCAGGGTATGTCTGTGAGGGTGCTGCCAAAGGAGATTAACATTTGAGTCAGTGGGCTGGGAGAGGCAGACGCACCCTCAGTCTGGGTGGGCAGCATCTAATCAGCTGCCAGCATAAAGGCAGGCATGGAAAGAGCAGACTGGTTGAGTCTTCCGGCCTCCATCTTTCTCTCATGCTGGATGCTTCCTGCCCTCAAACATCAGACTTGCAAGTTCTTCAGTTTTTGGACTCTTGGACCTACACCAGTGGTTTGCCAGGGCCTCTTAGGCCTTCAGCCATGGACTGAAGCCTGCACTATTGGCTTCCCTACTTTTGAGGTTTTGGGACTCAGACTGGCTTCCTTGCTCCTCAGCTTGCAGACGGCCTATTGTGGGACTTTACTTTGTGATCGTGTGAGTCAATTCTCCTAATAAACTCCCCTTCATATATTCATCTATCCTATCAGTTCTGACCCTTTAGAGAAACCTGACTAATAAAACCTCTAAACTAAACTGCATCAATAGTGAAGTAACTAAAGCAGGAAAGTCATCATAATCAGAAATTGCCAAGATGAACAATCTCATACACTATTATTAAGGGATGGTTAAGCTCAAAGTTGTTTAAAATTTTTGTTTTGTACCATTTTTTTTTAACTGTGAAAAATGTTAAGTTCATCTTACACAGAAACTAAGATGTACGATGATGAATGTCCAGTATTCAACAAGAGGACTCTGGTGTAGATGAGGGACATTAGCCCTTGCTTTTGGCAATCTCAAAGCAAAACAAAAAAGAATGAGGAAGATCTAGATTTCCAAGACATGTTGTTAATAAAAAAATTAAACAGTGTAAAAGAGTACATATACTATGCTACCTTTTATAGAAGAAAAAGGTAGAAATAAAATGTAGACTTATCTACTTATTTTTGTGTAAAAAAAATACAGGACAGATAAACCAGAAACTATGGTTCCCTAAGGAGGCTGGGTGGGAACAGACAGCAGGAATGGGGATAGCTGAGAATGACACCTCTGAGAATCTTTTTGTATAGTTTGAATTTGGCAACAATGTTAATGTTTCCTATATTAAAAAGAAAAAAACCAGTAAGGATGGAGGAAAAACTGAAGTGAAACATAATCAGACATAAATGAATCTAAGTAGAATAAATAATGAAATCACACTGAAGGGGAAGAAAAGTTACCAGAGTAACTGGAACACAGCTCTGACTACACGGCTGCATTCTAAAATAAAAATGAACTGGAAATGTACTGAACACTCATTACTAGTTTGTTTTGTAGTAGTATGGTTTACCAATTCTGAAATTCCCTTCTGTATATGGCAGAAATGGGGAAACGACAGATTGTGAATAATGGGAATCAAATTTGTTAGAAAAGGAAGTCATAAATATAGAAAGGAGACCAACTAGAACATGTGACTCCTGCTGTGCTGAACTGGAATCAGAAATATGAACCCATGGTTTCTCATAGATGTTAGAAATATACAAAACATGCATGTGTGAGTATGTATGTGTGCATTTAAATGTGTATGCATATATATGTAAACATATGTTGCATATATCCTAGCTCTGTCTGCTTTAAGGGCCTAGATGCAGAGCTAACCCAGTACCAACGAGCACATCTAGGACTCAGATCTTCAAAGTATACGATGAAGCTGCAACAGCTTCATATGCCAGAAAATAAATGTTAAAAAATAATAAGATCTTCTCAAAAAAAGGACCCAGCACCTGCTTAAAGTGGCTCCCACTAGCCACATCTGGGAAAACTTGGGTCTCAAAATAAAATAATGATATTAACATTGAATAAAATCAGAATCTATTAGTCCATACTAAATATAAGTAAATAAATTACTTGAATAAACAAACGGAAGAAATATCTTTTATAGTAGAATGCCAATAAATAAATGTACTGAGTTAGAGAATTGCCAACATAGTAATAACTGATTCAAGCAAGAATCATCAATTAATGCTAAAATAAATTGGTGAAAGTTTAGTAAGAAACTGGATATTTACGTCCCAAAGTATCTTCCTCCAAGTTACTTGTCAATTACAAAGTGAGAAATGTATCTTTAGAGAAGAGGCATCTGGAAGACACCACCTTAACCAACTGATGAAAATTAACCTCACCAGTAAAGCGACAGACTGACATCACATGCCCCCTGCTGTAACATACTGAGGATACATCACTTCTGTAATATTCCTGCCAAAAATGCACAACATTGAGTCTAACCATGAGGAAACCAGTAACTAGTAACTGGCCTACACTCTTCAAAAACGTCAAGGCTTTCTGCTCTCTACCACGTGAGAAGACAGCCATCTGCAAACTAGGAAGTGGGCCCTCACTAGAAACCAGATCTGCTGGGAACTTGATTTTGGACTTCCCAGCCTCCAGAACTACTGGAAGACATATAATATTTCTGTTGTTTAAGGGGGAAAAAAAAGTGGCAAGACCATGAAAGACAAAGGCTGAGGACTATTTCAGATTGAACTCTAGTTATTTAGGTTTATGTTTTATAGAGGTATGAGTTAACAATTCTGAAATTCCCTTTTCTATGTTGTACAAATGTGCAAATGACAGATCGTGAAAAATGGGAATCAAGTTTAAGAGAGTTACACTAACACAGAAAGGAGAACAAGTAGAACGACACCTGTGGTGCTGAACTGGAATCAGAAATACAGTATGAACTCAGTAGAAACAGAGAATAAGCAAGCTTCCGAACCCTGGACTGGGGGATACGGAAGGGAGAACTGTAAGAAAGAACATGATTAAGACAATTAGTGAAATTGGCCGGGCGCGGTGGCTCAAGCCTGTAATCCCAGCACTTTGGGAGGCCGAAGCGGGCGGATCACGAGGTCAGGAGATCGAGACCATCCTGGCTAACAGGGTGAAACCCCGTCTCTACTAAAAAATACAAAAAACTAGCCGGGCGAGGTGGTGGTGGCGCCTGTAGTCCCAGCTACTCGGGAGGTTGAGGCAGGAGAATGGCGAGAACCCCGGAGGTAGAGCTTGCTGTGAGCTGAGATCCAGCCACTGCACTCCAGCCTGGGCAACAGAGCAAGACTCTGTCTCAAAAAAAAAAAAAAAAAAAAAAAAAAAAAAAAACTCCAAGTCCACCTAAGGCAAGGACAGGAGTTGTAATTAAAAAGACAATTAGTGAAATTAAGTCCAGATTGTGGATTAGTGTATTGTGTATTTGTGGCAAATTTCCTAGTTTTGATACCTGTACTCTGATTACATATAAGAAAGTCAGTGCTCTTAGGAAATGTTGACAAGCAGTTGGGGTAAAAGGGTTTGATTTCTGCAACATACTTTCAAGTGTTTCGGAAAAATGTGTGCATCCATAGAGAGCACAAATGAATGACAGAGCGCATGGGGTGCACGTGTTTACAACTGGTACATCCGGGAAGAAGGAAAAGGGAGTTCTTCAAAACCATCCTGTAACTTTCCCGAAAACCTAAAATTACATAAAAATAAAGGAGACCAGAAAAAGAGCACACAGACTCACCTTTCATCGTTATTCAGTATACTCAGCACAGGATCCACAGACAGTATGCCATATAGCTCAAGAATGTCATTTACTTTGAAACAATCCCAATCTTCATAAACCTAAGAAGAGACCACATGAAATCATACTAATTTTAGATCAGGAAATGGACCTTAAAGCAAGTCCTTTATTTTATAAATTTTTATAAATTGAGACCAAGAGTTACTCTGCTAGTTAGCAAATAAGTGAAAAACCAAAACACAGGATGCCTAACTTCCAGACTAATATCTGTTTTCAATATACCACAGTACTACAAAAAAAAAAAAAAGTCTTTTCCTAAAATTAAAAAAAGGTTTTTCCCAAAGGCTGACAGTTAAAACTAGAAACGTGCACTATCTCAAAACCTATTAACCACACCAAGAAAAGTAAAAAACAAAAACAAGACGATTAACTTTGCATTTATTCATAAACTGCAACATCGGACTAACACAAAACTTGGAATGGCCAGGAGATTTTTCACAATTAAAAAAAAAAAAAAACTTTCAAAATTGTCATGATGGACTTTAGTAATAGTCAAGGCCATTTATTTACTGATCAGACCTGGTAGAAGCATGGCAGGGGAAAAAGTGGTAATTTTGGTCCCTGTGCTATATGACTGAAGTGTCATTTTAATTAAAACCACTGAGAATCTGGGTGCAGTGGCTCACCCCTGGAATCCCAGCACTTTGGAAGGCTGAGGTGGGTGGATCACTTGAGGTCAGGAGGTCAAGACCAGCCTAGCCAACACAGTGAAACCCCATCTCTACGAAAAATACAAAAAACTAGCTGGGTGTGGTGGCGCACGCCTGTAATCTCAGCTACTCAGGAGGCTGAGGCACGAGAATCGCCTGAACCCAGGAGGTAGAAGTTGCAGTGAGCTGAGATCATGCCACTGCACACCAGCCTGGACAACAGAGTGAGACTGCCTCAATAAAACAAAACAAATCCCCCTGCCACCAAAACAAGAAAACCCACAATGCACAAAGGATGGAAATCCTTAACAATCATTTTAAAACCTTCTGTCACTTTCTCATTTATCAGCATCAAAACACTAGAATAAGTAAGATGGAAGAACAAACTATTAAAAGTTTTCTTCCTTCTGTTTTATTTTAAATACAAGTGAGAAATAGGTTTTGCTGAGAGAAGGAAGAAGACAAAAATGAAGATTATATGTTAGAAATGATACAGGAAGGGAACAGACATAATTTGAAAGTTGTTCTGCTTCTGCATTTGAGATGTTCTTCGATTCTTTTAACTTGTGAATATGTTAGCTTATATGCAAAAGGAACATGCAGAGGTGTGATTAATAACCTTGAAATGGGGGGATTATCCTCGATTAACTGGGTGGGCCCCATGTAGTCACACAGATTCTTAAAACCGGGGAACCTTTCCTGGTTGTGGTCAGATGAGATGTCACCATGAAAAAAATGGTCAGACAAATGCAATGTTGCTGGCTGTGAATATGGAAGAAGGAGCCACAAGCCAAGGAAATTCTCCCTTAGGGGCTCCGAGAAAGGAATGTAGCCCTGCTGGCACCTGGAGTTTACCTCGGTGAGACCATGTTGGATTTCTGACCTAAAGCCTATAAGATGATAAACTTTTGCTGCTTTAGGCTATTAAATTTGCAGTGATTTGCTATAGCTAGTCCAGCATAAGAAAACGAATGCAAATGCTCAGACACTAAGCTACTTTCTGAGACACATAACATGTCAATGTCGGACCTAAGAAAGGTTTTGTTACCTTCACAAGGCACGCAGGGCCCTTCTCTCCTGGCAATGGAAAATTCAAATCAAAAGGAGAAGAGAAGTTCAGAGAGTTCAGCTGTTGCCCAGTAGAAGCTTCGGTTTCTAAGCGTTTTGGCTCTCCACACCATTGAAGACCACCAACGCCCCCTAAATTCAAAGGATAGCATTGCACTTAGTCATTTCTTTTTTTTTTTTTTGAGGCGGAGTCACTCTGTCACCCGGACTGGAGTGCAGTGGCCGGATCTCAGCTCACTGCAAGCTCCGCCTCCCAGGTTTACGCCATTCTCCTGCCTCAGCCTCCCGAGTAGCTGGGGCTACAGGCGCCCGCCACCTCGCCCGGCTAGTTTTTGTATTTTTTAGTAGAGACGGGGTTTCACTGTGTTAGCCAGGATGGTCTCGATCTCCTGACCTCGTGATCCGCCCGTCTCAGCCTCCCAAAGTGCTGGGATTACAGGCTTGAGCCACCGCGCCCGGCCGCACTTAATCGTTTCTAAGGCCTCCTGGAGAAAAAGAACGTTCCATAAGTGCCTTTCAAGTTTGACATATGTGATGCTTCTGAGCTTGCAAAGTTCAAGTTGTTACAGTTTTTAAGGAAACAGCACATACTAACAAAGTCTTTTGTTTGATCTGTAAGAGAACAAAGATAAATATGAAGATCTAAAAATTTTACTTTTTTCCCTTACTATAAAGGTATCAAAAAATTCCTCCCATCAAATCTCATGTATAACCAGTTTCAAAAGCTGATTTGCAATATGGTTACTTTGACATCTTTGATTTAAGAAATACATGGTCTACCGACAGCAGAACTCCTTGGTAGAACATACTTTTTCTATTAATTAAGCAGAATAAAACCATACAGCAATAAATTAATTTACCAAATACTTGCTAATATCCAGTATGTATCAGGAATCAAACCAGTTGTTGGGGATATACAAGTCATTAAAAGAATAACCCCAACTCCTGAAGTAGTTACACCTTAGGGCTGATAACATGAGAATCAAATAATAGCCTGCCATACCATGAAATACCACTCAGCAATAAAAGGGACAAACTACTGAAATATTCCCGATCCTAACTGTGGTGGTGGCCACATGAATCCACCTATGTGATAAAACTGCAAAAAACAGGCCGGGCGCGGTGGCTCACATCTGTAATCCCAGCACTTTGGGAGGCCGAGGTGGGTGGATCACGAGGTCAGGAGATCGAGACCATCCTGGCTAACACAGTGAAACCCCATCTCTACTAAAAATACAAAAAATTAGCTGGGCGTGGTGGCGGGCGCCTGTTGTCCCAGCTACTCGGGAGGCTGAGGCAGGAGAATGGCGTGAACCTGGGAGGCGGAGCTTGCAGTGAGCCAAGATCGCGCCACTGCACTCCAGCCTGGGCGACAGAGCGAGACTCCATCTCAAAAACAAAAACAAAAACAAAAACACCCCACAAAACTGCAAAGAACTAAATCTTCACAAGTAAGTACATGTAAAAATGTGATTGTATCACCTGGGTGTGGTGGCTCACGCCTGTAATCCCAGCACTTCAGAAGGCTGAGACGAGAAGATTACAAGGTCAAGAGATCAAGAACATTTTGGCCAACATGGTGAAACCCCATGTCTACTAAAAATACAAAAACTAGTCAGGTGTGGTGGCGTGCGCCTATAGTCCCAGCTACTGTGGAGGCTGAGGCAGGAGAATCGCTTGAACCTGGGAGGCGGAGGTTGCAGTGAGCCGAGATTATGCTGCTGCACTCCAGCCTGAGAGACAGAGCAAAACTCCGTCTCAAAAAAAAAAAAAAAAAAAGAAAAGAAAAAAATGATTGTATCAATGTCCATTTCCTGGTTATGATATTCTACTATAATTATGTAAGGTGTTACCATTGGGGGAAGGAGAGGCTAAAAGGTATACAAGATCTTTCTGTATTATTTCTTTTTTTTTTTTTTTTCAGACAGAGTCTCGCCCTGTCACCCAGGCTGGAGCATGGTGGCATGATCACGGCTCACTGCAACCTTCGCCTCCCGGGTTCAAGCAATTTTCCTGCCTCAGCCTCCTAAGTAGCTGGGATTACAGGCATGCACAACCGTGCCCAGCTAATTTTTGTATTTTTAGTAGAGATGGGGTTTCACCATGCTGGCCAGACTGGAAATCCTGACCTCAAGTGATGTGCCTGCCTTGGTCTCCCGAAGGGCTGGGATTATGGGTGTGAGTCACCGCGACCAGCTTCTCTGTATTATTTCTTACAACTGCATGTAAATCGATACTGTGTCAAAATAAAAAGCTTAAAAATACGTATAGTCTAAAAGATTGACTAAACATCAACAAATTTTACTTTATATGAAGAACTCAAATGCATAAAAAGCCTGCATTAAGACATTCGAACAAGAATGGTAAGAAATAAAAAGTAGCGTCAACTGGTTAAGTGATAAGAGAATTAACATATTTCCTGGACTCAAATACATACTCGAATATATTACAATATATAAGTTACTATATTTATTTGAGATGGAGTCTCTGTCACTCAGGCTGGAGTGCAACGGCATGATCTCAGCTCACTGCAATTTCCACCCCTCTGGGTTCAAGTGATTCTACTATCTTAGCCTCCCGAATAGCTGGGATTACAGGCACCCGCCACCATGCCTGGCTAATTTTTGTATTTTTAACAGAGATGGGGTTTTGCCATGTTGTCCAGGCTAGATGCTAGACCATTAATTTTAATATATTCTGGGGATCGGTCCAGAAAAAGAATACTATGACATTTATATGTACTTATAGTAAAACATTCCAATTTTAAACACATTAAAATAGATCTCAGCATTAAGAAAATTTGGAAATATCAATTTATAAAGTAGAGTGATATATGGGTAAATAAAATGCATTAGTAAATCCTTGTTTACCACTAATTGTTAAATTTGCCTTGGCTGGGCATGGTGGCTCCCGCCTGTAATCCCAGCACTTTGAGAGGCCGAGGCGGGCTGATCATGTGACATCAGGAGTTCGAGACCAGCCTGACCAACATGGAGAAACCCCTTCTCTACTAAAAATACAAAATTAGCTGGGTGTGGTGGTGCATGCCTGTAATTCCAGCTACTGAGGAGGCTGAGGCAGGAGAATCGCTTGAACCCAGGAGGTGGAGCTTGCAGTGAGCCGAGATTGTGCCATTGCAATCCAGCTGGGGCAACTAGAGTGAAACTCTGTCTCCAAAAAAAAAAAAGAAAATCAATCTGCCTTCTCTACCCAATCTTGCAGATAGTAAATGACCAGACTGATTTGTTTTGCCTCCTTGTCCTTTAATCTTCCTCCCGATTAAAGGTGCTGAAGGGAAGTGAATAGCACATAAAAGGAAAAATAAAGACAAATTTAATATACCCGCCATAACAAAGAAATCCACTGCTTATAAAAGCTAAGACTGGTTGGGAGTGGTAGCTTAACGCCTGTCATGCCAGTGGCTTTGGGAGGCTGATACAGAAGGATCACTTGAGCCCAGGAGTTTGAGACCAGCCTGGGTAACACAGTGAGATCCCATCTCTACATCTCTACAAAATTTAAAAAGTTAGCTGCATGTGGTGGCATGTGCCTACAGCCCTAGCTACCAGGCAGGCTGAAGTGACAGGGGATCACTTGAGCCCAGGAGGTCAAGGCTGCAAGTAAGCCACGATTATGCCACTGCACTCCAGCCTGGGTGATGGGAGTGAAATCCTGTCTCAAAACACAAACAAACAGAAAATGAGAAAGCATGTTTTCAGATAAAAATAACTCATTTTTAGGGTAAAGTACCAGGCTTCTGTATTATTTAAGAATTAGGAAAAAAATAAATATGAAGATAGAAAAGACCTTTCCAGATAGGCACTTGTGACTCCAAAAACATACATTAGAGCAGCCACTTGTCACAAAGTGATGCCTAATTGCTCATTTGCGAAGCACAGTCTGATCAAATAGTACTGTAAAAACTCTCCACACTGTCCGTAACTCTGACAAATTGCCATCTCCTAAGTATAGAGCCATATTATGTAACAATTCAAGAGAGCAAAGTCTAGAGAAAACCTGTTGGCACACACTACCTGCTTGTCTGGCACCTGCATGTTGGTCTTTCTGTTTATTGGGCTGTAGGTCCATATCGTCATCATCTTCGTAACTCCTCTTGTGGCGACTGGGAGTGTAGGACGTTGAGGGACTGACTCGAGCTTGGTTTGCATTAACATAGGCGTTAAACGAAAAGTTAAGAAAAAGACTATCATAAACTGAGGACTATCCTAAATGTTTTGCTAATTATATGACTTAAAAAAAATTACTAGTTTGGCAATTCAGTTAAAATGGAAATGCTTTTTTTTTTTTTGAGACAGAGTCTCGCTCTGTCGCCCAGGCTGGAGTACAGTGGCCGGATCTCAGCTCACTGCAAGCTCCGCCTCCCGGGTTCCCGCCATTCTCCTGCCTCAGCCTCCCGTGTAGCTGGGACCACAGGCGCCCGCCACCTCGCCCGGCTAATTTTTTATATTTTTTAGTAGAGACGGGGTTTCACCGTGTTAGCCAGGATGGTCTCGATCTCCTGACCTCGTGATCCGCCCGTCTCGGCCTCCCAAAGTGCTGGGATTACAGGCTTGAGCCACCGCGCCCGGCCGGAATGCATTTTTAAAAGGAGGCTAGACTTCTAGTTTTGGTCATGAGAGTAACAGGTATCAACCTTATGCTGCTATCCTTGCTGTAAACAACAATGTAACTGGACAAAATATGTGAAGCAACCGTTTTCAGTCACTGGAAAACAGGGAGCATAACCTTATGATCCTTGAATGAGGAGAAACACAGCAGGTAAACTCCAAATTCTCCCAGCTCTCTCCTGGAGACATTCTCCAAACTGCAACAAAGAGCAGTAGAGGCCCTGTTCTTACTGGAGAAGACAGAGCACTAGTTCAGGGCTAGTGAAGCAACTGGAATTTGCAAAGAAGTACTAGAAAGGAAGTAGTTACAGATAAAAGACCCAGAAGGTTCCATTTGGATCTCTGACAAAACACTAAACTGTGGATATACAAGTCAAGATTCCCTGAGGTCTAGCAGAGAACAGCTGCTGATTGGCAGAGAGTTAAATGGAGACTCTGGAAGTAGTATAATACTAGAATGGACCCTGCTAGTCATCCCCGGCATTTGCTTAAGACCCAGAAATAGCAGACCTCATGAATAAGGACAATCTACTGCACAAGGGCTGTTCTGCACCACTCCTAACAAATCCCAGGTGGATGCAGTGGCTAACATTGGTAAACCCAGCACTTTGGGAGGCTCAGGTAGGAGGATTGCTCAGTCCAGGAGGTTGACAGTAGCCTGGGCAACATAGTGAAAACTCATCTCTTTTTTTTTCTTTCCTTTCTCTTTGAGACAGAGTCTCGTTCTGTTGCCTAGGGTGGAGTGCAGTGGTGCAATTTCAGCTCACTGCAACCTCAGTCTTCTGGGTTCAGGTGCTCCGCCCGTCTCAAGCCACCGGAGTAGCTGGAACCACAGGTGCCCACCACCATGCCTGGCTAATTTTTGTATTTTTTGTAGAGACAGAGTTTTGCTATGTTGGCTAGGTTGGTCTCAAACTCCTGGCCTCAAGTGATCCTCCTGCCTCTGCCTCCCAAAGTGCTGGGATTATAGGCATGAGCCACTGTGCCTGGCCTGTTTTTTTTTTTTTTAATAAATAAAATACTAAAATACAAAATAAAAATTCTATATCCAATGAAAATGTTCCTCAAAAATTAAGGTGAGGCTGGGCGTGGTGGCTCACATATGGAATCCTAGTGCTTTGGGACGTTGAGGCGGGTGGATCACTTGAGCTCAGGAGTTCAAGACCAGCCTGGGCAACAAAGGGAGAGATCCTGTATCAAAAAATAAATAAATAAAATAAACAAAAATGAAGGTGAAATAAGAGACATTTTCAATTGAACAGAAACTGACAGAATTCGTTACCAACAGATCTGTAGTTAAAAAAAAAAAAAAATTGCTGGCCAGACACAGTGGCTCATGCCTGTAATCCCAGCACTTTGGGAGGCTAAGGTGGGTGGATCACCTGATGTCAGGAGATTGAGACCGTCCTGGCCAACATAGTGAAACCCCATCTCTACTAAAAACACAAAAAAACTGGCATGGTGGCACACACCTGTAGCCCCAGCTACTTCAGAGGCTGAGGAAGGAGAATCACTTGAATCCGGGAAGCAGAGGTTGCAGTGAGCCGAGACTGCAACACTGCACTCCAGCCTGGCGACAGAGCAGGACTCTGTCTCAAAAAAAAAAAAAAAAAATCATATTCATAATAATATCGCTAAGGGAAGTGCTGCCAAATATAAAAGAAGAATTCTTCTTGCTTCTTAATTTATATAAAAGACAAATGACTGTTCGGAACAAAAATAGTATGTTGTGGGCTCTATAATCTAAGGATGAGTGAAATCTATGACAAAAATAGCACAAAGAATGAGAATACACAGACTGTTGCAAGGGCGAAGGATCAAAGAAGAAATCACAAGGGAAATTAGAAAATATTTTGAATTGAGTAACAGTAAAAACCTAACAAATGAAAACTTGTGGGATGCAACTAAAGCAGTGATTGGGGAGAAATTTATAGCTTTAGTTGCTAATATTAGAAAACAAGAAAAATTCGAAATCAATAATCTGAGCATCCACCTTAAAAAGCTAGAAAAAGGGCCAGGCACGGTGGCTCACACCTATAATCCCAGCACTTTGGGAGGCTGAGGCAGGTGGACCACGAGGTCAGGAGTTTAAGACCAGACTGGCCAACATGGTGAAACCCCATCTCTACTAAAAATACAAAAAACTTAGCCAGGCGGGATGGCAGGCGCCTGCAAATCCCAGCTACTTGGGAGGCTGAGGCAGAGAACTGCCTGAACCTGGGAGACAGAGGTTGCAGTGAGCCGAGATTGTGCCACTGCACTCCAGCCTGGGCGACAGAGCCAGCAAGACCCCATCTTAAAAAAAAAAGACAAACAAAAAACACACCAAAAAAAACTAGAAAAAGACCAATTAAAACCAAACCAAAAAGAAGGAAATAAAGCAGAAATGGATGGAGCAGAAAACAGAAAATTGAAGTGAAAAACAGACTAACTTTATTGGGAATGAAAGAGATCAATGCTAGATATCCCACAGACATTAAAAAGAAAATACTCTGACAAGCTTTATGTCAATAAATTCAACAAGTGGGCTTAAATGACTTCAAAACAGTCCTTGAAAGATACAATTTATCACAACTGACTCGAAATATGTTAAAAAACTGAATTAGTCACTCCTGGAATCCCAGCACTTTGGGAGGTCAAGGTGGGCGGATCACGAGGTCCAGAGATTGAGACCATCCTGGCCAACACGGTGAAACCCTGTCTCTACTAAAAACACAAAAACTGGCCAGCATGGTGGCGTGCACCTGTAGTCCCAGCCACTCAGGAGGCTGAGGCAGGACAATCACTTGAACCCAGGAGACGGAGGTTGCAGTGAGCTGAGATCACGCCACTGTACTCCAGACTGGCAGCAGAGCGAGACTCCATCTCAAAAACAAAACAAAAGAACAAACAAACAAAAAAACTGAATCAGTAGTTTAAAATGTTCTCACAAAGAAAACGCCCAGCTTAAAACTGTAAACCACCTAAATGCCCAAAAAAAAAAAAAAAAAAAAGAAATGAAGAACTACTGATATGCACAACATGGATGACTCTCAGATGCATGATGTTAAACAGAAGATGTCAGACGCAAAGACTATATACTATATGAGTCCATTTAGATGTCATTCAAGAATAGGCAAAACCAGGCAATATCAAAGAATTCAGGATTGTGCTTGCAGGTGAGGGGGTAGTGACTAGAAAAAGGCAGAAAGGAATTTTTTAGGCACAAGTTCTTTACTTTGGGGTATAAATTATATGGGTGTATGCATTTATCCAAATCACTGTGCATTACCTTAAAATCTGTGCATTTCAGTGTAAGTGGGCCATGCCTTAAAAAACTACTATCGTAAATAAAAAGGAAATGTTTCTACAATCCCCTCTCAAAAGAGCCAACACGTTGTTTTCCCTTAAGAAAATTAGAATGAATTCTAATTTTAAACTATTTTTTAACTTTAAGTATTGTATTTTTTCAGTACCTTTAAATGTGCCTTAGGTGGAGTGTGGTAGCTCACGTCTATAATCCCTGCACTTTGAGAGGCTGAGGTGAGAGGATCACCTGAACCCACGAGTTCAAGACCAGCTTGGGCAACAAAGTGAACCCTCTTTCTAAAAGAAACCAAAAAATTCACCAGGGATGGTTGCACACGCTTGTGGTCCCAGCTACTTGGGAGGCTAAGGCAGGAGGACTGCTTGAACCCAGGAGGTTGAAGCAGCAGTGAGCCATGTTTCTGCCACTGCACTCCAGCCTGGGTGACAGTAAGTCCCTATCTCAAAAAAAAAAAAAAAAAAAAAATTACCTCAATCTTTTTAACAGTATTTCACTACAGAAACGTACTGTAATTTTAGCATTCTTCGGTGACACATACTTAGCCTGTTTTATGGGTTTTCTCAGTTAGAACAAATGAAACACATTGTATTGAAATAAAGCCAAGCTTTGCAAAGGAAGAATAATTAAAGGCTAAGTTTTCAGAAACCATCAACACAGTAAGAAAGTTCAAATAAAGGATATTTCTTTTACCCACGTAGATTCCCCAGGCACTGGAACACAATAGAAAGTCTGTCTTTCCAAAGTGGTATTTCGTGGAGAGTTTAAATCAAGTTCTTGTTGAGGCTGTGATATACATAAAAAAGTATTTTTAAAAATTTATTTAAAAACACCACAGAATTTATTTTAAAATTAGCAACCACATTTTCACATAGCACCACAGCAAATATTTTACAGAGTTAACAAGTAACTAATTCCAAACTATCACTTTTTAAAAGAAAACTGATACAAAATCACTTCAAATACAGTCATCCAACACTTCCTCCCTCAAATCCAGAAAAATGGGACCTCTGTGGAGTGACTTATAATCTGGGTCTAGTTCTCTGCTTTGTGGATCTAGAACCTTACTTTTATGAGCTTATCTAGGCCTTTTTATATTCTTGGAGTCTAACTCTCAGCTTACCCAAACCTTAGGAAACTGATTTATCAAACCCCAATATCAGTCCGTTAATTCACAACAGTGTTGCTAATTAAATATTCTAGTTCAGTAGGCAGATCTGGACAGAAAAACTGCCCTAATTTGGAAGGTTACCGCAAAAATTATATTAAACAAAAATGTAGGCCGGGCGCGGTGGCTCAAGCCTGTAATCCCAGCACTTTGGGAGGCCGAGACGGGCGGATCACGAGGTCAGGAGATCGAGACCATCCTGGCTAACACGGTGAAACCCCGTCTCTACTAAAAATACAAAAACTAGCCGGGCGAAGTGGCGGGCGCCTGTAGTCCCAGCTACTCGGGAGGCTGAGGCAGGAGAATGGCGTAAACCCGGGAGGCGGAGCTTGCAGTGAGCTGAGATCTGGCCACTGCACTCCAGTCCGGGCGACAGAGCGAGACTCCGCCTCAAAAAAAAAAAAAAAAAAAAAAAAAAAAAAAAAAAAAAAAAAAAAAAAAAATGTAACTTCTGACAATCAGAGTAATGAACTCATTTGAAAGACAGATTTATGTAATCTTACACATGATGAGCTTCAGGTCTGTTTTTCTTTTAGAGTGTTTCCATAAAATAAATACTGTGCCAAGCCTAATGATTACGGTATCCCTCGTTTAAGGAACCCTAACACATTGGGCTAATATATTACATTACTGTATACTAGACAAAGCTGAGTATTAATGTAACTCAGTAATTCCAGCATCTGGAAACGGGTCAATAAAATAGATGAGGAGGCTGTCCATGTGTGACACCACCAAAGGCTACCAGAGAGTTGGTACATATGTTGCTCGAGAGTCATAAATAAAAGACTCATTCTAGGAAAAAGGTACCTTGGGCCTAGAGAGAAAAGCAAACAAAAAATCCTTGCTTGTATGTATTAGGCTCAAACTTGATGTCTCTTGGGTCCTTTCCACTTCTTAAGAGTTTTCTAAGTATATATGAAAGAGAATATGCCTTTCCTAGGGAATAATATATGACTTTTGAATCTCATCTCGGAGCTACCTAGGAATGAGTATTTCATTAAATTTCTGTATTATAGGCCAATTCTGACAGTTTTCTATGAAAAAAACAGTGGAATTACCACTGGCTTTGTCTTTGAAGGAATTAAAAACGACTTAATTTTGCACCCTAGGGTATTTTGTTTTACATATATTATATACAGATATTGGAGAGAGGAATTAATTTTGGCATTAACAGTATTTCCCCTTCTAAAAGATCTCTGGAGGATTAAAAAAAGTCACATCAAACTCCTAAATAAAGTCAAACAAGGAAAACATTTCACGTGATATCTTGTAACTTATACACAAGATAAATAAATTTAAGATTTGCTAAACAAATTCTCTGTTTAGGAAAAAATTCTTACTGAAAATGTTTCATATATATTAAAGATACATACCCCACACTCTGCTACATCTCTATATTTTCCAAAATGAAGAACCTATGACCCAAAACATAGAAAAACAGAACTATATCAATATATCAGAACCAAAACTACCACAAACAGTACAACGACAAAATTAATACCACAAATTCATGAAAACAGCAATACTTACATGTGCTTTTGTGTTTTGGTTAACCGTTTCATAAACTCCCATGTAAAACTCAGGGTCAAACATATCCTGAATCATGCAACGAAATTTCACAAAACTATTAGGTTTCAAATAATGAAGGGGAACTTCGTTCAGTGATGGTACCTTAAAGGAAAATAATCAAGTTAAGTCAACTAAATATCCTGTCTATACAACATTAAGTATACACAAACTTTATGTCCAGACTCGAAATTGTTAAACACACACACCCCCATGCCTCGTCAGGGAGCCAAATGATCTCAATGGTCAACATAATTGCTGGAACCCAACTTCTCTTCCATTTCTTCCAAGTTTTAGATAACACTTGACCATAATGTAAAAAGAATGCTAAAAAATGCTTTTAATTCAGAACACTTTTCAATGATCAAAAAGGCATTTACTTTGTTGAGCTCTTCTCTTAAAACTAGCACGTGCCAATTCTTTTAAAATGAAGGTAATAAAACAAAGGTAACTGACGCTCTTGCAACTAAAGATGTGTCTCAGGAAGTAACACAGTCAGTTACTGCCACCTAGAGGCATAATGTATAAGTATTTATTTGCTTAAACTTAATTAGAAAAGACCAAAATCTTTTAATACAAATGTGCTTGAAGCAGAAGTACACATTAATTTACATATTTTTAAATTACATGTGGGTTACTTGTTTACTCTACTAAGAGAAACTTTGTAGTCTGTCCAACCTTCTCCCTGGAAAATAGCAATAAGCTTACCCACTTAGGAGCATTATTTTCCTTCAGCTTTTCCTTAAAATATTCAATTACTTTCTTCTCCCAGTCAGGATTAACTCCATTTTGGGCTGAAAGAGAAATATACTTTTCAAAGCTAAAATGTACATGCAATATATAACAAGAGACTATGATCAGGTGAGTCACACAATAGTTTAGCCAGCAGAAAACAAACTAAAATTTGCTACTATGATAGAATGAATTTTAGATAGGATAAATTTTATATTTCAGTGTGTCTGAAGCACTACACAAGACACATTCAAGAAGCTGTACTGAGCGGGGGGAGGGACAGTTACAAATCAGGAGGATGCTGACCTCCTGCAGGCTCTCTGGCACCCACAGTGTAGCTGGGGACACCTACAGAATGTGATACAAGGCCACCTAGATTCAGCAGCATTTGAGCCACTGCTTGTAAAGCACTCTGTTCTTTTAATACATTTTTATATAGTTTTTTGTTTATCTTTACAACTATCCTGAAATAGAGCTGAAATTTTTTGTTTATAACTTCATTTGGGAATAATTCCAGATTTGAAAAAGCTGGAAAGAACACCTGTATCCCTGCCCCATTTGCTCATCATCTGCTCCATCTCTTATATTTTTCTGACTCATTTAAGATTAAGTTGCACTATCAGGTATTTTTGCCTCCAAATATTATCAGTGTCTCTCCTAAGGAACAGTACTAACTACCGTACTGTTATCAACCTCAGGAAATTCAAAATTGACACAATACTTTTTATCTGGTCTACCATCTATATTCCAATTTGTCATATCACCCAATACTATCCTCTACAGTACTTTTTCCCCTTCAGTACAGGACCCAGCTTAGGATCACTTTTGCATTTAGCTATCAGATCTCTTTAATCTCCTTTAAATATGGAATAGTTCTGCAAACTTTATATTTTATGATATTGCTATTTAAGAATAAGGTCCTTTTTAAAAAACCGAATGCTTCTCAATCTGGATCTGTCGGTTCCCTTATGATCGGTTTCCAATCAAGTATAACCAAACTGCTGTTTAAATGATGTTGTCAAACTGCTGTATAAGTGATGTTTGTCCTTCCAGGTGTCTGAAAAGACATGATGCTCATCTTCCCTTCATTGGTGATGTTAATTTTGATCACCCAAAGTGACAGTCAGTTTCTCTACTGTGTAGTTACTATTTAGTCCTTAAAATTAACAAGCCATGTACAGGAGGCACTTACGGGAACTGGCCAAGACCAAAAAGTGAGCTATTGACGGAATACAGATTTATGTGAACTAAAACCACCAAACCACACAGCTGGCCACTCCTGCCACCATTTATATTCATCACACAAGTGTTATGAAGACTGGGAGTAAAAAATAAAAAGTCTACACTTGTTATGGAGCTGCATCTGTTGAAAAGGACCATAAAATCCTAACACCATGTTTGAGCAGGACTTCCAAACACATTTACTTAACTGGACAAGAGCCAGTTCTGAAAAAGAAGTAGGGATGGGGACTCTGCAGGTGATTCTAATGTGCAGGCGTTAAATCCACTAACAAACTGGTCCTCAAAGTTGGTGCCCTGACCAGCATCATTAGCATCACCTGAGTACTTACTAGAAATGCAAATTATTCAGCCCAACCCCAAACCACAGAATCAGAAACTCTTAGGGGTGGGGCCTACCAATTCATGTTTTAAAAAGCCCTCTAGGTGACTGACTATAATGCATACTGAAGTTTAAGAATCGCTGCTCTACTAAATACAGTGAATTGGGTAAAAGATAAGTGGGTATTTTTGCTTGTAGTCAAAATGGATGTTTAAACAAAAGACACAGCCATGACTGCTACACCAACTATTTTGCCTGCAATTGTGTAAAAAATCTGAGAATACCACATAACAAATAGTAAAGCTACATCAAGCAGTGACTGGGGAGCAGCAAGTTATTTCTAAGTTACCGGAATGTATATAAATACAATTTTCTTTTTTCAGACAGGGTGTTGTGTTGCTCTGTCACCCAGGATGGAGTACAGGGGTGTGGTCCTGGCTCACTGCAAACTTAATTTCCTGGGCTCAAGTGATCCTCTGGCCTCAGTCTCCTAAATAGCTAGGACCACAGGCACGTACCACCATGCCTGGCTAATTTTTAAGTCTCTTTGTAGAGACCGAGGTCTCCCTATCTTGTCCAGGTTGGTCTCGAACTCCTGGGCTCAAGTGATCAATCTTCCTGCCTCTGCACTTGAAATGAAAAAAATTCTCTTGGCTGGGCGTGATGGTTCACACCTGTAATTCCAACACTTCGGAAGGCCGAGGTGGGCGGATCACCTGAGGTCAGGAGTTTGAGATAAGTCTGGCCAACATGGTGAAACCCCTTTTCTACTAAAAATACAAAAATTAGCTGGGCGTGATGGTGTGTGCCTATAATCCCAGCTACTCGGGAGGCTGAGGCAGGAGAATCGCTTAAACCCGGGAGGTGGAGGTTGCAGTGAGCCAAGACTGCCCCACGGCACTCCAGCCTGGGCGACAAGAGTGAAGCTTTGTCCCCTACCCCTGCCCCCTCCACCGCGCAGAAAGAAAAAATTATGAAGACACTGGATTCCTCCAGACTCCATGTGTGTCCTTAGGATCAACTATGTATCCTTACTATATTGCTGCAATTAATCTTAGGAGGCATACAACTATACAACGAATCATGTAAGTCCTTTTAGTAAATCTTCAAGCATATGGGTGGTTATGGGACTCCCTAACACATCTGTATATCAACACTTCATTTCTTTTCATTGTTATTATTCCTGTGAATAACAACCAATTTGTTTATGTATTTGCTTGCTGAAGGACATTTAGATTGTCTTCAGGTTTGATAACTATAAACAAAACTATAAAACACGTATCTACAGATTTTCACGTGAACATGAGCTTTCATTTCTCTAGAATGAATATCTAGATATGACACAGTTGAGTACACAGTAAATGTATGATCAAGATTCTACCTGTCTTCCAGAGTGGCTGCACCGTTTTGCTAAGAGATCCAGCTGTTTGCATCCTTGCCAGTACTAGTATTATCACTATGTATTTTTAAATTTTAGCTGTTCCAATATGTAATACCATGGCTTAAATTTGCATGTCCCTAATGGCTAACAATGCTGAACTCTTCTCAGGGGGATATTTGCCATCTTTGTATCTTTTCTGGTGAAATATCTATTTAAATCTACTTAAATCTGTTGCCCCTTTTTAAATTGAGTTTTTAAATTACTACTGTGTTTTCTTTTATATTCTGGATTCTTTTTCTGATACTGGATTTTCAAATATATTATCCCAGTGTATAGCTTGTCTTTTCACGCTCCTAACAGAATTTTTTTTTTTTTTTTTACAGAGCAAAAGTTTTTAATTTTGATGAAGCCCAATTTATCAAATTTCTGTTTTATACACTGTGCCTTTGGTGTCATGTCTTAAGAACTCATTGCCAAACCCCAGGTCACAAAGATCTGTTTTCTTCTAAAAGTTTTATAGTTTCAGGTTTTATACTTAGATCTATGATCCATTTTGACTTAATTTTATATGAAATATGAGGTATAGGTTGAGGTTTTTATTTTTTCATGTAAATGTTGAATTGTTCATGTCTTTGTGGAAAAGAATATCCTTTTTCCATTTGAATTAGCTTTTGTATCTTAATTAAAAAGCAGCGAGGGCTGGGCGCGGTGGCTCACACTGTAATCCCAGCATTTTGGGAGGCCAAGGCGGGCAGATCACCTGAGGTCAGGAGTTCGAGACCAGCCTGGCCAACATGGCGAAACCCCGTCTCTACTAAAAATACAAAAATTAGCCAGGTGTGGTGGCACATGCCTGTAATCCCAGTTACTCGGGAGTCTGCGACAGGAGAATCGCTTGAACCCAGGAGGCGGAGGTTTCAGTGAGCTGAGATCGCACCACTGCACTCCAGCCTGGGAGACAGAGTGAGGATCAGACTCAAAAAAAAAAAAAAAAGAAAGAAAGAAAAAAAGCAATGAGGACAACAGGAACAAACCTTGAAAACATTATGCTAAGTGAGATAAGCCAGACATAAAAGGTGAAATATTGTATGATTCTACTTATATGAGTTAACTAGAGTAGGTAGGTAAATTCAGTAAGAAAGTACAACAGAAGTTCTGGGGGGAGCCTAGAGAGAAATGGGGCCATGGGAACAGTTGGCTACCTACTTGGGTGAGTTTGGATAGTTTACGGTTGTGATCAGCAGAATAATGCCACCCCCCACCACCCAACCAAGATATGCATGTCCTAATCTCCAGAACTTGTAAATATATGTTACATGGGAATTAAGGTAGCAGATGGAATTAAGGTTAATAATCAGCTGAACTTAAAAAAGCAAAATTATCTGGGTGGGTTCAATGTAATCACAAGGGTCCTTAAATGTGGAAGGATGCTGCAAAAGAGGAAGTTAGAGTAAGATGTGAGAACAACTCAACTTGTTGTCTTTGAAAATGGAAGGGGGCCACAAGCCAAGAAATGTGGGCAGACTCTAGATGTAGGAAAAGACAAGGAACAGATTCTCTCCTAAAGCCTCCACAATGGAATGCAAGTCCTGTCAACAATTTGATTTCATCCCAGTAAGACCCATGTCAGACTTCTGTCTCCAGGACTGTAAATGAAAACCCTTTGTTTTAAAATCCCTACATTTGGCCGGGCGCGGTGGCTCAAGCCTGTAATCCCAGTACTTTGGGAGGACGAGACGGGCGGATCACGAGGTCAGGAGATCGAGATCATCCTGGCTAAAACTGTGAAACCCCGTCTCTACTAAAAACTACAAAAAACTAGCCGGGCGAGGTGGCGGCGCCTGTAGTCCCAGCTACCCGGGAGGCTGAGGCAGGAGAATGGCGTGAACCCGGGAGGTGGAGCTTGCAGTGAGCTGAGATCCAGTCACAGCACTCCAGCCTGGGTGACAGAGCGAGACTCCGTCTCAAAAAAAAATAAAATAAAATAAAGTCACTACATTTGTAATTTGTTGTAGGAGAAATAGAAAACTAATACAGTGGTTTTTGAGGAACTGGTCCATTTCATTGAAGTTGATGAATTTATATATGCAAAGCTGTTTGTATTATCCTTTTCATGCCTGTATAGTCTACGGTGGTATCTCCTCTTTCTTTTCTAATATTGGTAATTTGTCTTCCTTTTTTTCTTTTCTAATATTGGTAATTTGTTTTCCTTTTTTTCTTGCCAGTCTTGCTAGAGGTTTACAATTTTATTGATTTTTTTTGAAAGAGCTTTGAGTTTCACTGATTTTTTTCTTTTTTTTCTCCCGTTTTCTATTTCTCAGATTTTTGTTCTCTATTATTTCTTTCTTCTGTTTAATTTGGGTTTATTTTGCTCTTCATTTCTAGTTTCACAGGTGGAAATTTAAATTATTCACTTGAAACTTTCTCTTCTAATAAAGTCAGTTAATGCATCTAAGCACATCTTTGGCTGTATCCCACAAATTTTGATATGCTGAGTTTTCATTTTGGTTTAGTTCACAATATTTAAAGCTTTTCTTTGAGAATTTTTAATCCATGGATTGTTTAGAAGTGTTCTTTTTATATATAAAGTTTACTATTTGGTTTATGACCCAGAATATGGTTTATCTTGGTGAATGCTTCATGCGCACTTAAAAAGCATTTGAAAAGAATGTGTATTCCGCTGTCATCAGGCAGACAAAAGTCAATTAGATCTACTTGGTTGACAGTGTTGTGCAGTTTTGTGTTGTTCAGTATTCTTTTTGATTTTCTATCCACTATTCTGTCAAGTACTGAGAGAGGAGTAGTAAAATATCTAACTATAATTGCAGATTTGTCTATTTCCTCTTTTACTTCTGATGGTTTTTGCTTCATATATTTTGAAGCTCTGTTGCTTGGTGCATATATAGTTAGGTCTTCTTGGTGAACTGACTGTTTTAACATTATATAATGTGCCTCTTGTTCTCTTCTCACACAACTTTTCTTAAAAGCATTTTAGGGGCCGGGCGCGGTGGCTCAAGCCTGTAATCCCAGCACTTTGGGAGGACGAGACGGGCGGATCACGAGGTCAGGAGATCGAGACCATCCTGGCTAACATGGTGAAACCCCGTCTCTACTAAAAATACAAAAACTAGCCGGGCGAGGTGGCGGGCGCCTGTAGTCCCAGCTACTCGGGAGGCTGAGGCAGGAGAATGGCATAAACCCGGGAGGCGGAGCTTGCAGTGAGCTGAGATCTGGCCACTGCACTCCAGTCCGGGCGACAGAGCGAGACTCCGCCTCAAAAAAAAAAAAAAAAAAAAAAAAAAAGCATTTTAGGCCGGGTATGGTGGCTCACGCCTGTTATCCCAGCATTTAGGGAGGCCAAAGCAGGCAGATTACCTGAGGTCAGTAGTTTGAGACCAGCCTGGCCAACATGGTGAAACCTCATCTCTACTAAAAATACAAAAGTTAGCTGGGCTTAGTGGCGGGTACCAGTAATCCCAGCTACTTGGGAGGCTGAGGAATGAGAATTGCTTGAACCCAGGAAGTAAAATGGTGCAACCACTGTGGAAAAGTTCAGCAGTCCCTCAAAAAGTTAAATATAAAACTATCATATGACCTTGCAATTCCATCCCTAGGTATATCTGGGAAAGAACCAAAAAATTTATTCATACAAAAGCTTGTACATGAATGTTTATAGCAGCACTATTTACAACAGGCAGGAAATAACCCAAGCGTCCACCAGCAAATATGTGGATAAACAAAATGCAGTATAGACACACAATGGCATGTTATTTTCAGTCATAAAAAGGAAAGCAGACTGGGTACAGTGCCTCACATCTGTAATCCCAGCACTTCGGGAGGCCGAGGCAGTGTGAGTGGAGCCTGGGCAACATAGTGAGACCCCAAATCTACAAAAAATGATTTAAAATTAGCTGGGTGTGGTAATACATGCCTGTAGTCCCAGCTACTCGGGAAGCTGAGGCTGCAGGATCACTTGAGACTGGAAGTTCAAGGCTGCCGTGAGCCCTCTGTCACTTAAAAATAGATAGATAGATACATAGATAGATAGATAGATAGATAGATAGATAGATAGATAGATAGATACATAAAATAAGGAATGCAGTACTGATTCATACTATGACATGGATGAACCATGAAAATATCATGGTAAATGAAAAGAAGCCAGAGCCCAAAGGCCACATGTTGTATAACTTCATCTACACGAAACGTCCAGAATAGGTAAATCCATGGGCAGAAGTATAGTTGTTGCCAGAGGATGGAAGAGGGGAAGAAATGGGAGAGACTGCTAAAGGTATGGGGTTTCTTTTTGGAGTGATGAAAATGATAGTGGCGGCCGGGCGTGGTGGCTCACGCCTGTAATCCCAACACTTTGCTAGGCCAAGGCGTGTGGATCACCTGAGATCAGGAGTTCAAGAGCAGCCTGACCAACGTAGTAAAACTCCATCTCTACTAAAAACAAAAAAATTAGCCGGAAATGGTGGTGCATGCCTGTAATCCCAGCTACTTGGGAGGCTGAGGCGGGAGAATCGCTTGAACCCGGTAGGCAGGGGTTGCAGTGAGCTAAGACTGCGCCACTCCACTCCAGCCTGGGCAATAGAGTGAGACTCTGTCTCAAAAAAAGAAAAAGAAAACAAAAAAGACAAAGAAAAAAATAGTGGTGATGACTGTTGCACAACATCATTATGAATACAGTTAAAAAAATTAAATTGTACATTTTAAAATAGTAAATTTTGTTATGTGAATTATATTTCAAAGAAAAAAAATTTTTGGACCAGCCTGAGCAATACAGTGAAACACCGTCTCTACGAAAACACAAAAAGTTAGCAGGGTGTGGTGATGGGCACCTGTAGTCCCAGCTACTCAGGAGGCTGAGGCAGTAGAACTGCTTGAACCTGGGAGGCGGAGGTTGCAGTGAGCCGAGATCGCATCACTGCACTCTAGCCTGGGTGACAGAGCGAGACTCTGTCTCAAAAAAAAAAAAAAGTGGTTACTTCAATGGAGGGAGTACATATTTCACTCAGTTCATACCATCATGTTGAATTTTTAAAACCATGTGTAAGTTATTATAACTTAAAAACTCCTACGTATGCCATTTGCCATGGCTGCCAGAGCTATTCTTCTCTGAGAACGCCCCCACTGTTGAGGTGTGGATAATAGTCACGACTGTCCCATCTAACTCTGTGCCATGGCCACAGATGACTGATCCCTGAGTGAATGGATTCTTGACTCCATGTTGTGTCAATCAGATTTTCTATGCCTGAAAATAAAGATGCTAGCTAGCGTGGGTTGGAACTGAGAACAAGTAAATTTGGGAGACATGGAGTAGAGAAAGAGAAAGTGTGCAGAGATGAATGTAGCCCAAGAGAGAAATACTGATTGCTTGGATTCCTGCTAGCTTTCCAGTTCCTGATTCCACTCAGTCTCTTCGAATACCCAACCACTCTCCCTGCTGTTGGGTTTTATAGCCTTAATATAAATTAACTTTTTTCAGTGGCCTACCAAGGACAGAGTGGTAGGAGAGGTCCAAGGTGGGTACAGACAATAAGGGTATGGATTGTCTGCTTAGATTCATGGTGATAATAAAAAGCAGACCAACTAACTTTTAGTTCATTTTATTATTGCTTTAAATTCTCTAAAACACTAGTGATAAAATAGTCTGCTCTGTCCCCATCCACCTAACACTGCTTTTTTTTGCCTGAGCTAGTCTAGTTCTGTTAGATACAACCAAAGAACCTTAAATATAACCAGAATAATGATCTTGGTCTAACCAATAATTGAAGGGAAAACAGCTAAAGAGGCTGGGCACAGAGGCTCACGCCTGTTATCATAGCACTTTGCGAGGCCAAGGGGGCGGGGGAGGGATGGATCACTTGAGGCCAGGAGTTCGAGACCAGCCTGGCCAACATGGCAAAATCCCTTCTTCTACTAAAAATATAAAAATTAGCCGGGCATGGTGGTGCACGCTTGTAATCCCAGCTACTTGAGAGGCTGAGGCATGAGAATGGCTTGAACTCAGGAGGCTGAGGTTGCAGTGAGCCGAGATCGCGCCACTGCACTCCAGCCTGGGAAACAGAGCAAGACTCTGACTCCAAAAAAAAAAAGAAAAGAAAAATTTTGAGATTTGTGATCTCACTAGCCATTTCAATTAACAACATTTCTGATTAATCAGTCTTTCCACTGCTTTTGTTCAACAAGTGTCCACTGAGCACTTTCAATGTACAAGGCATATTCTAGGAAATTGGGATACAGTGGTGAGTAATGCAGATACAGGCCCGAATTCGCAGGGTCAAAATCCAGCAAAGGAACTTCTGAAATAAGGAATTTCAACAATGCGCTTTACACACTATTTTTCAAAGACATGTATAATAGGATCCTGCAGTACCGTGGAGCAGGGGTACCCTACTCTAGTACCTAACTTAGGTTCCCAAAGGAAAAGTAAGACTTAGCCAGAAAAGTGGACATGGGATCAGAGGGGGAATCAGGCACAAGAAATAGCAGACGCAAAAGGCCTAGACACAGGTTCAAAATCAAAGAACTGAAAGAAGGTTCAGTGCGGCTGGGATGGAGAGTATGAGGAGGGGGCACGCAGTGATAAAGTCTGAGAGCAAGGCAAGGGTGGAGCCAACAAGGGCCTCATAAACCACTTTAAAAGGCCTGGATCAGATAGTAAGGGTAACAAGAAGTCACTGAAGGACTTGGTTCCAGTGTGGAAGGTGGAAGAGAAGCAAGACTGGAGGCAAGAAACCAGTTACAGGGCTGTTCCAGCATCCAGGAAAGAGACTACAATGGCCTTAATTATGACAGTAGCATTGGAGATGAGGGTCTGGGCCAGGCATGGTGGCTCACGCCTGTAATCCCAGCACTTTGGGAGGCCGAGGTGGGTGGATCACTAGGTCAGGAGTTCAAGACCAGCCTGGTCAACATAGTGTAACCGTCTTAACTAAAAATACAAAAATTAGCTGGGCATGGGGGCATGCACCTGCAATCCCAGCTACTCGGGAGGCTGAGGCAGGAGAATTGCTTGAACCCAGGAGGCAAGGGCTGCAGTGAGCCAAAATTGTAACACTGCACCCTAGCCTGGGCGACAGAGCGAGACTCAGTCTCAAAAAAACAGAAAAAAAAACAAAGAAAAAGAAAAAGAAAATTAGCTGGGCATGGTGGCAGATGCTTGTAATCCCAGCTACTCCGGAGGCTGAGGCAGAATTGCTTGAACCTGGGAGGCAGAGGTTGCAGTGAGCCAAGATCACACTGTTGCACTCCAGCCTGGATGACAAGAACGAAACTCCATCACACACACACACACACACACACACACACACACACACACACACACACCCCTAGAATGGATAAGACACAGTGACCAAATTCAGATCCTGAAAGAGAGTGATTAGCTGGTTATCCAAAATAACTAGCATCACGTGCTAAAAAGTGGTGTACTCTGGATGAGCGCTGTACATAGGTACACAGAACTTCCTGATGTTAGGAATTTCTAGATCTGTGCTAATACAATACCCCCTATCCACATGTAGCTACTGAGCACTTGAAATGAGGTAACACCCAGGAGCTGAATTTTTAATTTTGTGTAATTTTAATTAATTTACGTTTAAATAGCCACACATGGCTACTGCCCTGGACAGCACACTCTAGATTATTGTGACATCTAACTTAAAACATATGACAGGGTTAATAAGTTTATACAACACTATATGACAAGGACAGTTAGAAAGGGAAAAACTCAGGCTGCCGGGCACAGCGGCTCACGCCTGTAACCCCAGCACTTTGAGAAGCCCAGGCAGGCAGATCACGAGATCAAGAGATCGAGACCATCCTGGCCAACATTGTGAAACCCTGTCTCTACTAAAAATACAAAAATGAGCCGGGCGTGGTGGCGCGTGCCTGTAGTCCCAGCTACTCGCTTGAACCCGGGAGGTGGAGGCTGCAGTGAGCCGAGATCATGCTACTGCACTCCAGCCTGGGAAACAGTGCGAGACTGTCTCAAAAAAAAAAGAAAAAGAAAAAGAAATGCATATTTCAAAATAAAACACACAACCACACAACCAAACTTAACTTTTCAGTTTAAAAAAACTGTCGGCCGGGCGCGGTGGCTCACGCCTGTAATCCCAGCACTTTGGGAGGCCGAGGCGGGCGGATCACGAGGTCAGGAGATCGAGACCATCCTGGCTAACACGGTGAAACCCCGTCTCTACTAAAAACTACAAAAAACTAGCCGGGCGAGGTGGCGGCGCCTGTAGTCCCAGCAACTCGGGAGGCTGAGGCAGGAGAATGGCGTGAACCCGGGAGGCGGAGCTTGCAGTGAGCTGAGATCGGGCCACTGCACTCCAGCCCGGGTGACAGAGCGAGACTCCGTCTCAAAAAAAAAAAAAAAAAAACTGTCTAAATATATGCAGAGAAAATAAACTACACAACCACGAACCAGTGGTTATCTTGAAGATGAAGGATCTTTAAAGATCTTTCCTTTTCTGCGATATGTTACTTAACTGTTTTTTTTCTTTTTGTACAATATGTATGCATTACCTATTTGGGGGGAAAACAATTTCCTATCAAACCAAAAAGTGCCTGTACGTTATCACACAAACATACTTGTAACGCTGTTATGATAAAGGTATGCAATATAATCACAGTGATAGCTTCTACAAACACATTATGATTTTTCTGTAAGACACAACATACATGGGAACAAGACATTCTGGGAGAAGCACATCAACAAACTTCAAGTTCCCACAACAATCCACAGAATTTAAAAAATACTCTAAAGCTATTATTTTATATCTAAGTTACATACTTCCTGTACTATGATGAGATGTGTCCCTTAGGATCATACACTTAGCAGACAAAACTTGACACAAATACATTCAAATCTCTATCAAATATGAAATCATCTCATTTATCCAGCAAAATCAGAGTATAGGGTATTTCTCATAAACAAACTTTCTAATATTAGTAACTGAAATTTAACCCTTTAAGCACGGAAACTTTTTACTTTGGAAGGATTTTTGCTAAAAAGTATCTATGCATCTGCACCCTCTTAAACCAATGCTACAATTGAATCTTCACTTGACATCTTGGGGCCATTATCTTGAGCATCGATTATCAGTTCTAGGATTATTATGAAGATAAATTACTAGGATTTAGTGGAGAAATACATGCCCCTTCCTCAAAGCACCCTTGACTGCTATATAGTGAATTCGCCTTTTTTTGTTTGTTTTTTGAAGTATGAAGGTAGTTTTAAATTTCTTCATCAGGCTGTCAGTGTTCACTGGCTAAGTCCGGACGTCTACCAGGCTTTCTTCTAACGTAATGCCTTTAGTTTCAGCCCAGGAAGCCAGATAACTAAACTAATTAAAATTATAGGTAAATTAATAAGGACTTCCTGAGCACAAGAGGCCCTTCTATAAGAAATACCATACATTGTGTGCCGTCGGTTTTGGCTGCTGAGGATGATTTAGCTTCCTATTGCCTCTTCTCCCTAGTACCCCAAGATGTTTTTCAATAAGCTAAGGCCGCTCTACAACTCTAACTTAACTCCAGACAAGTCAGGTGTTGCCATCCACAGTGATTTCTAGTTGGGTCTGACTCCACCACTCATTACGTGCAAAAAGACACTGGGGGATGGAACGGTTGTCAAAATGCCCAGTTACCGATAACAAATATAAATTTTTCTTTGTATACCCTTCGCAGTAAAGTAGCAACAGCAATCGCAACCAAAATTTACTAAGCTCGCCTGCAGCGTTCTCAGCCCCATGTACAAACTCAAGTAGCTCAATATTTCTTACTGGCTCTGGCACAGGAGCAAATCCAGACTAGATGGATTCTAAAGTCATCCCAACAGGAAAACTAAGCTATGAACATTAAATCTTATCTCTGAGAGAGAGAATGAGGGTAACATAGGAGTTAGAAACAACTTCTTGCAAGCGAGCACTCCCCGACGCACCGGAAGTTTTGAAATATCCTGCGGGCTTCCCACAGGCAAAGTGGTTTCCCTCCCCGCGGCTCTGCGGGCCCTCCTCAGGGTTCGAGGACCTCCCCGAGCTTGTTGCGCCCGGGACCCTGACCCTGCCACAGGCTGGGAGCGAGACAGTCAATCACAGCCCGCGCCCCACGACTTCACCTTGGCGGCTCGCGAGCTGCGACTCGGGCAGGTGGGAGGTACCTGCGGCCCGACTCCTACCCCTACCTGCTGCGACCAGGGGAGAGGCTGTCCCAGCTGGGGCTGGTGCAGGCCCCGGGGCGCCGTCTCGGGCCGCGCGAACCCTCGAGGTGGTACCGCGTGGGGGCCGCGCGGCGGGGCCCAGCCGCGGGTCTCGGCAAACTCGGCTGCCCGCCCGGCCCGCCCCCCGGCGCCGCCACTCACCGAAGAAGCCCTGCACGATTCCCAGCGGGTGGCTGAGCCAATCCTCCCCACACGGCATCTCGCCAGGGGCCGGGGCCGGCGTGGACCGGGCTGAGGCGATCCGCGGGCAGAGCGCGGCCGGCCGGCGCCCAGCTCCTCTTCGGCGGCTCGGCCGCTCCTCGCTCGCGCCCTCCCACGCACAGCGAGCGGCGAGGCGCGGGCCTCCCGCGCCTCAGGGAGCGGCGGCTGCGGCGAGGCCGCCGAGGAGCTCCTGGCGATGGGCAGGCGGGCGCGTACGGGCCCCTAGCCTTCAGTTCGCACAATGGCGGGAAACAGCCGCCGCCGACCGCGCTGCCTGCGACCTGGGTGGAGCTCGCGCGGGGAGGGGCGGCGGGAGCGCGCGGCGCGGCGCGGCTCTGCGGGGCGAGGAGGAGGGGCGGGCCGGGGCGGTGGCGGCGCCGCCATATTGGAGACGGGCAAAAGGAAGGGCACGCAGAGCCGCTGGAGGCTGCGCAGCGCAGGCCAGGCGTTGTGTTCCAAGGGCGGCGCGTTGTCGTTTGTCCCCATGTGCCGGCGTGTAGCGGGAGCTCCCATAGTGGGCTTATAAGAGCGCAAAGCGAGTCTTTGCACAACAGCTGAAAAGCATAAACTCAGAGACCTCAGAGTCATCTCTGGGCAAAATTAGTGGGCGGAATCCTCTTCGTGCTTTTTTCTTTTTTTGCTGATGGCAGCTCTTTTATCTGGGCCCCTGGCCCGAAACCCTGAGTGGTGACTTTCCCTCAGCTGCACGAGGTCTCCCTGAGGAAGGTGCACATTTAGAGAAGGGGAACCTCAGAGGACCCCGCGCTCCTTCTGCAGTCGCGTCAGACCCTGTGGCACAGAGATGGTTCCTTACCGAGGGGCGGGGGCTCTAAACTCGGCAGACCTGGCCTGCGCCCTGGCTGCGAACACCGGGTCGGCCTCTGTCTGGAAGCTGGCAGCCGCCGGCAGGGAGCGGGGCGAGGCGCCTGCGCTGCGCGCCGCCGGGATACCCTGGAGAAGGAAGCTACGAAGACCGACTATAGCAGCTTTTGGGGAAAATACCCAAGTTCAAGAGTGAAACTGTGGGAGTCGCTCTGAACTTCTGGTTCAGGAGGCTGTCCTATTAAAAAAAAAAAAAAAAGAAACTCTGTTTCCCCTGGGCCTGGAATGTACCTAAGAAAACCCCAGGCCCATCAGATATATCTACTCAATGAAAAAAGGGCATGGTAACGGGAGGGGAATGACCTGAATGCAATCTACAAAGTGAGGAGCCGAAGGAAAAGAACGGAACCCGCGTCTCAAGTCCTGCTTGAAAAATCCTACCTTTCTAGGTTCTCCACTGGAGCCCTTATCACAAAGCACGGATTGGCAAGAGAAAAATTTAGTAACATGTACATCTTATATGGGCAAAACTCAAGGAAGAGTAACTCGAAGAGGTGGCTTAGAATGGGGGATTATGTAGCATTTACAGTGAAGAACAACAACTTTGTGGAGAAATGACGAAAGCAGTTTGAGGTTTCCAAAAGCAGCAGAGTGGGAAGGTAGAGACATGAGAAACTAATGGTAGTTACAGGTAGTGAGTGAAGTGTGTTACGTAGGTTCTTCTAGTGCCATCTCTGGCTGATAAGGGTCTAAAGTTGTCTCTGGTGATTAACTTCTGTCCCTGGTAGAGAGAGATGAGGTGGGACACTTTTGAAAATGTCCTGCTTTTAGGCACTAGTGGAAGGGTAGGGAGCTTGTTTTGTACAGATGCTCCTCTGCTTATTCTACTTATGATGGAGTTACATCCCAATAAACCCATTGTAAATTGAAAATGTCATTAGTTGAGGCCCAGCGCGGTGGCTCACGCCTGTAATCCCAACACTTTGGGAGGCCAAGGCGGTCAGATCACAAGGCCAAGAAATGGAGACCATCCTGGCCAACATGGTGAAACCCCATCCCTACTAAAAATACAAAAATTAGCTGGGCGTGGTGGCATGCGCCTGTGGTCCCAGCTACTCTGGAGGCTGAGGCAGGAGAATCACTTCAACCCAGGAGGCGGAGGTTGCAGTGAGCCGAGATCACGCCACTGCACTCCGGCCTGGCGACAGAGCGAGAATGAGTCTCAAAAAAAAAAAAAAGAAAAAAAGAAAGTATCATTAGTTGAAAATGTGTTTAATACACGGAACCTGTCAAACATCAATAGGCTACTGCAAACGTGCTCAGAATATTTACATTGGGCAAAAGCATCTAACACGAAGCCCGTTTTATAATAAAATGTTGTATATCTCATGCAATTTATTGAATACTGTACTGAAAGTTAAAAACAGAATGGCTGTATGGGTAATTGAAGTATGGTTTCTACTGAATGCATGCTGTTTTCACACCATCATAAAGTCAAAAAATCTTGTCAAACTATCGTTAAGTTGGGGACTGTCTGGATCTGCTTTTCAATTATCAAGATAATACTACTATAATTAAATTAATAATATTAAAATAATCCTTATGCCAAAGTGGCACATTTTGGAGTGACATTCTGGTTGACTTCAGGGCAAAAACGAGTAGTTTGTATTTTTTAGTGTAAGGTAATTAATTGACACACTAAATTGTATATCTGGTTCTTGTGAGTTTGGGTAAGTTGAGAAAACTTGAGTTTCAAATCCAGGACATTACCACCATTCCATTCATTCATTTAGGGGACAGGGTTGCCAAGACCGTGGCATCAAATGGGGAAATCCCATATTTTTGCTTCATGGCCAGTAACAGGCAAATTAAATGTATGATATAGAAATGTCTGCTCTTAAATCATTGTAAATTCAAATTTACTCTATCTAAATTGCAGTTTGATACCAACTCAGCAGCGGCTAGTATAAGGGAGGAAAAATATTTTTTCCATCTGCCCTTCTAGATTCTACATTGGACCCCTGTAAAAAAAGATAGATTAACAAGAGAAAAATATGCACTTCATTTCATGTACGTTTTACAAGAAATGGGAGCCTTCATAAGGAAATTAAGATCCAAAGAAGCAGTTAAAACCAAGTGTTTTTATGCTAGGTTTGATGAAGAGAGTCACGGAAGAATGTGAGCGAAGTCCAGCAAACTAGGGGAAATTTAGCAAGGCCTGTGTGTTAGATTCCTTTCTGTGTCCCTTCATCTTTAAGATAGGATGCTTCTGTCCTCCAGGAGGAGGGAGGGCAGCTCTCATGGCAGGGTCTTATAATCTGCTTCAGGGGAAGGCCAGGGAGCCATTCCTGTACGTGCTGTTTCTCAAATTCCTTCAGCTTAAAATATTTAATATGCCAAGGTGCCATATTTCGGGGTAGCAAGTCATGAATCCCATCTCTGTGAATACTTCAACTTTTAGTTTCTTCTTTGGTAGCGTATTTAGTGATTTATTTTTTTAAAAATTGCTCGGATTTTACTTAAGGAGACACTGTGATCCTTCTGAAATGTAATTATTTTATAATGCGAATAACCCTCCAATTTTTCTGCGGCAAGATGTTTTGCTACTAAGTAGTTATGGAGCTGGGGGAGGTGGTGTGCACTTGTAGTCTCAGATACTTGGGAGACTGAGGTGGGAGGATCACTTGAGCCCAGCAGTTCGAGGTTACAGTGAACTATGATCGCGCTACTGCACTCTGGCCTGGGAGACAGAGGAACACCCCATTTCTAAAAATAAAAACAACCCATTTCTAAAAATAATAACAATGACAATAATAATGATAAGTAGTTATGAAAATGTAAAAGGCCAGGGGAGGGTTCATGAAGGTCTGTCTCTATGGCAAGATTTCTTTTTTCCCACTATCAGTAACCACACTTCTGCCCTGACCCAAGCCTGTTTTTTTTTGAGACGAAGTCTCGCTCTGTCGCCCAGGCTGGAGTGCAGTGGCGCGATCTCAAAAACCATAACAAACAAAAAATTCCTGAGAGAGCCCTGGAAATACTGGGGTGAAAAAAAAGATTCCATCTCTGCCCTCATGGAACATACAGCCTAGTAGAAGACTTATTACTAATTACTCACAATAGGTGCTAGGCAAGAATAGGTGAAGATTTATAAGAGGAATAAACAGAGGTGTACCTGTTCTAGTGAGGGAATGCTAAGGGTTGAATGTGTGCCCCAGAGTTTGTGTGTTGGAAACTTAATCCCCAATGCAACAGTGCTGAGAAGTAGGACCTTTATGGGGGCAGGGCCCTTATGAAGGGATTAATGTCACTATTGCAGGAGTAGGTTGGTTATAAAAGTGAGTTTGGCTCTTTCTTCCGATGTGTGTGCAGGGACGCACACACGCACACACACACATGCATGCTTTTGCTTATGCTCTCTTTCTTTCACCTTCTCTCACCCTCTTTCCGTTTGCCTTATGATGATGCAGCAAGAAAGCCGTTGTCAGATGCCAGCACCTTGATTTGAACTTCCCAGCCTCTTACATAAATGTAAGAAATACATTTATGTATTTATATATATATATGTATGTATGTATGTATGTATGTATGTATGTATGTATTTTATCCTTTTTTGAGAGGGAGTTTTGCTCTTGTTGCCCAGGCTGGAGTGCAGTGGCACGATCTCGGCTCACCGCAACCTCTGCCTCCCAGATTCAAGCGATTCTCCTGCCTCAGCTGGGATTACAGGCATGTGCCACCACGGCTGGCTAATTTTGTGTTTTCAGTAGGGATGGGGTTTCTCCATGTTGGTCAGGCTGGTCTCAAACTCCTGACCCCAGGTGGTCCACCTGCCTCAGCCTCCCAAAATGCTGGGATTGCAGGTGTGAGCCACCGCGCCCAGTCAATCAATTTTCTTTATAAATTACCCAGTTTGTGGCAATGTTATGGCAGCACAAAATTTTCTAAAACAAGGGAATGGGGAAGAGTTGTGGGTAGGAGAAAAGGATGCTTCAGGGCTTCTCTGAAAATGTGACATTTACACTAGAATTTGAAAGATAAATAACAGTAAGGTGAAAATTGTCGGGGAAAGATTTTGTAAGCTTTAAGACTACAAAAACAAAAACCTGTACATGAAAACCGAAATAGCTACAATTTAGTATATGACTTGCTATTGAAAGTGTTTACATAGTCACAATCAAGTTACAATTTGAACATTGATCTAACCAACTTTATAATTAACTATTTTGGGAGGCTGGTGGGGAGGTGAAGGACTCACATATGTGATGATGACCAAGAAGATAAAAAAAGAGCAAAATCCTAATCTTTCATTTGAAAACTCAACAGATAATGCAATGGAGGAAAAAAGGGAAAATCACAAGTGGTAATGGAATCGTGTTAATTTAGGAATAGAGCAATGCTGAAAGAACCAGCTGAAAGAGGTGAAAGTAGTTGCCTCCAGGTTGGGGTAAATGGGGTAAACATTTGCCAGTTTTCTGTGTACTTATCAAAAATGCAATACCAACTAGATTTCCACTCGGTTATAAGATCCCTGAAGCAATGATTTTGGTATTTGTATGCTGTTTTGTTTCCCAGGACCTAGAATAGTGCCTCACATATAATAGATGCTCAATAAATAGTTGCTGAATGAATAATGCCAACTTTCTATAAACTGCCTAAATATCATCTCTAGATATTTAGACACATCAGATACTTAGATATACTACTTCATTTTCTTGGACATCTTTTCCAGAGTCTTTTGACCTATTCCAGCCTGGACTTGCTGCCTTTTACTTCTGGTCCAAAATTGTCTTCCTAGGATCTTCTACCACCATTACCTTAAAGATTATCTTTTTTTTTCCTCTTTCTTCTTTTTATTAAGACCTCAAAAAAAAAATCTGTTCTCCTCCTCTTCCATAGTTATAGATAGGTTGCCCAGTGAAGAACTGCATTTCTCAGCTGTAGACATGTAGCTGAGGTTGGTTTCCCAGCAAGGGACCACATTTCCCAGACTTCTTTGCAGCCAGATAAGGCTGTGTGATTAAGTTCTTACCAATGAACTCATGAGTGAGTGAGATGTTTGGAACTTCCACTTCTATTTCTTTTTTTATAGAGACAGTATCTTCTCATGTTGCCCAGACTGGTCTCGAACTCCTGGGCTCAAGCAATTCTCCTGCCATGGCCTCCCAAAGCGCTGGGATTACAGATGTGAGCCACTGTGCCCAGCCGAACTTCCATTTTTTATGGAAAAAAAATTGGCCCTGCATGTTTTTTCGTCCTTCCTGATACATGAGAGGGTGATAACTAGAATGACCTGCTTAAAGACGCCTTGGATTTTTATGTGAACATTGCAGTCTGAGGTCTCTTTATATAGCTGCCAGCATTTGCTCTTATTAGTTCAGAAATTCGTATCAGAAGTGGGGTGCTATCATAACAAACAGAAAATAATGTGGCTCTAATTTCGTGGTCAGATAATGGGTGGTGATACATGAAAGCAGAATGCTCCAGAAAAATAAGGGGATGATTTGATTCAGACTGTTGCAAGCGGGAGAGCATCCATTCATGAACATCGCTAACAGGAGGGTTAATATTTGGGGCTTTATAAAAACAAAGGAATCATTGAGGAAGGGTGGAGGCAGGTCTTATGTTGGAATACGCAAGAGCAAAGTGGTCCTTTGCAATTAACCCTTTCTCAGAACAGAAAAAGGTAGCGGGGATTCCTGAACTGTTTTTGTTTTTTGGGAGTAGGAAAAATTGGGAAGATGGCATTGACCAAGTTACAACATTTCTGGTCTAATTGCTGCAGAGGTTGTGGGTCAGAGTTTTATTGTTAACTATAGTCTGACTGCTGGGCACAGTGGCTCATGCCTGTAATCCCAGCACTTTGGGAGTCCAAGGTGGGTGAATTGCTTGAGCCCAGGAGTTCGAGACCAGCTTGGGCAAAGTGCTGAAACTCCGTCGTCTGTAACAATAATACAATAATTAGTTGGTGTGTGCCTGTAGCTATAGCTACTTGGGGGTGAGGTGGGAGGATCAATTGAGCCCAGGAGGTTGAGGCTGCAGTGAGCTGTAATTGTGCCACTGCACTTCAGCTTGGGTGACAGAATGAGACCCTGTCTAAAAAAATAAAAATTAAATATAATCTGACCATTGTCTGTTTGTATATGTACTTCTCTTAGAAATATTGTGCGAGCCATGTATGTAATTTAAAAGTTGTCAGCAGTCATACTTTAAAAAGTAAAAATAAATAGGTAAATTAATGTTTAATTTTTTTATTTTTTGAGACGGAGTCTTGCTCTGTCACCCAGGCTGGAGTGCAGTGGTGTGATCTCAGCTCACTGCAACCTCCGCCTCCTGGGTTTAAGTGATTCTCCTGCCTCAGCCTCCCGAGTAGCTGGGATTATAGGCACGTGCTACCACTCCTGGCTAATTTTTGTATTTTTAGAAGAGTCGGGGTGATCCACCCATCTTGACCTCCCAAAGTGTTGGGATTACAGGTGTGAGCCACCACGCCCAGCCATAAATTAATTTTAGTAGTATATTTAACCCAGCATGTCAAAAATAATACAATTTGAAAAAAGAATCAATACAAATATTATTAATAAGATATTTTACTTTGTTTCCTGTAGTCTTTGAAATCCTGTACGTATTTTATACTTATAGCACTTCTCAGTTCAGATAGTCATATGTCTAGTGCTCACCAGACACGGGTGGCTAGAGGCCACCACATTGGACAGCACAAGAGATATTGGGACTTTACAAGGCTGGAAATGCCAACCAATTCAATATTCAAATCATAGGAGGTAAAATTTTTTGCTGAAAACTGTTTTCAAGGGTGCTTTGAGACTTCTTGGGTAATCAGAAGAATCCAGCCTTACGGCAAAGTTCAAATCAAGGATGGTCCTCTCCTACGGGAGCCTATTTCAAATCACTTCAAGGCAGCCCCAATTAGGCTGAAAAATAAGCTTGAATCAGACAAGGAAGTAAAGAATTTGGAACTGACTGGAAATAAAATACCAGGAGTAGGGCCTGAAAACACCAGCAACTGTCCAGCCCAGGCAACATAGGGAGATCCCATCTCTACAAAAATTAAAATGAAATAAACAAGCCAGGCATGGTGGCACAGGCCTGTGGTCCAGCTACTCAGGAGGCTGAGGTGAAAGGATCGCTTAGGTCTGGGAGGTTGAGGCTGCAGTGAGCCGTGATCATGCCACTGTACTGCAGCCTGGGTGACAGAGCAAGATCCTGTCTCAGAAAACAAACAACAACAACAACAAACAACCTAGGAACTTATACAGGCTTCAAAAGCAAGTCTTAGGCCTCAAACTTTTACCAGCAAGAAATGGGCTGTCAAAGCTGTACAGCCCACCAAAGAGGGACAGACATGCTTCCCAATGCCCCTCCCCCCTGTTTTTTTTTTGAGGTAGAGTCTTGCTCTGTTGCCCAGGCTGGAGTGCAGTGGCATGATCTCAGCTCACTGCAACTTCCACCTCCCAGGTTCAAGTGATTCTCCTGCCTCAGCCACAAGTAGCTGGGACTACAGGCATGTGCCACCATGCCTGGCTAATTTTTGTATTTTTAGTAAAGATGGGGTTTCACCATGTTGACCAGGCTGGTCTTGAACTCCTGACCTCAAATGATCTGCTCACCTTGGCTTCCCAAAGTGTTGGATTATAGGTGTTAGCCACCATGCCTGGCCCTGATGCCACTTAAAAAAATTTTTTTTTGAGACAGGGTCTCACTCTGTCATCCAGGCTGGAGTGCAGTGGTGCAATCACAGCTCACAGCAGCTTCGACCTCCCAGGCCCAACTGATTATCCTGCTTCAGTCTCCAAAGTAGCTGGGACCACAGGGATGCACCACCATGCCTGGTATTTTATTTTATTTATTTTATTTTATTTTATTTTATTTTGAGTAGAGACAGGGTCTTGCCATGTTGCCCAGGCTGGTCGTGAACTCCTGGGCTCAAGCGATCCTCCTGCCTCAACCTCCCAAAGTATTGGGATTACAGGCATGAACCACCGCACCTGACCCCCTAATGTCACATTAGATATGGCCAAGGAAGATCATGGATCAGGAGATATCTCCCTGTGTTAGTTCACATTTTGTGTCGCTATAAATACATGAGGTCGGGTCATTTATGAAGAAAAGAGGTTTAATTGTCTCACAGTTCTGCAGGCTGTACAGGAAACATGGTGCTGGCATCTGCTTCTGTTGAGGCCCTCAGGAAGCTCACAATCATGGAAGAAGGTGAAGGGGGGCAGGTGCATCACATGGCAAAAGTGAGAGCAAGAGAGGGGGGCAGGTACCATAATCTTTTAAATGACCAGATCTTGCCTGAACTTAGAATGAAAACTCATTATTGTTGTGAGGACAGCACCAAGACATCCATGAGGGATCTGCCCCCATGACCCAAATACCTCCCACCAGGCCCCACCTCCAACATTGGGAATCATATTTCAACACAAGATTTGGAGGGGACAAACATCTAAATCATAGTACTTCCTGAGGGCAAAGCCAGTGCCTCAGACGACTGTAGACTGAGGAGTTATTTCCAGCGGGCTGGGGAGTTATTAACATACCCGAGGCAGCCAGACTAACCATGAAAATTTTCCACTCTGAGAGCAGGGCGCATTTCCAATTCATGCCTGTCAGGATTCAATCATTTCTGTGAAAGTGATTGCTGTGTTTTCCATTCCTCCTTTTTTTTCCAGTGGGGGCTTGATGGAAGTTACATGGTTCTTGCTCCACTATTGGCTATTGGGCATCTTACAGTCATGGTTCACTCGACTATAAAGAGCCACATTTGGACGCAATCAAAAGGGTTGAGCTATGCTTAAAGATCCTGGAATTTTAAGTTGGATGTAGGTGGTTGCCTCCCTTGGGAAGGGACATAGACATATGTTCTATGTCTGGGAAGGGTGGGAATTTGCTAGCCAGAGGGGCAGACTGTGGTAGCAATTGTCATTTGCCCACCAAATCTTCTTCCTCCACAGTTATATGTAGTTAGAATGTAGTTTCCCAGGTGGAGACTGTATTTCCCAGCTCTTCGTGCACCTAGACATGCCTTTTTTGGAAGTTCTCGTCAATGGAATGTGAACAGAAGGGATGCAACTTCTGCCCCACTTGTTAAGATGAAATATTTGGCCCTCAACTGCTTTGACCTTTCCTGCTAACTTGGATGGCAACAACTAGAGCAGCCTTGGCAGCCCTATGTTGAAGACAGAAAGCTGGGTACCAACATGTACTCTTATGAGAGTGAGGACTGAGCTTCTATCTTGTTTGAGCCATTGCATTTTTGGGTCCTTTTGTTAAAGTAGCTTACTGTCCCCTACTATACCTTAGAGCAGTTACTTTAGAAAGCTTGGAATTATAAACCCTTCCTCTGCTACTTGGACATGTAAATCTTTGACACACCAATCAGCACTCTGTAGAAACACACCAATCAGCGCCCTGTGTCTAGCTAAAGGAATGTAAATGCACCAATCAGCGCTCTGTGGCTAGCTAAAGGATTGTAAATGCACCCATCAGCACTCTGTAAAGTGGACCAATCAGCACTCTGTAAAATGGACCAATCAGCAGGACATGGATGGGGACAAATAAGGGAATAAAAGCTAGCCACCCCCAGCCAGCAGCGGCAACCCGCTTAGGTCCCCTTCCATACTGTGGAAGCTTTGTTCTTTTGCTCTGCACAATAAATCATGCTGCTACTCACTCTTTGGGTCTGTGCCACCTTTAAGAGCTGTAACACTTACCACAAAGGTCTATGGCTTCATTCTTGAAGTCAGCGAGACCAAGAACCCACCGGAAAGAACCAACTCTGGACACATCTTGGCGACCACGAAGGGACAATCACCAAGCGGTGAGTACCATCGGACCCCTTTTGCTTGCTATACTGTCCTATTTTTCCTTAGAATTCGGGGGCTAAATACTGGGCACCTGTTGGCCAGTTAAAAGCAACTAGCATGGCTGCCGGACTAAAGACATGGGTGTCAGGCTTTCTGGGAGAGGGCTCTCTAACAACCCCCAACTCTTTGGAGTTGGGAGCACTGGTTTGCCTGGAACCAGCTTCCACTTTTCCTGTACTTCCGGGCTGAGTTGAGGGTCAACAGAGAGGTAGGCCTTTCAGCCCTGGGGTCCTGACAAAAAGTTGGTTGACCCTGTAGCCATGAGCGGAACTCCCAAAGTCCCATCGCCCAAGCGAGATGCACCCATCTATCCTATCTATCCTGATTCTTGCCTCCTGGGTCCTAATGCCTGTCAGACAAACTTCCTCTCACCTCTCTTATCTGAGGCTAGTGCTGCTTCTAAAAACCACTCCCTGTCTCTGGTGCTTTTCTAGTTTCTCCTATAAGAATGATTTCTAGTATAAACTTCAGGACTCTGTTCCCTTCTTTAGGCACCCGGGCTCACCAATCAGAAAGACATAATTTTTGTCCAAAGTGCCGCTGAGTGGGGAGACCGACTATCCTTTTAGGATCCCTCCTCAGACAAGCAGGCCTAACAAAGCCTATTCCTGAAGCTAGGATATGGGGAGCCTCACAAATGATATTCTTCCTATTCACATGATGATAAGTGAGGACAAAAGACACTCTTCCAACCCTGGGAAAATCCTTTACCTCCCTCAGGGTATGGCCTTCCACTTCATTTTTGGGGTATAACATCTTTATAGGGCAGGGGTAAGGTCCCAGTACTAACAGGAGAACACTTAGGAGTCTAACAGGTTTTTGAGAATGTGTCAGTAAGGGCCACTAAATCTGATCTTCCTTGGTCCTCTTTGTGGTCTAAGAGGAAAATTGGGGTTTCTGCTGCTGCGTCGGTGAGCGCAACTATGCTGATCAGCAGGGTCCAGGGACTGTTGCGGGTTCTTGGGCAAGAGAGGTTTCTGCTGCTGTGTCGGTGAGCATGACTATTCTGATCACCGGGATCCAGGGACCGTTGCGGGTTCTTGGGGAAGAGGGGTTTCTGCTGCATCAGTGAGCGCAACTATTTTGATCAGCAGGGTCCAGGGACCATTGTGGGTTCTTGGGCAAGAGGGGCTTCTGCTGCTGCATTGGTGAGTGCAACTATTCCGATCAGCAGGGTCCAGGGACCATTGCGGGTTCTTGGGCAAGAGGAGAAAACAAACAAACCAAAACTGTGGGCGGTTTTTTCTTTCAGATGGAAAACACTCAGGCATCAACAGGCTCATCCTTGAAATGCATCCTAAGCCATTGGGACCAATTTGACCCACAAACCCCGAAAAAGAAGTGGCTCATTTTTTTTCTGCACTATGGCCTGGCCCCAATGTTCTCTCTCTGATGGGGAAAAATGGCCACCTGAGGGAAGTATAAATTACAATACCATCCTGCAGCTTGATCTTTTCTTTAACAGGCAAGGCAAATGGAGCGAAATACCTTACATCCAAGCTTTCTTTTCACTGAAGGAGAATCCACAACTATGCAAAACTTGCAATTTACATGCTGCAAGAGGACCTCTCAGCTTACCCCCATATCCTAGCCTCCCTATAGCTCCCCTTCCTAGTAATGATAAGCCTCCTCTAATCTCCCCTGCCCAGAAGGAAATAAGCAAAGAAATCTCCAAAGGAACACAAAACCCCCTGGGCTATCAGTTATGTCCCCTTCAAGCTGTCGGGGGAGGGAAGTTTGGCCCAACCCAGGTACATGTCCCTTTCTGCCTCTCTGATTTAAAGCAGATCAAGACAGACCTGGGAAAGTTTTCAGATAATCCTGATAGGTATATAGATGTCCTACAGGGTCTAGGGCAAACCTTCAATCTCACTTGGAGAGATATCATGCTATTGTTAGATCAAACCCTGGCCTTTAATGAAAAGAATGCAGCTTTATGCTGCAGCCTGAGAGTCTGGAGATACCTGGAAAGGTACAAATTCCCTACCGGTCAGCAAGCCATCCCCAGTATGGATCTCCACTGGGACCTCAACTCAGATCATGGGGACTGGAGTCGCAAACATCTGTTGACCTGTGTTCTGGAAGGACTAAGGAGAATTAGGAAAAAGCCCATGAATTATTCAATGATGTCCACCATAACTCAGGGAAAGGAAGAAAATTCTTCTGCCTTCCTCGAGCAGCTATGGGAGGCCTTCAGAAAATATACTCCCCTGTCACCCAACTCACTCGAGGGTCAATTGATCCTAAAAGATAAATTTATTACCCAATCAGCTGCAGATATCAGCAGAAAGCTCCAAAAGTGAGCCCTGTTCCCTGAACAAAATCTGGAGGCATTATTAAACTTGGCAACCTCAGTGTTCTATAATAGGGACCAAGAGGAACAGGCCAAAAAGGAAAAGCGAGATCAGAGGAAGGCCGCAGCCTTAGTCATGGCCCTCAGACAAACAAACCTTGGTGGTTCAGAAAGGACAGAAAATGGAGCAGACCAATCACCTGGTAGGGCTTGTTACCAGTGTGGTTTGCAAGGACACCTTAAAAAAGATTGTCCAACAAGAAACAAGCTGACCCCTCGCCCATGTCCACTATGTCGAGGCAATCGCTGGAAGGTGACTGTCCCAGAAGACAAAGGTTCTCTGGGCCAGAAACCCCCAACCAGATGATCTAACAACAGGCCTGAGGGTACCCGGGGCAAGCGCCAGCTCATGTCATCACCCTCACTGAGCCCCGGGTATGTTTAACCATTGAGGGCCAGGAAATTGACTTCCTCCTGGACACTGGCGTGGCTTTCTCAGTGTTAATCTCCTGTACTGGAAGGCTGTGCTCAAGGTCCATTACCATCCAAGGAATCCTGAGATGGCCTGTAACCAGGTATTTCTCCCACCTCCTCAGTTATAATTGGGAGACTTTGCTCTTTTCACATGCCTTTCTTGTTATGCCTGGAAGTCCCACACCCTTATTAGGGAAGCACATATCAGCCAAAGCTGGAGCTACTATCTACATGAATATGGGGAACAAGTTACCCATTTGTTGTCCGCTGCTTGAGGAGGGAATCAACCCTGAAATCTGGGCATTGGAAGGTCAATTTGGAAGGGCAAAAAATGCCTGCCCAGTCCAAATCGGGCTAAAAGATCTCACCACTTTTCCTTATCAAAGGCAATATCCTTTAAGGCCTGAAGCTTATACAGGATTACAGGATATTGTCAGACATTTAAAAGCTCAAGAATTAGCAATAAAACGCAACAGTCCCTGCAACACCCCAATTCTAGGAGTACAAAAACTGAATGGTCAGTGGAGACTAGTGCAAGATCTTAGACGCATCAGTGAGGCAGTAATTCCTCTATATCCAGTTGTACCCAACCCCTATACCCTGCTCTCTCAAATACCAGGGGAAACAGAATGGTTCACTGTTCTGGACCTCAAGGATGCCTTCTTCTGTATTCCCCTGCACTCTGACTGCCAGTTTCTCTTTGCCTTTGAGGATCCTACAGACCACACATCCCAATTTATGTGGACAGTCTTGTCCCAGGGGCTTACGGATAGCCCTCATCTATTTGGTCAGGAACTGGCCCAAGATCTAGGCCACTTCTCAAGTCCAGGCACTCTAGTCTTTCAGTATGTGGATGATTTACTTTTGGTTACCAGTTTGGAAGCCTCCTACCAGCAGGCCACTCTAGATCTCTTGAACTTTCCAGCTAATCAAGGGTACAAGGCATCTAAATCGAAGGTCCAGCTCTGCCTATAACAAGTCAAATATCTAGACCTAATTTTAGCCAGAGGAACCAGGGCCCTCAGCAAGGAACGAATACAGCCTATACTGGCTTACCTTGCCCTAAGACATTAAAACAGTTGCAGGGGTTCCTTGGAATCACCGTTTTTTGCCGACTATGGATCCCTGGATACAGCGAGATGACCAGACCCCTCTACACTCTAATCAAGGAGACCCAGAGGTCTCATTTAGTAGAATGGGAACCAGAGGCAGAAAAAACCTTCAAAACCTTAAAGCAGGCCCTAGTACAAGCTCTAGCCTTAAGCCTTCCCACAGGACAAAACTTCTCTTTATACATTACAGAGAGAGCAGGAATATCTCTTGGAGTCCTTACTCACACTCGTGGGACAACTCCACAAACAGTGGCATCCCTAAGTAAGGAAACTGATACAGTTGCAAAAGCCTGGCCTAACTGTTTACAGGTAGTTGCAGTGGTGGCCATCTTAGTGTCAGAGGCTATCAAAATGATATAAGAAAAGGATCTCACTGTCTGGACTACTCATGATGTAAATTGCATACTAGGTGCCAAAGGAAGTTTCTGGCTATCAGACAACCGCCTGCTCAGATTCCAGGTGCTACTCCTTGAGGGACTGGTGCTTCAAATATGCACATGTGCGGCCCTCAATCCTGTCACTTTTCTCCCAGAGGATGGAGAACCATTCGAATATGACTGCCAACAAATTATAGTCCAGACTTATGCCGCCCGAGAGGATCTCTTAGAAGTCCCTTTAGCTAATCCTGACCCTAACCTATACACTGATGGAAGTTCATTTGTGGAGAATGGGATACGAAGGGCAGGTTATGCCATAGTTAGTGATGTAACAGTACTTGAAAGTAAGCCTCTTCCCCCAGGGACCAGCACCCAGTTAGCAGAACTAGTGGCACTTACCCAAGCCTTAGAAAGGGAAAAAGAATAAGTGTGTATATAGATAGCAAGTATGCTTATGTAATCCTACATGCCCATGCTGCAATATGGAAAGAAAGGGAGTTCCTAACCTCTGGGGGAACCCCCGTTAAATACCACAAGGAAATCATGGAGTTGTTGCATGCAGTGCAAAAACCCAAGGAGATGGCAGTCTTACACTGCTGAAGCCATCAAAAAGGGGAAGGAGAGGGGAGAACAGCAGCATAAGCAGCTGGCAGAAGCAGGGAAAGACCAGCAGAGAGTAGGAAAGAAAGAGAGAGAGAGAGAGACAGACAGAGAGAGAAAATCAAGGAGAGAAGGAAAGATAGACAGGGGAAAGACAGAAAGTCAAAGAAACAGAGAGAGGAAGAGACAGAGACAAAGAAGGAGTCAAAGAGAGAAAGAGATAGAAAGTCAAAGAGAAAGAGAGAGACATAGTAAAGAAAAAACAGTGTACCCTATTCCTTTAAAAGTCAGAGGAAATTTAAAACCTATAATTGATAATTGAAGGTCGCCATGACCCTATAACACTCCAACACCACCTGGTTGTCAGGGTAAACAAAGGCATAGCCTGAAAGCACTGAGGCCACTGACAACCCATAGCCTTCCTATCAAAAATCCTTAACCTAGCAGGTTGCCTAACAGGGGACCTAATATTAATTACCATACAAAGGTCCAACCAGAGCTAGGAGGAACTCCCTTCAGGACAGGACTGATAGATAGTTCCTCCCCAGTGATTAAGGGAGAAAGACACAATGAGTATTCAGTAAGTGATAAGGAAACTCTTGAATAAGCAGAGTTAGGAAAATTGCCTAATAATTGGTCTGTTGAAACGTGCTTGAGCTGTTTGCACTCAGCCAAACCTTAAAGTACTCACAGAATCAGGAAGGAGCCATCTATACCAATTCTAAGTTAATATGGACTGAATGAGGTCTTAGTAGTGCAAAGAATAATTGAAATCCCAAACCTACAAGGTTTTCAACAAAAGTCAAGTTTGCTAAAAGTTAACAGTGTAACATGTATTATCCTACTACCACACACCCTCAAAGGATTTCTCAGACAGTTTGCAAGAAATAACAAAATCTATCCTTATTCTACAATCCCAAATAGACTCTTTGGCAGCAGTGACTCTCCAAAACTGCCAAGGCCTAGACCTCCTCACTGATGACAAAGGAGGACTTTGCACCTTCTTAGGGGAACAGTGTTGCTTTTACACTAACCAGTCAGGTATAGTATGAGATGCCGCCTGGTGTTTACAGGAAAAGGCTTCTGAAATCAGACAACGCCTTTCAAATGCTTATATCAACCTCTGGAGTTGAGCGATATGGCTTCTCCCCTTTCTCGTTCCCATGACAGCCATCTTGCGATTACTCGCCTTCGGGTCCTGTATGTTTAACCTCCTTGTCAAATTTGTTTACTCTAGGATCAAGGCCATCAAGCTACAGATGGTCTTACAAATGGAACCCCAAATGAGCTCAACTAACAACTTCTACCGAGGACCCCTGGACCAACCCGCTGGCCCTTTGACTGGCCTAAAGAGTTCCCCTCTGGAGGACACTACAACTGCAGGGCTCCTTCTTCACCCCATCCAGCAGGAAGTAGCTACAGCGGTCATCGCCCAATTCCCAACAGCAGTTGGGGTGTCCTGTTTAGAGGCGGGATTGAGAGGTGAAGCCAGCTGGATTTCCCGGGTTGAGTGGGGACTTGGAAGAACTTGTCTGTCCAGCTAGAGAATTGTAAAAGCACCAATCAGCACTCTGTGTCTAGCTAGAGGACTGTAAATCCACCAATCAGCACTCTGCAAAAACGCACCAATCAGTGCTCTGTGTCTAGCTAAAGGATTGTAAATGCACGAATCAGCACTCTGCAAAAACGCACCAATCAGTGCTCTGTGTCTAGCTAGAGGATTGTAAATGCACCAGTCAGCATGCTGTAAAAATGCACCAATCAGCACTCTGTGCCTAGCTAAAGGACTGTAAATGTACCAATCAGCACTCTGTAAAATGGACCAATCAGCAGGATGTGGGGGGGGACACAAATAAGGGAATAAAATTGCCCCCCCCCCCACCCCCGCAGCCAGCAGCAGCAACCTGGGTCCCCTTCCATGCTGTGGAAGCTTTGTTCTTTCGCTCTTCACAGTAAATCTTGCTGCTGCTCACTCTTTGGGTCTATGCCCCCTCTAAGAGCTGTAACACTCACCGCGAAGGTCTGAGGCTTCATTCTTGAAGTCAGCGAGACCAAGAACCCATTGGAAGGAACCAACTCCAGACACATGACCACCAAGAACTATCTTCTCAGGGACCTGGGGATTTGTCTCTTGAACTGCAAACATTCAAGAAGGTGGTTCTCATTCTCATTCCCAGTCCCTATGGCTACCTTGCTCTCTTACACCACTGCTTGTCATGAAAACAGAAGAATTATGTGTCTCCTCTGGATAAGCATGGATTAAAACACCCAGGTGGCCTAGTTGCAGGACCAACCACCCCTTCACATTAGTGCCTTTCCCTTAGCAAACCATAGCCTCTAAAAAGCCTCCAATCTTTTGTTTCAGCAAAGTTGTGTTCAGTTCACGCTGGACCCACTTCCCTACTGCAATAGTTTTCATTAAATAAAATCTAATTTACTGCTTTAACGAGTGTCCCACTTAAAAAATTTTTTTTGACAGTAAGCACATGAAATCATTATTGAATTAATAAATTTAGGTTCTACATAGGTGTAAACAGCTGGGGAGAGTTTCATTATTTTGAGTGTTCTTTTGGGATCTCCTCTCCCAACCTCCAAGAAGCTGAAAGATTGCTTAAGTTATATTTTCTTTCAAAATCTCTAACTATGAAAGATGACAATTATGTCCAAGTTATCCACAGTACCTTCTGGATTGAACCAGTCAGCTTACTGTGGATATAGAAAGCTATCTAAAATGTCAGATCTCTAATTTCAATGTCCTGGTTTCTTTTCTTTCTTTCTTTTTTTAACGAGACAGGGTCTCGCCTTGTTGCCTGGGCTGGAGCACAGTGAGTGGCAAGATCAGGGTTAATTTAGCCTCAAGCAATCTTCCCACATCAGCCTCCTGAGTAGCTGGGGCTATAGGTGCCATGCCACCACGCCTGGCTAATTTTTGCATTAGTAGAGACTGGGTTTCGCCATGTTGGCCAGGCTGGTCTCAACCTCCTGGGCTCAAGCTGTCCTCCCGCTCTGCCTCACAAAGTGTTGGGATTGCAGACCTGCGCCACGGCATCCGGTTTGATTTCTCTTTTAAATATTTGTTTTTGGCGGGTGCAGTGGCTCATGCCTGTAATCCCAGCACTTTGGGAGGGTGAGGCGGGCGGATCACAAGGTCAGGAGATTGAGACCATCCTGGCCAACACAGTGAAACCCCATCTTTACTAAAAATACAAAAAATTAGCGAGGCGTGGTGGCAGGCGCCTGCAGTCCCAGCTACTCAGGAGGCTGACGCAGGAGAATCACTTGAACCTGGGAGGCGGAGGTTGCAGTGACCCGAGATCGCGCCACTGCACTGCAGCCTGGACGACAGAGCGAGACTCGTCTCAAAACAAAAAACCAACCAAAAAAACAAAAAACAAACGAAAAACACAAAACAACAACAAAAAAATAAAGATTTTTTTTCTCCCTATGTATTAAACACTTAAAACAATTTTACTATTTCTATTTCTGGGTCAATGCCAAAGTTCAGTTCAGTCCAGAAAGACAAGTGGTTTTGGAGAGGGTGTTTGGTTCAGCCTTGCATGCGAATTCCCACACAACCCTCTTCCTCCTTTCCTCCTTCGGGCAGCGTCCAGCAGGATTCCGCTGTTCCTCCAAAATCTTTGTCTGGAGAGTAATTCTGACAGTACTTTTAGGAAGCCCATAGATATCCGCCACAACCTGTGACTTTCAGGGTCAATTGCGTATCAATTCGCACGTCCATCCAGAACCTGCGGGGACCACGCCCCCACGCTCCCTCCCGGCCTTTGCCCCAGCCCCTCTCCGCCTCCAAGGGTGTCACCTGCCAGACTCGGGCGGGAAGACATTGCCGCCATGTTGATTTCTGGCGGCGCTGGCTGGGGGAAGGGAGAGGGCGGCTGACTAGCTACCCGTAGTTTCGGCTCCGGTGCGCAAGTGCGGAAGTGCGCTGGCCGGGAGAGTGATCGGTTTCCGGTCAGTGGTGCGGTACTGGGTACCGGGAGACGTGTATCGGAAGCTGGGCCGCAGCCATGGCCGAGAGAAAACCTAACGGTGGCAGCGGCGGCGTCTCCACCTCCTCGTCGGGCACTAACTTACTTTTCTCTTCCTCGGCCACGGAGTTGAGCTTCAATGTGCCCTTCATTCCAGTCACCCAGGCCTCGGCTTCCCCGGCCTCCCTGCTCTTGCCCGGAGGTAATAAGGGGAGGGCGGTCCCGTGTGTGGTGGGAGGCGGGCGGGGGGACGTGCAGTGACAAGGGTCAGACGGGAGATATTCCTCTTGCCTCCAGCTACCCTCTCGATAGCTTGCCAGGATCATTAGTGACCAGGTTTGAGTGGGTCGGGGGCTTTGGGATCTTGGAGGCGGCAGGTGGTGCGACTTGGTCTTCCTTGCAGAAACCCACTGTTCCGAGTTGTCCAGAGTGCTGGACGTTCATTCGTACACTGGCATTCCACAAATCTTTGCTGAACATCCGTTGTTGTTACGCCAGGTGCTGGCAGGGAGTGCAAATAAACAGTGGCCCTCTCCTAGGGTACAGTAGTCTATCTCCCACTAGGAGACTCCTAGGATACAGTAAGATACCTCCTAGGATGGACTGTGCCTCTCTCCTAGGATACGGTACACTGTGTCCTACTAGGAGATTGTTGTGATACAGTAGGATATCTTCTAGGTTACAGTAAGAAATCTTGTAAGATGGACTGTGCCCTCCTCCTAGGAGAAGCATGTAATATTTGTGAAGTAGACATATAAAATGCATTCCTCATCTTTTTTTTTTTTTTTTCGAGACGGAGTCTTGCTCTGTCGCCCAGGGTGGAATCCAGTGGCGCGATCTTTGCTTACTGCAACCTCCACGTTTCGAGTTCAAGTGATTCTCCTGCCTCAGCCTCCCGAGTAGCTGGGACTACAGGCGTGCATGCCCTGCTAATTTTTGTATTTATAGTAGAGACGGGGTTTCATCATGTTGGCCAGGATGGTCTCAGTCTCCGGACCTCAAGTGATCCGCCTGCCTTGGCCTCCCAAAGTGCTGGGATTCCAGGTGTGAGCGCCCGGCCCATTTTCATCTTTCAAGGCAATCCATCACTTCGTCCAAGAAACTTTTTCTTGTTCCCTTAGGCCCCCACTCCTGTGTGCACTCCTAGCTCTTTTTTCATATTTGTATTATTGTCCAGGGAGGTTGCTTTTTGATGATGATGTAGCATAGCCCAGAGCATGGTGTTTAGGAGCACGGACTGTATTCCAGTCCTTGCCCTGCCAGTAACTTGCTGTGTAACTGTAGGCATTTTAGTTTACTTCTCTGTGCTTCAGTTTCTGTATATGTATAGCCTCACAGAATTATAATTAGAAATGCTTTAATTTTTGAAAAGCACCAAGTATACTGCCTGCCAGACAGTGTGATTTAATGTTTGTGAAATGAACACACCTGCTTCTCTGTTTGGACTGCGGTCTCCTTCAGCAGCTCTGACTTAATTGCCTTTTTATTTCCAGGATGTTGTTTAGGGCCTAGTAAGTAGATCCTCTTTGGATACTGAGTTTGCAGTGAGTTATTCTTGTTTGAAGGACTAAAGACAGTTTCATGGAGAAGGGAAGACAGGCACACTGGGAACAGCTGTACATGTGTTAATGTTTCTTCTTGATGCTGGTCACTACCTGACATGTACACACCCTTGTTTATTCCACTCCACTAGGATGTAAGACCATGAAAGCAAAAACTTAGTTTTATTCATGATTGTATTCCCACTGCGTAGAACGATGTGTGGTATGTAGTAGACCAGTTATTCAGTGGATGTTTGTTGAATCAGTGAAAGGATGGGAGTCAAAATGATGTCTCAATTTGACCTGTGGTTGAAAGGTTAGGTGTTGCTGTCTTTGGTGAAGAACCAGCATCATTGGAGCAGAATGCTGTGAGAGGATGCAGGAATAAATAAGGCTTTACCTGGGGTTTTCTAATCATCCTCTGCACCATTAAAGTTGTTTGGTTATGTCCATCTTCCTTGCTATGTAGTATTTAGTTTGTGTGTCACTGTGAATTCATGCTAAACATTTTCATTGTGAAGTCTAGTATAGCTATACCTGTCTTTAATGGTCTTGTTTCTTGGAGACAGTCTTTGTGTGTGTGTGTGTGTGTGTGTGTATGTGTGAACATTAATAGCTTTTAGAACTAAAATTCATCTCTAAAAATCTCAGAAACCCATTCAGAGAATTTCCAGAGAAAAAGAAGAAACTGTCTCCTTGGAAGCAACAGTTAATCATATAAGTGAAAGAGACATGGGAAGCAATTTCATACATTCCACAGACATGGAAGGCCTGGCACAGTGGCTCACGCCTGTAATCTCAGCACTTTGGGAGGCTGAGGTGGGTGGATCACCTGAGGTCAGGAGTTCAAGACCAGCTTGGCCAACATGGTAAAACCCCATCTCAACTAAAAATACAAAAGTTAATCGGACGTGGTGGTGGTGGGCGCCTGTAATCCCAGCTACTCGGGAGGCTGAGGCACGAGAATCACTTGAGAAGGAGGTTGCAGTGAGCTGAGGTCATGCCACTGCACTCCACCCTGGGCGACAGAGTGACACTCTATCTCAAAAACAAAAACAAAAACCAGACATGGATTGAGTAGTTTCTATTTGCCAGGCACTGTTCCAGAAGCTGGGAGACACAGAAGAGCAGACAGCCCTGCCCTCAATGACTGCAGAGTATATATGTATACACACACCCACCTGTGTAAGCAACTGTGATACAGTTTTAGAACAGTTAGAAAGAGGGATTGATAGATGGCTGTGAATGCTGTGGGTCTCAGGCTGGCTGAGCTGGGGAATGGATGTCCCTTAGGCCTTCAGGGCCTCTTAGGGGAGATGATGCTTGAGCTGAGTGTTGAAGGATACATAGAAGTGAGGGAATCTGGAGAGACAGGCATATGTGAAGTCTGAAGGTGTGAGAAAATCTGCAGATTTGGCGGGAGTTAGTGGTTGGTGGAATGGGACAGGGATGGAGCTCATCCCTCTCTCCTGTGTCTTCACCTTTGTCTCCTTTCCCTTGTGTCTTCTGCCCCCAGTAGATCACTTTGACTAGAGTGTGTGCTGTGGAGTGGCCTCAGTGATCTATGGGTCACGTATACCATACTCAGGAGGAGTTTGTAGTTCATCTTGTTGGGTGTTGGGAGCCTTTGAAGGATTTTCAGCAAGGCAGTGAAATTAGATGTGTGTTTCAGAAAGACTGGAGTTTTCTCTAGTTGCACTGGAATAAGGTTGACTGTAGCAAGAGGATTTGGTTGGGAGGCATAGTGAGAGGCTGGCAGTGGCGATGGCAGTCTAGCCCGAGTCAGCCACATTGGGTGTGAGGAGCAGGGAGCAGATGTGTGAGATGTGTAGACTACACAGTTGTGGAGACTCACAGAAGACCAGAGTGTCAGCTCTGTCAGCACGGAGGCCCATTTTTGTTTCGTTTTAGACCCAAGACTGAGCTCTGTACCTGGCACATAATGCATCTTTAGTAAATATTTCTTGAATAAATATCTGAATGATTAAATGAAGGGTATGAGAGAGAGGGAGGAGTCTGAGAGACTTGAGGTTTCTGGTTTGAGTGTCTGAATGGATGTTGGCAAACATCGGTGGAGATAGTGAAATATGGAAAAGGGAGCACGGAGGTGGGTAGTTAAGATAATAAACTCTGTTTTGGGCTTACTAAGCATGAGGTATATGTGGCTGAATCTGCCAAAAACATTGAGGAAGTAGTTGGAAAACAAGTTCTGGAACACATGACAACAGTCTGGGTTTGTGATAGAGTTGGGAGTGTCACAGATATACAAGTGCCTATTAAAGTTGTGGCTTTAGATGACATGTGTCCAAATGAAATGAGAAAGTGCCCCTGAGGTGAGGGCAGCAGTATGTGGAGAGCATTTCATTTGTAGTTGATGCTAATCAGAAAAAAGTTTCTTGGATCAGGTTGATCTCAAGTTTTTCTAAAGGATGAAAGATACCACTGAGGTTTTTTTTTTTTCCTTTCTTGCTTTTAATTGTTGGGAATGAATTAAGAAATACAGATAAGTCCAAATGAGGGTCACTGACCTGAAAAGAGGGGTGGGAGCTGCAATTGTATCAGAGAAGTGGAATGATACAGACTGACACAGGGCCTCCTGCAGCAAGGGATATTTTATTTTTAGTTACAAAGAAAATATCAAGAGGAGTATTTCGAATAGTGGAGTATTTTAGTTAAACTGATGTGTGTGAATTATGAGAGCTCAAGAAGCTCAAGCCCTAGTCTCAGCAGAGGTCAAGAAGCTTGGAGCCCAGAGCTTGGAAGAAGGCTGCCTTTGGGCAGGTCTGCAAGGGCAGGGACCAGAGTGTGCCTGTGTGCTGTGAGTGAGTCCAGCCCTCTGATGGATTCCATGCCTCCAGCAAGGAGGTAAGAGGGAATGAGGCAGGAGCAGGGAAGATTAGGAGGAAGAAGATGAAAGCTACAAGCTAGTGAAAATAAAAGTTTAGTAAGGAATAATAGGTGGACTTTTGAGGTGATGTACAGGGAAAATGCTTTTATTTTACAACTTGGAAGTAGAACAGAAGCTAAATTTGAATTGTTAATACCCACAGTGAACATCAGGTTGGGCAAAGGGATGGGAGATCTTCCCTTGGTTAGAAAGTGACCTTTTCAACAATTTGGTGTTCTAGAATGATGAGTGTGTGGTAGTACATGATTTTAGGGAATGGCAATTAATGGTTGACCTACTTTGCCTTGGGAATACAAATACCGCGTGTTCATTTGTATAATAAGTGCTTTGTAGGTAAGATTCCTGACACACCCCTTCTTGTTAACAGAGTTATCTTTAGTTTCTCGGTATCACTATAGAAATAAAATTGTGCATATTTGGATAGTAGAGTAATAATTGCATTATTTCTTACAAAGAAAAACATAAAAAATAATATGTAAGGCCGGGCATGGGGGCTCATGCCTGTAATTCCAGCACTTTGGGAGACCAAGGCAGGCAGATCACTTGAGGTCAGGAGTTCGAGACCAGCCTGGTCAACATGGTGAAACTTCATCTCTACTAAAAAAAAAAAAAAAAATACAAAAATCAGCTGGACATGGTGGTGGGTGCCTGTAATCCCAGCTGCTTGGGAGGCTGAGGCACAAGAATTGCTTGAACCTGGGAGGCAGAGGTTGCAGTGAGCTGAGATCGCGCCACTGCACTCCAGCCTGGACAACAGAGTGAGACCCCATCTCAGAAAAAAAAAAAAAAAGTAAAAATACTAAGTATAGATTTTGTTTCTATTTTGAAAAACTTCTATATACAAATATATATTTACAAAATAAATAACAAATAACTATTTGTATTTATTTTAAAAGTATGGACGGGTATGTAGCAAAATGTTAACTGTTAACAGTGCGATTGTCTCTGGGAGGTGGGCTTATGAATGAATTATAATTGTTTCCTCTTATGTTTTCTTATTCATGTTTTCTAGTTTTTCGTTTCTAAAGAGCAAGTTTTCAAAGAAAAAAAGAAAAAACTGTTTTTTTTTCCTGTAATGCAGAAATAGCAAGTTTGAAGAACAAATAAGGAAGTATAATTGCTAGCCCTTCCTTATAGAATCGTATCTGTGGAATGATAGAGTACCCTTTAAACCACATGCTCTCTTGTTCCATTTCAGAGGATTCCACAGATGTTGGTGAGGAGGACAGCTTCCTTGGTCAAACTTCTGTTCACACGTCTGCCCCAGAGACAGTTAGTTACTTCTCTCAGGTATCAAGCAACAGTGATCCTTTTGGGAATATTGGACAGTCACCATTAACAACTGCAGCAACCTCAGTTGGACAATCAGGATTCCCCAAGCCCCTGACTGCTCTCCCTTTTACAAGTGGATCCCAAGATGTCTCGAATGCATTTTCACCATCCATTTCGAAGGCGCAACCTGGTGCTCCACCTTCCTCACTGATGGGAATAAATTCTTACCTGCCTTCTCAGCCAAGTAGTCTCCCTCCTTCACATTTTGGGAACCCACCCCAAGGAATTCTCCAACCAGGATACAATCCATATCGCCATACCCCTGGCAGCAGCAGGGCTAATCCTTACATTGCACCACCCCAGCTGCAGCAGTGTCAAACACCAGGCCCTCCTGCTCATCCTCCACTGTCTGGACCCCCTGTTCAGATGTACCAGATGCCTCCAGGATCTTTGCCGCCGGTATGGAGACATAATTTTGTGTCCTACTTGTTGACTCTGTTTCTTCTTTCTCACCTGAACCTATGTTTTAAAAAACATTTCACATCTTATAATCAATATGATGACAAATTAGTTTCAGAGGGTATTCTTTGTAAGCTACATGAAGTAAACATTGTCTTAAAGATAGCTTATTGGATGGCTCATATTTTAGTGTGTATTACTTGTTTATTGAAGTAGTAATTGATTTTAATGAGTTAGCTACATGTCAGTATTTCCAGATTTTAGAGTAAGGTAAAAATAATAAGTGTTGTCTAGAGACATAGGAGATGAAGCAGTTATTGTCTTAACAGACCACTAGTTTCTCATCTTTCAGTTACACTAGTCAATCAAAACAGTCAGTTACAGGGACTAAAATTGATTACTTCAGTAATTTCTTTTTATTTATGGAGTTTGGATCTAGATCAGTCAAACTCTATCTAGGGGGAGTTGGTGGAATAACGTATGCATTGGGTACATTTTATGAAATTCCCTTATGCATTTTTCCCAACTAATTGTTCATTTGATTTCCAAAGAAAAATCAGTGGAAGTAAACAAAAGGAGAAATGATTAAAAAGAATTAAGAACCCATTTCGGTGTAGTGGAGATAGCAGTATTGTGATCAGAATGTAACTAACTTCTCTGTTAGAGAATGGACTCTGTTTTATCATTTTGTTTAAATCATACCAATACACAAATTTTTGACAATGTTGGATTTCGGCATTCTGAAAAGTAACCAAATTCACAGCGTGTGGTATAGTTAGTATTTTTGCTAACTATAACGAACTAATTATAGTTTGTTGCTTAAAATTTTAAAAAGGTTTTTAGATAATAATTTAAAAAATGATAATTTCAGACTTGAAGAAAAGTTGCAAAAATAAAAATAGTACAAAGAGTACTCTGATATCCTTCACCAGGTTTATGTATCATTAACATTTTATCCCATTTGTTTTTTAATTTGTGCCTGTGCACACGCTGGTATATGTGAGCCTTCTCCCTTTCCCCCATGCCTTTCTCCCGCCCCTTCCTCCTACTTCTCCTCCTGCCCCTCCCTATTCCCTTCCTTCCCCCCATTGTTTTTTTCTCTTTCTGTATATATGCAGTTTTGGGGGGAACATTTGAAGGTCAGTAAAATACATTATGATTTTTTACTCCTAAATTCCTAGTGTACATTTGCTAAGCATAAGGACATTCTTCTGTATAACCACAGCGCAGCTGTGGATCTCAGGAAATTGAGTGTTGACATAATACTTCAAAATGATTTTTTAGAAATTATATGTATGTATGTATATATACGTGTGTGTGTGTGCATATATATCTATATATATATATATTTTTTTCTTTCTTTTTTTTGAGGCCAGGTCTTGCTCTGCCACTCAGGCTAGAGTGCAGTGGCATGATAACGGCTCACTGTAGCCTCGAGTTCTCAGGTTCAAGTGATCCCCCTATTTCAGCCTCACCAGTAGCTGGGACCACAGGCACGTGCCGCCATACCTGGCTAATTTTTTTTTTTTATGTTTTGTAGAAATGAGGTCTCACTATGTTGCCCAGGCTGGTCACAAACTCCTGGGCTCAAGCAGTCCTCCTGCCTTGACCTCCCAGAGTTCTGAGATTATGGGCTAAATTGTATATGTTTTTGAGACTGGGTCTCACTCTGTTGTCCAGGCTGGAATACAGTGGCGCAATCACAGCTCACCTGCTGTCTCAAACGCCTGGGCCTCAGGTGATCTTCCTACCTCAGCCTACCAAAGTACTGGGATTACAGGTGTGAGCCACCACACCTGGCCCAAAATGGTGTCTAATTCAAACATTTAAAAATAAGTATAGTCTGATTTTAAAATCATTTTTGTAGAAAATTTGAAAAATAGGCTGGGCGCGGTGGCTCAAGCCTGTAATCCCAGCACTTTGGGAGGCCGAGACGGGTGGATCATGAGGTCAGGAGATCGAGACCATCCTGGCTAACACAGTGAAACCCCGTCTCTACTAAAAAATACAAAAAACTAGCCGGGCGACGAGGCGGGCGCCTGTAGTCCCAGCTACTCGGGAGGCTGAGACAGGAGAATGGCGTGAACCCGGGAGGCGGAGCTTGCAGTGAGCTGAGAGCCGGCCACTGTACTCCAGCCTGGGCAGCAGAGCAAGACTCCGTCTCAAAAAAAAAAAAAAAAAAAAAAATTTGAAAAATGCAGAATATTGAATTTAATAAAAAATGTCTGTAGATAATCACTGTTTTCATTTTGTTATATGTCTTTTTTTTGGCAAACATCATAGAGTACCTGTGGTTTCTATAATCTGTTTTTTTTGTGTGAACATACTTTAAATGTTACTTAGATTTTTTCTAAAACGTTAATTTTTCTTCTTCTTCTTCTTCTTTTTTTTTTTTTTTTTTGGAGACGGAGTCTTGCTCTGTCACCCAGGCTGGAGTACAGTGGCGGGATCTCAGCTCACTGCAAGCTCCGCCTCCCGGGTTTACGCCATTCTCCTGCCTCAGCCTCCGGAGTAGCTGGGACTACAGGCGCCCGCCACCTCGCCCGGCTAGTTTTTTGTATTTTTTAGTAGAGACAGGGTTTCACCATGTTAGCCAGGATGGTCTCAATCTCCTGACCTCGTGATCTGCCCATCTCGGCCTCCCGAAGTGCTGGGATTACAGGCTTGAGCCACCGTGCCCGGCCTCTTCTTTTTTTTTAAAGAGATGGGGTGTCTTGCTCTGTCACCCAGGCTGGAGTGCAGTGGTGTGATTACATTCCACTGCAACCTTGAACTACACTTCAGCCTCTGGAGTAGCTGGGACTACAAGTGTGCCCCACCATGTCCAGGTGATCTTTAGATTTTTTTGTAGAAACAGGATATTGCTGTGTTGCTCATGTTGGTCTCGAACTCCTGGCCTCAAGTGATCCTCCTTCCCTGGCCTCCCAAAGTTCTGGGATTATAGGCATGAACCATCGTGTCTATCCTCTAAAACTTTTGTTTTTGTTTATTTACTTATTTTTATTTTTTTTTTAGCTATCTCCTGCAGAAAGGATATAAGACATTTTTAATGGCTCTGGACGATCTAGCATTTGAGTGAAATATTATTTAATCAGGCTTCTGTTAGGCATTTTGATTATTTCCAGTGATTTCCTATTTTATTTTATTTTTTTGCAAACATTCCAAATTTATTAATTATGATTTTATAATCAATATTATTGAGGTATAATTTACATACAGTAAAAGGCATCCGTTTATAGTGTATAATTTGATTTATTTAAAGTGTACAATTAGCTGAGTTTTGACAGTTGTACACACTGATTTCCTATTTTAAATAACCTTTTGGTGTACATCCTTGTGGGTAAATTTTTATTTTTATTTTTTATTTATTTTAGGAGACGGAGTCTCGCTTTGTTACTCGGGCTATAGTGCAGTGGTGCAGTCTCAGCTCACTGCAACCTTCGCCTCCTGGGTTCGAGCGATTCTCCTGCCTCAGCCTCCCAAATAGCTGGGATTACAGGCCCATGCCACCACATCCAGCTGATTTTTGTATTTTTAGTAGAGACAGAGTTTTACCATGTTGGCCCGGCTTGTCTCGGACTCCTGACCTCAGGTAATCCACCCACCTCAGCCTCCCAAAGTGGCAGGATTACAGGCGTGAGCCACCGCGCCTGGGCTATTTGTTATAATTCTATCTTTAGGATAAATTCTTAGAAATGGAATGAGTAGGTCAAGGAATAGGCATATTTTAAAGGTTAAATAGGCCGGGCGTGGTGGCTCACGCCTGTAATCCCAACGCTTTGAGAGGCCAACGCAGGCGGGTCATCTGAGGTTGGGAGTTTGCAACCAGCCTGACCAATCTGGAGAAACCCTGTCTCTACTGAAAATACAAAATTAGCTGGGTTTGGTGGCGCATGCCTGTAATCCCAGCTACCTGGGAGGCTGAGGCAGGAGAATCGCTTGAACCCGGGAGACGGAGGTTGCGCATTGCGCCATTGCACTCCAGCCTGGGCAACAAGCGCGAAACTCCGCCTCACACACACACAGGAAAGGTTAAATAAATCATGGAAGAAGTATTGCTAGATTGATTTCTATAAAGGTGTTAGTTTACTTTGTTCTGTGAGAAGGTCTAGTTCACCTTGTAATTGATTTTTTTCTAAATTTTTAAATTTTTAATTTTTGTGGGTACATAGTAGATGTATATGTTTATGGGTTACATGAGATATTTTGTTACAGGCATGCAATGTGTAATCATCACATCAGGAAAAATGGGGTATAGGTATCCCTCCCCTCAAGCATTTATCCTTGATTTGGGGTTTTGTTAGGTTTAAAAATTCTTCTTAAAATTGCTTTGGGGTCTAGTTATTACACTATATAATTGTCCAGATATACATGTAGGATAATTACTACTAACATAAGTTTGGGTGTGAAGCATATTCAGAATTCTTTTGGACAAGTGTGACAGTCTTAACTTTGCCGTCCCCTCCAGGTTCCTCCTTCAATGCAGTCTCCGGCACAGCAGCAGGTACCCGCCAGACCTGGGGCTCCCTCTGTTCAAGTGCCACCTCCTTTTCTACTTCAAAACCAATATGAGCCTGTTCAGCCCCACTGGTTTTACTGCAAGGAGGTAGAATACAAACAACTCTGGATGCCTTTTAGTGTGTTTGATTCTTTGAATCTTGAAGAAATCTATAATTCAGGTAAACATTGGTCATGCATCATTCATATATGATTTTACGAAGAGAAGGAATGAGTATTTATCCATGATGTATTTTCTGTGAATGTCAAATTCTTTGATCCTTGTAGACCCCAGACTCTGTACCTTAAGATGACGATATTAATATAAGTCCTGAGTTACTAGGGTAAGGTATTTGAAGAAGTGTTTTAGTAATTTACTTTGTAGTTTAAAGGTATTTTGAATCAGAGAACTTGAGCAGTTCATATAATCCAGGTTTCAATTTTTCTGTTTCCCTTATTCATTTGGGAATGAATTTCCAAATGAATAAGGGGCATTTATAAAGGGCTTTCTGTGGAACTCTCGATCCTGGAGATGCTCTGTGAAAAAAGTGTTCCCTGGTCAGATGAATTTTGGAAATGCTGCTCACTGTACCTAGGTCTTGAGAGAGATGGTGTGCAGGAGTGCGTTAATGCTTTGAGAAGTCGTGCAGTGTAGAAACGTGTTTCTTTGTTTATCCTGGTATTATTTGATTGTGGACTTAAAAGTCACCTATTAATGGCCTTTAGAAACATATTCCATGGAACATTGTTGTACGTAGATATATTGTTCTGATTTAAAAAAAAATCCATCAGTTCTTTGAATTATGTTTTTAAAGTTTGCCTTGACTGTTTCTTTTCTACTTAAGAAGAGTCATAATTTTTAACAGCACAGATTAATCTTAAACTTCTATTTTTAAATAAAAATGAGCTTAGTTTTTTGTCTTTAAAGACTGAGTAGTCACCGTATTCATTAGTTATTTTATTTTTATTTTCTTGAGACAGAGTCTCACTCTGCTGCCTAGGCTGGAGTGCAGTGGTGCAATCTGGACTCACTGCAACCTCTGCTTCCTGAGTTCAAACAGTTCTGCCTCAGCCTCCCAAGTAGCTGGGATTACAAGCATGTGCCACCACACCTGGCTAATTTTTGTATTTTTAGTAGGCAGGGGGGTTTCACCATTGGCCAGGCTGGTCTCAGACTCCTGACCTCAAGTGATCCACCTGCCTCGGCCTCCCAGAGTGCTGGGATTACAGGCATGAGCCACTGTGCCCAGCTGATTATTGATTATTTTAAAATACGCCTTGCAGCAGTCAGGAAAAGTGTTAATTTTGTTCTCTAGTTCAGCCAGATCCAGAGAGCGTGGTTCTTGGCACGGATGGAGGGCGCTACGATGTTTACCTCTATGACCGAATAAGGAAGGCTGCCTACTGGGAAGAGGAGCCAGCTGAAGTGAGACGCTGTACTTGGTTTTACAAGGGGGACACAGATAGTCGATTTATTCCCTATACTGAGGAGTTCAGTGAAAAACTAGAGGTATGGGAGCTTTATTTCTTTATGAGTTTCTTTAAAAAATATAGGTCGTGTATACGTTGGTGAGTAACATTGACAGTGGAGCTGACTTTATTTACAAGACAGCTTGTCTTGATGCTGTTCACGGAGAAGATTACTTTTTAAGTGGTGTCATCACTCATGAGGTGCTAATCGTGGCATCTGTGTCTAAAGATAGAATATGATTTACAGAGGTACATCACAGATCTAATAAGGTGCTTGTGTCAAGCCTTCAATAGAACCTAGGCTGCTGGGATTTGTTGTTGATAGAAAATGCCAGGCATATGTACATTTTCAAATTAATATTCAGTAAAAGGCTTGAAATTAACCTCTGATTTGTGAAAATAAATAAATAGAATTGGAAGAAGTATCATGAGCCTTATTAGCCATCTTAAATCTATAATTTCTTTGTATAATTGTGTTAAATGCTTGTGTTAATTCTACTTAAGAGTTGAATGTTAGATATTTGAAATACCTTCAGTGAATTCAGTTGCATAGATGGGAAATGAGATACAGAACGTTTTAGTTAACTTTGGCTGGGTGTGGTGGCTCGTGTCTATAATCCTAGCACTATGGGAGGCCGAGGTGGGCAGATCACTTGAGGCCAGGAGTTTCGAGAACAGCCTGGCCAACATGGCGAAACCATGTCTCTAATAAAAATACAAAAACTAGCCAGGCGTGGGGGCACACGTCAGTAGTCCCAGCTACTCGGGAGGCTGAGGAGGAAGGATCACCTGAGCCAGGGAAGTCGAGGCTGCAGTGAGCTGAGATCATGCCACTGCACTCCAGCCTGGGCAATGGGAGTGAAACCCTCCCTCAGAAAAAAAAGAAAGCATATATTTATATATGTGCATATGTGTGTGTATATATATGCGTGTATATATGTATATATAAAGAAAAATGTAAAGGAATGCTGATATCTATAGCTTAATTTTAGACATAAAGATATATTGTAATTTTTGGTACCTTTGGTAGGCCCCTACGAAGCTATCATGTCCCCAGATTAAATGTTTAGTTTTACTGTTTTAAAGCTGAAGTATATATTTTCAAGTCCAATCTGTGTCTGAAAGTCTACACTTTATCTTAACTGTATTTGATTTTATATGGGTGACAGACTTTGAGGCAGGATAGATATCCACATACCGACCATTGCAGCAACACCTGGCTACCTAGGGAGACCTTAGCTTTTGTTCGGCTTCTTCCAGGAAACTCAAACCAGATCAGGGGAGAGACACAGAAAGTTAGGAAGTGAGAAAGCCAGTAATAGAAAGGGAACAAGATACATATTGCTCAGTATCCTGTTGGTGATCCTGTCCTATCAGAGCACTAAGACAAAACAACGAAAGGGTTGGAGACAGAGAACACCTTTAATTTGATGAAGACATGATTGTCTACGTGGAAAATCAGAAGAACCTCTAGAAATATTATTAGCACCAATACAAGAGTTTTTTGCAAGTCCGTGTATATAAAATTAACATACGTAAATTAGTAACATTCCTGTGCCATAGAAATAACCAACTAAAAATCGAAAAAGAAGATACTATGTATTTATAACAGAGAGACTATATATTTATGAAACTACAGGCACTGTAGGAAAAAAGTCCAAGCAAAGTACCCGTGAACTTTATGGAGATAAACTACAAAACAGAATTGAAGAATGTAAAAGGCGACCTCAACAAATGGAACTAGGTTGGGTGTGGTGGCTCCTGCCTGTAATCCCAGCACTCTGGGAGGCCAAGCTGGGTGGGTTGCTTCAGCTCAGGAGTTCCAGACCAGCCTGGACAACACGGCAAAACCCCGTCTCTACAAAAAATACACACACAAAAATTAGCCGGGCGTGGTGGCCCATGCCTGTGGTCTTAGCTGCTCAGGAGGCAGAGGCAGGAGGATTGCTTGAGCCTGGGATCTTGAGGCTGCAGTGAACTGTGATGGTACCACATCACTTTAGCCTGGGCGACAGAACAAGACCTTGTCTCAGGAAAAAAAAAAAAAAGAAACGGAGCTAAACATTATGTTCAAGTAGGCACTATCATAAAAGATATCAGTTCTCCTCAAATTATCTGATAAATTTTAGGCAATCCCAATCAAAATTCACATCGGATTTTTTTTTTGGTAAAATTTGCAAGCTGCTTCTAAATTTTTTGTGGAAGTTCGAAATGTCAAGGATAACCAAGACCATTTCGACAATGGAATGTGCAATCTGTACCAGATGATACTTACTATAAAGCTGTGCATTGACAGGGAATATGAAGAAGTGAAAATTATTTATTTTTTAAGCAAAGTCTGATTCTGTTCCCCAGGGTGGAGTACAGTGGCACGATTTCGGCTCACTGCAACCTCTGCCTCCTGGATTCAAGTGGTTCTCCTGCCTCAGCCTTCTGAGTTGCTGGGATTACAGGTGCCTGCCACCGTGCTCAACTAATTTTTGTGTTTTTAGTAGAGGCAGGGTTTCACCACATTGGCCAGGATGGTCTTGAACTCCTGACCTCAGGTGATCCGCCTGCGTTGGCCTCCCAAAGTGCTGGGATTACAGGTGTGAGCCACTACCACACCTGGCCTGAAAATAATTTTTAAGATGGTGGAAGTTTTCTTTCTTTAATCATTGTTTGTGGCCTTGCTTTTAGAAATTATAAATTATGTTTAAAGTTTCTTTCTTTTTAATCGAAGAGAAGGGTCAAAAGTACAGAAGGCCGGGCCGGGCATGGAGACTCCCTCCTGTAATCCCAGCACTTTGGAGGCTGAGGCGGGCTGATTGCTTGAGGTCAGGAGTTCGAGAGCAGCCTGGCCAACATGGTGAAACCCGGTCTCTACTAAACATACAAAATTAGCCGGGTATGGTTATGCCTGCCTGTAATCCCAGCTACTCAGGAAGCTGAGGCAGGAGTATCGCTTGAATCCGGGAGGCGGAGGTTGCGGTGAGCTGAGATCGTGCCATTGCACTCCAACCAGGGTGACAGTGAGACTCCACCTCAAAAAAAACACAGAAGTACAGAAGACTGATGAAGAGGAATTGTTACTGAATGATTGTCCAAGACACAAAAGGAAATACTTCTATTTTCACATGATTGTCAAATACTCACTGTCACTAGTTTTAAAAAAAGACTTTGTAACAATTTTTACTTGTCAATTAAAAAAACAAATGAGCAAAAAAAAAGGATTTGTGGATATGCCAGAGGCCCTGCCTTACTTTGTGTTGAATCTCTCCTCAAGAGGTCCTCAGACTTGTGCTTTATAGAAACTAGAATAGTATGATCGGCCCTTGGTGTCCACAGGTTCCACATCTGCGGATTCAACCAAATACTCTGAAAATATTTAGAAAACAACAACAATAAAAATAACACAGGCTAGGCACGGTGGCTTACACCTGTAATCCCAGTACTTTGGGAGGCTGAGGCGGCGGATCATCTGAAGTCAGGAGTTTGAGACCAGCGTGGCCAATATGGTGAAACCTTGTCTCTACTAAAAATACAAAAATTAGCCAGATGTGGTGGTGCATTGCCTGTAGTGCCAGTTACTCGGTAGGCTGAGGCAGGACAATCGCCTGAACCCGGGAGGCGGAGGTTGCAGTGAGCAGAGATTGCACCATTGTACTCCAGCCTGGGCAACAGAGCAAGACTCTGTCTCAAAGAAAATAAAAAATAAAAATTACAGTGTAACTATTGATATCCCATCTACATTTTATTAGGTATTATAAGTAATCTAGAGAGGATTTAAAATATAAGGGAGGATGTATGTAGGTTTTATGCAAAAACAATGCTATTTTATATAAAGGACTTGAACACCAGGGATTTTGGTATCTTTGAGGGGTCTTGGATCCAGTTTTCCAAGTCACTCTGTTTGTGGTACTTTGTTAATGCAGCCCTAGGAAATGAACAGACTGCCTAAAACTTGGTTTTCTTCATTATATAATGGGGATCCTATTATTTAGGAGTGATTGAGAGTGATTACTTGAATGATATGTATAAGGTGATAAAAATGTTAACCAGTCAGGAGATGAGAACTGCTATTACTGTTATTTTTATCACGATTATAGTTATCATTTTCCTCCGTACTTTCAATATGGTATAAATTTGTCTTATTGGAATATATGTTGTTTCTCCCATTATAGGCTGAATATAAAAAAGCTGTAACCACTAATCAGTGGCACCGAAGATTAGAGTTTCCAAGTGGAGAGACAATTGTTATGCACAATCCAAAGGTAATGATGCTATTTAAAATATTAAGGTATTAAGTTCATTTTAATATTTTTCTGTATGTGTTTGATAAATTGTTCATTTTTAGTAACTTCTACAGTGGGAATGTTTTTATAGCAAATGCATTGCTTTTAAAATAGTTTCTTACAGAAACAAGTATGTTTCTATGATTCACATTGATCATAGAAACAAAAACACAGATTTTTCATAGGGCAAGGTTCACGCCTGTGAGAGGCTGAGACAGGTGGAATGCTTGAGCCAAGGGGACAGCAGAACCCTGTCTATAAAAAATAGAAAAATTAGCTGGGCAGGGCCGGGCACGGTGGCCCAAGCCTGTAATCCCAGCACTTTGGGAGGCCGAGACGGGCGGATCACGAGGTCAGGAGATCGAGACCATCCTGGCTAACACTGTGAAACCCCGTCTCTACTAAAACATACAAAAAACTAGCCGGGCGAGGTGGCGGGCGCCTGTAGTCCCAGCTACTCGGGAGGCTGAGGCAGGAGAATGGCGTAAAACCGGGAAGCGGAGCTTGCAGTGAGCTGAGATCCGGCCACTACACTCCAGCCTGGGCGACAGAGCAAGACTCCGTCTCAAAAAAAAAAAAAAAAAAAGAAAAATTAGCTGGGCATAGTGGCACGTGCCTGTAGTCCCAGCTACTTGAGAGGCTGAGGTGGGAGGATTACTTGAACCTGGGAGGTTGAGGCTGCAGTGAGTCATGATTGTGCCCCACTACCCTCCAGCCTGGGTGGCAGAACAAGACCTCATCTCAAAATAAAAAGTAAATTTTTCTCAGGCTGGGTATGGTGTCTCACACCTGTAATCCCAGCACTTTGGGAAGCCAAAGTGGGAAGATTGCTTGAGGCTAGGAGTTTGAGACCAGCCTGGGCAACAAAGAGACTCTATCTCTACAAAAATTAGCTGAGCATAGTGGTGTGCACCCGTCTAGCTACTCGGGAGGCTGAAATGGGAGAATCACTTGAGCCCAAGAGTTTGAGATTGTAGTGAGTTGTGATCACGCTCACTCCAGCCTGGGTGACAGAGCAAGACTCTGTCTAAATAAATAAATAAAGTAAGTATTTCTTACGAAGTTTCTGTTTGTGACAACGTGATAACTGGAGTTTAGTATGCACTGTAGAAGTTGCTTGATAGTTTTTATCACTTGATCAGAAGTTGGCAGGCTTTTTCTATAAAAGGCCAGAGACAAAATATTTAAGGCTTTGCAAGTTACATGTTCCCTGTTGCAGCCAGCAGCTCTGCCACTATGGTGTGAAAGCAGCCAGGGACAATGTGTAAACCAATGGGTATGATATTTTCAATGAATCTTTATTTATAAAAACAGATAGTGGGCCAGATTTTTCCTGTGGGCTGTAGTATGCCTGTCTGCCCTTGATGTGGTTTGCTCTAACCTTTCTTTTTTTTTTTTTTTTTTGAGACGGAGTCTCACTCTGTCGCCGGGGCTGGAGTGCAGTGGCCGGATCTCAGCTCACTGCAAGCTCTGCCTCCCGGGTTTACGCCATTCTCCTGCCTCAGCCTCCCGAGTAGCTGGGACTACAGGTGCTCACCACCTTGCCTGGCTAGTTTTTTGTATTTTTTAGTAGAGATGGGGTTTCACCGTGTTAGCCAGGATGGTCTTGATATCCTGACCTCGTGATCCGCCCGTCTCGGCCTCCCAAAGTGCTGGGATTACAGGCTTGAGCCACCGCGCCCGGCCTTAACCTTTCAAGTAAAAATGTGTCCTTTTTCTTTTTCTTTTCCTTTTTATTGTCTTTATGAATTTATCTTGTTTTTAAAAAAATATTGATTGCTGGTGTTCTGATTCTTTCATTTGCCAACCTTAATTTCTCTGAGCTCCAAGTTCCTCACCTGCAATAATGATCTCCCAGGGTCATATTTTAGGTAAAGTGAGGTAATTTATGCAAAAGCATCTGGCATGGGGTTTAGCACACAGTAGTTTCTGAGAACATAGGCTTTTTATTTATTCATTTCTTTAATAGAAAAGTATATAAAAAACTTACAATCCAACTACTTCTGTAGTCCTTATTGATACTGAAATAAAAATAAAAACATTCATATGCCAACAAAATGTAAACAGTTTAAAAGGACATTAAATGAAAAATAAAAGCCTCCTATCTCTGCCTTCCTCATTTCTCCTCTACATAGAAACTGCTCTTAATCTTTTTGTTTTTTTAAGAGACAAGGTCTCACTCTCTTACCCAGGCTGCAGTGCAGTGGCCAATCACAACTTGCTACATCCTTGAACTCTGAGCTCAAGGGATCCTCCTGCCTCAGCTTCCCAAGTAACGAGGACTACAGGTGTGCACCACCTTGCTTGGCCAGTTTTTAAGATTTCTTTGCAGAGATGGGATCTTGCTATCTTGCCCAGGCTGGTCTGGAACTCTTGGGCTCAAGCCTTCCTCCTGCCTCCGCCTCCCAGAGTGCTGAGATTACAGGTGTGAGCCAATGCGACTGGCTAACCTTTTTTTTTTTTTTTAGACAAATATTTTGCATACTACATCAAGTATATATTCTTTTTTTTTTTTTTAAAGAAAATTTTCTATGTGGTACAGGGCTGAATTTAATACAGTTGGTTTAACAGAATGTATTTCCTAAAAAGTGGTAGGGTTTTGTCATTATGTTTTTGTCATTGAAATTGAAATTTTATTTTAATTGGGAATCTTAGTATTTAAAGGATTTTGCTTTACATGTTTTTATAAGACAAAGACTCCTCAATTGCAGGTTACTTGTCCTTGATTTCTTTTTTTTTGTTTTTATTTTATTTTATTATTATTATTTTTTGTAGAGACAGGGTCTCTAACGTGGTTGCCCAGGCTGCTCTGGAACTCGAGCTCAAGTGGTCCTCCTACCTTGGCCTCTCAAAGTGTTGGGATTACGGGCATGAGCCACTGCACCGGGTCTGTCCTTGATTTCTTTTGTGTAAACCTGGAGTTTTATTTAGCTTTTATTTTTGTTTATTTTTGGTTTTTTTTCGAGGCAGGATTTTGCTCTGTTGCTCAGGCCAGAGTGCAGTAGCGCAAACACAGCTTATTGCAGCCTTGACCAACTGGGCTCAAGTGATCCTTCTGCTTTGGCCTCCTGAGAAGCTGGGACCACAGGCATGCACCACCATGCCTGGCTAATTTTTAAATTTTTTGTGAAGACGGGGTCTCACCATTTTGCTCAGGCTTGTCTTGAGCTCCTGGGCTCAAGTGATCCTCCCACCTCAGCCTCTCAAAGTGCTGGGATTACAGGTATGAGCCACCGTACCTGGCCTATGTTATAAGTTTTTAAATCAAGGTGTAATACTTCTGATTTAATTGTATAATTTTCAACATAAGCATTGGAAAGAGATCGATTTGCTTAATTTTGGTGGTTAGTGAACACTAGCAAGACTCCTTTAAAGTTTGTTTTGGGGGAACAGCACTAATAATGTATAAGTCTCCATACTCTGAGGTGTAGCTTATTATGTATTAAACTACTTAGCCTGTAGTGGAAAATAATTTGTTAATGAGCTTTGTCATAATTCTGTTGCATCTTGAAGGTTATTGTTCAGTTCCAGCCGTCCTCAGTGCCAGATGAATGGGGGACCACGCAAGATGGACAGACAAGGCCCAGGGTTGTAAAGCGTGGAATTGACGATAACCTTGATGAAATTCCTGACGGTGTGTATAGTTTGTTTAGAACTGAGGTCTGTTTTAGTCCTCTCCATTTTAGCGTAATTCTTTAGAGTGATGAAGAAGGAAACAGTTATTAGAATTCACTGCCACAGCGGCCATGGCATGCAGAAATCAGCCAGTTTGGCGCATATCTTTTTTTTTTTTTTTTGAGACAGGGTCTCATTCTGTCACTCAGGCTGGAGTGCTGTGTAGTGAATGAACACGGCTCACTGCAGCCTCAACCTCCTGGGCTCAAGTGATCCGCCCACTTCAGCCTCCTGAGTAGCTGGGATGAAAGGTGTGTACTAACCACTCCCAGCTAATATTTCTATTTTTTGTAGAGATGACGTTTTGCCATGTTGCCCAGGCTTTTCTCGAACTCCTGAGCTCAAGCTGTTTGCCTACCTCGGCCTCCCAAAGTGCTGAAATTATAGGTGTGAGCCACTGTGCCTGGCCATATCTTTCTTTTTGATTTTGTTACTTTTGTATCTTTATTTTTTAATTGATGCATAATAATTATACATATTAATGGGGTACACCTGATATTTTGATAAATGCATACAACGTGTAATGATGAAATTGAAGTAAATAGTATGTCCATCACTTCAAACATTCATCATTTCTTTGTGTTGGGAACATTTCAGATCTTTTCTCCTAGGTAGTTTTCTTTTTGTTTTCTTTTTTCAGACAGGGTCTCACTTTGTTGCCCAGGCTGGAGTACAGTGGCATGATCTTGGCTCACGACAACCTCCACCTCCCAGGTTCATGCGATTCTCCTGCCTCAGCCTCCCGAGTAGCTGGGATTATAGGCGTGTACCACCACACCCAGCTAATTTTTGTATTTTTAGAAGAGATGTGGTTTCACCATGTTGGCCAGGCTGGTCTCACACTCCTGGCCTCAAGTCATCCACCTACCTCAGCTTCCCAAAGTGCTGGAATTATAGGTGTGAGCCACTGCACCCTGCCTCTCCTAGGTATTTTGAAATATACAATAAATTATTTTTAACTGTTGTCACCCTACTGTGCTATCTAACAGAAGTTATTCCTTCAACATACCTGTATGGTTGTACCCATTAATTGACCTCTTTTTATCTTTACTTCCCCTCGACCCTTCCCAGGCTCTGATAGCCATCATTCTGCCCTTACCTCTGTGAGATAAACTTATTTAGCTCCTACATATGAGTGAGGACATTCAGATATATCTTTATCTTTAAATTTGAAATTCTGTTAAAATACATAAAGCACATAGCATAGATTCTAAAATATGTTTTGTTGTGGAGAGGCACTTTGCTGGTTGGAACTAAGGTTTGGCAACGCTTTTAAGCTTGTGTTTTTACACCCCACTGGTTTGTATTACTCTGGTGCGGGGATTGCAGACTTTTTCTGTAAAGGGTCAGATAGCAGATAGGCTTTGCAGGCCATATGGTCTCTGTTACAGCTACTCAGCTTTGCCATTGTTATGTGAAATCAACTGAAGACTGTATGTAAACAAATGGGCATATCCATGTTCCATAAAACTTCTTTTTTTGTTTTAAATGAAGTCTCACTCTGTTTCCCAGGCTAGAGTGTAGTGGTGTGATCTGGGCTCACTACAACTTCCACCCACTGGGTTCAAGCGATTCTTGTGTCTCAGCCTCCCAAGTAGCTGGGATTACAGGCACCCACCACCATTCCTGGCTAATTTTTGTATTTTTAGTAGAGACAGGGTTTTGCCATGTTGGCCAGGCTGGTTTTGAACTCCTGACCTCAAGTGATCCACATGCCTCAGCCTCCCAAAGTGCTGGAATTACAGGCGTGAGCCACCACACCCAGCCCATAAAACTTTATTTATTTTATTTTTATGTTTTTCCTTGAATGGTTTCACTTTTGTCAAAAACTTTATTTATAAAAACAGGTGGCTGGGCCTGGTGGCTCATGCCTGTAATCCCAGCACTTTGGGAGGCCGAGGTAAGTGGATCACCTGAGGTCAGGAGTTCGAGACCAGCCTGGCCAACATGGTGAAACCCCGTCTCTACTAAAAAAATACATATATAAAAATTAGCCGGGCATGGTGGCAGGTGCCTGTGGTCCCAGCTACTCGGGAGGCTGAGGCGGGAGAATCACTTGAACCTGAGAAGCGGAGGTTGCAGGGAGCCGAGATCGTGTCATTGCACTCTAGCCTAGTCAGGAAGAGCGAAACTCTGTCTCAAAAACAAAACAAAATAAACAAAACAGGTAGTGGGTAGGATTTGGCCTGTGGGCCATTGTTTGCCATTGCCTGCTTTAGTGTATATGCTTTGGTTTCTTCTATACTATTATTTAAGAATGGATTTTATTTTTACAATTACATATACTTCATGTTTATTGAAGTGTATGTAAAATGTATATTTATTATAAATCAATACTCGCACTATGAAATCTGAGTAATCTCCATGTGGGGCTTAGTGTCCTGGGGAGTTGTGAAGCCTCACAAGGTTGTGGAGCCTCCGTAGATACAAACCTGCTGTTCGTCATGTGCTAACCGCATCTGGGAAGAGAGAGAGCCTGCTGCCTTCACCTCTTGTTCTAGTTCGCTTTTATTTGCCGAGAGGGTCAAACTGTTCCTCTAATTTGATAGGGGTAATGCGGCTTATTCTCTTTGAAGGGTCATGAATTTCTTTGGCAAGTTTGTGATGACAAAAGAGATATCTAGAATATTGCCATTGGGAAAATCCAAGCAAATTGCCATCTTTTATGTATGTTTAAAATTTTTTTTGATAGGGGAGATGCCTCAAGTTGACCATTTGGTGTTCGTGGTGCATGGCATTGGACCTGTGTGTGACTTACGCTTTAGGAGCATTATTGAGTGTGGTAAGTGTTGGGCATATTGTATTTCATGGGATGATCTGAGAACTAATAGAAGGGCTTTGGAGTATTCGTTTTTAGGATAGTTCCCAGCTGTGTACTACTTGCTGAGGGGGCTGTAAGAGGAGATTTAAATGGTCAGTGGGAAATACTAATTTGTACTTGATTTGCTCTTGTGACACATGTGACTCATAAAATCCCAGACTCTGAGGAATTAGAAGGGATCTTGCTGACAGCCTTTGCCTGAGCACCTGCAGCAGCTAGGACCACCTCTGCATTGAAGGGATTTATAGTCAGTGAGTTGGGAGAAGTTGTTTAATGGAAACGTGAATCTGCCTGGTTGACTTAAATTTTTGAAGTTTTATTTTTATGTCCATATAATAATAGTTGGTATTTATTGAATATTTGGTATATGCCAAGTATCTTGGATATCTTGTCATTTGACCCTCACAAATAAACCTTTGGGGTATAGGCACTGTCACTGTTACCGCCACTACTGTGACTAATGAGGAACTGAGGCCCAGGGCAGTGGGGGTTGGGAGTGAAGAGGTAGGTAGGGGTGGGGGTGAGTGAAACTCTCCGATCTCACAGTCAGTAGGGCCTGGAACCTGGAGCTGGCAGTGTGATTCCAGAGCCTTTCCCCAAGGTGCCGTGCTGCCTCCTCCCAGCAGTGGTGGTTGAACTGATTCATCCCAAGCATCTATTCCTCTGCAGTGATGGAAAGTTGAAAAGAGCTTCCCAAAAGTTACTTATTCCTTTCTTTTTAAAAAATTTTACTAATTCTCTTATCCTCATTTTTTTCTTAAAAAAATGTATCTTTATGTTATTAAAAATACTGGCATGTTTGAAGTAACTGCTGACTAGCTATCAAGCTAGGAGAATTTAATTTATTTTCTTTGTTTTTTTTTTTTTGAAGTGGATGATTTTAGGGTGGTTTCTCTCAAATTGCTGCAGACACATTTCAAGAAATCTTTAGATGACGGGAAAATAAGCAGAGTGGAGTTTCTTCCAGTTCATTGGCATAGTTCTTTGGGTGGGGACGCCACAGGTGTTGACAGGTTTGTGGATTTTGATAACTTGTTTTTCAAATTAGTCAAATTTAAATTTAAAATTTAAACCATAATATGAAATAGTTTATTGTAGCTTCAATCAGTGTTTTTTAAAATTGTGTACTTCTAACATGATTAAATATTGGCTGTAAAGTTTGCACACTACTTTTCTCTCTGTGTGTGTGCATTCCTCTTGTAAATATTTAAGAGAATCTAAGAAATTTTAGCTGGTTTTAAAATACAATTTTAATCTGTAGCGGTTTAGACAGGGGGCTGTCCTTTATATAGTAAGATGCCCAATGGCCTTTCCACCCAACCAAAAATGTCTCCAGAAATTGCCAGATATGCCCTGGAGGGTAAAAATCACCCCTGACTGAGAACCAGATTCAGAATGTTGTTTCTCATTGGAGATGCTCTTGTCGGGACAATTCTTTGCTGTCACAGTGCAGACCACTTAACTTCCTTAGTGTAAAGACCACTCAGTACTAGCAGTGCTCACCAGGTGCTGTGACAATTAAAAATACTCTGCTCAATTTTGAATGCTCCCAACTGAGAATCATAAATACAGGTCATAGTTATGCTGGCACCTGTCTAGATTTTAGTGAACGCCGTAATGTTTCAGGGTACATAGTTTAATAAAACTATTTCTACAACAGCATTTTATCTATGTTAGGCCCTATTGTAAGGGTGTTTTCTTTGTGTGTATTCCTAAATTTCATTTTGGTCATTCTCAAATTTGGAAAGATTTTTCATTCCATGTAGCCCTGTTTTTTCTGTTTGATATTCTCTTTAGTCCTTTTGACCCACAAGTTTTGTCAGGTGTCCAGATTTGCAGTTAACTGGAAGAAAAATGGAGGAGTAATCTTCCCTCTTTAAAAATAAAATAGAAATCTTTGCATATGACTTATATAGCAGCTGACTCTTCAGAGAATCCCACAATTCATAGCATAGTTATAGGCACAAATAGCTTAAAAAAAAAAAAAAGAGAAATTATTTTTGAGACATCTCACTCTCACCCAGGCTCTGGAGCACACTGGCATGATCATGGCTCACTGTAGTCTTGTCCTCCTGGGCTCAAGTGGTCCTCCCACCTCAGTCTCCTAAGTAGCTGGGACTACAGGCACAAGCCGCCTTGCCTGGCTAATTTTTAAATTTTTTGTAGAGATGGGGTCTCACTGTGTTGCTCAAGCTGGTCTTGATCTCCTGAGCTCAAGCGATCCTCCTGCCCTAGCCTCTCAAAGTGCTAGGATTACAGGCATGAGCCACCACATATGGCAGCACACATTTTTTTGGCTTTATCTTTATATTTTTAATTTTTTTTCGAGGTGGAGTCTCGCTCTGTCGCCCAGGCTGGAGTGTGGTGGCACAATCTCGGCTCACTACAACCTCCACCTCCTGGGTTCAAGCGATACTCATTCTTCAGCCTCCCAAACAGCTGGGTCTACAGGTGCGTGCTACGACATGTGGCTAACTTTTGATTACAAAAAAATTTTTTTTTGAGATGGAATCTTGCTCTGTTGCCCAGACTGGAGTGCAGTGGTATAGTCTCGGCTCACTGCAACCTCTGTCTTTAAGGTTCAAGCAATTCTCCTGCCTCACCCTCCTGAGTAGCTGGGATTACAGGTGTACACCACCACACTTGGCTAATTTGTGTATTTTTAGTAAAGACGGGGTTTCGCCATGTTGGCTTGGTTGGTTTTGAACTCCTGACCTCAAGTGATCCACCCATCTTGGCCTCCCAAAGTGCTGGGATTGCAGATGTGAGCCACTGCATCTGGCCTATCTTGATTTATTTATAATGACTGTCTACAGAAAGAACTCAATATTTAGTCTGTGGGGTTTTCTTAGTGCATTTTCAGGAGTCAAAAATCTAAACTTTAAAAAATCTGTAAATTTAAGGTAGATGCCGACTGAATGTGCTGTATTTTTCTTTTTAAACAGGAATATTAAGAAAATCACTTTGCCAAGTATTGGTCGATTTCGTCACTTTACCAATGAAACTTTGCTAGATATTTTATTTTATAACAGCCCCACCTACTGTCAGACAATTGTGGAAAAAGTAGGAATGGAGATAAACCGTCTGCATGCACTCTTTATGAGTCGGAACCCAGACTTCAAAGGAGGTGTCTCTGTTGCTGGTCACAGTTTAGGTAAAACTGTCAAATATTCACATTTTAAATACAATTTTTGTTGAGTTATAACTGCTTTCAATATAGGTGATATTGTTAGTGCAAAATTAAGAATTACAGATTTTAAGTTTCAGAAAGGGTAGAAATGAATGCTTTGAGTTTAGATTCTGCCTTTTCTATATTCATCTCTAGTATTACCTAGGGAATGCTACGTATTTTAATTTATTCTGCTGTTTGATAAAATAAAATTATTAATTATCAGGTCTTGAGTAACATGTAACTTCTGTATGACTTTTGACTATAGACATTGAAAAAAGAGTTTAGTGTTATAAAAGCGCCTACTACATTATAAGGCAAAATGTTGCTTTTTCTTAGGTTCTTTAATCTTGTTTGACATCCTGTCTAATCAAAAAGATTTGAATTTATCAAAGTGCCCTGGACCTCTTGCTGTTGCTAATGGAGTTGTGAAGCAGCTACATTTTCAGGAAAAGCAGGTATGTCTGTACATGGCCAATTAACATTTTGATTTAGAGTCTATGGAGCTGAACAGTTTTCAAAAGTCTGAACTGTTTCCTGAAACATTTGTTTGTTTGTTTGTTTGTTTGTTTGTTTGTTTTAACGAAGCCTTGCTTGGTTGCTTGGGCTAGTCTTGAGTTCCCTCCTGGCCTCAAGCGATCCTCCTGCCTTGGCCTCCCAAAGTGCTGGGATCAATAACTCTTCAGAGAATCCCCAAATTCGGAGTACAGTTATAGGCCCAAATAAAATAGCTGCCGTGTCCAGCCCTGAAACTGGTTTTACATATTAAAGTACACCGAGGTTTAGAAATGGAATGGAATCATATAGCTCATTATTTGAGTTTCTCACTCTTCTTTATGGATTATAAATTTAAATATGAAAGTTTATGATTTTTTAAAATGTAAATGATAGGAAATGGAGACATGAGTGATTTATTAAATTTATATACTTTTCAGAATATTCAAATTTTTTTTTTTGAGGCAGAGTTTCGCTCTTGTCACTCAGGCTAGAGTGCAATGGTGTCTCAGCTCACTGCAACCTCTGCCTGTCAGGTTCAAGCGATTCTCCTGCCTCAGCCTCCCAAGTAGCTGGGATTACAGGTGCCTGCCACCACGCCTGGCTAATTTTTGTGTTTTTGGTAGAGACGGGGTTTCACCATGTTGGCCAGGCTGGTCTTCAACTCCTGACCTCAGGTGATGTGCCTGTCTCAGCCTCCCAGAGTGCTGGGATTACAGGCGTGAGCCACTGGGCCTGGCCAGAACATTCAAACTTTGAATGGCAAAGTACTGTACCTAAAATTATGATTTGTCTATAGAGCAAAATTGTTTCAGATTTTTCGTAGATAAGGAGTTGTTATATGGGAGTTTTTCTGAGCTTCTAATTTTTTCATACTTTTTTTTAAAGTTACCTGAAGAGCCAAAGCTGACTTTGGATGAGTCATGTGACCTTGATGTTGAAAATGAAGAAGTCCTAACTTTGCAAGAAACTCTGGAAGCACTTAGCCTCTCTGAATACTTTAGCACTTTTGAAAAGGAAAAGATTGATATGGAATCTCTGGTACTGATCATAGTTTGCTTCACTTCGTTTGAAATTGTTTTTCTTGTGTATAGATTGAAAATTAAGAATAAACACTTTTGTATCAAAATATATTCAGAGTAGACAAAGACTGAAATGGTTTAAAAAATTGAAAAACACAGAAGATTATTTTTTATAATCTGAAAGGCTTTTCTGAGTATGATGCAAAATCCAGAAGCCATCAAAGAAAAAAATTGTGTAACAGTAGACACCATAAACAACATCTAAAGGCCAATGATACATTTGCAACACACATTATAGGCAGAGGGCTTACTTCATTAATATTCAAAGCTTCTACAAATCAGTTACAAAAGACCATCACATCAGTGTGATACGTAAATAGGCAAAGAATATAAATGTGATTTGCAGAAAAGGAAATAGCAAATGGTTTCTTAGCATGTGAAAACTCATAAGAGAAATGGAAATTGAAAGTACAATGGGATTTTTTTTTTAACTTACCAGTTTGAAAAAATAGGAAGTTTGATAATACGCTGTGTGGCCAGGATGAAGGGAAGTAGGCATTGTGATATATTGTTGTTCAGACTCTAAATTGGTACAGATTCTTTGGGGGGCAGTTTGGCAATATCTTTAAGAATATAAAAATTACCCTTTGCTTCATCAATTTCATTGCCAGGAATATTTCCTATAGAGAAATATTCACGCAAGAATATCTACAAGGATACTCACAGCAGTGTTTGCAATATAACAGAACATTAGAGACACCATTGGTGTTGAGGAGTAGTGTGCTAGTGAAATCATTTATGGTACATCCACATAATGGAGTACACTACAGCTGTTGAATGAATGAAGCAGTGTCAGAGATACCTGTCTCTGAGATACATTTACATGAAGAGAGCAAAGTTCAGTACTGTCTGCATAGTAGACCACACACACAGAAAAAAACATGTAGGGGTACTATGCATACATAAGACATCTCTTCAAAGAGCGAATTTCCACAGTTGCTGCAGAAAGGAGAATTGTATGGTTGGGACAGCAGTGGAAGGAAGATATTTCATCGTATGCTTGACTATATATAGCTTTGGAATTTTGTATAACATGTATTTTCTGTTAATTAATAGAATGATTTAGGTGTGGAGGCCTAAGATTTTATAACCTAAACCAGTGCATGATTTAAATACGAAATAATTAACTTTTAAAAAGTTGAGTGGTTCTTAGATTGCTTTAGATGATGTGGTTTCTTTATAATTTTCATATTCTCATTTCAGTTCTGTCACTAGATTGATTAATGTGCTTGTCTGTTTCCTTTTAAAGCTTATGTGTACAGTTGATGACCTGAAGGAAATGGGGATACCCCTTGGACCCAGAAAGAAGATAGCTAACTTTGTAGAACATAAAGCAGCCAAACTGGTAAAGTTCACCTCTGACTCAAGCAAAACTAAAACTTGTGGTGTGACCAGCTTGTTTATATTGTAGAAAATTTTGATACTGCTATGGTTAGGTAAGCTAGTTTGCTCCCTACCTAGGGCACAGTAAGGGAGCTGATGGAAACCCAGACTTAGGAGTCAGTCAGAGTTGGGCTTAAGTCCACATTAGGCTAAGTGACCAGCCGGGTTTTCCTGGGACTAAGTTCCTAGGATGAAGGGCTTTCCGTTTTAAAATGGATATTTAAGGTTTTCCTAGTGCAAAAGCTGGTTAAGTTCTGACAAATAAATTCTCAGCTCAACCATTCATTAACTGCATATTAATGAGCAATTTTTATTTGGTTTTATTTGTTTGTTTATTTTGAGATGGGATCTTGCTGTGTTTCCCACTGCTGGTCTCAAACTTCTGGGCTCCAGCTATCCTCCCGCCTCAGCCTTCTGAGCATGAGTGATTTTCTTAATTTTTCTCATCCTTTGTTTTCTTCATTTCTAAAATGGAAGTAATAATACCCTCCTCATAGGGTTGGAGTAAGGATGAAATAATGCATGCAAAGCTTAGCGCCAAGTAATAGCTTACTTTCTTCCCAGTCCTTATCATCTAAAGAGATGAGGCAAAACATACACACTAAAGTCTCATTAAACACTAAACAGCAAAAATTTTTAACAATACAAAACAAGGCAACAACTAAAAAGCATTTAAAACTAGAACAACTGGAAAAATATACTTGTTTTATTAATTTTAATTTATTGATCAAATTAATTTTACAGAGGTTTTCTAATTAGAAAAATTAGATGACAGGGTGGCTGTCTTGTTTTTATTGTTGTTAACACGCTCTTTGATGATCCTTCCATCTTTTGAATTTCTATGGTTCTGTTATTTTACTACCTATTTGGAACTTAACCTACGTCGTTTCTTTATATGGAAAATGACTATAAAGTCATAGGAGTGATTTTTTTTTTTTTTTTTTAGTTAGCTTAAGGAATTGAGTCTTTCAGCATTGTATTGAATAGCTACCTCTTTTAAGTCAGGCACTGTGTTCAATTCTTGGGAGCCGGAGATTAACCAAGACTGTGCTATCTAGTTAGGGGGAGCGTGTTGAGCTCAAACGACAACATACCAGCCCCATAATAGCGTGCTGTGTGTTCTGTCCTGAGGCAGATGAGAGGTGGCGGTTCTGGCTTGTTGAAACAAGCATGGGGTTGGCGAAAGAAGACTTCCCCAAGGTGATGGTGCTTGAGCTTGAAGGAGGGGTAAGATTAGGGGAGATGGCCTTCTGGAAGCTGGCATGTTGTTTTCCTGTAGCATCAGGGAAGCTGGAAACTGGGAAGGGCAGAGGGTTCCAAAGGTCCAAATGGCAGGTGTGAGGGCTTGGATTTTGTCTTGTAAGGGAGTGGTTCTCAAACATGTTCTTATGGCCGTGAAAGTCATGATGTTTTTAAACAAACATTACAAAATACTGACCTGCTTGTTCTATCACAAGTTATGATTTAGCACCAAATCATCTGTGTAGTCTAAATTTTAATTTTAACTTTTGGGTTGTAGAGAGTTTACTTGGTCACAGTGCACAGATGAAGTTGGAAAGGTGTGAAGTGGAGGTGGCTGCAATCTTGTACAGTAGTAATTGTAATTGTACCATGACTGAAAGAGAGATGATAGGGTATAAGGTAGGAGGTGGAGAGGAAGGGAGCAACTCAAAAGACGTTTTAGACATAGACAAGCAGTATTTGATTAAGTGCTGAGAAAGGTTATTAGTTAAGAGGTATCTTTCGTGTCATTTTTCTTGTATGTTGAATTGTTCTGTAATTCCAGTTTACAAAGAGCTTTTCATCTCATGTGAGCCTCACAGCATCCCTGTGAGTAGATTCCCAGGCATCTGTCTCTGATGAGCCAAGTAGTCAAACTGAGACTAGGACTCAAGCGTGTCAGTGTTGTTCCTGTATACAGGCTGCATGCTCCATACATAAAAATGCTTGTCTCTGTGTATACATGTTTATACATCAGTGAAGCAAAGCCGGTAAAAAAAAAAAAAAAAAAAAACAAAAACAAGAAATGAGAAGCTTTGTATTCAGGCCCTATACCATGTTCTTAATTTATTCTGTAATGAAAGGGAAAAAAGTAGAAAAGGATTCTATAGTTCTTGAAGAATTTGTAGGAGACTGGTTTATGGACTGCAGTTGCTTAGATATATAAATTATGGCATTTATAAGAATGTTTTGAAATGAGCAAAAATCTATAGAGTGACATTGTTTTTTAAATTAAAAGGTAATTGCCTTTGGATGAACCATGAAACTTTCTCAGCTGAGTTGCCATTGATTGCTTTACAGATAACAAGGTGCTACTAGATAAATACAAAAGTAATATGGTATGTCCTGTTGATTTACTGTAACTGAAATAATGGGACCAAAATTAGTGATTATAATATAATAAGGAGATCAAATATTTGTGATATTTGTGACTGTGTACTTTTTTTTCTTTTTAAAGCATCTTAGTAATTTTCATTTGAAAAGGAATTGTTTCTAGTGTTGGGAATATTGATAATCAAGTATGTATATATTGGTTCAGTGTTTTTTTTTTTTTTTGAGAGGGAGTCTCGCTTTGTCTCCCAGGCTGGAGTGCAGTGGCATGATCTTGGCTCACTGCAACCTCTGCCTCCCAGGTTCAAGTGATTCTCCTGATTCAGCCTCCCAACTAGCTGGGATTATAGGCACCTGCCACCATGCCCAGCTAATTTTTGTATTTTTAGTAAAGGTGGAGTTTCACCATGTTGGCCAGGCTGGTCTCAAACTCCTGACCTCAGGTGATCCACCTGCCTTGGCCTCCCAAAGTGCTGGGATTATAGGAGTGAGCCACCACGCCCACCTATGTTGGTTCACTTTTAAACACTGTTGGTTCACAGTTTAAAAATTATTGCGAAATTTTGAACAAAACAACTCTTGGCAACAGGACAGTTTCTGATTTCCTCAGACAGCTCTCAGCAATTTAGAATGTTTTATGAATTTAACGGGAGGCACTCCTGAGTGAGAAAGCACTCAGAAGTGAGAAACCCTGAAAATGTTCCTTATTTCGGATTTTAGGCTTAATTTTGTATTGCCTCCAAAGGGCAGAGATAACCTAGCCTTCTAAAACACTAATGGAGGAAACAGTTACAAGCTCGCTAAGAGTTTTCTTTTTTATAGATTACCTTTTCAATTAACCAGTTAGACTTACTTTCCTGATTTCCTGGTGTTTGGAATTCAATAGTAGATAAATCATTTTGGCCAGCTGTGTTGTTTAGGCACTGTTAATAGCTGTTTAAACAGAGACTAACACTCAGTCATTCACAGCCTAACTTGTGTTATTGGGAAGTAAACAACTCCCCCTCCCACCCAACTGTTTAAATTTCTCCTGTGTTACTGTTGCTGCTGTATTCAGGGCAAATTACAAACCAGTGTGAATGACTTTTCTCTCATTATAGAGATAACACCTTTTTTTTTTTTGTCCTGCTCTGTCGCTCAGGCTGGAATGCAGTGGTGGATCTTGGCTCACTGCAACCTCCGCCTCCCAGTTTCAAGCAAGTCTCTTGCCTCAGTCTCCCGAGTAGCTGGGATTACAGGTGCATGCCACCATGCCCGGGTAACTTTTTTGTATTTTTAGTAGAGACGGGGTTTTGCCATGTTGGTCAGGCTGGTCTCAAATTCCTGACCTCAAATGATCCACCCGCCTCAGCCTCCCAAAGTGCTAGGATTACAGGCATGAGGCACTGCGCCCAGCTGAGATAACACCTTTTATGTAGATACCCCAAAGCTTTTGTTCATTTATGGAAGCGCATAGATCTTTTAAAAAATTATTTATTATTTTTTGAGACAGGGTCTCACACTGTCACTCATGCTGGAGTGCAATGGCGCACACATGGCTCGCTGCAACCTCCACCTTCTGGGTTCAAGCAATCCTCCCACCTCATCCTCCTGAGTAGCTGGGACTTCAGGCATGCACCACGTGCCCAGCTAATTTTTCTGTAATTTTTTAGAGATGGCGTCTTGCCATATTGCTCAGGTTGGTCTTGAACCCCTGAGCTCAAGTGATCCACCCACCTCAGCCTCCCAAAGTGCTGGGATTACAGGCATGAGCCACTGTGCTGAAATGCCTAAATTGTAAGTGTGCAGTAGGGTAAGTTTTCACGATTGCATGCACTTGCATCATCACTGCCTAAAACAAGAAATGAACATTTCTGTGTTCATTTCTATGTTTTGTGTTCATTTCTATTTCATGAGAGAGCTCAGGTAGCTCCCTCATGCTTCTTTCTAGTTAACTCCTCCCACCACAGAACCGCTCTTCTGATTTCCTTCAACATGGAATAGTTTGCCTATTTAAAAAATTCATATAAGTAGAATGAACAGTATGTATTCTTTTATACTTGGTTTCTTTTACTTAAAGTAATATTTTTGAGATTTGTCTAATGAGAACCAATAGTTATACTTAGTTGTAACTGTTTTGCTATATTTTCTTTGTTTCTTAATTATTTTTCTTAAGAATTTTCAACTATAGACATCATGACATTTGTTCCCTAAATATTTAGTATGCATTTCTAAAAAGGACATGTAAAAATTTTTTTCAATTAAACTTTTTTTTTTTTGAGACAGGTCTCTCTCTGTTGCCCAGGGTGGAGTGCGGTGGCACGATCACAGGTCACTGCAGCCTTGACCTTCTTGGCTGAAGTGATCCTCCCACCCTAGCCTCTTGAGTAGCTGGGACCACCGGTCTCCATTACCAGACCTGGCTAATTTTTAATTTTTTCTAGAGATGGAGGTCTCACTATGTTGCTCAAGTTGGTCTTGAACTCCTGGCCTCAAACTATCTTTCCCCCTTGGTCTCCCAAAATGCTGAGATTACGGGGTGAGCCACTGTGCCTGGCCTGTACATTTTTTTTTTTAATCAGCTGAAGCAAAGGCTGCAGGTAATGAAAAGGACATTTTAAAAAGTAATCACAATGTTGTTACTATTCCTGAGAAGTTGCTAATCATTCCTTAATACTGAGATAGCATGTTTTGTAATGATAGCTGAGAGCTGAACCTTTCCTCATGATTATGTTATTAAATTTTGGTATTTTACAGAAAAAAGCAGCATCAGAAAAGAAGGCAGTGGCTGCCACTTCTGCAAAAGAACAAGAGCAAAGTACCCAGAAGACTAAAGACATGGCTTCCCTCCCCTCAGAATCTAATGAGCCAAAGAGGAAACTTCCAGTTGGTGCTTGCGTGTCTTCGGTGTGTGTGAATTATGAATCTTTTGAAGTTGGTGCCGGACAGGTAAGTTTACGTATTGACTAGGACTACATAGTTCATGTTGAAATCATACATCTTTATCGTGTGGCTTGGCTTTAAGTTCTTTAAATATTTATTTAACATTTATTTGGGATGTGGAGAAAACTGATTTTTCTCTTAGTGAAAATTTTTTTCTTCTTCAACAGTGCTCAAAATAAGGGATTAAATGCATACAGAACGTGTTGTCTGACTTTTGAAATTGTCTCTATTTCAGTTTTCCCACCACTCGTACTTTTATAGCATCAGTCTGTTATGGCCACTAACAACACAAGTGGCCATAGTTAAAAAATTATGTTCAGAATATACTTCAGTTTCTATGAGAGCAACTTGGCTGTATTGACTCAACTTATGTTTCCTAGTACTCATAATTCTTCCCTTGGGGAAAAAGTCTTATAAAAATTGACCAATGCTGCATTTAGTAATATGCTTTAACATACTTATATCACAGTGGCTTTTAGGATTATTAAAATCCTTTTAGACAGTGTTACTGTCAGGATATTTACAGTTGAGTATGTAAAGATGCATTTCTATAAGTGAGTTCATGAAGGTACAAAATGAAATTGGATGTTTTATTTGTATTAACAGTTAAGTTTTAGAGGAATATATTCTTATTTAAGTAAATATTCCTTTGCAACTTCATTTTCTTTTCTTTTTTTCTTTTTTAGAGACAGAGGCTTGCTCTGTTGCGCAGGCTGGAGTGCAGTGATGTGTTCATAGACCATTGTAACCTCAAAACAAGGTTTTGGGGTTTGGGTTTAAGGGACACCTCCTACCTCAGCCTCCCAGGTAGCTGGGACTGTAGCCATGCACCGCCACACCCAGCTAATTTTTTCATTTTTTGTAGAGACAGTCTTACTGTGTTGCTCAGGTTAGCCTCGAACTGGCCTCAAGCAATCCTCCTGCCTTGGCTTCCCAAAGTGCCGGGATTATAGGCATGAACTACTGCATCGGGCCTACGACTGCATTTTTAATGACTGCTGTAATCAGTAATGACTAATTCCACTGTTTGGAGAGATAATGACTTATTCTTATTTCCTTATCATTGAAGGTATTAGTTTCTTAAGGCACCATAACAAAGTTCCACAACCTGGGTGGCCTTAAACAGTAGAAAATTGTTGCCATACAGTTCTGCAGAGCAGAGTAGATAGGGTGGTGGCAGGACCATTTTCTCTCTGCAACTTGGAGGGGAATCCTTTCGTGTTTCTTCCAAGCTGCTGGGGATTTGCTGGCCATCTTTCGCAGTTCTAGGTTTACAGATGCATCCCTCCAGGCTTCGTTTTTATGTCATATTCTCCTTATCTCTTAATATCATCTTCCTTCTGTGAGTGTCTGGCTGTGTGGCCAAATTTCCCTTTTTTATGTATCAGTCAGATTAGGGCCACCACAGTGATCTCATTTTAACTTGATTACCTTTTTAAATACCCTATTTCCAAATAAAGTCACATTATGAGGTATTGGGGGTTAGGACTTCAACATAAATGTTTTGTGGGGACACAGTTCAACCCATCATATTTAACATATAGGCAATTTCTACTTTTTACTCTTTTAAGTTGTCTAGTGATGAATATTTTAAAGCCAGTTTTCTGTGCACATTCTTTATTATTTCTTCCAGTTAAGTTGGTAGACATAGAATAGCTGGGCCAAAGGATGAAAACAGTCCCTTCCCTGGGGAACACATCAATCTGGATTCTCACTGGCACTTTAGAAGGTTGCCTGTTTCCTCTGTCCGTTGCCAGTACTGGTATTATCATTTTCCTTTAAAAATATGTAGTAGTTTCACTTTGACAACTTGATTCTAAAGAATTAGTTTTTTGTGTGTATTTTCGTGCAATTTTTTTTTCTTTCTTGTTAGTGCTTCTTACTTTCTTTTTAGTATTTCATTTACGTTTCTGATAACCCCATAGGGAAAATGGTATCACACTGTATTTCTTTGAGCACTAGTGAGGTTATTTTCTCATATGTTTTTTAGACATTTTTCTTTTGTGAAGTGTTGAATTTACCTGTTTTTCTATTTGTTTTCTTTTTTTCTTTACGGACATTTACAAAATATTTACATATTAAAGTTATTAGCTCCTTGTCATGTATGTTATAAATATTTCTTCCAGTTTGTAATTGTTCTTTAACTTTCTTTTTCTTCTTTTTGTTTGCTGGAACAAAACCGTTGAATTTGCAAATATAAGGGCAAGCCTAGGAATGTGAAGTCTAGACTTTGTTAGAAGGGACAGCTTAGTGTAGTAGAAAGAGAATTGGATTTGGAATTAGAAGTCCCACATCTAAATCCGCACTCCACCATTCACTGGCTCTGTGTTCTTGGGTAAGTCGTGTCACATATTTGAGCTTCACCATAGGCACGATGGTTCTTGCCTTGCCTTGCCTCCCTCTTTCTGTGTACCTCTGTTGAACACTTGGATTATGCCATTCATTGTGCTTCACTCTCAAGATACTGAAGTAAAAAGACACATTTCCTGCTACTGAGAACCAAATGAAAGAGCTTTGCAAATTGTACAGTGCTATTCAGATAACTGTGTTTTCTCTTGGAGAGGCTACATGTAAGCTACTCAAAATGTGCTCTTTCAGGACAAATCATTTTCTGATGGAAAGAAACTTAACTGGAGAGGATGATAGTTATAATAATAACAGAAGTAACGCTCACTGAGTGCTTAAGCTGTGCCAAGCTCTGTGCTAACCACTTTATGTGGATTAGGTTATTTATTTTTCAATCACATGTGAGCTTGGCATTGTTATAATCCCCATTTTATAAATCAGGAAACTGAGGTGGAGTAGAGAGAGGTTAAGAAACTTGCCCAAGGTCACACAGTGAATGAAACCATGATTCAGACCCAGGCAGTTTGAGTTTAGAAGTCTAAAGTTTTAACCATATTTATAACCCTAATAAATATAGTAATTCTTATAGACTATTATGCTGTGCTAGACAATAAGTAAAAGTATAGCCAGAGGATATAATAGTCTATAAAGATTTTAAAGATAACCTTTTAGTACTTTTTTTTTTTTTGAGATGGAGTCTTGTTCAGTCACCTAGGCTGGAGGGCAGTGGCGTGATCTTGGCTCACTGCAACCTCCGCCTCCCAGGTTCAAGCGATTCTCCTGCCTTAGCCTCCTGAGTAGCTCGGACTACAGGTGCATGCCACCACACCTGACTAATTGTTCTATATTTTTAGTAGAGACAGGGTTTCACTGTGTTAGCCAGGATGGTCTCCATCTCCTGATCTCGTGATCTGCCCACCTCGGCCTCCCAAAGTGCTGGGATTACAGGCATGAGCCACCACGCCCGGCCTGAAAATTCAAAAGAATTTTCTACTATGTAACATTGGAACAATCATCTTTTATTGTTATTTGATTCTTTCCAGGTTTCTGTTGCTTACAACTCATTAGATTTTGAACCAGAGATATTCTTTGCCTTGGGGTCTCCAATTGCTATGTTTCTCACTATTCGAGGAGTTGATAGGATAGATGAGAATTACAGCCTTCCTACCTGTAAAGGGTTCTTCAATATTTATCATCCGGTGAGTAATTGAATTTACTTTCTTTTTTAAAATCTTTTTTTCTTTTTTTAACATTTTTTACTTTTTTATAGAGATGGGGTCTTACTATGTTGACCACGCTGGTCTCAAACTCCTGGCCTCAAGTGATCCTTCCATCTCAGCCTTCCAAATTGCTAGGATTATAGGCATGAACCACTGTGCCTGGCCTTTTACTTTCTTTTTTGAAGAAGAAGATGAAGAAGCTGTCCTCTTTATCCTAATAAATTCTCATATTCTTATTTCTTGGGAATTAATACCTATCTTGATTTTATAAGATTCAGCTCTGTGTTCTAAGAGGTATAGTCTGACACTTTCCAATAAACTTACTTATCAAAAACCTTTGTTCAGGGAAATAATTCTTTTGCTTTGCTTGCAAAGTAATCTTACACACAAACTGGAAAATCTTTTCATAAGTGTCAGTATTTGAATAAGGTGTGGAGAAAAATAAAAATCTCTGGTTTGCCATGTATCCATTTTCTTACCCAGTGAAGGCATATAACTCAAAACAGCTTTCATAAATTTCTTTTATTTATTCATAAATTCTTCTATTTATAGCTTGATCCAGTGGCATATAGATTAGAACCTATGATTGTTCCAGATTTGGACCTAAAAGCTGTTCTCATTCCACATCACAAAGGCAGAAAAAGACTTCATTTAGGTAAAAAGCAAATACTATAAAAACTTTTTTTCCTGTCATTTGTAATCTGTAATGAATTATGAAAATTTTGACACTAAATCGTCTCTGAGAGAATTAATATTATTTAAGTGCCTACTATGTTCAGAACTTTTAAACTAAGAATTTGGAAGAGCTTTAACAAAGTTACAAATGAATTCTTTCTCTTTGATGGCATTCTAATTGTCGAGGTAATTAGGAGTAGGGAGAAGTTGGTAATAAGGCAATAAGATGCATAATTAGATTTTGATAGAGTTTGGTTATAAGTTTTGGAATTAGGAAGAAGAACAGTTTTTAAAGTAATGACCAGACCATCAAGAAAGAAACTTGATGTTATCTAAGTGAGCTGTTATTTTCTTGCTAACTAGACACACTTTTCTAGTGGAAAAAATTCATTAAACATAATGGATTGGTGATTCCAAGTAGAATTAGGTTTCTCTCCTTCCTGTTAATGGTGTATATTAACCCTACATTTAATAGTTTGGCTGGAAGGGATGGGAGGGGTAGAAGAGAAGGAAAAGGGATCGTGCACTCTTATGTGAAAGTGTGTTTTTTGTTTTGCTAACATGCTTTTTAAAAATACTGAACTCTTTTTTAGTTAAAATAAGATGTGTGTTTGATAACTTAGAGACCTTGAATTCACACGTGATTATTAGACAATAGTAGAAAAAGTGAAGGAGCAGGGGTTTCTTCATTTCTAATTTGGAGTTTAAATTGTGGTTTTATCAGAATGTTTAATTCTCCACTTGAACCTGGGAGGCGAAGGTAGCAGTGAGCTGAGATCATGCTGCTGCACTCCAGTCTCCGCGAGACTGCGTCTCAAAAAAAAAAAAAAAAAAAAAAAAAGGAATCTTAAATTCCCAAAACCACTTCCTGTTTACGGATTAGAAAAACAGTGATTTTTAAATCTCGTAGGCCTCTTTTTATTTTTATTTGTTATTTAAAATAGAGACAGAGTCTCACTATGTTGCCCAGGCTGGTCTTGAACTCCAGATCTCAAATGATTCTTCCATCTTGGCCTCCCAAAGTTTTGGGATTACTAGCGTGAGCTACTGTGTCTGACCCCCGTGTTTAAACTTACAGTAATAAAAAGGGGGGAAAAAAAAGCATAACAATGTGCTTACTTTTTTTTTTTTTGAGTCGGAGTTTTGCTGTGTTGCCCAGGATGGACTGCAGTGGCGTGATCTCGGCTCACTGCAAGCTCCGCCTCCCGGGTTCACGCCATTCTCTTGCCTCAGCCTCCCGAGTAGCTGGGACTACAGGCGCCCGCCACTATGCCCTAATTTTTTGTATTTGTAGTAGAGACGGGGTTTCACCGTGTTAGCCAGGATGGTGTCGATCTCCTGACGTCATGATCCGCCCGCCTCGGCCTCCCAAAGTGCTGGGATTACAGGCGTGAGGCACCACGCCTGGCCGAATGTGCTTACATTTTTATGGTATTTGAACTTCTTTTATTTGGAAAGAGGAAATTTATAGATTTTGGCTGGATCAGGTTTAGTCATTAAAAACAAAAAAAACCAAAAAACAGAATAAGACTCTTCATGACATTTTAACATGTTGGTTCTTGGCTGAGGCACTCCATATATTTGACATTTAAAAGAGGAAGAAGCAGTCTTAACCTGTCTGAGAAGAGTGTTAACTTGTAATTTTTGTGAGGCAGAAGTTTACCCAGTGACTAATTAACTTGTTGTGTCATCTTAATCTCTTTAGAATTGAAAGAAAGTCTCTCTCGTATGGGATCTGATTTGAAGCAGGGTTTTATTAGCTCTCTCAAAAGTGCTTGGCAGACATTAAATGAGTTTGCCCGTGCTCATACCTCTTCAACCCAGTTGCAAGAAGAATTGGAGAAGGTGGCCAATCAGATCAAAGAAGAAGAAGAAAAGCAAGTAGTTGAAGGTAAATTTGACATTTGAGGCATTTTCTAATACAAATGTTTTATATGAACATAATACTTAAAAGTTATATGATGATGCGTTTCCTTTCTAGACTTTTTGGTTAAATTATAGAAGCCCTTTAAAGGAAAATCTGTGAAGATAAACTGTACTGTCAATTGCATTACTTCAAAACCCATGGCATCTTTTTTTAGTGGGTTTTTATCTGATAGTTACTGAACTTTTCCCTCTGCAATTTAAAAATTATATTGAGATTCTTAAGGCCAGAGTGGAATATCTGAGTTGAGAACTCAATTTGTTTTAGTGTTTGCATTTTAAAGACTCACTCTGAGAAGTTTTTTTCCTGATACTGTTGTTTAACTAGACTTGTTGTTTAACTAGACTTTAACTACTGTTGTTTAAGAGACCTGACATGCAATGTGAAGGTCATTGTGCTATGATGTTTTTTGACTTTTTCAGATTCTAATCCTATTTCCTTTCTTTCTACAATGCTTTGTCACCCCTTATCTTCACAACTTCTCTCAGCTTGTTGGCTCTTTCTCCTCTCTCTCGGGTAACCAGCCCCTCTTCCCCTGGCTCTTTGGAGAACTGGGAGTGAGCCTGGTAGTTCCTCAGATTGCTACCTGCGTCAAGCAGTATTCTCATTGAGCCCAGAAAGTCAGCTAAAGTCAAAGGATAATGATTAAGTGATTGACTTTGATATTGAAATGGTTTAAATTCTAGCAGAAAAGGTTGTTGAAAGTCCAGATTTTTCCAAGGATGAGGACTACTTAGGAAAGGTTGGAATGCTAAATGGAGGCCGCCGAATTGACTACGTTCTCCAAGAAAAACCAATAGAGAGTTTTAATGAATATCTTTTCGCTCTTCAGAGTCACTTATGCTATTGGTAAGTGTTCTTCAATTTGGTAACATTTGAGTGGGCTTTTGGTGCTACCACGTGCAGCAGTTTTAGTTTTAGTGAGATTCTTTTACTGATACTATGTGCTATGAATATTCATTTGAACTCCTATATATTCAGAATCATTATTTTTCCCCTTTAGTTACCCACAAGATGGCAGTATGTCATCTGCTTTTGATCAAAGACCCTTGGTTCTTGCACAGTTTTTGTGGGAATGCCTTTCACAGTGGGAGTGGTAGGGACTTTGAAATCAGTCATTCTTTCCTGTATCCCTGTCACCAAGGAGAATTGCAACACAGCTGTTTAGGAGCTAATCAGTATCCATCTGGTTTTTAAGGACAGCCCTGAGATTACACTGCTTTGTTTATTACACTGAGATTACATTGCTATCATTTGCCCTTCTTAGATAGAGTTGAATAGAATAGAACCTGCATTTTCCACCATTGTGCGTAGAAGTTAATTTCTACTAATTGTCTCTTAAGTAAATATGCTTTTCCTTTTCATAGGGAATCTGAAGATACTGCTCTGTTATTACTTAAAGAAATTTATCGAACAATGAACATTAGTCCAGAACAGCCCCAGCATTGATCAAACTTCAGTTTTACTGTGTGAGTTTATTCCTTATTGAATGTATAAATTCTGAATGTTTGCATTCTCAAATGTGTTGTGTGGAGTTGATGTTGACTGATTTTGCTTTTTTCTGTTACCTCTGAGTTTTCGTTGTCGTTTTTAAAAATTTACAATAGAGACATTAAGGAAGAAAATTGGTTTGTAATGTACACTTCTGATTTATTACAGTCTTCTTTCTAAATTTACATAGAATTTGAGTTCATTTATTTTTAGTTTCTTTTTAAAATAGATTCCGAAGAATATCAGTTAGGAATTCTTTTGGCTGCAGGTTCACAGAACCCAGTTTACAATACATTAAACAAATAGAGGTTTATTTTTATTCTGTAACAAGAAGGGTTCCTCTGTTGAATGACTTTGCTAGACACCTAGAGTGCTCGCATCTTCCCACCTGAATGTTGGCTCTTGCTGCCTCATAGTTACAAGATGCCCCCATAGTTGCAGATACCATGCCTGTATTCACAATATGAATAAGAGGGAAGAGGGGAGAGGGTGGTACTCCTCACATCTGTCGCTCTCTTAATTAGGGAAGCAGAAGCTTGTCCAAAAGTTTACTCATACCTATTGACTAGGCCTGTGTCTAATGTCCAATATCTCCAGTCTGTGTGAAAGATTGTAGAAGTGATATTTTGAGCATTCCCAATCTTTATAGAGGGAAAGAATAGAGAAGGAGGTTAAGTCTGTGATGAGTCAGCCGACCTGCAACTCAGCCACACTCTGTATTCCTAACTGTCCTCCTGAGACACCAGATACCTGTTTTTCTTCACTAGATTATGCATCACTTTTAAAAATTACTAATGTGTTTTTTACGTAGTTAGAAATTTTAAAGCCTTTGAAAGAATCAGATACAAAATGATGAGCTCTAAATTACTGAAATCAAAGGAAGTTCCTGCCATTTTTGGTTTTCTAATCGTAAGTGGTAGATGAACATTCCTTCAGCCTCATCTTCTGCCTCCTCGTTTTAGAGAGGTAGCTACTTTTAGTAGGGTTTCCTTAGAGAAATTTTTTGGCTCCATTTCCAAAATTAAACTTGTAACAGAGTAAAAGAGAACTAAAGTGTAGGCCAGGCATGGTGTCTCACACCTCTAATCCCAGCACTTTGGAAGGCTAAGGCGCAGAGATCACCTGAGGTCAGGAGTTTGAGACCAGTCTGGCCGACATAGTGAAACCCCGTCTCTACTAAAAATACAAAAATTAGCCGGGTGTGGTGGCGGGTGCCTGTAGTTGGGAAATGCAAAGCCAGAAGTGAAAGATTGCTCTCCCATAACTCACCCCCAACCTCCCTGCCTGAGGCAACCAGTGTTCCAAGTTTTGTGTATCCTTCCAGATATCTGTTAACATATCACATACACTTTTAAGTTTTTCTTTCTTAAAAGACAAAAGAGACTGGGCGTGGTGGCTCATACCTGTGATCCCAGCACTTTGGGAGGCTGAGGCAGGTGGATTACTTGAGGTTAGGAGTTCAAGACTAGCCTGGCTAACATGGTGAAACCCTGTCTCTACTAAAAATACAAAAATTAGCCGGGTGTGGTAGTGGGCGCCTGTAATCCCAGCAATTCAGGAGGCTGAGGCAGGAGAATCGCTTGAACCCAGGAGGTGGAGGTTGCAGTGAGCTGAGATTGCGCCACTGTACTCCGGCCTGGATGACAGAGAGTCTGTCTCAAAAAAAAGACAAATGATAGCAAAATTGACACACCGTTATTACCTTTGTATCTTTGAGATTGTCCCATATCTATCCATCCATCCATTCATCCATCTGTCCGCCCATCCGTCCATTCATCCATCTGTCTAGTATCTGTTGAGCACCTTACTTAAGTGCCAGGTGCTATTTTAGGTATTGGGCTTCACAGCAGTGGACCAAAGCCTCTGCCCTCAAGGACCTTTTTTCCTCTAATGGAAGGCAGACAGCACGTGGACAATTGAAATGTACCACATGGTAAAGATTGAGCAGCTGGACAAGGAGGAGAGGAATTCATTTGGGATGGAAGCAAGTTGTTATTGTATATAAGATGGCAAGGGACCCCCTTCACGGGCAAAGTATCATTTGAGCAAGTGAGCCAGGTGGGTATCTGGAGGAAGAAGACCATTTCAGGTGGAGAGAAAAATCTGGATCAGACCATGAGAGTGACCTTGTTCTTTTTATGTATTCTGTTGACTATTGCACCATAATTTGCTTAACCAGTCCCTACTCATGGGCATTTCAGTTATTCTAATCTTTTATTAGTATGAACAGTACTACAGTGATACATGGTATTTTAATAGTTGCATTTCATTCCATTTTATAGTTCTCGTATTAAAATACTTAATTTTACCCCATTGTTGGGGTGTTAGGTGATTTTCCAAATTTTCTTCATTATAAATAACTCTGATATGTAGTTTTACACACTTTTTGCCCATCTCTGTTTGCTTTGGATACATTCTTAGAAGTAGTGTTCTTATTTCTGAGAATATTGCACATTTTTAAAAGATTTTTGGCCGGGCGCGGTGGCTCATGCCTGTAATCCCAGCTTGAGTGGCCGAGGCAGGCGGATCACTTGAGGTCTGGAGTTTGAGACCAGCCTGGCTGACACAGTGAAACCCCGTCTCTACTAAAAATACAAAAAAATTAGCCAGGTGTGATCTCACCTACTTGGGAGGCTGAGGCAGGAGGATCACTTAAAACCCGGGAGGTGGAGGTTGCAGTGAGCTGATTTTGCGCCACTGCACTCCAGCCTGGGCAACAGTGTAAGATTCTGTCTCAAAAAAAAGAAAAGCTTTTTGATCCCTATGTTTTGCTAAATTGCATTCCAGAAAAGTTGCTCAGTTTTCATATTTACCATCAGTATGTAAAGGCCAGTATTCTTGCACTCTTGGAAACAGTGGGTGTTACTGATTTTTTTTTTTAAATATATATATTTTTTGAGATGAAGTCTCACTGTCGCCCGGGTTGGAGTGCAGTGGCGCATCTCGGCTGACTGCAAGCTCCGCCTCCTGGGTTCGTGCCATTCTCCTGCCTCAGCCTCCGGAGTAGCTGGGACTACAGGCGCCTGCCACCACGCCTGGCTAATTTTTTGCATTTTTTTAGTAGAGACGGGGTGTCACCATGTTAACCAGGATGGTCTTGATCTCCTGACCTCGTCATCAGCCTGCCTTGGCCTCCCAAAGTGCTGGGATTACAGGCATGAGCGCCCGGCCGGTATTACTGATTTAAAAATTTTTTTTGCCAATTTGGTAGCCAGAAATTGTTATAATACCATTTTTACTTACATTTCTATTACTAGTGAAGTTGAGCTCTTCGGGTGTATCTTAACTGGCTGATTATGTTTCTTTTGTCAGTTGCCTGTTCTTGACCTATTTGCATTTTCTTGGAGGTGTGGGGTAGGGTCCTTTTCTTTCTTATGGATTTATAAATATATTTAAGGATATCAGCCTTTGTCATTGGAAATATTTTTTCCCAGTTTGAAATTAGCCTTTTAGTTTTCCTTATACTTTGGATTTTTTTGGCGGGAGTTGAGGGGAGCACGTTTTAAAAACACGTAGCCCTACGCCGGTCAAGATGTCTCATGCCTGTAATCCCAGCATTTTGGCAGGCCGAGGTGGATGGATCACCAGAGGTCAGGAGGTTGAGACCAGCCTGGCCAATATAGAGAACCCCAGCCTCTATTAAAAATACAAAAATTAGATGAGTGTGGTGGTGGGCACCTCTAATCCCAGCTACTTGGGACGCTGAGGCAGGATAATTGCTTGAACCCAGGAGGCAAAAGTTGCAGTGACCCAAGATTGTGCCACTACACTCCCACCTAGATGACAGAGCGAGACGCGTCTCAAAACAACAACAACAACAGCAGCAACAACACCATAGCTCAGTCTTTTATGATTAATTAGTTTTTAGATTTTTACATTTATTTTCTTTTAGTTCTTTTTTTTTCTTTCCCATTTGGCTTTGTAATTTAGAAGAGTAAGGTGTGGAAAGCAATTTAACTTTTTTCTTACATAATCATGTCTGTCTGTAACATATATTGAATAATGTACCCTTTTGTCATTGGTTTGATGTTTTTATCATATGCCAAATATTTTGGTGTTGTTTGACATTTTAATTAATATTTGTTTCCTAGGCTTTCTCATCTCTTCTAGCGATTTATTTGTCTATGGTACTTCATTGATTTCAAGTCATACATTTTCCACATTTTAACATCTTTAAATTTGTAATGCATCTTAAAATCAGCTGCTGGGGCTGGTGCAGTGTCTCATACCCGTAATCCCAGCACTGTGGGAGGATTACTTGAGCCCAGGAGTTTGAGACCAGCCTGGGCAACATAGTGAAACCTCATCTCTTTAAAAAAAAAAAAAAAAAAAAAGAAGAAAATTTAAGTCAGCTGTTGTCTTAACGGAAGCTGAGTTCTTTGTGAGAAGCCATGCATTTTCTTCTGCTGGTTACTGGGGGAAGGGTTTTACCAACCTGCCTCTGCTTAAGCTAATTTCTCTGCTTGAGATTTTTTAGGACTATGCTGATAGTGTGAATTCAGCACCCAAAATTTGCAGGGATTATCAGTTCAGATATCGGAGGTTTTATTCCCATTTTCCATTGTTAAGGAAGAGGGGTGCAGGCCTCTTTGCCATCCCTTATGCATGTAGTTGCTTGCTTTTATCCCGCACTGAGACTATAGATGTTTGGTACCCCCACTTTTTGTGAGGGCTTTTCCTTTGAGACTCCCTTTCTGGGCATCTTTTTATGGTACATAACAGTGAAGTGTCACAATCGATGGTGTCTTAGATTTGGTGAAATATGGTGTTTTAATAATTGTAATTTTATGCATAATATCTGGCAGTAGAAGTCCTCAGTATACCATAGTCTTTGCAGTTATCCCGAATGAAGTTGGAAATAATTTAAGTTCCCCTGACGCTCTCTCCCCCAACAAAACAAAGCAAAACAAACAAAACCAAAAGAATAAGTCTAGGATTTTGCCATCACCTTTTATGAAAAACTCAGTAAGAACCTTCTATTTCACATATGATTCGTTCACTGTAATTGTTTTCTTTATTTCTTCCTATACTTGGCTGTAAAATTTAGGCAAGAATTTAAGTTTCTAATACTATACTAGTATCATAAGATAATCCATTTAAAATGTTAACAGTCATTCTATACATGGTTCATTCAAGCTTAGAGCAGTTTTGCTGAATGGTTGTTTTATGTTTATGTCCTTTTAGTCCTTTTTAGGATTGTTCTTTGAAAAGCCTCAAATTGGCCAGGCGTGGTGGCTTACACTGTAATCATAGCACTTTGGAGACTGAGGCAGGCAGATTGCTTGAGTTCAGGAGTTTGAGATCAGCTGAGCAACATAGCAACACCTCGTCTCTACTAAAAGTAAAAAAAAAGAAAAATCACTGGGGGCATGATGGTGTGCACTTGTAGTCCCAGCAACTTGGGAGGCTGAGGTGAGAGGATTGTTGGAGTTCGGGAGATTGAGGCTGCAGTGAGCTGTGATCACACCACTGCACTCCAGCCTGGATTGTAGAGTGAGACCCTGTCTCAAAAATAAATAATTAAATAAAAACGAAAAAGCCTCAAGTTAACATGGCAAATAACTAATATTATTTTTCAATAATATTTTATTTTAGCTGGGTGCCGTGGCTCACGCCTGTAATCCCAGCACTTTTGGAAGCCGAGGCTGGCGGATCACGAGGTCAGGAGTTTGAGACCAGCCTGGCCAACATGGTGAAACCTTGTCTCTACTAAAAATACAAAAATTAGCCAGGCATGGTAGCATGCGCCTGTAAGTCCCAGCTACTTGGGAGGCTGAGGCAGGAGAATATTTTGAACCCAGGAGGCGGAGGGTGCAGTGATACGAGATCGCGCCGTTGCACTTCAGCCTGGGCGACAGGGTGAGACTCTGTCTCAAAGAAGAAAAATAAAATAAAATACTTTATTTTAATTTTTTGAGAAGGGGTCTCACTCTGTCACCCATCTTGGAATGCAGTGGCGTGATCTTGGCTCACTGCAACCTCTGCCTCCTGGGCTCAAGTGATCCTCCTAACTCAGCGCCTCGAGAGGCTGGGACCACAGGTATGTGCCACAAGGCCTGGCTAATTTTTTTATTTTTTGGTAGAGATGGGGTTTCCCCAAGTTGCCCAGAAACTTCTGAGCTGAGATGATCCCCTTGCCTTGGGAGATGATTCACTTGCCTTGGCCTGCCGCAGTGCTGGGATTACAGGAATGAGCCACTAACTTTACAGTTATGGCCATAACTAACTTTAAATTGTGGCTTTTACTCTCTGTACTGGCTTTGCTATGAAGATTATCATGCTGGTTAATCTTACTGTTTCCTGGGCACTCTTGTCCCTTTGGAAGGCCTGTCTGAGGACTTGCTCACAGGCTGTGCTCTTTGGAGGCGGTTTGCAGTGTTTGTCAGTAAAGTTGAGCACTGGTGGATTGTCTGTTCTTTTTTTTTTTTTTGAGATGGAGTCTTGGTCTGTCCCCAAGGGTGGGGTGCAGTGGCGTGATCTTGGCTCACTGCAAGCTCCGCCTCCCGGGTTCACACCATTCTCCTACCTCAGCCTCCCAAGTAGCTGGGACTACAGGCGCCCACCACCATGCCCAGGTAATTTTTTGTATTTTTAGTAGAGATGGGGTTTCACCGTGTTAGCCAGGATGATCTCAATCTCCTGACTTTGTGATCTGCCTGCCTCGGCCTCCCAAAGTGGTGGGATTACAGGCCTGAACCACTTCACCTGGCCAATTGTCCGTTCTTTTACTTAAGAAAAGACAACGGTGCATTATATTTGACTGTAAATTTGTAGAGTTCACTGATGTTTTTGTTTTTGTTTTTTTTTTCTCTTTTTAAGACTTTCTTGTCTGCACAGAAAATCCCAGTACAACTTCCATTGCTGAGAAAATCCTCAGAGGACGTTCCCACTTTGCTCCTGTGATGGATGACAGAAGAGCGATTCATCAACAATTGCTCAGCCACAATCCTCGGATATAGGGATTCAAAAGACAGTACACAGAACTAAGACAGTGAAAAAAATCAGTACCACATTTGGACAGTATCGGTGAGAAAACGTAATTATAAAAATGATGCCATGAAAAATTTCATAGATCAGTTTAGTTGTATAGTTGTCAAAGTTATATGTGATATCAATGAAGAAATATTTGTAGCATGTAAACGGTTATTTCTGTTTCTTAAGAAGTATTGTTAGTGGGCTATTAAACTTGGATTTTTCTTTTTATTAATGCAGTATTTTTTTTTTAATTCAAGTACGAACTTGTTGAGAAACTATAGTAATATGATTTTTAAGAGATTTATGTTCTACTTTAAATGTGAATTGTACTTCTGAGCTGCCTTAATGCAAGATCATTTATATTTGTTAAGAGGAAATAATCAAGATCACTCATATCCCAACTGAATCTGAGGTTTTATAAATCTCTCAAACTATTGCTGAGAGCCTGATTGTGGAAGGAAGTGAGATGCACCTTATTTTCCAGAAGTCTTGTGAAGCGCTCTCCTAGCACGTCCATTTCCAGGAGGAGAAGCGAGCAGATGAGAGGTTTTCCATTTTGTCATCCAAGGTAGCTGTGCAATTGCCTTGTTGCTGAAGTTCCAATAATGTGAAAACCAAAGTAGAGGTTTTTTTTTTTCTTCTTCTTTTTGCTTTGTATTAATTTCACTTATACCAAAGTGTTTGAAAATATAAAATGTATTGCTTCTGGGCTATATAAGGCTACTTCATGACAAGACTGCTTTGTAATATTTCATTTTGTTTTACTATAAATTCAAATTATCTAAATATTTTCCTAATACTACATGGGAATGCTGATTTTCTTCTTTTGTTACGTAGTGGAAACATTTTGCATTGTTTACATAGTTCTCATGGAACATGGAAATTTTTGAAAGTGATATATGATACACATTTTTTGTGTATATATTCTAATTAGTGTGAATAAAGCAGTGACATTAATGCATTTTTTTAAGCAGCAAATTTCTGTATTTCTCTTGTCTTCCTTAAAAGTATCTTGATGAACTCAGTGTTTATTCCCTTTGTATTGTGAGTATCTGCTTATATGGTCAATACATAGCATTAGCATTGGCTCCTAATGGTAGAGTTAGAACAGCAAAATTTTAAGAACTGTAATTGACTCTGGACAACATAGATTTCAGTCACCTCATTCTACAGCTGAGGCCAGGACACTAAATGCCTTTCCCAGGCTGGGTAGTGGCAGATCTGGGATAGAATATGGTTTTGTTGATTCCCTTTCAGCCTTCATTTCTCTCAGGACTACTACTTTTTAATTAATTTTCACTTAACTTCCCAATACTGATGAAATAAAGAAAAGAGAGGGTTATTTATATATATTTCAATAAAATCCAGTTTGATTTTTCAATTTACATCTGGTTTTGTTTGTGTCATTCAGCCTGTCTTCTGAGTAATGGGCAGAGAAGGACCAGGGTTCGTAGAAGAAGCATATGGCAACTAAGTGGCAGCAGTCTTGCCCTTTCCTTTCAATACTTGAGGAAACAGAAAATAGAATTTTTGGGTGATTGTGCGTGTGGATACATACATACATACATACAGATATACATATGTATGTATGTATTACTATTCAATCTCTTAAAAAACAAAAAACAGTAGGTTCCCTGAGGGCAGAGTCTATGAACATATTGTTTACTGTTGTAACCACCTTGCAGGATTTCAGTCTATAAATTAGGTAAGAGTCCAGTTGCTGAGTGAAACTTGACCTCTGCCTCTTCCTCAGGAGCAGCTCATCCCCTGACAACCTCCCCTTCCAGCCCCTAATCTGGTTTAATGCCCTCCTTTTCCCCAGATAAAGAAAGTCATGTCTCTAGTTATTCCAGAAGTGTTTCATGTGTAGAGTTTGGCACAAAAATTAAAAAGCACCAGCATCTGAAATCAAAGGTGAAAGAGTCGTCACAGTACTGATGAAGACACCCAGGCCTCGTCTGCTAGTTAACGTGCTGTATGATAAGAGGAACCTGCTTTCCAAGTCTGCTGGACATGAGTGCTTCTTGAATCCAACCAGACAAGCATGTTTTTTCAAAACCACAGTATAAGACAAGGAAACTGCACAGATTCGAGTGATTTTTGAGGTAAGTATGTTATTGGAAAGGTGTGATCTATATAGAACCTTGAACATGAAAAGGAGGAGATGCTGCTATCTTGGCAGGGATGATCATGTATTTGAAATAGTAACTCACAGCATTTGGTCTCATGATAAGAGTACTGAAGATTATCCCAGAAAACCTAGGATGATACTGGTATTTATAGTACCATTGTTTCAGGTTTTTATGACTTGAGGCATCTAACTATCTTAATGCTGTACTTTAGTGTTTACCAAGCAGCTTTCTGGTGGAAACTTGAACTGCAGACACTGAGTGTTTTGGTTTTCCTCCAAGTTATAGTTCTCATTGTAACTTAATAAGTTGGCATTCCGGCTTAGTTTGAGTCGGTTTCCCAGGGCTGGGTCCTCAGAGGAGAGTGGTTAGAATTCAGTTCGTCTATGAGCTGGGGTGCTGACATTGTGTTCCTGCTGTTGACTGTCTCCCTGCGGTGCACAGGATGGACTGTCAGCTAACCTGTCTTCATGACATTTCTGTAATACTTCCCAGGGGGTTATCAGTCTTTTCCTGGTATTTCACCTCCTAATTGAGCTTACCAAAACTTAATAGCATACTAAAGAGCTCTAGTGTCCACCTACTTTTATTTGTGTCCAAGCTCTATTTAGCAGTGAATCCTTGGGCAAGATCTTGCCCCCTAACCTCTCAGCAAAGTGTTTTTGTCTTGTTTTTGCTCAGTTTCCTTTCTCATTAAATTCCTCAACCTCATAGAAGAGTTGTGAGGATTAAACAAAAATATGAATAAAATACCTATTGTGGTGCTCAGCACACAGTGGGCACTCAGAATGTTAACTGATTATTACTACTGTTGTTCTTTTACCATGAGCACTTGAGCCCGGGAATGACCCAGGCCTTCATTTCAGGTCACCACCACTTCCAGTCCTCCCTAGGTAGAGCTTTGGCCAGGTTTCTTGTGGTTGAGCCCTGCCAGGGAGAGCACCGTAGAGTCTGCTCACAGAGGCCTCTCAGATATCTGCAGAGGTGTCAAGTGCGTAAGTCTGCAGGAGGCACAGTCATTGGAAAGGGGTGAGGAGCTGTGGAACAGGTGGGCTAGGTGGCATGTGGGGAGGTAATGCTTGCTTCCATGCAAGTCAGCGGGGCTCTTATATAACACTTTTGGATAACTTGTTTGCGCCCTGATTCTCTACTTTAAACTCATTTTGGTATAAGGATCAAGAAAACACTTTTTTTTTCCTTCCTAAATTCTGCCCTCTTTTCTCCCTGCTACCGTTTCCTGCTGTAAAACAGCAACTCTTGGCTGGATGCAGTGGCTCATGCCTATAATCCCAGCACTTTGGGAGGCCGAGGCAAGCAGATCATGAGATCAGGAGATCGAGACCATCCTGGTTAACATGGTGAAACCCCGTCTCTATTAAAAATACAAAAAATTAGCCGGGCATGGTGGTACGTGCCTGTAGTCGCAGCTACAGGAGGCTGAGGCAGGAGAATTGCTTGAACCCGGGAGGTGGAGGTTGTGGTGAGCCGAGATCTCGCCACTGTACTGCAGCCTGAGTGACAGAGCGAGACTCCATCTCAAAATAAGTAAATAAAAAATAAAACAGCAAGTCTTGCAGATTTCCCAAATGTATTGGTCCCACAGAACAATGAAAATAATGTCATGTTGTAACACCAGTGGGAGTTTGGGATATAATTCCGGCTTGTTGTTTAATACTTCTTTCAGCTTCAGATCAAGTGAAATGAGTTTCATATATGAAATTGTATGAAGACACATAAAACAGGCCAGCAGTTATTGAGGACACATCCATGAGATAGTGGGCAGTGCTACATATTTATTAGTGATTGTGCTGCCGTTCACGTTCATGGACTGGTGGGATTGGTGTAGTTGGGATAACCCACCATGTTTTTCTTTCATTTCTTGTATTAAAGAGTGGTTTTTAAAAGACCTTACTATGGAATTTTCACAAATACTCAAAAGTATAGAGAATGGTACAATGAATCCCCATGTGCCTTTTTCCCAGCTTCAGTGGTGGTGTCAGTGATACGGTTTGGCTCTGTATCCCCACCCAAATCTCATCTTGAATTGTTATCCCCATGTGTCAGGGGAGGGACCTGGTGGGAGGTGATTGGATCATGGGAGCTGTTTCCCCATGCTGTTCTCATGATAGGGAGTTCTCACAAGGTCTGATGGCTTTAAAAGTGGCAGTTTTCCCTGCACTCTCTCTCCTGCCACCTTGTGAAGAAGGTGTCTGCTTCCCGTTTGCCTTTCATCATAATTGTAAGTTTCCTGAGGTCTCCCCAGCCATGCAGAACTGTGAGTCAGTTGAACCTCTTTTGTTTATAAATTGCCCAGTCTCAGGTAGTACCTTGATAGCAGTGTGAAAACAGACGAATACAGTCAGGAACCTAAAAGACAGGTAAAGAGATGTGACCAGGTGAAGACAGAAAAAGGACAGTGCATTCCAGACCTGTGGAAAGACATGAGGTGGGAAAGAGTATCACAACTTGGGCAACTGAAGAAATTAAGTTGTTAACACAGAATGCAGAGAGAGCTATATGAATGCGTTGAGTGTGATTTTCATTAAACAATTTTTAAAGAAAGCATTTCTAGTGGTGCTTTTATTTTTGCAGCCACTTAATAACATTCACTCTTGTTGAAAGAAGCACAGTTTGGAATATTGGAAAGTGCTTGCTACCAGCTAAGGTGCATTATTCGCCTATGCCGCTCAACACCTGTGCCCAGCTGTTTCTTTGAGGCCAATTTGCTCCTCTTTTCAGGGTATATTTACTAGTCAGGAGTTGTAAAACTATTTTGAAAGCGCTTCTGACCCTTCCAGCAACTTCAAGTGAAGGAAGCTGTTGTAGTTCCCTGGCTGTTACCTCCTGGAAGAGAGCTGGGGAGGGAACTCGTGCGTTTTGGATGCTGACTGTGTCTTAGGTGCTGCACAAGCTCTAGCTCTTGTGTAATCTTTACAGAGGCGATTGAGGGCGTTGTCATCGTTGTTTTACCAGAGGAAAGAAGCAAGGCTCATAGAAGCTCGTCATCTTGCCCAAACCCACACAGTTAATGGCAAGCAGAATAAAGAAAGCGTGCATGTGCCTCCAACATAAAAATAAAGGGAAACCTCTACTATAGAAAGACGTATTTTCAAATACTTACAAACTGCCTGCCTCTTTTTGCAAACACTTAGGCAGTCAAAGCCCATTTTAATTTTTTTTTTTAAATGTGGGAGTAAAGACCTTGTGTTAATGAAGATTCCCAAATTGTTCTAAACAGGATAAAGGCCAGGCGTGGTGGCTCATGCTTGTAATCCCAACCCTTTGGGAGGCTGAGGTGGGAGGATCACTTGAGACTAGGAGTTTGAGACCAACATGGGCAACATAGCAAGACCTTGTCTTTACAAAAAATAAAAAACAAAATTTGCTGGATGTGGTGGCACATGACTAGTCCTAGCTAAGGAGGTCGAGGCTGCAGTGAGCTGTGATCGCGCCACTGCACTCCAGCTGTTTAATTAACAACAGGATCCAGATGTTTGTATAACTACCCTTTGAACTGAAAAGGGAGGAATACACGCAAGATGATCTATTTGTCTTCAAAAAAGAGTGGAAAGTGTTGACCTAGGCTGTGTGTCTACCGAGTTTCTTAGTGGTCACTGCCGGCCTTGTTTTCCTTGGATTGGCCCCTCCATCCTCCCTTCATTCTCTGGTTTTCCGTTAGCTGGGGACGATGCCCACGTACCACGACTGCAGTCCGACCGGAAACCTCTGCCCTTCTGGCTCATCCTTAAAAGTCTTCCCGGCTCCCCTGAACCATAGGAGAGAAGGAGCTGATTTCCTGTGTTCAGAATTCCCTGGCCTTCCCTGCCTTCCTCCAGCCTTTCTCCCAGCCGGACTTGCCTTTGCTCCCTCTGCGTGAACTAAGCTAGGTTATTCATTCCACTCTTTTGTCTCAAAGGACATTAAAGGGGAGGCAAACCCAGAGTTCCCAGAACAAGCTTATTAGAGTGCTTCTTCTCCCTTTCTTGGTATCTGCATCCACTTCTGCCATGCTGTCCTCAACCTTGCAGCCCCTTCCCCCGACAAAATGGGAACGGTGGAATTGCAGAGGGCACTCAGCACAGCTGGGCCACGTGAACATCTGTAAGCTGAGGAAAGGGTGTGAACGACGACTTTGCCCTCTGCTCCCTGGTTCTCATGGCAAGCCCTGGTACCCGAGAGAGGAGATTCCAGCAAGCAGCCAGTGACACAAGGACATGCCCTTGTTCAAAACGTGCAGACATCTTGTGAGGTGGTTTTGCTAGGGTGGGAAGTACACATTTGCTCAAGGACTTTGGATTTAGTGCTCTTTTTTAATCGCAATAAAAAACGATTGGAAAGCTTTTCCCTGTGGAAAAATTTAAACCTTCCCCTCAAATCATTATCTTGTGTCAGAACACTTACTTTAGTGTCTTTGATACCCATGATCTTTTTTACTAGATAGATTTTTTCTGGATAGCATCCAGAAATTCTTAGTTTGAAGCGTCCCTTTCCTTTCATTATCATTAGAACTTTGGCAGTGCCTTGAAGTCTACTTCCAGCTTGTTTTCTTCCATGTGAGTCTGTGAGAGAGAGACAGAGATTTTATTTCATTCATTCAGCGTCGGGGTGGCACCTCTCTTCAGAGCCTCAGATTTGGAATAGACAGTTGTAGTGGAGGGTTGAGATTTTTTTCTTGTTTTTTTTTTTTTTTTTTTTGGAGTGGGGTAGAGTCTCACTCTGTCACTGGAGTGCAGTGTTACAATGTTGTCTCACTGCAACCTACGCCTCCTGGACTCAAGTGATTCTCGTGCCTCAGCCTCATGAGTGCCTGGGACTACAGGCTCATGCCACCACACCCAGCTGCTTTTTTGCATGTTTAGTAGAGATGGGGTTTCACCATGTTGGCCAGGTTGGTCTTGAACTCCCGGCCTCAGGTGATCCACCCGCCTTGGCCTCCCAGCGTGCTGGGATTAGAGGCGTGAGCCACTGTGTCCAGCCAAGATTTTTTCTTGATGCTGTGTCTCATTTAACGCAGATACCTTTCAACTAACTTTTGTAAAAATTCGTTTTCTGATACCACTTTTCATTTTTTTTTTTTTTTTTTTTTTTTTGAGACGGAGTCTCGCTCTGTCTCCCGGGCTGGAGTGCAGTGGCCGGATCTCAGCTCACTGCAAGCTCCGCCTCCCGGGTTTACGCCATTCTCCTGCCTCAGCCTCCCAAGTAGCTGGGACTACAGGCGCCCGCCACCTCGCCCGGCTAGTTTTTTGTATTTTTTAGTAGAGACGGGGTTTCACCATGTTAGCCAGGATGGTCTCGATCTCCTGACCTCGTGATCCGCCCGTCTCGGCCTCCCAAAGTGCTGGGATTACAGGCTTGAGCCACCGCGCCCGGCCACCACTTTTCATTTTTGAACACATTTTAGAATCCAGCCAAATACTTCTACGTTTTTGCCCCTTTTCCAAATCAGTTTTGTCAACATCCGAATCTAGCATGACTGTGACCTTGGATGACTGTGTATGACTGTCTCCCTCTGCCATCACTTTTTATTGCCCGGGTCCTATGGAGTTTTACCCTCTATATAATCAGGGTAATTTTGTTAAGTGACAATAATAGTCTGTTAACCTCAACTGTTGTCAAATATAGTGAGTTTTGAATTGATTTTGAGACTCAATAAGAAAAAAATTAAGTCTTCTCCAGAAGAAACATGTTAAAATTAAGGTTTCAGAATCCCCGGGCATCTCTGTAGTCGAACATGTGCTGCTTATGTGTAAAGAATTAAATTCAGTCTGGTGACTGGGTTTTAGAGCCATATCTGTCACTGGTTTCTTTGGTGCTGAGAGAAGAACATCAACATTCTACTCTGTGGCATATCTGAGAGTTCTGGAAAGCATTCTTCAATTGCGGGAGGGATCATGGGGAGTCAACTGGAACTAAATTCCCACTTGCCAAGATCCAAAAAGAAATGAACATTTGAAAAGTTTTTATTTTATAGATGTTTACATTTGCATAGTATGAATCCCAACCAGCTTGAAAGTGGTCACTTTTTATGTTGACAGTTAAGTCTCCCGTATTTTTAGCTGTGGAAGAAACTGCTCTACAGATTTTCTTATGGTGAACTTTTAGCAACTGAAAAACATGAAAAGGGCATAAACAGACAATTCACTAGGGAAAAAAACCCAGTTAAAGAAGATGTTCATCCTCATTACTTATCTCAAACATATAAATTAAAATTTAAAAAGAAATGTCTTCTTTTTAACTGCTCATATTGGCAGATAAAAAGAGATGAACCCACAAGCTCATACATTGCTCGTGGAAATATCAGTGGGTGCTTCTTTTCTAGAAAATGACTTGGTATAATATGTATCAAGAGCCTTAAAATGATCTGTATCTTTTAGTCCAATAATTGAACTTTCAGAAATAGAGTCTTTTAAAAAAAATGGACAGGGCCAGGCACGGTGGCTCACACCTGTAATCTCAGCACTTTGGGAGGCCAAGGCGGGCGGATCACTTGAGGTCAGGAGTTTGAGACCAGCTTGACCAACATGGTGAAACCCTGTCTCTACTGAAAATACAAAAATTAGCTGGGCGTGGTGGCGCGTGCCTGTAATCCTAGCTACTTGGGAGGCTGAGGCAAAAGAATCGCTTGAACCTGGAAGGTGGACGTTGCAGTGAGCTGAGATCGCACCACTGTGCTCCAGCCTGGGTGACAGAGCGAGACTCCATCTCAAAAAAAAAAAAAAAAAAAAAAAGACAAAAATTTATATATGCTGGATTATTCTGGATTATTCATCATGGGAAGTTTATGGAGTGGAAACTTGGAAAAATGTTCAGAGTGGCTAAACAAAATAGGATGGTCAGTTTGGGAAGAAACTGGAGGACAGGAGGGAGGATGCCTTGAAATGTCACAAATTTGTAGTTTTGGTCACAGGTGTCTTATCAGACAATAAAAACCCGCGGACATGTCAGTGCAAATCTGTTTATTTCTGTAACTAGGAAAACAACTCAAATGAACGCTGTGATTGGCAGCTTGGCAGCACCATCTGTGTAAAGTCGACACAGCAGACAGAGGCAGAATGCTGCCTGAAATAACAGGGTGGTCACTTGTATGTAAACATCTCCATTCTGGGAGACCAGTGGATATGCAGACATGTATAGCTTGAACCGTGGCTGGAGTGCAGACTCAGGAATCCACCAACCAGTCCCAGGCAATCTGAGAAGGGAGGAGGTGTGATCACAGTGGTAGATAATGACAAAGCCAGAACTATGGTCCCAGTCTCCTGAGTCCAGGTCCATTCATGTCCACCTCGAGTCCAAAACTGATTAAGAGCTTCATACATCATGTTGACGTTTGTGGCACAGGAATGGGACAGGCACATTTTACAGGTAAGGAAACAGATTTTAAAAGCTGAGTGACTTGTTCGAGATCACAAAATGATTAAGTGGTAGAATTGTGGTCAGAGTAGAGAAGGCAAAAATTTAAAAATGAGATGAAGATCCAAAGTTTTACTTATTTTGTTTTTTCTCTCAAAATGAATTTTTTTCTCAAAATAATAAAATTATTTTGTTAATGTTCTCTCAAAGTTTGGAAAAAATCTCTGAGTGTGTTGATCAAGATTCTAGTGGATTTGGAAGGGAGAGGAATATGTGATTATCTAAAAAAGATGATCTCGGCTGGGCTCGGTGGCTTATGCTTGTAATCCCAGCACTTTGGGAGGCTGAGGTGGGAGGATTGTGTGAGCCCAAAAGTTTGAGACTAGCAGTACAGGGAAGCAATATAGGGAGTCCTCATCTCTACAGACATTTTTTTTGTTTTGTTTTCTTTTTTTTTTTTTTTTAGACGGAGTCTTGCCTGTTGTCCAGGTTGGAGTGCTGTGGTGCAATCTTGGCTCACTGCAAGCTCCACCTCTCGGTTTCACAGCATTCTCCTGCCTCAGCCTCCCGAGTAACTGGGAATACAGGCTCCTGCCACCATGCTCGGCTAATTTTTTATATTTTTAGTAGAGATGGGATTTCATCGTGTTAGCCAGGATGGTCTCAATCTCCTGACCTCGTGATCTGCCTTCCTTGGCCTAGGATTACAGGCGTGAGCCACCGCACCCGGCCACAAAATTTTTTTTTAATTAGCTGGGCATGGTGATATGTGTCTGGTCCCAGCTACTCAGGAGGCTGAGGTGGGAGGATTGCTTGGGCTTAGGAGGTCAAGGCTATAGTGAGCCATGATTGCGCCACCACACTCCCACCTGGGTGACAGAGCAAGACCCACTCTTAAAAAAAAAAGAACTTGTTCTTCCTTTGTGGATATGTCTCTCACAACATTCCAACCTTGCCTTTTTCTGTTTTTTCTGCCTTATCACTGTTGATAAAGTGTCACTGGGGGTCTGGGACAGCTGTTTTTTCACTGCAGTGGGCCTGGGACAGTTGTTTTTTCACTGCCGTGGGTTTTTGAGTGTGTGTGTGTATGTTAGATGGGAACTGGTTCTGTCGCCCAGGCTGGAGTACAGTGGTGTGATCATGGCTCACTGCAACCTCTGCCTCCTGGGGTCAAGTGATTCTTGTGCTTCAGCCTCCCAAGTAGCAGGGACTACAGGTGTGCACCATCACACCCGGCTAATTTTTATACTTTTAGTAGAGGTGGTGTTTCACCATGTTGCCCAGGCTGATCTGGAGCTCCTGACCTCAAGTGACCCACCCATGTAGGCCTCCCAAAGTGCTGGGATTACAGGTGTGAGCCACCATGTCCGGCCACACTGCAGTGCTTTTTATAAACATCTTGTTTTTTTCTCTCTGTTAGCTGGTGCTCCCTACCTGTCCAGCAGTCCTGACTTGGTGTTCTGTGTAGGTCCCACATTCACATTGAGGTACCATGTACCTGGTAAGGGTGGCTATATTATCTGATGTAAAATACAGAGCCTTTAACTTTAGAAGCTTGAGTCATAGATCTACAAGAACTTTAAAAGCATTTTTAGGCTGGGTGCTGCAGCTCGTGCCTGTAATCCTGGCACTTAGGAGGTTAAGGTGGGTGGATCACTTGAGTTTAGGAGTTTGAGACCAACCTGCACAACATAGTGAGACCCCGTCTCTATCAAAAAACAAAAAAATAGCTGAGCGTGGTAGTACATGCCTGGATCCTAGCTACTTGGGAGCTTAGGTGGGAGGATTGCTTGAGCCTGGGAGGTCAGGGCTGCAGTAAGCTGTGATCACAGAGCACTGCAGCCTGGCAAGACCCTGTCTCAGAAAAAAAAAAAAAAAAAAAAAAAAATTTTTAATGGTTACTAATTATTTCTTTTCTTGGATCATGCTTCTACTCTGCAGACGGCTTTCATGGACTTTACTTCATTTGACCTTCATGCTTATTGAGGGAAGAAGGCAGGACAGGGATGATGATCGCCATTATTTTATTTTCATTTTTTAAATTGGCAAATAAAAATTGTATGTATGTTCTACAACATGATGTTTTGAAATATGTATACATTGTGGGATGACCAAATCAAGCGAATTAACATACGCATCACCTCATGTACTTAGATGACCTTCATCTTCATAGAAGGGAGAGCTGAGGGTCCCAGAAGTGATGCAGCTTGTCCACAGTGACTCAGGCGTAAACGGTGAAGCTGGGACTTGGCTTATATCTTCCTACTCTGGGTCAAGGCCTTTTCTGTGGCACTGTTTTGCTTCTCTATGGAAATAGATTATTGGTAACTGATAGGCCATAAAATGAATGAATAGGAAATAGCTCTTGGCACTGTGTTGGATTAGAAAATTAGGAAAATGCAAAAAAGCATAAATGAAAAAATAAAAATCACATATATCCTCACCATTTTGCATTTTTCCTTATAAAAATTTGACCACATTATAATGTTTGGAACTTTTTTCCTTTATTAGATGGTGAATTTTTTTAAGGTTATTAAAAAAAATCTATTAAGAAGATACCGGTGAAGTAAAAATCCGGTTTTACTTAACCAACTCCTTATTATTTGATTTTTGGATTGTGTTCATGGCATGGTTTGGCTAAGTCTCATCTTGAATTGTAGTTCCCATAATTCCACGTCTCATCTTGAATTGTAGTTCCCAATTCAAGTCTGCCACCCAAGTCTCATCTTGAATTGTAGTTCCCATAATCCCCACATGTTGTGGGAGGGATCTGGTGGGAGGTAATTTAATAATGGGAGAGGTTACCCTCATGCTGTTCTAATGATAGTGAGTACTCCACAAGATCTGATGGTTTTATAAAGGGCTTTTCCCCCATTTGCTCAGCACTTCTCCTTGCTGCTGCCATGTGAAGAAGGATGTGTTTGCTTCCCCTTCTGCCATGATTGTAAGTTTCCTGAGGCCTCCCCAGCCATGCTAAACTGTGAGTCAATTACACCTCTTTCCTTTATAAATTATGCAGTCCTGGGTATGTCGTTATTGGCAGTGTGAGAATGGACTAATACAGTCCAGTTTTCTAATTTTATGTGTGTGTGTGTGTCTGCCTATATCTCTGTGTATGGATAGAAAGATAGATATGTAGATAGATTCACCTTTTGATTAACCTGTTTTCAGAGAAAGCTTTGTGAATATCTGACTTAGGTTTCAAATTCAGTTTACACTGCACAGGTAAGATTTCTCTGAGATCAAGTGAAATGGGAAGTTGCTAAGGAAATGAAATTTCCTTCACTTGACTCTGAGTCTTCGTTCACCCTCTTTGAAGGCTCATCACCCTTAAGATTTTGTTCCCTGAATGGCAGTGTTGGCATCCACCAAAACTCTATGATAAATTTAGAGTTAAACCTCAGCTACTTAGCTAGGTAGTAAAGTGACTTTTCTGTTATTCAACCAAAAATTAATTTTACTAAAGAACCCAATGAGAGAGAGAATGTGTGTGTGTGTGTGTGTGTGTGTGTGTTATGGAAAGTGTGAATTCTGGAAGGCATTCCATTGAACACAGTGGCCATTTAATACATTATTTCCCAGGGCTGTCGAGTCTGATTCAACTAGAAGGAGAGAGTTTACCAAAAGGCAGTAGTTTGTGTCTAAATCCTGGGTTGACCAGTGGATGCTATTTAAATGTGACTTGCACATATAGTTATGGAACATACAACTTTTCTGGAAAGGACTAATATTTTGGAAAGTTTTGAATTATCTAGTGTATGCCATGTATGTGATTTATATTATACTTATTTGTTTTCATTCAGATGCTTGTGTCTAGTATTTGATTTGATCGACATAGCTAGTATTAGCAATATTTTAAATCCTTTTTGCAGTATCGGTAGCATTTAATTTATTGTGGAATGAAATTTGCCCTTGAAGATGCCCCTTTACTTTCAGAAAATCTAATTATTAGCTATAGGTGTTATTTTCCCACAAACCTGGTTAGCTCCTCTAATTTATCTTCCTAAAGCTCTTACATCCAGATTATGCATATGAGAGGAGAAGAGAGAGATCAGAGTAGTCCATCCCATGTTTTGTCTTGCCAAGAAATCTTGTCTTCCAGATTGTGACTGTTTCCTTGTTGGCTTTTTTTCCCCCCATCCAATTTTTAGTACCCAGCTCACCACATTTTCAACTGTAATGACATGAGGGGGATTTGCACGTTCAGTAACGGTGGACTAGCTTATTGTACACCAGCCCTCCCACTGAAAACAACTACAAAATATAATGTATGTAAAAAATCTGTTTGAAGGTAGCAGAGCCTCCCAAGGAAGTGAGGACATGAGGGGCCACCATCTCAGAGAGAAAGGAAGCACAGCAAAATAAGTATGGCATTTGGTGCCACTTCTCCCCTTGAGATTCCTGCCAAAGCAGAAAGTGGCAAATGAGAGGCTGAGAAGGTGAGAGGAGAGCCTCTGGCACTCCTAGGATGGAGGAGACCAAAGCTGTATTTAGGGCACAACGAGGAGGCAGAGCTCTGGTATGTACCTGGGTCTATTTCTTCAGAAGGGAATGAGCCAGAAGTAGAGAAGCCCTCACAAAGACAAGCCCACGGTTAACTCAGCTTAATCATTGGTATTATTAGGGTGATCTACCCCTCTTTGAACTGACTTCCAGAAGCAAAACAGATGCTTTTGGGAGGAAGATAGTGTCACCCAGAGATTCAAATTACTTCTATGCCATACACAATGTCTAATATACATGACTGAAAACCAAAAGAAAAAAAAACACAGTAAAAACAGATCTACGGTAGATCCAGACATTGGAGGTATTAGACACAGACATTAAGGTAACTGATTAATATCAAGACATTAGATCCCAGTTTAGTGACTTCTAGTAAGGAATTAGAGATAAAAAGGAACTGGATGGAAATTCTAGAACTGAGAAATAGAACAACAGAGCCTTGAGGGTTCAATAGTGGGCTTCACAACAGATAAGACAGTTGAAGAGACGAATAGTGAATTGGAAGGTAAGTCAGAAAGAAATGGACTGGAGCAGAGAGAGGAAAAGGGTGGAAAACGCAGGAAAGAGTACGAGAGACACACAGGAGATGGTGAAAGGTTTAATGTGTGTAATTGGAGTCCTTGAAGGCAGGGAGGACAGAGATTAGGGCAGGGGCAGTATTTGAAGAGATCGTTAATAAGGATCTTCCAAAACTGGCTCATGGTTTCAGGAAGTACTATTTACCCTAAGCTGGGTAGGAAAAATACAAAGAAAACCCCACCCTGAGGTGCATTATTATAAAGTGCTGGGCGGCTTTAAATCACTTCTTAAGTCCTTACTTGACAAAAATGTCTTGTATTGAACAGGCTTTCACATAATAGGCGGGCACCATTTCTGTGAATTTCCACAGTGGCTTTTATAGCTTTGCCTTTAGAATTCTTTCCAGTCACATCTCTTTTTTGGGGAACATTTCCCAAGGACTTGGCCCTTAGTAGCCTTGGCCCTAGCCTTGGCCCTTAGTAAGGTTGCCGTGCACGCACACCTGGTGTCCTCCGTGCACCTTTGTGATCCTAGGGGAGAAACAGTGCTACTGCCTCATCTGCCCCAACAGTGCTGTCACTGTGGCATATCACTGAGGGGTCGGATGGGGTGTAGGGCAGTGGCTGAGAGCACAGGCTGGAAACAGACCACCTATGTCTGATCAAGCTCTTGTTCCAACACTTACTCATTGTGGAATCTTGGACTAGCTGCCTTGTCCTAGCTTTAGTGTACTAAGTATACAAGAAGGGTTATAACGTTCCTTACTTTTTAGGGCTATTGTGAGATTTAAATGAGCCCATGGGTGTGTGTGTTTGACATATAGAAAACAATTAATAGATGGGCTTATTTTTAAATCTCCTTGATCCATTTTTTGAACCATATATTTCTCCCTTAATAATAGCTGAGGCTTCTTCAAACTTTTTATGCCTGGTTTGGTCCAGTGGGAACTGAACATGAAAGGAGAGGAGATGGTGTACATTTTATATCAGAGCAGAGAGCTTAAAAATTAATCTCTTTATGTATGTACAAGAGTTGGTGAACTTCACTCTTTAAAGGAAGAAGTGAACATGAAGTTTGAAAAGTTTCCAGGGTTAGAGAAGGCAGACCCTGATAAAACACCTGGATAGATTAAAGGATTTTCTCCTTATAGTAAAAGTTAACTTTTCTGACCCAATTTAAATTTGATTTCCTGTTTCTGCCTTTAAAAAAAATTGATGCATAGAATGTACCATCTTCTGTATCAGAAAATTCTTTCATAACAATTTCCATTAATGGAATCATTTCTTCCTCCCTTCCTTCCTCCCTTCCCTCCCTTCCTCCCTCCTTCCTTCCTTTCTTCCTTCCTTCCCCTTTCTTCCTCCCCCCTCCCTCCCTCCCTTTCTTCCTTTCTCCTTTCCTTCCCTTCCCTTCCTTTTCCTTTTCCTTTTCCTTTTCCTTTTCCTTTTCCTTTTCCTTTTCCTTTTCCTTTTCCTTTCCTTTCCTTTCCTTTCCTTTCCTTTCCTTTCCTTTCCTTTCCTTTCCTTTCCTTTCCTTTCCTTTCCTTTCCTTTCCTTTCTTTCCTTTCCTTTCTTTCCTTCCTTCCTTCTTCCTTTCCTTCCTTTCCTTCTTTCCTTCCTTCTTTCTCTCTCTTTCTTTATTTGCTTTCTCATGCTGTTGCCCAGGGTAGAGTGCAGTGGTGCAGTGATAGCTCACTGTAACATCAACCTCCTGTGCTCAGGCAATCTTCCTACCTCAGTCACCTGAGTAGCTGGGACAACAGGAGCGTGACACCATGCCTGGCTGATTAAAACAATTTTTTTTTTATACAAATGGGGTCTTGCTATGTTGCCCAGGTTGATCTTTGAACTCCTGAGCTCAAGTGATCCACCTGCCTCAACCTCTCAAAGTGCTGGGATTACAGGCATGAGCCACAGTGCCCATTAAATCTTTTATTTATGATTCAACTCTGGACATTAGCCCGACTACTTTTACTTCTTGGTTAATACATTTTTTCATGTATTCACGTAAATTATTTATTCTACACACTAGATATTTGACTTCTCCTTAAGTAAATACATATGTATACAATTTAAATTGTAATTATAACTACATCACAGAAAATTGGAAAATAAATTTCACCTAATATCAAAGACTAAACTCAACTACCATTGGCATCAACCTGTCTGATGTTTTGATTCTCCTTGGGCCAGCACTGAGGAGCATTGAGAAGGAAATAAAAGAAGCAGCTGCATCTGCCTTTCATAAAGCACATGTTGTATGTCAGGCACTAGATGAAGCTGTTGCCATGCGTGGTTTCATCCAATTGTCAAATCCACCCAGAGAAGCCTTTACTTTGGGCCAAGGGTATCATTCTCTTTTTTTTTCACTAGGCAGAAATAGGATCTTAATGTGAGTGTAAATTTGGACACTGAAATTGGTGGCAATCTTGGCTTACAAGGTAGATGACACAGAACACAATGATTGAGAGAACTCATAGACTCACTGCTCTTTCCCACACTGACATGGAAAGCTCTGCTGTTGCTGTTTGAGGAGTGTCTAGGGTTTTGTGATGCACGTTTGGATTCATGCATTAATTCACTCATCCATTCTAAAGATTCATGGTTAAGCCTACCACGAGCCAGGCTCTGTTCCTGGCACTTGGATATGGCAGTGAACAAAACAGAGATCCTTGTCATGAGCTTAAGTTCCAGTGGGAAGGGAGGCAGCGGATAAGCAACGTGCAGGATAAATGGTATGTGGAGGTGTATGGTAGGCTGGAATGTGACAGATGCTGTGGAAAAAATAAAGTGGGACTAGGTGCCGTGGTTTGTGCCTGTAATCCCAGCACTTTGGGAGGCCAAGGTGGGCAGGTCGCTTGAGTCCGGTAATTTGAGACCAACCTGGGCAACATAATGACACCCTATCTCTACAAAAAAATACAAAAATTAGCTAGGTGTTATGGTGCATGTCTGTAGTCCTAGCTACTTGGGAGGCTGAGGTGGGAGGATTGCCTGAGCCTAGCAGCTCCAGGCTGCTGTGATTGCACCACCGAACTCCAGCCTGGGTCACAGAGTGAGATCCTATCTCAAAAAAAAAAAAAAAAAAAAAAAAAACAGCGGGCCAAGGGAGATAATATGGGAGTGGTATCTGTCTTGGCTTCATGCACAGGTAACATTTGAGCAGAGACCAGAGGGAAGTGAGGGCATGAGCCATACAAAGGGGTGAGGCCAGAGGGCAGTGGGTAGAGAGAATCCAAAGTGGGAACCCAGGCTTGAAGGTGGGAGCATGCCTAGCGAGGCGAGGAGGCTAGGGAGGCTGTAGGAAAAAAGCCAAGGAGAGAGAAGTCAGGGCGGGCTGGTCAGGCTCTTGGAGCCATTAGTAGGGCCTTGACTTTTACCCTTAGAGAAATGAGGAGTCCCTGGAGAACCTGGGCAGAGGTGTGACATGATGGGACTTGTATTTCAATATATTTCAATAGCATCCTTCTGGCTGCTTGGGGAGAGGGGACAGCAGGGGTGTCACTGGTTGGATTTCCCCAGAAACAGACTCTGAGAGAGGAAAGCATGCAGGAAGTTTATTGGGGTACATCCTTGGGATCAGCATCTGCCAGGGAGTGAGGGAGGCAGGATTGGGCAGAGGCCTAAGTGTGGCAGTTGCAGCAGAGGCCAATGGGATGGCCTTTCAGAGATGTCCCGAATGGAGGCGAGGGACCTGGACTTGATACCCCTGCATCGACCAGTCATAGCATGTGGGCTGCTCCCAGAAAGGGGATGTGAGCTCAGCCAGGCAACTCTTCCTAAACCCAGCCCCTTCCCTAAGAGGGAAATTCCTGAAGGGACTCTATTGAGTGCCATTGGCAGGTGACGCTTCTGGAAGCTGGGGAAATGAATACCTCTGTTTGAAGAGTTAACCAGGATGGCACATCCCAGCCTCAACTAAAGGGCAAGGGTGGGAGTGACGAGGCTACAGAGGAGGCTCTTACAGGAGCCCAGGTGAGAGATGATGTGACCTGGACCTCCATGGTAGAAGGGAAAGGGTGAAGTGTGGCTGGATTCTGAACCTAGTTTGAAGGTAGAGGCTGGAGGGTTTTGTGATCAACTGGGTTTGGGATGGGAGAGGAGTCAAGGACTACCCCATAGTTGAGCAGAGAAAGACCAGACTGGAGACAGAGGGAAGAAGGAAAGCTGTCATTAGAAGAGGCCAAGTCAATATAGATCATAGGGGAAAGGGCCTCTAAGGGCTGGCGGTAGAGGAAGAGCCTTAGGAGGAGGGGTCTTCTGAGGGGCTTTGGAGAAATTGGGGTGGTGTGAAATGGGGATTTGAGAAATATCACTGGAGGTTATGGATTAGATCCCTTTTAATATTTTTGGAGGGGCTTAAGTTAAATAAAAGGGCCAGGTGCAGTGGCCCATGCTTGTAATCCCAGCACTTTGGGAGGCCAAGGAGGGAGGATTGCTTGAGCCAGGAGTTCAAGACCAGTGTTGGCAACATGGCAAGACTCTGTCTCTACAAAAAAACTTGAAAAATTAGCCAGACATGGTGGCACACACCTGTAGTCCCAGTTACTTGGGAGGCTGAGATAGATGGTGGAAATGGCTTGAGCCCTGGAGGTCCAAGCTGCAGTGAGCCATGATGGCACCACTGCACTCCAGTATGGGTGACAGAGTGAGACCCTGTCTCTAAACTAATAAATAAAAAGAAATTTATTTGAAAAGAATGTTGTCTCTTTGGCCTGTGTTCTTCCACCCCATGTGACTAGCCTAAGCATGGCATTTGTCCCTTTACCAGGGATGGCCCAGGGATGGCCACGTACTCAGTCCTGGCCGGTGCTGTTGGAGAGACAGCTGGCTGGGGGATGGGGTGCTTCTGGGAAGGTTGCCTCCCTCCTAGGAAGGTCCATGTAGAATGTTTTCTGACCTCGATCACAGTCCTCGCTACAGTCATGATTGCTGCTCCTCCCAGTCCCGAGTGCTATTCATGCTTCATCTCTGTCACTTCTCATAACAGCTGCAGGAGCAGGCATTGTCTTCTTATTCTACATGACAAAATTGGGAGTAAGGGAAGTCAGGAGACTTGATTACCATCACACATCTAGTAAGAAAAATTACACATGAAGCCATTAGGACTGGCACCGAAGAGACGCTGAATAAATGGCATTGATCATTGTAATACAGGGACTTCCTCAGTTCCAGGGAGGAGGGGAAGGTCAATTTGTCCAGATTTATGTGCTTCTGAATTCACTATTGATTTTTATAGCTTTTCTGTTTCCCCCTTCACCATGTATTGGCATTTGTAAATATGGTCACATGTTTACCTGAGCTACAGTGTAACAGAAAGAACTTCAAGGTCTATAGACCTGGCTTTGAATCCAGGCTGCATCGCCTACTAGCTGTGTGACGCTGGGAGAGTTACTTACCAACTCTGAGCGTGTGTCCTCATTTATGAAATGTGGATAATAATAACCTCCGAAGAAAGACAGTTTGAGGATAATAAAGTGCTTTTTAGCTCATTGTCTGGAACACAGTCAGTGCTCAAGAATGCTAGGTATTATTACCCAAGTTATTGTGTAGACAGCTCATTTGGACAGATTGCATGAAAGGGCCAAATAAAGCAAGGTATGCAAGAGTGCTTTACAAATGCTTGTTATTATATTGTTAGAGAAACTCCACTGCACAGAGGAATTTGCTATATGGAAAATGGGCTGGGCGCAGTAGCTCACGCCTGTAATCCTAGCACTTTGGGAGGCCAAGATGGGCAGATCACCTGATGTCAGGAGATGGAGAACAGCCTAGCCACATCATGAAACCCTGTCTATTCTAAAAATGAAAAAATTAGCCAGGTATGGTGGCACATGCCTGTAGTCCCAGTTGCTTGGGAGACTGAGGCAGGAGAATCGCTTGAACCCGGGAGGCGAAGGTTGCAGTGAGCCGAGATCACGCCACTGCACTCCAGCCTGGGTGACACAGCGAGACTCCGTCTCAAAAAAAAAAAAAGAAAATGAATTGATACAAGAGATGTGCATGCCTAGTGGGCTAGAAATCTTGGTGTGGGGAATAGCACAGCCATGAAGGAAGGAGGGAGGGAGAGAATGAGTGAGAGAGAGCACGAGAGGGACAGTTGATCGGGAGTTCCGGGCCATGCATGCATTGCCATGAGGACTTCTAAAGTGCCCAGGATTTGGAAGGATACTAGGGGTAAAGTGAGAGGGAGTCTCCCAAGGAAATGTGACTCTGGACACAAGTGATGTTTTTTTCTGAAGCACCCTCAGGAGCTGCCTGGAGCCCTCAAAAACGTGGAGGCCTGAAGCGCTGCCCCTGGTCTGAGTTCCTGGAGTGTGGTCTGTCGCTGGGGAAGTCCAGAGCTCCAAGGCTCAGTGCCCAGGGGAAGCAGAAGTCACGGGCGGGGTGCAGGTGGACAGTGTCGCCGAAGGATCCTAGGCAGGGGGAAAACTGAATCCAATTCAAAGGGCCAGTACTTGGGGGCTCGACCCAGAAGAAGGTGCAGGGGAAATCAGGCGGGAAGTTGAGCCGAGAGCAGTAGCTCTGCATTGAGCTGTGGTCCAGGGGACGCCATTCACTTGTGTAAAGCACAATCCCATCACCCTTGCCCCAGGTACACACGGTTACCCTGGCTCGAAAAGCTCCCAAATCAGGGAGTCTTTCAGAGCGATTCTATTCACACGAGACTGAATGAGACTGAATGCGGCATGTGGGTGGGTCACTGAGCCCCCATGGGAATGTGAATTTTGTGTTTTCATTTTGATGATGATCCTTAGAAAACAAACACACGGCCGGGTGTGGTGGCTCACACCTGTAATCCCAGCACTTTGTTGAGGCCGAGGCAGGCGGATCATGAGGTCAGGAGATTGAGACCATCCTGGCTAACACGGTGAAACCCCATCTCTACTAAAAATACAAAAAAATAAGTCAGGCATGGTGGTGCACGCCTGTAGTCCCAGCTACTTAGGAGGCTGAGGCAGGAGAATCGCATGAACCTGGGAGGCAGAGGTTGCAGTGAGCTGAGATCGCACCACTGCACTGCAGCCTGGGCAACAGAGCGAGACTCAGTCCCAAAACAAACAAAGCAAAACAAAAACAAATGCAAAAGCAAACAGAAAACGCCCACAATGTCTGTTTACTGAAGGAGACATCCAACCAAGTCGTTTCCTTCTGGCTTTGTAATCCAAAAATATCCTTCTAACATGTGTGTCCTCTCAGGATGACATGTGGCACCAGCCAGCAGTCGTCTTGGGTGGATTCTAGGATGGCAGAACATAAAGGAATGGCCTTTGTTTGTTTATTTATTTAGAGACAGAGTCCTGCTCTGTTGCCCAGGCTGGAGTGCAGTGGTGCGATCTCGGCTCACTGCAACCTCTGCCTCCCAGGTTCAAGTGATTCTCACACCTCAGCCTCCAGAGTAGCTGGGACCACAGCCGTGCGCCGCGGTGCCTGGATAATTTTTTGTATTTTTAGTAGAGACGGGGTTTCACCATATTGACCAGGCTGTTCTCAAACTCCTGATCTCAAGTGATCCGCCTGCCTCAACCTCCCAAAGTGACGAGATTACGGGCGTGAACCACCACGCCTGGACAGGATTAGCCTTTGAATTTAGACCAATTCGCTTTCAGATATTGACTCTGGACAATTTTCTTAACCTCACTTTTATATTATGATTTTGTTGTTACAAAAGTAATTGTAAAACTTCAAACTATGCAGATACACCAGGTAAAAGGTGAATTTCTTCCCTCTCTCGTCCTAATCCCTCTCCTATTTACATTTCTCTACTAGATTTTTCCAGCCCTTTTCCCAATATTTTGTGGTTTTGGTTGTTGTTTGAGTGGGACTTTTATTTTATTTTATTTTAATTTTTATTTTTTTTTGAGACGGAGTCTTGCCCTGTCGCCCAGGCTGGAGTGCAGTGGCCGGATCTTGGCTCACTGCAAGCTCCGCCTCCCAGGTTCACGCCATTCTCCTGCCTCAACCTCCCGAGTAGCTGGGACTACAGGCGCCCGCCACCTCGCCCGGCTAGTTTTTTTGTATTTTTTAGTAGAGACGGGGTTTCACTGTGTTAGCCAGGATGGTCTCGATCTCTTGACCTCGTGATCCGCCCGTCTCAGCCTCCCAAAGTGCTGGGATTACAGGCTTGAGCCACTGCTCCTGGCCTGAGTGGGACTTTTAAAAAAACAATTTCAAGTTTGTTATTGTTCGTACCTAGGAAAGTACTGGTGACTTCCTATTGGTAGCGTGTCCATCTGCCCCACTCCTTTCTCTCATTAGTGCTAATAGTTTTCAGCTGTTTTTCTTGGCATTGTTGAGCATTAGTTTTCTCATCTATAAAATGCAGATAATGTTGACCTTGCAGAGCTTTAATAAGGATTGGATGAGATAAAGTAAGGAGCTTAGCTTAGTGCCTGGCTCAGTAGGGGCCTGATTAATACGAACTTGTACTTTTACTAATATCATCCTCATGATGAGATCTTTTCTGTACAACTCTCTTCTCTGATTGTGGAGAAATGGATTATGGAGAAAAATGATTCAATCAGAGAAGGCTCTGCATATGGCTGTTTATACAGAAAGACTGATGTTAACTAAGGGACTGCCAATGTTTATTTTTTTACTCTGTTAAAAAAATTAAAATTGTGGTAAAATACACATCTTAACCATTTTTAGGTGTAGGCAGTTCAGTGGGATTAAGTACATGCTAATAGTTGTGTAATCATCACCACCATCCCTCTCCAGAATTATTTTCATCTTGCAAAACTGAAATTCTGGCCGGGTGCGGTGGCTCACACCTGTAATCCCAGCACTTTGGGAGGCCGAGGTGGATGGATCACGAGGTCAGGGGTTCAAGACCACCCTGGCCAAGATGGTGAAATCCCATCTCTACTAAAAATACAAAAATTAGCCTGGTGTGGTGGTTGGCGCCTGTAATCCCAGCTACTCAGGAGGCTGAGGCAGAGGATTGCTTGCACCCGGGAGGTGGAGGTTGCAGTGAGCTGAGATCGTGCCACTGCACTACAGCCTGGGCAAAAGAGCACAACTCCGTCTCAAAACAAAACAAAAAACCCTGTAATTCTGTACCCATTAGGCAGTAACTCCCCCTTTCCCCTTCCCCCAGTCCCTGGAAACCACCATTCCATCTTCTTTTGCCATCAATTTGACTACTGTAGGTACCTCCTATAAGTGGAATTATATAGCATTTGTTCTTTTGTGACTGGCTTATTTCACTTAGCATCATCTCAAGATAAGCTCATGTTGTAGCATGTGTCAGGATTCCCCTTCTTTTTAAGGATGAATAATACTCCATTGTATTATACACCACATTTTATTTATCCATCTATTGGCCAATGGACATTTGAGTGGCCTTCGCTCCTTGGCCACTGTGAATCATACTATTATGAAATGGGTGTACAGGTCCCACGTGGTGGCTCATGCCTGTAATCCCAGCATGCCGGGAGGCCAAGAGGGGAGGATCACTTGAGCCCAGGAGTTTGAGACCAGCCTGGGCAACAAAGTGAGACCCCATCTCTCAAAAAAATACAGAAAAATTAGCCAGGTGTGGTGGCACAACCTATAGTCCCAGATACTTGGGAGGCTGAGCTGTGAGGATTGCTTGAGCCCCGGGAGGTTAAAGCTGCAGTAAGCTGAGATCAAGCTGCTGTACTCTAGCCTGGGCAACAAAGGGAGACGCTGTCGAAAGAAAAAAAGAAAAGACAGGAAAGAAACAGAAATGGTTGTACAAATATCTTGCAGAGTTTTCTGCTTTCAATTCTTTTGGGTATTAATGCCAGTGGGTTTTTGAGAGCTATAGATCACTGTGCAAAAAATCTCTGTGTACCTTTCATGGTGTCAGAAGCTCTGGAAAAAGTGGCCTGACCAGCGCACCCCGTGCTTCTTAGTCTGCTGTGACAGGAGGGAGGTGTCTGCATCTGATGATCACCATGTGTTGAGCTTGCAAAATCCCCGTCAGCCTGCTATCTGAGCGCTCAAGGCTGCAGAAGGCCCTGAATGAGTGTGAGATTTGTAGTTGTTAACTTTCAAGCATTCCACAAATGTACATTTTTCTATTGTACTGTATAGTTCCAATGGCTAAAATGATCCTGAACAATGTGCAGACTGCAAATAAAGCATCAACATTGGGCTTCCAGGAAAATAAAAATGCAGCAGGAAGAAAGAGCAGCAGGGAAAAAAAAATTACTGGGAAACACATAATGAAATGCCTCTGCTATCTTTTACATTTCTCCCGTTGTTTAAACTCTCTACGTTATTCAACACAGCATTGTTTGTAATGGCAGAAGATTGTAAATAACCTCAATGTCTGTCAATGGGAGATGGCTGGATAAATTATAGTCCTCCACACCAGGGGATACTGTATAGCTGTAAAGAAGAGTGCTCAGTCTCTTTGTTGAGAAAGGTCTACCAGACATTTGAAGTGAAATAACAAAGGCAAAATACTGAGTAGATTCTACAGTGTGTTGTCCTTTGTGGAAAAGGGAGCAAATGAGAATGTGTGTGTGTGTATGCATATAGAATATATTTTTATCCTTACTTGTGTATGTTTGATGAAACTCTGGAAAGATGCATAAGAAACCAATATTAGCAGTTTTATATGCAGGTAGGAGGGAGATTTTTACAGTATCACTTTTGTTTATTTTTTATTTCTGAGCCATGTGAATATATTACCTATGGGAAATAAAGAGCTTGTGTTTCTCCACCAGCCTGACCACAGGAGAGGCTCAAAATTGAAATTAGCTTGTATAGGCAATAAATAATTTTACTGTTTCTTGCAAGAAAAACAAATCTCTGTTACAGGCTATTCAGAATTTATCTTCTAGTCAAGGAAGCCAACTTCTTCCCATCTCAACCCTGTAGATGCTCAAGAAGTGACAGGGAGGGTGATGCACTTGAAGCCTCACTTGGCAGCTGATCCTAAGTGCTTTGGAGAAAGGAGAGCGTTGGGTCCGGGGCAGGGGGTCTGGAGTTGGGCAGGGGAGGAAATCAAGGCCAGAATGGACTGAACTGGGTTTTACTCGGGGCTTTGTCTGTCTCTGACACTGCCCTGGGTGAACTAGGTGGGAGCTGGGAGGCCCTCCCTAGTGCAGTTGGAAACCTTGGCTTGTATGGCTGGACCCAGAAGTTGGCTTGCTCAAAATCTAACAATCTACAGCAACTCTTAAGTAAGCAGGCAAGTGAACACACTGGTTGATCGAGTACCCACTTCCAGTAGACCAGAACCTCTACCACTGTTCACTCCAGAGGGTCCCCAGGCAAGATTTGCTTGAGCCTGGAAAGCCTATGTAGAGGTTCTCTGCTTTCTCACCTCCAGCTCACCTGGAGAGGCATAAACCCTAGGCTCTTTCCTCTCTACCAAGGAACCATCCCTACCCGAGGGATAGGTAATCTTAAGGGAATAATGGAGAGCTCCGAGGAACAATTAGAAGGCATCTGAGGAGCAGAAGCCCTGTGAAAGAAAGGTAACCGCCAAAACTCAGAGACTCTCTGATGGGCTAAATGAGGGGATCCTGGGGCCCAGCAACGTATGATCTACCAAGTCACTCTTACAAGAAAAGGATATACGTAAACGGAAAATAAATGTACAAAAAGAGATGCAGCAGGCAGATGTGAACAAGAAAAAGCTCAGGAAGTAATCTTACTATCAGACAAAACAAATTTACAGCAAACGAAACACAGCAGCAGCAAAACAACCTGACCAAAGATGAAGCAAGGTGCCGCATGCTGATAAAAGTAATGATGGACCAAGAAGATATAACAATTACAGATGCCTGCCCCTAATATTATACCCCTGAAATATATCAAGTAATTTGTGGTAGAATTAAGATGAGAGGCTGGGAATGATGGCTCACATCCATAATCCCAGCATTCTGGGAGGCTGAGGCAGGAGGATCACCTGAGCCCAGGAGTTTGAGACCAGCTTGGGCAACATAGTGAGACCCCATATCTACTAAAAAATAAATAAATAAAACAATGACAACAGAAAGAATTAAGTTGATAGATAAATCAAGAATTATAGTTGGAGATTTTGACACATACTCAAAAGCTGATAAGCAGAAAAAAATGACCAGGGATATGGAAGAGTTTAATAATGTGATCACTTATCTCAAATTAGCAGAGAGAAGTTTAACTTTACATTTCAGAAAAAAAATATTATTTTGAGCAAACACAGAACCGGCACAATATTTGTGTACTGTATCTGTGTCACAAAGGAATTCTCAGTGAATAGGAAAGAAATGACTTCATCTGAGCTATATCCTGTGGTGGAAATATAATTAAATTACAAATCAGTATTGGAAGATGTGGTAGCAAGAATAATGGCCCTGCAAAGATGTCCACACTTAAATTCCCAGAACCCATGACTGTATTACTTTACATGGCAAAAGTGATTTTGCAGATGTGATTAAGGTTAAGGGTCTTGAGATGGTGAGAGTAGCCTGGTTTATCCAGGTGGGCTCAGTTGAATCCCATCAGTCCTTAAAAAGGGGATAACCATTCCCAGCTGTAACCAGAGTGAGACATGGTTATGGAAGAATGGTCAGAGAGGTGGAATGTGAACAAGTCCTGACCTGCTGTTGCTGGCTTTGATGATGGAGGGAGGGGGCCATGAACCAAGGGCTGTGGGTGGCCTCTGAAAACTGGGAGTGGTCCTCAGCTGTAACAAAACAGCCAGTAAGGAAATGGGGATCTCAGGCCAAGCGCAGCAAGGAACAGCCTGAATGAGCAAGGAAACGAATTCTCCCTCAGAGTCTCCAGAAAGGAACACACAGCCCTGCCCATGCCGTGACTTTAGCCCGGTAAGACCTGTGTCCAGAACTGTAAGATAATAAATTTGAGTTGTTTCAAAGCCACTAAGCTTGTGGTAGTTTGTTACAGAGCAAGAGAGAACTAATACAGAAGACTAATGACAAATCCTGTATGACTAAAAATTTAAAATTATATCACTGAAAATTAATTCCTAGGTTAAAGAAGATATAGGGGTACATTAATCATCTGTTGCTATGTAACATAACTAATTATCCCAAGACTTAGTGGCATAAAATAAAACATTATCTCATAGTTTCAGTGGATCAGGAATTCAGGTGTGGTTTAGCTGTGTGCTCTGGCTCAGGGTCAAGGTGGCAGCTGAGGCTGCAGTGATTTTTTTTTTTCTTTGAAATAGGGTCTGGCTTTGTCACCCAGGCTGGAGTGCAGTGGTGAGATCTCAGCTCGCTGCAACCTCCTTCTCCTGGGCTCAAGCCATCCTCCTACCTCAGCTTCCCAAGTAGCTGGGACTATAGGTGCATGCCATCACACCCGGCTAATTTCTGTGTGTTTTTTTTTTTTGTAGAGACGGGGAGGGGCGGGGGGAGGCTCGCCATGTTGCTCAGGCTGGTCTCGAACTTCCAAGTAATCCACCCGCCTCAGCCTCCCAAAGTGCTGGGATTACAGGCATGAGCCACTGCATCCAGCCTGCAGTCATCTTAAGGCTCATCTGGAGAAGGACCTTTTTCCAAGCCCATTCACGTGGTTGTTGGCAGGATTTAGAACCTTGCCACCTGTTGGACTGAGGGCCTCAGCTCCTTACTGGCTGTGGGCCAGAGGTTGCCCACAGTTCCTTGCTCTGTGAGTGTCCCAGCATGGCCCTTTGCTCCATCAGAGTGAGTAAGAGAGCATGTGCTGGCAAGAGGAGTGTCATAGTCTTTTATAACCTAATCTGGGAACTGACATCTCATCACCTTTGTCATATTCTAGAAGCAAGTCTCTAGGACCAGCCCCCTCTCCAGGAAAGGTGTTACACAAGGGCAGGAATACTAGGAGGCAAGGATCATTGGAGCCAAGTCAGGAGCTGCCCTACCACAAGGAGAAATTACAAAATTCTTAGGATTGGATGATGATCAAAGTGGGACATGGTGATATTTATGTGATGCAGCTAAAACTGTACCAAGAGGGGAATTTATGGTCGTAAATAAAACTACAAACAGGGAAGATGGAAAAGAAATGAGCTCAGCTTTCAATTCAAGAAACCAGGATAGAGTAAATTCGAAAGAAGAAAAGAAGTAATGGTAAAAGCAGAAATCAATGAAATAGTAAAGTAAAACAAATAGTGAAGAGATGATTTTTCAAGATCTAAAGCTAGGTTTTGGCTAGTGAGTTGTAAGTAGGAGCTGTGTGTGCAATTTCTGAGGTGTTTCCTTTGTGGGTCCTGCGTGGATGTGATGCCAGGAGCAACATGGGGCATGAGGATGAGGATGCACCCCAAGGCTGCTGTCGAACTTTCATACCAGGCCTGGACTCCCTACATCTTAACTTTTACATGAGAGAGAAATGAATTTCTATCTTCTTAAGCTACTGTTTATTTGGGGGCTCTGTTATATATAGCTGAACCTAAGTCAGAACTAACGTGAAATTGAAGAGACAAAATTGTTATTATTTTTAGATAGGAGACTTTTCAAAGTAAACCCAAGAGAGTAACTAAACCATTAGAACTAAAAAGAGAATTAAAAGTTCAGCAGGTTTGGAGGTACAAAATAAATTTTAATAATAGTATCTTCTACTCTAGAAATAACTCATCATAAAATGTAAAGAAAATAAGGTACAAATTAAAATAGCAAAAATCCCCAAACTCCATAGGCCTATAAATTTTCTAGGAGTTAACATAATAAAAAAGTCTGAAGACTTTTATAAAGAAAAATTAGAAACTCTATTAAAGAATATAAAATAAAATGTAAATAAACAAAGAGCTATGGATGGATGACAACATTATAACACTGGTTGATTCTCACATAATTAGTCTATAAATTCAGTGTCATTCCAATTAAAAGTCTGAGCGTTTTAGAGGACTTAATAGATGGATTTTGCAAATTAGATGGAGGAATCAAACTTCATGAATAAGACATTTTTGGGAAAAGGGGCCAAAGAAATGAGACTTACACTGTCAGATACTGACATTTATTATAAATACAGGCATATGTTATAAAAACAGGCCCAATGGAACAGAAAAGCATCCAGAAATAGACCTTCTATATTTGGGAATGTGGTACTTTATAGAGATAGGGAAAGGGAGAATATTTGGTAAATAATCTTGGGAAAATGGGCTCCATTATCTGGAGCAAAATAAAGTTGTATCCTCATCTCATACCATACCCAGAAGTAAACTCCTGGTGGATTACAGACCTAAATTTAGGCCCAGCGGTGGTTCACACCTGTAATCCCAGCACTTTAGAGGTCAAGGCAGGTGGACCACTTGAGGTCAGGAGTTCGAGACCAGCCTGGGAAACATGGTGAAATCTTGTCTCTACCAAAAAATACAAAAATTAGCCAAGTGTGTTGGCATGCACCTGTAGTCCCAGCTACTTGGGAGGCTGAGGTGGGAGAATTGCTTCAACCTGGAGCCAGAGATTGCAGTGAGCAAAGATTGCGCCACTGCACTCCAGCTTGGGTGACAGAGTGAGACCCTGTCTTACACACACACACACACACACACACACACACACCTGAATTTAAAGATAAAAGTGCAATATTAATAGAAAAAAGTGTAGATTATTCTTTGTGACCTTGGGCAGGGGAGATATTTTTAAACAGGATCCTCAAAGTATATATAATAAAGGAAAAATAGATTTGAATATATTAAAAATAGTTTTTGGGGGGGTGATGTTGAAAGGTGAGCACCGTCACCAATGTAAATGAATAGGTGATGGCTGGTAAAATATATTTGCAACATCTATGACTGAGAAAAAATTAGTTTCCAGAATGTAGAGAAAAATACCTAAAAGTCAGCATGGGAAAAAACAAGAAACACATTTAAAAGAAAAAGGGAAAAGGGGAATTATATGAATAATAGGAAAGTTATAGGAGGGGAAGCCTAAATGAATTAGTATATGAGAAGATGCTCAACCTCAATAAGAAAAACACAAATTTAAGTACCAATGAGAACCTACATCCACTAAGTGGCAAAAGAAAGTTTATGACCATGTCACTCCCCTGAGTAAAACCCTTAGAGGTTCCCTAATCAGAAAATGAAACACACATACCTCATATGGCCCAGATGATGGACTCCATACCTACCTCTCCACCTGCCTTCACTTCCTCACATTGGATTTGCATTTTAGTCTAACTAATGACCATGGACATTGGAGAGAGAAGATACTAGAAGCAAATGACTAGTTAGAAGTCTGTTGAAATAGAATGGAAAAGGATGCCTAAATTAGGGTACAGAGGAGGAGTCAGAGTGAAGAAATGTTGAGAAAGAAGGATAACAGACCTGTTGTTCAGAGACAGAGAGTGGTTGAGAATGGTTTCCAAGTTTTGGCTTGGGGAACGTGTTGAATGGTGGTGTCATGCATTGAGATTGAAAGGAGAACATACAATCTAAGAGGTGTTTTAAATAGGTTGAGTTTGAGATATCGTTAGGACATCTAGAAGGAGATATACATAGCAGGTGTTACAGGACCACCAGATTCATATGCCAGCTGTGCAGTAACTGACCAATGAACGGAGACAAGAGTTTGTAGCAGAGAAAGAGTTTGATGATTGCAGGGAGGCCAAGTGAGGAGATGAGAGGGACCCTCAAATCCATCTCTCCAAGGAGTTCTGGGCTGGGGTTTTAAGGAGATTGTGGAGGGCAAGGGGTTAGGAAATTGTAGTCATTGATTGGGCAGGATAAGGGGGATGAAATCATCAAGATGTGGAAACTGCATTCTTTGGTGAGTTGACTCCTTTTGGAGTCCGTCAGACCAGCTGGCATCAGTAGTTTCATCAGTATGCAGGACCCGAAAGAATATCTGAAATGGAAAACAACATTTCACAATGTTCAAGTTCAAGTTGTTATCTATAGAGCAGTTAAAAGGAACTATATTCTAAGGTCTATGTGATTCTGGGGCAATGGGTGGCAAACAACTGTGAAGAAGTGGTCAGGAGCAAGCTGACCTCATGATTAGTGCTGAATGTGCTGCAAGCTTGGTTTATTTTCATTTCTCCCCCTCCCTTCTTCCCTGATTAATTTTGTAAAGTTTGTAGGGATGATTTCACAGGTGGCTATGTGCCTTGGAACTTAGGAGAGGTATCTGACAGAGGTTTGATTTGGGTGTTGTCAATCTGTAGTGGGTAGTTGATACCATTGGACACAGTGGAGCTATTGCCTGAATCGGAAAACAGAATAGCTTTTCTTTGTTTATAAAGAAGATGCTTTCTGACCACTGTTGTGATTACTATTTTTTTTGACAGGAATAGGGCAATTCCCCGCACCTCCAATTCAACCACCTCCTCTTTTTTTTTTTTTTTTTGGTCACACAATAATACTCACCTCTTATTTTAGAGTCTGACTTCTTATGATTGAAAGATTATTGGTTGCAGTTAGTGGTGGAGATTATGACAGTAGAAGCGATTAAAGTAAACCAGTATATACCTGGAGTTTCAAATTCATGACCTTGGCCTCTGTGGTACTGTGCTTTAATCAGCCATCTGGTTATTAGAAGATGACATTTTAAATGAATTGTAGGTTAAACTAATAAGTGCTGTTACTATGACTTCCAGGCTATTGATGTTCAAGGATTTATATGATCTGGGGTTACTTTCTAATAGTACTAAGGAATATTCAAATTCAAGTTGCAGAGGTTTCAGAAAAGTGACATGAGCTAATTGGAGCTAATCTCATAATTTTATGAGTAGATGTGGATCTATTTTTATCCACTGCAAGTTGGCCACCTCAGTGTAAAGAGTTATTCTTTAAATTCTGAAAAATGTTCTTGAAATATGAATAAGTGAATTTGCTTCTCTTTTATTTTTCTGTAATCTCCCTCTGGTACTTCTATTATCTGAGTGTTGGAACCCCTGGACTGGTTTACTATTCTTATTTTTGTAGTATTTTTCATCCCTTTGTCTTTTTGTATTTTAAGTTTGTCATTTTGGCTTCTAAAAATTTGGTTTCCAGGAGCCCTATTTTCTCCTTCTCTCTCTCTTGGTTTTTTTTTTTTTTTTTTTTTTTTGGCAGGACCTCACTCTGTCACCCAGCTAGAGTGCAGTGGAGCAATCATGGTTCACTGCAGCCTTGACCTCCAGGGCTCAAACAATCCTCCCACTTCAGCCTCCTGAGTAGCTTGAACCACAGGCGTGCAGCACTACACCTGGCTTTTTTTTTTTTTTTTTCCCCTAGAGAAAAGGTCTCATTATATCGCCTAGGCTGGTCTCTAGCTCCTGGGTTCAAGTGATCCTCTGACCTCGGCCTCCCAAAGTGCTAGGACTGCAGGTATGAGCCACCAGGCCTGGCCTGTATTTTCTCTCTTAATGTTTGTATTTTATTGCATCCTATTCTTGTTTCATTGGGATAATATATTCTCTTATTGCTCTGAAAAAAATTGAATCTAGCTTTGAAGACTTTTTCCTCTTTGTAGTGTCTGTTTCTTTCCAGTTGCTTTTTGTTATTTTTATTCTCTTTTTGTTAAGGTTTTCCTCAAATACCTGGCAATTATTTTTAAGATTGAGACATTAAAAACCCCTATGTGTGGGACTGGGCTTGTTGAATTTAAACCATACCACAGAGTGGGCTGTTCCATTGGGGGAATTTCTCCTCCTCTCCAAATGACGCAGGACTTTTCTATTGCTTAGCTTGGCCAGATCTGGGTTCTTGTCTCACGTGAGCTCAGAAAAAAATTTGCACATGGACATCGAAGAGTGAGCGGAGTAGAATTTATTAAGTGAAAGGAAAGTTCCCAGCAAAGAGCAAGGTCCTGAAAGCAGGTTCCCGATTGCCCCTTCACAGTTGAATTCAAGGGCTTTTATATACCCAAGCTGATGGGCTGGGTTCCCTATTTGTATAAGGCGCAAGTTTTTGGTGGCTCCACCCCCATCCCCTCAGTGCGCATGCGTGCCCGTTGTCCGTAGTCCCCTGCAGTCACGTCTCGGTAAGCACCCCTGTGAAGTTCCTTTATCTGCACTAAACATCTGTTGTAAACACTTGTGGGGTAGGTCGCAGGTTCTCCGAGGGACACCTCTCTTACTGTCTGCCTAAAGCAAGCTGGCTAACTCCTTTCACCATTTCAGTACCTTTCAGTCTTTTCACTTGGATTGGTCAGAGAAGAATTTTTAAATCTCCTTGGAATGTAGAAGACTGAGTTTCCCCTGGTTCAGAATCAGGGAGTGGGGCTGGGTATTTAAACATCAATGTGTAAAATCTTACCTAATCGAACATTTCAAGTAGCTTACCCTGCCCCTCAACTACGGTTGGTGCGTTGGTCTGTTTTCCTCACTCCAGTGACTAAACCTCCTATTTTCTGCCAGGATCGGAGAGAGGCATCTGCTGGGAGGCACCTGGTTGGGAAAAGCCTACTTCTTTGTAAATACCTTTTCTTTTAGAATGGCTTTAGACTTGAGTGTTCCCATGTACCCCAGAGTGCTCCCATATACCCCAAAGTGTTTCTTCTATTACTAGCATCTTACATTGGTGAGACACATTTGTTATAATTAATGAACAAATACATATACATTATTATTAGCTAAAGTCGATAGTTTATTTTTATATTCTTAGTTTTTTCCTAATGTCCTTTTTCCATTCCAGGATCCCATCTGGGATACTGCGTTACATTTAGCTGTCATGTGTCTACAGGATCCTTTCGGCTATGATAATCTCTAAGACTTTCCTTGTTTTCTATGACCTTGAGGGTTTTGAGGAATACTGGGATGGTATTTTGTAGGATGTCCTGCTATTATACTGGAATTTATCTGATATTTATTCCACAGTAAGGATGAGGTTATGGGTTATTGGGAGGAAGACCCCAGAGATGAAATATACCCCCCAACTTTTTTTTAATATGAGACAGATTCTCACTCTGTTGCCTAGGCTGGAGTGCGGTGGCGCGATGGCTCACTGCAGCCTTGAGCTCCTGGGATCAAATCAAGCAATTTTCCCACCTCAGCCTCCCGAATAGCAAGGACTACAGGTGTGCCACTTCACCTGGCTAATTTTTTTTTTTTTTTTTTTTTGAGACGGAGTCTTGCTCTGCCACCCAGGCTGGAGTGCAGTGGCCGGATCTCAGCTCACTGCAAGCTCCGCCTCCCGGGTTTACGCCATTCTCCTGCCTCAGCCTCCCGAGTAGCTGGGACTACAGGCGCCTGCCTCGTCGCCCGGCTAGTTTTTTGTATTTTTAAGTAGAGACGGGGTTTCACCGTATTAGCCAGGATGGTCTCGATCTCCTGACCTCGTGATCCGCCCGTCTCGGCCTCCCAAAGTGCTGGGATTACAGGCTTGAGCCACCGCGCCCGGCCCACCTGGCTAATTTTTAAAACTTTTTGTAGAGATGGGGTCTTGCTATGTGTCCCAGGCTGTTCTTGAACTCCTGGCTTCAAGTAATCCTCCAACCTCAGCCTCCCAAAGTACTGGAATTACATGTGTAAGCCACTGTGCCAGGCCTAAAATGCCATTTTCATCATATCATGATTGATGATGTTGACTTTTGACTGTCCATGTTGGCCTTGATCTCCCAGCTGAAATGGTGTTTGTCAGGTTTCTCCACTGAAAAGTTACCCTTTTGTTGCCTCCTTTCATACTATGTCCTTTGGAAGGAAGTCACTAGGTCCAGCCTATACCTAAGAAGCAGGGACTTATGCTAAAAGTAATTTTTGTTTTTTGTTTTTTTCTCTCATTAAGTCATTGTTTTAATGGGCCTCAAAATTCTGTGACAGATGTTTTGGTCAAGTTTCCATTAAAAAGTACTGATTTTAAAAACTAATAACTTAAACCTGCTACATGTAAAAAAAAAAAAAAAAAAAAAAAGCAGTGGTCCACAAAACATTCTCCTTTCTTTCTGAGGGATTTATGGTGCATTGTTATCATTAACCATTTAACCATTATTTTAAATGGCCAATTGAAGCAAACAGTTCTGAGACCGTTCTTCCACCACAGATTAGGATTGGGGTGGCAGGTATTAGGGATAATATTCATTTGGCCCTCTGAGCTTTCTGGGCAGACTTGGTGACCTTGACACCTCCAGCAGCCTTCTTGTTCATTGCTTTGATGACACCCATGACAACTGTCTGTCTCACATCACAAACAGCAAAATAACCTGAAGGAGGATAGTCTGAGAAGCTCTCAACACACATGGGCTCATCAGGAACCATATCAACAATGGCAGCATCACCAGACTTCAAGCATTTAGGGCCATCTTCCAGCTTCTTACCAGAACAACGATCAATCTTTTCCTTCAGCTCAGCAAACTTGCATGCAACGTGAGCTGTGTGACAATCCAGTATAGGGGCATAGCCTGCACTGATTTGGCCTGGGTGGCTCAGGATAATCACCTGAGCAGTGAAACTGGCTGCGTCCATTGGTGGATCATTTTTGCCGTCACCAGCAACGTTGCCACGACAAATATCTTTGACAGACACATTCTTGACATTGAGGCCCGCCTTGTCCCCAGGAAGAGCTTCACTCAGAGCTTCATGGTGCACTTCAACAGACTTTACTTCACTTGCAATGTTGATTGGAGGAAAAAAATATGGAATGCTTCATAAATTGGCGTGTCATCCTTGCGTCGGGGCCGTGCTAATCTTCTCTGTATTGTTCCCATTTTAGTATATGTGCTGCCGAAGCCAGTGTAAAACTACTTCTTAAACAGACTCCCAACCAGTCCTAGAATTGTCAGCTTACTCCTTCACTCCATTCCCAGCAGTACCCGGTGCTGCTGATTGGCGTGACGTCCTGAGATTCTGAGGTGCAGGTTGTGTGGCCTCCTGGCTTCCCCACTGTTGGCTCACAATTAGGCTTCCTTGTATCTTCTGAGTGTGATTCAGTTTCCTAATTTCCCAGTTCTGGATTTTTGTTGCTGCTGGCTTCTCAGATTTCCTTGTCTTTGTGACTTTATGCTAGTTTTTGTACCTTTTGTGTGTGTGTGTGATTTTGGTGGGAGTACTGGAGGGAGTAGAGGTGTGGCAGTTTTAAAAACAAATTATTTGGCCAGGTGCAGTGGCTCATGCCCATAATTCCAGCACTTTGGGAGGCTGAGACCGGCAGATCACCTGAGGTCAGGAGTTCGAGACCAGCCTGGCCAACATGGCGAAACTCTGTCTCTACTGAAAATACAAAAAAAAATAGCCAGGTGTAGTGGCATGCGCCTGTAATTCCAGCTACTCTGGAGGTCGAGGCATGAGAATTGCTTGAACTCAGGAGGCAGAGGTTGCAGTGGGCCAAGATTGCGCCACTGCACCCCAGCCTGGGTGACAGAGCTAGACTCTTTCTGAAGAAAACAAAACCAAACTCCAAAAAACAAAACCAAACTCCAAAAAACAAAACCAAACTCCAAAAAACAAAACCAAAACAACAACACAAAACCCCAAATTCTTTGATTTTGCTTCCTTAAAGAGGCAGAGCTTCATTTCTCTTTCCTTGTGTGTAAGGCTATACATAGTGTCTTGCCTCTAATGAGTGGAGTATGGCAGAAATGATGGTTTGTCACTTCTGAGATTAGGCCATAAAAGGACTGTGGCTTCCGTCTTGCACTTGTGTTCTTGCTCTGTCAGATCACTTACTTTGGGGAAAGCCAGCAGCCATCAGGCTGCTGTATGTGGGAAGGTCACAGGGTGAAGAACTGGAGCCTCCAGCCAATGACCAGCAAGAAACTGAGGCTGCCAACAACCAGATGAGTGAGCTTTGTGTTGGATTCTCCAGTCCCAGCTGAGCCTTGAAGATTCTTTAAGCTGAGGCATTCCCAGATTTATGATAATCAGAAACTGGGGGATAATATTAACTGAGAGAGTAAATGTTTGTTGTTTCAAACTGCTAAGTTTGGGGTTAATTTATTACAAAGCCATAGATAACTAACCTAAGAGATAAATCACAGAGACTTTTATAAGGTGTTACTATGGCCTATGGTTATTTACCATTATGAATTTTTGAGAACTCAAATAAAGATATGAGCTTTAAAATATATATATTATTTATTTATTTATTTATTTATTTATTTACTTATTTATTTATTTCTAGGCCAGGCGCAGTGGCTTACGCCTGTAATCCCAGCACTTTGGGAGGCCGAGGCAGTTGGATCACCTGAGATCAGGAGTTTGAGACCAGTCTGGCCAACAAGGTGAAACCTCATCTCTACTAAAAATACAGAAAAATAGCCGGGTGTGGTGGTGGGCAACTGTGATCTCAGCTACTTGGGAGGCTGAGGCAGGGGAATCGCTTGAACTCGGGAGGCAGCTGAGATTGCGCCACTGCACTCCAGCCTGGGGCAACAAGAGTGAAACTTCGTCTCAAAAAAAATTCAAAAAAAATTTCTTATTTTGAAATAATTTTAGATTTACAGAAAGGTTGCAAAGATAGTAGAGAGGATTTCCATATGTCCCTTACCCAATTGACACCATTGTTAACATCTTACATTATCATGTCACATTTGTCAAAACAGAGAAACTGACTTTGGTTAGTTTCATTAACCAAACTATATAGTTCATTAATCTAACTCCAGATTTTATTTGGTTTTACCAGTTTTTCTATTCATATCTTCTTCCTGTTCCAATCCAGGGCGGTGCATTATATTTAGTTTTCACATCTCCCCAGTCTCCTGATCTGTGACCGTTTCTCAGTCTTGACTTGTTTTTCATGACCTTGACAGAGATCTGAACCCTACTGAAAGTATTTTTATTTGGTAGATTGTGTTTCTTTGACTGTGACTGTGCTAGGAAACTGAACCACAGAGATGCAGGCTTTATACGAGTTATAACACTTTTCCAATTTGACAATTAGTTTTACATTCATTTGCGCTATTGTTTGGTTGTCTGCCTTTCCCACTAGCTTGGAAGATCCATGAAAGTAGGGGCCATGTTTGTTTTGGAAACAGAATGATGTCTAGCACTTAGTACTTGCTCCATAAATATATGTTAATGAATAAATGGATAGTTAATGATCTATGAGTATTTTTAATAAACCGGTGAGTTGCAGTGTTCCTCAGTGGACTTAGAATTTTGCCTTAATTATAGTAAGTTTTAAGCAAATAGTAACTATATGCCAGACCAACTGCCAAGTACTTGCTCTACAATAGCTAAATAAATGTGTACTGAATTCCATTACATAAAATGAGGATTACAAAATTCCTTCTAAGGGACAATGCTTCGTTTCCCCTAGATGGGGAAGTCTTAACTACTTAGGAATTATTTCTTTTTATTAAGGAATTTACTGCTACCTAGGAATTACTCCTTTTTATTAAGCCCAATGCATTTGGAGGAAAGAAAGCTGTTGGACTGGGCATAGCAGCTATTCTCTGGGAAATAGCAGTGTGTAAATATAGCAGATCTGTGTGCCAAGGAGGGAAACGAGAAATTAAATCAGGGTTCTCAGGAGCAATGAATGTAGAGAAAAACATCACAAGTTAACAGCATGGGGGAAGCAAATATAAATTCCCAAGACCTACCTCTGCCTCTTTGAAACTTAAAGGCTAAGTTCTGAAAACCTTACTCTAATTAAATACAACTTCACTTGAATTCAGTGCAAAACTTTCACCATCTCTTAACATTTGAATTTAAAAATTTTATGCTTTAGTATTACTACTCATATTACTCTTGGCATTTTAATGAAAATGCTAAGTGCAAAACATTTGGTGGACTTTTTTTTATGGTGGGAAGAGGTGGAGAGGGTGATGGCACCATCTGGGAAGATGGTGGAGATGAATCTTAATGGAATTTGGGAAATGAGAAAAGCTGAGTTGGTGATGTCTATGTCTGACAACAGTGATGGATTCCAGTGGCAACTCAACCAACATTATTATTAAAGGCTTTATGTGGTGGTTTATGTATTATTTAGAAATCATAATACGTTGGAATTGGACTTTTGGCACCTCTCCCAGATGAAATTCCCTGAGTGTTTATCTTATACAAGACACAGAAGGAATTCAATTTTGGGCCCATGTATTTGTCTAAATGCAACAAGTGACAATTTGTGTGTTTTTTTGTGTGTGTGTGTAGGGAAAAATAAAAATGTGTTTCAGAATAAAATACAGAAAAAGTCATCAAAGTAAAAATTCAGGACTGAGACTCTGGAATATATTTTGCTGGTGGCAGCATAGCCTGATAAATCAGGGCTGTTTGTTTACTTTCTTTATAATTGATTTTCCATATTTTTCAGCAAGCCACAAAAAGTTCAGTTTAAAATATATCTGTTAGTATCTACAACCTTCTATGGGAAGAAATTACTTGTGTCCATCTTTTAAATTATTTGCCCTCATGAAATTTTCATGGCCTTACCTCCAGATTGCTTTTCCAAAAAAGGGACTCATTCATTTATTCATCCATTGTTTATAAATGCCTTGCATTGGATCTGAAATATAGTGGCATTTTATTCATCTTTGTTAAATGAAGAAACGTCTGCATACATATAACATCATTCTGAACGTATTTCCTAAGGCGTGGCCGCTTGAGATGGCTAATTTCCTTTCATTATCTGTTCTCCCTTTCTTTGGTATTATAATAACAGAACTTCTAACTTGGTTCTGTCTTTAAAAGGCAGGGGCTTGCCCTTCCTTTCCACCTTTACCCCTTATAAGGCATTGAGCCATTGTGGACAGCTGAAGGCAGTCCTCTGGAGATGGCAGAGCCACAGATGGGAGATGCTTTGATCCCTGCATAACACTGTGGAGCAGAGCCTCCCTCCAGTCCCACACTCTGCAGCACATAATCAACCATTATGTGAGTGAGAAACAAACTTCCACCATGTTTAAGCCATTGTTATTTGGAGGTGCCTCTTACACAGCACCCAAGTTCATCTTTTAGCCATACAATTCTCAAGGCATTAGTTCTAGAAGGGGTGAGAAGAGTAGTCCTCCGGTAACCAGAATATGGAAAATTCCATGAGAAAGTCCAATAAATGCTCTGAGGGTGTGGAGGAGGGAGAGTTCACATTCATTTGAAGAACAAATTACAATTGCATTAGAAACTACAACATCTGAATTTTGAGAGCAGCATTACTCTAGAGTCTGAAGGGCATGGATATTATTATTCATGGAATCCTAACTGTCTAGCTTATTTTGTCTGGCTGTCTGTCACAGCATTGCTTGTAGGCTTATGAATAAGACACAGTCCAGAGAGTCTCAGGGGGTCAGTGTGGACTCAGTCCCCACCAGAACACAGAGGTTGTGTGAGCTTTCTCTGAGTAAATGAATTATGATCCTCACAAATTATTAATATCAAGGTGGGTCAAGAATGTGGGCTTTGGAGTCAGATACAGTTTCACATTCTACCTCTACCACTTACCAGCTGTGAGACTGAGCAGAATATTGAAGTAGTTGAGATTTGGCCTGCTTGAGTTCAAATCTCTTTTCCACCACTTAGGAACTATGTGACCAAGGCAATTTGTTTAACCTCTCTATGACCTGATTTCCTCGTGCGTAAAATGTAGATAATAAAAAAAATACCTTCCTCACAGAGTTGTTGGGATGATTAAGTGCAAACTCCTTATAGTATTAAGTTATGAAGACGTGTTTAATACTTAGTATGTGCCCGGCAATCATGTGTGCACACACACACATTTATATTTTTATTTCATATTTGTAAACAGAATAGTTAATACTTAGTATTACCTGTTGTTGTTATTAATGACCTAACTTCCTGGCATCTCAGTTTACTCATGTATAAAACAGAGGTGATAGTATCTGAATGACTCTTTGTCCTCATTTGTAAAATAATATCCACTCTCAGAGTTGTAAGATTATGTCTATAAAGCACATACACAATTCCTGGTACCTAGCAGGGTCAATAAATTACACAACTTTTGAAGTAGATCTCTACAAAAATTTCCTTACATTAAGGGAGGAGACCACCCCTCATATTGTCTTATGCCCAATTTCTGCCTCCAGAGAAAGAAGAAGTAAAAACTAAAAGGGAGAAATGGAATCCATAGGCAGACAGTCCAGCACCTCGCCGTGGTAGTTAAAGATCAACCCTTGACCTAGCTGCTTGTGTTATCTATAGATTTCAGACATTGTGTGGAAAAGCATCATGAAAATCCCTGTCCTATTCTGTTCCATTCTGATTACCGGTGCATGCAGCCCCCAGTCACGTACCCACTGCTTGCTCAGTCAGTCACACGACCCTCTCACGCAGACCCCCTTAGAGTTGTAAGCCCTTAAAAGGGACAGGAATTGCTCACTCAGGGAGCTCGGTTTTTGGAGATGTGAGTCTGCCGATGCACCCAGCTGAATAAAGCCTTTTCCTTTCACAACTCGGTGTCTGAGGGGTTTTTGTCTGTGGCTTGTCCTGCTATAACATATTTCCTATGTCATTTTTATTTATTCATTTATTTTGAGACATGGTCTCACTCTGTTGCCCAGGTTGGAGTACAATAGTGTGATTGTAGTTCACTGTAGCCTTGAACTCCAGGGCTCGAAGGACCCTCTCGAGTAGCTGGGACTACAGGCGTGCACCACCATACCCAGCTAATTTTTGTATTTTTTTTTTTTTTTGTAGAGATGGGATCTTGCTGTGTTGCCTGGGCTGGTCTTGAAATCCTGGCCTCAAGCTGTTACTGGTGGAGGGTCTTGACTATGAGTCCTCCAGATTCTTGGCGTTTTGAATAAAGAATTGGACAAAAATATAGAATTGGGCCGGGCGCGGTGGCTCAAGCCTGTAATCCCAGCACTTTGGGAGGCCGAGACGGGCGGATCACAAGGTCAGGAGATCGAGACCATCCTGGCTAACACGGTGAAACCCCATCTCTACTAAAAAATACAAAAAAAAAAAAACTAGCCGGACGAGGTGGCGGGTGCCTGTGGTCCCAGCTACTCGGGAGGCTGAGGCAGGAGAATGGCTTGAACCCGGGAGGCGGAGCTTGCAGTGAGATGAGATCTGGCCACTGCACTCCAGCCCGGGCAACAGAGCAAGACTCCGTCTCAAAAAAAAAAAAAAAAAAAAAAAAGAATTGGACAAAAATAAATGCACAAAGCAATGAAAGAATGAAGCAACAGAAGCACAAATTTATTGAAACAAAAGTACACTCCACAGAGTGGGAGCGGACTTGTGTAAGCGGCTCAAGAGTGCTGGTTACAGAGTTTTCTGGGGTTTAAATGCCCTCTAGAGGTTTCCCATTTGTTACTTGGTTAACACCTATGTAAATGAAGTAGTGGCCTGCAACCAGTTTGATTAGTTGTGGAAGGTGACCAGAGGCTGAAGTGAAATTACAAAGTTACACATAAAGACTTGGCCTGCAACCAGTCTGACTGGTTGCAGGAGGGGACCAATCAGAGATACTTTCATTTTTCATCTGTAAGGCAGAAAAGTGGGGGGTGGGTTTGCAAAGAGTAGCCTTTGATCCTTTTGTTACTTGGGTATGGAGAGATGGAGTTTTCATTTTGATTCCATTCTAGGAATTCAGCACAAATTGGCTATAGGTTCCCTGCCTCCAGACCCTATTCTCCTGCCTCAAAGCTGTCTTCCTGAACTGGCCTCTCAAAGTGCTGGGATTATAGGCGTGAGCTACTGCACCTGGCTTCTATGTTATTTTAAGGGAAATAAAGAGTTATGTGCAGTTTTGTTAAAAGCAGTCTTGTGGGGGGATGGGCATACGTAAAATGCTACGTATTCAGCCTAACGCCCTGCTGCATTAGCTGTCTTTTTAAGGATGCTGTGAAAAAGATATGGAGAATTACAGCTGGTGCTGGGGAGAGGAAATAGGAACAGCTACCATTTATTGGGGCCACCTACGCAGTTCACCAAAGCCCTTGAAAGTGCCTGTGTCCCTTCTGACAGTCAAGAAAAGTGGGGTTCAGAGAAGGTCACACACCTGTCCTTGGGGAGTTAGTGCACACCTTCCCTGGGAGTCCTCTTCTGGCTTAAATGCCAGTAATAGGGCCAGGAGCCAGGCTGAGCTTGGAATATCTTCCCCAGGACCTCCTGCTCCTGCCTCTCACAGTCCGAGAAGGTGCTCACCCAAAGACCTTGGAACCCATGGCAGCCCCTCCAGACCTCTGCCCATCTGGTCATTTCTCAACCCTTTGGGGAAAAAATACCCCCCTCCCTCCTCAGCGAGAATGGGAGAACTCCTGCCACGGTGTCTCCCAGTGTGGGAGCACCTGCCCAGGCTTGTGTGTCATTGTGAGCATGGAGATGGCAGCAGGGGGCCAGAGTCACCCGCACATGCAGGAGGCTTCAGAAGCACTGACCCACAGTGGGTCCGCCCGAGAGGTAAGGGGTTAAAGAAGAGGAGAAACGGCAGGACGAGTGCTGGAGGCTGGTGCCTGGGAGGCTGGGAGAAGCCTCCTGGGGTTAATTCTGTGAGTTTTGTCAAGAAGGGGCTGGAAAGGGGAGCTGGAGACTTCCTTACCCTGAGAGAGTGCAGGCTGAAGAGGTGGACCTCGAGGAACGGGGCCAGGGCCCTGCCCAGCCGGAACAAGGAAGGGGGTGACTCAGATCTGGTCCTTTTTGCTCCTGCCAGGACAGTGACTGCTGCTGGGCCTAACTCTCATCATGGTTACCTTGTCACATTCCAAATCACAGCCAGGCTGTGTTCTGCCTGCAGGGTGAAAAAACCAGTGAGGTCCCAAGAGAGCCAGAAAACAGATTAGGGCCCTGCACACTGAATGGCGGACAGCAATGGCATGTCATAAGGTCCCAGGTGCCCCAGACTGTGGGGTGGCACCAGCAAGACCTTGTTGGTTGCTTTGGGTGACTTCGCAACTGATGAGGCAGAGGCAAGATGGGACCCTCAGAGCCCACCCCTCAGGGGCTGTCACCTATGGCAGGGCCTTGGGTGCTTCCAGTGGCAAGGGGAGGATACTTTCTCATCCGTTCTCTCTAGAGTGGTACACATTTCTATAGACTTGGGTGTGCAAGGAATGTAATTTTCTGTTTTCTATTATTTAATTTCTGATCTCTAGCCTTCATTTGTGCGATACAGGAAAATGCGATCTGGTCACTAACATTTGAAATAAAATCAGTGACTTCAATCATATTCATCTTGAAGGCCAGGCACTCTAGGGGTGGCTGCTGAGCTGGGGCAGAGCTTTCACAAATGCCACTGCGGCAGCCTTCCTGGCTCTCCTGTGGTCTTGGTCCTGCCTCAGCCTCCTGCCCTGGTTATGTCACTGGGTCCTCACCGGCACTGTCTGTGGTGTCTGTGGTCCTCCACAGACAACTCAATGGCCCCTAAATGCCAGACCCTTGCCTACTGTTCTGCATTCTCCCCTTCCTGGATGCTAGGTGTGGGGAAGGCATGGGTGTGGGGAAGCTTCGGTTCTTTTCCTTGCCTTTCTGGGTCTTTGGAAGGGTTGTGACCGGCTGCGAGCCCCCACTCAGTTCTAACAACCCTTGCTGCCATCTCTGTGTTGTTATTTCCTGGCCTTTGTGATGCAAGGGACAAAGTTGAAGCTGCCCTTGCCCAGGCTGGGAGAAGATGGAGGGCTCAGCTCAAGTAGGCAGACAGGCAAATTATCTGTTCCTCTGCCTTTTGTTCTGTTCAGGCCCTCAGTGGATTGAATGGTGCCCACCCACACTGGGGAGGGCCATCTGCTTTCCTCAGTCTACCCATTCAAATGCTCATCTCTTCCAGAAACAGCCTGACAGACACACCCAGAATAACATTGAACCAAATATCTGAGCACCCTATGGGCCATTCTAGTTGACACAATGATTACACCCCAGTAAGAGGTTTCGTGAGTGAGGGTAGCACATCATTCAGCCACATTATCTAGAGTTCAGCTAATTTGCCACACACTTGTTACCCAGAATATGCTCTAGAAAAAGACATTTGAAGTTCCCCTCAGCCCAGACTGGAAAATATCATAAAATAGGACTTCTTTGGGGGCTTTGTACTTTACCTCAATGTTCTTTTTTTTTTTTTTTTTTTTTTTTTTTGAGACAGAGTCTTGCTCTGTCACCCTGTCACCCAGGCTAGAGTCCAGTGGTACGATCTTGGCTCACTGCAACCTCTGCCTCCAGGGCTCGAGTGATTCTCCTGTCTCAGCCTCCCGAGTAGCTGGGACTACAGGCGTCTGCCATCACACCTGGCTAATTTTTGTATTTTTAGTAGAGATGGAGTTTCACCATGTTGGCCAGGCCAGTCTTGAACTCCTGACCTCAGGTGATCTGCCCATGCTGGCCTCCCTCAGGGTTGGGATTATAGGCGTGAGGCACCATGCCCGGCCTACCTAAATGTTCTGCAGTCATCTTCACCAGGACCTTTGCTTTGAGTCTCAGTTCTTCTGAACGTTGTGGGTGTGGACAATTGGGGCAAAAAGGGGGCTTGATAAACGTGACATTTAGGAACCAGCTTCCTTTAGGGATTACTCCTGAGCATGTCTTAATGCTGGGATTCTGTTTGACATGTTGTCACTTACTGGCCATGTCAACAGATGCTGTCATGACAGGGAGATGTGAGAGAGGAAATACTGTAGCGGGGAATGGGATATGGAAATCAGGGTGGGGAAGGCAAATAGGAACTTTCTGTTTCAGTTAAATATAGGAGTTAGAGGATGAGGGTGAGAGATGATTTAAGATACAAGATTTATCTTAAAATTTTTCATTAATGTTTATTATTTTTTCCCAGATTATGAAAGTAGAAAATTTGGAGGATACAATTACAAAGAAGAAAATAATTACCTCGTAGTTCTGTTACACAGAAATAAGCTTTTTAATGCAGAAATATATCTCTACGTCTAACATGTATTTTATAAGAATATTTTATATTGACTACTTTATAATAATCTATTTTAAGAGTTTTTATAACCATGAAAGCAATCCCTGCTTGCTTAAGAACACTCAAGCAGAGCAGACTGTGTAAACGAACTGTCATTCTCTGGGACAGTTAGTGTTGACATTTGGTGTGTATCCTTCCGGAGATTTTCCTCACACATGTACCTTCTGCAAATTGCTTTTTTTTTTAACAATTAACTATCCTTTCCCAAAACCACCAGGCCATAGGTTTCCAATATCTTCTTTTCATTCCCTGTGCTGGTGCCTACTCTGGTGAGTTAATGAGCTCATAATGTTAAACAGGTCAAGGCCACTGGTTCATTCCCCAAGTAGTGCCCTTTAGAGGCATAGTTCCTGACGGTAACTGTGGGGTGATTCCCAGGACAGGAGATGAGAGCAAAAGGCTCTCTCCCTTCCTGGGAGAGCAGACCCCAGGGAGGCAGGTCAGTTCCCTGTATCCTCCCCAAGTGCTGCCCCCATGCTCAGTTATTCCCACCTGATCACAGCTAGCATGATATTGAGATAGCATGATATTGCTATCATGTGGTGGCTGTGGCTTGCTTAGCAGAGTGGTACCAGCATTTAAGTTGACTTTAAAGATGGGACACGCCTTGCATCTCAACATTTGTAGTTGTGTGTACGTGTGTGTTCCAGACTTGAACAGGAACTCTCAGGAACTCTGAAAGGTCATTTCTGAGGTGGCTTCTAATTTGTCTGAAAAGTTATAGTGGTGCCTGGAAGCAGGGAAGAGTCAGGCAATTTAATTGTCACCTTGTTTGCAAACATTACCTGCCTCCTAAGAGGGATGATGGTAAGTATTAACACTGGCTGGGCCACTAACAGAAGAACATGTGACCTCCCACGGTGCTCCTACTTCTGTTACCAGCCGGGCTTGTTTCTCTCTCTGTCTCTCTCTCTCTCTCTGTTTCTCTCCCTTTCCTTTAATAAATCCTCAATGCCCATCAGGAGGTTCAATTTCAAATACTTGTAGGACTGGGATGGTGACAGAACCAGTGGAGTAGAAACAGTGGAGCTCTCATGGGAGCAGTTCCACTGATTGCTGACATGCTGGAGGGTGGGCATCGTGTTGCCAGAAATTGGATTTTCAGTGTAATTGGAAGTCCACATTTTAATATGAAATCTCCCAATTTTAAATACAGGCAATTAAGTTAATTTTTCAAAACCCTATGCAGGCTGGGCACAGTGGCTCATGCCTGTAACCCCAGCATTTTGGGAGGCTGAGGCAGGCCGATCACTTGTGGTCGGGAGTTCGAGACCAGCCCAGCCAACATGGCTAAACCCCGTCTTTACCAAAAATACAAAAGATAGCCAGGCATAGTGGTGCATATCTGTAATCCCAGCTACTCTGGAAGCGGAGGCATGAGGATCGCTTGAGCCTGGGAGGCAGAGGTTGCAGTCAGCCGAGATCTCGCCACTGCACTCCAGCCTGGGTTACAGAGTGAGACTCCTTCTAAACAAACAAAACCAAAAACCCTATGCAGGTGGAAAAACCCGTGTATCTGTGGGCTGTATTTGGTGTCTGCAGCAGTGTAGGTAAGGGCAATATTCCAGTGGCCCATCAGGTTACGTTGTCTTTTCATAGACGTTTTTTATCTGTCCCTGAAATCCCAAAGTCCTTATTTTGCCTGTATCTTGTGATTTATGAGGCAATCAGATGAGTTCTTATATAGTAAACTTCCTTCAGTTTCCCCTCCAACAGGACGGATGGATTGACTTAAAAACCCTTAAAACAAAAAGGGGACTATTCCTCTGGATATATTTTTAACATATGCTAATGGGATTTTGGTTTAAGGAATGAATTCTGCAGTCTTGTAAAGAGAGGCTGAATGAAAATTAAATTTATTATGGAAATATCAGTGGTTATATTTACTTTCCTAACATGAATTCAAGCCTAAATTGATTTGTGTGTTATGATATCATTTATCTCTTTGAACAGAGTAAAATGGTAGTTTAAATTATAAAACTAAGAGGGTGGAGTACCTTTCTTCAGGATTAGTCTACTGCTCCTTCTTTGTGAAATGAAAGATGATGATTGCAGAGAACAGGATCAGATCAGATGTTCGCCCTACACTCCCCCCGCCCCTACACACATATAAAATACTCATCTTTCTCCCGCTTCCTTAGTACCTTCTAAAACTACTTATAAGGTCAACAGGAAATGTATGGTAGCCTCATGGGCTGTCAGCGTGGACTGGTGATTCATCCAGTTTCTTGTGCATCACTGTTTTCTTTCTTTTTTTATGAAAGAAAAAAAGCTCTGACTTCCAGGCTGGAGTGCAGTGACACGATCTCAGCTCACTGCAACCTCCACCTCCCGGGTTCAAGCAATTCTCCTGCCTCAGCCTCCTGAGTAGCTGAGATTACAGGCACGAGCCACATGGCTGGCTAATTTTTTGTGTGTTTTTAGTGGAGACAGGGTACAGCTGGATGAAGCATATTGGGTCTGTATTTTCCAGTCACTGGGGGTGAGTGTAACAAATATGTTTTATGCATAAGGGCAAGAGCGCTTAAAAACATGGAGACTTCCCTAGAGACGAGACCTAGACAGATAAGGATTTCGGGATTATTATTTTCCTAAGTGATGCAGGGTGATGGTGGAAAACTCCCCCATTGAGACTTTGGGGGCAAATAACAAGTATTAGCAAAATTATCCAGGCGCTTCTTTTCATGAAGAAACACAAAGCCTTTAGCATGCTAACAGCCAAACTCCTGATTACTAAAGCAGTTGAATTCGACTTTGCTATTGCAAAGAAGAAAGGATAAAAATATCAGTTCTCATTACCTCTCCCCATATTTTGCCCCATTTCTCCTTTTAGCTCTTGCCTGAAGGTTTATGGTCCCAGCAAGCTCGGTTGTTTCATGCTGATCACTTTGTTTATTTATGTTTAGCTCTGCTCTGCATCTCTCGTCTCTCATCTTTGATGCATCATAAATACTAATGAGCTCGTTTGCTTTTCTTACTGACAATAATGGAGGAGTAAGTATTTGGGTGGTTTCCCTGTCCCTAAATGTATCCTCCCAAAGAGCCTCAATTCACCAAAGAGTTGTTTAGATTAAAATAAGCTCTTGTTTGGGCAGTTTTGAGAGAGAAGTAGCAGCCACTCACTTATTAATGTGAAAAAATAACTTAGACAATCGTTCATCCAACACCCTGTAGAAAGCTCCATGTAGGAACAGATCTATTTATGAGGTAGAGATGCAAGTGGCGGCGGGGAAGAGGAATAGCATGGAGGAGAATTCAGCTCCCTGTGCTAATTCAGAATGCAAGACAGAATCGCTGGTGGTGATGGGGTGCAGGTTGCTGGGAGCTGAAAGAGAGGGCTGAGATCAATTTGGTGTGTTTGGTAATTTAGTCCGGAAGAGGTGGGTCTTCTCCAACGAAGAATAATTGTATGGACGTGACTATTCCTGCTCCTTCATATATATTTATTACAAAGTCATCCTGAAATAGCTTGCTGAGGCTTCTGTCCCTTTTTCATTTCAAGAACTGACATGTTTCTAGTGGGAGAAGTATGTTCCACAGCAAATTCGAGTTTTTGCAGAGGGAGGCTTTGCGTTGGCCAGCTGCGCAGCTAACCTTTCACCTCATTGCTAACTGCCTGGGCATCTCAGACGCTGAAAATAATTAGAAATCAAGAAATTAGAAATCTCAGTAAATGGGAAATTCTGAATGCCTTTAGAAAACTTGTTTCCCTCCCAAAGCAAGAGGTGTATTTTGCTTATATATACCTCTTGCTACTAAGAAGGAAAGTAAGATCTTAATGTCCTAAGATGAGTAGATCTCCAAGATACATTAAGAGAAGAAACCATATTTCAACTATAAGTATGATATATTTTATGCTGAACACACAGAGTGCTATAGATCCTTGATAAGTAAATATATGAGTATGTTTATGTAAAGTAGCTGTCTTATGGGGTTGTTATGAGGATTTTAAAAAGATAAAAAGCAAGAAGGATGAAGGATGTAAAGTGCTTAGAATACTGGTATTGTACCAGTGTTGGCTATTACTATGATGTAATGCATTTAGAAAGATTGGTAATGAACTTGCAGCCAAACGTATAACAGTGGGGTGGGGTAGATAGATGAGTTGGATTGTAGCCTTATCTTCAATGTTTAAATAATTTTGAAACAAAGGAATATATTTACAAATTACTTGTATAATTAAAGATTAATTTAACTGATCTGAATAAAACGTGGATATATTCAGATAAAAAAATGTAAGAGAGTTATCACAAGCACTGGTGCATTTAGACTTGAGCCCTATGCTTTAGAGAGTCTCATATGTCATAAATACACACACACACACACACGCGCGCGCACACACACACACACGTCAGAGACCAAATGGCCAGCTCTGTCACTTTAAGAACTGGTGCTCAACATAGGCTTACATCCCTAGACATCTGCTTTTGTGACTAACACCATTCAGGTCCCAGGGAAATTCTTCATACATACATATTCTTGCCCTATGTCCTTGAAACAAAGGCAAATGTATCTGAATGTCACAAATTTGAGGGTTGTGCTGCTGCCTGGGTTGGACTCGCTTGGGAGGGTAAGAATGATTTGACCAGCAGAGCACTGAGGTAAAGAAAAAATCATTTAATTAATTTATCTTTAATTAACTTGTAATGAATTCTTGCATAAAGAGTTACTGTTTCTCAGTAGTGCCAAACGTTCATTTTCTTATTTCTCTTTGTGCTCCAATTCTTGGTTCCAGAGGTACTCATAAATTAGCACAGTTTTGCAATAGCTACACATGGTAGCTGAGGAATAGTTTGCAATGTTAAAACAGTGCATATTATTCTTAAATTTGTATTTATGTAGGCCTAGAAGTAATATGCCTGAAGTGTGTTATCTATTTTTTATATAGGGGGCTAGATGGAAATTGAATGCTAAAATTAGGAATAGTTTTACTTCTACAAAATATATTTAATATGCTTTGATCACATTTTCCAAAAATTAAATACAACTTCAGCTTTAAAAACTCTTGATGTAAAAATTTTATATTCATTAGTTAACATTTGGATTTTGTATACATATATACTTTGGAATATTTTAGAAAAATAACCTATCTTGAAAGCATAAAAATAATTTTAATTTTTAAAATCAAATAATTTATATTTTTAATGAAAATTCATTCTAATTTTATACATTTTGAATATTATTACATTTTATTATTTAATAGTTTAAGGCATTGCTATCCATCTAACACAAATTATATGAAAATTTTTATTTTTGAGACAGGGTCTCCCTCTGTGGCCCAGGTGTGATCACAGCTCACTGCAGCCTTGATCTCCTGGGCTCAGGCAATCCTCCCATCTCAATCTCCAGAGTATCTGGGACTACAGGCACATGCCACCACACCTGGCTCATTAAAAAAATGTTTTTATAGATGTGGGATTTTGCTATGTTGCGCAGGCTGGTCTCAAACTCCTGTGCTCGAACAATGCTCCTGCCTCAGCCTCTCAAAGTTCTGGAATTGGCATAAGCCACTGTGCATGACCTGAAAATCTTGATTATAAAAATATAATTATAATTTTGCTAAAATGAAGTCAGGAAAAATAAAACTTATGAAATAAATGTCATGTATGAATGATGTATACCTTTGTTACATATCAAACAACACTAGCCCGTTAATAGAACACTCAGACATAGGCAATACTAAATTTAGTTGTTTGATATTTTGCCAACCTTCAGTTATATTAAAACCTAATTTTATACATATTTTAAACTTTGTCCATATGAAGGTATACTGATCAATATAGGATAATATGTCACATTGCCTTTAGCAGTTTGATAGCTTGATTTATAACTTTTGATATTTTAGGCATACAGGACATGAGCCTACACTGGAACTTTTAACCTGGAGTCCCGTCGCTGTTAGGAGTGGCTCTGAGCAGATGCATCGTTTTCAGCGGCCAAGGCTGCTGCTTCTAAACTGTTCATTGTTTGGTTCCTTGCAACCTGACCTGTGTCCAGGTTGTCCCATGGGAAATTGAAGGGTCAGGTGCCTGAGCGAGAGCAAGAGGCCGAGCAGCTGAGAGGATGCCCCCTCTGCTTTCTCTTTCTCCCTCTGTTTCTTCTTCCCTGTCATCTCCACAGCTCGTGGGTGTATTCTTAGAATGCCAGTATTCTATACATTTGACATATATCTTGACTCACTGCAACCTCTGCCTCCCGGGTTCAAGCGATTCTCATGCCTCAGCCTCCAGAGTGGCTGGGATTACAGGTGCACGCCACCATGCCTGGCTAATTTTTGTATTTTTAGTAAAGACAGGGTTTCACCATGTTGGCCAGGCTGGTCTCGAACTCCTGACCTCACGTGATCCACCCTCCTCGGCCTCCCAAAGTGCTGGGATTACAGGCGTGAGACACTGTGCCTGGATCTCCTAAGGCTTGAGGTGAAACTGTAGCCATTGCCCTTCTTCTGTTCCATGTCTATAAAGCCTGACCTTTTCCATGGTTGCCAACTAATTCCTGCTAATGTATCAGCTGATCATTAAAATCTTATCCAAAGATGGGATGAAGGATGGAAAAGGCAGGCACTTTGTAGGGTTAGTTGTAACTGCAAAAGGCGGTGTGTCCTCACAGTTGATTTTGGAGATTAAAAACATTGATTCACTTAAGAAGAAGTTACTCTCTTTTTATTTTTTTAATCCTCTGATTACCCCAGGAAGAAAGTTTCAGTTTATTGTACAGTTGGCCCTCTGTATCTGCAGGTTCCATATCCGAGGATTCAACCAACTATTGGTTAAAATTATTAGAAAAATAAAGTAAAAAGAATAATACAATAATAAAAATAATACAAACATCAACACAGTATAAAAACTATTTACATAGCATTTACATTGTGTTAGGTATTATAGGTAATCTGGAGATGATTTAAGGTAAATGGGAGGGTGTACATAGCTTATATGCATTATATGCAACCAAGCTTATGTGTAATAAAGGTATACATCACTCATACATTGTGTCAGGGACATGACCATCTGTGGATTTTGGTATCCGTGGGAGTCCTGGGACCAATCCCCTGATGATATGGAGGCAACTATATTTTAATGCTGCTTCTTGGAAAGTTTCCCCCTTTAAAAAAAAATTCAGTTTATTGAGATAAATTAATATAAAATAAGCTTCACCTATTTTAATTTTGGTGAATTTGATGAATGTATACATATAACCACCACCATGATCCACACACAAGATTTCCATCAGGCCTAAGTTCCTTCTCTGTCTTCTTATGGTCAATCCTTCTTTCACCTCTAGTCCCAAGCAATCACAGATCAGCTTTTATTGCTATAGATTAGATTGCATTTTCTAGAATTTTAAATATATGGCATCGGCCAGGTGTGGTGGCTCATGTCTGTAATCCCAGCACTTTGGTAGGCTGAGGTGGGTGGATTGCTTGAGCCCAGGAGTTCAGGCCTAGCTTTGTCATCAAGGCAAAACCCTGCCTTTACAAAAAATATAAAAATTATCCGGGCATGGTGGCATGCACCTGTGGTCCCAGCTACTCAGGAGGCTGATGTGGGAGGATCTCTTGAGCCTGGGAGACAGAGGTTGCAGTGAGCCAAAACTGTGCCACTGCACTCCAGCCTGGGTGACAGAGCCAGATCCTGTCTCAAAAAAAATTTATATATATATACATATATATGTGTGTATATAATTTCATTCATATATACACACACACATCATTCATATATATGTGTGTCTGTATATATATACATATATGTGTATATTATGTATATGAATGAAATCCTACTTTTTGATAGCATTATTTGTTTTTTTATTCATACACATATATGTGTGTGTATATATATACATATATATGTATATTATATATATGAATGAAATCATACAGGACGTATGTATTTTGGGCGTGACTTCTTTCACTGTGCATACTGTTTTTGAGATTAATCTATGTTGTGGGTTTCAATCGTTTATTTTTATTGCTGAATCTTCCTTTGTTTGGGTATATCAAGATTTATTTATCCATTCACCTACAAGTGAATATTTGGACTACTTTTAGTTTTTGGCTGTTTTGAGTAAAGCTATTTTAAACATTTGCATGAAAGTTATGTGTGGACATATGCTTCCATTTCTTTTGGGTTAATAAGTGGAGTGGAATTGTTGGTTCTTATAGTACCTGTATGTTAAATTTATAAGAAACTGCTTGTATTCCAAAGTGTATCATTTTACACTCCTATTAGCAATGTATGAGAGTTTGTACCACATCTTTTTAAAAATATATTTTTAATTTCAATAGCTTTTGGGGAACAAGCAGTTTTTGGTTACATGGATAAATTGTACAGCGGTAAAATCTGAGATTTTAGTGCACATATCCCCGAGTGGTATACATTGTACCCAATATGTTGCTTTTTATTCTTCACCTCTCCCCCGCCTCTCCCTGCTTCTAAGTCTCCAATGTCCATTATACCCCTCCGTATGCCTCCCTTATAAGTGAGAGCACACAGTACTTGGTTTTTCATTCCTGTGTTATTTCACTTAGAATAATGGCCGCCAGCTCCATCCTCCATCCAAGTTGCTGCAGAAGGCATTATTTCATTCTTATTTATGACTGGGTAGTATTTCATAGTGTGTGTGTGTGTGTGCGTGTCTGTGTGTGTGTATCTATCTATCTATCTATCTATCTATCTATCTATCTATCTATCTATCATCTGTCTACTTTATCCACTTATCAGCTGATGGGCACTTAGGTTAGTTCCATATCTTTGCAATGGTAAATTGCACTGTGATAAACATACGCATGCAGGTACATTTTTGGTATAATGACTTTTCCTTTGGGTGGATACCCAGTAGTGGGATTGCTGGATCTAGTGGTTGATCTACTTTTAGTTCTTTGAGAAATCCATACTGTTTTCCATAGAGGTTGTACTAATTTACATTCCTACTAGCAGTGCATAAGCATTCCCTTTGTACCACATCCATACCTACATCTGTTGTTTTTTGACTTCAAAAAAAATGGCCATTCTGGTTGGGGTAAGGTGGTATCTCATTGTGGTTTTAATTTGCATTTCCCTGATGATTAGTGATGTTAATCATTTTTTCATGTTTGCTGGCTATTCGTATATCTTCTTTTGAGTAGTGTCTATTCATGTCCTTTGCCCACTTTTTTGGTCTTTATTATTTTATTTCTTTTTATTTTTTTATTTTGGTAGTTTTCGGGGAACAGGTGGTGTTCGGTTGCATGGAGAAGTTCTTTAGTGGTGATTTCTGAGATTTTGCTGTACCTGTCATCTGAGCAGTGTACACTGCACCCAATGTGTAGTATTTTATTCCTTGCTCCTCTCCCACCCATCCCCACCTGAGTTCCCAAAGTCCATTATATCATTCTTATGCCTTTGTGTCCTCATAGCCTAGCTCTCACTTACAAGTGAGAACATACCATGTTTAGTTTTCCATTCCTGAATTACTTTACTTAGAATAATGGTCTCCATCTCCATCTAGGTTACTGTGAATACCATTATTTCGTTACTTTTTGTATATTCCTATATATATATTTATTCCTATATATGTGTGTGTATATGTATATATCACACATTATATATATCACACACACATCACATTTTTTATTCATTGGTTAGTCGATGGGCATTTAAGCTGGTTCCATATTTTTGCAATTGCAAATTGTGCTGCTATAAACATGCACGTGCAAGTGTCTTTTTCATATAATGACTTCTTTTCCTCTGGGTGGATACCCAGCAGTGGGATTGCTGGATCAAATAGTAGATCTAGTTTCAGTTCTTTAAGGAATCTCCTTTCTGTTTTCCATAGTGGTTGCACTTGTTTACATTCCTACTAGCAGTGTAACAGTGTTCCCTTTTTGCCACATCCATACCAACATCTGTTATGTTTTGATTTTTTAAATAAAAAAAATCTTGCAGGAGTGAGGTGGTATCTCATTGTGGTTTTGATTTGCAGTTCCCTGATAATTCGTGATGTCCAGCATTTTTTCATATGTTTGTTGGCTGCTTGTATATGTTCTTTTGAGACTTGTTTATTCATGTCTTTAGGCTACTTTTTGATAGGATTATTTGTTTTTTTGTTGCTGGTTTGTTTGAGCTCCCTCTAGATTCTGGATATTAGTCCTTTGTCAGATGCATAGTTTGCAAATATTTTCTCTCACTTTGTGGGTTGTTGTTTACTCTGCTGACTGTTCCTTTCACTGTGCAAAAGCTCTTTAATTAAGTCCCACATATTTATCTTTGTTTTTGTTGTATTTGCTTTGGGTTCTTGGTCATGAAATCTTTGCCTAAGCCAATGTCTAGAAGGGTTTTTCTGATGTTATCGTCCAGAAATTTTATAGTTTCAGGTTTTAGATTTAAGTCTTTGATCCATCTTGGGTTGATTTTTGTGTAAAGTGAGAGATGAAGATCCAGTTTCATTCTCCTACATGTAACTTGCCAATTATCCTAGCACCATGTGTTGAATAGGGTGTCCTTTCCCCACTTTATGTTTTTGTTTGCTTTGTCAAAGATCAGTTGGCTGTAAATATTTGGTTTTATTTCTGGGTTCTCTATTCTGTTCGACTGGTCAACATGCCTATTTTTATACCAGAACCATGCTGTTTTGGTAACTTGTGGTATAGTTTGAAGTTGGGTAACTAACGTAGGACCTCCAGATTTGTTCTTTTTGTATAGTCCTGCTTTGACTGTGTGGCTCTTTTATGGTTCCATATGAATTTTAGGATTGTTTTTTCTGGTTCTGTGAAGAATGATGGTGGTATTTTGATGGGAATTGCATTGAATTTATAGATTGCTTTTGACAGTATCGTCATTTTCATAGCATTGATTTTACCCATCTCCAAGCATGGGATGTGTTTCCATTTGTTTGTGTCGTCTATGATTTCTTTCAGCAGTGTTTTGTAAGTTTTCCTTGTAGAGGTCTTTTACCTGCTTGGTTAGGTATATTCCTAAGTATTTTATTTTTTATGGAGCTGTTGTAAAAGGGATTGAGTTCTTGATTTTATTCTCAGCTTGATCATTGTTGGTGTATAGCAGTGCTACTGATTTATGTACATTCATTTTGTATCCTGACACTTTACTAAAATTCATTTATCAGGTCTAGGAGCTTTCTGGATGAGTCTTTAGGGTTTTTTATGTATACGATCATATCATTGGTGAACAGCGACAGTTTGACTTCCTCTTTACCAATTTGGATGCCCTTTATTTCTTTCTCTTGTCTGATTGCTCTGGCTAGGACTTCCACTACAATGGTGAATAACAGTGGTGAAAGTGGGCATCTTTGTCTTGTTCCAGTTCTCAGGGGAAATGCTTTCAGCTCTTTCCTCATCAGTATAATGTTGACTGTGGGTTTGTCATAGATGGCTTTTATTAGCTTGAGGTATTTTATTCTATACTGACTTTGCTCAGGGTTTTAATATATTAATAAAGAGATGCTGGATTTGTCAAATGCTTTTTCTGCATCTATTGAGATGATCATGTGATTTTTGTTTTTAATTCTGTTTATGTGGTGTGTCACATTTATTGACTTGTGTATATTAAACCATCCCTACATCCTTGGTATGAAATCCACTTGATCATGGTGGATTATCTTTTTGATATGTTGTTGAATTTGGCTAGCTGATATTTTGTTGAGGAGTTTTGCATCTATGTTCATCAGGGATATTGGTCTGGAGTTTTCTTTTTTTGTTATGTCTTGTCCTGGTTTTGGTATTAGGGTAATACTGGTTTCATAGAATGACTTACAGAGGATTCCTTCTTTCTGTATCTTTTGGAATAGTTCTGGTAAGATTGGTACCTGAATGCCTGATAGAATTTGGTGCTGGACTTTTTTTTTTTTTGTTGGCAATTATTTAATTACTGTTTCAATTTGCTACTTGTTATTGGTCTGTTCAGAGTTTCTATTTCTTTCTGATTTAATCTAGGAGGTTTGTGTATTTCCAGGAATTTACCCATCTCCTCTAGATTTTCTGGTTTGTGCATGTAAAAGTATTCATTGCAGCCTTAAATGATCTTTTGTATTTCTGTGATATAGGTTGTAATATCTACTGTTTTGTTTCTAATTAAGCTTATTTGGATCTTCTCTTTTTATTTCTTGGTTAATCTCGCTAATTGTCTATCAACTTTGTTTATCTTTTCAAAGAACCAGCTTTTTGCTTCAATTATCTTTTGTATTTTTTTTTTCAATTTCATTTAGTTCTGCTCTTTATTTCTTTTCTTCTGCTGGGTTTGAGTTTGATTTGTTCTCATTTCTCTAGTTCCTTGAGATGTGACATCATATTATCTATTTGTGCTCTTTCAGACTTCTCATGTAGGCATTTAATGCTATGAACTTTCTTCTTAGCACCACTTTTGCTGTATCCCAGAGGTTTTGATAAGTTGTGTCACTATTATCATTCAATTCAAATAATTTTTAAATTTCCATCTTCATTTCACTATTGACCCAAAGATTGTTCAGGAGTAGATTATTTAATTTCAATGTATTTTTATAGTTTTGAGGGTTCTTTTTGGAGTTTATTTCCGGGTTTATTCCACTGTTCTGAGAGGGTACTTTATATAATTTTGATTTTCTTAAATTTGCTGAGGCTTGTTTTCTGGTCTATCATATAGTCTATTTTGGAGAATGTTCCATGTGCTGAAGAAAAGAATGTACATTCTGCAGTTGTTGGGTAGAATGTTCTGTAAATATCTGTTAAGTCCTGTTAAGTTGTTCTAAGGTACAGTTTAAATTCATTATTTTTTGTTGACTTTCTGTCTTGATGACCTGTCTAATGCTGTCAGTGGAGTACTGAAGTCCCCCACTGTTATTGCGTTGCCATCTATCTAATTTCTTAGATCTAGTAATAATTGTTTTATAAATATGGGAGCTCCAGTGTTAGGTGTATATATATTTAAGATTGTGATAGTCTTCTGTTAAGACTGATCCTTTTATAATTATACAATCTCCCTCTTTGTCTTTTTAAACTGTTTTTGCTTTAAAGTTTGTTTTGTCTGATATAAAAATAGCTACTCCTTTTTGCTTTTGGTTTCCATTTGCATGGAACATCTTTTTCCACCTCTTTACCTTAAATTTATGTGAGTCCTTATGCGTTAAGTGAGTCTCTTGAAGGCAGCAGATACTTGGTTGGTGGATTTTTATCCATTCTGCCATTTTGTATCTTTTAAGTGGGGTATTTAGGTCATTTACATTCAACATTAGTATTCAAATGTGAGGTGCTGTTTTATTTATTGTGCTAGTTGCTGCCTGAACACCTTTTTTTCATTGTGTTATTGTTTTATAGTGCCTGTGAGATTTATGCTTTAGGGAGGTTCTATTTGGTATATTTCGAGGTTTTGTTCAAAGATTTAGAACTCCTTTTAGCATTTCTTATAATGCTGGCTTGGTAGTGGTAAATTCACTCAGCATTTGTTTGTCTGAGAAAGGCTTTTTCTTTCCTTCATTTATGAAGCTTAGTTTTGCTGGATACAAAATTCTTGGCTGGCAATTATTTTGTTTGAGGGGGCTAAAGATAGGACCCCAATCCTTTCTGGCTTCTAAGGTTTCTGGTGAGAAATCTGCTGTTAATCTGATAGGTTTTCCTTTATAGGTTACCTAATACTTTTGCCTCCCAGCTGTTGATTCTTTTCTCTGTCTTGACTTTAGATAACCTGATGACTATGTGACTAGGTGATGATCTTTTAGTGATGAATTTCCCAGGTATTTTTTTTTTTTGAGTTTCTTGTATTGGGATGTCTAGATCTCTAGTGAGGCCAGGGAAGTTTTTTTTTTTTTTCTTTTCAATTATTCCCTCAAATATGTTTTCCAAACTTTTAGATTTCTCCTCTTCCTCAGGAACACCAATTATTCTTAGGTTTGGTCATTTAACATAATCCCAAATTTCTTGGAGTCTTTGTTCATTTTCAAAAATTCTTTTTTCTTTGTCTCTGTCTGATCAGGTTAATTTGAAAGCCTTATCTTTGAGCTCTGAAGTTCTTCCTTCTACTTGTTATAGTCTATTGTTGACACTTTGCAGTGCATTTTGTATTTCTTAAGTGTATCTTTTATTTCCAGAAGTTGTGATTGTTTTTTCTTTATTACATCTGTTTCTCTGGAGACATGTTCATCCATATCCTGTATTGGTTTTTATATTTCTTTAAGTTGGTTTTTACCTTTCTGTGGTGTCTCCTTGAGTAGCTTAATAATCAACCTTCTGAATTCTTTACCCGGCAATTCAGAGATTTTTTTCTTGGTTTGGTTCTATTACTGGGGAGATAGTGTGGTCTTTTGGGGATGTTCTAGAACCTCATTTTGTCACATCACCAGAATTACTTTTCTGATTCCTTCTCATTTGGGTAGGCTATTTCAGTGGAAAAATCTGGAACTCAAGGGTTGCTGTTCAGATTCTTTTGTACCACAGGGTGATCCCTTGATGTGGTGCATTCTCCCTTTGCCTAGGGATAGGGCTTCCTAGAGAGCCAGACTGCAGTGATTGTTATTGCTCTTCTAGAAACAGCACAAATTTCAAATCAAGCTGCAGTTACTTCTTGGAAACACTGAACAAGTTGTTTTCAGTTGGTTACTTTGTTAATTCCATGATAGCATTTACAACATCATTACCATTGTTCTTCAGGGCTTGGACTGCCTTTGCTTTCAATGTATTTGCTTTGACAAGGGCATGACCAGTTCCATGCCCTTAACTTCCACACCTGTTTTATCAGCTTCTTCCTCTTAACTCTCCTCTTGTACAGTTGGAGTCTGTGTTTCTTCTTAAATGTTTGAGATAGCTTTACCTTGAACTTTGAATTTCTCAGCAGCTGCTAGCTGTGCTCGCTGAGATAAATCTTCATTTTTGGTTCCCCCCAAAACTATGTAGGTATCCAAAGCAGGGCTCTTATAGACATCTGGTTTTGTGATGACAAAGAGAGGATATTCTTAGATTTCCAGATAGTGACTCTAGTAACCCCTGTAACCTGTCGAAGATCCAGTTTGGACATAGCCTTCTGTGCTTTCTTTTCACTCTGACTCTGTTTTGCTTTACTGACTGGTTCTTCATTAATTTCAGCTGCTGCTGCCAACTGGGCTTGTTGTGTGGTTGTCTGTGTGGAATCCTGTTCCTCAGGCTCTGGTACTGATTCATCACTGTCAGATTCTGTTCCAGACCCTCTGTCAGCCTGGAGCTGCGGCACCTCCTGTTCCGTAGCAGGGATGGTTTCTGTGGCTTTGCTGGGCATTTTGCGCAGGGAATGCAGAACCCTTTGCCCGCTTTTTGATGGGATTATTTGTTTTTCTCCTTGCTGATTTGAGTTCCTTGTAGATTATGGAGATTAGTCAAAATATTGTTGGATGCATAGTTTGCAAATATTTTCTACCATTCTGCGGGTTGCCTGTTTACTCTGCTGATTATTTATTTTGCTGTACAGAAGCTTTTTAGCTTAATCAGGTCCTATTTATTTATTTTTGCTTTTGTTGCATTTGCTTTTGGGGTCTGAGTCATAAGTTCTTTGCCTAGGCCAATGTCTAGAAGAGTTTTTTCTAGGTTTTCTTCTAGGATTTTTATAATTTCAGGTCTTAGATTTAAGTCTTTAATCCACCTTGACATGATTTTTATATATGGTGAGAGATAGGAATCCAGTTTCATTCTTCCACATATGGCTATCCAGTTTCCAGCACCATTTACTGAACAGGGTTTCCTTTCCCTAATTTATGTTTTTGTGTACTTTGTTGCAGATCAGTTGGTTGTAAATATCTGGCTTTGTTTCTGGGTTCTGTGCACTGTTCCATTGGTCTATGTGTATACTTTTGTGCCAGTACCATGCTGTTTTGGCTACTACAGCTTTGTAGTATAATTTGAAGTTGGATAATGTGATGCCTCCAGATTTGTTCTTTTTGCTTAGGATTGCTTTGGCTATTTAGGCTTTTTTTTGGTTCTATGTGAATTTTAGAATTTTTTTCTAATGCTGTGAACAATGATGTTGGTATTTTGATAGCAATTGCATTGAATCTGTAGATTGCTTTGGGAAGTATGGTTATTTTTATGATATTAATTCTTCCAGTCCATAAGCATGACAGGTATTTCCATTTGTGTCACTGTGATTTCTTTCAGCAGTGTTTTGTAGTTCTCCTTATATAGATCTTTCACCTCCTTGGTTAAGTATATTTCCAGGTATTTTATTTTATTTTTTGCAGCTATTGTAAAGGGGATTGAGTTCTTGATTTGAGTCTCAGCTTGATTGTTGTCAGTAGATAGTAGTGCTACTGACTTGTGTACATTGATTTTGTAACCTGAGACTTTACTGAATTTATTTATTAAATCTAGAAGTCTTTTGGAGGAGACTTTAGGGTTTTTTAGGTATATGATTATATCATTGGGAAACGTAGATAGTTTGACTTCCTCTTTTCCAATTTGGAGGCCCTTTATTTCTTTCTCTTGCTTGATTGCGCTGGCTAGGATTTCCTCCCTCTACATCTTTGCCATCACTTGTTATTTGCAGTCTTTTTAATTTTAGCCATTCTAGTGGGTGCATCCTGGTGTTTCATTGTGATTTTTATTTGTATTTCCTTGATGACTAATGATAAAGAGCATTTTTTTCTTGTGCTTATTTGCCATCCATGTCTTCTTTGGCAAAATGTCTGTTCAAATATTTTTCCTATTTGTCTTATTATTGAACTGTAAGCATTTTTTTATGTACTTTGGATAGATGTAAGTTTTGCAAGTATTTTTGCAAAAAGGATTTTTTGAAGAGTAAAATGTTTATATTTTTGATGGAGTCCAATTTATCAATTACAAAAATAGTTCCTGCTTTTTGTGTCTTACTGAAGAAATCTTTGCCTAACCCAAAGTCATTAAGATTTTCTCCTGTGTATTCCAGAAATTTTATAGTACTAGCCCTCATATTTAGGTCTGTAATGCATTTTGAGTTGTTCTTTTCTTTTTTGCATGTGGATGACCAATTGCCCCAGGGCCATTTGTTAAAAAGATTTTTTTAATCCATTGCCCTGGCACCTTTGTTAAAACCCAACTGATCATTTATGTGTGTCTAATTCTGGACAGTATGCCATTTTCACTGATGTCTACGTTTATTGTTTCATAACTGTCACACTATTTTAAATGACTGAAGTTTAGAAAGATAAGAGAATAAAAAGCTTCAGGCAGCTCAGAAATAAAACTCTAATGAAAGAATGACCAATGGCACCCAATTGTGTCTTTTGGAGTGTGCCAAATCACACTGACAATTTGCAGTGAAGAGAATTTCTATTTTGGGATTAAGCCTGCAATTAAGGTTTTCTATAAAGTTGCTTCTAGAATGCTCTGTGTCACCCTAACTCAGGGGTACCTCTGTATTTAGGGATACCTAAAATAAACCAAACCTTGGACACTTACTCTGATCTTGTAGATAGGAAATGGCAGAAAGTTTGTGCATGCTGCCCATCAGAGATGGCACGCTCGGTGTTAAGTTGCAATCTGTCTGCAGAACAAGTTCTTACCGGCTAAAGATGAGATAATCCTCTTGCTGATATGAAAGGTAAAAATACTTGTTGCTCTGTTTACTGGAAGTTTAGGATCTAATTTTTCTGTCTCTGATTGACAGCATGATCTTGGATATGAGTCCCTTACCTGAGATGCATCCCATCTCAGGGGTAGACAACATAATTTTGTCTTTATTTGCCACCTGCCGTCTATGTAAGTAGGTTGAACTCAAGAGCGAAGTACAAGGCTGAGTCAGGTCAGAAGGGCATCAGTGTTCATAGTCTTAATCTCTTCTCTAGAGCATATCCTCTATCCCAGGAAATAAAGACATAATTTAAAAAATTGGCTCTGCATTCCTTTGGAAACAAAGAGTGAGAGGGTAATCATAGTTGGGCACAGAGGAAAGGTGAGTGGGTCATATGATGTACTACCTGGCAAATTATCTGTGCCTAGGCTGTCCCTTTCCCCATCATCAACGTAGAAAATAGTTCACAACCTTTTTTTCTTTTTCTTTTTTTTTTTTTTTTTTTGACAGAGTTTTGCTCTATCACCCAGGCTGGAGGACAGTGGCACAATCTCAGCTCACTGCAACCTCCATCTCCCAGTTTTAAGCGATTCTCCTGCCTCTCAGTCTCCCGAGTAGCTGGGATTACAGGTGGATGCCACCAGGCCCAGCTAATTTTTTTTTTTTTTCATACTTTTAGTAGAGATGAAGTGTCACCATGTTGGGCAGGCTGGTCTCGAACTCCTGACCTCAGGTGATCCACCCACCTGGGCCTCCCAAAGTGCTGGGATTACAGGCATGAGCCTCTGCACGTGGCCAACACAACCATTTTCTTATATTTATTGAAGTTGAGTTGCTTATATTTCAGTTAGATTTGCCCAGCCACAGCTCTCTGTGTGGCCTGTATGCTCGGTGGAGTTTTGTTGACTAGAATTGTTCTAACCACATTTCTTTAATAATCAATCCACTGCACAAATTCTACCCTTGTCTTCAAATGACAACATGGTAGCCCAATCAACAGGGGCCTTGTTATTTGGAGTGGAGAGCTCCTAGTGGTTACTGCTGTCCTGGCCTAGCTTGTTCAGCCTTCCCAAGGTACATGTCTGGGAGATAAGAGCTACCATTCATGAAGAGCATCTTGTGATGTTTATCACATCGTTTATTCTGAAAGCATCTCCCCACCCCCACCCTTAATTATGAAATTAAGACTGGCTATAGTAAAATTAGGAAACATGTTAACAATCTAGAAAAATCGTCATTAAAAAAATCCCTGAGTTGGCCGGGCGCGGTGGCTCAAGCCTGTAATCCCAGCACTTTGGGAGGCCGAGACGGGCGGATCACGAGGTCAGGAGATCCAGACCATCCTGGCTAACATGGTGAAACCCCGTCTCTACTAAAAAATACAAAAAACTAGCCGGGCGAGGTGGCGGGCGCCTGTAGTCCCAGCTACTCGGGAGGCTGAGACAGGAGAATGGCGTAAACCCGGGAGGCGGAGCTTGCGGTGAGCTGAGATCCGGCCACTGCACTGCAGCCTGGGCGGCAGAGCCAGACTCTCTCTCAAAAAAAAAAAAAAAAAAAAAAAAAAATCCTCGAGTACTAAATTTATGCTAGAGTATACCTCAAATAATGAATCTCTCAAGTGAAAAATAATGTGCAGTATGAGTTTTTCCCCTAAATAAGAAAACTTTGTATAAGGGGTGTGTGTGTGTGTGTGTGTGTTTGGTCAGGAGCTCTCCTCTAACACTGATATTAACTCAAGAATAATAGGTTGGTTATTAGCACTGAAATTGACCTTAACTTCAAACCTTTAATTTTACAGGTAGGAAAACTAGGGCCCAACAAGATGAAGTGATCCCCCTAAGGCCTGGAGTGACGAGGTGATTCTCCTAAGGTCCCACAGCCTCGATGTGGCAGTGTCCAGAGAAGCTCAGGTTCAGTGGTATCAATGGTTTTAGTCTTTTTGAGGTGTATTAGGCAGTTTCTTCAGAGAAACAGAATCACTAGAAGATACATATGTATTCTAGGATTTGGTTCATGTGATTATGGAGGCCAAGAAGTTCCATGATCTGCCATCTGCAAGCTGGAGAACCAGGCAATCCAGTGGTACAATTCAGCATGAGGCCAAAGGCCTGAGAGACAGGGGAGCTGGTGGTGCAAGTTCTGGTCCAAGTCCAAAGGCCCAAGAACTGGGAGCACTGATGTCCAAGGGCAGAAGAAATTGGACATCCCAGTTTAAGCAGAGAGAGGGAGAGAGAGAATTCATCTTTTGATTGCCTTTTTGTTCTATTTGGGGCCTCAATGGATTGGAGGATACCATCCACATTGGTGATGGCGGTCTTCTTTACTGATTCTAAAGTCTCTTCTGGAAACACCCTGACAGACATACTTAGAAATAATGTTTTATCAGCTATCTGGGCATCTCTTAGTCTAGTCAGGTTGGTACATAAAATTAACAATCACAAGGGGTTACCTTTTCTAGTATAAACGTGCATGGCATAGGCTTTGTTGTAAACTGTTTCTTTTCGAAAAGCTTTCCTTCTTCTTTTAGAATTTTACAAGTAAGGTGACCAAGCATTCTGTCTGCCCAGGACTCACAGGGTCCCTGGACTTGGCACTTTAGTGTGAAAACTAGGGAATGTCTGGAAAGGCCAGGATGAGTTGGTCACCCTGGTTTACAGGGGTTTGCACCTATTCACCTGTGTGGTTTTGTCATACATTTCCTGGTGACCTGTGGATTCTGGCCCAAGCTACCCACCTCCTGTGGTTGTCGTCAAACACTGCGTGGATGGATAGAACTGATTTCTGTCTGTACTTACCATTTCACTTTTTGCTATCAAGCACTGTTGACTAAAGCTTCACCTGGAAAGGTTTTATCTCAGCAGAGGTATTTTAAGAACCTTTAGGGATCTTTGTCAGAGCCTCTTGTCCCAGGCAGGTTAAGATCACAGACTCTAGAACCAGGCAGTCTAAGTTAGAACCCTGGTGCTCCGCCACTGTCTTGGTTGTGTGATCTGGGCAAGTATCATAACCTCTCTGTTTCTTAGTTTGCTTCTGTCAAATGGGGATAATAATAGTACCCAACCCATAAGCATATTGTGAGATTTAACTTAGTTGATACACATAGAGTGTCTAAAGCAGCACTTTGGCTATGATGAGTGAGGTCTCAGTAGATTCTTTCTTGGCTGACTGGTTTGAATGCATATTCATGAGGCTGATTCCTTTACCTTCGCTGTCCACGTGCAAGGCGTGCATATTGAAAGTGAATATATGTTGTGGAGAAGATTCTTGGCTGCCCAAGCTGTTAAAGGATTCTGTCTGTGTGGTTCATTAGGATTCTAACTGCAGTAGGGCTTGCCTTGAAATAGAATCTTTAAGCACGAGGCCATCTAATGGTATCTGCTTGAAGATTACTCTGTATAAGAAACACTTTTTCATCTTCTAACTTTCCATTTAATATCAGCATGTTAGCAATTAAAAATAGTTTTAAAGCACCTTAATGATAACTAATTTTAATTCCTTGGAATAGATTTTTATCATATTTGATGCGTAATTTCAATTTTATTGCTGAGATAAAAGGTCAACTCTGATAGGTAACTGAAATAGAACATTTCAGTTCACAGGAACTTTACTTTTAAGTTGTTATTATCTTGGTGTAATTAATAAAACATTTCTTACAGCAGAATTGCACCACAGAGTGAATCCATGAACTTCCTGATTGTCAAACCAAATCAAGCTACTTCAATCCTTGAAGAATAAAACTGTTCAAACTGCAGTGGCTTATAAATTCCTAGCTTTGGATGAAGGAATCTGCAATATCTTCAGAAGAAGGAATAAACATTTCCTGCCACCTAAAACCATATTCCCCTCTCTCCATCTCTAAGAAATCTGGCCACAGATGATGACAGTGTGAAATGACACAGTTGCTCCTATGCTTGCTCCTGTGCTTGTAAAGAGTACTAGCACTCTTTACGTTCTTCTTCTAGTAAGAAGGTCCCTCTCCCTTCTCTGGGGCACAGCTCTTTCTTCTCCTCCAGCCATGTATTAGGGACTGCCATTCATAGTATCCCTGCCTCCCTTCCCACTGCAGTAGGCACCTGACCAACCTGCAATCCAGAGAAACAGAAGCACTAGGAGATATATATGTACTATTGGAAGTTGGTTCACATGATTATGGAGGCCAAGAAGTCCCATGCTGTACCATTTGCAAGCTGGAGAACCAGGAGATTCCATGGTGTAATTCAGTCTTAGTCCAAAGACCTGAGAGACAGGAGAGCTAGTGGTGTAAGTCCTGGTCCAAGTCCAAAGGCCCAAGAACTAGGAACACTGATGCCCAAGGGCAGAAGAACTTGGACATCCCAGCTCAAGCAGAGAGAGGGAAAATTCATCTTCTGACTGCCAGTTTGTTGTATTTGGGCCCTCAGTGAACTGGAGGATGCCATCCACGTTGGTGACGGTGGTCTTCTTTACTTTGAATCGGTCTACTGATTCAAAGGTCTCTTCTGGAAACACCCTCACAGACACACCTAGAAATAATGCTTTATCAGCTATCTGGGCATCTCTTAGTCCAGTCAGGTTGATATATAAAATTAACCATCACAAGGGGTCACCTTATCTAGTGTAAATGTGCTAGATAAGAAAAGTTTTTGAAAAGAAACAGTTTAAAATAAAGCCTATGCCATGCACATTTATACTAGATGAGGTGTCCTGCCCTCCGTCTTAGTTTCCTACAACTGCTGTAATTGCTGTAATGAAATGCCACACACTGGGAGCTTACCACAAAAGAAATGGATTCTCTCACAGTAGTAGCAGGCAGGAGTCTTAAAGCAAGGTGATGGTAGGGTTGGTTGCTTCTGGAGACTCTGAGGTAGAATCTGTTTCATTTCTGTCTCCCAGCTTCTGAGAGTTGCTGGCAATCCCTAGTGTCTCTTGGTTTGTAAATGCATCACTCCAACCTGTGTCCAAACTTCTCACTTCTTATAAGGACACCAGTTATTGGACTGGAGCTCACCCTATTACAATATGACCCCATCTGAACTTGATTACATCTGCAAAGACCCTGTTTCCAAACAAGGTTACATTCACAGACACCAAGAGTTAGGACTTGTATATTTCTTTTGGGAGAACACGGTTCAACTCCCAACACTCTCTTCCTCATAGAGATTGGTCCAGTAATAATCATGTGACCCAAACTGGGCAGTGAAAGAGTTTCCCACTGGAGCTGGTGGGGGCAAGGCTTGCCTTTCCACCTGAGACTCTGCGTGACAGCCATGGGCTGCTGGCCATTGTGGTTCCAGCCCCGTGGGGAAATCTGCCTGAGAGAAGGCAGCTGATGCGTAGAGAAAAGCCGAGAAGAGGAGGCAACATCCTGATGGGGTGCTTAGATCCTTACATCCAGACACCCCTTTCCTTGGTTTGCCCACACGAGCCATTAAATGTGTGCTTTTCCTTTTTGCCCTCTTAAACTATTCTGAGATAATGTTTCAGTCACCTGCAACCCAAGGACACTGAATAATACCAATTGAAGACAGCATTTGAAGATATGGGCAAGGACCATGAAGATAACATGGAAATGTTATCTTCTAGAAAAGTCAGTGCTTAGCCAAGACCATTCCAACATGCCTGTACTGTACTTGGCAGGTAGTGACGCATGTACAGGGACACATCCCGTGTCTTGGGCTATGTGAATGCCCAGCTGGTAATGTGGCTTTTTAGGAGGCTGCGCTGGGTCCTCACAATGGCAGACACAAGCTCTGATCTCGCTTCATTTATTTGTTTTTTTCCCCTCACAATCTATTCTGATCATCTATCATTTTAATATGAGTTGACAAAAGAGACATTTTCCTGAGTTCCTAAGAACAAAAGAATAAAGTAGAATAATGTGCTTTTTCTAAGATGACATAAACAATGCTGCAAGAACACATAAGTGTCTTTTTCAGTTGCCCTATTCATGGTAAGCATTCTAAGATGACATCGCAGTGCCACTGTAAAACTGCCACTCAGTGCCATTCAGCAGGCAGGAGGCTGTCTTCCTGTGGCACCTGCAGGGCAATTTTAGCTGCAAATAATGAGACCTGGTAAAAGAAGCTTGAATAACAAGGAGCTTCTTATCTTATGTAACAAGAAATGCAGTTGCAGGTCTTCCACGTCATCAATTTCTTGTTGCTTTCTTGCTTTCAGTTCTGCCATTTTTGGTGTGTGGGAAACATTCCCCCTCATAGTTGCAAAATAGCTTTGGGAGTTCCTGCCACTGAATGTGACAACATTTTGCAAAGGGGAGCAGTGTTTTCTCCTTTATGTTTCTTTTTATTGGGAGCAAAAACCTTTCTGTGAATTGTCCCGCCTCTACCCCTGCCAGGCTTTCCTCCAATCCCAATGGCTCGGATTGAGTCACATGCAAGGTTTGTTCTGATCACATGGGAGGGAATTGGATTCCCACAGTGGCTCGGTACTCAGCATTAACCCCTTTGGGCTGGAAACAGCCTGAGAAGCCAAGGACTCTCAACACCTGAGCAAAACTGGGAGCCAGTGAGCAACAAAGGGGGAAGGGCACCGTGTGGGTTGTGCCACAGCACTTGGGGGGCCTTTGCTGGAAACTGACGTCAGTACCTATCTAGCTGCCCCACAATTCCTTGGGGTCAGTGGTGCATGAGGTATTGGTAAAACATTAAATATCGTGGAGTATTTCTTAGAAGAAAATGGATAGTGTTAAATAGTTAATATAATTTAATATAACATGTTAAATATATGACATATAATGTAGGATATCCCATTTTATATTTGATAAGTTAATAGCATATTGAATATTAATATTAAATCTCTTCAATTATATATAATAAATTAATATTGAATATGTTACAAAAGGCAAAAAGTTAATGAACTAACAACCATCAGACTTAAGTAGAAAGAAAGCAGGATAAACCCAAATCAAATGTGAAAGTAATAGGTTAAAGACAGACATTAACAAAATATAAAACATTAGAATAACAATAGAAAAACATTTTCTGTCAAGAGGATAAATAAAGCCAGTTTGATTCCTGAAAAAGACTAAAACAAATGTCAAACTTTTGGTAAAAATGATCTAGAAAAGAAGAGAGAAACAGACAATATTAGAAATGAAAATATTAGGAATCAGACACTAAAATATAAGCCTCTTTAAGCGTACAAACATTAAGTTTAGATAAAATAGACAAACTTGTAAAAAAATATAGCCTACTAAAATTAACTTAAGAAGAAATCAAATATTGAATAGTCTTATAATCTAAGAAAGTTGAACCATTTGTTAAAAGTTTTTCCACGAAGGATATTCCAGATGGCTTTTACTGGCAATTTCTATCAGACATTCCAGAAATAAATAATCCAAATTATATACAAATTATTCCAGCATATTGAAAAAGAAGGAACAATTCTCAAGTCTATAGTTTAAGAGTTGAATAACTTTGATTCCATAACCTGACACGGGCAGAATGGGAAAGGAAGCTCACTTAGAAACATGATTACAAAAATCCTACCAAAAATATTAGCCAGCCAAATCCTGCCTCCATTAGTTGTGTAAGTCATGAACAAGCTGGGTTTGATTTAACATTCTAACATCAATTGAGGTAAAATATGGGTTAAGGGAGAAAAGTCTTGTGATCATCTCGACATGTGCCAAAAAAGCAGTTGATGAAATTCAACACTTGTTCATGATAGAAACCCTAAGCAAACCAAAGACTGACAGTGTGTTTGGCTGGTCCATTGGCTGAGCGGCATTTTCTCAGACTGCTCCCGTAATGCTCAATGGATGGCAGATGCCAAACTCCCCTGTTTTTTTTGGCTCCTTTCCCAATTTTAACCATGTGTGGTTGTGTGAACGTTTCTTGTATCTCTTTATATATAATTATCTTTTATTTATTTATTTATGAGATGGAGTATTGCTCTTGTCACCCAGGCTGGAGTGCATTGGCGCGATCTTGGCTTACTGCAAACTCCGCCTCCCGGGTTCAAGCAGTTCTCCTGCCTCAGCTTCCTGAGTAGCCGGGATTACAGGCACCAGCCACCACATCTGGCTAATTTTTATACTTTTAGTAGAGATGATGTTTCGCCATGTTGGTCAGGCTGGTCTCGAACTCCTTACTTCAGGAGATCCGCCCACCTTGGCTGCCCAAAGTGCTGGGATTACAGGCATAAGCCACCATGCCTGCCTGATCTTTTATTTTTTAGAATAAAAATAGGCACATATATATGCCATTCTCCTCTTTACTTTGTTTCATTTGACATACTATAGACATATTTTCTTTTACATATATGTACCTACTTCTCTTTTTAGTGGTTACATAGAATTTCATTGTATATAAGCCATAATTCGTGAACTATGTTAAGAAAAAATAATTCAGCCACCCGAAGACTGAGTGTAGCTTTTAATATGTATAGAATAATACTTGAGTTGGGGGAATTAAAACCATACACCATAAAAAACTGGGCACTCTGCAGATTTCTGCCTATTACAGAAAAATCTGGGCTCCTTACAGTTGTAAAACTGTGAATTAAGATTTGGGTGACTGTGACCACAGCACTGTTTGGAGGTCATCTTTCTGTATATAGGTGTAAAAGTGAGAGATGGCAAATCCAGCACTGCTTCTGGCGATGTGATCAGATAGCGAGAACTTTACAAAGTCTGTGAACACAAGTGCTTTCATCCTAGAAAAGTCTTGTAAACACTCCCACTACTCCTCACACTCTCAGCGCCCCTGAAATGTGTTAGACTGTTCATTTCCGTCACACACAGAGTCTATGAATTCCAGTTTGGTGAACAGACTGAAAGGCATGAAGGGGTCAGGCAGTCATGTTCTGGAATTGAAAGGCATCTGGGTGGAGGGGGAGAGAATCCAGTCCCCACCGCACACCACTGCAGGTTTTGGCAAGTTACTTGGGCTCCCCTGAGCCTCTCTCCCTCATCTTTAAAATGGGCAGGATGCTACACACCTTACATGGTGTTCGTGAGACCTAAAGATAAGCCTCCCTGTCCACAGAGGGGTTCGTTTAAGAATGTAGCAAATATTGTTTTTGGAAAACATTATTCCCGAGAATAGTTTTTACATGGTGTCAGGTGGTGTTTCTGTTTGTGCACAGGCCTCACAGTTAGAGTCATGGTAAGAAAATTATTGAAAAACGTAACATCTGGGCTAATCAGCTGTCAGCATTCACCTGTCCTTTTCACTGGGCTGTCCCCACCAAGGCACTTCCCCGAGCACTGAGGAACAATGGGGACAGTCACTGGCAAATTCCTGGAAGAAACAGAGGGAGGACTTTAACCACCCTTCACCTCAATAACTGACTTAAAAATCCCAATTAGGCATTTCTCTCTGTCCCCAAAGTCCCTTGCCTTTTGCCCTTCCACTAGGAATCTCTTTGCTTCCCTGTGCAGGGCTCAGCCTAACTTGCTCAGCCAGATGAATCAATGCAGGTAACAGATCCTACTCTCACCTAGAAGCAGTTTAGTGACGTACAGTTTTACTGCAACTTAACGTTTGAGGTCTTATCATAGTTGCCCACTCCAAATTCTTAGCAAAATGTCTTTTCGATAAGATAAGATGTCATGCCAGTTGCTAAGAGAAGTTTCCTCCCTATATTTTTGTGTCGGCAACAGTGATTGTGGGCACGTGAAGCTGCCAGGAGCCTCTTCTTTCACTGTTGTAGCCCTAATTGCTGTGGCATCTGTTATCCTGGCCACCTCTGGCTCTCCTTGGTTACACACAGCTGCTCCTGGTTACACGCAGATTCCTCCTAGATACCTCCAAGCCCCATGCGACTCCCCTCATGCTCCCTAAGCACTTGCCCTGGCTGTAGGGAAGTCAGTGTTGTAGCTTGAGAGCCTATCTGGCTGGACCATGATTTACCCTCTGTTATAGCCCTGGAGCCAAGCACAGTAGCTACCCAGGGCAGGTACCCCAAAATCTCTGTGGAGTAAATCCATGAATATCCACAGACCACCCAGTGTTGTCTATTCTCCACGTAACCTACAATTTCTGGTCGTGGAAGAAATAATGTATCACTTTCCCTAAACTTTCTGGTTGTAGAAGAATGTATCAGTTTGCTAGAGCTACTGTAACAAACAGCACAAAACAGAAACTTTGATTGTCCCACATTCATGTTGATTAAAAACTGACATAAACAAAACCTGTATAAAAAATATCCCAAATCCCCTATCACTTTGAAAGAGTCATCTTGAGAGACATTATGACCTACGACCCCCTCTTCCTCTGCCATAGCCACGTCCTCTTCCTCTACCTCTGCCTTGGCTTCTTCCTGCAACAGAAATTTATTATTTCCCAGTTTTGGAGAGTAGAAATTGGAGATCAAGGTGTTGGGAGGATTGATTCCTTCCAAGAGCTGTGAGGGAGAATCTATTCCAGGCCTCTCTCCTGGCTTTTCGTGGTTTGCTGGGCATCTCTGATGTTCCTCGGCATGTAGACACATGACCCTGGTCTCTGCTTTCATGCTCACATGATACTCTCCCTGTGTATTTGTCCATTCTTGCATTGCTATAAAGAAATATCTGATACTGAGTAATTTATTAAATAAAAGAGGTGTAATTGGCTCAGTTCTGTAGGCCATACAGGAAGTATGATGCTGGCGTCTGCTTGGCTTCTGGGGAGTCCTCAGGAAACTTACAATTATGGTGGGAGGTGAAGGGGAAGCAGGTTCATCTTTCGTGGCTGGAGCAGGAGCAAGAGAGAGAGAGAGTGGGTGGGGGGCCAGGGGCTACATACTTTTAGACAACCAGATCTGGCGAGAACTCACTATCATGAGAACAGCACCAAGGGGTATGGTGTTAAACCATTCATGAAGAGCCACACCCATGATCCAGTCACCTCTCACCAGGCCCCACTTCCAACACTGGGGAATATAGTTCGACATGAGATTTGATGGGGACACAGAACCAAACCATATCACTCTCTGCGTGTGCCTGTGTCTAAATTTTTCCCTTTGTTGTGGATACCAGTCATATTGGATTGGGGCCCACGCTACTTTAGTATGACCTCATCTAACTGTATATTGAGCTGCCTGTGGTCCCAGCTACTCAGGAGGCTGAGGCAGGAAGAATCACTTGAGCCCAGGAGCTCAAGGCTGTAGTGAGCTGTGATTGTGCCACTGCACTCCAGCATGGGCAACAGAGCAAGACTCCATCTCTAAAATGACCCTATTTTCAAATAAGGTCCCATTCTGAGGCCCCGGGCACTAGGACTTCAACATATTTTACCAAACAGTTACTTCCCTTGTTTTCAATTCTCTGTTGCTGTTTCTCCATTTATGTCAGAAAAGACTGAAACTTTGATAGCTTTCTGTAAAGTATGAACACTGCTGAGGAGTCACATAAGGAGATGTCCCTTATATTTACATAGTTTTTGATTTTTGTCTGAAAATGACAATGAGGTTGAGAATCTTGGTGGTCAGATAAACAGCACTCTTCCATCTGGACCCTGTGTAATTCCTGGGAGTAAATCACTATTTTCTCTTAGGGGTCAGTGACTTGCATCAGGATACCTCGGTTTTAGCTGTGTGTTTTTGTGTAGTGAAATGCAGTGAGGTCTTGTGATTCCAGGGACACAAGAGAAAAAAAAGAGTTGTTAGAAGAAACCGGATGGGATAGAAATAGCAAACCTTTTTGATCGTGAACCCTGACGCTGAACGCTGGACTCATCCAATCCTCCCTGCAACTCTCCACAGCCCCCCAAGAAGCGCAAAAGAGCTGTCTGCACCTCTTGTCACCACCCCATTTGCAGACCCTGAGTCGCTGCGCATGGAGCAACCCGCAGGTGGCGCAGGAGGGACTGGGATCCCCGTCTGGCCCCAGTGCGCGACTCGCGGCTCTGCCTGGTCCTCTCCGGAGTCACCAAGGTGCAGAGGGAGAGAATTCGGAAGGTGCAGTGTGACCCTGGCTCCTCTCTCTAGCCCGCCAGCGCCCACAGTGTCTCGAAGAGTACACAGCCCCCTGGAGGAACACGGCTGCCTTCGCAGAGGGCCCTCGAGGAGCTCGATGCTGGGGCTGCAGCTCTTGTGTGAGGCCGTCGTGGGTTGCAGTTAATTGTTGCATCTGTATTTCTGGTCGAGAAGTTGTCCTGCTAAGATGCGTGCTCCTGCCGAGAGTGCAGCTCTGGGTGTGACAGTTCAGTGCAGCTGGGGCGTGGCACCGCCGCACGCTGGCCAGGCACGGTCGCCAGCGAGGCCTATCCCCTTTGGAGCTTCTCTAGCTTCGTGGCTTCCACCGACCAGTGGCTGCTGGTCTCTGGGCAGTTGTCCATTCATTAACAGCTTCCTCCGGGTCGGGGGCAGAGAAAGTAAAAGAAGCCAAAAAACCCAGTGTTGAATTTGGCAGAGGAGATGCTGGCAGAGGCGAGATTGGAGCAAATGGCTGCGATGCCTCAAGGGAATTTGCATTCGCCCTGGCACCTGTGTGGAAGTCAGCACCCAGAACCCCACCTGGCAGCATCTGTCACTGCCCAGGAGCATCCAAGACAAGCCCACACTGTGTTCCACTGGGAAGCCAGTATGAAGGCTTGGTCTCCAAATGTCACTGCTAAGACACATACATTTTGCTTGGAAAGAGAGAGAGGGAGATGGACTGGTTGTGCAGGACGTCTCTGTTCACCCGGAAGTGAGAGAAAACATGTCCCATAGGATCCCAAGCCAGGGACACACCAGGGGACTGGGGTGGTTTTCAGGGCCAAGTAAACACAACATTTTCTGACCAATTCCAGGGAGTTCACAAATCGGGTGGTCTATCTCTGTTAAGAATTTCTTATGGATCAGAACAAGGATCTCTGAAGGATGTGCTCACAGAGTAGGCTGCTGGTTGGTGATTCGCTGGGGGTGGAGGTTGGTGGGGGAAGAAGTAGAAAGGGGACAGGCTGGATGGGGTATGAGAAAAGCCGAATCTGGCCAGCTTCACTGTCTTGCCCAGGGCTGATCTCGACATTTTACCTTAGGGCTGACTCAGTGCTGCCGTTAACAGCTCAGAGGTAACTGCCCTGCTCCTGGAGGAATGGGAAGAATGCTGGCCTGTGAGTGACCAAATACTGTATAGACATACACGCATCTCTGTTTTCTTCTCAGTAAAACTGGGATGCCACCTTCCCAGAATGACCTCTGGTTGGGAGGCTGGGTTCTGCGGCTGCAGCACTGCCTCACTTTCCATCCAGCTCTGCTGCTTTCTTTCGATGTAAACACGAACATCTGTAAGCCTGGACATCCTCCTGATAAACAACAGAAATACATTGGAGAGAAATACAACAGGGGTGGGAGTGAGGAGAAACCTTTAAGGGACTTTCCTGCTGAAGAGACCTTTTAAGGGACTTTCCTGCTGAAGATCAGAACCTGCATTCTCCATGCTGTGAGGTGATTTTATTTTTATTTTTTTGAGATGGAATCTCGCTCTGTCGCCCAGGCTGGAGTGCAGTGGCGCGATCTCGGCTCACTGCAAGCTCCGCCTCCCAGGTTCACACCATTCTCCTGCCTCAGCATCCCGAGTAGCTGGGACTTCAGGTGCCCGCCACCACGGCCGGCTAATTTTTTTGTATTTTTAGTAGAGACAGGCTTTCACCATTTTAGCCAGGATGGGCTCGATCTCCTGACCTCGTGATCCGCCCGTCTCGGTCTCCCAAAGTACTGGGATTACAGGAGTGAGCCGCCACGCCCGGCCTAGAGGTGATTTTTTTTTTAAACAAAGTGCCTGTGTGGATCTGACATCTGCTTTCTGAGTTTGTGTGGATGAGACAAACTCTAGCATGTGTCAGAGAAGATTCTAGAGAATAGAACTGGTCCCACCTGGGATCATGCAAGACAAATCAATAGCAGCTGTTAAGAAAATTGTATATAGGACTAGAGGCATCATGCTACCTGACTTCAAACTATACTACAAGGTTACAGTAACCAAAACAGCATGGTACTGGTAGCAAAACAGAGATATAGACCAATGGAACAGAACAGAGCCCTCAGAAATAATACCACACATCTACAACCATCTGATCTTTGACATACCTGACAAAAACAAGAAATAGGGAAAGGATTCCCTATTTAATAAATGGTGCTGGGAAAACTGGCTAGCCATATGTAGAAAGCTGAAACTGGATCCCTTCCTTACTCTTTATACAAAAATTAATTCAAGACGGATTAAAGACTTAAATATTAGACCTAAAACCATAAAAACCCTAGAAAAAAACCTAGGCAATATTCAGGACATAAGCATGGGCAAGGACTTCATGTCTAAAACACCAAAAGCAGTGGCAACAAAAGCCAAAATAGACAAATGAGATCTAGTTAAAGAGCTTCTGCACGGCAAAAGCAACTACCACCAGAGTGAACAGACAACCTACAGAATGGGAGAAAGTTTTTGCAATCTACCCATCTGGCAAAGGGCTAATATCCAGAATCTACAAACAACTCAAACAAATTTACAACAAATAAACAACCCCATCAAAAAGTGGGCAAAGGATATGAACAGACACTTCTCAAAGGAAGACATTTATGCAGCCAACAGACAGGCAAAATGCTCATGATCACTAGCCATCAGAGAAATGCAAATCAGAACCACAATGAGATACTATCTCACACCAGTTAGAATGGCAATCATTAAAAAGTCAGGAAACAACAGGTGCTGGAGAGGATGTGGAGAAATAGGAACACTTTGACACTGTTGATGGGACTGTAAACTAGTTCAACCATTGTGGAAGGCAGTGTGGTGATTTCTCAAGGATCTAGAACTAGAAATACCATTTGACCCAGCCATCCCTTTACTGGGTATATGCCCAAAGGATTATAAATCATGCTGCTATAAAGACACATGCACACGTGTTTATTGCAGCACTATTCACAATAACAAAGACTTGGAACCAACCAAAATGTCCATCAATGATAGACTGGAATAAGAAAATGTGGCACATATACACCATGGAATACTATGCAGCCATAAAAAAGGATGAGTTCATGTCCTTTGTAGGGACATGGATGAAGCTGGAAACCATCATTCGCAGCAAACAATTGCAAGGACAAAAAACCAAACACTGCATGTTCTCACTCATAGGTGGGAATGGAACAATGAGAACACTTGGACACAGGAAGGGGAACATCACACACTGGGGCCTGTTGTGGGGAGGCGGGGAGGGGAGAGGGATAGCATTAGGAGATATACCTAATGTAAATGTTGAGTAAATGGGTGCAGCACACCATCATGGCACATGTGTACATATGTAACAAACTTGCACGTTGTGCACATGTACCCTAGAACTTAAAGTACAATAAAAAAAAAGCACCAAAAAAAGATAATTGTATATAGGACTGGAGTTTTGGGAAACCACAATATGCTAGTGACTTGATTTAGTTTTGTGACTATTTGCAGATGTGGATATGAATTTAAGTTGCAACCTCACAATGTTGTGTCTACAGGTACAGGTTAAACTGAAGGAAGGTTGAAGGGTTTAAGAGCATACCTGTTAAATTTCAAGTCTCAAGTAAGCCAAGTCAATGTAAGTCATTGCTGATTTGGAGCAAGTCTTTGTAAAATGTACCTGATTTGCTTTCGCATCGTGAGTTCTCTTAATTGATGCTTGCCTAATTTTGTGGGACTTGGTTTCAAATTTTACAATGGCTTTAGGCTTCACCCCCCATTCTTGTACATAACAGGTACAACAAAAATTGTTTGAATAAACCAGTAGAGTGAAAATATTTCCATAGCTTCTGAAGACCAGATTCTGAATATGGTAAAGATGGCAGCAACCCAAGGACCAAGCCAAAACTAGGTTCTGCTCAGTCATTTGATCTCTCTTGGGAACCTTTAAAATAATGAACCTACAGCTTTTTTGGGTTAAAGATCCCTCTGAGGGCTTGATGAAATTATTGCCCCTCTCTGTAGATGATGCAGGTAAATACACATTTTGTGCAAAATTCCAGGGAGTTCACAAATCAGGTGGTCCGTCACTTTGGGAGGCTGAGGTGGGCAGATCACTTGAGGTCAGGAGTTTGAGACCAGCCTGGACAACATGGCGAAACCCTGTCTCTACCAAGAATATAAAAAATTAGGCATGGTGGCATGCACCTGTAATCCCAGCTACTCAGGAGACAGAGGTTGTGGTGAGCTGAAATCACACCACTGAACTCCAGAGTGGGTGACAGAGCAAGACGCAATCTCAAAAAAAAAAAAAAGAAAAGAAAAAAAAATTTTCTTAATACATCAGAACAAGGATCTCTGAAGTAAGAAAAAAAAAAGATAAAAAAAGAATTTCTTAATGCAAACCTCTGTCTGTCTTATGTTCTCTGATATAAATAGAGATTCTGAAAGAGAGGGAAGTTGTGTTTATGACTTGAGGCAAGGGGAGGTGGACTGTCAGTAGCTCATCGTTTTGATCAGTTTCCCCCTATCCGAAGATGTGCCAAAAATTCGAGAGTGAGGAGAGGAAGACAAATATGATGGTGTTCAAACTTTAGGGCTTGCTCTGTTTTCTGATTCTCTAATTACCAGTTTGGTGCAATAGTATTTATTTCCTTGGTTTGTTTCTTTCCTTCTCAAGGGAGGTAACAGTAGGAGATTTATTTGGGAACCTTGGACAGTTCCTAGTGCACGCCTTGCATTGTGTTCTGTGCCTGCATCTCCTGAACTAGGTCCCAAGGAAAAGCAGTCTTTAGAATAATAATATGTTTTCTTGTCAACACTGACAAATTGAATTTTTTTCCCCCTACAGTATTGAGGAATTTCTGGGTGGAGATGCTGCACAAGCGTAGCTTTCAGATTTGCATTCAGCTTCTGATTCCAACTTGGCATCACTGCTTGTGAGTTACTTTCTATGTGCATTCAGATATGTCTCTTTCCTAGTCATTGTCCTGTGCCAATGTTCAACTTGAAAAGAGTGTGTCTAAGGAAGAGCAGTGTGTTCAGATGCTCTCTCCTCCTATGGCCCCATGTGGAAAGAACTGCACTAGGAATTGCATTATCTCTTCCACCCATTCAGCTTTGAACCTGCTTTAGCCAATTTCTGGTTGTGGGCAGCAGAGTTATTTTAAAGTCCTGATAAGTTATTTTAGAAATGAAGTAGTTTTTAACTCTAGGGTATTTCTTTCTGGGAGGGGAGAGTTGAGAGTCGTGGCCTGGGATTCATAATTAACGTATCTCTCTTGTATAGTACCTTTCCTTAGAGTAGGGTTTTATGTGGAGATGGAGCAAATATAATAAGGCTTGAGCCAGCAAAAAGTAAACTTTCCAGTGTTCTCAGATTCCCTGATTTCTTTAACACTCAGGTCTTTCCCTGTGCAGCGGCTGGACCCTGAGTATGGATGTAGGTTTGCATACTAGAGGAGCGTGTGAGTGCTATGGTGCATGGTATTTCCGTGAACCTGAGGAACCGTCTTGGGGTGGGACAGTTTGCTCTCCCACACCCAACGTACTCAACAAAAGGCAGATATGACCATGGCACAGCTTTAAAGAAAGAAGTTTGGGAGATGTTGGCATTTGCGGTTTTTTTTTTTTTTTTTTCTTGTAAGAATGGACGTAGGAGATGGTAGATAGAATATTGTGGCTGGGAGGTTTCCTACTCAACTAAACCCATAGACCTGTAATTAAATCTATATCTCTTCAGAAGATTCTGACCCATCCAGAGAATTCCATGCTTCACTTTTGAGTGAAGTGGAGGGCAGCAGGCCTGCTCTCATAAAAGTGTTTTTACTATAAGCATTTATTACACCGTCCTCTTACTTAGGTGTTAAAATTTCCATATAGCATTTATTAAGGTAAATGCCTTTATAGAATTTTAAAAATTGAAGTGAAATTCACATGAGATAAAATTAACAATTTTAAAGTGAAAAATTCAGAGGCATTTATACATTCACAGTGTTGTACAGTCACACTTTTATCTAATTCTAAAACATTTTCTTCACTCCAAAAGGGAACCCTGTATCCATTAAGCAGTTGCTCCCTGTTCTCCTCTTTCCCTAGTTCCATGCAATCATCAATTGGCATTCTGTCTCTATGAATTCACCTATTCTGATATGTAATATAAATGGAATTATATAAGCTCAGAAATAAACCTCCACATATGCAGTCAACAAATCTTTCACAAGGGCATTAGGAACACACAGTGGGGAAAGGATAGTCTCTTTTAAAAATGGTGCCGGGAAAACAATATCCACGTGCAAAAGAATGAAATTAGATTCTTGCCTTACACCATATACAAAAATTAACTCAAAATGGATTAAAGACATAAATATAAGACTTAAAAATCATAAAATGTCTAGAAGAAAACATAAGGAGAAAGTTCCTTGACATTTGTTGGTGATGATTTTTTGGATATGACATCAAAAGCACAGGCAACAAAAGGAAAAATAAGCAAGTGGGGCTCTGTCAAACGAAAAGTCTCCTGCACAGCAAAGGAAATAACCAACAAAATGAAAAGACAACCTCCTGAAGTGGCAGATCAAAAGAGAAAAGAAAAAAATTAAGAAAAAAGAAAAGACAACCTACAGAATGGGAAAATATATTTGCAGACCATATATCTTATAAGGGGTTAATATCCAAAATATATAAGGAACTCATACAACTCAAGAGGAAAAAGTCAAATACCTTGATTAAAAAATGGGTGCAAAGAACCTGAATAGACATTTTTCCAAAGAGGATATACAAATGGCCAACAGGTATATGAAAAGGTGCTTAATGTTGCTAATCATCAGGGAAATGCAAATCAAAACCACAATAAGATATCACCTCACACCTGTTAGGACAGGTATTATAAAAAAAAAAAAAAAAAAAAAAAAACCCAGGAGGTAACAAGTGTTGGTGAGGATGTGGAGAAATTGGAACCTTCGTCCACTGGGAATGTAAATTGGTATAGTCATTATGGGAAACAGTGTGGAGGTTCCTCGAAAAATTAAAAATAGAACTACCATGCAATCAAGCAATTCACTTTTGAGTATATGTGAAAGGAAATGAAATCAGTATTTTGAAAAGATATCTGCATCTTCATGTTTGTAATAGCATTATTCACAGTAGCCAAGATAGAAAAACTACTCATTGACAGATGGATGAATAAATAAAATAGAGTACTCTTCAGCCACAAAAAGAAGGAAATCCTGCCATTTGTGCCAACAGGGATGAACCTGGAGGGGGCATTATGCTAAGTGAAATGAGCCAGACACAGAAAGACAAATACTGTATGATCTCATTGATGTGTGGGATAAAAGAGTTGGACTCCTAGAAGCAGAGAGTAGAATGGTGGTTGCCAGAGACTGAGAGGTTGGGGGAAATGGGGAGATGCTGAATAAGAGTACAAACTTCCAGTTATAAAATGAATAAGTTTTGGGGATATAATGTGCAGCATGGTGGCTATAGTTAACGATACTGTATGATTTATTTTAAATTTGCTAAGAGTAGATCTTTTTTACTTTTTTATTTTTTTAAATAGAGACAAGGTCTCACCATGTTGCCTAGGCTGGTCTTGAACTTCTGGACTCAAGCGATCCTCCCACCTCAGCCTCTCAAAGTGCTGGGATTATGGGTGTGAGCCACCACACCTAGCCAAGAGTAAATCTTAAGTGTTTTCAGCACATACATGTGCACACGCACACAAAATGGTGATGGTTGTGTTAATTCGATTGTGGCAATCATTACACAATTTATACATGTATCAAATCATCATGTTATACACCTTGGATATATAAAATTTTATTTGTCAACTGTACCTCAATAAAGCTGGAAAAATAATATGACCATTTAAAAAAATGACATTATATAATATGTGACCTTCTGTGTCTGGGTTATTTCACTTAGCATAATGTTTCAAGGGTCATCCACATAGTAGTATATATCAGCACTTCATTCTTTTTTATGGCTGAGTAACATCCATTGTGTGTTATGTAGATAACATTTTGTTTCTTCATTTATGTATTGATGAACAGTTGGGCTGCTTCTACCTTGTGACTATTGAATGCCTTGTTTGAAATCAGACATGAGAGGATAATGTGACAACTCATATGTTGGTAGCATTCTCTTTGGGAAGAGTCACTCCACAGCACGTGGCAAGGGAACAATGACAGTTCTGTCTCATCTGTAGGAGACAGAAAGAGAAGCAAGTTCCTGTTAATTCACAAGTCGCGGGAATGGCTTTACTTTATTGCTCCCTTATTTCCCTCTGTTCGCAAGATGAATTAGACAAGTCTTAATATACACTAATGAGCAATATTTCCAACCCGGTTGATATGGTTTGGCTGGGTCCCCACTCAAATCTCATCTTGAACTGTAGCTCCCATAATGCCCACATGTCATGAGCAGTACTTCCAACCCAGTTGATATGGTTTGACTGTGTCCCCACCCAAATCTCATCTTGAACTGTAGCTCCCATAATGCCCACATGTCATGCCTCTTACATTGCCCAGTAAGAGGCAATTGAATCATGGAGGTGGGTTTATCCCATGCTGTTCTTGTGACAGTGAATAAGTCTCATGAGATCTGATGGTTTTATAAAGGGCAGTTCCCCTGCACATGCCCTCTTGCCTGACACCATGTATGAAGTCTTTTTGCTCTTCCTTCAGCTTCCGCCATGATTGTGAGGGCTCGCCAACCATGTGGACCTGTGAGTCCATTAAACCTCCCTTTTTTTTTTTTAAATAAATTACCCAGTTTTGAGTATTTCTTCACAGCAGTATAAAAATGGACTAATACACCTGCCTTGCTTCACAGTTACCATTTTTACAAATCATCAGTCGTTTGGTAGAACTTAAACATTTCCTTTTACTTGTGTACTTACCTTCCACAAAACATTTATTTCAATAGATTTTTTTCAAGTCTACTTTCCTCAAGCAATTCATAGTGAAATTCTACAAATAAACCCCATATTCTGTCACTTACGGAGAAAGAAAGTCAAAAACAGAGGAAACCCTTACACCTCAGTCTCATTTCTTCTAATGGCAACAGATTTTCAGTCTGCGGTGCATTCCAAGGCTTTACCACTGAGCCCTTTTTCTTGATAAAAAATGGGAGCTGACCTATTTTCCCCCATTAAGTTTTGATATGTGCTTTTCATTAATTTAAAATATCTGGACTCAGCACTTTTAAGACATTTCTGTTTCTGGCCCAATGGAAAAATGTACCCCAAATGAGAAGCAGTGAAGCAGACTGCATACTCAGACTCAGATGTGTTTTTTCCCAATCTGTGTCAGTTGATCTGAATGACATTTTCATCAGACATTTGTTAGAGCATTGCTGTAATTTTTAGGGACATGTCCATCAGGAAGCCCAGGTGGGGTTGCACAGAACAGTGCCTATGTCTATTGCATCCAGAGGAAATCCTGAAGGAGTCTTCCTTATCCTTCTAAGTCTTGGTGATTTATAGTTTGCATGCTGGTCTCAGAGAATGTGTGAGTCCTGGTGAGCAGCATTCATAGCAGGGGGTGGGAGGAGGTGCAGACCTCACAAACCCCAAGGTGGTTTGTGCTGCTGCTGGCAATTTAGTTTGCGAACTTATTGCTTTCAAGAGATTCCTAAGGTGGTCTTAGATATATGGTCTCTTGTCAAATTCCAGCTGAGAAGTGAGGATTAATGCATTCCAATCACTCCTAGCCTCAGGTTCCAGTTTCCAGTTTTATGACAGACAATAAGAGAATAAAGAAAGTAACACACATTCTTAGAGCAATAAAAAAGTTGCCGGGAACATAATGAAATATAGTCACTTGTTTTTGGTCAAGCTTCTTATCATCCTTTGGGGTTCACATCACACCCATTCTCAGCTCCCTCCTTTTCTTCATTTGGCTTCTGTTTGGGTGTAATTGCACCCATTGATATGAATGGTGGATGGTTTAGAATCTGATATCCTCAGCTTGGTTCTGGGTTCTACTGTTTACTATCTGTAGCATATTGAGCAAGTTACTTAATCTCTGTAAGTACCAATTTCCTCATCTATAAAATGGCAACAATAATGACTATTCAGGACTATTGTAAGGATGAAGTGAGATCATATATGGAACACTTACATATAAATAAGACCTGCTTATCTGCTTATTATTGTTATTTGAACAGCAAGCAAGTCATTCAGCGTCAGTCATTTGAAAAAAGCATCCTGAGAGCTGAAACATGAGATAATTCCTAATTAGTGTTTTTGTCACCAGATAACATCAAGTCCACAATAATAAGTGTGGCCTTATGTTGCAGAACAACATGATGGTAATAAATGCACAATCTCAAGTTCAAATGGAAAAATCTGAGCGAGAGAGGGCGCCAGAGAGTCTGAAGCAGGCAGAATGTGGGTGAAATAGATTGAAATCGACTCTGGAGAAATAGGATTCCATGGGCAAGGATAACTGCTCAGGAAATTAAAAAATATATGTATGGGTGACAGTGATTCATATCCATTACATCGGTCACCAGCAAGAATTCACCTTCTTGATAATTTGTGTATGTGTCCAACATTTATTGAATTTTCCTAACCAGCTGTGCAAATAACTCACACTGGGGAATCAAGTTTCCGCCCTTGAGGAGCTCCTGGTTTCACTGGTGAGGAAGATGGCAAAAAGTGTTGTACAGAACACTATGGAAGTGCAGAGGTGGGGCATCTAACCCAGCAGAGTCTTGAAGTCTTGCTGGAGTAGGGGATCCATGAGCTGAAGGTTAAAGAAAGAAGTAGGTGGCTTATACCTGTAATCCCCCACTTGGGGAGGCCGAGGTGGGTGGATCACTTGAGACCAGGAGTTCGAGACCAGCCTGGCCAACATGGTGAAACCCCATCTTTACTAAAAATACAAAAAATTAGCCAGACATGGTGGTGTGCACCTGTAATCCCAGCTCCTCTGGCGGCTGAGGCACGAGAATCGCTTGAACCCAGGAGGCAGAGGTTGCAGTGAGCCCAGATCACGCCACTGCACTCCAGCTAGGGTGACAGAGTGAGACGCCATCTCAAAAAAAAAAAAAAAAAAAAGTAAAAAAGAAAAAAAAGTAGGAATTAAGCAGGTGAATGAGCCAGGTGATATGGGGGCAGGCAATGTCACTCCAGTGAATTCTCTCTGCTGAAGCCAGCTCAGCTGGTTGTTGTTACTTGCAGCCAGAACAATATTAATTAGAAGAGACAGTCAATGACGCAAAGATGATTGTTAGAGGAACATGAAGTGGTAAGAACAAAGCGATTTTTCAAAAAAGTAAGGAAATGAAATCTGTGTCAACAAGGAAGGAGATGTACTAGAAGCTAGCCACCAGGCACAGAGATGAGGACCAGCATGGTGAGTAGGAGGGTCAGGAGACTTTGATGTTGCTGCTGCCCAGAGGGCAGGACGGGGGCAGGGAGAGGGGAAGGGGCAATGTGGTGGAGCCACAATGTCCAGATCTGGGACTTGATCTGTAGGTGGCGGGAAGTCATAGAAAGGCTTTACTCACAGAAACGATGTAATCAGATTTCTGGCCCATGTTAATTTTTTTTGTTTGTTTAATTTTAGAAAATTGCTTATTTTTCATTAGTTTCTCTCTCTCCTGTCTTCCACATGTTCAACAGGATAATAATTGTGGGACAGAAATTAAATGATGATTTCTGTCTTTTGTGCTGATGGAGTGATTACAACTTTGCAAAACATCTTCCCATCTGTCACTTCATGGGCTCTTCCTGAGAATACTGTCATCAGCTGAGAAATTTTGAAGTCAGCTTTTTAGCTCTAAGTAAGGGAGGGCAACCTCTGGGGCCAGTACAGCTGACTGAGTTCACATGAACTATGGCGGAAGGTCAAATGTTACTTATTCGCTTATGGTAATGCAGTTACTCATTCCTTCCCTACCTAGCTTCAGTTTTAAAGATTGGCCTCTTTCTGCATGTTCCCAAGACAGCTGTCAATCCAGTTTTCTTTTTCACAGTAACTGCTCCTTTTCTTCATCTTGACATCACTAGCACTAGGGGAGAATAATGTGCCCATGGTCCCTTGCCTGACACTCATCCTCCAGCATGTCCATCTTTGGAGACTTGGATTTGGTCTCCTTACTTTTTTTAGAGGGGAAGGGAATCACTTTGCTCTTTTCGTTAAGTTCCTCTAATAATCATCTTTGCCTCACTGAATGTCTCTTCTAATTAATACTCTTGGCTGCCAAGTACCAAAAATCCATTTGAGCTAGTTTCAGCAAACAGAATTCTTTGGGGTCCATGGTGGAACCCAGGATCAGGACCATGGTTGGGCCTCAGCATAAACCAGAGCCAGAATGCAATATCTAGAAAATTACAGCCAGGAGCTCTTGTAGTTATAGTCCTCCTTGCCCTCCTGTAGGGCTGAGCTGCCTCTTTTGGTCTTCATTCCAAATTCCTGGGCTAGAGGGTGTTGGTCTGTGGTCAGGGGATGGTGGGAGTTGGGGGTTGTGCTGTCTGAACATGGTCATTCCCACTGTAAGCCTATCGATGGGGAAAAGGGCAGCTACTCAAAAATGGTCCCAGGCAGAGACCAATCAGGCAGTGGATTTAGCCATATGAAATTACAGTTGGGTTATGTTTTTAAGTAGAGGCTAGAAACTTTTCCCCCCCCTGTTTGGCTGGCATTTGAAGGGGAAAACAGATTGTCCTTTCTGAATCTCTTAAAAGGCATTTCAGTTATTATATTTATTATTCTCTTCATTTTCTTTGCATGGATCACCTTCCTCTTGACTTTCTGAGCAAAACACTCTACAATCCTTTCCTTTGGCTCTTTCTTTTTCCCTTAAGCATAGAAGTAAGTGCATGTGTGTGTGTGTGTGTGTGTGTTTGCAGACTGAGTTTAACTTAGTGTTCAGATATGTCTGACCACGTGTGACAATGGAGGGGCAGAGGGCTATTCACTGGAAGGGGAGGGAGGAGAGGTTTTTGCATTGGTGCTGACGAAGAGCCTGGATTGAGGAGGACAACAGGGCTCATGCCTTGCACATTTACCTTCAGTTCAGATTCAACAACTTGATCTGAGTCCTGGAGAGAGTGTGGCTGCTAGCAGAAGCTGTAGGAACCAGTGAGGTTCTGGGGTCTAAGTTGAACTCAATGTGCAGCACAGCGAGGGGGCCACTGTTCCTTCTCCTGCATGAAGCACAGTGTAGCTCAGGTGTGGTGAAGACCCCAGGGGACTTCAAGCAGTCTTGGCTCCTCAAGGGGAGCAGAATCAAGAGTATCAGGTCTCGGCATGGACAACCAGCTCTACTAATGGTGCTTCGTTGTGCCAAGAAATGAAGGAAACCCAAATCAAACTGGGTCCAGCACAAAGGAGAATTAATTGATGCTTGTACCTGTCCAGCCCAGGGACCAATCTTCAGGCCTGGATGGATGTACAGGTTCAGGTGACGGTACTTGGGCTCTCTATCTCTCTGAGTATTGGCCTCCTGAAGAAAGGTTTTCTCCACCTAGAAGGAAAAATGGCTGTCAGTGCCCTAGATTCACATCCCCCAGGGAAACGGACTCAGTGGAAAGATACCTTTTCATCTCCCAGTATTTGTGGATAAGAACTCTGAGGGACCAGGCTTATGGCAGTACCCACTCCTGGACCAACCATTGTGCTGGGGTATGGGATACTATGACCAGCTGAACCCAGGTCAAGTGCTTAGTCTTGTGGCTGGAGTGCTGTGATCATAGTCCTGCCAGCTCCACAGGGAACAGGCAAGGGTCCTGAGCAAAGAGTACACTCATTTCCACTGCAGCATGATCCTGAAAGGCATCCTCTCGGTGGCCAGCCACAGGGAGGTGCCACCTCAAGTGACTTTTTGAGTAGCAGATGTCAAAGAGAGGAGGACAAAAGGTGTTGAGAGGACCATACACGAGCATGTGAGAGGCTCCCAGGCAGCCCCAGGAGTGCAAAAGGGGCTGAGGCCCCCACTAGCCTGTGAAATCTGAGTGATCCTTGTGACTGGACCCCACTGGTGGCTGGCCACAGTCTGGAGCAACCTGGACAACCCAGGTGATGTTCATTGATGGCCTGGATTATTTCAGTTTTTGTAATCCCAGAGAGTGGGAAAGAGCACGTTCTGGGGAGGCGTAGGAGGAGGGCCTGCCAGTGTCAATTGCACATCTGATATAAATGTGAAATGAGTCCAGTCAGCTTGGCCATGCAGAAATCTCCAGAAGAGCTTCACTATGTGTTTGGGTTAAATGGGGTTTCATCCAACTGGGGTTCTGAATAGTGAAAAAGTGTTTAGGCCAGTGGATCAGAAAACCTTTGTTAGAGTGGAAGCACTAGAGTTGGTGTCTCAGTCTATTTTTGCTGCTATAACATAATACCCGACTGTTTGTTATTTATAATAAACAGAAATTTATTGGCTCACAGTTCTGGAGGTTGAGAAGGTCAAGATCAAGGGACCAGCATCTGGTAAGGCCTTCTTGCCACATCAGCCATGGCAGAAGCCTGAACTCACCCTTTTATAACAGGACCAATCCCACCCATGAAGGTGGAGCTCTTTTGGCCTAAGCACCTCATAAAGGTCCCACCTCTTAATACTGCTACAATGACAACTATACTTCAACATGAATTTTGGAGGCAATGAACATTCCAACCATAGCAGTAGGTGAGTGGAAGGATAGGAAAGGATGGACAAAGAATTTGGATGTTGGACTTTGAGATTGGAGGAGGCACCGTTATTGATGACTCCAGTTGTGAGGCTATGGTGCAGTGAAGGAAAAGATTATTGAAACTAAGATTAAAGGCAAAGACTGAAAGGCCAGAGCGTGGGATGGGGCATCCAGTGGATGCTGAAATCACTGAGAATAATAACAGCAGTGGGAGAAGAAAGAGATCGAGACAAATGTTGCAGTCATCAGTGAATGGGGAGGAGCGACCGGGAGGTTGGTAGATAGAAACTGTATGGAACAGTGAAGACTGATACTGGGGATGTTCTGTTCCAAGAGCTTGCACCTCCAGGCTTTGAGGGATGTGGAATGCAGAAGAGAAAGCAGCACCCCTTGAGGGACCACAGCCCAGGCTGCCTCCCAATGGTCACATCAAATGCTCACTGCACAGCATTGCCTCCCATGTGAATGGCATCCCTTAACCTTTTCCAACATGGTGGCCCTGGCTTCAGGGAAGGGATATGATTAGAGATTGCAGGGGATCACCCCAAAATATGCTGCTTTGGCACAGGAATTATTTTGAGATGGAGGCAAATGAGAGCCAATGCAGAAAGAAGCTTTCCCAGAGCTTCCCTTATCTTACTAAAAGCAGGTACTCCGGCGAAATAAGGCCTGCCATAAATCCCTCTCCCAGGGAGGTTTTATGGCCAGGAAGAAGAAGCAGTATCAGCACCAAGACAGGCTGCACAAACAAATCTTACCAAATGAACCTTCTCTTCCATTGGTTTCCCCCATATATTTACCTTCCCACAGTCTGCTAAAAGCTTACATGCCTCTTCCTTTGTCTTGTCACTTTCCTAAAGAATTTATTGTTCTTCATTAAGATGTTAAACAAGCCCCAAGATCTAACCACCACGTTGAGTTTCTTATCACTGTGTCTCATCTGTGTATGCACGTTGCATGTGTTATACTCTCCGTTATTTTCTTGTTAATCTGTCTTTTGTCAGTTTAGTTTCCAGAGCTCCAGCCAGAGACCCAGGGAAGGAAAACAATTTTTTTTCCTCCCTACCAGACCATCTGATTTCCAGAGGAACAAGAAGGAAATGCTCAGAGAAGAGGGTGAGGGTTTGAAGGGTGTCTTTGTCTATTTTGTGTGCTATAACAAGATACTGCATACTTGGTAATTTATAAGGAACAGGAATTTGTTAGCTCACACTTCTGCAAGCTGAAGTCCAATATCAAGGGGCCAGCATCTGGTAAGAGCCTTAGAGCTGCACCATCCCATGGCGGAAGGTGGATAGACAAAGAGCACAAGACAGTGAACTCACTCCTGCAAGCCCTTTTCATAATGGTATTGACCTATTCGTGAGGGCTGAGCCCTCTTGACCCAACCCTTCCATTAGGCCCCACCTTCCAACACTGTCACATTGGGGATTAAGTTACGAATTCTGGGGGATACATTCAAACCGTAGGAGGGGGTGTGTTGATAATGGATATGAATAGAAGGGTTATGGGGGTTAGTGAGGTGAGAGATGGGGTAACAGAGAGGATGCATGGAGTAGAATGTTGAAACTCACCCAGAGCACACACTAAAAAGAGAGTTGCCCATGTATATAGCAGCTCTGTTACAGATCACCATCTTCCACTTGGAGCATCCAACCTAATGAGTTTGCCTAGATGCTCATATTGGAAGCCACTGTGTGTTTTCTTTGTCCCTGGCATCATGAAAGACATCTTTCCTAATAGACTACCCCATAGATTTCTTGCTTGGTGTAAATTTCAGTAGTCCTGGGGCTGACCCTAGGAGCCTCAGAACTAAACCCAGGAAATGCTACACAGTCTGTATTTTAAGCCAGGCTGTCCAAATATACCCCCATATCACTGTTTTTATGTAACATGGCATCACACTGTCAAAATCTTAACTCTGCTTATATAGATTCCCTGCCTTATTCCAGAAAGGATTATGAGACAATAATAGATTTAGTTTAACAAGATAAAAATAAGTGAGTAAAGAAATGGAGATCAAAGGAAAATAAGTTTATAAAAAATCCAGTGAAGCCCAGGGCAAGGTTAGCACATCAAGTGTCCATGGTATGTTCCAAAAGTGTGACTGTGAGCTCCTCAGCCTCCAAAGCACAGGCATAAATAAGATTTGTGGCACGTAAAAGATTAAAAACAAGCCAGTGTTCAGAAAAGCACAGCTATTCTTGTTACAGGGGAGCTGAGAGATTTCTCTTATGGGTCTTCAGTAGGAGACTCAGTGTGATGTAGTAAATAATATCCTCAAAAACATTCAGACAAAATATGTAATCATATAGAATAATGAGTTTCCCAGGGTTGTGTCTCATAGTATCTTTCAATGTGGGTCAATGGTAGAGTAAAAAAGTATAGTTTAGTAAAAAATTTTATATGGGAATAAAAAATGGTTCAATTTTTTCTAGCTGATGTAAAAAAAGTTACATTAAAAATTAAAGGAAAGAAGCCAGGTGGGTTGGCTCATGCCTGTAGTCCCAGTGGCTATAGGAAGCTGGGATGGGGGGATCCCTTGAGCCCAGGAGTTGGAGGCTGCAGTGAACTATGATATCACCACTGCACTCCAGCCTGAGTGACAGAGTGAGCCTCTGTCTCATAAATATATAAATAAATAAATAAAGGAAAGAATATATGGCACATTCTCCAGGCAGCCCTTCATCATATTATTTCTGGCAACTAAGTGGGAGTTGCTAAATATAGGATAGCAGTGAGTTTGATGTCTGTCCTCTGACAAATAGCTACAGAGCATCAGCTAAATCACCCTGGGCTGGAGAAAGGGTGGGCGTCCTGGATCTGACCAGGATTTGTGCCTGAACTGAGGGCTGGCTCGCTTGCCCAGGGCTCACAGAAGTACTTGTCTGAAGAGCCAACACTTTCCTTGGAAAGCAGTACTAGATCTGTTCTAACACACAGATAAGTGGGTGATTAAAGCCCCAAAGTTTTATGTGAATCTTAGGAAAATATTGAAAGCAGGTTTATTCACGGTGAGCATGAGTAGGGTCCCACATTGTACTCAGTGATGACGGTAGAGACAAACTCCTTGCCTTTGTGAAGCTTACTTTCTTATGGGAGGAGGATGGAGAGTGAAGATGTAAATGAGTGAACAAATGAAAAGGTAATTATGGCCGGGCATGGTGACTCACACCTGTAATCCCAGCATTTTGGGAGGCCAAGGTGGGTGGATCATGAGGTCAGGAGATTGAGACCACCCTGGCTAACATGGTGAAACCCTGTCTCTACTAAAAAGCCAAAAAAAAAAAAAAAAAATTAGCTGGGCATGGTGGCACATGCCTGTAGTCCCAGCTACTCAGGAGGCTGAGGCAGGAGAGTTGCTTGAACCCAGGAGGCAGAGATTGCAGTGAGTCAAGATTGCACCTCTGCACTCCAGCCTGTTCAACAGAGTGACTCTGTCTCAAAAAAATAAAATAAAATAAAAAGATAATTACAAGTTTTGTTCAGTGGACGGAGGCAGATGGGATGATGAGAGAGAGGAAAGTCCTTACATGAAGCGAGGTGTCCTACATGGGGACAGTGAGGCTGGGACCTGCATAAGACACAGGTCTTGCAGAGCCAGGAAAGGAGCCTTCCAAGAAGAGGCAGTGACAAGCAGGCAAGACTTAGTGTTGAAGGAGCTGAGGGCAGACCTGTGTGGCCAGAGCCCAGGGAGAATGGGAGAGGGTGTGAGACGAGGCTGGGGGTAGGGGGAAGGGCACACTGGAGGAGGTCTTGGGAGGCCACAGGACAGCCTTGAACTTTAAGTATTATACCTTCTATGTAGAGTTGCTAAAATAACTTGGTTCCCAAGTATCCCCTTAGGGAATTCAATGAGTAAATTCACTGTCCAGATTGGTTAGTATAAAAGTTATGGTTTAAAGTTGGAGGCAACACAGTAACTTTTATGGTACGTGGATTTGATCTTAATTTTGAAAACATCATAAGGGCAAGGGTCACATCTTAGTGTTCGAAGTGGCCATATATCCGGTTGGTGCTCAGTAAATGACTTTGATGATTATGAAAAATAGTTGCAGGCCCTCTGATATAGTTTGACTGTGTCTCCACCCAAATCTCATCTTTAATTCCCACATGTGGGAGGGACCTGGTAGGAGGTAATTGAATTATGGGGGTGGGTCTTTCCTGTGCTGTGCTCATGACAGTGAGTCTCACGAGATCTAATGATTCTAAAAAATGGGAGTTTCCCTACACAAGCCCTCTCTTTGCCTGCCGCCAGCCATGTAAAATGTGACTTGCTCCTTCTTGCCTTCCACCATGATTGTGAGGCTTCCCCAGCCACGTGGAACTGTGAGTTCTCCATTAAACCTCTTTCCTTTGTAAATTGCCCAGTCTTGGGTATGTCTTTATCAGTAGCATGAAAATGTACTAATACATTGTCTATAAAAAATAATAATTTTGACTTTGGAAGAGGTGATGGTTCTTCTGCTAGTCATTTTCTGGCATGGCCACTGGTCTCTTTTGACCCCTCCTTGTGTGTGACAGGATCCTGTGTGTCCAGGGAATGCTGACTTTGGTTCAGAAGTCAGGGCTGTTGTAAGGGGTTTCAGCCATTCCTCAAGAGATATGAAGTCATCAGGGACTGAATAAAATAATAAAAAGGAAAGGAAAAGGGTGGGAGGGCAGACCCTACTAGAAAAGATCTACAACAAAGGGAAATTCTTGCAAATCCCAATGGTCGAGGTAGTGATGAAGTAAATTATAAAGCATCGAGTCATGATTACCCAAAGCTGGCATTCTAGACTCTTTTAAAGGGGGTTCAATTCCCTTCTTTTAACTTGCACACATCCAGGGCTGAGTCACTGTTAAAGGGGTGGTGGCAGCGGGGTGAACGTGGAGTGATAGTACGAGCCGGAACTTCAGGGCGTGAGTCCTTGCCAACTGTCACTGTCTCCTGATGAGGTTTCCAAGAAAAACACATGCCTGGAGCACACGGCTGGCCACAACACACTCTTTGACAGTAAGGGCTTGTCCCAAATCCTGGTAAATTCTCCTGTTGAACAAGGTGTCTTTTGTGTAGAGGAGACAGCCTGCTGTTAAATGGTTTTCCTTTCCTTTCCTCCAATTGCACAAGCTCCTGTGATATCTATGGTGATTCTGTGCAAAGGAAGGAAGAAGGAGAAGAGAGACTCCCTATAAGGTCTATGCAGCATCCATCTAGCCCTTCCAATGCAGGTCTTTCTTGGTAGCACACTTTCTACATGGGGGCAGCCCTTGCCTGCCCTGCCTCAACAGAGAGGTGGTGGGAGGAGGTGGGAGAGGGAGAAGGTGAGGGACGGGAGTGGGAGAGAGGAGGAGAGGGAGGGGGAGGGGAGAGGTCCTAATATTTTTCTCTTACAACTGGACCCCTACTCTTCCACAAATGCAAGTGGTTTCAGGAATCTTTATAAATAGTGTCTCCAAAGTAGACAAAAGCAAGTGCTCTGCTTTCTTGTTTCGTTTCACAGAGCTTTTCCTCAGTGTGTATAGAGTAGTCCCCTCTTATCCATAGCTTTACTTAAAGTGGTTTTAGTTACCCATGGTCAACTGCAGTCTAAAAATATTAAAATATTTTAAAAGAGAGAGAGACCACATTTACATAACTTTTATTACAATATATTGTTATAGTTCTATTTTATTATTACTGTTTTTAATCCCCTGCTGTGCCTAATTGATAAGTCTGACTTTGTCATAGGTATATATGCGTAGGAAAGAACATAGTATGTATAGGGATCAGTACAATCTGCAGGTTCAGGCATCTGCTGGGGGTTTTGGGACATATTCCCCACAGATGAGGGGGACTACTGTGATACAAAGGGAAGCTTCTGCAGGGGGCAGTTAACAATCACAAATGCAAGGGAGAGGTCGGTGGGCTGCTGATGGACTGATTGGGTCCTTTTGATTCCAGCCCCTTCTCTATTGTGCTGAATCTCCTCTCCAGGTGGCAGACAAAAGCCCCATCATTGACTTACCCAGAAGAGCTGGTGTGTGAAGCAATGTTCTTCAATTATAGATACTTTTCTCACTCTTCTTAGCTTATTTTATTTTTAAATAGAAAACAAAGCTGGGTAGTTAGTGCCATCCCTCAGAGGTGGACAAATAGATAGCTCTTCAAACTAGCGTTATTACAAAGTACAGGCTTTGTTGTAAACTATTCCGTCAATGCTAAGGTTGATAGAGTTCTAGAGTACAGTGTCGTACTCTGTCCACAAATTCCATACCCTTCCCAGGGAAAAGGACTGGCAATGATTAATGACTGTGCTTTCAGTTTCCTGTGCATTCATAGACACTCATATCCATAGGAGTATATGTACACACATAAAGAGTTTTTTTTAATGTTCTGTGTAATTATTTTATTATTTTGCATTTGTTTTTACTTACAGAAAACTTTTTATTTTGAAGTAATTCTAGTTAACAGGAAGTTACAAGGATAGAGCTGCGAGGTCCTCTGAACCCTTCACCCAGTTTCCCCCAATATCAAAACCAGCAATGGACATTGGTACAATGTGTGTGTGTAGTTCTCTGCCATTTGATCACATGTGTAGACTCATGTAATCACCATGGTGATCAAGGTACAGAGCACTGTCCCATCACTACTGCTATGGCCTGGATGTTTGTGCTGTCCCCAAATTCACACATTGAAACCTAATCCCCAATGTGATCGTATGAAGAAGTAGGGCCTTTGGGAAGTGGAGAGCTTATGAGATGGATTAGTGCCCTTATAAAGAAGAGACCCCAGTTTGCCCTTCCACCCTGTGAGGACCCAGTGAGAAGGCATCATCTATGAGGAAAATGGCCCCCACCAGACGCTGAATCCATCTGCACCTTGATCTTGGACTTCCCAGCCTCCCGAGCTATGAGAAATAAATGTTTTTTGTTTGTTTGTTTATAAGCTACCTAACTTTGGTAGCTTGTGGTGGACTAAGATAATTATGCCCAAATGGACTAAGATAACGATAATAATCTTTGTGCTACCCATTTATAGTCACAGCTACTTCCCCTGTCATTCCTCAACATCCAGAACCTCTCGTTACTGTTTTTTTTTTTTTTTTTTTTTGAGATGGAGTCTCATTCTGTTGCCCAGGCTGGAGTGTAATGACACAGTTTTGGCTCACTGCAACCTCTGCCTCCCGGGTTCAAGCAATTCTCCTGCCTCAGCCTCCTGAGTAGCTGGGATTTCAGGCCCACGCCACCATGCCCAGCTAATTTTTGCATTTTTGGTAGAGACAGGGTTTTACCATCTTGGCCAGGCTGGTCTTGTACTCCTGAACTCATGATCTGCCCACCTTGGCCTTACTTTGGGATTACAGTCTTGAACCACTGTGCCTGGCCCCTTTTTTTTTTTTAACACGTGAATTGTTACATACTACATCTGTTGATCCACAATTTGCTTTTTTCTCCGAACAATTAGGCCTAGAGAGTTTTCCACGTTAGTACTGAAATTCGTCTGGGAAGGCCTAGTCGCTGCAAGTTATTCAATGTGGGTGGTACATCACTACTGAGGCATTTATAGGTTAGGTTTTGTCCCCCTGCTTTGGTGATTATCAACAACTGCTGCATTGAATATATTCTTGTGTGGATCTTTGTGCATTTAATTGCAAGTATGTGTGAGGATCAAGTCCTATGAGCGAAATTTCTGTGTCAAAGGGTTTGTGTATTTCTTTGGGAATACTGTCACGCTGGCTTCTGAAAAGGCAGCATCAGGGCACACTCTGATCTGTAGTTTATGAAGATGGGAAGTCCTGCTTTCTGGGGTGGTTATTAAAGGCTGGTGGCAATTTTTATTTCATATTTTTATTCTCTCCCTTTGGGTGGAATAGGATCTCAGGCAGTATATGACTGCACCAGGGCAGATTCTTTTTGCAATAATTTAGCTTTTCTACAAGTGTATTGGTTTTCTAGGGCTGCTGTAACAAAGATCCACCAACCAGCTCTTAGAACAACAGAAAACTTTGAAACAAAGAAAACTTTGAGTCATGTTTAGTCACAGTTCTGGAGGTCAGAACTCTAAAATCGAGGCCGGGTGTGGTGGCTTATGCCTGTAATTCTAGTACTTTGGGAGACTGAGGCAAGGGGATTAATTAAGGCCAGGATTTTGAGACCAGCTTGGGCAACATGGCAAAACTCTGTCTCTACCAAAACCAAACCAAAATAAAACCAAACCAAAATTAACTGGGTGTGGTGGTGCATGCCTGTGGTCCCAGCTACTTGGGAGGCCGAGTTGGGAAGGATTGCTTGAACCCAGGATGTTGAAGCTTCAGTGAGCCAAGATCACACCACTGCACTCCAGCCTGGGCAATAGAGTGAGACCCTGTCTCTCTCTCTCTCTCTCTCTCTCTCTCTCACACACACACACACACACACACGATGACAGTAGGGCCAGGCTCCCTCTCCAGCTTCTGGGAGTACCTTGGCTGGTGGCAGCTGGTGGCCTTTCCCTGTGTGCTTGCCTGTGTCCAAATTCTCACTTTTTATAAGGACACCAGTTTTATTGGATTAGGGGCCCACCCTACTCCAGTATGACCTCATCTTAACTGATTACATCTGCAATGACCCTATTTCCAAATAAGGTTGCATTCTGAGGTACTAGGAGTTAAGACTTCAACATATAAATTGTTGTGGGGAGGAAACAATTCTACCCATAACAACAGGTGTCACAAATAAGAACACTTCACTCTAAAACACACAACAGCAGACGCTGTTTTCTCCTCTGGACAGTAGACTTTTCCTGCATCCCGCACCTGCCCGTCTCCACCATCCTGTGTCTCACCACAGGTCCCACTCTTGACCCAGCCACCCTGATAGACCTTTAGTGCTTCCCCTTTCCAGTCTGTATTGTGACACACAGCACATCTAGAAAGAAGTAAGCCAAACAGAGATAAATTCAAGAGGAGTGAGTTCATGAGCAAAAGCAGATAAGGGTTCCTCTGAGAACATTCTATTGTAGGCCCCACCTGGCAGATACAGAATCAGAGGGGTGCTTGGTTGAGGTCTTTATAACAATGACAAAGTATGAGTTCAGACTAACAACTCCATACTCTTGAAATAGCATGACAAGTTGCTCATCTTTTTTTTTTTCGACAGGGTCTTGCTCTGTTGCCCAGACTGGAGTGTGGTGGTATGATAATGACTGAATGCAGCCTCCACGTCTTGGGCTCAAGTGATCCTCCCACCTCAGCCTCTCCAGTAGCTGGGACCACAGGGATGTACCACTGTGCCTGGCTAATTTTTATTTTATTTTATTTTATTTTATTTTATTTTTTTGAGACAGAATCTCACTCTGTCACCCAGTCTGGAGTGCAGTGGCATGATCTCAGCTCACTGCAATCTCCGCCTCCCAGGTTCAAGTGATTCTCCTGCCTCAGCCTCCCAAGTAGATGGGATTATAGGTGTGCACCACCATGCCCAACTAATTTTTGTATTTTTAGTAGAGATAAGGTTTCACCATGTTGGTCAGGGTGGCCTTGAACTCCTGGTCTCAAGTGATCCACCTGTCTTAGCCTCCCAAAGTGCTGAGATTACAAGTGCAAGTCATCGCATGCACCCGATGCCTGGCTAATTAAAAAAAAAATTTTTTTTAAAGATAGGGGGGTCTCACTATGTTACCCAGTCTGGTCTTGAACCTCAAGTGATCTTTCTGCCTTGGCCTCCCAAAGTACTGGGATTACAGGTGTGAGCCACTGTGCGAGGTCCAAGTTATAAATTGTGACTGAGTACTAATATGTGCTGTTATTATGATCTAAGCACATTACATGTATAAACACTTAATCTTCACAGTATCTCTAAGAAGGAGGTTCAGTTAATGAGTCTATAGATAAGTAAACTAGGACAAAACTTTGAGTCATGTTTAGTTCTCAGCCTTTGGAGGGAAGGCATCCCTTATGTTTTTACTGCAAAGCAATAAAAACTTAATTTCACAATCAACCACTCATGCTGGTATGAAAGTGGCCTAAGAAAATGTGGCCTTTCCACAGCTGGGGATTTGTAAAGGGCTACAGCGACACCCCTTGATCATGCCACCGTTATGCTTTGTGGTGAATTCTAACATGTGGCAATAAACAAAGACCCCCCTCTCCCTCAGAGAGAACAAGCAAAGGTGATTTATGAAAACTTGCTATAGCTGGGAGACCGCTTTTGTTGCATGTGATGGCAGGCACTCCGAGACATGCATGGGAGAGGGAAACCCTTAGAGGGAGAAAGAAAGGCTTTAGGTGTGCTCTGATGGGAAGCTGTTGGCAGAGGGAAGCTGCAGGTGGGTTGACTGGAAGCAGGCCTCTGAGTTAATTGGTTTGGGAGGCATATTTGGCTTTCCCTGGTTGGTTCTGACTTGGAAGCTGGCACTCATTGTCCTGACCAATCTGGGCTGCTTGCTGTGGAGGCTGTGGGTCATAGTTCTACCAGCATGTGTGGATTGAGCCTTGTGCACTTGTATATTCCATCTCCCCATCATGACATGGTGGGGTCTGATGGTGTATTACGAGTTCTCCTGACTGCAGAGTGAAGGCATTAGCCTTTAGCATGTGTGGTCAAAGAAATACTCTGGGTCTGACTCAGTCTCTTTGGGCCTCGTGTAGTCCTGTCTCCTGGCTTTTGCTCTGCTTGCCTCTGGGCCCTGATTGCTGGCAAGTGACTTGAAGTGCTGTGTTATCAGTTGCTCTCTGTGGCCAGTCCGGCTTCCTTTTATCTTTCTCTGGGTGAGAATCTTCTCCACGGTGGCGCCAAGCTAGAGCTCTCAGCCTCTCCCATCCAAGCCCACTGTGGCTACCCACAGTTTCTTTTTTTTCCATGTGGGGTCACATCCTCCTAGACGTGATGCTAGGAGGGCAGTTTTAGAACTCTAGAGAGCTTCTCGTTCTGTTCTGAGGAAACACAGGTGCCCACACTGGGATTTACACAAGGTACTTTGCTGTCCAATCACACTGTGCTGAGTGTGGGAGGTTTTGGTTTTCCTGTAGGTTTTGGTCTTCCTTCTGCTTTCTGCCTTGGTGTGGTTACAGTCAGTCTCCCTGGCACTCTGACACCCAGTGTATGGACAAGCACAGGACCAGGTCCGGGAAGCCGGGAAAAACCCAGGGGCATACAGAAGCCACCTGGCTGTTATCTTTGTCTCCTTTCTGCCTGGACGGTTTGAATACAGCTGATGGATTTGAGATTTGCAGAGCTGGAAACGACTGAAACGTGATTTTGCTTGATGAACAAATGATAGTTTACATCAAAGAATGCTTTAATTTAGATGACATTTATTGAGGACTCCCTGGCTCTGGAGGAAAGGTGCTGTGTGTGAGCTGGCAAGGCAGGTCAGGGCCCTGTTGGGCTCAGAAACTGATATTCCCAAATATGGCACTTTGACATACTGAACTGAAGAAACGTCAAGGTCTCTCTGACCTCCCTCAGCCCACCACCATCTCTCCCAAAGAACGGAAGCTCCTTCATCTGCCTAAGATCCAGACCCATCAAGGAGAACAACTGTTTCTTCTGCCCCTCCCTGTAAGAGTAAGATTGTAGCTACATCTGAACAGACCCTTTCACAAGATAATGTCCTAGTTAATCTCTAGTAATCCTTTATTGTCCCTCAACATGTTCCTGAATACACTCTCCCTAGTAATACCTGAATACACTCTCCCTAGTAATACCTGAATACACTCTCCCTAGTAATACTTTATTGTCCTTCAACATGTTCCTGAAAACCAGGGGTTCTCTCTAGGTCACATTGCCCACTGCATAGAAAGCCAATCACTGAGACAATGAGTATTGCCAGGGAAGAAGTTCATTATTTTATGGATGATGTCAGCCAGAGAGACAGAAGCCAAACCTCAAATCCATGTTGTCTCTTACCAAGTTAAGGGTTTATCCAGTTGAGAAGGAAAACAGGAGGGGCAAGGAAGAGGAGGTGATAAACAGGCAGCAGGTGGTTCAATGGGTCTAGCATCTCATTTTAACCATGTACATGCTGGAAAACAGGAATTAGGGAGGGGTAAGGAGGAGGAGCTGGTCAACAGGCAGCACGTGTGTTTCACTGTACAAATGTAAGTTTCTCAAACTTCAGTTCTATGGGAATACAGCTTGTTGGAAAATTGGGCTTGTTTCAAGCAGAATTTTTCTTCTCTCCTCCCATAACCTGCTTTTCTAGGATGGAATATAAGCTTCTGAACGACGTTGAAGGTGGTAATCACTCTGTGAGTTTCCCGTGTATACATGTTAAATAAATCTGTATGCCTTTCCTCCAATTAACCCACCTTTTGTGAGTTGATTTCTCAGTGAACCCTCAGAGGGCCAAGAGGAAAGCTCTCTCTTGACCCTCACAGCTCTCAGGGGCTTCAGCATTTGTTTTAGGAGATGCACAAAAATGCCTGTGTCTGTCTGATCTTAGAGAATGTTGTGAGGAAGTGGCTCAGCTTTCCGAAAGCCAGTTTGCTGAAAATCTCTTCCTGGGGGTTGATCAATTAGCTGAACTCCAAATGCCCCAAGAAAACAGCATTATTGTATGAAAGTTGGCAATTATTGTTTTTAAAATAACTGTTTTGTTTTGGCACATGGTGGCCTGCAAGGGGCTTATCAGAGTTCAGTTTCTGGTGAGATAGTAGAAACTCAGTACTAGTGACAATGTTGCATTTTTCCTTAGCCTTGTGCTCCCAAAACGCAGAGCTGATTGAGGAATCTCCCACCCTTTTGTGTTCTGAGAAAGGGCTAATTGTAGATGACCACTCTGCTCTTGAATATTCCAACAAATTCCAAGATGAGAGCCACCTCCACTCTTCCTTATGACCCCCATGAGAATTGAGGATGAATTTCTTGCCTACTTGCCTCTATTTAAAAATTTTTAAAATTTATTTTATTTTTTTGAGATGGAGTCTCACTCTGTTGCCCAGGCTGGAGCGCAATAGCACCGTCTTGGCTCACTGCAACCTCCCGCTTCCAGGTTCAAGCGATTCTCTTGCCTCAGCCTCCCAAGTAGCTGGGATTGGAGGTGCCTGCCACCATGCCCAGATAATTTTTGTATTTTGAGTAGAGATGGGGTTTTGCCATGTTGGCCAGACTAGTCTCGAACTTCTGACCTCAAGTGATCCGCCCACCTTGGCCTCCCAAAGTACTGGGATTATAGATGTGAGCCACCACGTCTGACCTACTTGTCTTTAGAAAATCCCAGGCCAACTTCCTTTTCTTTCAGGTGTTCCTCATTAATCAACATCTTCTTTATAGTTGTAGGGGAGGGAATACTTCCTCTGTACCCTGTGAAGTTCCCATAGTTGAGTCTGTGCAATAGATTGACAGTAGACAGATTAACAGGAGAAAAACCACTTTAATTATATGCATACACATGGGAGTCCCACAAAATGTGAGGCTCAAAAAAGGGTCAAATGATTGAAGTTTATAGAGCATCTGAGCTACAGAAAGGAAAAGAGGTCTGGGGCTTCTGGGGGTGATAGTGACACAAGTTGTGGGAAGGCGAGGGGAGGAAATGCACAACAAACCTAGGTCATCTTGTTACGTAGATAAAAAGTCTCCCAGGAAACAAAAATTATCTCTGAACAGCCCTTAAAAGAATAGGTGATAGGCTGTGATAAAGCCTGTCTAGGCATTCAGTCTCTTCTCTTGTGATACAGTTAATCTTCCCTGGTTTTTGAGATTCTTGGGGAGGGAGCTTATGATAGTTGTATTCTTTCTGGAAAGTCTATCTTTAGGTGGATAATAGAACTTCAGAGAGAGACCCTTCCTGTGGAAATGTGGGGGAAAGAGCGGAGGGGGAAAGGGGAGAGAGACAGAGGGAGGAAGGTCAGAGAAACCTTGTTCTGAGGCCGCTTCTGGGGCCTTCCAATCTCCTGTAGCTCAAAGTACTCAGCATGCCAAAGTGCCATACTTTAGGGTATTGCTTTCTGGGTCCTAACATAGCAGTAGCTTGAATGAAATCACCCCCTTGATTGATCCAAGTACTCTGTCTTTTACACTAGACAGGCATCAGCAGAGTCTAGCAGGGGGAGGTCAGATGGGCAGGCAGGGAGTTCAGCCAACACTTCACCGGGGAGCACCCGCCAGCAGGCTCCATGTGCAAGAGGAGGTCAGCCAGCAGTTAGTGGGCATCCAGACCAGAGGTGGACATTAACTAGAAGGACTCTCATCTTTATTTAGTCTAATAAGACCAGGTAGTGCTCTGGCTGTAGAAAAACAAAGAGCTGAGCTTTCAAACTGGCAGTACCTACAGCTGTGCCTAAGCCAAATATCTGGCAAGAAAGTGATTCTAAATATGTTGGTTTGAAGTTAGATGTAGGAGGTACAACATTGAGAAGATGCACTGAATAGAACTTTCAACTTTATACCTAGTGATAGGTAGATACAGACTTAACCATGTACCAATCGCATTTTTAGTTGGGAGAGAAAAAGTAGAGAGATATGTTTTTTCCTTCTGTTTAGGACAGAATTCCCTGGGCAATTGAAATGCATTTATTTGGGCTATTGCAATTGGGATATCGTTTATTGATGAGGGAATATCCCACAGAAAAGGGAGAAATTTTGGGATTTTATAAACAAGGGAGTCATTTTGGAAGGATGGAGATGGGTCTGGAAGAGCAGCAGGGATTTCTCAACTCCTGCTGCTTACAGTGGCTTTTTCTGAGCCCAGGGCCCAGGTACAGTTGGACATTGCCACTTCCAATCTATGTCCCTTGAAACGAAAAACTGGTTACCAGTGTTTGTTTTTCTGGTACTTCCAATTCCATGTGATGAACATCCTTCAGAAAAGTATAAATATTTCAACAGGGCTACTGTAATGTCTTTTTAAAAGAGTGGAACTATATTGTTCCCCAGAAACTCAGTTCTGGCATCTGTATTATCTGCCAGCAAATGAATCCTCTGTCTCCAAATGTGTAGTGATTAAACCTTTCCCCTAATACATAATGATTTCTTTGCAAAACTAGCTTCATAATTAGCATTTCTTAGAATGAAATGAAAGTAATTATGCTTTAATTCACAAATCTTAAATGATTTTAACCAGAGTTCACATTTCTAAATTCCTAGGTGCAACACATTCAAATTCTTTGTAATTAAGAGCATTTTAATTCTCTTTGTCTCACGAGTCACCATCTCTTCAACTTGAACTTCCAGGTCATTCACAAAAAAGTTGAATTAGCCAAAGGTCCTGGATGACAATGACTAACATATCAACGACCTGAGAGTCAACTCTGAAAGCTCAAGTCTGGCATCTCTCTTTGATGGGGATTATTTTAGCTGGGATAATTTACCACTTGGTTCATGCCATGTTGAAAATCACTCTGTCCTCATATGGCACTGATCAAACAGCTGAATGTCTCGATGCCTCTTGTAAACCCAGTTGAAAGGAGGTCCAGGGTCAGGAGACAAGCTCCACAAAGAATTTTAGATCTCATAAATGTCTCTGCTTCATTGTTCTCAGAGCAGCATGTGGGCATTGGAGCAAGCTCGCTGGCTGTTAGGTCCTGAGGCCTCAGCAATCCTTCAGAACTCCACTCTTGTGACCAAAAAAGATAGTGAGAATGAATAATGCACAGCATAAGAAAACTCTGGACTTCTCAGGGGAGAGAGCACAAGTCCAGAGAAGATAAAATTCCATTTATATTTAAAACAGAACAAATGTTTAACCAGCAGTTTAATGCATTCATCTGCAGTGGGTAAGATGCTGTAGCAGAGGTGAAGAAGCCCAAATACTGGTATAAGAGAGGAAGAAATAATTTTCCCCCAACCTTTCTCTTACCTGGAACAGACCCCTATAACAAAAAACAGGTTAACAAGAGAAAAGCAGAAGTTTATTAATATGTATGCCTCATGTATTCATGGGAGATACCAGGGAAAAATGAGTAAATCTCAAAGAGGTGCCTTACGACTCTGGGCTATACAGCATCCTTCAACAAAAACAACACATTTTGGGGGATGTGACAAGACAAAGAGAAAGGACCTTGATACACATTTTCTAGGGAATACGACACAGCCATAAAAAGAATGAAATCATGTCTTTTGCGATAACGTGGATGCAGCTGGAGGCCATTATCCTAAGCAAATCAATACAGGAACAGAAAACTGAACAATGTATGTTCTCACTTAGAAGTGGGAGCTAAACACTGGGTACACATAGACAGAAAGAGGGGAAAAATAGACGCCAAGGCCTACTTGATGGTGGAAGGTGGGTGGAGGGTGAGGGTAAAAAAATGACCTATTGGGTACTATGCCTATTACCTGGTGTCAAAATCGTTTGTGTACCAAACTCCAGTGACACACAATTTACCCATGTGACAAACTTGCACATGTACCCTTTGAACCAAAAATAAAAGCTGAAATTAAAAAAAGAAAGAAAACGGATCTTGAGTCTTTATGAGCTGGAAGTTGTGGGAAAGAAAATAAATGAGAAATGAATGATAGATAAAGGCTGGTTAGTAAAGTTTGTTGGGTAGATTCCTCTGATGTCATCTCTAAGCTGATAAGGGTCTAAAGTTGTCTTTGGTGATCAACCTTTGTCCTTCCTGGTAGAGAGGGAAGGAGGGACATCTTTATGAATTTATGTCCTGCTTTAAGGCAGAAAATGAGAGGTAAGAGAAGACTTCCCTCATCTGTTGATTCTCAGTTGCCTTTGGCTCAAAATAATCCTTATACCAAAGTGGCATATTTTGGGGTGGCATGTTCTGGTCTCCAATACTGGCCTCAGCCTTCTTGAGGCCATGCTGAAAGTGCTTGGCATTAGCTTACTTCTATTTTTGCATAAACACTGTGGAGTGAGTGAGTTTTACCAATTTTATATCCATATGAGGAAACTGAGGCTCAGAGAGGTTAGGTCACCTGCCCAAGACCATGTACTTAGTAAGGGGCATAACTGGGACTAGATCCTAGGTCCCTCTGACTCTAAATTGCATGGTAACTGGCCTGTTGACCAGTATCTACAGTTGGGCTATAGTATCTACAGTTGGACTGGGAAGATAAGATATGGTAATATGAAAAAGTAACCAATAGTTTACTGACTATATAATAAGTACCAGGAGAGTTTAAAGTGGGGAGATAGCCTTGGCTGGGGGAGATGGTGACATAAAGCATTCTTCAGGGGGTATCTGCATTGGGCTTAATAATAGGAACAGAGTCAAATGTCCTCTGTGGGGGAAGACAGTGATTTTCATATTTAAACCTGCATTAGAATCACCTGAAGTGCTTATCAAAACACAGACTACTCTGATTTAGTAAGTCTTGGATGAAGACTTAGAATTTGCATTTCTAGTGAATTATTATGTGATGCTGATGCTGCTTGTCCAGGGACCATACTTTGAGAATCACTGCTCTAAGCAAAGGAAAAAAAAAAAAAGTAGAATTATAGGGTATGTTTGGGAGCCAGTAATTTGGCTAGTTGCATTCCAGTGGAGGGTTTGTGCAAGCCAGAGTATTATGGAGATGAGGCTGGAAAAGTAGTTTAGAGCAAATACATTCTGTCACCTTTAAAGAAATAGTTTTATTATTGAAAAAAATCAAGAAACTGTGTTCAACTATAGAGAATTTCAGTTCATATGCTGTATGGGAAAAATGCGTTTCTCGCTCTTGTAGATTGCATTATTGGCCCCTAGGTTTACCCTTCCCTATATCGTGCATTCCGTCCATGACTTTGCCCCTTGACTTTGGGTTTAATCTATGTGTGTTGTTTGGGCAACAGAATGAGGCAGAAGTGATGGTGTCAAGTCCAAACCTAGGCTAAGTGACTTTGTGGGTTTCCACCTGACTTCTTGTGCCTGGGCCATCACCATGAGGAGACTGTGCCTCAGTTGGTCCACTAGTCCAGGGAAGATGAGTGACACATGGAGCAGAGCCATCCCTGCTGAGCCTAGACTAGACTAGTCACCCCCTACCTCCAGGTGCATGAGAAAGAACAACTGATTGTTGTTTTAAGCCACTGAGTTTTGTGATGGTTTGTTTACTCAGAAATAAGCTACTGATACCTCTCCTTTAAAACACTTACAATGATTTGAATGTATGTATTTTAGGCTGTCTAATCACAACACCAAATTCATTATTCATTTTTCTTTTTATAAATAATCATAAGTGAAAGTTGTTATGCTTACAAAGCCATGATAATCTTTTGCAAAATGCCAAGTACCTCACCCAGACAGTTCCTTTTTAAGAAGATCTACTGCAGCCTCAGGGCTTTTTTTGTATCTTTCTCTGTGGTTTCCTGAATTTTAGGCTCAGGCAGAGCCCCTTCACTTGCCTGGGACTTATTATTCTTGAAGGATCTAATGAGCAGCCCATTATGCTGTCAGTTCATTGATTAAGAATGTCTTCAGCATGAGAGAAGATCATTGTTACGGAAATTTCCCTGCTCCAATCTATTTTTCCTAATAAACTGGGTGCAAATGAGAACCTGAGCTTGAGGAGAGAGAAGAGTGAGCTGTTAGACCAAGCCATAAATCCAGGCCAAAGAGTGGGTTAGCATTTATAAAACATTGCACTTTAATTTTTCATAAATATTGTTCTGTTGATTTACCACTTAGATCCTTGGCTTGAACCCATTTTGGTTCCTATGAGAGAAACTGGGGGGCTCCTTGGGGCTACTGGGCAACATGGTTTATTCTAGAAGCAAAAGGAACTTCATGCATTCTCTGTTCTTGTTAACAAGTCTCTACAACCTGACCTTTCATGAGAGTGTAATGTCACTGGTTTGCCACTTTGCTACCTATGTGGGCCCTGAATAGCTGAGTGAAGTGGAGCCTTTGGAGCTGTGATCTTCATAGACTGCACTTTACGCCAGTGGCTGTTGTGTCCAAGTATCCAAACATAGATGTCAGGGGTTTGAGATCAGTTTGGGCAACACGGTGAGCCCCCATCTCTACCAAAAATGCAAAAGTTAGCTAGGCATGGTGGTGCACGCCTGTAATCCCAGCTACTTGGGGGGCTGAGGCATGAGAATTGCTTGAACCTGGGAGGCGGAGGTTGCAGTGAGCTGAGATCGTGCCATTGCACTCTAGCCTGGGTGACACAGAGAGATCCTGTCTCAAAAAAAAAAAAAAAAAAAAAAAAAAAAAGCATATATATTTGATCTTTGTCCCCAGTTCCTGGCACATAGCTCCAAAAGACTCTGGTAATCTCTAGAATGATATGTTAAGGACATGACTGGTGGCTGGGTTCCCCTACACAGCTTCAGGATAGGGGCTGGTCACCAGAAAGACCAAGGCATGGTTAGAGGACTGAAACTTTCAGTCCTACTCTCCTGACCTCTGGGGAGGGGAGAGGGGCTGCAGGTTAAGTTCAATCACCAATGTATAATAAATTGGCCGGGCGCGGTGGCTCACGCCTGTAATCCCAGCACTTTTGGAGGCCGAGATGGGTGGATCATGAGATCAGGAGATCGAGGCCATCCTGGCTAACATGGTGAAACCCTGTCTCTCTACTAAAAATACAAAAAAAAAAAAAAAAAAAAAATCCGGGCATAGTGGTGGGTGCCTGTAGTCCCAGCTACTCGGGAGGCTGAGGCAGGAGAATGGCATGAACCCGGGAGGCGGAGCGGAGCCTGCAGTGAGCCGAGATCACACCACTGTACTCCAGCCTGGGCGACAGTGCGAGACTCCGTCTCAAAAAAAAAAAAAAAAAAAAAAAAAAAAAAAAAAAAAAAATCATGCCTGTGTCATGAAACTTCCATAAAAATCTCTAAACAATGGGGTTTGGGGAGCTGGGCTGGTGACTATATGGAGGTGCTGGGAGGGTGGCGTGCCCAGAGAGTGCATGGAAACTCTGCATCCATTTCCCATACTTTGCCCCATGCATCTCTTCCTTTTGGCTCTTCCTAGATTGTATTCTTGATAATGAACTCTTAAAAGCAAGTTGTGACTTCTGAGGTCTGAGAGCTGTTCTATCAAATTATCTAAGCTGATGAGGGGTTTGTGGGAACCCCCGATTTATAGCCAAGTTGGACAGAAGTTCTGGAAACCTGAGGACCCAACACTTATGAGTGGCATCGGGAGTAAGATCAGTCTCATGAGACTGAGTCCTTAAACCTGTGGAATCTGACACTATCTCTGGGTAGTTAGTTCAGAATTGAATTGAATTGAATTGAATTACAGGATGTGATACCACACCTAGCTAATTTATTTAGAAATAGGGTCTCCCTATGTTGCCCAGGCTGGTCTTAGACTTCTAGGCTCAAGCGATCCTCCTGCTTTTGACTCCCAAAGTGTTGGAATTACGGGTGTGAGCCACCGCGCCCAGCCTAGAATTTGTATTTCTAACAAGTTCTCAGGTCACGCTGATGCTGCTGGTCTGCTGCATCACTTCAAAAAACACGGTTCTACCTGCCTTTTCAATTCTTTCCCAAAATTCCTTATCGCTCAGTTCCCTGAACTGTTGTCTTCCCTTTCTCACAGGTGTTGTCCATCTCTGATGGTGCAAACCCTCATTCCACTGCCTCTTTTACTTCCAACAGACTCTGAGCCGGCCTCTCTCAGCAAGTGTGTGTGGGGCAACGGCCTTGACAGAAAGCATTTTTCTTCTCTGTGCAAAGCACATGCCAAATAACTGAAATACAGCGAAATGTATGGTATTTCTGCTTGAAAGTATAAATGATACATTTACGATATTTCAGGGGATTGAAAATATAAAAGAGAAGTGAAGGGTCAACCTTGTCCCCCAAAAGTTTGGCCCTTGCCTAGCTCCTGGGAGGTAACCTCCAAACCTGTGGAACATCCTGCTTGGGAAGAATGTCTTGTTTACCTTGAGTCATACCAGATAGTCTGTGTTAACAGTGTGTCTTAGTCTGCTTGGGCTGCTGTTATGGGCACGGCACCCGGCTGCGCTCCTTGCAGCCTGGGGCAGGGGCTCCAGGTCCTCACTGGGCCTAGGCCAGCAGCGAGGCAGGGATGACGTTGCCGTGAGCTCCCGCTGTAGTCCTGGCCCTCAGGGGTGGTCTGGAGCTCCCCCTTGTCCATAGCACGACCCAGCCTGGCCCCATCATGGCAGCCCCCAGGGTGGTGGGCTTGGGGTGGGAGGGGCTGTTTGCCTCCTCCCTGTGTCTTCCCTGCAGCAGCCCACATGATGGCAGTGGCTGCATGAGACGGCCTGCTGCTGCTATCACTGCTACAACAAAATGTCTTAGACTGGGTAACTTACAAAGAACAGAATTTGTTGCTCACATTCTAGAGGTTTAAGATCAAGGCACCAGCAGATCCACTGTCTGGCAAGGACTCTCTGCTTCATAAACAGCACCTTGCCGCTGTGTTCTTCCATGGCAGAAGGGGTGGAAAGGCTCCCTCAAGCCTCTTTTATGAGGGAACTAATCCCATTCATGAGGGTGGAGAGCTAATCACTTCCTAAAGGCTCTGAGTCTTAATACTATCACGTTGGGGATTAAGTTTCAACATATGCATTTTGAGGGAACAAGCATTGAGACCAAAGCACAGCATGATTTGCGGTGGTGGTCTTGGGCTACATAGTATGGGTTTGACTTCTGGAGGGGCTAGAGACTAAGGCCAGCCACACAGCCAGTCAACCATGTCTTCACCACTGAGCCGCGGTAAAATTCCCGGATACCAAGACTCCGCCGAGCGTCCCTGGATGTGAATACCTTGTGTGCATCGCCATACATCATTGCTGAGGGGAGTAAGTGTTGTCTGCGTGACTGTCCTGGGAGAGCACACCTGGAAGCTCATGCCTGGTCTCCACTGGATTCTACCTCGTGCATCTTCTTTCTTTGTTGATTTTAATCTGTATCCTTTCACTTTGATAAACTAGAATCACGAGTGTAAGGATTTTTTTGAGTTATTTGAATCCTAGCAAAAAATTAAACCCAAGAGCCGTCTTAGGGACCCCCCCAGACTGCCACAATAAACATATGCGATAAGCAATTACCAAAGATATCATGTGTCAAGTGCTAAGAAGAGGAAGTAGTTTCACATGCGCTGTTGAAGGAAGACAATCTTTGTCAGAGGGACCAAGGGAGGCTCTTGGAGGAGAGAAGACTTGAGTTATTCTTAAAGGATGGGTAAAATTAAAACAGTAAAAAAAAAACAAAACAAAACAAACAAACAAAAAACCCTAAAATGTTATGTTCCTAAAAAAGTTTTGATAAAAATTATGGAGAAAAACTTGGAAATCATCATAACCCTAATTCTAAAAACCATGACCAATTTAATATGTTATTGAAGTTTCTTTTGGTCTTTTTCAAATGTGCATATGTATAAGTCCATTCTTACAATGCTAAAAAGAAATACCTGAGACTGGGTAATTTATAAAGAAAGGAGGTTTAATTGGCTCATGATCCTGAAAGCTGTACAGGAAGCATGGTGCTGGCATCTGCTCAGCTTCTGGGAAAGTCTCAGAAAACTTATAATCATGGTGGAAGGCTAAGCGGGAGCTGGCACTTTGCATGGCTGGAGCAGGAGGAAGAGAAAGAGAGGGGAGGTGCTACACACTTTTTAAACAACCAGATCTCACGAGAACTCACTTTTGCAGGGACAGTACCAAGGGGGATGATGCTAAACCATTCATGAGAAATCCACTGCCATGATCCAGTCACTTCCCACCAGACGCCGCCTCCAACATTGAAGATTACAATTCAGCATGAGATTTGGCGGGAACACAGATCCAAACCATATCAGCATATAGTTAGTTATTTCTAAGTTTTTAATGTGGAAAATTCCAAACATACAAAAAAAAAAAAAAAAAATGGGAAGAGTATAATGAGCCTCATGTATCCATCACCCAATAATTAACTTGTGGCCAATTTTGTTTCCTTTGTAGTCCCTTTCATTATATCCACCCCCCTGAATTATTTTGAATCAAACCCCAGACATTGTATACTTTCATTTGTAAACATTTTAGTGTAAATCTCTAAGAGATAAGGGTACTCCTTCTAAATGTACCACAATACCTTCATCATACCCACTTCTAAATCAACAATAATACCTAAATCATAGAATATCCAGATTATGTTCATATTTTCCAATTTATCCTTTAAGTTCTCTTGTTTCTCTAACCTGTTTGAATTAGGATCCAAACACGACCCATACCTTTCAGCTGATTAATGTGTAGCTGAAATCTCTTTTAAAAAAATCAACTTCACTAAGGTATAATTCACATATAATGAAATGTAAAAAGGCTGGAGCGCAGTGGTGCATTCCTTTCTGGTGTTGAGTCTATGTGCCATTTAACTACCATCCCAATCAAGATATAGAATACTCCCATCACTCTCAAAATTTCCCTCGTGCATCTTTGAAATCAATCTCTACCCTCCCTCAACAGCTGCAGGAAACCCCCATTAGCACTGTCACTGATTCAGAATGCAGTTCTTTGGTAAATCTCTCTGATCATGGCCGCCTGGCCAGCCCCTGCACCTGGCGTTTCTCTGTAGCGAGTATGGAGTTCTCCGGGGCCCCTGGGGTTAGCCTCAGTCATCTCAGGTCTTCTGGGCTAGCATGTTCTCAGTTCCGATTTTTATACTAATGTAACTCCATCTGGTATCTTCCCAGGATTTAAAAACATTTTATAGCCTTTGATGGCCTTTCTTATTTTCCTGTGCTATTATGATTTTGTTGTTAAAAATAATCTGTAATGTGTCAAACTCAGGGGGACATAAACAAGAAATAGTTTTTATTTCTTGCAGTCATTGCCTATAGCCATACTTTGTCAATTTCCTCTTTCCTGTCCCTTAATAAAATCTGGAGCACATTCTTTAACATTTTCATTACTTTTGACTTAGTTCTATCCGGGCTGAAACTTTAATCTATAATTGGCTTAAACCCTTCCCCCAGTCCAACCTGTTACTCCAGGGACCTATAGTATGAGGGGGAAGGGCTTAATATGTCCTTGAAGTTCAGTCATGTGTTGCTCAGTGATAGAGATACGTTCTGAAAAATGCATCATTAGGCAATTTTGTCATTGTGTATCACAGAGTGTATTTACATAAAACTAGACGGTTTATCCGTCCAGGCTAGTATAAGGCCTGTTGCTCCTAGGTTACAAACCTATACAGGATGTTACTGTACTGAATACTGTAGGCAGTTGTAACACAGTGGTAAGAATTTATGTATATAAATACATGGAAACATAGAAAAGGTACAGTAAACATATGGTATAAAGATACAAAATGGGCCGGGCACAGTGGCTCATGCCTATAATCCCAGCACTTTGGGAGGCTGAGGTGGGCGGATCATGAGTTCAGGAGACCGAGACCATCCTGGCCAACATGGTGAAACCCCGTCTCCACTAAATATACAGAAAATTAGCTGGGCTTCATGACTTGTAATCCCAGCTACTCGGGAGGCTAAGGCAGGAGAATCGCTTGAACTTGGGAGGCGGAGGTTGCAATGAGCTGAGATCATGCCACTGCACTCTAGCCTGGCAACAGAGCTAGACTCTGTCTGAAAAAAAAAAAGATACAAAATGATATACCTGTCAAGGGCACTTACATAAAGGGAGCTTGCAGGACTTAATGTTGCTCTGGGGGAATCAGTGAGTGAGTGGTGAGTGAACGGGAAGGCCTAGGACGTTACTGTGCACTACTGTAGACTTTATTAACACTGTATGCTTAGGCTACACTACATTTATAAAAAAAAAGTTTGCTTCCTTCAATAACACATTAACCTTAGCTTAGTGTCAAGTTTTTTTACTTTCTAAACTTTTTAATTTTTAAAAAATTTTTGACTCTTTTGTGATAACACTTAGCTTAAAACACAAACACATTGTACAGGATACAAAATATTTTCTTTATATCCTTGTTTTATAAAGTTTTTTCTATATTTAAAAATTTTTTACATTTTAAAAGTTTTTTGCTAAAAACTGAGTCACAAATACATATGTTAGCCTAGGCCTACACAGGGTCAGGATCACCAGTATGACTGTCTTCCACCTCCGCAGTTTGTCCCACTAGAAGGTCTTCAGAGGCAATAACAGGCATGGAGCTGTCATCTCCTGTGATAATAATGCTGCCTTCTGTAATTCCTCCTGAAGGACCTGTGTGAGGCAGTTTTACATTTAACTTTATTTTATTTTATTTATTTATTTTTTTTAGATGGAGTCTTGCTCTGTCGCCAAGGCTAGAGTGCAGTGGTGCTATCTCAGCTCACTGCAACCTTTGCCTCCCAGGTTCAAGCGATTCTCCTGCCTCAGCCTCCTGAGTAGCTGGGGTTACATGCACGCACCACCACGCCCTACTAATTTTTGTATTTTTAGTAGAGTCAGGGTTTCATTATGTTGGTCAGGCTGGTCTCGAACTCCTAACCTTGTGATCGCCTGCCTTGGCCTCCCAAAGTACTGGGATTACAGGCGTGAGCCTGCGCCCAGGCTACTTTTAACTATTTTTTAAATGTAAGTAGAAGAAAGTACACTCTAAAATAACAATAATAGTATAGTAAATTGATAAACCAGTAACATTGTCATTTATTATCATTATCAAATATTATGTGCTATACACAATTGTATATGCTATATTTTTATACAACTGGCAACACAGTAGGTTTGTTTACACCAGCATCACCACAAGCATGTGAGTAACGTGTTACGCTGTGGTATGACAGCAGCTATGATGTCACTGAGCAATAGGACTTTTTCAGCTCCATTATAATCTTGTGGGATCACCCTTGTATATGCATTCCTTCATTGACTGAAACATCATTTTGCGGCACATGACTGTGTATCTGCTTCTTTCCCTGAAACCGGTTCTTCCAGAATTGGCAGCAGGTGGCAGGGGCAATGGAAACAGATTTGATGCAGGCAACTGATTGTGAGTGGAGGAAAGATGTTTTGACTCTGCCCTGGCTTAGAAAGCTTCCATCTGGAGAGGGAGGCCCTCCTCTGACTCAGGGTCTCCCTGGAGAAAGTGCTCAGTTTTCTCAAGGGGCAGTGAGAGAATGTCAGCTGTGTCTCACTTCAGCCTGTGCCGATGGTCTAGCCATGTAACTGTGTGTGTGTGTGTGTGTGTGTGTGTGTGTGTGTGTGTGTGTTTTCTAAGCCACACTGATGGTCTAGCCATATAGCTAAGTGTGTGTGTGTGTATGTGTGTGTGTGTTTCCTAAGCCACATGGCTCGGAATTGGGAAAGTGCAGTTCCTCATAGAAAATGTGGGATTCCCCATTCTATTATAAAGACACATGCACACGTTTGTTTATTGAGGCACTATTCACAATAGCAAAGTCTTGGAACCAACCCAAATGTCCATCAATAATAGACTGGATAAAGAAAATGTGGCACATATACACCATGGCATACTATGCAGCCATAAAATAGGATGAGTTCATGTCCTTGCAGGGACATGGATGAAGCTGGAAACCATCATTCTCAGCAAACTATCACAAGAACGAGGTCAGGAGTTCGAGACCAGCCTGACCAACATGATGAAACCCTGTCTCTACTAAAAATACAAAACATTGCATGTTCTCAATCATAAGTGAGAACTGAACAATGAGAACACATGGGCATAGGGAGGGGAACATCACACACTAGGGCCTGTTGGGGGGTTGGTGGCTAGGGGAGGGATAGCATTAGGAGAAATACCTAATGTAGATGATGGGTTGATGGGTGGAGCAAACGACCATGGCACATGTATACCTATGTAACAAAACTGCACATTCTGCACATGTACCCCAGAACTTAAAGTATAATAATAATAAAAAAAGAAAATGTGGGATCCCCTTACAACAAAAGTGAGGAAAAGGAGGCTGTGTAAACAGATGCCCAACACATGCGCTTAAAGACCTCACCTTTTGAACAGTTATGTATAGAAAAGGAGAAGCAATTTTCCCAAAAGAAAATGGTATGGACTACATTATGGCCTCTTTTACATCTTCCCCGAATATGTATTTTATTCTTTTGGACAAATATGCTGAGTAAGAAGATTGGGATTTAAACTTTCAGGAACTGCAGTGCTTTCTCTTTTTAGGCTAACGTCCATGTCTTTCTTTTCTTTCTTTTCTTTCTTTCCTTCTTTTCTTTTCTTTTCTTTTTCTTTTCTCTCTCTCTCTCTCTCCCTTCCTTCCTTCCTTCCTTCCTTCCTTCCTTCCTTCCTTCCTTCCTTCCTTCCTTCCTTCCTTCCTTCCTTCCTTCCTTCCTTCCTTCCTTTCTTTCTCTCTTTCTTTCATAAATGTGATGGTGAGAAAATGTTTGGATTTTGTTATTACAGCTTGATAGTAATCTCATGTTTGTATTATAGCTAATGTCTTCCTGGATTTGTCAGTCTTTCTTGAGTTGACTTGTAAGTTGCTTTTAAATCTTAACCGCATCTGAGACCAGGGTAGTCTTTATCTCTCTGGTCTCTGTCTTCGAATTGTCTTAGCGGAGATACAGCAGCTTTTTGTTCTCTGTTTCTCAGGCTATTATTAAATGCAAGACTGCAAGGCTATCTGAACAGGCTTGTGAACCAGGGATGAATTTCTTTTCTTTCAAAAATGAATTATCATGAGACTCCACCAATGCTAGAAGCACATTTAATAAAGGAGCGTCTCCAGATGGTTGAAGGGTGTTAGATAGCTTTAAATTCAGCACATTTTTCATTATAATTGCAATACCATGCACAGATTTAAACTGACACTTTGGGGAGTTTACAGATGAGATGCACTGCAATCTGCTACCAGGCATCATGGTCACTAGGTTTTATTGTTTTAGAAATGGCATAATGACTATTGAAAAGCACTAATTGCCTACAGTTTGGTGTTATGGAAGAGCACATTACATTTGTTCTACCCTGTAGACCTTTGTTTCACAAAGACAATTTGAAGTACGTAAGAAAACAATCACAGATTGTTTTAATCTCCACGGCATTTGCAAATTATTTTTCTTAAATCAGAGGGCATTTTAGATACATCTTTTTGGCAAATAAAATCCTTTAATGAAAGTAGTGAAGTGGAAGAGGAAGAGGATGGACTGGATTTGGATTCTAGTGTTTATCCAGCTTCTTACAGGGTTTATGAGCATAGTGACGTTGTTCAAACTCGGTGGGGCTGGTGATTTCCTTTAGAGTGAACGGGGAGCGAGACTGAATAATTTCTCAGGCCTCTTATGGCCACAGGAGTCACTGATTCCGGGTTGTATTAAAAGAATCAAGAAAACATGAAGGAAATTATTCCTATCATCCTCTTGATTATTAAATAATAAATCTTTTCTTAATTTTATTTTTTGGCATTAAACTTTTAAAAAATATTTTGAGGTGGATCTACTATCCCATTATGTTTTATAATTTCTTGTTGCTGATATAAATGAAAACTTTGATTTGAATATATTTAGCTTTAGCTTTTTTGTTTTTTTTTTTTTGAGACGGAGTCTCTCTGTGTTGCCCAGGCCCGACTGCAGTGGCGCTCCCTCGGCTCACTGCAAGCTCCGCCTCCCGGGTTCACACCATTCTCCTGCCTCAGCCTCCCCAGTAGCTGGGACTACAGACTACAGGCGCTGCCACTACACCCGGCTAATTTTTTGTATTTTTAGTAGAGATGGGGTTTCACTGTGTTAGCCAGGATGGTCTGGATCTCCTGACCTCGTGATCCGCCCACCTCGGCCTCCCAAAGTGCTGGGATTACAGGTGTGAGCCACCGCGTCTGGCCATTTTTTTTTTTTTTTTTTTTTTTTTTTTTTTTGAGACGGAGTCTCGCTCTGTCGCCCGGGCTGGAGTGCAGTGGTGCGATCTCGGCTCAGTGCAAGCTCCACCTCCGGGGTTCACGCCATTCTCCTGCCTCACCCTCCTGAGTAGCTGGGACTACAGGAGCCCGCCACCACGCCCGGCTAATTTTTTTTGTTTTTTTTTTTAGTAGAGACCGGGTTTCACTATGTTAGCCAAGATGATCTTGATCTCCTGATCTCGTGATCCGCCCACCTCGGCCTCCCAAAGCGTTGGGATTACAGGTGTGAGCCACTATGCCCGGCCTGTATATATTTAGCTTTTATACAGTTGTGTTAACTGAATGTTTTTGCGTCTAAAAGGTTTTTAGTTGAGGTGCATGGATTTTCTGGGAATAAAATTTAAATAATAAAATATAAATAATAATTTTAGAACTTCAAGAACAACGTGGAAAAGTAGTGGTAATAGTAGGCATCCTTTCCTGTTTTAACTTCAGTAGCATACTTTTATTTAATATGTTGTTTGCTATTGATATATGTTGAATACCCTATCAAATTTAGATTTTTTAAATTATAATTTTACTCAGAATTTTTACATAATTCTTTTCTAACATCTATTAAAGTAAGCATATGGATTTTTCATCTTTAACCTACTGATACAATGAATTACACTAATAGATTTCCTGATGTTAAACCATTTAATAATTTTAACCCATCCTGAAATCCCTGTTATAAACCCAACTTGCTCACCGCACTTCAAAAATATGCTTTCAAGGGAAAGCTTATACACTGCTGGTGGGAAGGTAAATTAGTACAGCCTCTGTGGAAAACAGTATGGAGATTTCTTAAAGAACTAAAAGTAGATCAACACTTAGATCCACTCTACTCATTCTACCCAAAGGAAAATAAGTCATTATATCAAAAAAACACCTGCACACTTCACATGTGTATTTATTTGTTGCAGCATAATTCACAATTGCAAAGATATGGAACCAACCTAAGTGCCCACTGACCAATAACTAGCTAAGAAATGTGGTGCACACACACACACACACACACACACACACACACACACACACCATGGAATACTACTCAGCCATAAAAAAGAAAAAAATAACGTCTTTTGCGCAACTTGGATAGAGCTGGAGGCCATTATTCTGAATGAAGTAACTCAGGAATGGAAAACCAAAAAATATATTAAAAAAAAAAAACCAAAACCAAAAAATATACTTTCAAATTCATTTTGTTAATATATTGAGTAAGGTTTTTCATCTATATTATTAATAATACAAGACTATAAATTCTTTTTAACTTAAAAATTATATTTGAATCAAAGTTATGTCTACTTCTCAAAACAATTTGGAAAAATTTTCATCTTCTTTCATTTTCTGTTATAATTTGAATAGCGTAGGAATTAACTATTCTTTTGAGGACAGATAGAATTTATGGACAAAACTATTTGGGTCTGGTTCTTACTGTAGTGGTAGATGTTTGACGTATTTTCCCCAAGAATTCTATCTTGATTGTTCAGCTCTATCACTTCTTGAGTCTGTTTTGACAATTCATTTTACTAACAGCCATCAATTTCATCTTGGTATTCAAATTTATTGACATAACCAGTTATTTTCATTAACTATTTTAATTGCTCTCATATTTGTAGTCTCATTTCTAATTTTTCTTCCTTTCCTGCTTTCTTTTTTGTCCCATTTTTTGAATTGCTTTGAAGGGGTTAGTCCTTTTCATTCAGCTTTCCAAAGACCTCACTTTTGGCTTTCCTTATAACACGTTTGGATTGTAAACAGAAAAAGGAATTTAACTTTTGGGTTAATTATTTCTTTGGTCTACTAAATTGAAGATAGTTCCAAAAGTTCACTGGCTTTTTTGTCTGCTCCGCCACAACCCCCTTTACTTCTTAAACAGAGTTTAGAAGAGGGCCAGGACAGGGGATTTGGGTCAGGGAAATTAACCTTGGCTGCACAGTGTGCCACTGTGAACCACTTTGTGACTTTCTTACTATGCAACATTGCTTAATATCCACTCTAGAGCTAACTGCTGGAAGGAGACACTGCCGGGCAGCTTGAAGGCGGTGTGAGTTGTGGTTGAGATTAAAGCTTTGGGATTAGACAGGTCTGTGTTCAAATCCTGACTCTGCTACTCACAGATGGCGTCATTTTGGGCAAGTCCCTTTGCTACTGGTCCTCATCTGCTTGCTTGTGTAGGGCAGATTAAGTGAAAAAAGACAGGAAAAGCATTTAGCTAGTTGCTTGTCACATCAGAGATCTCAGTAGATGGCAATAGTAGCGAGAGTTGTTCTCAATCTAATATCTGGTGGTCATATTATGGAGTCTCCATTTCTCATTTGCAAAAGGTAAGGTTCTGTTGCTTTGAAGCTACTCAGACAGCAGATTTACAAATACTTTCCTCTAGCAGCATGAGCCGTTTTCCTATCCTCTGCCAGAGCAGGGCAGCCTCCGATGGCCCATCAGGGCAGTCTTCTCTGTGCCTCCCCAGACAGCGTATCTGGTTAGATTACCTGTGTTGGAGAATCTTGCCTCCACGCCTTGAATTCAACAATAACATCTGGGCAATAAGGCTGTATGGGGAAAAGGTGACTGACATATGCTTCCCCCACCTGGGTTATACATTTAGGACCTTTGAGCTTTGATGGCAATTTAAGGAGTCTGTTAGAATCCCCTTTGGAATGTCAAAGGAGGACACAAGGCCTCCAGGCCCTTTAAGATAGAGGGTGACGTGGCTGTTAGGCTCTGTCTCCTGAAAAGTTTCCTACCCTCCCTTTGCTTCCCATTCCCATGTGAATAGCTATTGTGCTGTATCTGGAGGGAGACAGATTGGGAGACATCCTGGAAATATGCTCTAATGCTGGAGTTTATCAGTCTTCATGAAATCCTAGCTCCTATTCCATGGGATATGCTACGTGTCCAGTACCCAGATCTCTTCGGGTGTCTCCTGACAAATCACCTCTCACCCTCCATCCCCTTCTTATTTTCATCTCTTGGGGATTGTAAGGCCTGCAGCTATTGGAGGGGATGAGTCTTAGGACCAGAACAGCTGGCATACCTCTGTATCATTTATAAAGCTCAACACAAACATTATCTCACTGACCTCTTAGAATAATCCTACGAGGCCAATATAGCAGGTAGATTATTATCTCTAGTTCATAAATGAAGAAACTGAGGTCCAGGGAGGATAAGAGCTTTGCCAAAGTCACACTCAGCAGAAGGAAAGCAGACCAAGGTTTCTACCACTAAGCCCAGTGCTGCTTCCACCGACAGGCTAGTCTCTCACCGACAGGCTAGATTTTGCAGGGGCCAAATCTCAAGTTGGAGATCCTGCATCTGGAAGTTCTTAGGGGTTCCTGCCCAGAGTCCTTAACTTAGCCCAATTTCCCTTAGCGAGGAAGAGGAAAGGCAGAGGGAGGGAGGGGAGAGAAGGGGAAGCGGGAGGAGGAGAGTTGGGGTCAGGGGAGAAGGAATGCTTTAGCTTCTCAAATTATAGAAACTTGTCCTCTGTTTTAACCTCTTCAGCTGCCCAAACCACTCCCAGAGCCATGACCCTTCAGTGCCTCTGGTTTCTGATTCTGATAGTTTCTCTCAAAAGTCCCCTGTGTAGTTTAGCTCTTCACATCCTCTCCTAGCAGAACACACAATATAAATGTAAACTGTTATCATGGCCTGGGACCCCAGGGAAAGAGATGACATTTTCTTGTGAGACTGAGAGGAGCAGGAGCAGGTGTGGGGAAGGGTTGTTTTGCAAATCAAATGTTGTGGAATGGTTTTTACAGTCTTGGGGTAGATGCAGTGTTTACAAAGAGGAAGTGGGATAATGGTCCTCAGGTTATTCTGTCTACAGTAGTGAAGAATAAGCAGACGGTGTGCGCCTGTGGTCCCAGCTACTTGGGAGGCTGAGGTGGGAGAACTGCTTGAGCCCAAAAGTTTGAGGCTGCAGTGCACTATGAGTGGTGCCATTGCACTCCAGCCAGGACCACAGAGTGAGACCCTGTCTCAAAAAGAAAAAAAAAAAAAAAAAAAAACAGACAAGATCAGTGTATTCAGGGTACTGGTGAGTGCCTATTGAGCCCAGGAATTTGAATCCAGTTTGGGCAACATAACGAGATCCCATCTCTCCAAGAAAGGAAGAAGAAGCAGCAGACCTAGCTGATGATCTAGCTTAGCACCCTCGATGCCCCCTCCTGCCATGCTGATGCTGCGCGTTGCTCAGAAGTGAGGGGCATATAGGTGGCACTCCCTAAAAATAGGTGGCAATCACTCATTTTCACAAAATGGATCAACATTAGTTCCCATCCAGGGTGATTTCGCCCCCCTGGAGCAAAATCATTTGGCGTTTGGCAATGTCTGGAGACATTTTTGGTTGTCACAACTTGGACTGCTCCAAGGAATACCACTGTCATGTAGTGGCATGGAGGCCTGGATGCTGCTGCACGACCTACAATGCATAGGACAGCCCCACAGCAAAGAACTATTTAGCCCCCAGTGTCAGCCCTGCTTGGGATGAGGGGCTCTGGGTGAGGGTGAGGCCCAGCATGCAACATTCAGCCTGAGGATGTTGGCCGAGTGGTCAGGAGCTTTCAGTAGGGCAACACTGGTCAGTATGATTTCAGGGATCCATTTTTGTGTTTTTTTTGCCGTATTTTTTTTTAAGTCCATGAATGAGACATGATTATATTCATACTGCAGAAGATTTAAACAATTCGGGAGTGAGGAGAACAAAGTGTGACTGTTCTGCTTGCTTTCCTTTCTTGCTTTTACCCTTTTCCTCCTCTTCCCTCTACCCTTTCCTTTCTGAGGGCCTGGTCCAGGTGCCTTCAGCTGCTCACATATTTTTTTCTTATATAAATGGCATCATCCCACACACACTCTCATGTAATTTACTCTTTTCACTTAGCATTTGAGTAAATCAACTTCCAGGCTGTTCAAAGTTTCACAGTGAATAGATAGTGTCATATTGTGGAAGTAATCAAAGTAGCACTACTTTATGACACCTACTCTAAGCCAGGCAGGATTCCAGAGTCTCTGCGTGTGACTTCTTTAGTCCTCATAAAACGTTGTGGGTTAGGTGCTATTTTATGGATCAGGAAATGGAAGCACTCGGAGGCAATCTAGGTGAGTCCTCACTTTTTACCCCTGCACTGTCCAGAAAAGCTATTATCTGGGGACCAGGGAACCTTTGGTGACATCCACAGGTATTCATTCAATGCCAGTCATGTGCTCAGCACTGTGCCAGATATCTCTGCCCTCCAGGAACTCCTGGTCTCGGGGGAAATAACAGACAGACAGAAAGCAGCAGCTCATAGCAGCTCAGTGTGGCAGGGGTAGCAACGGGGACAAACTTCATAGACAACAGTCACCACTTGATTTATGCCTCAACTGCCGGAGGGCAGTCCAGAGCCATTGTTAATTAGAAATGGCCCATCTGCATTATTCAGCCTTTGTGTCTCCAACTTTTGAAGCATGCCTTATTGTAACTTGCTTTATGATCTTGTTCCCAAGTTTTATAGCAGGAGCTGTCAGTAATCAAAATAATTCTTCTGGCTTTGTAAAATGGGAGGGTTTGGAATGCTGCTGTCTTTATTCCATTTCCAGAGCAGCACTTGAGATATAATTCTCATCATTTCCCAACTTTCAAATGTATTTCATTAAATATGTCACTCCTTTCCCTCCCTATCCTGTAATGTCATTTTTCTCTTTTACCAAGGATGACTTTCCAATAGTTTAAGAGAGCAAAATACACACATGCCCACTAGAATATAATACAGTTAAAGGAGCTCTTAGTTATCTCTGGACTGTGCCAGGCACTATAGCAGGTGCTGGGGAGGAGCTCACAGGGACATTCACAATGTCTTCGGACAATGGGACGAGTGAAATATAAAGACCACACACAGAGGGTTGTAGGAATCTGGGGTAGGAAGTGGATGCAGCTCTTTGTCCATGTACCAGGATGCATCACGCAGGGTGACCAACCATCCCTGTTTGCTTAGGACTAAGGAGTTTCCAGGATGCAAGGTGTTTGGTGCTAACATAAGAAAGTTCCAACAAATTATGACAATTTGGTCATCATGGTGTTAAAGAAAATAAGAAGGAGACCATTAGCCCAAGGTTGTCTCTGTATCTGGAGAGCAAACCAAAATCCATTTCAATGGAAATTGTAAAACAAAACTTGAGCTTAACCAATCAGAAATCACCAACCAACCTCTAACTTGGGACTGTCCACTGGATTATACCCAAATAAGGCAAATGCCAAGCTGTAGCCAATCAAGTAATTTCTCTACTTAGCTTCTGTGGTCAACCTATAAAAGTTTGCTGGTCATGCTATGGAGCAGAGCTCTTTGGACCTCTTTTGGTTTTGAGTGATGTCCAGTTCATGAACTCTCTAATGCTCAAAGGAATGCTGTTGAGTTGATTAATTTATTGACTGAGATAGAGTCTTGCTCTGTCACTCAGGCTCTTGTGCATTGGCACAATCACGGCTCACTGCAGCTTTGACCTCCTGGGCTCAGCCTCCTAAGTGACTGGGACTACAGGTGCACACCATCATGGCTGGCTTAATTTTAAGAACTTTTTTGTAGTCACAGGGTCTCACTATGTTGCCCAGGCTGGTCTTGAACTCCTGGGCTCAAGCAATCCTTCCACCACTTGGATTGCAGATGTGAGCCATGATACACAGCCCGTCAAATTTATTTTTTCTAAAGCTTTTCTTTTAACAATGGATTAGCATAACACTACACTTTCTATGAGAACTCTGGCCAAGTTAGCCATGGATTGTAAAACACATTAAAAAAAAAAAGGGCACGTGACCACAAAAGTCTATGGTAATGATGAGATTGCGGGTCTGGTTATTCAGACCCTTGAGGGATTGCTGACTGCACCCCTATTGTTTGTGCTGTGGTGAGGTTCAACATCCTCTGTGCCACCTGAGCTGTTTTTATTGTTATAGGCTTGGGGGCTGACCTCTAAGAGCCTTTCCAAGAGGCGGGACTTGGGCATCTGCTATTATCCCTGCTGGCAGACTGCAGAAGGCTGACTCCTGCTTTTGGGACAACTGCTAGTGTATTAATTTGCCATATGAAATAGGACTACCAGAGGGCTGAACATGCATGTCTTCTGACTTGTGTTCCCTGTAAGGGGAAATTTACACATTATATTAGGGTATAAGTTCAACTGAATGAGACAGATTCAAGATCCAAGTTTCATGGTAGCCCAAATACAATAGAAATTTGGTTATTTGCATATAAAAGTTCAAGCTCAGAAAGACCTTAGGGACCCAATTTTCTTCTATTTATTTGTTCATCATCCCTAGGGTGTGACCTCATCCATGTGATCCAAGAATGCCCGCTACCGTGTCTGCTTTCCAGCCAGTGAGAAGGGAGAAGGAGAAAAGGGCTGATGCATTTCTTGTAGGAGCTTGACACGGAGGTTGCCCATAACACTTTTCACATCTTATTGGCCAGAACTAAGTCACATGGACAAGGCTGGCTGCAAGGGCATGTGGGAAATATAGTCTTTATTCTAGGCGGCCATATATTCAGCTAGATGTTCTATTAAGAAATGAAGCAGATAAGAATATGCCACCCCAAAATATGCCATTTTAAAAAGAGTTACAAGCTCTTTTCAATTTTCTTTTTTTCAATTTTCTTTCAATTGATAATCAACAGATGCAGGAAGAATTCTCTGTCCTCCTCTTATCTGCCTAAAAGCAGGGGATGAATTTCCCTATGAGAAGTGCCTTGTCTGAACCAGGAGTGGTAACTCATCACTGGAGGCAGAGAGTGGATACTGAGATGAGTTTGCATAAACAGACCCTACTAATAGCTGTTGTTGTCCATTAGTTTTCCTGTAACTCTCCTAGTCCCTTCCCCACAATTTATTGTCCCTTACAACCCAACCCCAAATAGGAAGAGAGGAAGTGAAACTATCCCTGTTTGCAGATGACATGATTCTATATCTAGAAAACCCCATAGTCCTGGGCCAAAAACTCCTTCAGCTGAAAGAACAACTTCAACTAAGTTTCAGGATATGAAATCAATGTATAAAAATCACTAGCATTCCTCTGAACCAACAACAACCAAGCCAAGAGCCAAATCAAGAACACAATCCCTTTCACACTTGCCACAAAAAAACCAAAATGTCTAGGAATACAGCCAACCAGAGATGTGAAAGATCTCTACAATGAGAATTACAAAACATTGCTCAAAGAAATCAGATGACACACACAAATGGAAAAACATTCCATGCTCATGGATAGGAAGAATCATTTTCGTTAAAATGGCCATACTGCTCAAAGCAATTTATAGATTCAATGCTATTTCTATGAAACCATTAGTGACATTCTTCCCACAACTAGAAAAAGTGATTTTATTATGTATTTATTTATTTACTTATTTTTTGAGACAGAGTCTTGTTCTGTCAGCCAGGCTGAAGTACGGTGGCAGGATCTCAGCTCACTGCAACCTCCACCTCCCAGGTTCAAGTGACTCTTGTGCCTCAGCTTCCCGAGTAGCTAGAACTACAGGCATGTGCCACCATGCCCAGCTAATTTTTATATTTTTAGTAGATATAGGGTTTCATCATGTTGACCAGGCTAGTCTTGAACTCCTGGCCTCAAGTCATCCACCGGCCTTGGCCTCCCAAAGTGCTGGGATTACAGGCAGGAGCCACCATGCTGAGCCGAAAAGCTATTTTAAAGTTTGTACGTTACTGAAAGCAAGCCCAAATACCCAAGGCAATTCTCAGCAAAAAGAACAAAGCTGATGATATCACATTAACTGACTTAAACTATACTGCAGGGCTCCAGTAACCAAAATGGCATGGTACATAGTCCAACGGAACAGAATAGAAAGCCAGAAATAAAGCTGCACACCTACAATCATCTGATCTTTGACAAAGCTTGACAAAAACAAGCAACGGTAAAGGGTTCCCTATTCATTAAATGGTGCTGGGATAACTGGCTGCCCATATGCAGAAGATTGAAATTGGACCCCTCTCTTACACCATATACAAAAATCAACTCAAGATAGATTAAAGACTTAAATGTAAAACTTAAAACTATAAAAGCCCTGAGAGAACCGAGGCAATGCCATTCTGGACATAGGAATGGGCAAAGATTTCATGAGGAAGATGCCAAAAGCAATTGCAACAAAAGCAAAAATTGACAAACGGGATCTAATTAAACTAAAGAGCTTCTTCTGCACAGCGAAAGAAACTATCAACAGAGTAAATAGACAACATACAGAATGGGAGAAAATATTTACAAATGATGCATCTGAAAAAGGTCTAATATCCAGCACCTATAAGGATCTTAGATTAACAAGCAAAAAACAAACAACTCCATTAAAAAGTGGGCAAAGGACATGAACAGACATTTTTCAAAAGAAGACATACATGCAGCCAACAAATAAATGAAAAAAAAAAAAAAAGGCTCAATATCAATGATCGTTAGAGAAATGTACATCAAAACCACAATGAGATATCATCTCACACCAGCCAGAATGGCTGTTATTAGAAAGTCAAAAAATGACAGATGCTGGTAAGTTTGTGGAGAAAGGGAATGCTTATACACCGTGGGTGGGAGTATAAATTAGTTCAACCATTGTGGAAAGCAGTTCCACAATGTGGCGATTTCTCAAAGAGCTCAAAACAGAACCACCATTCAACCCAGTAATTCCATTACTGGGTACACACCCAAAGGAATAGAAATCATTCTACCATAAAGACACCTGCACATGTGTGTTCACTGTGCATTATTCACAATAGTGAAGACATGGAATCAACCTAAATGCTCATCAGTGAAGACTGGATAAAGAAAATGTGGTACATATACGCCATGGGATACCATTTTCGCACTCATAAAAAAAATGAGATCATGTCCTTTGCAGGAACCTGTATGGAGCTGGAGGCCATTATTCTTAGCAAACTAATGCAGGAGCAGAAAAAAAATACCACGTGTTCTCCCTTATAAGTGGGAGCTAAACGATGAGAACTCGTGGACACAAAGAGGGGAACGACAGACACTGGAGCCTCCTTAAGGATGGAGGATGGGAGGAAGGAGAGGATCAGAAAAAAATAATCCCTGGGTATTAGGCTTAATACCTGGGAGACGAAATAATCTATACAACAAACCCCTGTGACACAAGTTTACCTATATAACAAATCTGCTAAAACCTAAATTTTCATGTACCCCTGAACCTAAAATAAAAGTTAAAAAAAACCCTCTGTCTTGCTTAAAAAACCCACTCAATTCCCTTTTCCTTGTGAAAATGGCATATAAGCCCCAGTTCTGTCTGCTTCTTTGAGTTTCACTTCTTTTCTGTGAACTGTCATGCATGTAAATATTAACAAAAAACGTGTACCTCATCGCCTTTTAAATCTACCTTTTGTTTGTTTAATTCACTGGCCTCCAGGCACAGAATATAAGAGGGGAGAGAAGAAGTTTATCTTCTTTGACAGAAAGAAGGGGAAAATTAGTATCAGGAAGGTAACTAAAAGCCTCGGCCTTGTCTTGGAAGCCGAGTTACGACAAGGATGTTGTTGGCTGAGCACAGAATTGAAGAAAGGGGTAACAGCTGAATGTTTCATTGCTGTTAGAGCCTTTACCATCTTTTTCCAGACTACTCAAGTGTGCAGACCATGTCACTGTATGCCCATGGAGGGCACTTGGGGCCCCCTGATCTCTTTCTCTGCTACTCTTTCTGTGTGTTCTAGGCTGTCCAGCTTCCTCCTTTTCAATATAGAACCAAGAACCCTGCTCATCATGTAGGAGTGTGGGATTTGATTTTTTCGGTGGAATGACAAGTACTTTTTCACTGGACTTTAAGCTTCATGCAGCTAAGGAGTGCATCTCTCTTATTTAGCACCATCTGGGGTTGGAGCCTGGCATATCCCAATAAGGAACTCTATAGATGTTTGTTAAATTAGCAGCTAATCTTTCCTCTTCTGATATCTTCACTCCTTAGAGCTGTTAAGCTCATTTGCTCTACAGCAGATGATTTTCTTTTTCTTTTTCTTTTCTTTTCTTTTTTTTTTTTTTTTTTGAGACAGAGTCTCACTGGGTCACTCAGGCTGGAGTGCAGTGGCACAATCTTGGCTCACTGCAACCTCCACCTCCCAGGTTCAAGTGATTCTCCTGCCTCGGCCTCCTGAATAACTGGGATTACAGGTGCCCACCACCATCCCTGGCTAATTGTTGTATTTTTAGTAGAGACAGAGTTTCACCATTTTGGTCTCAAACGCCTGACTTTAAGTGATCCACCCGCCTTGGTCTCCCAAAGTGCTGGGATTGCAAACACGAGCCGCTTTGTCTGGCCAGATATTTTTCAAGTAAACACAGACTTCAAATGCACTCCTCATCCTGGCCCTGGAATACAGTCTCTCACAAAGTTAATATTCAAATATCTCTCCCATCCTTTAGGTGAGTGGTGATTTCATGTTCAACTCTGAATGTTTGGGGGAACCTTGACATTCCCTGCTCTTATTTACCATTCTTGAAATAATTTACTACACCATTTGCTACTGAATTTAACTTCTTTTAGCTTGCTGCTGATTCCCTACGTATCAGAAAGTAACTTTGTTATTTAAGAAGCCAGATTAGACTGGGTGCGGTGGCTCAGGCCTGTAACCCCAGCACTTTGGGAGGCCAAGGCAGGCGGATCACAAGGTCAGGAGTTCGAAACCAGCCTGACCAACATGGTGAAATCCCATCTCTACTAAAACTACAAAAATTAGCCGGGTGTGGTGGTCCACATCTGTAATCCCAGCTACTAGGGAGGCTGAGGCAGGCGAATCACTTGAACCCGGGAGGCAGAGGTTGCAGTGAGCCGAGACTGCGCCACTGCACTCTAGCCTGGGCGACAGAGCAAGGCTCCATCTCAAAAAAAAAAAAATAAAAATAAAAAAATAAAAATTAAAAAATAAATAAATAAAAAGAAGCCAGATTAAGCCACACAATGCCCTTGAGTTTTTAAAAATATAACAGACGTTTATGGAGGCAGCCAAATTTTTTGACATCCTCCACAGATCTCTGGGATTTGGGTACTTGAGCCTTTTCTAGCAGTGTGTTTATAGGTGTAAACTGTAAAGGTTCTTGGATTTTCTTCCTTCAGGAATGTTTGGAGAAGAGGCTTCTTGGTAGGAGAGCAACTTTAAAAATTATTGACTAAGCCTGGAGCTCATGTGATATAAACTCTTTATGAGATATCTTGTCAGGAAAAGATTGCAATTTGGGCTTGTAGGAACAATATCTATCGTGAAGCCCACAGGCTACATCCTGATATCAGAGAGGGGAAGATAATGACCACAAATATACGTACTGTTAGCATGTTCCTACAGAGAAGGAACTCACATTCCAGTGTTTTCCAGATCATTCTTGTTAACAGGAATTCTCTATTTCACACAATAAGGATCTCTCAGAGGACATGGAAACCAAATACAGGCAGGGGAGTGGGATACTGGGAGTAAGTGACTAAGAGAGGAAGGGGCTCTACAATCCAAGCTCTGAGAAATCATTGCTAGGTGTCTCTCAGGCAAGAGCTTGGAGAAGTTGTCTTTAATGAGTAAGAATGAATGATGAATTGGTTTTCCTGGTACCTAGTGACTGGAAACTTATTACTTTTTTCGTTTATATTCCTAATCACCAAGTGCTTATTGTGTGCAAGTTGCTAATTAAAATTTTGATTAAAAAGTTGCAAGTCTTCACTTTCCAGGAGTTTACAAGGTAGTTAGAGAGCGTGAAAATGACAGGTTCAGAAGACGTATTTTCTAAGAGCTTGTTGAATTTGCTATGTTTTCTCTCACAATTCCATTTCCTTGCTTCAGATCTTGGTTTCTTTCAGGTCAAAGCTAGGTTTAGTTGAATGCAGGAAATAATGGAACAGGCAAAGCCAGGAAAGTCATTAATATTAAGACTGAAGTGCACTGTTCCAGTGAAGTGTGGATCTGCACCTCCCGGGAGCCAGTGGATAGACTCCAAATACCCCTGAATCTGCAGTGATTATTGCATTTATAGAACACTTCTTATGGACTAAGTGCTTAGGTGGGTCATAGAATTTCATTCCTATGACAGCTTTAGGTGGCACTTAGGTATTATTTTTGGACACATTTTACAGCTTCGGAAACCGAGGATCCAAGAGCAAAGTTACACAGCTGGGAAGTAGCTGAGTCAGATTTCAGACCTAGAGAGTCAGATTTCAGGGGTGAGTTGTGGACTGATGTTTCACACAAGTGAGTACATTTCATCCGTGTCTTGAAGGGATTCAGAATATGCAACCTCAAAATGTGCCACTTTGGCAATTGATTATTTTGAGTTGAAGGCACTTAAGAGATAGCAGATGCAGGGAGGGTTCTCTGACCTCCTCTTCTACCTAAAAGCAGGTCATAAAACTTCCCATGAGAAAGGGACCCTCTATACACCTGGAAGAATAGAACATTCTCATCACCAGAGAGTAGGAGGCGATAATGAGATGAACCTGTACAAACACACCTACTAACATGACCATTGTCTCCCACTAGTTGCTCCCATATATTTCCTAGTCACTTTCTCACAACTTACCACCCCTAGAAGCTTGAAACCCTTTTCCTTTGTCTTGACACATCTTTTCAAATTAATCATTCTTTTGTTAAAAAGGCATTGAGACGCTCAGTCCTAAGCACTTCTTACGGTCTTCATCTCTCCTGTAAGGCTCCTAGGTACATGTAAAAATATCATATATAATTTGTGTGCTTTTCTCTGTTAGTCTGTCTTATTTCAGCTGGATTCTCAGGCCCAGCCACAGAACGTAAGAGGCGGAGAAAAGTTGCTTCTCCCCTCCAGTCTTATTTTTTATTGAATTATCTGAATGATCTCATTCCACACTATCACGAGTGAACAATAGGATCTTATTTGGTAATGTTAGAAACCATGGCTCTAAGGGGGAGCTAGCTCTTACTTAAAGAAAATAAACCTGTTCAGAATGAAGCTGTGGCTAGTGTTAACTGAATAAAATGTAACCCTTCTTGGGAATCTGCAGAGCTGGTGGGAAAAGCCATTGAGACCCACGGAGTGAGGATAAAAGGATTGAGGAGTCAAGGTGTTTTCAGGACGGGATTCTGCATGGCCAAATGGGACAAATGGATGCCAATTCCCCAAATGGCCCACAGGTACATTGGGTGTAACTCAGGGCTTAACCACATGGCTGCCTGTGGGAGGCTCAGGTAGAAGCAGGAAGTCTGACAGGTCCTTCTCTTGTCTGGCTGGAGGTTGTCTGTCCTCCCTGAGGGCAGAGAGCAACACCTGCACTGTTACCCATAGCCCAGGGCAGAGGAGAAATTGAATAGTGAAGTGAAGTTAGTGACAACCTTGGGAAAAAGATGTGTCTTTTGGTGCCTTCAGGGTAGATTTTATATACGGAAAATATGAGTTCTTCTTCAACTTTTAAAGATCAATTTATGTATTTCACCGCTTTAAGTCTAGCAAGTTCCAATAATTGCATGCTTAATTCTAAGTATTCCTAAGATTAGAAGATGTGTACTCAGTAAGGAAACTAATTTGCCACCTGCACAGTGTTGGAAGCTGCCTTATTGGCTTGGTTGAACCAGCACAGTGACCAGACCTTCATCTTCACCCCACTGGACACGTGCCAGGGCTACAGAACGCTGTGTTTATAGGAATCCTTCATCAAAGACTCCACATCTTCAAGAGGGGTATTGTCTCCTAGCCTGTGTCCCTGGATTCAAGTTATGCATCTTCTTGTTCTCCTGTCTACATACACTCCTGTGCAAGTTGATCATCTCATTGAATTTTGTACTTTATTAGTTCTTAAAACATAGAAATGTCTTTCCTATGTGATTCTAAAGATGTTGACCTTGATGGGATGTTGTATTTTCTTTCTATATAATTCCTAAAATCACCCAGCTCTTGGTAAATTTAAAATAATCTCTGACTGGTTTTGTCTATTCGGTCACCACCTCCATCCCACTGATACCAGAGAAAGGCAGGGCATAACGTGCACACCGGAGACCCAAAGGAGGAGACTTCATAAGTTTTAGAAAAAGCAGAGACATAATTCCATAGTCAGAACACAGGGAAGAGATTTATCATATGGAGAAGTTTTGGGCAATGTAGCTCGACTTGGAAACCTCAAGTCAGTTTAGGGAGGGAGGAAATGGCAGCCCTGAGAGGGTTGCTCTTTGCCAGGATAGCATTTGGATGAATGGTCATCTCTAAGGGAGGACGGGAAAGGCACACGATTGAGTATGGCGTAGATCTGGAAAGATAGTGTTAGAAAGGCCAAGGATGAGAATGATTTGGGATTTGAAACAAAAATGCCAAGGATGGCCAGAAGGCTTTCTAGTGCTAGGCAAAGCGAGAATGACAAGGATGGCTTGGGGTCAAGCGTGTGTCAGTCACGCACTCCTGTCTAGGGGACCTCAAGGATTATCTCTGCTCTGTGGTTAACCTCATGTGAGCTGGAACTAAAAGGGAACCCTCAGGAGTGTACACAACACCATCATTCCAGGAGGAAGAGATTTTTTATGAAGGAGTAAAGAAATTTCATGTGAAATGGATTCTGACAAATCACTCTTCTCCTTTGTGAGGGATTCTCCTGTTCATTCTTCCTCTACTCTCTTTGATCTAATGCTGCTGGGTTAGTAGGGCCTGGGGATTGAAACACAAAGACAACCCATGCTGCCAGCTGGCCTCGACCTGCCACTGAAGGTTAAAAGTTCATCCATTGCTGTGAAGTTGGTACATTGCTCATCCAGATCATGGGGTTGGAGGCCAGATGTGGATGTGGGGCTGCAGCCCTGCTTGTGCTAGAGTGTGCAACTGGCATGTCTCTTGTCTCTGAGAAGCTGGATGTGAGCTGGGCACAGAAGGGAGCTAGAGGGACTCAAGGCATTGAGAATCTACCATTTCTTTCCAAAGGAAACAGCTAACTGTTCTGGAAGATGAATCTGATGAATGTAATTGACACGGAGAAAGTAGAATGACTCTATTCTTATCTTGCTTCTCTTTTCTTTCAGAGAAGAGACTCTCAACAAGTGTGGTAGAATACATACTGATAAAAAGTGAATTGGCACTGAGTGCCTGAGCTCCTCTAAATGACTTCAGGTATCGCAGGCAAAGGAAATATTTGCCAAGTGGATTCTCCAAGTGGGTTCAACCCAACCATTGTGGGTGGATTTGAGGGATTGTGGAGGACAGAAGGGAGTGGTGTTGAAAGTTTGGAGACCTACAAAGATAGTTTTGATTTTTGAAAAGGGAAAGATGGCTTCCTCTTTCCCCAAATTATAGACTGGTGAGCTTGACAACAGAAGCCAGTGAAGATTCTAGAAGAAATTATTAAGGGAATTACTTGTGACCACTTAGAACTGAAAGTGATCAATAGAGTTAACGTGGGTTTAGTAAGAATAAATCAAATCTGATTTTTTTTTTTTTTTCCTGAGATGGAGTTTCACTCTTGTCGCCCAGGCTGGAGTGCAATGGCATGACCTCAGCTCACTGCAACCTCCATCTCCTGGGTTCAAGCGATTCACCTGCCTCAGCCTCCAGAGTAGCTGGGATTACAGGCATGTGCCACCATGCCCATCTATTTTTTTTTGTATTTTTAGTAGAGATGGAGTTTCACCATGTTGGCCAGGCTAGTCTTGAACTCCTGACCTCAGGTGATCCACCTTCCTTGGCCTCACAAAGTGCTGGGATTACAGGCATGAGCCACCTTGCCTGGTTCTATATCTGATCTTATTTCCTTTTTTCTAACATAGTTATTAGACCCAACTGTCAATTACCTAGTTAGAGTTTAACAAAGTATCTGACCGGGACATAATAATCTCTACACAGAACAGAGTACTATAAGCAAGGGTTAGTATAATTAGATATATTTACAACAGAATCACTACTCAAAGGATGTTGATTAATTGACTTGGTCTCCATGTAGAGAGTTTTAATGATGGCCACAGGACATTGTCCGACATTCAAATATGCTGTCCTTGGCATTTTCATGTCAAAGCTCAAATGCAAAAATGCACACAAAGCCAGTAAGAGAAAACAATTTGGATGAAAGCATAATTTTGAAGAGTGCATAGTGAAAGTTGTGGGCCAAGACCAAATTATTTATTGATGTATTTTATGTGTAGACAAGACAGTGGAAACAAATAGACCCAAAATGTTATAGTGGCTCCTATACAGTGGAACTTTAGTGCTTGTTCATGTAATAGCCTGAGGTGCATGTTCATGTCTGGCTGATGACTTCCCATGAGGACCCGGCTCCTTCCATCCTGTGGGCCTCCCATCCCCAAACACCTCATTTGCATCCACCTCCAGCTGTGCATTCTTAAGAGGAAGGATGAAGGAGGGACATTCACTTTCTTTTAAAATAAGCTTTATTTTTCACTATGGAATATTTGAAATGTATAAAAAAACAGAGGTCTAAAGTTCACTCCAACTGCATATCATTCAGATTCAGGAACAGTCTATTCAGGACCACCCTTGTTTCAATTCTATTCCTCCTTTTCCTACCCTACCAGATTATTTTGAAGCCAATCCCAGCCATCGTATCATCTTTATAGGTAAGTATGGATGTCTGAAAGAAAAGGACTCTATTTTTTGTAAGCATGACTATGACACCATTATCACTCCTAAGATACTGACAGTAGTTTCCTAATATCAAACATCTTATCAATGTTCAAGTTTCTCTGATTCAGATTCTCCCTCTCTCTCCCTCTCAACACTTTATTTGAATCATGATTCAAACGAGGATGTTCACATTGCATTGGTTGATATGTACACATATGCTATTGTGGGATGGTGGGGGATTAAGTCTCTCTTAATCTATATATCTCCCTCCCTCCTCACATATGTCCTTTTAACTTTATTATTGGGTCACTTGTTCTGTAGAGTCTCCCAGTTTGGATTTTGCTGGTTGCATCTCCATTATGTAAACATGTTCCTCTGAACCAATAATTAAATTTAGAGTCTTGTTGAGATACAGGTGATTTTTTTTTGGACAAGTTTAGTTCATAGATAGTGTGTGTTTTGACTACTGATGATCACAGTGTACGTTCATTATTGCATTAGGGGGTTGTAAAGTGGCAATATTCTAATTCTATCATTCCATCCTCATTTATTAGTCAGAGTTCTTCTATAAAGAAAAACATTTATCAGCAACTATGTGGTATTCTGAAACCACACTTGCTTCTTAAATACCTTGACTTTGGTTCACATTTTGTTGGCTAAGACTAAGTCACCTGCAAGGGAGGCTGGGAAGTGGATTCTTGCTGTGTGTCTGGGAAGAAGAGGAAATGGATCTGGAGCACCAGCCGGCAGTCTCTGCCACAATGACGTAGCAAAGTGAAATTTACCTGGATCTATTTAAGGTCCATGTATTAGGGTTCCCAGAAGGACAGAACTAATAGGATGTATGTATATGTGAAAGGGATTTTATTAAGGAGAATTGACTCACACAATCACAATATTAAGTCCAACGAAAGATTATCTACAAGCTGAGGAGCAAGGAAGCCAGTAGCGGCTCAGTTTGAGTCCCAAAGCCTCAAAAGTAGGGAAGCCCATAGTGCAACCTTCAATCTGTGGTTGAAGGTCTGAGGACCCCTGGCAAACCACTGGTGTAAGTCCAAGAGTCCAAGAGTCCAAAGGTTGAAGAACCTGGAGTCTGATGTTCAAGGAAGCATCCAGCACAGGAACAAGATGAAAGGCAGAAGACTCAGCAAGCCAGGTTTTCCCACCTTCTTCTGCCTGCTTTGTTCTAGCTGTGCTGGCAGCCGATCGGATGGTGCCCGCCCAGATTGAGGGTGGGTCTTCCTCTGCCAGTCCACCCACTAAAGTGTTAATCTCCTCTGGCAACACCCTTACAGACACACCCAGAAACAGTACTTCACCAACTACATAGGCAGCCTTCAATCCGATCAAGCTGACACCTAATATTAACCATCACAGTCCATAAGCCCAGCTGCCCCATTTAGAATTAGAGGGATATGGTTTACCAGTGACATGAATGGAAACGACTGGAGAAGTTGGTTGTCCATAAACTCAGTGAGGAAGCACTGGGCTGTAGCTGCCAAAAGAGGTAATAGAGTCCTGGGCAGCATCAACAGCAGCAGAGTTGGTGACACTGGTGAGTTGTTGACAAATCATGGCAGGTGCCAAGAAGGGCAATCAGTGTGGTGGGGATGCAAAGCCCTGTCCAGAGAGGAGTGGTTGGCAGAGCTGGAGATATTGAATCTCGACTCTGATGGGACTTGGGAGGATTCTGAAGGGCTCTTTTCTGGAAAAGGGATTACACTGGATCTGAGTGGACTTAGGGGTGAACCAAGAGTATTGGGGAAGAAATACATGGAGGCAGATTATGGTTGAACACAGGATATTTTTCTTTTGTGGGTCTGATTTAATCGTCTTAGCTCTATTATGGTAGAATGGGCTGCCCTGGAAAGACTGTGTTCTCCTTGCTCTTGAGGTCATGAGGAGGGATTTGGTATCACTTAACAGAGAGGGGGTGAAAAGTAAGAGTGGATGGGTGGCTGCCCTGTCCCTTGATCTCCTGTGTCCCTCCAACTCTCAAGAGGCAGAAGATCAGACAAGCCATGGGGAATCCAGTATGTGGTAACTGAGCGGAATTGCATGCTATGTGTTCAGCAAATGGCCACGCAGTCTGTGGGCAAGAGTATATATGTAATCATTCAGTTTTAGGCAATTCTTTTTCCCTTTTTTGTAGTTATAGCTTTATTGTGTATAATTAATATATAAAGCACATATTTAATGTGAATAAAACACAATTTGATGAGTTTGGACATATGCCAATACCAGTACCATCATCACAGTCAAGGTAATAGGCATATTCATCACCTCTCAAGGCTTCCTTATGTCCCTCTTCCCGCCCCCCTTTCTTTCTTTTCTTTTTTTTTTTACTGTGTTAGGAGCACTAATATAAGATCTATCCCCTTAAACTTTGAAGTGCACAATGCTGTGTTGTTAACTATAGATACTGAGTTGCACAACAGACCTCAAGAGCTTATTCGGCTAACAACCAAAACTTTATAGCCATTGAACAAGTCCCCAATTCCCCTCACCCACAGCCCGTAGCAACCTCTTGTATTCTCTGGTGCTATGAGTTTGACTATTTTAGACACATCATATAAGTGGAATCGCCTATGTAGTGTTTATCCTTCTATGCCTGGCTTATTTCACTTAGCATAATGTCCTCCACGTTCATCCATGTTGTTCCAAATGGCAGGGTTTTCTTCTTTCTTAAGGCTGGATAATATTCTTTGCACGCACACATTATGTTTTCTTTCCATTCATGTGTTAATGGGTGCTTAGGTTGTTTCCATATCTTGGAGATCGTGAATGGTGCAATAGACACAAAAGGGCAGATGCCTCTTTGAGATCCTGATCTTAATTCTTTTGGATTATGTATCTAGAAGTGGGATTGCTGGATTTTATTGTGGTTCTATTTTTAATTTTTTGAGGAACCTCCGTACTGTTTTCCATAGTGACTACACTATTTTCCATTCCACCAATGGTGCAGAAGGCTTCCATTTCTTGACCTTCTCGCCAACATTCACCTTTTCTTTTTTGATAATAGCCATCCTAACAGGTGTGAAGTGGTATCTCATTGTAATTTTGATTTGCATTTCCCTGAGATTCTTTTGTTTCTTACAGAAAGCAATTGTTGTTCAACTTTTGGCTGAACTTTTAACTTACAGAAATAAAAAAATTTGGGGGTGGTACAAAATACACTTGACAACCAATTTTTCCTTATTGACAAAATTTGTACACATTTATTATACACACATGCTATTTTCAAATATGCATACATTGTGGAATGACTAAATCAAGCTAATTAACATCTGTATTTCCTCACGTACTTACTTTTTGTGGTAAGAAATAACCAGTTATTTCTGAGTGTGATCTCAGTGGCTATTTGCTTGCTTGTTCCCTCTCTTTGGAGCATGCCCAAGTGCCCTAATCTTCCTGGAGACACAATTGAGCAACATGTGGGACTCTCTCTTGAAGCTTGCAGTGGGAGGTAGAGACAGATGTGCACTGGGGTAAACATGCTTTCATGTGGAGGACGTGTGTGTGCAGCTGGGGGAGTGAGGAGGAAGGCTGAGCAGGGTGGTCAGGGAGGAGTGTGGGTGTGTGGGTTGGATACTAGGAAAAGCTCAGGGAATCGCAAGGGGGAGGTGCTGTAAGAAACCTTGAAGGATGAGTAGAATTAATCAAACAGGTAGGGGAACAGGCATTCCCTGGGAGTCACTTCTATGGGGACAACTTGTGCAAAGGGAGAGAAGGTGTGAGCATGGCATTTTGGGACATGGTGGTACAGAAGAGCAGGCTTAGCAGGCAGGGCATGCCCTGGTGAGACTGGAGGTGAGGCTGAAGGGTTGGCAGGGTTTGGACCAGAAGGGGTGGGGATCCATGCTGCAGAACTGAAGTTGTCCCTGAAGGCCTCTGACTTGGTCCCTTGGGTGAAAGAATTGCTGTGGACCACTAGGCTGGGAGTGGGTAGCCCGGATTCTGGGTCCTGCTCTTCAGTCACTAACCTTTCGATACAGCCCATGTGCCTATGTTCCACCTTAGCTTCCACATCTGCAGAACAGGGAGGATGCATTAGGAGAAGCACCGTGGCTGGTTTGGAGTCAGATACCCTGGGTTTGAATTCTGCCTCCAATACTGATTAGCTTTTATTTAACCCATATGCCTCTTAATTGGTAAAATAGGAATAATCATGGTACCAACCCCATGGGGTTTTTATGGGGTTTAAACAAGAGGATTCTTGTAAAGTGTTTACCGATCACAGTGCTTGGATTTAATTGAGTACTAATCCCCCAGTACATGGTGGGTGTTATTATTATACTAAGTGGTGAATACTACTAAGTATCATTTCAGACCACACAGCAGTGTGTGGCAGCAGCTTCTGTGACTTTGCACAGGATGTGGGTCCATGCCAGCCTTGTATCCCAGGAGAGCTGTGAGGTGGACTGGCTTGGAAGGGTCATCCTTGGGGAAGCTCTTCACCTTCCCACGATGCCTGCTGCTATAATTCTGAGGCAGGAAGCCTGGGTCCCCCTGTCTGGGAGGGGAGAACTTCCTGTGAGACATCTCACCATCAAATCCCACTAGTTAGAGCCCCAGCTCCTGTTTGTAAATTCCTGTCTGATTCTCTCCTCTCCCTCTACTGCTCACTCTCCTGCTTCTGACTGCCCCCTTCCCAGAACATCTTTCTTTGGACACATTTCTACATTCTATAGCTATAATTGCCATGGGAAGCTTCATATCAGCCTCCTCATAAAGTCAATTATCAAAAATATATTAATATCTGATAATGACTAGGGTTTTTCTTTTCTCTCTCTCTCTCTCTCTCTCTTTCTCTCTCTCTTTCTTTCTTTCTTTCAACTCTGAAGAGGTCTGGAGATGCAATCCCTTCTACCCCACCCCAAGGAATTAATCCTAATGGTGGATTTTCAGACTCAGTGTTGGGTGGAGGCTGAGCAGCCTTTCAAATTTCAGCCTGGGGCAGCTACAGTTTAAAAGAGGATTTGCGCGGTGGCTCACGCCTGTAATCCCAGCACTTTGGGAGGCCGAGGCGGGTGGATCACGAGGTCAGGAGATGGAGACCATCCTGGCTAACACGGTGAAACCCTATCTCTACCGAAAATACAAAAAATTAGCCGGGCGTGGTGGCGGGCGCCCATAGCCCCAGCTTCCCGGGAGGCTGAGGCAGGAGAATGGTGTGAACCTGGGAGGCGGAGCTGGTAGTGAACCGAGATGGCACCACTGTACTCCAGTCTGGGGGACAGAGTGAGACTCCGTCTCAAAAAAAAAAAAAAAGAGTATTTGCCCTCTTTTTCCAGCAACGCTCTCTCTCCCTCCTGTGTGTGTAGAGTAGAGACGGGTGTGTGTGTATAAGATCCAGGTGTCTGTGTTTACTGAAGCTGGGACAGCTTTGAGCCTCATTTAATTAAGTCAGTGTCTGATTCTGTTTCCCAAGTTCTTAACTGTGGCAGAAAACATCAACTAATAAAATGTCAGGAGACATTTTATTGACAGGAAGACAGCTTCCCCTAGTAGACCCCAGAATCATGTCTGATGATCATTCTGGTTCTTTCTATGGGCATGCCTTTCTTCCCAAGTTCTCTGCCTTAGGATGGGGGGGGTCCTTCAGAAGCTGGCCCTGAGCCAGGGATTCAGGTGCGAGTGATTTATGAAGGAGGAAGGGAGCAGGGAGAGAGATTCATAAAGGATGTGCTCCTAGGAGAAGGGAGTTGTAGAGGTAAAGATGGGAAGAGAAAGGGGCCAAGCAGGGGTCTGACTGGTGAAGACCCAGCTTTAGCCTGAGCCAGAAAGGAGCTCTGGAGTGCGAGTTGCACCTCAGAGTTTGTTTTCTGGAGGAAAGCGAGCCTAGCCCTGGCACTGGTCAGCCAGAGGCTACCAGCTTCCCCAAGGGACACAGATGTCCAGATATTTCCACTCTCCACATAGGGAGGTGGTCCCTGGAGCCCAAGGGTGATGCTCTGCTCTGAGCAGCTTGTAGTTAGGAGCTGTCAGTGGGGGCTGGAGCATGGGAACTCAGCACCAGGAGGGGGATCCGAGGGGATTCGAGTGGGGTTAGTGGTGTCTGCTGCAAATGTTCACCCCCCCACCCACCCCACAGGGCACCTGCAATAGGCTCATTCAATGTGGCTAAAAAACGATTAGACATAAAGTGGAAGACAAGGCTCTCCAAGCACATGTTGGGACTCAGGACACATCACCCCAAAATGTGACAATAGGAACTCAGAATATGCCACCCAAATATCCCTCTTTAGCATATTGATTAGTTTCAGCTGGTTATTTTGAGAAACTGCAGACCCAGGAGTAGATCTGAGAAGTTGCCCTTTTGTAAAAACAATGGACCTCTCTAAAGGGAATTTTCATTAGTCATTAGAGCTGCTCTGACAGCTTTTATTATCTGAGAGACTTTCATCTGCATAACAAAACAACCTCTATTCACCATACATTTCCTTCCCTCATCCTCTGTATTAGTCTGTTTTGCATTACTCTAAAGAAATACTGGAGGCTGGGTAATTTATAAAGAAAATAGGTTTATTGGGGTCACAGTTTTACAGGCTGTACAAGCATGGTGCCAGCATCTGCTCAGCTTCTGTGGAGGCTTCAGGAAGCTTTTACTCATGGCAGAAGGCCATGGGGGAGCAGACATGTCACATGATGAGAGAAGGAGCAAGAGAAGAGAGAGAGGAGGAGGTGCCAGGCTCCTTTAAACAACAAATAGAGCGAGAACTCACTCATTACCATGGGGAGAACACCAAGCCATTCATGAGGGATCCGCCCCATGACCCCACCTCCCACCAGGCCCCACCTCCAATACGGGATCACATTTCAATATGAGATTTGGAGGGGACAAACATTCAAACTATATCAATTTGTGTTGTCCCTCCTACCCCTTTCTGTAGCTTAGGATGCTGTATAAGTCTCAATCATCTAGCCACTTCCTTGAATCTCAAATGTTTGTGGGACTCCATTGCATGTGTACATGTTAATATGACTTTTCTCCTGTTAATCTTCTGTCAGTTTCATTCCTAGACTAGCCAGTTTCATTCCTAGACTACCCAGTTTCATTCCTAGACTACCCTGGAAGGGTAGAGGGAGGCATGTGTTTTCCTCTCCTACATACATTCCTGGAGATGCCACAGTAGGACTTCATTAAGGTGGTGAATAAGAGCTATGTGTCTCCAAAACAAGGGGAAGGCTTGGCCAATTGTTCTGTAGAGACTGGAAGACAGCTCAGGGAGAATTGCTGCTTTCCCTGTCTGGGCTGTCTCTCTCCTGGGCTGTGGTGGTGCATTTGAGACTGAACAGGGCTGGCCAGTGTTGTGCGAGCCCAGGCACTAGAAAACCTCTGGGATTGAAATCAGGATTGTGTTTAATTCTTTATGGTCCTGTGCCTGTCGGCAGCTGGCTTCATTTATCTCCAGTGGGAGTCTACATTCCTCAACCGTCCACTTATGCCCAGCTGACTGTAAGACCAAGGGACCTGTCTCAGATGTGAATCTCTGAAAGCAGACTCATATTTTATGTAGTTCTAGCTTGTGCAGTGATTCAGTAGAAGGAGATTTCTTGTTCTGTGTTTGCTGCATATTGTGCAAATAGAAATGTCCTAAGGCATACATTAGTAGTGTGTTAGTACACACTATTGATGGTTGGGTAACACTAATATTTGACATTTACAAAAATTAATTCAATTTCCTGTGACTTAGAACAAGGTAAACAAGAACAGTGAGTTTTTGTGGAGTTTGCAGAGTTCCCAGAATTATTCTTCAGGTCCAGCTTGTCTCCCTAAGACACCCCTTGGCCCCGCTTTTTCTTTTTTTTTGTCTCCATGACTGAGTGTAATTTCCCTGAGAGAAGTTGTCTTTGAAGGTAAACTTTCAGATATTTTCATCTGCAAATTAAAAATTTCTTGAGACAAGTGACACTTTAAAAAAAAAATTGGGATATAGTCTAACGAGATTAAGGCATGACTAAAATTTATTTTTCTCTCACATAACAAAGTCTGGAGGTAGGAAATTCAGGACTGCTATGGCACTTCGTGAGGTTGCCAGGGACCCAGGCTCCTCCCAGGTCTCCCCTCTGCCAATCATAGGGTGAGGCCCTCACCCTTGTGTTTATGACAGCTGCCTGAGCTCTGGTCTTCACATCTGAGTTCCAGGCAACAGGGGAGGAAAAAGAAAAGCATGCATTTCCCTTTAAGGCACTTTCTGGGAAGTCTCCCATTTATGTATCTTTACTTAGAACATGGTCACATTATCACAGCTAACTGCAAGAGAGGCTGGGAAATGTGGCCCTTTAGCTTGTTAATAATGTACACAACCCCAACCAATGAATCTAAGATGGGTAAGGGAAAAATATTTTTTTCTCCTCTAAAACTCATATTTGACCATAGATTATTTCCTCCAAACTCTCCAAATTTGGAAGTCTGAAGAGTCATATTCATACGTTTCTGCAAAAAACAAAAAACCAAAACTAAACTAAAACAAAACACAAAACAACCCCACCATACCAAAAAACAACAACAAAAAACTCCAACAAAGCAGATAAAAATGTTATTTATATAGACTGCCAAATGGTCCCAACTTGCTCTTGTATTCCAGTTTTACTTCTAGGATCAAACTCCAATAAAAAGAGCTTCTGCCCAACTTCAGCAAGCTTTATTCTTAGGATGCTTTATGAGCTAACCCCGTTTAACGTTCTTCCTAGTATTCATCCTGCCTTTCCCCACCTGCAGCCTTCCTCCAGGAACAGCCTTGAACCTGGGGGGCACCAGTGTTTTGGAGCTTCACTGCTGTTGCTCTTGTCTGGCTTTGCTGGCATGTTCTGCTTGATTAATCCACTTCCTTCCCTATATTCTCTTCTAACTGGCCCTTATTTGTAGTTTTCCAAGTAGGAAATATCAGTCTTCTGGGCCTCAATTTTTCCATTTGTAAAAAGGAATGGTAAGCTCGAAAGTCTTTTTTAGGGATTATAATTTTGCTTCTAGTATTACCTTTTGAGCAGGAAACACCCTGCACGAAAGAAGTTGTGTACTTTCTAGAAGGGAGAGAAATGAGGTCTGATCATAAATGAATGGCAGGTGTATGAGTAACCATGATTTATTGAACACCTGGAACTACGTGAGGCATTTTACACATACCATTTCTTTTTTGAAATAACAGCTTTGTTGAGATATAATTCACATATCATACATTTTATCCATTTAGAGTGTTATGATTCAGTGGGTTTTAGTATATTCAGATATGTGCAACTATCACCACAGTCAATTTTAGTGTATTTCCACCACCTCAAAAAGAAACCCTATATCTATTAACTACACTCCCCACCCCTCATCCTTCTCAGCCACCACAATCTACTTTCTGTCTCTGTAGAAATGCCTATTCTGGACAATTTCATATAAATGGAATCATGTAATATGTGGCTTTTTGTGTCTGACTTCTTTCATTTAGTGTGATGTTTTCAAGATGCATCCACATTGCAGTATGTATCTGCACTTCATTCTTTTTTTATTGCTGGATAATATTCCATTTTTGATTTTGCCACATTTTGCTTATCCATTCCTCAGTTGACATTTGAGTGTTTCTACTTTTGTGCTATTATGAGTAATACCACTAGAAGCGTTCATGTATAAGTTTTTGTGTGGACATGTGTTTTCGTTTCCCTTGAACAGATACCCAGGAGTGGAACTGCTGGGTCATATGCTAACTCATATTTACATAGGTCATTTCTGATCCTCCTAAGAATCCTGTAAAACAGGAATTATTATTCTCATTTTACTGATGAGACAATGGAGGCTGAAGGAGACTAAGCATCTTGCCAAGGAGACACAGCCAGTAAGTGTCTGAGTCTGGATTTGAACCCAAGTCTTTCCAATTCCAAAAGCCACAGTTTTTCTTGCTGTGCTCCACCGCCAAGGTTTAGCTCAGTTTCTGGTCTTACAGGTGTTGATGTCAGAAGGCTACTGAAGGCTTGTGGAGTCAGCTTCCTACATGCGGCTCTCACTTTCAAATCACAAGAGCTATTCTGCTAGGAAGCCTCTGGAGTAACGTTCAACATGAACTGGATCTAAATGGAATTCTCTCTCTACAGTGATGTTTAGATGTTTAAAATGTGCCAGGACCACCACCTCAAACGTAAACACCTTCTTTAGGAATACTCAAGGTACAAGTTGCTGGTTAGTGACCGTTAGTGCATGTTCATCTTCTCCTTTCTTTCTCTCAACAGTTCCTATCCAACAGCTGCTCCTGTAGGAATAAGCTCTGCTTGCTGCTGCCAGATTGTTGTTACAATAACATGCACCTTTGACAATTTGTGGCAGCTTTGAGTTTCTCTTGTCATTCTGATTTTCAGCTCTGGGAGAGCACACAACATATGGCGTGGAAATTGCTGACTTTATACTGAATGGAGGTTCTGGTCATGGAAGCAAAGGTAGGCAGAATGTGGAATGTGGTTTCCAAAGTGGAAATACAGTATTTCACTGGATTGATTTTTTTTCCCTGAATATTGCTATGTGTAAAGAGATGGTATGCTAAAAGAGCATCACAAAGAAAACTGTAATGGCAGTTTACATGTATATACCATAGAACCTGTCTCTAAAGAGCCAACTGCTATGATAATACTTAGGACCATTAATTCTGCTTTCTGAGGAAGGGAGCAGACAGGATCATTAGGCGACCTTATTTTCATTATGAAACTTATATGAGAGAAGAAACATTTACATAAACCTATCCCAACACAATACAATCATTTTTAGTATTTTGGTACATTTCCTTCTAGTCTTTTTCTTTCCTTGATGCATAGGATTCAAAACAAATTTGGTTCCAAGACTTGTACACAATTTTACATCACCTTATTCTTTAACCACATGGTACATAAGTATTTTAATTTGCCCCACATTATTACATCATTTTTATAATCAATTTAAGTAGCATTTAATCATTTTATTAGATATGCCAATCTATTTTATTATTTGCCAATACTGGACATTTAGATTATTTTCTTTGCCTTGCTAGTATTTATTTGGTTTTGTTTTATAGAGACAGGATCTTGCTATGTTGCCCAGGCTGGTCTCAAACTCCTGGCCTCAGATCCTCCCACCTCAGTCTCCCGAGTAGGCAGGATCACACGTGCAAGTCACTGTGCCCGGCTGCCTTGCTATTCTTAATAACATCTGTATATCCATAACTTTTGTGCATTTAAGATTATTTCCTTAGGAGAAATTTGTAGAGGAGAAATTTAGAAGGGTCTCTAATGATTCTTGTCAAACTGTTTTCCAAAATGATTCAGCTCATTTCCACTTCTTTTGGTAGCATGAGAGTGTTGGTTCCACCACATCTTCACCAGCATAGCATTGGCTGGTGTTGGTAAATTCAGGTAGGGGGAATGAAGTTGAGCTCAAAGAGAAGATAAAACCTGTTCTCTGACTCTGGGGAGTATGTTCCAGGAAGGCAGAAAATTCATTTTGAGGAGGAAAAAAATGGGACATGTGGCAAAAGAGGGTCATGATGGGGAAGGAAGACTTCAGCAAACTTTTAAAAAATTTTTATTTTATTTATTTATTTATTTATTTATTTTATTTTATTTTATTTTATTTAAGATGGAGTCTCGCTCTGTTACCCAGGCTGGAGTGCAGTGGCGCGATCTCGGCTCACTGCAAGCTCTGCCTCCCGGGTTCACGCCATTCTCCTGCCTCAGCCTCCCGAGTAGCTGGGACTACTACAGGTGCCCGCCACCATGCCCGGCTAATTTTTTTGTATTTTTGGTAGAGACGGGGTTTCACCGTGTTAGCCAGGATGGTCTCTATCTCCTGACCTTGTGATCCACCCATCTCGGCCTCCCAAAGTGCTGGGATTACAGGCGTGAGCCACCGCGCCCGGCCTAAAATTTTTATTTTTTAATGTATTGTTTCTTACCTCTTGTTTTCCAGTCTAAGCCCTGGGAGCTTGTCATAAATTCTCTGCAGAGAGAACTGTGGACATGTAAAAGCAAGCCCAGCTCTTCGGGACCTACATGACTCACAATCTTCGAAGGCTGGTCTTCCAGCTGCCACTTGTGGGGAGAGCCTCTTTCCTCAGGGGCAGAAGCAGAGCAGAACCAGCAGCCGTGGAGCAGAGACCAAGCCTGGCTGGAGGCTGGTGGCAAACAGTAGGTGTCACAATAGCAAAACAGTATTTTCAGAGGAAGTGGAAGCAGCAGCAGCGGGATGGGGGAATGAGGCAGCTTTGTGGGCATGGCCTTGCTGGGTCAGCTGGGAGTGTGTGTGTGAGACCATGTGTGTGCATGTGTGTTTGTGTGTGTACAGGGAGCAGCAATGGCCAGCATAGTCCCACGGCTGAACTGGGCTAGAGAGCTGCAGGGTAATTAGACAGCAGGCAAATAATTGTTATTATGTATGAAAGCACCTTTATTTGTCAAATTGTTTTATGTGCCAGGCTTGGTGCCAGCTGTTGGCTTCCTGCTCACCCTGGGTAGCAGGGGCTTATCCTGGAAAGGGAGAGGACTGGTCCAGAGGGTCCTTACCTTCTCATTCATTCACTCATTCTTTCAGTGAATGTTTACTGTGAAACAGGCCCTGGGGATATGGCTCTGAGCAACATGGAAGACACCCTTTACTCTTCCTCCTCAGAGCTGAGTCCAGCAGGGCTGGTTTCATGGGTGTCTGATCCATGCAGTTGCATAGGGCTCTGGTCTCAGAAGGGCTTCAAATTTGGTTTAATGCTCTGCCGTTACCATCTTGAAATTTGTAATTATTTTATGTTTGAATCTGGGCTTTGTCGGTGACGTCGGATAGGGCAGTGGAACATCTGCGTGAGTAAAGGAGGCACACACAATGTCCACAGTACTTCTCCATTTGCCTGACCTCGGCAAATGCCGTTCTCCATTTGCATGTGTGTTCACTATGTCCCATAAACCTAGATTTCCTGCAGCCCCCTGTGGGAGCTCAGTGAGACGCAAAGCAAGCACAAGGTAAGTGTGATATGAGTGTGTTGCATTTACCACTTAGGAAGCAGGGAACCGACAGTGCCAAGAAGCTACACTTCCCATTTGAACCAGAACTTGCTTTGAAAGAAGGAAAGAAGGCGATGGTGTTCTAAGAAACATGAATACCCATTGCGCCCTATCAGATAGATCCCTTCTTACCTGTGTTACCTCCCTGTGTTTTAGCCAATCACTATGCTGAAAATGATGACACAGGAGGAAGGAAAAGAAAGGGCAAGCCACAGTTCCTCCTCCTCACCCATCGGAAACCTGATTGGTAAATGTGTTCTTAGACTGTTCCAATATGGAGAAGGGAGTTGGTTGTGTGCGGCATTCCCACTGCTTAGGTAAGAACAATATACTCATGTTTGTGTGAGGTACGAAGTGCCAACTGTGTGATTTTGGTAATTCCACATGTTTGTTAAATGCTCTTATATTTGCATTTAAAATTGGTATTGTGTAATATACAGAAGAGTGGTAAAATTCACACTAATAATTTTCTATTTTATTTCTTTCTTTAAACTTAGAATGACAGTAAATATTGCTGACATTGGTGCAAAAGTAATTGTGGTTTTTGCCCTTACTTTTAATAGCAAATATAATAACACCATGACACGTAGAGCAAGCAAGAGAAATTGCAGGGAAAACAGAAAACGTTTTATAAGTTAGCATCTTTAATGACATTTTTTGCCTGTCTTTTTGAACGAAGTGCTCTGCAATTAATTTTTGTACTGGTCCTTGCAAATTCAATGGCCAGCTCTGAGGCTAAGTTCATGACTGCAAGGAGGTCCATTCCTCTCTCCTTTTTTTTTTTTTTTTTTTTTTTGATGGAGTCTCCTTCTGTCGCCCTGACTAGAGTGCATTGGCATGATCTCAGCTCACTGCAGCCTCTGCCTCCCAGGTTCAAGCAATCCTCTGCCTCCGCCTCCCTAGTAGCTGGGATTACAGGTGTGCTGCACCACACCTGGCTAATTTTTGTATTTTTGGTGGAGATGGGGTTTCCCCGCGGTGGTCAGGCTGGTCTTAAACTCCTGACCTGAAGTGATACACCCACCTCAGCCTCCTAAAGTGCTGGGATTACAAGCATGAGCCACTGCACCTGGTCCCTCTCTCTTTGATTGCATCCTGGACCCTAGATACTTCCACTAGCTGATCTAGTTTGGTGGAGATGCCTTAGTAAGAGGCAGAGTTGTGAGGTACAAAGAACCCGAAACATGGATTGGTAGACTTGAGTTAGAATTCCATCTCTGGCTAAGTTGCCGTTGGCATGCCATCTACCTGCTCAGCGCTCCTGTTTTCTCATTTTAAGAATGGGACAGTGATGCCCACTTCTCAGGTAGTTGTGAGGATCGTCATCATTGTTATCATCATTGTCAGCAGCAGTGTAGGACAGGCACAGGAGGGTTAGGAAGGAAAAGGTACAGGCTTGTTGGTACAGAGTTGGCAAGGTAATGATTGGAAGGTGGGTAGAGAAACCCACCCACCAATACAAGGTTGTGGCTACTATTCCATTCTGTGGGCCCAAGCTTTAGTCTCCCATCTGTAAAATGGGCACCTACCATTGATTCCCATTTCTGCTCCCACCACCCATTCTGGGCAATTGAAAGGGGCTGGAAGAATAGCCCAAATAGTAGCTCGCAGTCCCAGACTAAGTCACAAGGGAAAGCCCTAAAAAAGAGATCTACCATTTCCCAGTCCCAAATTATGTTCGGGTAATTATGCTGATAGGTAAGCAGGTGAGACAATGTTGATTCATAAATACTTGGCTTACTGGTCCTGGGAGCAATTGTTTCAGTGGAGAAGTAGGTAACGTATGTGTATTACCTACAAGTTCTGAGCACACAGGCTAAATTTGACCCCTTTATGGATGGTGCAAATTCTCCCTTCCATGAGCTTATTCTTTGTTGCACAAACACCTCCTATGTAAGTCTATTCTGACACTGCTATAAAGAACTTCTTGAGAATGGGTAATTTATGAAGAAAAGAGGTTTAATTGACTCACAGTTCCACAGGCTTAACAGGGAGCATAACTGGGAGGACTCAGGAAACTTACAATCATGGTGGAAGGTGAAGAGAAGCAAGCACCTTCTTCCCGTGGCAGAGCAGGAGAGAGAGAGAAAGGGGGCGAGTGCCACATTTTTAAACCATCAGATCTTGTGAGAAGTCATGATCACCAGAACAGCATGGGGGAAATCCGCCCCCATAATCCAATCACCTCCCACCAGGTCCCTTCCTTGACATGGTGGGGATTATAATTCGATGTGAGATTTGGGTTGGGACACAGAGCCAAACCATATCACCTCCCAAACTGCTTTTCAGGCAAAGGCAGATTCACTGTGAAATGAATGAAGCTTCAATCCCTCCCAAGACTCCAGCGATGTGCACATGTCATCATATGTTTTTGTAAAATTTACAAGAGTAGGATTTGGGCTGTGAGTGGGTATGACTTCTGCTTCTTTCCACTCTGGCTTCTGCATTGCCATACACTTCTCCTTGCGTCAGGTGCCGCTGGAGGTTGAGTGCATTTTGGAATCCAGATAAGGGGAGTTGAATGGGGATAATTAGTGGGAGGTATTGCTGTGGATTGTGGTTCTTTCTGCAATTTGTGGTTCAGAGTGGGAATAACATGTGGGTTATTATGATATAACATTCCTTTATTGGGGGAAGAGACTGAAAGGAAGTTCACTGGACTCAGAGTGGCTGCCATGGCCATCCCCCCCAGAGAAGATGGGCTACAGGAAGTTCTCTGTGCACAGGTGTCCTTTTTCTGTCTTGTGACCCTATTTCCCTGGCTACTACTGATCAGACTAGACCACTGAGCCCTGGCTAAAGGCCAGTGTATCTGCCAAAGGTTCAGCCCCAGCTCCCTGACCCTCAGGGGTCCAAAGATGGCTTTTACCACATGTGAACACCCTAAAATTGTGTGCAAAATTTACTGTTTCCTTTCATGTATTTTTCTGGTAAGCATATCCATAACTTATTACATTATCCATAACTTTTATCACATAAAAGGGGGTAGAGCTTGACCCTAGAAGAGAAAAACCAGAATTTAAGGAAACAGAATGAGATCAACAACACGCACATAATGTACATTTATGAAAATGCACACATAATCATGTATTCATTTTGTAAGAGTGCAACCAAGAAGGTGCACATTGAGCACTTTGGAGAGGTTGCCTAAGGTGATGGAGTGGAGAAGGGAAATGGGAGTGTGGTTTGGAACTATAAGAAGAAAAAATAACTAGTATGTAGGTCAGTGGTGGCCTCTCAAGTGACCAGGCTCAAGAACTCTGGTCAATAGGGCACTCCTTGTTGGAAGACAGCCAACTGACAGATGGAACCCTTCCTCCAGGGAGTTTTTGACTGGAGGCCTGGAGAGTGGTGTGAGTGGAGGCAGTTGCAGGATGAGAGCTGAGCCTGGCAGAGCCCTGGGGAGGGGAGCAGATGCTTGCTTCTGCAGAGGTGACAAGATGGATGGGCTGCCACAGCTGTGCTTGGGTCACCGCAGCAACTTGAGCTAATGCAGAGGGAGAAGCTGCTTCATTATGCCTCCTTCAGCGCAGTCTTGCTGCAGACCTGGAATGCTGAGAGAGGCTCCTAGGACTTGCATCCTAGGTTGCTTCAAGACAACAGCAACATAAATAATATCCAAATGGTGAGGACACTGTGAACCTGTGAGTGCAACAAGGCTCCCAGGGTCTCAGGAAGTCAAATGCCCATGGGTGTAGACTTGGCCTGTTTTTGTGTCCCTGAACCTGGCTGCTTCTCCAGGTGGGCAAACCATAAGGCCTTGTTCGTGCCCATTGGGTTAATGCAGCTGATTAACATGCATCAGGCTGAATGTCTGCAGAAATAATAGCACTGCTCTCAGGCTCTCCTAAGCAGCACATCAGCTCGCTGTTGTTGGCAGGAGGTCTGGAGAGAGGCAGTATTTTAAAATGGGCTCTGGGTCAAAACAAAAGTTAGATCATTAGGAGAATTGTATTTCTCTGTGAAGGAGCTGGGGTGCACAGCTGGGATACTGTGTTGGCTCCTGCCCATTTTGGGAAGGGAGGAGACACATTTATACCCACATAAATTATATGTCAGGTTAATGACAAAGTGCTTATTTCCAGGCTCAATGGAACAGCATGGTTCTAGCCTGTGGCGGCCCTCTGAGGCACTCACTGCCGTTTAAGCATTCTTAATTAGTGGTGTGCTATGATGCAGTTTGTTATGAGCTATTCCCAGTTCCCTGGGGTGAGTCCATGTTCCGTAACAACTACGATTCTCTACTTTTTTTTTTTTTTTTTTTAAGTTAAGGAGTAGTTTGATTCTTTGAAATGTTCTTTTTCAAGAGCAGAAACATCATAATAGATCTCAACTTAGTAAAATAATAATTAAAATCATTAATGTCACTTATAGTGGTTGGACAATATGGTCCCATCAAGATGTAGAAGGACCTCATGGTGTGACCTTACCTCCCACTCAAGGAGAAAGGCATAAGAAGGGTAACTCATGGCCTTTGAGGTCAATTGGACTGGGGTTTTGTTCTTGTTTTGTTTTTCAGCTGTGTGTCCTTGGAGCAGATTGTAAAAGAATACTACACAGTACTTGGCACATAATGTAGGGTCAATACATCTTGGTTGTTATTATAATTAATGTATGAAGCACTCAGTTCAGTGTCTGGCATGTGGTTGGAATTCTAACAATGCTCTTACCTTCTTTCTCTTGCATCTCTGAGAGCTGACTCTTCAACTTTTGTCTAAATCTGGGGAGTCACTGACTCTAGGGGCCAAAATTCACACCTCCACCTGAGGTGTGAATTCTTAACCTTTAGCATCCTCGCCTTGTGATCTTATAGACCTTCTTGAATATCTAAGACCTGAGAAATTCACATCTCTCCAAGGCAACCTATTCCCTCCTTAAGCAGCTCTGATAAAGGCAATTCAGCTCCATCACGAAAGCTGTCCTCTTGCTCCTGCTCTCATAAAGAATCAACATATGTTTATTGAGTAATAAATATTCATTGTGTAGGAAGAACTAGTGGAGGATACAAAGGAATGTAATCTATGTTTCTTGACCTTAAAGGGGAGTAAAGAATTACACCCAGGGAAAGATAAACGAGAACGGAAGGTGGCTTTGACACAGCAGGAGCTGTGGGGACCAGTCTCTGCATCCCTGAGCTTCACTGATTAGGATGGCTGCAGGAAGGAGGTGAGGAATTTGGCTTTCTTGATATGACCTGCCAGCAACTCAGGCTCTAATTCAGTGCAGAGAATTATTAAGAAAGCTTAAAAAAATTATTACTATTTTTAAAATTTACCTAAGGATTATGACTGTGGTGTGTCTTAGTCTTGGATTTGTAAAAAAAAAAAGGCTATAAACAAAGCTTATGTGCTAAAGCAGGGGCTGGCACACTTTGGCCTGTGTCACCTATTTTTGCACAGGCTGTGAGCTAAGAAACGCAACAACTCAGTGATTTAAATCAGGGGTTGGCAAACAATGACCTAGGGGTCAAACCTAGCCTGCTGCCTGTTTTGTACTGCCCATGGACAAGTAATGGTTTTTCCTTTTTTTATTTTTTATTTTTTTGAGACAGAGTCTTTCTGTCGCCCAGGCTGGAGAGCAGTAGCGCAATCTCAGCTCACTGCAACTTCCACCTTAATTGTGAATTGTGTTAAAACAATTCCCCTGCCTCAGCCTCCCAAGTAGCTGAGACACAGGTGCGCTCCACCATGCCCAGCTAATTTTTGTAGTTTTAGTAGAGATGGGGTTTTGCCATATTGGCCAGGCTGATCTCAAACTCCTGACCTCAGGTGATCTGCCCACCTCGGCCTCCTAAAATGCTGGGATTACAGGCGTGAGCCACCACGCCCAGCTGTGGTTTGTCCATTTTAAAATGGTTGACAGAATATTGTAAGAAGACTAATACAGGCATATCTTGTTTAATTGTACTTCACTTTATTGCTCTTTGCGGATACTGTGTCTTTTACAAATCAAAGGTTTGTGGCAGCTCTGCATTGAGCAAGTCCATCAGTGCCATTTTTCCAGCAGCACGTGCTCTTTTTGTGTCTCTGTTTTGCATTTTGGTGGTTCTTAAAATATTCCAAACTTTTCCAGTATTATTATATCTATTACAGTGATCTGTGATCAGTGATCTTTGTTGTTGTTATAATTGTAATTGGTTTTTTTTATTTTATTTTTTATTTTTTATTTTTATTATACTTTAAGTTCTAGGGTACATGTGCATAACGTGCAGGTTTGTTACATATGTATACTTGTGCCATGTTGGTGTGCTGCACCCATCAACTCATCAGCACCCATCAAGTCATCATTTATATCATGTATAACTCCCCAATGCAATCCCTCCCCCCTCCCCCCTCCCCATGATAGGCCCCAGTGTGTGATGTTCCCCTTCCCGAGTCCAAGTTTCCTCATTGTTCAGTTCCCACCTATGAGTGAGAACATGCGGTGTTCGGTTTTCTCTTCTTGTGATAGTTTGCTAAGAATGATGGTTTCCAGCTGCATCCATGTCCCTACAAAGGACGCAAACTCATCCTTTTTTATGGCTGCATAGTATTCCATGGTGTATATGTGCCACATTTTCTTAATCCAGTCTGTCACAGACGGACATTTGGGTTGATTCCAAGTCTTTGCTATTGTGAATAGTGCCGCAATAAACATACGTGTGCATGTGTCTTTGTAGTAGAATAATTTATAATCCTTTGGGTATATACCCAGTAGTGGGATGGCTGGGTCATATGGTACATCTAGTTCTAGATCCTTAAGGAACTGCCATACTGTTTTCCATAATGGTTGAACTAGTTTACAATCCCACCAACAGTGTAAAAGTGTTCCTATTTCTCCACATCCTCTCCAACACCTGTTGTTTCCTGATTTTTTAATGATTGCCATTCTAACTGGTGTGAGATGGTATCTCATTGTGGTTTAGGGTGCCATGGGCCCTGTCCATAGAACATAATGACTTTAATCAATATTGTGTGTGTTCCCCACTCAGGCCTTCCTATTCCTTGAGACATAACAATATTGAAATTAGAGCAATTAATAACCCTGCAATAACTGCTCTCTCTTAAAGTGAAAGGAAGAGTCACATCTCCCACTTTAAATCACACAAATGATAAGAAAGCAAAACAATCTTATTGCTGATATGAAGAAAGTTTTAGTAGTCTGGATAGAATATCAAACCAATCATAACATTCCTTTAAGCCAAAGCCTAATCCAGAGCAAGGCCCTAATTCTCCTCAGTTCTGAGAAGCTTGAGAGAGGGGAAGAAACTTCAGAAGAAAAGCTGGAAGCGAGCAGAGGTTGGTTTATGAGGTTAAAGAAAGAAACCATCTCTCTAGCATAAAAGTACAAAGTGAAGCAGCAAATGCTGGTGTAGAAGCTACAGCAAGTTATCCAGAAGATCTAGCCAAGATCATTGAGAAGGTGGCTACACTGACCAACAGATTTTCAGTGTAGATGAACCAGCCTTCTATTGGAAGAAGATGTCATCTAGAATTTTCATTGCTAGAAAGAAGTCAATGCTTGGTTTAAAAACTTCAAAGAATAGGCTGACTCTCTTGTTAGGGGTTAATGCAGCTTGTGACTTTAAATTGGAGCCAATGCTCATTTTCCACTCTAAAAATCCTGGGGCCCTTAAGAATAGTGCTGAATCTACTCTTCCCGTTCTATATAAATGCAACAACAAAGCCTGGATAACAGCATATCTGTTTACAGCATGGTGTACTGAACATTTTAAGCCTACTTTTGAGAACTACTGCTCAGAGAAGTTATTCTTTTCAATATATTACTACTCATTGACAATACATCTGGTCACCTAACAGCTCTGATGGAGGTGTACAAGAGGTTAATGTTCTTTCCATGTCTCTTAAAATAACATTCATTCTGCAGCCCTTGGATCAAGAAGCAATTTTGACTTTTAAGTCTTATTATTTAAGAAATACATTTTATAAGGCTATAGCTGCCATAGATATTGATTCCTCTGATGGATCTGGGCATAGTCAATAGAAAACCCTCTGGAAAGAATTCACCATTCTAGATACCATTAGGAACGTTTGTAATTTATGGGAGAAGGTCAAATATTAACATTAACAGGAGTATGGAAAAGTTGGTTCCAATCCTCATGGATGATTTTGAGAAGGGTTCAAAATTTCACTGGGGGAAGTAACTGCAGATATGATGAAAACAGCAAAAGAACTAGAATTAAAAATTGAGTCTGAGGATCTGGCTGAATTGCTGCAATCTCATGAAAAAACTTAAATGGATGAGGAGTTGCGTCTTTTTTTTTGAGATGGAGTCTTGCTCTGTCACTCAGGCTGGAGTACAGTGGCACGATCTTGGCTCACTGCAACCTCTGCCTCCTGGGTTCAAGCAATTCTCCTGCTTCAGCCTCCCAAGTAGCTGGGATTACAGGCCACCATGCCTAGCTAATTTTTGTATTTTTAATAGAGATGGGGTTTCACCACGTTGGCCAGGCTAGGTCTCAAATTCCCGACCTCAAGTGATCTGCCCACCTTGGCCTCCCAAAGTGCTGGGATTACAGGTGTGAACCACCGTGCCCGGTGAGGAGTTGCCCCTTATGGATGAGCAAAGAAAGTGGTTTCTTGAGATGGAATCTGCTCCTGGTGAAGACACTGGGAATGTTGTTGAAATGAGAACAAAGAATTTAGGATATTACATTAACTTAGTTGATAAAGCAGTGGCAAAATTTGAAAGGATTAACTCCAATTTTCAAAGAAGTTCTACTGTGGGTAAAATGCTATCAATCAGCATTGCATCCTATGGAGAAATCTTTCATGAAAGGAAGAGTCAATTGTTGCATCAGACTTCAGTGTTGTCTTATTTTAAGAAATTACCATAGTCACCACAACCTTCAGTAACCATCACCCTGGTCAGTCAGCAGCCATCAACATTGAGGCAAGATCCTCCACCAACAAAAAGGTTATAATTCCCCGAGGGCTCAGGTGATTGTTAACTTTTTTCTTTTTTAGTAATAAAGCATTTTAAAATTAAGGTATGTATGTACACACACACACACACACACATATATATAGACACAATGTGATTGCACACTTAATAGACTACAGTATAGTGTAAACATAATGTTTATTTGCATGGGAAAACCGAAAAATTTGTGTGGCTCACCTTACTGTGATATTTGCTTTATTGTGGTAGTATAGCACTGAGCATGAAGTATTTCTGAGATATGCCCATATTGTGTGACATGTGACTATTTTATGAAATTCAAATGTCTATGCTCATAAATAAAGTTTTATTGGAACACAGTCATGCCCACTTACTTACAAATTGTCAATGGCTGATTTTGTGTGGCAATGGTAGAGTGCAGTAGTTGCAGCAGTGACTGTCTAGCCTGCAAAGCTGGAAATATTTAGCATCTGGCCATTTACAGAGAAAGCTTGCCCTGCTCTGTACTCAAGCTTTATTGAGGGTGAGACCCCAAAGAGCAAATAGGGGAGGAAGCAAGGAAAGGAAAGACAAGGTCGTGGGTTACAGAGTGCACCAGAGTTGGTAAGAAAACAGTACGTGGGTCAGTCGCTGGATCAGCGGTGAGCAATCCCACTGGAGGTCCCATCCAAAGTGGGGAGGGAGGGTGAAAGGCTCACCAGCTTGCTCCTTCCTGTCGCTGAGCTTCATCAGCCAAAGTTCATGCTGTAGGCCGTTAGCACATCTGGGTTGTTTCCTGCTCCCTCCAGGGAGCTGCTGGAGAAGACAAGGCTGCCATGGGTCTTGTCTGGCCAGTGTGCAGCTGGGTGGACTTTGCTAGTTGATGCCACATGTAGGGCACCTTAACTGGTGCCAGCAAATGTGGTGGTGGCAGAAGCTGGGGCTCTGCAACTAAGAGACTGGCATGAGCCCTTCTAGGATGGCTCTGGGAAGCAAGAAGGGAGGAAGTGGATGGGCAGGGAGGGAGGTTGGAAGGCCTGGGGAGTGCATAAACTGGGTTCAGCACATGAGGACTTCAAAGAGCTGTTATCAGTTACAGTACTCATCTTCTTGTCAGTTGCAAGAAAAATATCACATGATGCTTGCTAGAATTAACACTTACATGAAATTTGGGCACAGGGTGATATTTGAGGTGTTAGGTGGGGTTGAGGTAGTAGAGGTCTTGCTGAGTCTGGGTTTAGGGCATGAGAAATACTTCGTAGCTCGAACTCTCCAGTATGTCATGTCCCAGTTATGTCAGAAGGAAAAGGCAAACATTTCCCAAATGGATTTTATTTTTATAGAGCCATCAATTCAAGTTGCAGTGAAGGGCTGGCTGAGAAGAAGAGATTGGTTTCTCAGGGGCAAGCTCTGGAAATTTGGAAACTATAGAAGGACAAGAGTTGACTTTTCCCCCAGGTACCACTGGGCAGTGCTGGATTGGTTAATAGTGAGCAGAAAGACATGGTAATAAATGGGTACAGTCATTGTTAGGTAGGTTCCTCTTCATAAGCCTCAGTTTCCCTTACGTTAAGTGTGGGATGGAATAGGGTCATTTTTATGTTTGTTTCAAACTCTAACATTCTACACTTCCAGAATGCCCAGGCCAAAATTGTGACCCAGGTTGACCGAGCATTCACTCTTCGGCAGTGGGTAAGGTTGATGATGGGACACAGCGTTTTTAGCGCAAATCAAATTTCTTGGGTGATGGTTGCCATTTCCTGAATTTGATGAAGGAGCCCTAATGCCTAGAGAACTATGTGCTGGCAGCTTCATTTCTTTTGTGGGAAAGTTTTTTGTTAATAAAAGCCAAATCAAGCAAAAAACAAGTAAAGTTTAAGTAAAAGGATAAAACAAGCATGCTTTTTTTTTTTTTAGATGTTACATAATCCACAGCAATCTGAATGAATTGAAAAGACTTCATGGAGATGGTTTATAATTTTTGTGGTCACCCCTATTGCCAACATTTGTAAAGTTATAAAATTTAGCAAGGAAAGGAATAGGTTTGCCTGTGTGGCCAATAATAAATCAAACAACTCCCAAACTGAACCGAAGGCTAAGCAAGAGAGAGGCCAAGCAACACAGAGAAAGCAAACAAAGGATAATGAAAAAGACTCGGGGCAAGCAGACACCAGTGAAGAGACAAGTTTCCTGCCAAAGACCAAGACCAGGAGCCCTTGTCCTTAAATAAGAGGTAGGCGCGGTGGTGGGTGGCAAGAACCGTTAATCCTGGTGATGGAGGAGGCACTCATCCCATCCCATTTACAGAAGATGACAGTGATGATAACAATGGCCAACGCTCTTGTGCACTTGTTCTGGGCCAGGTGTTGGGCCAGGAGCTTCCCAATGCATCCTTGAAATTTCTGCCTGATTTTCCTCCTCTCTGATACCCAGTGTCATTGGTCTGGCTCATGGAACTTAGCATCCCTGCCTTGTTCTGCTCTTTCACCTGGGCCAGGTGTTCTTCCTCAGTGTCCTTGTGGGTAACCTGATGGGATAATGTGTCTTTCTCATGTGTACTGTTCTTCACCCTAGCACAGGGTCAGGCCCAAAATGCATGTTCAAAACGGACTTGATGGAATAGTTAGCAGGCTATTTAGCTAATAATGATTCCCAACATTAGCAGAGGGCTATGTGCTGAACTCTGTGCTCAGTAACCTCATTTCATTCTCACAACAGGATTAAAGGTTCTTGCCACCCACCACCATGCCTACCTCTTATTTAAGGACAAGGGCTCCTGGTCTTGGTCTTTGGTGGGAAACTTTTCTCTTCACTGTTGCCTGCTTGCTCCGAGTCTTTTTCATTATCCTTTGTTTGCTTTCTCTGTGTTGCTTGTCCTCTCTCTTTCTTAGCATAACCTCATTTCATTCTCACAACAGTTTTAGCAGATATGTTAAAATTTTTAAAAATTGTGATAAAAACCACACACCATAAAATTTACCATTTTATCTATTTTTAGGTATATAGTTCAGTCATGTTTTAAGTATATTCACATTGTTGTGCAGCAGATCTGCCGAGGTTTTTCATCTTGCAAATCTGAAATCTTAGACCCATTAAACAAAAACTCCCCATTCCCTTCCCTCCCTATCCCTGGTAACCACCACCCTACTTTCTCTTCCTATGAATTTGACTACTTTAGGTACTTTGTGTAAGTGGACTCTTGTCGTATTTGTCTTTTTGTGACTGGCTTATTTCACTTAGCATAATGTCCTCAAGCTTCATCCATGTTGTAGAATGTATCAGGATTTTCTTTCTTTTGAAGGCTGAATAATATTCTATTGTATGTTGTATTAGCCCATTTTCACATGGCTGATAAAGACATACTCAAGACTGGGTAATTTATAAAAGAAAGAGGCTTAATGGACTCACAGTTCCATGTGACTGGGGAGGCCTCATAATCATGGTGGAAGGCAAAGGAGGAGCAAAGGTATGTTTTACATGGTGGCCAGCAAAGAGAGAATGAGAGCCAAGTGAAAGGGGTTTCCCCTTATAAAACCGTCAGATTTTGTGAGACTTATTCACTACCACGAGAACAGTATAGGGGAAACCACCTCCCTGATTCAATTATCTCCCACTGTGTCTTTCCCACAACATGTGGGAATTATGGGAGCTACAATTCAAGATGAGATTTGGGTGGGGACACAGCCAAACTGTATCCTAAGTGTATACCACATTTTGTTTATCCATTCAGCTGTTGATGGACATTTGGGTTGCTTCCAAGTTTTAGCTATTGTGAATAATGATGCTATGAACATGGGTGTGCAAATTGGAGGTGGGTAATTTTATCTCCACTTTCCATGTATGGGGCTGAGGATCAGGGAGGTTATGCTACTTGCCTGAGGTCACAGGCTGGATGTGGTCAAGGTGGGTTTTGAACCTGGGTTGACCTGACTCTGCAAATTTTGCTTGTCACTACTCCTATGCACACTTTTGCTCAGGAGAGCCCCCAAAGGAGGACTGGAGAGCTCTTTTGCTGTTAATGAAGGGCTAAGGTTTATTTGTGGGAATTTTTCTCAGGCCCTGGAACTCTCCTGTGTTTTTGCAGAAAACCTATCACTAGCAGTTTAGGAATAAATTGAAGTGGGAATGACACCAATTGCTGTTTAGGTGGAAGAACAAAGTAACAGAGAAACAGAATTCAAAGAGAGTTGCAGAGGTGATTTAGCACTCCCTTCACTTATTTTTTTTAAACATATTATGTAAAAGCATTTCAAAGAGTTCACATAAATGTGTGCACATGTGCAGGCACACACACATTCAGAAAACAAGCCTGTGAGTTCTATAAATAATCCAAGTGATAAATGACCTTGGTCTGCATATATCATAAACCATGATGCCAAATTATTGGGACAAGTTTGCTAACAGGTGTGATCTTTTTAGCTAAACAGATATTAATTTTCCAGCTCTTTGAACTGCTGATACATTACATCCTGTTGGAGATACATCATGACAAGTTACAGTAAAAGCTGATGTTGCATGTGACTGTCAAGACACAATTCAAATGAGATGATTCTTGCCATATATGTTGTGGTTTGGTTTAGAAACTATCCACAATGTAGGTTTTAAAAAAATGATTCTTTATTTACATGGTAAAGGCATTTTATTAATATTCTTAAAAACAAATGAGTTGCTCAGTATTTGGGGCCATTTATCATTTCTGGACCAGGTTTTGGAATTGCGTCCTGTTTTTTGGAATGGTGCTTTCCTCTGGCACTTCTGCAGAATCTTTTGACACCACATACCTGCCTTGAAATGTTGCTAGGCTACAAAATCAAGTCCCTCGGGATGGTCTAAAATACATGTCCCTTTTGTGTGATGTATGATCATGATTTGGAGTTTCCAGTGATTGAAAAGCTGCTGTCAGTGTGAGCTTATGCTTTTTTCATCTATGAAAAGCAGGTTTCTCAGCCTGGAAGGTGTTGAGACTTTAGTCCATGTAATTTCTTGCTGTGTGCAACCTTCCTGTGCATTGTAGGATGTTTCATATCATCCCTGGCCTTTACCCACTAGATGCCAATAGCACTCCCCAGTTGTGACAATCAAAAATATCTCCAAACATCGCCAAGTGTCCCCTGGGGGCAAAAATTGACCCCTTGATGTCTGCAAACCTCTGCATGTTGCCCTGGTTTTATGGATAGTTGCAGTTATTTCACATGCATTTTCTCTTTGCAGTAGCTATTAATGTAAATATTCTTATTTATAATTCTGGCAACAGCCTAGCAGGGAAGATTAATGGGGAAGAAAAAAGCAAAAATATCCTCTTGTGATATTGCAGTTCACTGAATTACATGCTATTGAGGTGCTAATAAAAGAGATGATGATAAACAGAATAACCTTCAGTTAAATACTGTGTTCCCTGTGGATACCTGCTTCCTGTTTTATAGTGTCCCTCAACTATAGCTTATCTTCATAGATCAGTTAATGGTATGTTTCTTTTTAACCTTCATTGATATCACCCAGTGTTTATTCCCTAGTATTTCATTTTTTATTCTCTTAATCAATAAAGCTTTGCTACCCATTTGTCATTAAAAGTGTCAGTTTGTTTTTCATTCCATATATCTCGCTGACTTCTTACTTGGATGAATGGAGAAATCTATTTGACTTTGATGGAACTAAGATTATATTGCTAGTAATCAGTGTCTTTTGCATGACAAATCTTGTTCAAATAAAAGTGGTAGAATTTCAGCCTGTGCAGGTGAGCAATAATACTAAGGACAAACACAATATTCTATTAACAGGCTGAGAATAATGTCTTACACTCGGCCCCAGAATATATCATTTGGTCTACATGATAATATAATTTGAACTATGAATGTACGAATTTTATACTTCTAAAAAAATTACTTGACCGTCCTTACATTGTAAATTAAAACATTAAGGTCAGACAAGAAGAAAGGTGACATCTTCAAGAATGTCCAACCAGATAGTTCTAGAAATAGGACAAGAGTCCTCTGTGGAAGGTGCAATGACAGCCCTAATTCAGGCGTTGGCAAACTATGATCCTGAGAGAAAATCGGGCCTGCTTGTTTTTCTAAATGAAGTTTTATTGGAACACACTCATCAGCTTACTTATTATTTATGGCCTATTTCATGCTTCAATCACAGAGTTTGGGTAATTGGGGCAGAAACAGTAGAGTCCACAAAGTCAGAAATACTTACCAAATGGCCTTTCACAGAAAAGCTTTGCACGTCCCTGGACTAATTCTACTCCCTTTGCAATATTACATTGCAGTACTCCCTCACCGTTCCTCTTACCCTTGACTCTGGGCTCAGCCATATGACTTGCTTTGGGTTGGTCTGTCCTGGTGCCTCTGCTGTTGCTATGAAAAATGCCCAGGCTAACCTCCTGGAGGAGGAGAGGCATGTGGAGCAGAGTCACGTCATCCAAGTCATCCCAACGGAGGCCAGCCGAGATCAGCCAGCCAACCCCCAGACAAGTCAGCAAGGCCCACCAAGCACAGCACCAGCTCCAGCCAATGCGCAGTAAGTGCCTCTTGTTTATATAGAATTGTCATGGTATATAAAATAGGTATACCTCTCTTGAGAAGAACTCAGATTTTAGAGGTAGATAAACCTGGATTTGGGTCCCTAATGTGCCACCTTTTAGCTGTGTGACCTTGTTACCTCTGAAATCACTCATGTTACCTCTCAAATGGTGCTGCCTCTCCAGTCAGGATGCTTCCCGACGGGGCATCCGTGGAAGAGCAGGGTGATGTAGGGGTGCAGCCCTGAGCCACCATGTGAGGGGCAGTTTCCTTGGAGAGTGGCCTGGGTGAACCCACAGTGGATTTCGCAGCAGTGAGAACAAAACTACTGCTGTGTGAAACCACGAGAATTGGGATGCTCACTACCGCAACTGAGGAAATAATTTTTGAAAAATTTCCTTTTCTCTTGAACTAGAAATTACTACAAGTGGAAAACGTTGTAGTGGAGAGAATAAATCAATAACCTATACACAGTTGTTGAATTGGTTGTTGATTTATTCTCTGCACGGTGTACCATGGAATAATGGGGAAAACAAGGCTTTTCAAGGTCAACTACTGGGGTCCAATCCAGGAATTGCCACTAAGTAAGTTGCATGACCCATGGAAGGCACTAATCCTTTTGATCTTCAGTTTCCAGTAAAATGGGGATAAACCTACAGTATTCTTTGCAGGATGTTGCAAGGGATTTCACATGAGTTATGATGGAACATCCAGAGTCCTGGTGGATGCGTGGGACTGTAACCCACAAGGCAGACAGCATGGAACATTCTGGAGCCTAGGCCAGGATGGGATGCACAATAGCCTAGTGGAGCCACAGAGCCTGGGTCACAGTTGGGAAGAGCCTAGGCTACTTCCAGGAAAAGCTAAGCAGATATTCCAGAACTCAGAGGCCGAGAAGGTGATGAGGCCGTCAAGGAAGTGTGAGGAGAGTCAGGGGACCCCTGTGGGCACATGGCAGGTCATGATGGGTAGTAGAGGAGAAGCCTAGTGCAGGGCTTTGGGGCGGAAAAGGTCTGGGTTTGAATCCTGGTTCTGCCCTTATTACTTGCTGTGTAACCATGGGCAACTTATTTAGCCTCTCTGAGCCTTAGTCTCCTTGTCTGAAATAGGACTAACAAGAGTATCAATGTTGTAGGATTGTTGTGAAGAAAAAAATGAGAGAATATCTATAAACTACACATAGTAGTTTATACTTAATTATTAGTACTTAATTATTAGGGGACATTTTTACTTTATTATTGGGGTTAATCTACAAATTCAGGGACAGGCGTGGTGGCTCACGCCTGTAATCCTACCACTTCAGGAGGCCCAGGCGGGCTGATCATTTGAGATCAGGAGTTCAAAACCAGCTGGTCAACATGGTGAAACCCCGTATCTACTAAAAATACAAAAAAATTTAGTGGGGTGTGATGGCAGGCACCTGTAATCCCAGCCACTTGAGAGGCTGAGGCAGGACAATTGCTTGAGCCTGGGAGGTGGCGCTTGGTTAGAGTGAGCTGAGATCACACCCCTGCACTCCAGCCTGGGCAACACAGTGAGACTCTGTCTAAAAAAAAAAAAAATTCTACAAATTCAGGAGATGTGTCAGTATGCCCAATTCAAGTGGTATCCACCTAGTACATATCCATCTGGTACATGCAGCAGCTATTTTTTTTTGTTTGTTTGTTTGAAAGGGAGTCTGTGTTGCCTAGGCTAGAGTGCGGTCACGCGATCTTGGCTCACTGCAACTGCTGCCTCCTGGGTTCAAGCAATTCTGCCTCAGCCTCCTGAGTAGTTGGGATTACAGACGCCCGGCACCGTGCCCAGCTAATTTTTGTATTTTTGGTAGAGATGGGGTTTCACGTGTTGGCTAGGCTAGTCTTGAACTGCTGATCTCAGGTGACCTGCCTACCTCAGCCTCCCAAAGTGCCAGGATTACAGGCATGAGCCACTGCGCCTGGCCAAGTTTTCTTAAAAGGAACATTCTAGGTCAGGGAGGTGGGGTGAGCAACTGACCTTGCTTGGCTAATGTGATGGTCAGCTTGCTTGGCCAGTATTTACACCTTAGGGGAATAATATTTTGGAAATAGACTGAACTTGCTGTCATAATAAGTTCTGGGTCTGTTGATACTAAACAGAACTGTGACCTGTGGGGACTATGAAAACCAGACAACCTAATTTGATCCTGCCTGAATTCTCTGTAAAAGAAGCGTGATTGCTCATGATCTCCTAAATCTCCTAGCTCAGAGGAATTCAGTGTGAACTTGAAGTCTCTTAGTGGCTTTAATGTTTTTACTTCTTTCGGTGGAGGCAGAGGGGGAAGAATGAAAACTTTAAAATTTATTCTCTTTTAATTGCACAAAGGTAAGAATCCTGCACAGATGAAACTATGTGACAATTTGCATTTTTACTTGGGCAGGCAATGTTAGCAATATGGGGGCCATGAGAAAGAACAGCTAGATTTTATGCATGATGTACATGTTCCAACCGAATGCCTCTGGTCCCTTTTAATTGTTAAGTGCCTCTGGGGTTTTAGCTTATTGGAAGGATCAGGAAGCAATATTCTAAGTGGGCCAAGTTCCAGAAAGGGAGGATGAGAGCAGGAAGGTTTCTTCCCCCTTGCATTTCCCCGGCAAGTGTGATGTGAGATACACATAGATAAAATGCCCGGCTTGGATCTAAGCAAGGACTATCAGATGAACTGACCTCTGCCTCCTGGGAAGGCAGAACAGAGGCTCTAGGTGAAGGCTCTGAGATGGTTCTTAATAGCTACTAGTGGGAATTTGGGGATCCCCTTTCAGGTTTACAATTAAATTTTGGGCAGCAAAATCATACCACTTGATTAATCCATTTATGCCAGAGGTTGCAAATTTTTTGAATTTTTGCAATCAGACCTTGGCGATGACCTTGAGCAGTAGGATATAAATAACTCCCACATGCTTAGCGTTCCAGTAATGGAACACTAGGTATAAATGGGTCTTAAGGATGTTGCAAATAAAGTATGCTTGGAGCCAAGAGTTAGTGTGTCATGTCATTAGAAGAAAAGATAACTTTTCATAACAAGAAAAAGATGTCCTATGAATTCATTTCCCAAGTATTCATTCTTGCTGCGGGCATTGCCCAGTGCCTGAGAACCTGGGTATAAAACTCAAAGAACTGAAATGATGAAACAAACTCTTCATGATTTTTAAGGTAATATGATGGGCTCATATTCACTTTGGAAGTCTTTGAATCTCGCAGCATTTCTCTCCATTGCTAAGTTGATAATGCAGTCAGAGTAGTTGTTAAAATACTTTCATGCTTAAAACATAAAAGCAGATGTGGCCCTGGTTGTGTATTGAATTCACAAGCAGAGCTCCCGCTGTTACCCTGAAAGGAACCTATCACCTAGGAATTCAGATAACTGTTTTAAAGTATATTCCAAAAAAGGAAGCAATATTATGAAACAAAAACGCCTCAAATTTGGAGATATGACTTCTAAGGGCAACATTTGTTTTGTTCCTTTTGCTATACTTCCCTTCTGCTTCTTTTTATGTCTTTTCCATTGTTTGGGGATATGCGATCCTTTTGAAATAATTTTCTAATTTAGTCTAAGTTTTAGATAAAATTAGTTTGCTTGCAGGACCCCAAGAATGATCTTGGGGTACAACTTCCATTTGTTCTGGTTTCAGAAAATGCAAAAGATATTGCAGCACTGCTGTGAAACCTAATTGATGTGATTAAGTTGCTTTTAAGTTCCAAGATAAAAACAGCTAGGTAAGTATGAAAGAGAGAGCCATGTCTTTCCATTGTCCCTTGTCTTTCAATGGAAACGTGTGCATAGTTGGTGGAAATGAAAACTGGTTGACTTGCAAACTGCCTGGTTTCTCTTCTACCTGCCCCCAAGGCATTAGAGTGTATCAGTGTGTGTCCACATTTGTGCACATATGTACACGCATGTGTGCACATATGTACACGCATGTGTGCTTGCATATTTTAAAGACATTCCTTGGATCTCTTTGGTCCCAAATATTGCAGGTATGGTTGTAATGGGCATTATCCTTGGTTTCCACAATCTATGCATAAGATCACAGGAAACAAATTCAAAGTAGTAAAAGCCAAAGCAATTTGTCATTCTGTGTTCAATTAATCTGCCATTTGGAGTTGGAATGTGATCCTAAGGGAAGAGGAATGGGGTTTGTAGTTTGCATAGCTTTGAGACCCAAACTGCAAGCCAGTGTGTGCCAGCCAAAAGGCGTTCCGGCAAAGGCCATGGGGAGCCAGGATCCTTATCGTCCTAGCTCATGACTGGCTTCCCAGAGTTTCTCAAGAACCCATGGGCTGGAGGCAGTTAGGAGGCAGGTTAGCATTTGGAAGAAAACCAATGCACGCATTTCAGACATACGAACAGTTTAAAGTCTGTGATTGATAGGTTAATTAAGAGGCTTTCAGGTGTAAAACAGTAAGTCTAAAAATAAATGTGCAGATATATTTGGATTTCTAAATGTAAGAGAGACATGGAAGATTATGAATGCCTGCTTTTCCAAGCACAATAAGTACTTCCATATCAACACACTCAATCAGCGCTCAGCTCTTTCTTTGGACGGCATATGACCTGCCTTTGATGACCCCATAACTAACCATTGGTTAAGGGTTTCTTCCCCAGGTGGTGGCTTTTGATGGAGTTAGGAAAGCTGCCCACCAGCCCAGGTCTCATTGCAGAAGTGCCATTTATCATAAAAAAAAAAAAAAAAAATAGCAGGTTTCCAGTATTTTCAGAGCTGACATCGTTGGTTGGTTTGATTTTGTGGCTGTGTTTTGTTCTTCCGTCTCCTGAGCCTATCCTTAGGTGATCTACTCATTTTAAACCTTGAAATGAACTGAAGCTACATTTTGTGTGGCTGGGGAAGACACCCCTGTATATTATTTAAACTGTTCTAGAGCATCACAGACCTAGAGGTAGGATCCCGGAATTACAGAAGAGAAAAATAAACCAGGCTTTTATTTATTTTATTTATCCTTGTGATATTTTTTTTTTCTAAGAATGAATTTTTCCAAATAAAATTTTTTTTCTTCTTTAAATAATTTTATCTTCCAGGCATTTTTTATTTGAGAATTGTTTTTTTTTTTTTTTTTATTTGAGAATTGTTATAGTCTTCAGGATTCTACTCAAATTAGACTTTACCGTTCTTGGGGGGCAGAGACAGTGTCCTGAAGTCTTTCTGCAGGTAAGGTCGCAGGTCCTGTGGTGGGGAATATATATATTTATTCTTTTTCTTTTTTCCCCTCAGACTGCTCAGAAATGAAGGGAATATTTTTAATGTACACCCTGTACCACTTGGCACAGTTCTGGGTTCGTGACGAATATTCAGGATATGATACTTAACACCATATATATAATCTGTGTGTGTTTACTTGTTTTGTTTGATTTACAGTCAATGATCCTGGAATTGAGAGGTTTCCTTGAAGAACTGAAGTCAGATGAATTTTAAATCCACACAGGGTCTCACTATGTTGCCCAGGCTGGTCGCGAAATATGGCCTCAAGTGACCCTTCCACTTTGGCCTCCCAAAGTGCTGAGATTACAGATGTGAGCCACTGTGTCCTGCCAAGAAATATGTTTAATGTTTGTTTCCCCAGTGTTTAACATAAACTTAGTAGAGGAGTATATTTACATACAGTAGGTCTAGTGCTCATCATGTCTACTTGGAATCTGGGTAGCTTTGTTCCTTGGCAGGAGGGGTATTTTGCAGCTCTGAGTAAGCCCGTATACCACAGGCAGCCCTCCTGGCTTAAGTGCTTGGCTGGCCTTCTCATCTTAAATGCAGCCTCTCAGGGATGGCTCAGTGAGAATGGCAGGAAGACCAGCTAAGAAAAAGTAGACCAGGCTAGGGCTCACAATAGCCTGAACCAGGGCAGTGGCAATGGGAATAACGAGGAGTGTACAGCTGTGACGAGGGTCCTGGAAAAGGGGCCTTAGGGGAGAAGCCAAACCCAAGTGGGCTGTTGGGGTTTTTGGCTGGATGCCTGGGATGATGGGGGAGCAGAGATCGGGAAGCCTGGAGGTGTCATCTGGAGGAAAGATATGGCTGGGCCTGCACAGATCCAGTTTAAGGGCTGGGGTACCTTTGGGGACAACTGCCATCAGGGTTTTAGGAAAGAGTTGAGGTTGTGTGTGCAAACTAGGGAGTGAATGAAGAGAGAATCCAGAGAGAGCATGGTGGGGGATCATGGTCAAAGCCATGGTGGGAACATCTTCCTTTAGAAAGCAGGCAGAGGAAACAAATTAATAGCATGAAGGAGTGAAGGAGAGCAAAGAGGTGGAAAGTGAGCCAGCAAGAAGCAATGTCTTGAAAGCTGGACGGGAAGACCATGTCCATAAGTGGGAGTTGAGGGGTGGCAGAGGAGAGGAGGGTGAGGGTGGGGAGGGGGATTCTCTCAAATGGTCTGAGAGGGTCAGGAGGATGATTGGTGGTGGAGAGGGGGTTCTGGACTAAGGTTCGGGAGGTTTCAGGATGCTAACCTTGGAGAGCAGTTTTAGGAGGGTGGTAGAGGGAGAAGCTGAATTGAGGAGGTGATGGAGAGAGTTGAAAATGCTCTTTGGGGAAGGATTTTTGATCTTTCCCTTTAAAAATGCCTTTTATTTTCACAATGTCATTAGAAAAAATCTGGCATATGGCAATGACAAAAACAGGCAATATAATATTTTATGAATAAGCTCGCTTTAATAGATCCAGGAGACTGTTTAATGTACTGAAGAATTATTTTTCAGGCATTCCGTGATGTCCAAATTGGGTTAATATACCTCTGAAAAGTGAATCAGTTATTCCTCGTTGGATAGTAAGGTCAGAAACAACTGTTCCTGAAACCTTAGTGCACACTGGCTGATAAGATACTGTTGCCCATAATGTCTATTTATTGGATCAGCAATTTATAAGTCCCACATTCGCATGCCACATAGCTCTACACAGCTGCAAAAATATACCATAGCTTGCAGGTGATCATTGGCTTGATAAAAGATATTGAGTGCCTCATCTTGTGAGAGTGATCTTTGATATAAGAGGAGAACCAGCAAGGAGGCTCACATGTCCTATGGCTCCCACACCAGAAGGTATTTGTGTCTTGTCATTGTCTGTCTGGCAGTCCATGGCAATGGCGTTTTCAGAGAGGCCTGTTTTGTGGTTGAATGCACCTTTCTTTCCAGGCCATGGCAAAAAAAGAAAAAAAAAATCCAATTATGTCCTTCTTGAGTCTGTGGTCTTAAAAAAAGATAATTACTTAAACAGACTTTTTTTTTTCCTTATTCTAATTTTGTCCTGATCTCTACATAAGGTAGGTTTTGAAGTTTTATGAACATGGTCTGTATGTTAATATTAAAGCCCCGATTTATGAAAGTAGCCTTCATACCTGGTCCATCTTTCCTCCATCCCTTTCCCAACTTTAAACCTGTTACAATTTTAGCTCAGAAATGCAGAAGAAAATTGAAAGCGTCAAAGGGAAGATATAAAAGCATGTAACTGTGATGGTGTCTACATCCCACCCTTTGGACCTGATGGGGCTGGCAGCACAGGGTGAAGAATGGAATGTTTGTCTATTATTCTTCATGCCCTTTCCAGGGGAACCCTCTGAGAATAGGAAACTAAGAATTTCTTTCAGCATCCAAAGAAAGCCCAACAGTAAAAGTCAAATCTAGAAAGGCAACTTTGTCAGTGGAGAGTTGGGGAATCATGTCTATGAGACAAATTAATTTAATTACCTGGTGCTACTGCTTCATTTGCAATGATTATTTATTCACTGAGCTGGCTAAATTATGCCCTTATCGTTCACCACCTCATTTCGCTATCCTGGAGATCAGAGCTGTAGATCTCTTGCGTGTTCCCAGGAAAGAATTAAACCGCCCCTTTAATCCAACACCAGGCTTTGCGCAGCAAACGTTTGTTCGGCCGCCCTGGGAGGCGTTCTGGGAGGACAGCAGGCACTTACCTTGCTCCTTATGTATTTCCTTTGTGAGCTGAAGATTCATGCATGGACTCACCTCCTTCAGCTCATTTCATTTCAGTTGTGAAGAAAAGATTCCAGGCACTGAATGTGAAATTGAACATGACATTTTGACATTCTTTATTCTGAGAGCTGGGTTGGTCTTAGTTGCTGTGGGGCTCTGGACACCGACCTTACAGGGAGTGAGGCTGTTCCTGGACATGAGCATCCTCCGAAGTTCTCCCTAGTCCACTTTATCCCCTCTGGGTTCATCTTTGAACATATCTCTTTATCCACACAGGCAGAGATTTACCGCATCTGGAACTTGGCTCCTCCCAACCTGAAGTAGCATGAAGATTTGGTTTGGGTGGGGTGGGAAGTGCCATGTTAAACACACTTGGTAAGAAAAGAAAGCTTTACGTTTCCCAACCCAATCTCCCACCCACGGGAGCAATCCCTGCATTCCTGGCTCCCGACTCTCACCAAGGGGTAACTAAGCCCATGCCAGACAACAGATTGGCATCACTTACTGCTGTTCACAGTGTGATCTTCCCTGCCCTACCTAGTTGCCCCGAGTAGCTTGTTCAAATTCCTTTTTGTTCCCGTGGCTTTTCAGTACAACCCTCATCTTCTCTTTGCTGTTTCTCTTACAGTTGGCCAGAAGCAACTTTTATTTGCATCTCATTCTGTGTGCTCTGTGAGCCTGTGAGTAAGGTCCCAGGGGGATGCTTCTACCCCTTGAATTGAACTGTTCTCAACCCCTCTAGAACTTTACATTTACTCCAACTACGGCCCTTATGCAGTGTGATTTTCCCCGCACCCCAGGGATAGAGACATTTTTGGTTGTCACGACTCAGGAGCTACTACTGGTATTCAGTGTGCAGAGGCTAGGGCTGCTCCTGAACCCCCTACAGTGCACAGGAAGCCCCCACTCCAGAGATCTCTCCAGCCCAGAGTGTCAGGAATGCTGAGGTTGAGAAGCTCTGTTCTAATGCTGTATTATAAACCATAGTTTAGCATGTTCATGAACATACTGGAGCAGGGCTGGCGGTAAGCACATGGTATCACCCGTGTCCAGCACAGAGCTGAGCCCATGGATGGCTCTCAGGGATGCTCACACCAGAGGAGACACACGATCGTACCGTCTGCTATCCCACAGCCTAGGTGTGACTCCATCTATTTCACCCAGCACTCACTGCTGAGTGCTGAGCAACGGGAATATTTTAGAGCTGGTGCTTTCCCCAACTTTTTCAATTTTTTTTTTTTTTTTTTTTTGAGATGGAGTCTCGCTCTGTCGCCCAGGCTGGAGTGCAGTGGCCGGATCTCAGCTCACTGCAAGCTCCGCCTCCCGGGTTCACGCCATTCTCCTGCCTCAGCCTCCTGAGTAGCTGGGACTACAGGCGCCTGTCACCTCGCCCGGCTAGTTTTTTGTATTTTTTTAGTAGAGATGGGGTTTCACGGTGTTAGCCAGGATGGTCTCGATCTCCTGACCTCGTGATCCACCCGTCTCGGCCTCCCAAAGTGCTGGGATTACAGGCTTGAGCCACCGCGCCCGGCCACTTTTTCAATTTTTTTGATTCCTCTCCCAACATCTACAGAGAAAAAAATAAGCGACTTTTTTCCCTTCAAAAATAGAGCAAAATCACATAAAATAGTTTTTTTTTTTTTTCCTCTTAGTACTAAAGATAATGACTTTCTGTAGATCAGTAAGGCTGAATGGTCTTGTTTCAGAAATCTGTATCTCCATTGTGCAACCACTTTGGAGCTACAAGAGGATAGCCAAAGCTATAGTTTCATCAGAGAAGAACGTGCTGCTCTTTGCTTTTTGACCCAAAGATACTTTCTGAAAGTGCAGAGTGCTTGCGACACTGCCAGGGCCTTGTCCTCTCAGGGACAGTTGAGGGTGGTTCATGTCTGTAGACTGAGGGTCAGGGAATAAGAAAAAGAAAAATGGGGATGAAGCGAAGCCATGATTCTGGATTGTTCGGAACTCAGCTAGACATTTATAAATGTTATGGGGGAATGGAAGACCTCAGAGAATTTCAAAATCTAGCAGAGGTTGAAACTGAAGAATCACTCTGCCTGTTTTTAAAATAACAGATGTGTTGGTTTTATTTTACTTCTTTTGAAAACAGCTGACAATGTGACAGTTAACAACATTTTATCAGTTGGTCTCCAAGTGGGTTGGAAATCGAATCAAAATTTCTGCTGCCAAAAGTGATAACTCTTTCCCTGACCAGGGAAATCCTGATTCCTAAGAGTGATAAGACTTGCACTTATATTCCATATTTTCTTCTGCAATAGTCAGGTACTAATATATCATCCTTCTCTTTGAGAGGTTAGTCCAGCTCCTGCCCTGCAGATGAAGAGGAGGAGGATGTTGAAAATGACTCACCTGAGACAATGGGCCCCATTTGTGGTTGTCTGATGCTTTATGAGGATTTCTTTAGAAAAAAAGGAGAATAATTAATGAAATGAGTTATTATTAGCATTTCTATTAGTTATTTTTCCTGGAAAAGGCAATTTGATGGGAAGTGAGGCACAAAGAAGGCAGAATTATGATGTTGCTGTGATGATGAAGTCAGATTTATTTTTGTAATAGCTTTATTGAGATGTAATTTTCATACTTTACAATTCACCCATTTTAAAATATGTAATTTAATGACTTTTAGTGTATTCACAGAGGTGTGCTACCATTACCATAATCAATTTAGGACATTTTCATCAGCACTCCCCCAAAACTTTATCATCTTTAACTATTACTTCCCATCCCCTCACTCTCCCCAATCCCCAAATCGCCCAGCCCCTGGCTACCACTTACCTGCTTTCCATTTTTATGGGTTTGCTTATTCTGGACAATTCACTGAAATGGAATCATACAATGTGTGGCCTTTTATGTTCACTTCTTTCACTTACCATAATGTTTTCAAGGCTCATCCATGTGGTAGCATGTATCCGCACTTCATTCCTTTTCATGGCCAAAGAATATTCCATTGTATGGAGAGACCACATTCTGTTTATCCAGTTCATCATCTGTATACACATCACTCAGCAAAATCCCCAGGTGCCTGCTAAGTGCTCAGCCAATAAAAGGATAAATCCAGTAGTTCAGCACATGTTTACTGGTGCCCAATACTATGTGTCAGGTGCTGTTCTAGGAGTTGGAGATTTTCTTGTGAATAAAGGAAAGCTTCTGCTCTTCTGGAGCTTGCAGCAGGCTGGGAAAGACAGGCAGGGGACAAATGAACTGGTAACATGCTGGGTGATGGTAACAGCTATGAAAACCACATGACAGGGTGGGGAGGATGGAGAAAATAGGAGGGTCATCGTTTTAATATGAACATAGGTTCCTTTCTACTGCATAATCCCAGTACTTCCCAGGGAAGTAGGAGCAGAGCAAGCAAGAAACCAGTGAGAAAATAAGTAATTTTAAAAGTAAGCTGCTGGAACTCTAAAGTATTTTGAACCTTAAAGGAATGTGATAATGGGGCCTGAGTCATGTGACAGGCAGCTGTAACGTAGGCAGCTGTAACCTTTGTTTCTCTGATTATAGATTAGCCTTCTTCCCTAACTGCATTGTTTTGTAAAATGTTGTAAATGACTAAAGAGTGACAGGGAAGATCCTTTCCTTCTTTGTTATTGATCTTCATTTTAGATTACCTTCCCCTTGCCTTTCTTATGCAAAGACTTTATGGCTATCACATTGTCTGAAGATGGAATGTTAAATATACTCTTCATCACAGCACTTCAGAAGAGCAAAGACATGGCATCAACCTAGGTGCCCATCAGTGGTGGACTAGATAATGTGGTACATAAACACCATGGAATACTACACAGCAATAACAAGAATGAAATCATGTCCTTTGCAGCAACAAGGATGCAGCTGGAGGCCATTATCCTAAGCAAATTAATGCAAGAATAGAAAAGCAAATATGGCATGTTCTTACTTATAAGTGAGAGGTAAACATTGGGTACACATGGACATAAATGGAGACTACTGGATGGTGAGAGAGGAAGAGGGGCAAGGGTTGAAAAACTGTTGGATATTATGCTCACTACCTGGGTGATGGGAATGTTCATACTCCAAACCTCAGCATCACACAAGATACTCAGGTAACAAACCTGCACATACCCACTGAATCTCAAATAAGAGTTGGGATTATTTTAAAAAATAAATTGGAAAGGAGATGAAAACAAGTTGTAGAGAAAGGAAAACAGACTGTAAGTAATTAAGTTGTTTCACTCATAAACTAGCCTTGTATAGAAAAATGTTATCCTGTGAGATTTCTTTGTTTTCTGCCTATATAAGCAAGAACTTAACTTTAAACTTTGGAACACTGATCCCATTTCTCTGGAGTCTGTCTCTCAAATGGCTCTTCTCAGTTTTTCCCTGGAATAACCTTTTAATAACTGGATTCTGATTCCTTCGATTATTTCAGGTTGACGCCATGTCTCTTGTTTCCCAGATGGTGCCAGTGACATCGTAAGATCAGCCTGGAGGCTAATGCAGGGCACTCTGGTCCATATTTATCTGCCTTTTTGCACAATTTCAGTTATCTAGTTGTTCCTACAGAAAGTGCTAACCTTCCTTTCTCTTTCCTGCATCCTGTGCACTCTGAGCTATAAATAACATACATGAGAAGCTCACTGTCATTTTGCCATTTGATGCTTTTGCAGTCACTGACTATTCACCTTTTTATCGATTGCATTCAATTTTTACCAATTAATAGTGGAAGGAGCTGGCTTGTGGTGCTTCATCTGAGGCCAGCCTCTGCAAGCGCCTGGAGGCTTCCTGGTGCTGGAGGAAGAACTTGTGCAGAGACAGGAACTGCTAATTGTGTGCTGTGCATGCATACCTATCACGGACTGCTTCAAATCACATCTAGCTGAATGCCTCAAAGAATGCTTGTTTTCCTTGACCTACCTTCTCTTGCAGTGCTGACAATCTGGTTTTTGAGAATGATAGTGAGAATCCGCAAAAATTGTGAAGAGTAGGTCCCAAGCAGATAGTTTTTTTTTTTTTTTAACTATAATAATTTCTTCTGTGTGTGCAGATTTGTGTATCTGAGAGAATGAGAAACCATGGGTTGACGTCCACTTAGGAGAAAATAAGTTTGCTACCATAGGATTTTCATGAAAATGTCTTTTCATCCTTAAACATTTAGAGCTGAATCCATTGAGTCTTAGTCTTTGTGTCTCAGCCTTTAGGACTGGGGGGAACAGGACATCTCACATTTGGAACCACTAATGAGACTCCGTGGAGTCAGTAGGGTGAGATCAAAGATTCTTCCCAATGGGTCCAGGACTTGTGAGAAGGCTTTCTGCTTTGCCTCCCAGGCATCTGGGGAACAGAATGCTCCCTAGGATGTTATTCATCCAAGTAAAAGCTGCTCACTGCCTCCGGGAGAAACAGAGGCAGTGGAGTTCACAGAAAACCTGGAATCTGAGGCAAAGGGGAATTTTCTCCCTAATTAACTGGGTAGGGTTCTTGCACAGAAAAGTGAGACAGTATATTTATGTATTCATTTTTAACTTTTATTTCAGGTTCAGGGGTACATGTGCAGGTTTGTTACGTAGGGAAACTGTGTGTAAAACAAATCTCGCACGTTCTCACTTATAAATAAGAGCTAAACCATGAGAACACATGGACACAAAGAGGGGAACGACAGACACTGGGGATTACCTGAGGGTAGAGGGTGGGAGAAGGGATAGGATCAAAAAACTACCTCTCAGGTACTATGCTTAGTACCTGGGTGACAAAATAATCTGTATGCCAAACCCCTGAGATGTGTAGTTTGCCCATATAGCAAGACTGTGTTTTACAGTCTATAAGTAACTGGGGACAATGCTGTGAGGAGGGACTCTACCTTCAATAAAAAGAAACATCATCAACATGTTTATAATAGTGTTGTTGCCACTCTTACTGATAAAGCACTAATGTTGATAAAAGTCTATTTACCAAAATTGCGAATTACACCAATCTTTATTTGGGACTTCGTTTTATTTCAATTTAAAAAGTTGCGTAGATTACATGTGTTGCTAAAACAAAAAGATCCGAACAGTAGAGATGAAAGATAAGCAGTGAAGAATAATTATCTCTCTCACCTCTGATTCTTAATTCTCCTCCCTAAAGGCAAATAGTGTTCCATGCTCAGCGTTCCAAAGATATTTGATGCATTGTCAATATTGCAATAATTGCTAAATGATTGCATGTAAATGGCATGCAGACACCTGGGCCAGGACTTGTGTCCTGCTCTTACCACCGCACTCCAAGGAGCCTCTGTCTTTACTTCTCTCATAAGCCTGTTAGTATCAAATGATTCTTATAAATCCCAGGCCCCAGTCATAATTAGTGCTGAGTAAGTGGTGGCTATGTGAACAATTTATGAATTGTCTACTAAATCAGAGAGATGCCCGATAAAATACAGGACACCCAGTTAAAAATTCAGATAAACAAGGAATGATTTTTTTTAGAATAGGTATGTCCCAAGTATTGCATAGGATATACTTATACCAAAGTATTATTCACTGTTTATCTGAGTCTAATTTAACTGGGCATTCTGCTTCTGTATTTGCTAAATTTGGCAACCTACACTGAATGTCAAACTTTGAGCAAGTCCATGTGAAAGGCAAGGTTCTAGAATGTTGAAATTTCAGTGCTAGAGGGGGACTGAGAGATGATCTGTGAGGGTCTAGCACTCTCATTTTTCAGGCATTAAGGCCCACTGTTAGCCCTCTGAGTTCCTATCATCCCGGCCAGTTTCTTGACCGCAAAAGCGGCAAGAAGATAGATGATTCTGTTCTAGGCTCTAACCTCAGGCTCAGCCTATTGCTGCACTCATTCACTGCCTCCTTCTCCCTGTCCCTCCTTGCCCCTCATCCTTTCTTGAAAGTCTGGAACCAAGAACAAATCTTCAGTGATCCTTGTGGGATTACTACAGTGAGGGGAGGGGAGGGAATGCTTGAGGAAGACTATTTACCATGCCCTGGGGCAAACGCATGGGTCTTAAAAGGAGTGGTGTGCAGATGGGAGGGTCGGACACAGTGACAAAGATCTGGACATACAGGGGCATTTTTGGTCAGTCTCTCAGGGTTTTTGAAACTCAGGACCAGTCTTAGACTGTTAATATGTGAGGTCCTCTCCTTCTCTTTCTCTAAACAAAGCAAACAAACAAAAAGAAACATGCCATGCTGTTGGTGAATGTTGGGTGTTGAAAGAGGGAGGAAGAACTGTTTGATGTTTGGTAGCTGATGACTCAGCTCAGCTGTCTCTTAAAAGCATGTTGTGATTACAGTTTTCATGAATAATATGGACATTAAGTAAACATGTTTCAATGGAAAAATGTAAACACCCCTTCCCCTTTCCCAATAAAATACCACTCTATAATTTAGATTGCAAAACATGTTTTTGGTCTGATTTTAATGAGCAGACCTTTTTCTTTTCTTGTGCTGTCTGGCTTTCTCTGTCTTGGTCCCTGTCTCATTCCTCTTTGTAAACCACTCCTTCCATCTCCCCCAATGCTATCCCAAGCCATTTCTAGAGCACTTCTTAGATTCTTGTCAGTTCCAGTTTTCATGAAGCCCAAAAGAAATTCCTTTTATTGTACGGGATACAGGATATTCTTGTGGAGTGGCAGCCCAGGAAGGCAGGCAATAGGGAAAGAAAGTTCCCCAGGAAAGACGGTTGCCTTTCCTGTTCGCCCCCACCATAGAAAGGATGCCAGTGGTCACCCAGTGGAAACCCACCAGAGCTGAATGCTTTCTAAGCAAATGGCTGCCCCGACCTTCTGGGGGCGTGCATTGATGAGGCAAAGTGAAAAGAGAGGAGTGATTTGGGAGATGAAATAGAAAGCAACAATAAAAGACATTTTATGACACTCACAAGTCTGGGAATGGTTGGCAAAATGATTTTGATCTTGTATCCTTGCTGGAGAGCTTATTTTTTGAGATACTTGGTTTTCTTTGCATCCTTCTGAATGCAATTGTCAACTTCTTGGGGAAATTGTTTCAATAAGGCAATTACTAAAGTACTAAGATTAGTTTGGTCTCTTAAAAAGGTTTTGCATTTTGGGGTGTGTGTTTATTTCATACTTTTCATCAGATTTGCTTTAGGATGAATACTAAACAGGTCCTTTCAGGAATGGTACATGCAAAGATGACGTGCACAGTGAAATGTAACCCGTCATTGTGAATTCTGGAAGGAAAATCTGACTAATCACCATGAGGCTGACATGTTATAAAACTTCCCAAGGCCTTTAGGCAAAGAAGACATAAGAATCACGGGCCTGGAATATTACCATCAGTAAGTTTGGAGTTTAATGAAGTAAAACGTAGTCTTCACTTAATGGTGCCAATTAATTAATCTTCGGTATGCTCAGTGAATTTAATTATTGCAAAGTCGTGATTTTCTTTTGTAAAAACCAGGACAATGGTTGACCATCTTGCCCTCTAATTTATCTAAAAGTAAAATAAAGTGGAAAACATTTTTTTGCATATTAGTCATTAATGAAGTAGAGGATTGAAAGAGATCAAATGAAAAAAACTAAAAGGCAGAAATGAAGTCCACAGGCAAGCAGCCCGGGCGGCGCCCTGACAGCCCGGGCGGTGCCCTGAGCCTAGTTAAAGATCGACCCAGGACCTAACCAATTAGGTTAATTAGGTTATCTATATACTCCGGACATTGTAAGGACAAACGTTGTGAAAGTCTCTGTCCTGCTCTAATTACTGGTATCTGCCACATAGCTTAGTCCTGGGCCCAGTACAAACACAATCCTCTATTTTGTCCCAACTTCCTGAGCCCAACACAAACACATCCCCCGCCTTCACACATCTCAGAAACACCACCTAGAGAGCCCCTGATAAGATCACAACCGTTTGTAGTTTTACTAAAAGCGCGGGAATAAATGGAAAACTGTTAATTGTATTAACCAATTACCAGTTGTAATGCTGCAACCAAAAGGATTCCTTTGTACCTCTGTAACCTTACATATCCTGTATGCATCGGGCTATAAAAAGCGGCCACATGCATCATTCAGGGCCCTCTTGTATGTTGTAGAACGGAGGGACCAAGTTCGAACTTGCATTAAAGATCCTTGCCGCTTGGCTTTGACTCTGGATTCTGGTGGTCTTCTTCGGGGAACATACGGTCTGGGCATAACAGGATGAACTTGCATGTAATAATAAACCCATTCATTTAAGAGTTGGTTTGACAAATTAGGATGACTCTATGTGACTGCAAAGTGTCAGTTAAAGAATTGGTGTGTTTATGATGTATTTTATGTGAAAAGAAATGAGCCATCAATTCCTTATAAATGAAGGTAAGTTATAATAACTAAGAAATATCTACAGAGATTGCATGTTTGGCATATGTTTAGTAGCTTAGATATAGATATATTTCAAATGTTGTTTTTTCTTTGAGATTAATAAAAGTTTCTAATTTATGTTCCAAGATAATTTAGATCTAGCACACACCATTTTATTTGGCTTGTTAGAAAAGTTTGCTTTTTAAAACTATTCTTTACATATGTAAAATAAAGAAGCTAACCTAAGTTGATGGGGAAAAAACTAAAAACAAAAGGTGAAAACCTTGAAAATGTATTCTCTCTGTTTTAACTGACTGGTCTCCTTGTGGTCTTTATAGTTTCTGTAAATATGCTGAAATTCTCTGTTTAACATGTTGTCTATTTTTCCACTAGATTTTTTTAACACCTATATTATTGTTATTTATTTTATGTTTAATTTTTGTAGGTACATAGTAGATGTATATATTTATGGGGTATATGAGATATTTTGATACAGGCCTGTAATACATAATATTTCCATGTGATGGAAAATTCATAGAAACGGGATATCCATCCTCTCAAGCACTTATCTTTTACAAACAATCCAATTATACTCTTAATTATTTTTAAATGTACAATTAAATTAGTATTGGCAATTGTCCCCCTGTTGTACTGTAAAATACTAGGTCTCATTCATTCTTTCTATTTTTGTACCTATTAATAGCCATTGCCCCAGCCTCACATTACCCTTCCCAACCTCTGGTAACCATCCTTCTATTCTCTATCTCCATGAGTCCAATTGTTTTGACTTTTGGATCCCAGAATTGAGAACATGTGATGTTTGTCTCTCTGTGCCTGGCTTATTTCACTTAACATAATGACCTCCAGTTCCATCCATGTTGTTCCAAATGACATAATCTCAGTCTTTTTTATGGCTGAATAGTACTCCATTGTGCATAGGTACCACGTTCTCTTTACCCATTCATCTGTTGATAGATTCTTTGGTTACTTCCACATCTTGGGTATTGTGAGCCATGCTGCAACAAACACGAGAGTGCAGGTATCTTTTCGATATATCATAGTTATTTTAAAGTTCGTGTCTGATAATTTCACATGCTGGGCCATCTTTGTGTGTGCTTCTGTTGACTATTTTTTGTCTATGGATCATATTTTTTCTTTTGCTTCTTTGTGTGCCTTATGATTTTTGATGTATGCTGGATATTTTGTATAAAAGAACAATAGAGACTGAAGTAAAGAAAGTTTACTTCCAGAAATGGGCATGTTCTTTCTTATTTCAGGCTGATAGAGCGAGGTGGTGAATCAGTCCTATCCGTAGTTTAGCTAGGACTGGCCATTTTTGCAGCTTTGATTCAGCTCACCATTTGCTTCAAATATTTTGGGAGCAGGCACAGGGCATTCTCTTCTGTAGGGCATTCAGATTCTGTAGAATCTGACCACTGTCGAGATCAGAAGAGCTCTTTGTTTATTATAGCTGAATTGCCAGTTTTCCTAATGGATCTCTGTTTTTTACAATCCACTCCCAGCTTTTTGGGTTCCTAGATACCTCACTTTCCCCCACAGTCCAGCCCTAGACATTTTGTACCTAGGGAGATTTCTCTCTACTTTCCTGGGTGCTATAGGGACATTATTCTGAGCTCTCTGTGGCTGAGAGTGTTTAGTGCCTTGGATTGCTATCCTGTTCTTCCCCTACCTCCCAGAGACTTGGAGGAGTCCCTCCCTGTGTGCCTCAGGGAAATCTCTCTCAGTTCTGCCTCCAGCTTTTAGTGTACTGCCCAAAGCACTCAGTGAAGACCTGTGCAAAGACTGGGCAGGCAGGTGCAACCTGCTCTGGGACTGGGACTCCTGGAATTCTAATCTGTCATTCCAGTTCACTATGGTCTTTAAATGTTTATTCAAGTTTTGACTGGTTCCTCTTTACCGCCACCCTTGCAGCATTAATCCTGTTGTTGCTCAGCCAGGGAGGAGAGCAGCTGCAAGTCTCTTCTCTTCTATGAATGGCTGCTCATTTTCTAGGATGAAAGTTTAGTTCATATACATGTATAGCTTATTCATATTGTTTGGTTGTTAGACAAAGGGTAATGGTCTCTTGCAACTCTCTACTTAGTAACTAGAAGCAGAACTCTTCTTCATTATCTTTAAATAGATAAAATAAATCCCCACCTTGACTTAAAATGTTTCGTCATCCATATTTAATGCTTCCTCTTCTCGGCCTATTAAAATACAAATGGTATTTTAGAGCCAGATTAAGTTTCATCTCCTCTGTGAAGTCTGCCTAATCGCTCAGCGTTGCTCTCACTTCCGAATTCTTTTAGTACTTAATATGTCTATAATTCCCTTGGTATCGTTAACGTAGCTGTGCATTTTTAGGTATTTCTCCTGGATACATCCTGTCTCCCATCCAGCAAATCCAAGTTTTGAAAAGTTGGGCATATTCACGTCAACAGAATTTGTTGACTTACATATTCATTCATTTGGCCTCCAAATGCAGAGGCGCAGACCACAACTAAGAAGAAGCCAAGAAGAGCAGCTGAAGTTTAAGAGGACCAAAAAAGTTAGAAACTTTTCCTTTAAAAAAGGAAAATGAAAACTACCTATTTTATCATCAGTTGTTCCTGAGACCATAGCAAAAAGCAGAAAGGATTTATTCATCAATCCACAGTCACCTGGAGAGCGCAGGAAGCAATAAAGCAAGCAGCACGGTTCTGTGGAAAGCAAGCCCAGCCAAGTCTATTTTATTTTCTTGGTAAACAGTGGCTAGTCACAGAGGCAAGGGGATGAGATGGGCGTGATCTACCTGGAGTTAGTAATGCTATTTCCCTTTAATTCTTCAGGAGTCTAAATCAAGAGGTGTGCCAGAGACTGAGAAGAAAAAGTCCCCACACTCTCAAGAAAATACTGCCAATTTTATAGCCATGGTAAGCAGTGAAAACCAGAAGTGGCTTTAAATCAGTCAACGACAGCTTGCTTCATTGAGCATATCTCCAAAAGCCAACCAATCAGTGCCAACCTTATGCTCTGAAAGTCAGTTAATTGGCAGTGGACTTACTCCAGTGAGCACACTTCTAAGCTGATGCCAATCTGCTCCAGTGTCTGCGACCAGCACAAAAGGCACTTCTGAGGCTGACATTTTCCCACTCTTGCCCCTTCTCCCAAACTCTGTAGCAAATCTCCCAAACTCTAGCAGATCTGCTCAAAGAGGTCTGTCTCAATGATGTCTTTGCTCACTTAAGTCTCGTATGACCAGCATGGCTCTCTCTTACTTAAGTAGGTAATAAATTCAATATTTTAGTTTCAGCTTCTGAGTGATGGTCTCATTCCTTGACAATGATTTTGGTGGAATTCACAGATTAAAAATCATTTGAAGACCCTTGCTTGGTAGTAGTCTATGAGTTCTTTGGGCTAACAGACATGTTTATTAGACCACCTGTAGCCACATTTTATTTGTCCTTCTTTTGTGTTGCTGCCAGGTATGTCTGTCTCAACAAAGATTTGAGCTTTAACTTATTTCAATGAGCTCTTATTGATGAGTTTATTTTGTTACCCTTTGTAACCAATCAGTCTCTGACTTATTTTATTAAACTTTGGTTGTTGAATTTATTTTGATATTCTGATTTGTGTCTTAGGATATATTTAAGGTCATTAGACCTATAATAACATATAAAGTAATTAGACCTTTTAGTTTATGAACACATAATTTGTTTTAAAAAGTCAGACTTAAATATATGTATAAAATCATTAGAGGCTTTGGTTTGTAGTTGCACTATTTGGTAAATTTTTTTGCCATTTACCTGCCTATCCTTCTTTTCTGTTGAACACATAAGGAGGTGCTCCTGAGAGAATAATGTAGGTGCAGGCTGAGTAGGTCTCCCATCCGTTCCAAAACAGCTTCGAAGACTAATGGTTGGAGGTCTGTTAGACTGATGGCCAATTAATGTAAAGGTGATGGATCAAACTCTGTGTTGGATCCCCTTTGAAATCTCCATAAAGACACTCTGTCAAGATCACTGGAGATTGTTTTTGTTGAGTTCATCTTCTGGAGTCAACAGTTATCTGCATGATCCCTTCTTAGATCTTTTCTCATTTGTCTGTCAAAATTTCACTCTCCTCAAGAATAACTGTTTTCTATAAGAAGTTGCACAGTAACCTTAAGTTGGTAAATGATAAACATATTTTTGATTTAGAATAACAATGACCATTATGGGAAACTTTTGATATGTCAAAATGAATACATTTAAGAGGAACTCTAGAAAAATTAGGAAATAATAACTTTCAAAACTTCAATGGTTAACTTCTTTAAAATTGATAAGCCAAGGGGCCGGCAAAACAAAATGCTGACTTCAAGGTTATTTTTCTCTCCAAAAAGCTCTAATTCACTCATTTTCACACAATCCAAACTCACCTGCTCTGCATCTCCTTCTCTCTGAATTATCTTCCCCATCCACTTTATTTTTTATTTTATATCTATGTAAATAAATAAATATATATACACACACACACATATACACACACACATATATATTTATTTCAATAGCTTTTGGGTACAAGTGAGTTTTGGTTACATGGATGGACTGTGTAGTGGTGATGTCTGAGATTTTAGTGCACCCCTCACCCAAGTGGTGCACACTGTACTCTTTACATTCCTTCTCTTTCTTCTGTTCCTTCCCTTGACTTCCAAAATGGATTATTCTTTCTTCAGTGTTTTCTCAAGAAAGGAACCATCACTTTATAAAATTGCTTGACTGAGAGACTGATATATGAAAACTGAATTTAAATCATTGTCTAGAGCAGAGTTAAGCTCTATAATTAAAAATTTCTCCTTTTTTTTTTTTTTTTTTTTTTTTTTTGGTAGAGATAGGGTCTCACTATGTTGCCCGGGCTGGTCTTGAATTCCTGGCCTCAAGTGGGAGGTCAAGGTCCCATCTTGACCTCCCAAAGTGTTGGGATTACAGGCATGAGCTACCATGCTTGGCCTAATTAAAGCTTTTTAAGCCTCAGAGAAACAGACAGAAATTTACTGTAGAGTTTGACATTGTATTAGATACTTGTTGTTCTGGACGTTGAGCTAGTTTATTGGATTGACAGCCCCCTCAGATGGGGAACATGGTTAAAAACCCAGGATGGGAAAGATGGAGAGAGAATGTAAATAACCCAGCTCTACATAATTTAATGATCTCCTTGAGAGGATAAGCAAAACATGCAGTGCATTAAAAATTAACTCAAGATGGATTAAAGATTTAAATGTAAAACCTAAAATCATAAAAACCCTAGAAGAAAGCCTAGGCAATACCATTCAGGACATAGGCATGGGCAAAGACTTCATGACTAAAACACCAAAAGCAGCGGCAACAGAAGTCAAAATTGACAAATGGGATCTAATTAAACTAAAGAGCTCCTGCACAGCAAAATAAACTATCATCAGAGTGAATAGGCAGCCTACAGAATGGGAGAAAATTTTTGCAATCTACCTATCTGACAAAGGTCTAATATCCAGAATTTACAAGGAACTTTAACATATTTACAAGTAAAAAAGCAAACAACCCATCAAAAATTGGGCAAAGGATATAAACAGACACTTTTCAAAAGAAGACATTTACGTAGCCAACAAACATATGAAAAAAGGTTCAACATCACTGATCATCAGAGAAATGCAAATCAAAACCACATTGATATACCATCTCATGCCAGTCAGAATGGCGATTATTCAAAATTCAGGAAACAAAAGATGCTGGTAAGGCTGTGGAGAAATAGGAATGCTTTTACACTGTTGGTGGGAATGTAAATTAGTTCCACCATTGTGGAAGAGACTATGGCAATCTAGATCCAGAAATACCATTTGACCCAGCAATCCATTACTGGGCATATGCCCAAAGGGATATAAATCATTCTGCTCTAAAGATACATACATGTATATATTTATTGCAGCACTATTTACAATAGCAAAGAAATAGACCAACACAAATGCCCATCAATGATAGACTGGATAAAGAAAATGTGGTACATATACACAATGGAATACTATGCAGCCATAAAAAGGAATGAGATCATGTCTTTTGCAGGGATATGGATGAAACTGTAAGCCATCATCCTCAGCAAACTAATACAGGAACAGAAAACCAAACGCCGCATGTTTTCACTCATAAGTGAGAGTTGAACACTGAGAACACATGGACACAGATAGGGAGCAACGCATAGGGGGGCCTGTTTGGGGGTGGAGGGTAAGGAGAGGAAACTTAGGGGACGGGTCAGTAGGTGTAGCAAACCACCACGGCACATGTATACCTAGGTAACAAACGTGCATGTTCAGCACATGCATCCTGTTTTTTTTTGGAAGATGTAAAGAAAGAAAAACAAACAAACAAAAACAGGCAGTGTATTACTTTAGGCCACTGCAGAAATCTTTTCCATAGAGAATATGGGACAAAGATTTAAAATGGCAAACAAAATAAAGAATCAAGAGGAGACTTAAAACACAGACTCCAGGAAGCTTTCAGGCAGTGTTCAGGCAGATCAAGGAGCCCAGGTAAAGAGAACCTTGTCCTCTCTTTTTGTAAATGTAAGGTTTAGACTTGATATAGAGGATTTGGTCATAAGGAAATAAATTGGAATGGAAAATTGCCAATTTAAAAGATTTTCTGCACATGGCAGACTATCTTAGAAAATAAATAAGCTAGAAATGAAAATAAACCTTTGGATCTCTAGATATAACAATTGACCCTTGAAATAAAAAAGGACAAAAACAGGAACCAAAAGTCTATGAATAAAGATACCAGCAGATATTTGCAAGCATCAGGGCCATGAGAAGAACCAATGTTCCATATTAGCAAAGTGTACGATAACATTGTGTCTAAAACACAATGTGCATACACTAATCAAAAAATACTTTATTGCTTAAAAATGCAGACTCAGAGACATGAAGTGAGCATGTACTCTTGGAAAAATTGTGTGGATAAAGTTCCTCAACATAGGATTGCCACAAACCTTCAATGTGGAAAAACCACCATCAAGTGACGTGTAATAAGACAGGGCATGCCTGGATACATTCAGTACCTGGGGAGCTGCTGGGGTATGAGTGCAAGTAATGTGTTTCACTCTCAAGCCTGGCCTGTAAAACCTTATACTCAGGAATCTTCATGCTCACTCTCCTTTCTTGGTTTGATGAAAGTGAACACAGCGACCTTAGAAGGCAAAAACCCAGCATATGGTAGACCCGTAAGATGAAAGAAGCCAAGGTCATGTGTCAGTTTCGGTCCTTTGGGAAGCATATGCCAAGAAGGCATTAGATGTTCAGGGGATTTATGGGGGAAATGCCTCTGAAGGATCTAAGGGAAGGGGAGGATGAACAGGCATGGAGAACCTTCAGATGAAGCTGCCAATCTGACATCTGTGAAAGAGAGGGTTCTGGAAGGAGATTGGGCAAGAAGTCTTATCTTCTAGTTTAGCACACCATTTAGCAAGGAAGATGCAAACCCAGGAGGGATGTGGGGCACAGATAATCCTGGGTATATGGTGGCAGCCGAATTTCTGAAGATATCATCAGTGGTAACCTGGGAAAATGTCCTAGTGGAATGAATCAGTCCTCAAACCCCATATAATTGTTCTTTCTTGAGTCAATCCTAATACCCCTGTGTCAGTTCAGGACCTCCAGGAGACAGATGCCATGATAGAATTAGAAGTGCAGGAGATTTATTGAGGGAAGTTCTTGGAAAGGGGAAAGGGGAGAGTGGGTAAGGGGATGCAAGGGGAACCTTCAGACAATGGTTCTTGGTTTCCTGGTTTCCTGAAGAAGGGAAGAGGAAAGGAAGGTGGGTTTGGTAGGAACAGCCTCCAACTGCAGTGCAACTCTGAGAAAAATCTCAATGAGGGAAGCCCTTGGGCAAAGATCATGTGCTGGGCACAAGAGTCTGGTTCCAGAAACTCTGCTGGGTTCAGTGATGGGCTGGGAGCCTCCTGGGGGAGTGTGAACTTGGTGTGAAAGCTGTGGTAGATTCCAGAGGTACAGCAAACAAAGGCTGTTAGCCCAGCACACTCCTCATGGCCGGTTTCCTCTTGTGGGGGATGTGAGTGGTGGCACCTCTGTGGCACCACCAGTTTCTGAATTATGAGTTGGAGGATAGTTACCTACTGACTAGCAACACCCATTTTTAACTTAGGTAAGTAAGAGATAGATTAACTATTTTAAGGGACTGAGATTTGCTATATAGCAGTTAGTGCTGTCTAATCAATAGGGGATATTGCATTAGGCAGCCTCTACTATGGCTCCTGATGGCCTCTGCCTTCTGGTATCCTGCCTTAGTGTGTGGGCTGGATCTAGACTCACTTCTAATGAATAAACTATGGTAAAAGTGATGAAATGTTACTTCTGAGATGAGGTTATGTAAAGACTGTGATAGGCTGGATGTGGTGGCTCATGCCTGTAATCCCAGCACTTTGGGAGGCTAAGGCGGGAGGATAGCTTAAGGTTAGGAGTTTGAGACCAGCCTGGGTAACGTAGTGAGATCTCCCTCTCTACAAAACAAAACAAAAAAAGTTAGCCAGGCATGTTGGTACACGCCTGTCATCCCAGCTACTTGGGAGACTGAGGCAGGAGGATTGCTTGAACCTGGGAGGTCGGGGCTGCAGTGAGCCATGATTGTGCCATTGCACTTCAGCCTGGATGATAGAGTGAGACCCTGTCTCAAACCAACAAAAACAAAAAGATTATAATGTTCTCTCTGTCTCCAAGTCCTCGCACTAGGGGAGCAAGCAGCTGTGTGACGAAGAACCTTCTGGAGGGGCCCACGTAGCAAGGAACTGTGATCTCCCGCCAACAGCCAATGAAGACCTTGGTCTGTCCAAAGCTGAGTGAGCACAGAAGTGGCTCTTCTGAGACCCACCAATGGTGATGTGAGTGATCATGGAATGCAATGCAATTAATGAATCAATACTGAATCTCTCTCCCTTGAGCCTTGAGATGGCTTCAGTTCTGGCCAGCATCCTAGTTACATCATGAGAGACCCTGAGGCTATCACCCAGCTAAGCCCAGGTTCCTGACCTGCAGAACCTATGAGATGATAAATGCTTGTTGCTTTAAGATTCTAAGTTTTAGGGAAATTTGTTATGTGGCAACAGATACAAATACAAGTATATAAATGTTATTCTGGTAAAACAAGTTCCTACTAATCAAATGTTTAGGAAAGTTAAGACAGAATCTGAGAACTGGATAAAGCCTCAGGAGCCATCTAAAGAGCCATCGGCTCCAGTGGTTCTCTTCTTGGACACACATTAGAATAACTCATGGAATTAAAACTGGTACTTGGGATCCACTCCAGACCTTTAAACCAAAATCTCTGGAGAAGAGGCATAGTCATCAGTATTTCCAAAAACTTCTTAGGTGATTGAAATCAGGAGCCAGAAATAAGAACCACCAGGCTCAAGCTAACTCTCAAGCTTTAGTAAAGAGTATATTTATCCGCCGGGCGCAGTGGCTCACACCTGTAATCCCAGCACTTTGGGAGGCCGAGTCGGGTGGATCACAAGGTCAGGAGATCGAGACCATCCTGGCTAACATGGTGAAACCCCGGCTCTACTAAAAGTACAAAAAATTAGCTGGGCGTGGTGGTGGGCGCCTGTAGTCCCAGCTACATGGGAGGCTGAGGCAGGAGAATGGCTTGAACCCGGGAGGCGGAGCTTGCAATGAGCCGAGATTGCGCCACTGCACTCCACCCTGGGCGACAGAGCGAGACTCCGTCTCAAAAAAAAAAAAAAAAAAAAAAAAAAGAGTATACTTATCTAGGGAGTGGTTCATTTAAAACGTGGATTTCCAAGCCGGGTGCAGTGACTCACGCCTGTAGTCCCAGCTACTTGGGAGGTGGAGGTGGGAGGATTGCTTGGGCCCATGAGTTCATGTCTAACCTGGGCAACATAGTAAGACCTCACCTCTAAAAAAATAAGCAAGTCCCCAGAGATTCAGATTCAACAGGTCTGAGAGGAGTCTTCACATTTAACCTTCTCTCCGGTGATTCTGGTCAAGATGGCCTGTGAACTGCACTGAATGGTTCTGGGCCAGCTGCAAGGAGAGGGATACTGTGATGTAGCCCGAGTCTGTGACAGAGTGTTGGCATTAAAATGGAAAGAAAGGCTCTGATTAAAGAAACAATGAAAAGGAGATGTCGGCAGGGTTTGGCAATTGCCTGAGATGAGGGAAAGGAAGGAATCGTTGGTGATTCTGCAAGTGTACGCCCAGTGACTGGAGAGTGATGGAAAATGACATTCTTGACAATATTAAGAGCACAGAAAAGACAACGCAGCAAAAAGACAATTACTTGCATGCTAGATGTTGAGTTTGAGAGTGAAGGGCAAGCAAATAAGATAATCTGTTTTGTCTCTGATACTAGGTAATGTAGGGACCAAAACTAGGATTGGAAAGCTGGGAAGCAGGGAAAATAAAATTAAAAATGACTTTTTAAAAAGAGAAAGAATATCATTACCGATGTTGCTTGAAATTTGCTAAAGGAGAGCCTGGGCTTTGTGTAGAATCAGATACGTAATTAAAACAAATGCACGTTAGGAAAAGAGAGCTGGGAAGGAAATAGGAAAGAAACCTCCGGAAATCTGGAAATAATCAGTTACCCATAAAGCTTATATAAATAAAGGCATATTGTTATGGGAAGCACAAACTCTCTAAAATTGTTGGAAGGAGCCTCTAAAATGTAATTGCATTTTCTCACATTTTTACTTTAATCTTTTTTTGTTGTTGTTTGTTTGTTTTTTGAGATGGAGTCTCAATTTGTTGCCCAGGCTGGAGTGAAGTGGCCCGAACTCGGCTCACTGCAACCTCCACCTCCTGGGTTCAAGCGATTCTCCTGCTTCAGCCTCCCGAGTAGCTGGGACTACAGGTGCCTGCCACCACGCCCGGCTAATTTTTGTATTTTCAGTAGAGACAGGGTTTCGCCATGTTGGTCAGACCGGTCTTGAGCTCCTGACCTCAGGTGATCCACCTACCTCAACCTCCCAAAGTGCTGGGATTACAGACATGAGCCCGTGCCCAGGCTACTTTAATTTTTAAAATACATTTTTTAATTTTAGAATTTTTAGATTCACAGAAATATTGTGAAGAGCTATGGAGAGCTTCCACATGCTCAACACCCAGTTTCCTCTATTGACATCTTACAGTGGTACGATATGTTCTTTACAATTAATGAACCAATATTGATACACTGTTATTAGCTAATATCTATACTTTATTATTAGCTTGGTACAAAAGTAATTCCAGTTTTTGCCATTAAAAGTAATGCAAAAATCTGCAATTACTTTTACTCCAACCTATAGATATCCTTAGTTTTTACCTAACATCTTTTTCTGTTCCAGGGTGGCATCCAGGATGCCACATTCCATTTACTTGTTCTGACTCCACAGATTCTGCTTGACTATGGCAGATTCTCAGACTCTTGTTTTTTTTTTTTTATTGACTTTGGCAGTTTTGAAGAGTACTGGTCAGGTATTTTGTAGAATATCCCTCAGTTGAGATTTGTCTGATTTTTTTCTCATCACTAGACTGGGGTTATTGAGTTCTTGTTTTTGGGGTGGGGAGGACAATCACAGAGGCGAAGTGCCATTTTCAGCACATCAGATCCAAGGTACAAGCTGTCACATGACATCACTGTTGATGTTAACGCTGGTTACCTGGCGGAGGTAGTTTGAGGTCTTCATTGTAAAGTTACTTTCTTTTTCTCTTTCTGTACTATACTCTTTGGAAGGAAGTTGCTATAAGCAGTTCAAACCGAAGGAGAAGGGAGTTATGTTTCACGGCTTGAGGGTAGTGTATCTATGTCAATTATGTAGAATTCTGCAGGGAGATTTGCCTCTTTGCTCCCGTTTATTTATTTATATCAGTATGGACTCATGGATATTTATTTTAGCCTTTGATTATGATCCAATACTTTATTTATTTATGTTGCTGATGTTGTTCCAGCTCTGGCCCATTGGGAGGTCCTTTATTTGGCTTCTGTGTCCCTTGGACATAACCTCATCATTGTGGTTTATTAAAAAAAATTTTTTTTGTTAGCACTCCCTTACTTTATTACACTCAAGATGCTCCAGGCTCATCTTGTATATTTCCGACCTCAGTCCTAGCACCAGCCATTTATCCAAGGATCCCTGGATCCTCTTACTGGAGAATTGCATTAGAAACAGAGGTTCAGGAGTTAGGTATGGTCATTGCTACTGGAGTGTAATTGCTTCCAGGCCCTCTCAGCTGACAGAACTGCTTTAGCTGTGTCCCAGAGATTCTGGTACGTTGTCTCTTTGTTCTCATTGGTTTCAAAGAACTTCTTGATTTCTGCCTTAATTTCATTTTTTATCCAGGACTCATTTAGGAGCAAGTTGTTCAATTACTATGAGATTGTGTGGTTTTGAGTGAGTTTTTTAATCCTGAGTTCTAATTTGATTGCATTATGATCTGAGAGACTGTTTGTTATGACTTTAGTTCTTTTGCATTTGCTGAGGAGTATTTTACTGCCAATTATTTCGTCAATTTTAGAATAAGTGCCATGTGGCACTGAGAAGAATGTATATTCTGTTGATTTGGGGTAGAGAGTTCTGTAGACATCTTCTAGGTCTGCTTGATCCAGAGCTGAGTTCAAGTCCTGAATATTCCTGTTAATTTTCTGTCCATTGATTTGTCTAATACTGACAGTGGGGTGTTAAAGTCTCCGACTATTATTGTGTGGGAGTCTAGGTCTGTTTGTAGGTCTCTAAGAACTTGTTTTATGAACCTGGGTGCTCCTGTATTGGGTGCATATATATTTAGAAGTTAGCTCTTCTTGTTGAATTGTTCCCTTTACCATTATGTAGTAATGCCTTTGTCTTTTTTGATCTTTGTTGGTTTAAAGTCCATTTTATCAGAGACTAGGATTGCAACCCCTGCTTTTCTTTGCATTCCATTTGCGTGGTAAAATTTCCTCCATCCTTTTATTTTAAGCATGTGTGTGTCTTTTCATGTAAGATGGGTCTCCTGAATACAGCACACCAATGGGTCTTGACTCCTTATCCAATTTGCCAGTCTGTGTCTTTTAATTGGGGCATTTAGCCCATTTAATTTAAGGTTAGGATTTTTATGTGTGAATTTGATCCTGTCACCATGCTGCTATTTGGTTATTTTACACACTAGTTGATGCAGTTTCTTCACAGTGTCATTGGTCTTTATATTTTGGTGTGTTTTTGCAGTGGCTGGTACAGGCTTTTCCTTTCCATATTTAGTGCTTCTTTCAGGAGCTCTTGCAGGGCAGGCCTCGTGGTAATGAAATCCCTTAGCATTTACTTGTTTGGAAAGGATTTTATTTCTTCTTCGCTTATGAAGCTTAGTTTGGCTGGATATGAAATTCTGAATTGGAAATTCTTCTCTTTAAGAATGTGGAATATTGGCCCCCAATCTCTTCTCGCTTGTAGAGTTTCTGCTGAGAGGTCCATCGTTAGTCTGATGGGCTTCCCTTTGTAGGTGACCTGGCCTTTCTCTCTGGCTGCGCTTAACATTTTTTCCTTCACTTCAACTTTGGAGAATTTGATGATTATGTGTCTTGGGGTTGATCTTCTTTTGGAGTACCTTAATGGTGTTTTCTGTATTTCCTGAATTTGCTAGGTTGGGGAAGTTCTCCTGGATAATATCCTGCAGTGTGTTTTCCAGCTTGTCTCCATTTTCCTGTCTCCTTTGGTACTCCAATCAATTGTAGGTTCGATCTTTTCATGAAGCCCCATATTTCTTGGAGGCTTTGTCCACTCCTTTTCATTCTTTTTTCTCTATTCGTGTCTGCATAACTTATTTCAGCAAGGTGGTCTTCACACTCTGATATCCTTTCTTCCGCTTGGTCGATTCGGCTGTTGATACTTGTGTATGCTTCACGAAGTTCTCATGCTGTGTTTTTCGGCACCATCAGGTCATTGATGTTCCTCTCTAAATGGGTTATTCTAGTTAGCAATCCCTCTAACGCTTTATCAAGGTTCTTAGCTTCTTCGCGTTGGGTTAGAACATGCTCCTTTAGCTCATCATAGTTTTTCATTGCCCATCTCCTGAAGACTACTTCTGTCAATTTGTCCATCTGATCCTCCACCCAGTTCTGTGCCTTTAATGGAGAGCAGTTGTGATCATTTGGAGGAGAATAGGCACTCTGGCCTTTTGGGTTTTCACATTTTTTCATTGATTCCTTCTCATCTTTATGAGTTTGTCGAGATTCGGTCTTTGAGGCTGCTGACCCTTGGATGGGGTTTTTGTTGGGGGCTTTTGTTGTTGTTGTTGTTGTTGTTGTTGATGCTGTTGTTGTTGCTTTCTGTTTGTTTTTCTTTCAATAGTCAGGTCCCTCTTCTGTAGGGCTGCTGCAGTTTGCAGGGGGTTCACTTCAGGCCCTATTCATCTGATTTGCTCCTGTGCCTGGAGATGTCACTCAAGGAGGCTGGAGAGCAGCAAAGATGGGTACCTGCTCCTTCTTGTGGGACTTCTGACGTCGAGGGGCACCAATCTGATACCAGTAGGATCGCTCCTGTGTAGGGTGTCCGACAACCCCTGTTGGAGGGTCTCACCCAGTTGGGTGGCACTGGGAGCAAGACCTGTTTAACGAAGCACTTTGTCCCTTGGTGGAGAGGGTGTGTTTCACTGAGGGGGAATCTACTCATCTGGGCTGCCCAGATTCCTCAGAACTACCAGGAGGAGAGGCAAAGTCTGCTGGTCTGCAGAGACCATGGCTACCCCTTCCCCTAGGGGCTTGGGCCCAGGGAGATCCGAATTTTGTTCTTGAGCCTCTGGCTGGAGTTATTGCAGTTCCTGCAGGGAAGCCACCCACTGAGGAAGGACGAGTTAGGTGGGCCTGAAGAGGCACTCTGGCTGCAGACTGCCACAGCTGGTGTGTTGGGCTGTGGGGACAAGTCTTGGGACCAAGCTGTCCAGCTTCCCTGGCTCCAGCAGGGGAAAAATGCAGCCTGGAGCTACAGAAATAGGTGCTGCCCTTCTCCCGCCCAGGGAGCTTAGAGTGTTAGGTAGTTGCGAGTCTCAGTGCTGGCTGCTACCCCTCCCACAAGGAGCTCAAACGTCTTAGACAGCAGGCAGCTGCAGTGGGTGCTGGCCGCCCCTCCTCCGGGGAGTTTGGTAGGCTTAAGCAGATTCCAGCTGAGAGGCTGTAAGAATCTGCATGTTCTGGGCTTGGGACGCTAGGCCCCAGTGGCTGGGTTTGTGAGTGGGATATTCTGATCCATGGATTGCATGGTTCAGTGGAAAAAGCACAGATTCCCTGGCTGGGTAGCGCACTCACTCACTGCCTCCCTTGGCTGGCAGAGGTTCCCCTTCCCCGGGTGGCTCCAACGTGGGAGCTGCACCACACTGCTCTTCCTTCTCTCCCTGGGTCACGCCAACCTTCTAGTCAATTTTGATGAAAGAACCTGGATATCTTGGTCGCATCTTATGTTTTTTTCTGATGGGAGCCTCTGATAGTTGCTGCTTTTAGTCGGCCACCTTGGCGCTGCCCTTCTTGTGTATTTTGTGATTTTTACAAGTCTTTCAAAATAGGCTGAGTAGGGATTGATGTTTCTCCTCATCTTACAGATAAAAAACAAAACAAAACAAAACAAAAAACAACTAAAGAAAATAGCTACTTATAAGAAGTCTTGTAGCATTTGGAGTATATCAATCTTTTTTTCTGGAAAAAACAAATACACCAGGTTTTTTAAAAAAGAGATGTAATAATTAACTCTTTCACTTAAAAATTTTGGATTTATTCTATTATTTCCCTTAGATTTCATTGTTTACATCATATTTTTTCTTATACATATTTTATCTCCTCTTTCTTGCCCAATTATTTCTTGCAATTAACTTTGGAATTTGGCCTCTTTTTACACACAGAAACTCAATATTCTTTTATTTTTATAGTTCTAATTTTGTGGGTTTTATTTACTATCTTTGCTTTATAACTCTTGTCATTGCCTTTGGCCAAAGGCAATAGCACTTAAAAAATCTGAACAAATAAGACATTAATTACTAAAATGATCAATGGAATATAATCTCAGGATGTTCTTTAGAAAGTGAAATCAAGGTCTATAAGAGAAGAAGCAAGGAACACATTCTTTATATTAAAGAAGCCATGACATTTTGTCCCCAGATGTGCCTTATGAATATACCATTTATGAATAGGAAGTAGAAAAATACCAAGGGTGCCAAGGGTGGCCATTTTTGTTTGAGATTTGATACTGTTTAGAGCATCCAATGCAATCTTATTAGAGTTTAAGGATTATGCACTTTTACTATACAATAGAACTAGAGGAAAAATTATGATAAAATCAATTAAGATATGAAAAGCTGTTCACTAAGTTCAACACTTTGGATAGATATGACTTTGTTACAGGTAATTTTAGAAAACAAGATGAAAGGCAACATAAAATTCCTGGACATTTTATGAAGCACAGTAAATTTTAACTTTTGGAAGCATATAATTTTGATTGTAACACATGGAACCCACTCAACAGTCTTGCCTAAGACCTAGGCTGCGCTTATAAGTTAATGTAAAACTTAATTACTAAAATTTCATGGGTCAATTGGATGTAATCTCAGGATGTTCTTTAGCAAGTGAATCAAGCTCTGTAAGAGAACAAGGAAGGAACACATTCTTTGTATTAAAGAAGCCACAACAGTTTGTACCCAGATGTACCTTATGAATATAAGAACAGGATGAAGAAAAATACCATTAGCAGCCATTTTTGTTTAAGTTCATGTAAAACTCAAACTTGCAGCCTTGGTCTTAGGCAAGACTGTTGCCTAAGACTGTTGAGTGGTTTCCGAGTGTTACAATCCTCTTTCTCTGGCTGAGACCCTAAAGGTCATGGTACTCATTATCTCTGTGATTGATTCAAGTATCCATCTACAGATTCTCAGCTCAATGCCTTCTGGATTCTTGGAGGAAGATGCTGATTCATTCTTCTGAGTAATGAGTATATGAAAAGTATAAACAATTCCATATTCTCCAATGGAAAATGACCCCCCTTATCCTTTAATGATCACAAATGCTGGGATAGTAGAGACATCTAGACTATAGTCTGTTCTAGGTATATCCAATAGCTGTTACCTTTCAATGGCCATCCAGCAGTAATGGTTATTTATTAATAATGAGATGCCTGTTCACATTCTACACCCCTGATATAACTCCAGTTAGAGCTACTTACATAAGATCCTCTTTAAAGCATGGGATCAATGTGGTTCCTATTCAGGACGGCTTTGATTCTTGTTTCTTGGAGGTTCAGCATCAGGTCATCCTGCTCAGGGTCGAGGACCCTTGTCTTCCCCTGTGTGACTCCTGCTGGTATATTCAGGTCCAGTAACTTGGTTCTTGTCTTGCCTCATTATATTTAGGTCTTTGACTTTGTTTCATGCCTGGTAGTTCTTTACAATAGTGTTGTGTACGACAAGGTATAAAGTGCTTTCATATGCAGTGCCTAATTTCATTAACTTATTATCCATCTAATTTTGAGTTTCAGGCACTGTGTTAAGGAGGAGGAGTAAGGATATAAGTACAACAATCTCTTCTCTTAAGGAGTCGAGTTTGGGAGACAGACATCTAAACAGATGACTACACCATAATTCAGAAAGTATAGAACTTTAGTAGTAGCAATGAAAAATAATTAAGGCATATATCTTGATTATAATCATTATTACTAACATCCTCAATTTGTAGGTGAGAGAATTGAGATAGATTGAATACTTAAGGTTAAGTAGCTTATAAATGTCAGAGCAGGAACTTGAACCCAAGGACTCTGACTTCAAAATCCCATTTCCTCTAAGATTGAGGTCCTACTCTTTTGATCTTCCCTCTCAGGGACAAAAACTCTTAATTCCAGCTTCTGGGGATGCTGAGGTTTCTGCTTCTAGACTGATGCTAACTAGGAGCTTCTGCTTACTGCCAGGGTCTTTTGCCACTGGCCTCCACCTCACTTCCAAGACACCCCTACCTGCCCCTGGGATCTGATCAATGGATTGGCTTGGCTCTTCATTCTCCTGAAACCACAGAGATAATTGCCTGGCTTCTTGTAGGGCCCAGGGCGGCTCCCCAGTTTCTGCTCCCTTAGGGCCTTCCCTTTCTTATTCTAGAGCTCAGCTGCAAACTTCCTGTTGCTTTTTCAGCACTAGGTCCAGGGGACAGCTCCAAGCAGTTCCCCACTGAGATCTATTAGCTGTTCAGCTTGGTGTTGAACACAGACCCAGTTAAACCCAGATAGATCTTCAAGAGCCTCTTGAATTGTACCGGGAAGTATCACTCAGTGTTTCATCTGAAACAGCTCTTTCAGAGTCCAGCCTGCGCTACAATAGTCAATTTCACATTTTTTGGTTGTAAGAAACAAAAGTCAAGTTACTTAAGCACAAGGGACATTCATTAGCTCTCAGAGCTTGTGAGTCTGGGAGTGCATCTGGCTTCAAGTCTGCTTGGCTCCAGAGGCTTCAATAATGCCACCAGAATTTATTCTTCTGCATTTTGGATGAGTTCTTCCACATGATGAATGAGATGACTACCTACAACCCCTGACTCAGGCCCTGTTAGCTTAGAAAATCCCCAAAAGACATAATCTTTCCTGATAACACCAGCAGCAGTCCCAGGGAAGTCCTAGAAAAATCCAGTTGCCCCAACTGAAGTCTATGTTCACCCTTGTGCTGAGGGTGGGCTGGAGGGACTGTATTAGAGTAGGATCCACACAGAAAGGAGGTACTTTAGATCATAAGAAGGAGGCAGTGGTCCTAGAGACAAAAATAGCAGGGGTACCCTGTAGCTGGCATCCTTAGTGGAATGCTTGCAATCTATAAGTGATCTGAGGACTATTCTGAGGTAGAACCATCATAACCCCCTGGTAGTTCCTGAAATCAGCTTTCCAGAGACTCAACAAAATCTTCAGATTGCAGATTACCCATTTCTTCTCTGTCCCTCTTCCCAGCAAATAGGTTCCAGGGATAGAATAGCCTGGGGTACCTAACCTGTCCCCCCAGGATTGATATGCAAATAAAATCATAGCAATAAACCCAGGATACATATATTTTTATTTTTAAAATTTTTAAAACTTTGTAGATGGGGTCTCACTCTGTCAACCAGGCCAGAGTGCAGTGGTGCACTCTGTAGCTCACTGCAGCCTCAAACTCCTGGGCTCAAGCTATCCTCCTGCCTTGGCCTCTCAAAGTGTTGGGACTACAGGTGTGAGCCACTGTGCCTGGCCTAGGTTACATTTGTAATCTCATCTCTACTGTGCTTGTAGTGTGGTCTATTCTATAATGGCTTCAGAGCTTGTGATATGAATGAATATTTTTTGAAGAAATAGACCAAATGTGATAAAATGGGCACTTCATTTATTTTGCAAGAAAATACAATCCTGTCATTTACATGATTTGTCTATGAGGAATGACTTTGTGTTTCATTGTGCAAGACACTAATTTCACTTGGATTTTAAAATTCATATGCTTTCCAACATTCATTTTGGAGCAGAACAAGTACGTGGCTTGACATTGCACTCTCTGCCAGCACTTTCTTTTCTCCATTGTTTGTTATTAACTAGATGCTTTTATTTAAAGGAGACTCTGCCCAAGCTGCTTCTCTGTGATTTAATTCAGCATTGACAAATAATACTGCAGAGCACAGTAAGGGCGTGATGGCTCCTACCTGGGCAAAACCCACACTGGGAAAATGCAGGGACTGGCAGATGTTTCTTTAGATTATTTAGCCCCATTGCGTAGTATTAAAAACAGAGTTATTAAATCTCACATCTAGGGCCAATGTGGTTTGGCATGTGGCTGCTGGACTCCTACAGAAGAAGCAAGTGCAGCCCAGTTTTGTGATGAAGAGGAGTCTTGGTGACCTCCTCCTGTCCCCTGTGGCATTGTTACTTCTTATCAGTGTATGTCAGGATCTGATTACACAAATCTGCCTCAAACTCTTCAGTTAGGGGCTGTAAGGTTTCTCAAGGGCTCCAAGAAGTGAGGAAATTGGAAAGTAAGTGTCGTCTGAAGTGGACCTACAGCATTATTGGGAATGGCATGACCCCGTGAAGAAAGTGCTGATTATGTCTTGGATGTAAGCTACTTGATTGGTGGATCAAACTTTAGGACATTCTCAGGGTAAGAAGAACTTGCTGTCTTCTGAATTCTTGTTCTTACGCTGGCCTTTCTGCACCAGCACCAGCAGCAACAACAAAGACCCTTTTCAGAGGTCCCTCCGTGCCAGGCACTCTCCTGGACATGCTTCCCTCTTTGAGTTAATTATTTTTCAGCCTTGTTTTGAGTAGCAGTAGCAGGATGTGTCTCTTCATTTTTGCCTGGCTCAAAATGTCTGCAGAAAGCAGAAAAGGAAATGTTAACATCAAAGATCTGCCAGTGATCCTGCCTGGGAAAAAGGGAAGCAACTTTTACCAAGTAGCCACACTGTATCTGGCACATGCTGAGTGTTGCCACGTGTCATCCAATCCCCACAACAACCTGAGAGCAGATGTTATTATTATCCTCATCTTACAGAAGAAGAAATCAAAGCTCAGGCAGGTGGAGTAATTTGCCCAAGATCAAACAACTTTCAAGCTCAACGTTCAAACCCAAGCCTGCCCAAATGCATAGCTAGCCTTCTTTCTGCTATTGCATGTCTGCTAGGCATTCCTGGGAACGGAGGGTCCAGCACTACTGTGTCTATAAACTAATACTATTTTTATTAGGACAGTTGATTTATTTACTTAATTTTGAGACAGGGCCTTGCCCCATTGCCCAGGCTGGAGCGCAGTGGCTGTCATAGTTCACTGCAGCCTTGAACTTTTGGGCTTAAGTGATCTTCCTACCTCAGCCTCACAAGTAGTTGGGACTACAGTCACGTGCCACAATGCTTGGCACATTTTTAAGTTTTTTGTGGAGATGGAGTTTTGTTATGTTGCCTAGGCTGGTCTGGAACTCCTGACCTCAAGCAATCCTCTCTCCTCAGCCTCCCAAAATGTAGGGATTACAGGCATGAACTACCATGTCTAGTCCAGGACAGTACTTGAACAGGCACGAAGACATATTTCTTTATAATCTTAAATGAAGAGCAAATGGCTTTCTACTAGTCATTCTTCCCCTCATTCTGGGGAAAATGTTTTGATGGTCAAGGAGCAGGGGTGACTCAGGCATCTTTGTACTTCCCTCTTCAATAATTCCTCTTCCTATTCTAATCCCACTAACAAGGACCCTGAACATGCAGCAGGGGCATGGGGGTGGAGTTGTGGAGCTTTAGAACCGAAGAGGTTAGAATTCAAGGCATTTGGGTCAGAGCTAACCAATCAGGTTATCATCGAAAGGGAGCAAAATGGCACCCACAGTGGCTGCCCAGGGAGAGGTGGTTCCTCCTTCCAAGTCACCCTCCCCTTTGAGGCTTCTCCAAGTGCCTGGGTAAGCTTTGCCTTCTGTGTTGCCTTCCATCCTTGCCTTTCATCTCCTGCAGAGCCACCTTCGATAATTGATTTGAACTGAGGTCTGTTCCTCACTCTTCCATCCTGAAGCTGCAGCCACTCTCCTGTTTTCTGCCAGCCCTTTCCCGATACCTCGTTTCCACTTCCCTCTGCTTAGGTTTGGGATGACCTCACTTCCCTTCTCCATTTCTAGATAGGCTCCTCTTACCTATTTTCAAGTACAAGGCACCTTTACGCAGTCCCTCATGAATCCCAAGTGAAGGGGCTGGTGGGCTCTTCTGCTGAGAATCTTTTCCTGGCTGCCACCTAACTTGGAATCAGATCTGAACTTCTTACCAGGGCCCCTCTCAGATCTCATCTTATCCTCTCTACACTCTGGGCACTCTGTCCTTCTTACAAATGCTCCCATCTTGTTCCCACCTTGGAGCCTTGAACTTGCTCTTTTGTTCCTGGCTTCTCTCTTCTGATACTCACTTTTCCTTACATTTCACCTCTCGTTGGCTGTTCCATCACCATGTCTTATTTATTTGCAATAAGTATCAATATATAAATTTATCCTATTCAAGTATTTGCCTCACCCCCATGAGAGCAGCACTCTACTGCCAGGGCCAAGCACAATGTCCGGAAAATAATAAACCCTCAATAAATATTTATTGAATGAATAATTAAAGAACGATGATAACTGGAGACCATAATAGGCCATGCACTGGTTTGGCCTTGAATTTAACAAGAATAAAAATTTTACCCTCAGATGCAAGCTTTTGTATTTTATTCCTTCGGGTTATTTTAGAAAATGTCCTTCATTTACACAAGTAATTAATAAGAACATATGTTCCAAAAAATTCCCACGTGAACTACTGATCAGAAACAGCTAACCAGCACAATCACACAACAGTGCCAGCAAAACACACTGACTTAGAAAAAGTACTTCAAGGGAGAAAATAAGTTTCAAAGGAAATCTTGTCATATTCAAGAAAAAGGAAAGATTTATGAATTTAAGCTTCTGCACTGAACAGATAGTTTGTTAAATGAAATTATTTTGATCTATTTTAATCAACAGTGAAATTATTTTGCTCTATTTCGTTGATGAATCCCTGACCCTTTAGGAATCTAGGGCTATTATTTTAGAATGAAATATAGTCATCCATCCAACATCATATATTGAAAGCCACCGAGAATAATTTGCAAGATGATCAATTCCAGACTGATACCTTTCCCTTGGAATTTTGTGGTCTTGTTTGTTAAAAAACACCCCTATTGGAAAACCAGTGCATGGCCTATTATGGCCTCCAGTTATCATAGAAACCCAATTATTCCATCAAGATTCACATGCTCAGTCTGCCTCACGGACCCTTGGGAGCTGATTTGAAAATGACGATGCTGGGAAAGAACAGAACACTAGGTGACATCAGGGAGTCATGCAGAGGCTGTGGGCTTCGATTTATTTTCATTTGTGAAATTGAAATGAGCCTCACAAGGACAGGCTGCGATGACATATTTAAATGCACATTGACACGAGTGAAACATGCTGAATACATCATTAATAACTTAAACAAAATATCTATAATTCATCCAGAGAATACTCATTCTATCTAAGCAGGGCAACCTTTATAATAAACAAAAAGGAAAAAGTCTGGTGTAGAAAAAAGGCAAGCCACCCCATTCTATATACAATGTATTTGGTTCTGAGCTTGCGTCAGTCAATTATAAGGACTGAACTTTGCTTCCAAGAGCAAGGGTTGGAGCCAAGGGAGAGCATTACAACAGGATATAGGGAAAGGAGCACTGAAAAGGAGGAACGCTTGATTTCATTCTCACAAATCCACATGGACTTCACTGGGAACCTTAGTAGGCAAGTGATGTGGCCTTTGTGTAAAATGTTATAAATACGTGAGGCAGTGTTCTGCACTCCTGAGCTCAAAGACAATGCTGGCAAGGACCCACAGAATCTGTGTACCTCTGCAAAGATCACAGAGAATCAGTGTTATTCCAGACATGTCATCCAGTTCCACAGTTTAAACCATCACCTCTACATGTGGATGTCTCCCAGGAACATCCCTTGAACTCTCCCTGCATTTCCAGCTCTATACTGGATATATCTACCCAGGGGCAATGCTGGGATCTTGCACACAGGAGAACAAAACCAAAAATAACTATGTATCTGTCACCTACTTGCCACAACTAGCTTTTTCCCCCTTTGCCTTATTTCTATTCATGGCATAACCACCTCCCTACTCAGTCAGTCCCTGTCTTCAAGACCCCTCTCCAACCGTTGTTTTCCTTGCGTTTTTCTTTCATCTGGCCATTCAGTGATTCTTCTTTAGCAAAGTTCCCATTTTCTTCTTTTTCCATTTCTTCTACCATCACCTTAGATCTCTTTCCTCAGATGTTGACAAATAAACTCCAACTTGAACATCTTCATCTCTTGCAGAACAAAATCAGTGAGCCTGGCATTCTAGATCCTGTTAATCAGGCTTTCTCATCTCTTCAATCCAACCTTCCATGACTTCTTGTTCAAGTTCTCAACTCTAACTGTCCAGACCAGCTCCCTTACCATTCACCAATCATCCTGAGTGCTTTTTTTTTTCACCTCCAAGATTTGTTTTCTGCTGTGCATTTCCATGGAATACCCCATTCTCCATTCCCAGCTCTGCGTCTCAAGATCCCATCTATTCTTCAAGGCCCAACTCAAGCATAACCAGCCAGGAAGTCTTCCTTGATATCCCTGCTGGAAGTGCCATCTTGCTCACATGGGGAAGGTGGTGCACCTTCTGGAATCAGACAAACCTGGGTCTGAATCCTGCCTCTACCATGACCAGCTGTGGGACTATACACCTCAGTTTGCACATTCTAATATAAGGTTAATACTACCTATGTAGGATTCTAATGAGATAGTGTTCACAGAATTTCTAACAGCGCATAGCATACAGATGGAGCCTGACAAATGATCATTTTGTTAATTTCCTCCAAACTCTGTGTATTCTGTCTTCTTTGTTGACTCTGCATTGGTATGTATCCATGGGACTTAAGTTTATCGTTGTTTTGGAGAGGTGCTATTAACTTCTGGTTCAAATTCTGGTTCTGTTGCTTGTGAGCTGTGTGATCTGAGGCAGGTTGTTTTACCTCTCTGTGCTTCAGGCTTCTGATATGTAAAACCAAGACTGTAAGCATACCAACCTCAGAGCATTGTTAAATGAGCTAATACATGAGTTTGGCAAACTTATTTTCCCGTAAAGGCCAGATAGTGAATATTTTAGGCTTATGGGCCATATGATCTCTGTCACAACTACTCAGCTCTGCTGTTGTAGTATAAAAGCAGCCGTAGACAATACCTAGCAAATAAGCACGGCTGTGTTCCAATGAAACTTTATCCACAAACATGGGTGATGGGTAGTAGCTGCCAACCCCTGAATTAATATATAAAATGCTCAGAACAGAACCTGACAATTAGTCAGCACTCAGTTACTATTAGTGGCTATTATTATTGTGTAATGAATCATATTTTGTTTACTTGACTGTAAGACTCATGAGAGCAAGATTTATGGTTCATTCAATGTAATCCTTGTGACTGTCAGAATAATCTCTCCTTCACACCCATAAAGAGATCCATGTCCTAATTTCTGAACCTGTGAATATGCGAGCATACATGGCAAAGAGGAATTAATGTTGCAGGTGAAATTAATGCTGCTAATTAGTGGATCTTAAAATAGGGAGGTTATCCTGGGCTGTATGGGCAAGCGCTGTGTAATCACAGCGTCTTTCAATACGGAAGAGGGGAGCAGAACAACACCAGAGAGATGGCAGAGTGAGAATGACTTTGCTGTTGCTGGCTTTAAAGACGGAGGAAGGGGCCTGAGCCAAGGAATGCAGGCAGCCTCTATAAGCAGGAAAAAGCAAGGAAATGGCATCTCCGTTGCATCCTCCAGACAGGAATGCAACTTGCTGGCATTTGATCTTAGCTCTGGGACACCTATCTTAGCCCTGGGAGACCTGTGTCTGACTTTTTAATAGGACTGTAATATAATAAACCTGCATTGTTTTAAGTCATTACATTTATGGTGATTTGTTGCAGCAGGAAAAAAATCGAATACAATTTTCCACGTGCCTAGCACAGAAAGCACAAACTCATCATTGATGGAATGGATGGATATGTTTCTTATTCCTATTTCATGTCTGTGTTAGAAAATGATCTGACAACATATGTTCCTGTTACAAACATTCATGTGCTTGCAAGGCTTTTATCATCAGCTATTTATCTTCATACAATTGCTGACCTGTCAATAATTATTGACTCCTTCAACATGTCCAGACAGCTCTGCAGGCACAGTGTTTGCTTTTGGGCATTCCTTTCCTTTTCTCTCTCCTCAATTTTTATTTCATGAATTATGTGCACCAGCCTCTTCCCAGGACACCATTTGAAATGTTCATGTGTAGTACTTCGTCTTCTCCCAGACTCAGTGACTCACAAGAAAATGGCTTTTCCCTCTCCCTTCTGTTTCTACTCTGAGTTTTAACTCTGTAAAATAAAGCTTCTTGGTTTTTGAAGTTGCCTTTTATATTCTAAATCTGTTTGTCTCTGCTCTTCCCTGTTGCTAAATGAGAGCTTTTAAAAGTTTTCTGGATTTCTTTTCCCGCCTAGCAGAAAATCATCAGCATTATCCCTGTGTATTTTTAGAGAGTGTCTGTAAAAGTATTTCTTAGTTTTGCTTTGGCTTAAGAAAGACACGTTCCCCATGAGACAGAGTCTGGCCTTACTTGCAGCTCTCTGGATGTTAATGGTTCCTCTTGTTTCCCACTGAATTGGCTTTTATAGCAGCAGAAGACAGGTTGGAACAACATCTTCTGTGCGGTTACTGGAGTGTAGATGAAAGGGCATATACTCCCGGGACTGCTCTGTCAGCCTTTCCATGAATACTTACTTGGCCTCACTGGTAGGCACTGTGAGAGGTTATGAAGACAAAAGAGTTACTCTACCAGCCTTCAAAATGCCCCGATGTGAGTGAGAAATAGATGTGTATGTAATAGTCCATAATATAGCTTAGGTTTCTCCTCTTGTGCTCACAGCAGGTAGCTATACCACATTCTCCAGCCTCCCTGGAAGGTAGGAGTGACCACGTGACTGAATTCTAGCTAGGAAATTTGAGTTGTCAACCTAGACAACAAACAGAGGAGGCTTTCTAAAAGAAAATATGTTTATTTGGGAATAGGGCATTGCAATGGTAATGCCACAGTAAATTATGTGCATATTCAGATAAGTAAAGGAAGACAGAAGTTTTTTTAGGAAAAGATAAGGAGAATTATATAATCGTTTTGAAATAACTATCCTTGGCTACAAAGATCAATAACAAGGGTGATGCCATTCCAAGGTTGGACAGGCAGTTGCTGGGCAGATGTCCTTCTAGAAGTATTTTTGTGTGTAAGATTGTGCCCTTTATGCAAGGTTTTGTTTTTTTGTAGAGTCTTTTTTGCGATCAGGCCTGATACATACAAGTGAGAACCCTTTCTGCATGATCTTTCCCGGCTCTGTTTTGTCGAGGTTTCCTTAACATGAGTGACTCCAGTTTGATTCTGAACATTTTCACAGAGTAAACACAGTGGGCACCCCTTCAGGCCTGGGCATGACAATCCCTAGCATCCTCTCTCACGATTTTTTTTTTCTCCTCTAGGTGGGTCAAATGGACATGGCCCCCAGGGTGGCTGAGGCAGCGGTGTGCTAAAGCGATATGTGAGGCCAGGCTGTATGGAGGAAGTCCTACTGATCCATTCACCCGCCCTGGAGTGTCATATGGACAAGAAATAAGTGCAGGCAGTGTTGAGATGTTATTACCTTTAGTGTTTTTATTTGAATAGTTAGCATCGCCTTAACAAATAGATGAGACAATTTGGGATAGGCATAAATGGCATTTTAAAATTTTAATAGTTTGTTTTTGTTTCAATGTTTAACAAGAAAATAAAACTAGCACAAAAAACCATGACTTCATATATGCATGTAGGACTTGGTTAAAGTAGGTATTCCAGTTTACGAGGTGATAGCTTAAAAAAGAAAGAGAAGGTAAATAATGGTACTAGGTGTATGGCCAAAAATTGATGGCCAAGCGGTGATGTGGGGAATAAGGGGCAGGCATGGTTTTCTATGTCTTCACACCCAATCATTTCTTCAGTTCTGTGACCTAAAGTTAATACCTCTGGGCCCTTTCAGAGGCTCAGGTACTGCATAGTTCTTGACATTTAGTCCCTTGCAATGACTTTCATTTACATGTAACAATGAAACATAGCAGAAGCAAACCCCTTCCTTGTTATTTTTTTCTCCTGCTAGGGTGTTGCAGGGGTGGAACTTCCTGATTGCCAGCTTGGTTTTTTTCTCCCTTCTCTTTCTGGACCCCAGGTGCAGTCTTGAGTTATAATATTTTATTGTCACTATTGTAGGACTTTGTCATTGTCAGTTTGGGTAAGGCCTGCATGCTTTGTTTTATTTTTCCTTTTCCTGTCCACTCTCTTCTCTTCCTCCTCTACAGGCACTGACTGCAACAGATTTATGTATGTCCTTAAATTTATATGTATCCTTTGAAATATTTAATATTGTTTGTTTCGTATGCATTTTGATGTACCTAAATGGTATGGTGCCATAAATCCTGTTGTGGTTCTTACTTTTTTACTTTTTTCTTCAATGCTGTTTATTTATTTATGTTACAGTCTTTTCTGGTGCTGAATGCACATCTAAGTTGTTGCTTCTTTCTGCAGTGTAGCATACTATAGCATTTTCTTTCTATATTTTTCTTATCTATCTCTCTAAGTAATAGATTTTCCAAAATTGTGTGTCCTTTTGTTTTATGATACAGGACAAGATAGAGCCTGGTCTGTGTCTTAAAGGGAAGCCCAGTTCTTACTGAGAAATATTTTATATATCTATATATAAAATGAGTTATGAGATAATTTATAACATGAGATTAATAGCTATTGCTATTGGATTATTTATATATATAAAATCCAATATATATATCAGATATATATAGAATTATATTACATATATTTTATATCTGTGTAATATATATAGCAATAGTGTGTGATGAAGGTTACATCTTAATTATAGAACCATGGAACTAAAAATGGCACTAAAGATAATAATGTGCAGGGTTTTAAAAAAATTCCAAGGTGGGTTAAGCAAGTGTTTGAAGATCATTTTGAAAAGTATAATTTAATCGATTTCCAAATGGCATGAATGAAATAGCATGCATATTTAAATGTGATACATACCAAAGATTAACATGCAGTTTTCAAACTGATGTTTCTACAGAAGCCAGGCAGATAACATTGAGGGAAATTGTTGGTGTGTGTCCCTAGGGAGGGGTGATAGGGTCTGAGGCAAACCAGCAGGCACCTGGCTGCTTTAGAGGAGCAGCCACTGTTTGGTCCTGGCCAATGCCTGCCAGGTGGGAGTGTGGGTCTAGGGTGGTCAGATCTTTCGATTTTTCAAGAGAAACGGAAAATTCCTATTTTCATGAAAAATCTCACTTTATAACAATCTGTCAGCCATGCAAACAAAACAAAACAAAAAGCCCAAACACCAAAAAAAAAAAAAAAAAAAAAAAGCCCTCAAAACAAACCGTGTTTGTAGAACAGATACAGTCTATGGGACACCTGGTTATGACCTGAGCGGGGGAGGGAATTTCTACTTGAGACTAAACTAGGACCCTAAGGACTTAGGGACATGGTTTTGTTGCCTGGTTAATGTGGATGTTCTTAGGAGGACAAAGAATTCCTGTGTGAGGAGGTCTCGTGGGTTTGCACGCAGATGTGGCCTTCTCAGAGTGAAGGGGACAGCACCATGGCCCTAGTGAGGCTGTTCATGACTGTCACAGCCTTCTACTCAGAAGGCTGAGCCTCCACAATGTCTGGTTGCTTTTCTGCAGTCAGGTTTTGTTGCTGTCTGATTGAACATGTGAACGGTTAAATCTTGTGCCATTGCCTGCTGGGTGCAGATCAAGTACCGTGGAATACAGACTCCATGGGTGTTTGAGGTGTGCCCCCTCTGGAGTCTCTCTGGCACCACTGGTCTCTCTGCACCTGCATCAGGGTTAACCCTCTCCTGTGGTTAATTCTGCTTGGTAGTGTCCTCTGGGGCTCTGAGTTATACTAGGGTTGATCCCCAGGCACTTCGGTATACCCAGGTCTTTGTGGAAACTTCACAGAAAACAAATCCACCTCGAGCAAGGCCCTGCTTCTCCCTGCCTTCCCTTACTGATTGTACAGCGGAAATTACAGCCTGTTCTAATTGGGGTTCTTCCTAAAGCAGACCCTGAGACAAGCATTTGTGTGCAGGTTGGTTTATTTTGGAGTTAATATCAGGAGTCGTTAGTGAGGAAGTAGGGAAGATGAGACGGGGAAGGGAGATGAGCCCACAGAGTGTGTTTATCAGTGGGCATCCCCGGAACTCTCTGCAGAACCTCTGAAAGAGCACGGAGGCAGAGAATGGGGAGGCTGGGCCGTTTGTCCTCCAATTCTCACTTCTTTGGTTGAGGTCCGTTCTGGGGAGGGGTGGTAGTGACATTAGGCCCTTCACTCTTCTGGGTTGTGCCTGCTTGCACTGGAGCCAGCTCCTGTGGGTGCTTGCAGTGGTGAGCTGTCTACATGCTGGAAAGTCCCGCAGCTACAGGTGAGCTCAGGTGGGCCAGGGAGATGCAGGGTCAAGCACAAACAACATCTGTCTGTCTTTCTACAGCCTGTGTCTGAGAGTCACAGGGGATAGATAAAACAAGGTCACCCGGGAACAAATGATAGCTGGAGCTCTGATTTGCTACATGTGATATGATTCTGCCCCCCCCCCCCCCCCCACCGTAGGTTTTCATCTGTGACTTTCGGTTTTCTTTTAACTCTATTCCCCATGGATGACACCTCTCTGGGGTGTTCATATGGAGGTCTGCACTCATTTCAATGGGCCGCCAGGGGGCACAAGACTACCCTGATTCTTTGGCCAAGACCAAAGGAGGATTTGGACTACCCTATAAAGCTCTTTCGTAGAGGAGAAACATCATCACAGATATAAACAAGGCATATGCAGTGAAAACGCTTACAGTTAACCATTCAAGAATTGCCTCCAGCTGCCATAACATGAAGGAGTGTTTTTTTTTTTTTTTTTTTTTGCTTTTTTGTTGTTGTTGTTGAGATGGGGTCTCATTATGTTGCTGAGGCTGGAGTATAAACCCTCTGTAAATTCAGAGATTACCTGGCTCTGTACTGGATCTGAAGACAGTCACCCCTCAGCAAAGTGGTAGAAATGAAACCATCAAAGATATTAAAATAGTTTAGATAGAAATGGCCAAAATTCTGGCATGTGTTTGGGATACTTTCCCATGGAATACTTATGCTCTGGGTCTCACAGATGGAATCTCTTGCTTCAGTAATAGGCTTAAGCCAATGGAAGATTGACAGCCAAGGCCAATTGTATGGAAAAGCCAAGAGTGCTGATTTGACATTACAGGCTGGAGAAGTCAGTGCAGTGTTTTGGCTGGGGAATGTGGTAAACTTCTGAACGTAAGGTTTCACGTTGACACAGTCGTTTTGGAATCAGAAGTCTCCAGGGTTAGGGATTATGGTCTCTTGGGTTTAGATTGCAAAGTGTCAGGGGTGATGGGTAGAGTCTGCCAGAGGTGGGGTGCCCCCATTCCACAGGGTCCCCAGGGCTCCTACCTAGAGTAAACACACTTACAATGACAACTATTTCTATTAATCGAGTGGCTTATTTATGTATTATTCAACAGCGAGTTTACTGAGTCCTTTTGAAATGTCAGGCACTACATTAAATGTTGGGAATTCATTAGGGAATAAGACAGATGCAGGCCAGGTGTGGTGGCTCACACCTGAGTTCGAGACCAGCCTGGACAACAAGGTGAAACCCCGTCTCTACTAAAAATACAAAAGTTAGCTGGGTATGGTGGTGGACGCCTGTAATCCCAGCCACTCAGGAGACTGCAGCATGAGAATTGCTTGAGCCGTAGAGGTGGAGGTTGCAGTGAATCAAGATCGTGCCACTGCACTCCAGCCTGGGTGACAGAGTGAGACTCTGTCTCAAAGAAAACAACAACAAAAAACAAACAACAACAACAAAAACAAAAACAGATGTATGACCCGCCGTCCTGGAGGTTACCATTTAATAGAGAAATCAGACAAGAAAACCCCTAAAACACCCCCTGCCCCCACAACAAAGAAAAGAAACAAATTACTAAACCATTTTCAACTGTGATGGATATGACGACCTACCTGGGTGGGAGTGTGTGGGGGAGGGGGACTAAGAGAAACCACCCAGGAGACAAGGTTGTAGCAGAGAGGCAACATGGTATGAAGCAGCTGGCAGGGAAGAGCAGGGAGCCGGGGGAAAACCACATGTAAAGTCTGCAAATCAATGATAAGAAAAGCTGTGCATTTGAGCAACTCGTAGATAAATATTGTGTTTGTAGCTGTTTTTGGAGATAGACCTGAGCCACTAACCCATCTTGGCCACTTCTTAGCTACGAGGTCTTGGAAAAAGATAGCCTGGCACAGCCTTGTTTATCTCATCCATAATCATGTAAGGTGTGAAGGGAGGAGAGAGGATGGGAAGAGCTTGACCTGCTCCTGGCACTGTGGCTTTCAGCTTTGGATGCTCCTTAGAACACAGGAAACATCTGAAAATACCAACGCCCAGGCTGCTCACAGGCCAATAGCCCCAGAGGCTTCAGGGATGGGGTTGTGGCCCCAGGTTTTTGTTTTTATTTTTAAAGTTCCCAGGTGATTCCAATGCGTGCCAGGTTGAGAACATCCACTTGAGCATGATGTGTTCAGCTCCACAGCTTGGAAGCATCTATACCTATTATTTGAAAATATGGAAATGATCAAATCTCCCCAAAGCCTATGTTCTGCTTTGTTTTTCAGTCCTTCTGGGCTTCTAGTCAGTTGATCCACCAAGGCTGTTGTTTGAAGTTCAGCATTCATGTTGGGAATTTTGGAAAAACCTTTTTATTGAAGTACACTATACACACATATCCTAAGTGTACAGCTTGAAAAATTGTCATAAGGAACCAGCATGAAGGTTGAGACTTAGGTCTTTATTCTCCCAAGAGCCCTTGAATGCCTGTAGCAGTTACTACCCCCATCCCATCCCCATAGGTCACACCCAGTCTGACTCCTAACAGCTGCACTGGGATTGAACTCCAGGTTGGCCTCATTATCCAGAGATGCAGATAGCCGGGCATGGTGACTCATGCCTGCAGTCCAGCTACTTTGGAGGCTGAGGGAGGAGGATCACTTGAGCCCAGGAGTTCAAGTCCAGCCTTGGTAACATAGTGAGACTCTGTGTCAAAAAAATTATATATATATACACATATGTGTGTATATATATAAAATTATGTATATTTATACATATGAAAGAGATAAAATTATATATGTATATATATCTTGCTTTTTTGAGTCAGAAATCAGCAAGAGACACACCCAGAAACCACAGGGCACCTACCTGTCACTTAGGAGTTGATGGTGCTGCAAACTCAGGGAAATACTTTTGGGCAGAAACCAAGACCCCTACTGGTTGAGGAAGCAGTGCAGTGATTGTGTGCTGGGCTCTGGAGTCAGAAAGATCCCCTAGATTTGGGACTGATTCTACCATTCCCTAGCTAGGTGACTTTGGGCAGCCTTTGGGCAGTTGACTAACCTCTCAAAGACTCAGTCTTACCATCTGTAAAATGGACACCAAAATATCCAGTTTTCCTTTTGCTAGGTTATGGCAAGGATGACATCAAGTATGGCACATGAACAATTCACTTCAGTGCCTGTCACACAGTAAATGCTGAATAAATGTTAGCTCTTAGCTTGACACAAATAGTTATGAAATTCCTGTGGAGAATATGTGGCTCCATTTATGAAATATACACTTGAAATCTTTTTCTTGCTTCTCTCCATTGTGTTAGTTCAAACTGCTATAGAGTTTGTTGGTTTCTTTTAAGCAATTTCTTTGATAAAATACACACAACAGAATTTACCGTCTTAACCATTTCCAAGTGTATAATTCAGTAGTGTTAAGTATATTCACATTGTTGTGCAACCTTCACCACCATCCATTTTCAAAACTCTTCTCATTCTGCAAAACTGAAACTCTATACTCATTATACATCTTTCCAATCCCCTCTCCCCTCAGGCCCTGATCATTCTACTTTATGAATCTGACTACTCTAGGTACCTCATATAAGTGGAATCATTTGGTATTTGTCTTTTTGTGACTGAATTATTTCATGTAGCAGAATGTCCTCCAGTTTCATCCATGTTGTAGCAGGTGTCCAAATTTCCTTTCGTTTTAAGGTTGAATAATACTCCATTGACCATATAGACAATATTTGGTCTATCCATTTATCCAAGAGACGTTTGGATTGCTTCTACCTCTTAGTGGTTGTGAATAATGCTGCTATGAACATGGGTATTACAAATATATCTTTGAGACTCTGCTTCCAATTCTTTCCGATGTATATCCAGAAGTGGAATTGTTGGATCATATGGTAATTCTATTTTTAATTTTTTGAGGAGCTGCTATATTGTTTTCAACAATGGTAGCACCATTTTATTTTAATTCATTAATTAATTAACTTATGAGATGGAGTTTCGTTCTTGTTGCCCAGGCTGGAGTGCAATGGCATGATCCGGGCTCACTGTAACCTCTGCCTCCTGGGTTCAAGTGATTCTCCAGTCTACCAGTCTCACAAGTAGCTGGGATTGCAGGTATGTAGCACCATGCCAGGCTAATTTTGTATTTTTAGTAGAGATGGGGTTTCACTATGTTGACCAGGCTGGTCTTGAACTCCTGACCTCAAGTGATCTGTCCCCTTGGCCTCCCAAAGTGCTGGGATTATAGGCATAAGCCACTGTGTCTGGCTGGTGGCACCACTTTATATTCCCGCCAGAGATGCATAGCGTTCTTACTTTCCCACATCCTCACCAATATTTGTTAGTTTCTGTTTGTTTTGTTTTGTTTTTATAATAGCCATCCCAGTGGGTGCAACGCATTGGTTTCTTGGAAAAGCATGCATTTGCCACCTTCTCCTGAAGTCCCAGGCCTTACTTAGGTGCCCCCTGTGTTGGCTGGAAGCACAGCTGATGACCACTGTTGAGTTTCCCAGGGTGAATGGATGCTGGCAGAGCTGAAGTTCTGCCCATGGAGGGTTTCAAAGGGTGACAGGGTACACAGAAAGCTGTATGAGTTGTTTGGAATTCACTTATTTACCTGTTTGAACTCAATTTTTACAAACTCTGTCACAGGAGAATACTGTCAAGCAGAAACAAAAATCATGTAGCTTAGAGGCTGTTAGCTTTTGTACAGGCTGTTAGCTTCTGTACTTTACAAGGCTTAATGATATTTTTCATTTTATTTTATTTTATTTTTAAATTTAAATTTTTTTTTTTGAGACAAGAGTCTTGCCCTGTCGCCCAGGATGGAGTGCAGTGGCACTATCTTGGCTTACTGCAACCTCCACCCCCCAGGTTCAAGTGATTCTCATGTCTCAGCCTCACCAGTAGCTGGGATTACAGGTGCCAACCGCCATGCCTGGCTAATTTTTGTATTTTTAGTAGAGATAGGGTTTCACCATGTTGGCTGGGCTGGTTTTGAACTCCTGATCTCAAATGATCACCTGCCTTGGCTTCCCAAAGCGCTAGGATTACAGGTGTGAGCCACCTTGCCTGACCGATATTTTTCAAATAGTTCATTAGTATCACATGTTTACTAAATATACAACAAGAGGTGCAGACTGGTCTGTACCGAGTATGTCTGCCAGGGCCCTTAAAGTGGGAGTGTATTTATGAAATATATGTCTTTTTTCCCCATGCTTACAGAATTAATAAGGATTTTTCATGAAAAATCCAAACATTGGAGAAATAATGTCAAATGTGAAAGCCCCTAGAATTCCATCCTCCATATAAAACCACTGCTAAGAGTTATTGTATGGTCTTTCAAATACACAAAAACATATGTGTGTAGGGTAATGCACCTGATAGCAATAAGTGAAGCATACCCTTAGAATGATGGTGTATGGCAGACACACCTGAATGTGTTCTGAGATAAGGAATCCAGGCACCGCCAATCCGGAGTCTCATTCCTTGTCTATGATAAGCATCTGAGCCCCTGGCCCATTTGGTGGAACGTGGGCTGTATGGGGGATTGAGGCCCTGAGTTTTGGGATAAATGAAGGTTGCCAGATGGAGGTCATTAAAGGGAGAGTGTTAAGTGAAAATGTGATAGTAACTGTATGATGTTCACAAGTAGTTACAGGTTTTCCTGTCTAGCCTGCCACCACTGGAGTGTATGTAAGGTGGATATGTTGTCCAGGCCACTGCCACCGGACTCTCTCCACTGTATGTAGCTCCTAATAAAACCCCATGTCTTGTTTGCTGGCTCTGGGTCTCTTCTTCAACCTCTTGAACCTGGTGCCTTCCCTACTGAGGTTAACAGGGGTTCAACACAACAGTGTGTACTCACATTTTCTTTTTGAAAACATGTACTTCAGTGCAGAGCATCAATATATATTTTCACAACTGCACTTTTTACTGTGATTTCCCGGGGAGTGGGCTTCTCGGTCTGGTTGTTTTTTTGTTTTTGTTTTTGTTTGTGTGTGTGTGTGTGTGTTTTTTTTAATGCATTAAAAAAAAATACTTTAAGTTCTATGATACCTGTGCAGAACATGCAGGATTGTTACATAGGTACACATGTGCCATGGTGGTTTGCTACACCCATCCACCCATCATCTACATTAGGTATTTTTCCTAATGCCATCCCTCCTCTTGCCCCCATCCCCCGACAGGCCCCAGTGTGTGATGTTCCCCTCCCTGTGCCCATGTGTTTTCATTGTTCCACTCCCACTCATGAATGAATGAAACATGCGGTGTTTAGTTTTCTGTTCCTGTGTTAGTTTGCTGATAATTATGGTTTTCAGCTTTATCCATGTCTCTGCAAAGGACATGAACTCATTCTTCTTTATGGCTGCACAGTATTCCATGGTGTATATGTGCCACATTTTCTTTATCCAGTCTAACATTGATGGGCATTTGGGTTGGTTCCAAGTCTTTGCTATTGTGAATAGTGCTGCAGTAAACATACATGTGTATGTGTCTTTATAGTAGAATGATTTATAATCCTTTGGGTATATACCCAGTAATGGGATTACTGGGTCAAATGGTATTTCTAGTTCTAGAACCTTGAGGAATTGCCACACTGTCTTCCATACCGGTTGAACTAGTTTACAGTCCCACCAACAGTGTAAAAGTGTTGCTATTTCTCCACATCCTCTCCAACATCTGTTGTTTCCTGACTTTTTAATGGTCGTCATTCTAACTGGCAATTGAGATGGTATCTCAATTGTGGTTTTGATTTGCATTTCTCTAATGACCAGTGATGATGAGCTTTTTTTTCATATGTTTGTTGGCAACATAAATGTCTTCTTTTGAAAAGTGTCTGTTCATATCTTTTGCCCACTTTCTGATGGGGTTGTTTTCTTTTTTTTTTTTTTTTCTTGTAAATTTGTTTAAGTTCCTTGTAGATTCTGGTTATTAGACCTTTGTCAGATGGGTAGATTGCAAAAATTTTCTCCCATTCTGTAGTTTGCCTGTTCAGTCTGAAGATAGTTTCCTTTGCCGTGCAGAAGCTCTTTAGTTTAATTAGATCCCATTTGTCAATTTTGGCTTTTGTTGCCATTGCTTTTGGTGTTTTAGTCATGAAGTCCTTGCCCATGCCTGTGTCCTGAATAGTATTGCCTAGGTTTTCTTCTAGGGTTTTTATGGTTTTAGGTCTTATGTTCAAATCTTTAATTCATCTTGAGTTAATTTTTGTATAAAGTGTAAGGAACAGGTCCAGTTTCAGTTTTCTGCATATGGCTAGCCAGTTTTCCCATCACCATTTATTAAATAGAGAATCCTTTCCCCATTGCTTGTTTTTGTCAGGTTTGTCAAAGATAAGATGGTTGTAGATGTGTGGTGTTATTTCTGAGGCCTCTATTCTGTTCCATTGGTCCATATATCTGTTTTGGTACCAGTACCATGCTGTTTTGGTTACTGTAGCCTTGTAGTACAGTTTGAAGTCAGGTAGCATGATGCCTCCAGCTTTGTTCTTTTTGCTTAGGATTGTTCTGGGTATACAGGCTCTTTTTTGGTTCCATATGAAATTTAAAGTAGTTTTTTTCCTACTTCTGTGAAGAAAGTCAGTGGTAGCTTAATGGGGATGGCATTGAACCTATGAATTACTTTGAGCAGTATGGCCATTTTCATGATATTGGTTCTTCCTACTCATGAGCATAGAATGTTTTTCCATTTGTTTGTGTCCTCTGTTATTTCCTTGAGTAGTGGTTTGTAGTTCTTCTTGAAGAGATCCTTCACATCCCTTGTAAGTTGTATTCCTACGTATTTATTCTCTTTGTAGCAATTGGGAATGGGAGTTTGCTCATGATTTGGCTCTCTGTTTGTCTATTATTGGTGTATAGGAATGCTTGTGAATTTTGTATATTGATTTTGTATCCTGAGACTTTACTGAAGTTGCTTATCAGCTTAAGGAGTTTTGGGGCTGAGATGATAGGGTTTTCTAAATATAAAATCATGTCATCTGCAAACAGAGATAGTTTGACTTCTTTTCCTATTTGAATACGCTTTATTTCTTTCTCTTGCCTGATTGCCCTGGCCAGAACTTCCAACACTATGTTGAATAGGAGTGGTGAGAGAGGGCATCCCTGTCTTGTGCTGGTTTTCAAAGGGAATGCTTCCAGCTTTTGCCCATTCAGTATGATATTGGCTGTGGGTCTGTCATAAATAGATCTTATTATTTTGAGATATGTTCCATTAATACCTAGTTTATTGAGTGTTTTTAGCATGAAGGGCTGTTGAATTTTATCAAAGGCCTTTTCTGCATTATTGAGATAATCATGTGGTTTTTGTCATTGATTCTGTTTATGTGATGCATTATGTTTAGCAATTTGCATATGTTGAACAAGCCTTGCATCCCAGAGATGAAGCTGACTTGATCATGGTGGATAAGGTTTTTAATGTGCTGCTGGATTCAGTTTGCCAGCATTTTACTGAGGATTTTCATATCAATGTTCATCAGGGATATTGGCCTGAAATTTTCTTTTATTTTGTTGTGTCTCTGCCAGGTTTTGGTATCAGGATGATGCTGGCCTCAGAAAATGAGTTAAAGAGGAGTCCCTCTTCTTCTGTTGTTTGGAATAGTTTCAGAAGGAATGGTACCAGCTCCTCTTTGTACCTCTGGCTATGAATCCATCTGGTCCTGGGCTTTTTTTTGTTTGGTAGGCTATTAATTACTGCCTCAATATCAGAACTTGTTATCAGTCTATTTAGGGATTCGACTTCTTCCTGGTTTAGTCTTGGGAGGGTGTATGGGTATATGTGTCCAGGAATTTATCCATTTCTTCTAGAGTTTCTAGTTTTTTTTTTTTTTTTTTTTTTTTTGCTTAGAGGTGTTTATAGTATTCTCTGATGGTAGTTTGTATTTCTGTGGGGTCATTGGTGATCTCCCTTTTATTATCTTTTATTGTGTCCATTTGATTCTTCTCTCTTATCTTCTTTATTAGTCTGGCTAGCGGTGTATCTATTTTGTTAATCTTTTCAAAAAACCGGCTCCTGGATTCATTGATTTTTTGAAGGGTTTTTCGTGTCTTTATCTCCTTCAGTTCTGCTCTGATCTTAGTTATTTCTTGTCTTCTGCTAGCTTTTGAATGTGTTTGCTCTTGCTTCTCTAGTTCTTTTAATTGTGATGTTAGGGTGTTGATTTTAGAGCTTTCCCGCTTTCTCCTGTGGGCATTTAGTGCTATAAATTTCCCTCTAAACACTGCTTTAGCTGTGTTCCAGAGATTCTGGTACGTTGTGTCTTTTTCTCATTCTTTTCAAAGAACTTATTTATTTCTGCCTTAATTTTGTTGTTTACCCAGTAGTCATTCAGAAGCAGATTGTTCAGTTTCCATGTAGTTGTGTGGTTTTGAGTGAGTTTCTTTTTTTTTTTTTTTTCTAGATGGAGTCTTGTGCTGTCACCCAGACTGGAGTGCAGTGCCATGATCTTGGCTTGCTGCAACCTTCACCTCCCGGGTTCAAGTGATTCTCCTGCTCCAGCCTCCCGAGTAGCTGGGACTACAGGTGCCTGCCACCATGCTCAGATAATTTTTTGCATTTTTAGTAGAGATGGGGTTTCACTATGTTGGCCAGGCTGGTCTCGAACTCCTGACCAAATGATCCACCTACCTCAGCCTCCCATCTAGTGAGTTTCTTAATCCTGAGTTCTAATTTGATTACACTGTGGTCTGAGAGAGTGTTTGTTATGATTTCCGTTCTCTTGCATTTGCTGAGGAATGTTTTACTTCCAATTGTATTGTCAATTTTAGAATAAGTGCTATGTGGTGCTGAGAAGAATATATATTCTGTTGATTTGGGGTGGAGAACTCTGTAGATGTCTATTAGGTCTGCTTGGCTTACAGCTGAGTTCAAGTAGTGAATATTCTTGTTAATTTTCTGTCTCGTTGATCTGTCTAACATTGACAGTGGGGTGTTAAAGTCTCCCACTATTATTGTGTGAGAGCCTAAGTCTTTGTAGGTCTCTAAGAACTTGCTTTATGAATCTTGGTGCTCCTGTATTGGGTGCATATATATTTAGGATAGTTAGCTTTTCTTGTCGCATTGATCCCTCTACCATTATGTAATAACCTTCTTTGTCTTTTTTGATCTTTGTTGGTTTAAAGTCTATTTTATCAGAGACTAGGATTGCAACCCATGCTTTTTTTTTTGCTTTCCATTTGCTTAGTAAATCTTTCTCCATCCCTTTATTTTGAGCCTATGTATTTTTTTGCACGTGAGATGGGTCTCCTGAATATAGCACACTGATGGGTCTCGGCTCTTTATCCAAGTTGCCAGTCTGTGCCTTTTAATTGGAGCATTTAGCCTGTTTACATTTAAGGTTAATATTGTTATGTGTGAATTTGATCCTATCATTGTGATGCTAGCTGGTTATTTTGCCCATTAGTTGACGCAGTTTCTTCATAGCGTCGATGGTCTTTACATTTTGGTTTGCTTTTGCAGTGGCTACTAGCAGTTTTTCCTTTCTATACTTGGTGCTTCCTTCAGGAGCTCTTGTAAGGTAAGCCTGGTGGTGACAAAATCCCTCAGCATTTGCTTGTCTGTAAAGGATTTTATTTCTCCTTCATTTATGAAGGTTAGTTTGGCTGGATATGAAATTCTGGGTTGAAAATTATTTTCTTTAAGAATGTTGATGCCGGGCGTGGTGGCTCATGCCTGTAATCCCAGCACTTTGGGAGGCTGAGGTGATGGATCATGAAGTCAGGAGATCGAGACCATCCTGGCTAACATGGTGAAACCCTGTCTCTACTAAAAATACAAAAAATTATCCGGGCGTGGTGGTGGGCACCTGTAGTCCCAGCTACTCAGGAGGCTGAGGCAGGAGAATCATGTGAACCCAGGAGGCAGAGGTTTCCGGTGAGCCAAGATTGCGCCACTGTACTCAAGCCTGGGTGACAGAGTGAGACTTTGCCTCAAAAAAAAAAAAAAAAAAAAAAAAAAAAAGAATGTTGAATATTGGCCTCCACTCTCTTCTGGCTTGTAGGATTTCTGCAGAGAGATCTGCTGTTAGTCTAATGGGCTTCTCTTTGTGGGCAACTCGACCTTTCTCTCTGACTGCCCTTAACAATTTTCCTTTCATTTCCACTTTAGTGAGGCAAAAAGGATCTCAGATGTAATTTAAGAAGGGCTTGCCCCCTTCTTTAGAAATGAGGAGAAAAGGCCTAGAATAGAGATGGCTTTTGCCAGCTGATCGGGGGCAGAGAAGTCTACACTCCCTGTTCCCCACCTGGCTCTGAATCCAGTGCTCTTCCTGCCTTGCTTGCTGTCCTTTCAGGGGTCACACCATTCCCTGCCCCCATCCCCAAGTCAGAGACACAAAGGTAACACTCACTGTTTGCAGATTCCATAGTAACAAATTTGCTTACTCACTAAAACATATTTGTAACCCCAGAAATCAGCATGTAGGCACTTTCATGGGCATTCACAGACATGCACAGAGCAGCAAAACAATTGAGCCACCCAACATGCATGTTCCCAGCTGAAATGGAACAAGACTACGTTCTGCCTTCTTGTTTCAGCTCTCATACTATGAACAAGTGTCCTTTTAATGGTTTATTTAATGTTGCTTTTTTTTTACATCGTTGTGCTTTTTGCTGGTGATTTCACTGTTTAAAATGGCATACCACTGAAGCACCATCTGTTGTTTCTGAGGGTAAGAAAATTGTGATATATATTACAGAGAAAATACATGTATTATAGAAGCTCCATTCAGGCATGAGTTACAGTGCTGTTCACCATGAGTTCAATGTTAATGAATCAACAACATCTATTAAGTAAAGTGCCTTTAAACAAAGACACATTTACAAGTGATTTATTAATTGGCTGATGAAAAGCTTGTGATCAGAGGCTCATGGGAATCTAACCCTGTATTTCCCCTAGAAACAATGGTTCAGTATTGCTAATTAAGTGTTCAGGGTGACTTTATAAAATATAACTACTGTGAATAGTGAGAATACCTGCATATTCAAATAGGCCATCAACACAGATCACAAAGCAAAAACATAAAAATCATGTAGGAAAGGTAGATGATCAGAACCAGGCCCTGGGCATGTGCATCCGAGGAGTGAGGCAGAAGGTCAAAGTCCCTGCAGGTACTCATCCCTGAGAGAGAGTCTTAGTTTCTAAGTGTTTATTGGGAAGAACCAAGTCTCTCAATTGAGCATTTCTGAAAGCTCATCAGATGTCTACTAAGCATGTGACCAGCATTTGAAAATGTGTCATTCTCAGATCCATGGTGAGTTTTGAAAGCAAACAGAGCAGGAAGGCCAGACATTTTGAAAGAGAAGATTCACAGCAAATGTATGCATTAGCCTCTCTGCCTCAAATTCTCCCTCCAATGAACTCTGCTGTCTTTGGAGTCAGTTGGAGCTTTCTTTTGGCTGAACCTCCTGCAACCCTGGCTCTGGCACTAGTCTTTGATTCTCACAAAAACAAAACAAAACACACACAAAAAAACAGACTGAGGATTCCCGGGCAAGATGGCCCAATAGGAACAGCTCTGGTCTGCAACTCCCAGTGAGACCAATGCAGAAGGCTGGTGATTTCTGCATTTCCAACTGAGGTACCTGGTTCATTTCACTGGGACTGGTTAGACAGTGGGTGCAGCCCACAGAGGATGAGCAGAAGTAGGGTGGGGTGTCGCCTCACCTGGGAAGTGCAACGGATGGGGAAACTTCCTCCCCTAGCCAAGCGAAGCCGTGAGGGACTGTGCTGACTCTTTGTGTTTAAGAGATAACCACCTTTCTCTTCAAGTCAGTCCTATGGCCCTGTATTTTCTCATGTCAAGATCTTGAGCCTTAAAATAAAGTGCCAGAAAGCTGTTCATACCTTGACTTGCAAAGAAACCTCCTGGCTTGCAATTGTGGAAAGATCAAGGTGGCTAAGGAGACTATCATTATAGAAATGCCATGCAATTCTAGAGCCAGGGTGCCTTTTCCAAGCGAAGGGGCAACCGCAGGCTTTGTAGCGTGGCTCTGGGTTAAGATAGCCATAGAGGTGAGTGATATGGTAAATGCTGCATAGTGCAATCTCTACGTAACTTCGCTCAGCAGGTGAAATGGCAAGAATAACCTGGCAAAAGTTTCAGAGGCAAAATATCCAAGAACACGGCAATGACATGTTTATTATGAAGTGAAATTACTTGTTCTAGGAATTAAGGAACACCCACCATGTGGATGTACTCAGCCAATCATTTTTAATTAGAATGAGAAATGATCTAATAAGCTTGTGTTATGATAACAGCAATGAATTAAATAAAAGAGTATGCAGTAGGAATTCCCATTTTTCTTTCTCATCACTAGGAGAGAAGGCACCAAGGATGGGCTGGAGAGGAAGGTGGCCTTTCCAGGCAGGCAGGTGAGAAAGCCACCAAAGAACATCCTGAAATTCATGAAATTCATTAGAAATTCACATTTCTAATGCACATGGCCAAGTTCCCACTGGAAGGTGGAGAAAATCCATAATGTGCTAGAATGCTTTATTTTTCCTCTCAAATCAGAACCCAATTTGTCACTGCCACGTAAGACGTGAAAAGGTCATCTTCTCACTCTGAAGTTTCTGAATCATTTAATAGCTAATTTGGACTGCTAATTACTACCTTTCACTTCTGTAATTATTTTGAATTATTGTTCTTCTGCTACTATTAATGGGCTAGGTGGGGGACAATAAAGCATGGCTCTAAGTTCCAACTGGTTAGCCTGGCTCTAAGTTCCAACTGGTTAGCCTGGCTCTAAGTTCCAACTGGTTAGCCTGGCTCTAAGTTCCAACTGGTTAGCCTGGCTCTAAGTTCCAACTGGTTAGCCTGGCTCTAAGTTCCAACTGGTTAGCCTGGCTCTAAGTTCCAACTGGTTAGCCTGGCTCTAAGTTCCAACTGGTTAGCCTGGCTCTAAGTTCCAACTGGTTAGCCTGGCTCTAAGTTCCAACTGGTTAGCCTGGCTCTAAGTTCCAACTGGTTAGCCTGGCTCTAAGTTCCAATTGCTTAGCCTGGCAAATTGAGTCACTTTGAAGTGGCAGAGAGGACTTTGCTATTTCACTCAGCTTTGCTGGGCCATCGACGAAAAAAAAATCAGCAGCTGAAACACTATTTGCATTTTCCCAATCTGGAACTGCTTTTCATTAATATTTTGCATGGCGACCCTCTTTCTGGCTGAGCCCCAGCGATAATGAAGTTAAGCATACTTCCTCCACTATTCTAATTGCTTTTGTGGTCCCCAGATAGACCCAAAACACCTGTAGGCTTAATTATCTATCCACAGACCTTCTGGAGTCAGCCATGTGGCCAGAGAGGTTAGGAGAAATCTTGGTCAAACACTGAGAACTAATTGGACAACCTCTTGGGAATGTTTTCAATGTTATAATTCTGGAATGCAATTTCGGTGAACGTAGTCATGTTGATCCTTTTTAAAAGTCATTTTGGTAAAATGTTTCAGGTTGACTTTAGACAGATGATCAGTCATGTTGGTGGTAACGAAAAAGTATAAAAAGAATTTGCTGACTTCTCCCAAGCAATAGCCAGAGAGTCTGTATTCATTCCTTAAAACCCAAGTCTATATTCATTCCTTAAGTTCTTAAGAATGCCCTAATATCCTTAGGAAGCCCAGCATCTTAACCACTCATCAACTATCTTGCCAGAGGATCTAGCTGTGGTTATAGCTTTAGTGAGGGTAGGGAGGGCCCTGAAAGACAGAAAAAGTTAAGAACAAACTTTCTCTGCTCTGCCAGGCTTGGTGGCTCATGCCTGTAATTCCAGCACTTTGGGAGGCTGAGGTGGACAGATCACTTGAGGTCAGGAGTTTGAGACCAGTCTGGCCAACATAGTGAAACCCTGTCTCTACTAAAAATACAAAAATTGACTGAGTGTGCTGGTGTGCACCTGTAATTCCAGCTACTTGAGTCTGAAGCAGGAGAATCACTTAATCCCAGGAGATGAAGGCTTCTGTGAGCTGAGATCACGCCACTGCACTCCAGCCTGGACAACAGAGTGAGACTCCATCTCAAAGGAAAAAATAAAACAAACAAGCAACAAACAAACTGTTCTCTACCCTGTAATTTTAACCAGGGCACACCCTTCTCATAATGCTTGATGAAGTTACTGTAATGACTTTTCTTGATGTACTTTATACATTATACAAATTCATTGATTTTATTCAAATGGTTGAATTGGCTATTACTAGGTATATGTGGAAAGAGAAATTTGGTGTAGATACGCCAGGTAAACATTTAAAAGTGACAGAATTTGAGAAGTACAGTTTGGGGTACCTTGGAAGTGATAGGGCTGAAGGGTTAACATCATATGTCATTCATTCACTATGGGATAGGAGTGACAGCATCAGAGAACGTATTCTCTTTGATTTTTTTCCCAGCATTAATCATGACCATCTGTCAGCTGCAAGAGAGGCCTCACGACATTATGGAATAAGAATAGGATTTGGAATAATAAATATAATAGCTCCAATTTATTAGGCTATTGCTTCCAAGCTGTGGCTGTACTCAGTTCTTTACATGTAAATTTCAATTCCCCTCTCTGATGGAGGCATCATAATCAATCATTCTTATAGATTAGTTAGGTAGGCAAATCATGCATGGCCACACAGCCAGGAGATGGCAGAGTTACTGGATGTGAGCTCAAATTTCTCTGTCTCCAGGGCCCATACTCCCATACTGTTATTTTGGGGGCCCAGAAAGTTCTTTCTCTGAGTAACAGGAAAATGAATAATCATATTGTCAAAAATCAAAATAACGCTTGTGTGGATTAGTAAGACCAAAATATGTTGAGGAATAAAGGGTTTGCATTTGTTGCCACTGTGACTACAGGTCTTCCACTCATCTTACTGTGGTTTTCCTGGTAGTTCTTACCCTGCATTAGTAACCATATCATTCTCTATCCTGCTAACTTATGGGATTCCATCCCACCCAACTCCAGAAAGACCCCTCCCAGGAAGGTTCAGATACTGATATAAGAGGACACCCAAACATAAGGCCCTTTAACCTGTCTTCTAATAAGTTTCTGCAACACCATGATCTAGTCACAGGTGTGGATATTGTATACCTGGAAGAGTCTAGCTCCTTGGATGAGGGCCTTTGGAGACTAAACTTCTCTGGTCCCACTTAAAAAAATAAATTAATGGACTTTATTTTTAAAAGTAGTTTTAGGTTTGCAGTAAAAGTGAGTAAAGGATATGGAGAGTTCCCTTATTATACCCCCAGTTTCCCCTGTTACTAGCTACTCGAATTAGCATGCTACATTTGTTACAATTGATGAACTGACAATAATATATTATTAATTAAAGCCTATAGTTTACATTAGCACTCATTATTTTTGTACCGTTCAATGGGTTTTAATAAATATATAATGACAAGTGTTCACCATTAGAGTATCACACAGAATAGTGAAACTAAAAATCCCCTGTGCTCCACCTTTTCATCTCCCTGGCAACCCCTGATCTTTTTACTGTTTCTATAGTTTCGTCTTTTCCAGAATGTCATATAGTTGGAATTACACAGAATACCTTTCAGACTAGCGTCTTTGATTTAGAAATATGCATTTATGGTTTCTCTATGTCTTTTCATGGCTTGACAACCCATTTCTTTTTATCACTGAATAATATTCCATTTTCTGAATGTACCACAGTTTATCCACTCATCCACTGAAGGACATCTTACGTGATCTAACTTTTGGCAATTACGAATAAACCTGCTATAAACATTTGTGTGTAGGTCTGTGTGTGGACATAAGTTTTCAAATAATTTGAGTAAACACCAAGGAGCATAACTGCCAGATCATATGAGAAGAGCATGTTTAGTTTTGTAAGCAACTGCTAAACTGTCTTCCAAAGTGGCTGTACCATTTTGCATTCCCACCAGCAATGAATAAGCATTCCTGTTGCTCCACACCCTCACCAGCATTTGGCATTGTCAGTGTTCTGAATTTGGGTCATTCTGAGAGACCTGTAGTGGTACCTTGTTGTTTTAATTTGCATTTCCCTGATGATATTTACCATCGGAATATTTTCTTTGGTGAGGTGTCTCTTTAGATTATTTGCCTATTTTAAAAACTGTTTTTTCCCTTATCATTAAGTTGTAAGAATTATTTTTCTATTTTGGATACCAGTTCTTTAGGATACGTGTTTTGCAAATATTTTCTTCAGTCTCTGGATTGTCTCTTTACTCTCTTAATGGTCCCACCTTTTAAAGATACATAGATTTATCTCCCTGGGCAATAGTTATTGACTTTCAAGACCTTAACATTATTTTCCCTACCATCTCCTTGGCAGAGCTGTGTCTGCTTTGAGTTTTCTAGTAGGCTGTTCATGCTGTATTGTATAGACAATGATGTGATCAGTTTCTCTTATGGAGGCGAGCTTAAAAGTCAAAATTAATGTATTGAGTATTTACGGAACATCTACTACATGTGCTGCTTCCAGGAAGGTGCTGTGTGATGATGGTGAGCGAGGCCGACTGAGTCCCTGTCCTCGGGGAACTTACAGTCTAGTGGGAGTGACATCATGAATCAACTGCAGCCCAGTGTGGAAAGGAAAATGGAAGCAGATTCTGGGGTGGGTGTCGGGGGTCAGACCTGGACCCCAGCTCAGCCCAGAGGGTCAGGAAACACTTTGCATAAGAAGTGAGAGGATGCTTGAGACCTGAAGGGTGAGCCAGAGTTAGGCAGTGAGAGAGGCAGTGGGTGTATGATGAGGAGACAGTACCAGCTGAGCGAACAGCAGGTGCCTCTGAATTATTTTAGATACGTCATGCTACAGATATGATTGGGTTTTTGGAAACCAAGGAAGGTGGTGAAATTTGCTTAAATTTCCCTTAAGTTTCTTTAAAAATGAACATTTAGGATTCTTCAGGGACCATCTTAAATCAGTGGTTCTCAAGTCAGGCTACATTTTAGAATCCTCTGAATGCTCTTACAAATTACCCATACTGGGCCTCCAGCCAGACCATCTGAATCAGTCTCAGGGGGCAGAGCCTGAGCCCTGGCATTTGTTTAAGTCCTGCAGGAGAGTCTCACACATATTCAGGGTAGAGAATCACTGTCATGAAGGCAGGGGGTTTTGCAGGACAATCCACTTCTGTTTTTGTGATGGCATTCTGCTTTTAAATACAGGCAAGTTCTGTGCATGTATGTGTTTTTTTGATGGGCAGGTTTATACAAACCTATCCCCAAGAGTCACAGGAAACTGAGAGGCCCAAGAAAGAGACTGAAAGATGCAGTTGCTCAAAAAGAAACACTGAAGAGGGACTTACAAACAGAAGCCATGTCTGAGTCTCAGGCGGTGGTGAGACAAGACGAGAAGGTGGATCTCCATGCCATATTATCCCACATACTCAGAGCAGGAGTGACTCAGAAGGGATGTGTAAGACAATTGAAGTACGGTAGCATCAATGTTGTTTTGACCTAAGGGCAGGATTTATGGTAAATATGAACTCTTACAGTTTTCAAGTAAGTCTATATATTTTTATATTATCTTATATTGATATTTAGTAAATAAATAGAAAGTCAGTAAACTGATCAGTCAGAATCCATATAGAATAGGTGCTATTTGTCCTTATGTCTGGAATGTTTATATTGGAGGTTTGAATCTCCGGGTGGGATTGATCCACATGTTATTGAACCTATAATGATTAAACTTTGATATTTGTTGCCTTGGGTGTTGCTGGTGGAGTAATACTGGGCAACACCACAGTTTCCATGTGGCCAACCAATAGGGGAGTGTGTTTTGAGCAGGAAGATATCTATATATGTATATTTACATATATTTTGTCTGTATATCTATTTTATAGCTGAAATATATTAATATACATATTATAATTTATTATTACACTTATAATATTACCTGTGTATTATATTATTTATTTTATCCTATACAATTATTATAAATTATGTATAATTATGAATTATATAAAATTACATGTATATTTTAAAAATATAATGATACACAATAATTAAATTTATTTTATATATTATATACTATGTATGATTATATATAACACTGCGGGTCTCTGGAGGGCAAGGCCTGTGCAGGCTGAGGGTGTTGTATTGGGCAGAAGAGCTAAACTGACCATGAGTTGCAAACTGGAGCCACTCCAGGTGAAGAACTGCTGGGATGGTTTGAACTAGAGGTTTGGTCATGGCAGCCACCTGGGCATTTACAAGATTCTTTTCTTTGTCATGCCCTGCAGACCACTTGGGAAGACCAATCCCAACACTTCTGCCATGCGTGACGTGGATCTGGGCCACTTTTATTTCTGTATTTGGTGCTGGCTGGAGACCTTTTCCTTGTCCTCTCCTCTTCTCTCAAGAGTATTGTGTTCAACCCGGGTCATGGTGACAATTTTTTTTTTCCAGTTCTCATTGGGTAATAATTCCAATAAATCAAGTGTGGGTCAAGCTACACCACCAGGGTTGGGAGGGCCCACGGTGCTTCTCTCAGTGGTTGTTAATCTCAGGCAACAGGCAGAACCACTGAGGTGCTTTTAGAAGTCCCTGTCTGCGTGTACTGGGTGCAGAAGCTCAGAGCCAGAGGTGACCCCAAGAATTTAATTCCCCAGTTCCCACCACTGTGGAAATTTGCAGAGCTCTTGGGCTGCCCATAACTTTAGACTTCCCGTAATCTGTAGGATGGATCTGAAGGGGTAGAAAACTCCCAGCTTGCCTCTGGGTCCAATTTCCTAATTTTACACATGGGGAAATGGAGGCTCGCAGAACAAGGTCACACCTTTGGACACACAGCACAGCGTGGACGAAGAACCACGTCTTCAGCTCCAGTCTGCCTCCGATAGTTGGCTCAGAGTTTATGAAGTTTGAGGCGAGAGCTGCCGAGGAATACAGGCACTGCTCAGGTCTCGGCTTAATTTATCCTGGTCTGTCTGACAGAATATATTCTCCCTTTGCATCTGGAAAAAGGGGAAACCCTAAATTCCTTCTAATTCTAACTTAGGTGTCACATGCAGCTGAGCCTGCCTCTCTCCGTGGCCAAGCGCACTGTGGAATGCAGGGGAAAGACCACAGAGCGTAAAATCGACAGAAATGGGTTTGAAATGTTTCCTGTTGAATCCTTCCTACCTTTCAAAATTTATGTTGTTGCTGTCGGATAATTCTCCTTTCTAGCAACCTATCATGTGTTGTTTCCAAGCAAAGCAGCATCTTTTGGAAGAGTGGAAAAAAAATTACCTTTGAATTAAACTCTTTGAATATACGTATATGCTTTTCAAAAATGACAGTAGTTCACTGGCTAATGATATGCATTTGATGAGTGAATTTTGCACTGTTAATGAGTCAGAAGAGCTTTATTTTTTTTTTTAAAGGCCTCAGTTATGAATATGAAATGCACGGTTTTGGAGATAAAAGGGCTTTATTTTGATACAAAATTGAAATGTAGAGACTTGGAAGAAACATTGATAACCCCAAGAACCCCTGGTGGGATATAAATGTTACTGCTGGTGACAGAAAGTTAAATGAGTTTGAAATAAAAATAATTAATTTCATTGCTTCCTGGTTAAAGAGACCAGGGGCACAGAAGCTCCATGGAACACTGCGAGATTTGTGATTTACTTGTAACAGATTTCCATAAATGGGATTTAGAACTGGATTTCATCTATTAAAAATTGATTGCTCTGGATAAAGAACAGTTCTCATTTCAATTACTTGGCCCTTATGGTCCAATGTGGTAAATATTTCATGGCTTGGTGTAGAGGGCTGTTGTCCAGGTGTCATATATTCACTTAACTTGCCTGGCTGTGTCCTTTGGGCATCCTTTTCTTCTGATTGAAAAGCTTGTTTAGGGCACAGACTCTCCTGTTGTCCCCAAAGTTTGGTTTTCTTGGTCACCGAGCCTGGCATTTCACATGAATTGGTTACGGCAAAGACGTTTCTTGCCTGCGTGAAGAGATGTGGTGCTTCTGAGTATTGGTGTTTCAAATTAAATAGTGGACTGTTGACTGCTCTGAGCAGAATTCTTCCAGGAATGTGTATGCTACTGGGCATTGTTCATCTTTTTTTATTGCTGTCTCTTCTCTTCCGTTAGATTGCAAGCTTAAAAAAAAAAAAATTCCCCGTGTAAATAGCTTTAGAATTTTTCTGATTATAAAAATAATGTTTTTATGGTTTTGAGTTTTACATTTAAGTCTTTGATAGGTGCAGTACACCACCATGGCACATGTATACCTGCGTAACAAATCTGCACGTTCTACACATGTATCCCAGAATTTAAAGTAAAATAAAAAAATGTTAATTGCAAATAATTTAGAAACTAGGGGAATATATGTTTAAAAAAGAACCCATAGACTCTCTACCCAGAAGTAGCTTCTGATAATACTTTAATGTATGGTCATCCAAGATTCTTTTTTGATGCTTTCAGATATCTATATTTACCTATCTATTTGAACAAAATTATGGTGCCATCCAATATATGCAGTTTTGAAACCTGTTCTTTTTATTTACCAATGTGTTGTGGACATATTTCGTGAATACTATGATTTTTTTTAAGAGCTCTGTTGTGTTTTATTGTATAAATGTTTTGTAATTTATTGAATCCATGTCTTATTAATGGATGTTTGGGTTATTTTCAGTTTTTCATTATTAAAAATAAGGCTGCAATATATATCCTTTAACTGCATCATCACAGACTTCCTTAGGACAAATTCTTGAGAGTAATTTCTGAGAAATAAATATATAGTCTTTAAAACTTCTGAAGCCTATTGCTAATCTTCCCTCTACTTAATCTTTTAAATTGTTGCCGAGGGAAATGGGAACTCATTGTTTTTTGTAATTTGTATTTTCTTGACTACGTTTTCTTATTTCTGCCCCCTAGTTGTTTTAATACTGTATTTACTGAAAAGCCAATTCCATGCAGGCTGAGATTTTCATCTGTTTTGTTTCTTCTCTATCTCCTATTCCAAGAAGAGTGTTTTTGACATATAGAAGGAGCTCAAATATTTATTGAATGTTGAATGAATTACCTTTCCTGTCTTTTGCTCATTTTTTCCGTAAAGAGTGTCTGCTTTTTAATCACTGATTTAAAAAAATTTTTATATACTAAAGATATTAGCTCTTTGCCATAGAGTGCAAATATTTTTCCCGGTTTGCCTTTCATGTTTTAACTTTGAGTATTTTTACTTTTGCATATAGAAATATTTATTTTTTAACAGGGTCAATCGTATTAACATTTTCTTTAGTTTTATCTTTCCTGTTGAGCTTGAAGAAAAGACTTTCTCATTCTAGAATTAGATAACTGCAACCTTGATTTTTTTCTAATTGCTTTTGATGGTTTTACTTTCAACCTTTAAGTTATTAATCTCCATGAAAGTGTTTTGGTGAAATGTAGGGATTTACGTTGAATTCTTTCCTTCCATATGGTTTGCCAGTCATCACAACACTCTCTTTTCCTCTTGGTTGTAACCTTTGAAGGCGGGGAGCTGGAGGGTGAGAACTAACATTTACTGGGGGACTGTTTCCAAGACATGTGAAACTTGCCCTATTTATTGCACTTATCCCTCCTAACATAGCCCTGCAAGGTAAAAGATCCCAGACTAGCAGACTGAGGCTTAGAGAGGTAAGAAATATGTCCAGAGTCACTGAGTAACCTGGGATCCAGGGATCTCAAGCCCCCATTCCTTCCACTGATTCCTCAGTCCCAGCATCTGTGTACTCAGGGCAGGTGGACTGTCCTGCCCAGCAGTGGAGCTATCAGTATTGGATTTGCTAACTGCAGACCTTCTACAGCCATTAAAAAATGAAATTCTTGAGTTAAAATGTTTAAAGGAAAGTATTATTTTGGTGGAGGAAGCACAGATGTGTTTAGAGCCTCCCTTTCTAGTCCTAATATCTGGTAGAGTACCCAAAACTTATTTTTCTTGGTTCCTGGACTTGATGTCAAAGAGAAGTACAGAGGTTAGAAGCAGAGAGTATGAATTTTAAACACTCAATGTGGAATGAAAGTTAATATGTGGATAATAAGGATAATGATTATTATTTAAGATGTGTGAAATTCATTCAAAATCATGAATGTTTGGCAATTCTAGGATGGCAAGTATTATTATTTTATTGTTAAACACAATTTGCTCCATTGAGCTGATGCCCAGCGCTTTAAGTGATGTCATTAAGGAATGATGTTTTTGTGCAGTAGTTGTAGTTTAATTGTGTATAGTTTGTGTGAACAGCAGTATTTTACCTTAATGTTTTTCCAAATATTCACATCAATTAAAAGTGAATAATTATTTGCATATACTTTTAATGATGCTAAAAATTTAAATTGTGTGGCAATGTAAATCTCTGACAAGATAACATATTTACTGGAATGTAAGAAAACTGTGCATTTTTAGAAGCTTGTATTTATGCATATGATACAAACATTTGCATTTTTATATTCATTTATCTTAATTATTGGACACAGTTAATTTAAAACACTAACTTGGACAAAACTGATTGTTTTGTGTTATATCAAAATAAATAACAGATCTATTTTATATATATAATATGTGGCAAACTATTTGCTGTATCTTTATAATAATAAATAACATTTAATAAATAAAAGGTAAAATCATATACATTAGGTAATATAAACAAATACTACATAAATGTATATTTATATTAGGCATATTATGTAATAATTATGATTATATAAATGTACTATCAATAAAATTTACATTTTAAAATTAAAAAATGATATTGTGTTCCTCCTGGTATTCCTTGCTTTTCGTTTTCTTAATAGTGTCTTTTGAAGAACATACACTATTAATTTTGATGAAGTCCAGTTGATTAATTTTTTTTCTTTTTAGTTAGTGCTTTTTGTGTTTTAAGGATTGGTTGATAACAACAAGATTGTGAAGGTTTCTCCTATATTTTATTCCAGAAGCATTTTGGTTTAGCTTTTACTGTTAGGCCTGCGATCATTTCAAATTACTTTTTGCATATGGTATAAGGTATGGGTTAAGATTCATTTTTTTTCCATATGGGTGTCAAGTTTTCCAGTAACATTTGTTGAAAAAAATCTATTTTCTCATTGAATTACCTTGGTACCTTTGTCAAAAGTCAGTTATGTGTATACATAGGTCTGTTTTTGGGTACTGCATTCTGTTACATTGTTCTGTGCATATATCTTACACTAAAACTACAATATCTTTATTACTGTAGCTTCATAATAGGTTTTGAAATCAGGTAGTGTAAGTCATCCAACTTTGTTCTTTCTAAAATGTTTTGGTTATTTTTGGTGTCTTCATACACATTTGAAGTAGCTTGTTAATTGGTACAAAAGTATATGCTGGGATTTTGATTGGGATTATGTTGACTCTGTAGATTGATTTGAGATAATTGACATATTAATAGAATTGAAATCTTAAATCCATGAAAATGGTATATTTCTCCATGTATATATGCCTTATTTAATTTCTCTCAGCAATGTTTTTGGTGTTTTGGTGTACAGGTTATATACATCTTTGATTAAATTTCTTCCTAAGCACCTCATATATTTTGATGCTGGTGTAAGTGATACTGAAAAAATTCCAATAGTTTTTTGCTTATGTAAATAAATATACAGATTTTTGTATATAAGTCATATTCTGGAACTTTTTAGATTATTAACTTTATGATATGTTAAATATATTCTTTAGTACTTTTCTATATAGATCATTAGGTTGTCTACAAATAAGGATTTATTTCTCCCTTCCCAATCCTGTTGCCTTTTATTTTTTTCTTGTCTCATTGCATGGCTAGAACTTTCAGTGCAATAGCTGAATAGAAGTGGTGACAGCAAACATTTTTACTTTGTTCCTGTTTTAGGAGAAAAACATTTATTACTTCACCACTAAGTATGATGTTAGCTGTAGGTTTTAGTAGCTGCTCTTTATCAAATTGAGAAAGTTATATTAATAGCATGCTGAGAATTTTTATCATAAATGGTTGTTTCAGTTTGTCTAATTTCTTTGCTGTACGTATTGAAATGATCATACAATTTTTGCCTTTATTATATAAATATGGTAAACTACCTTGATTGATTTTCAAACATTGACTCAATGTTGCATTCCTGGGATAAGCTTTACCTTGTTACGATATATTGTCACTTTTATTTATTACTAAATTTGTTTTTTAAAAACATTTTGTTGAGGGCTTTTGCAATTTTGTTCATGAGAGATTTGGTCTGTAGTATTTTTTTCTTCTAAAGTGACAGGTTTTGGTATTTGTTTTATGTTGGCTTCATAAAATGAATTGGAAAGCATGTTCGCTGCCTCTATTTTCTGAATTTGTGTAATGTTGACATTATTTCTTTAGTAAAGTAGGCTCATGTCAGAGGAGAACCTCTACCTCAATGGCAAGAAGTAAACCTGCCAAAACTTCCTAGATGCTGAAAGTGGGCAATGAGACCTAATGGATTAGAGTAATGCAGGTTATTACTCGCAGCAATGCAAACAGCAGGAGCAGTTCCTGCTGCAAGTCCCACAGGATGTTGTGATGGGATCAGATGGTGAATATGCATACAATAGTTTGTGCTGTAGCTGAGAAACCCAGTGCCAAGAACTCAGCATCCTTTTTAGCAAGTAGCCAACAGGCCAGTCTCCTTATCCTAAGGAGTAAGTAGGTCCATGGTAGTTACTAGTGGTTGCTTTGCCCCACTTAACTGACCATATGACTGGCTATATAAACTGCTCAGTATGAGGGGATGGTTGGGACTTGTAGTTTGGCATACTCAGCCAGAACATGCCAGAATGCTCAGGGTACATGACAGACTTGCCTCTCCCAGGGAAATCATATGGGCATGAGGTTTTCTTTGTGAGAAGGTTTTTGATTTACAGATTCAATTTCTCTAAGTTATTCTGATTTTCTGTTTCTTCTTGATTCCATCTTGGTAATTAATGTTATTCAAGGAATTTATCGAAGTTGCCAAATTGATTGGCAATAAAGTCTTCATATTATTCCCTTATTATTCTTTAAATATCTGTTGGATGTACTTTTCTTCCTACTATTAGTAATTTGTGCTGTCTCAAATTTTTTATTAGTGTTGCCAAGGGGTTTATCAATTTTGTTGATGTTTTTCCCAAGAACCAACTTTTGACTTTGTTAAATTTCCGTATTTATTTAGTCTGTTTTCTATTTCATTGATTTCTGTTTTTACCTTTATATCTTAGTTGATATCCAGTTGGTTCTTTTTCATCTAGCTTCATAAGGGGTAACTTTGGTCAATGATTTTAAATCTTTTTTCTTTTTCTATTGTAGACATTTAAAATAATAACTTTTTCCCTGAGCTAGCTTTAACTGCATCCCACATATTTTGGTATATTGTGTTTTCATTATTATTCAGTTGAAACATTTTCTAATTTCCTTGTGACTTCTTTGATCCAATGGATTATATACAACTATGTTATTTTATTTCCAACTATCTTTTTCCCTAGATATATTATTTTTAATTTCTAATTTAATTTTATTATGCATGGCAAACTTACTCTGTAAGGTTTTAATCTTTTGAAATTTATTGAACTCATTTCATGACCTAGCATATAATCTATCTTGGTGATTTTGTGTGCACTCATAAAGCATGCATGTTTTGAAGTTGTTGATTTTAGTGTTCCAAAAATATTAATTTAGTCAAGTTGGTTTATAGTGTTGTTCAGATTTTCTTTATTCTTAATCAATGTTTTGTTTACTTGTTTTGTTGATTACTAGGAGGCAGATATCAAAACCTCCAACTATGAAAGTGGATTTGTCTTTTCTCTCTTTAGTTTTGTCAATGTTTGCTTTACATATTTGATGCTCTGTTATTTGGTGCATACATATTTCAAATTGTTAGGTCTTCATTATACAATAATTATTTTATCATCATGAAATATCCCTTTTTATCTATGGTAATTGTAAATTACATAGATACTTCTTGATATTTGCACTGTTTGACAATAATACAGGCACCTTAGCTTTTTTATTTTTATAGTTTGCATGGTATTTTTTCCATCTTTATTTATTTATTTATTTTTGAGACCGAGTTTCATTCTTGTCGCCCAGGCTGGAGTGCAGTGGTGCGATTTTGGCTCACTGCAACCTCTGCCTCTAGGTTCAAGCAATTCTCCTGTATCAGTCTCTGAGTAGCTAGGATTACAGGCGTGCACCACCACGTCCAGGTAATTTTTGTGTTTTTGGTAGAGACATGGTTTCACCATGTTGGCCTGGCTGGTCTTGAACTCCTGACTTCAGGTGATCTGCCAGCCTCGGCATCCCAAAGTACTGGGATTACAGGTGTGAACCACCGCACCTGGCCTTCCATGTTTATACTATAAACTTATGCATTTATCCTTAAATTAATAAACAATAATATTAAAGTTTGTCATGTTGCTATTTGTTTATTATTTGTCCTTTCTGTTTTATGTTCCTCAGTTACTCCTTTCCTGCTTTTTTGTTTTGGATTAATCAAATATTATTTAGTATTCTATTTTATTTCCTTTATTGACTCCTTAGCTACATCTTTTATTATTATTTCTCTAGTGCTGCTCTAAGGCCATTAATATGCATCCTTAATCTATCAAAGTCTTAGAGTAAATAAAGTTCCACTTCACACTTCCATTTTCACATTTTACTCATGACACTTTCCACTTCCTACTTTACCCTTTCCACCTAGCAAACAAACAGTTTAATTCCACTTACCCATACCCTTCTCTTTGTGTCACTGTTGTCATGTATTTTATTCCTTCGTAATTATAACTCACAACTTACAATGTTATTTTTGCTTTAAACTATCCTTTAAGACTTCTGTAGTTTGGTATACTCAGCCAGGACGTGCAGGAATGCTCAGGGTACATGACAGACTTACCTCTCCCACGTAAATCACTTGGGCATGAGAAGAAAAAAAAATCAAGAGAAGAAAATACAGTCTCTTATGTTTGCTTACATCTTTATATTTGCTGCTGTGATTCATTTTTTTCTGCACATGGACATTCATTTCTTTTCATTCTGAACAACATCTGTTGGCCATTGGACTTTCAAATTAAAATCTTCAAAAACATTTTTAGTATTTAAAAATATTAGTGTTGGCCAGGCGTGGTGGCTCATGCCTGTAATCCCAGCACTTTGGGCGGCCGAGGTGTGTGGATCACGAGGTCAGGAGTTTGAGACCAGCCTGGCCAAGATGGTGAAACCCCATCTCTACTAAAAATACAAAAATTAGCTGGGCATGGTGGTGTGTGCCTGTAGTCCCAACTGTCCGGGAGGCTGAGGCAAGAGAATCGCTTGAACCCAGGAGGTGGAGGTTGCAGTGACCCGAGATCGTGCCACTGCACTCCAGCCTGGGTGTCAGAGCAAGACTCCGTCTCAAAAAAAAAAGAAAACAAAAATTAGTGTTATTTTAAATCTGTAGTATTTTTAGTAATTTTTTTTTCCATTCAAATCTTCTTGCTCTTTTTTTTGGCAGGAGTGGGTGGCTTTACTGGTTGATGCATATTTTGAATCTTTGTCCTTTTTATCCTTTTCTCTCTAATAGCATTTATCTCTTTGTTCCTCTTTAAAAAATGGAATTCTGAAGAGGTCTCTATATCTGTATATTCTCAGTCACACTTAACCTTCTTTTTGTGTCTCTGAAGATCTTTTTCATTTCTTTTCTGACTTTCGCTGCCAGCTTGCACTTCCTTTTCTCTTGTTGTCTGTATCTTCCTTGTTTTTCTTTTTTGTATGTCTTATTGGGCTGTTTTCAGAATAATTAAGCTGTCTGAATTTGTGTAGAATGATTTGTCTAAATGCTTCCGTTTTCCAGGTGAATTCCCTTCGTCAACTCTTGCATTCTCCTTTCACGCTGTAACTCTTCACTCTTCTTAGTTTTTATTGTTCTCTGTTGATTTCTTACTGGTTACCACCCATTTTTAAATGCGAACATCTCTTTCTTTGCTATATGTGTGTTAAAGAATAGTAAGGTATGGGAGGGGGGGACAGTGAGCTAGGGCTATTCATAACTTATTTTAAGACTGTTTTCTTTTTTTTTTTTTTTTTCCTTTTTTTTTTTTTTTTTTTTTATTTTTATTTTATTTTATTTTTTTTATCAATTCATCATTTATATCATGTATAACTCCCCAATGCAATCCCTCCCTCCTCCCCCCTCCCCCCTCCCCATGATAGGCCCCAGTGCGTGACGTTCCCCTTCCCGAGTCCAAGTGATCTCATTGTTCAGTTCCCACCTATGAGTGAGAACATGCGGTGTTTGGTTTTCTGTTCTTGTGATAGTTTGCTAAGAATGATTGTTTCCAGCTGCATCCATGTCCCTACAAAGGACGCAAACTCATCCTTTTTTATGGCTGCATAGTATTCCATGGTGTATATGTGCCACATTTTCTTAATCCAGTCTGTCACAGATGGACATTTGGGTTGATTCCAAGTCTTTGCTATTGTGAATAGTGCCGCAATAAACATACATGTGCATGTGTCTTTGTAGTAGACTAATTTATAATCCTTTGGGTATATACCCAGTAGTGGGATGGCTGGGTCATATGGTACATCTAGTTCTAGATCCTTGAGGAATTGCCATACTGTTTTCCATAATGGTTGAACTAGTTTACAATCCCACCAACAGTGTAAAAGTGTTCCTATTTCTCCACATCCTCTCCAACACCTGTTGTTTCCTGACTTCTTAATGATTGCCATTCTAACTGGTGTGAGATGGTATCTCATTGTGGTTTTGATTTGCATTTCTCTGATGGCCAGTGACGATGAGCATTTTTTCATGTGTCTGTTGGCTGTATGAATATCTTCTTTTGAGAAATGTCTGTTCATATCCTTTCCCCACTTTTTGATGGGGTTGTTTGTTTTTTTCTCGTATATTTGTTTGAGTTCTTTGTAGATTCTGGATATTAGCCCTTTGTCAGATGAGTAGGTTGCAAAAATTTTCTCCCATTCTGTAGGTTGCCTGTTCACTCTGATGGTAGTTTCTTTTGCTGTGCAAAAGCTCTTTAGTTTAATTAGATCCCATTTGTCAATTTTTGCTTTTGCTGCCGTTGCTTTTGGCGTTTTAGACATGAAGTCCTTGCCCATGCCTATGTCCTGAATGGTGCTACCTAGATTTTCTTCTAGGGTTTTTATGGTATTAGGTCTAACATTTAAGTCTCTAATCCATCTTGAATTAATCTTCGTATAAGGGGTAAGGAAAGGATCCAGTTTCAGCTTTCTACTTATGGCTAGCCAATTTTCCCAGCACCATTTATTAAATAGGGAATCCTTTCCCCATTTCTTGTTTCTCTCAGGTTTGTCAAAGATCAGATGGCTGTAGATGTGCGGTATTATTTCTGAGGACTCTGTTCTGTTCCATTGGTCTATAGCTCTGTTTTGGTACCAGTACCATGCTGTTTTGGTTACTGTAGCCTTGTAGTATAGTTTGAAGTCAGGTAGCGTGACGCCTCCAGCTTTGTCCTTTTGACTTAGGATTGTCTTGGCAATGCGGGCTCTTTTTTGGTTCCATATGAACTTTAAAGCAGTTTTTTCCAATTCTGTGAAGAAACTCATTGGTAGCTTGATGGGGATGGCATTGAATCTATAAATAACCTTGGGCAGTATGGCCATTTTCACGATATTGATTCTTCCTATCCATGAGCATGGTATGTTCTTCCATTTGTTTGTGTCCTCTTTGATTTCACTGAGCAGTGGTTTGTAGTTCTCCTTGAAGAGGTCCTTTACATCCCTTGTAAGCTGGATTCCTAGGTATTTGATTCTCTTTGAAGCAATTGTGAATGGAAGTTCATTCCTGATTTGGCTCTCTGCTTCTCTGTTACTGGTGTATAAGAATGCTTGTGATTTTTGCACATTAATTTTGTATCCTGAGACTTTGCTGAAGTTGCTTATCAGCTTAAGGAGATTTTGGGCTGAGACGATGGGGTTTTCTAAATATACAATCATGTCATCTGCAAACAGGGACAATTTGACTTCTTCTTTTCCTAACTGGATACCCTTGATTTCTTTCTCTTGCCTGATTGCCCTAGCCAGAACTTCCAACACTATGTTGAATAGGAGTGGTGAGAGAGGGCATCCCTGTCTTGTGCCAGTTTTCAAAGGGAATTTTTCCAGTTTTTGCCCATTCAGTATGATATTAGCTGTGGGTTTGTCATAAATGGCTCTTATTATTTTGAGATACGTTCCATCAATACCGAATTTATTGAGCGTTTTTAGCATGAAGGGCTGTTGAATTTTGTCAAAAGCCTTTTCTGCATCTATTGAGACAATCATGTGGTTCTTGTCTTTGGTTCTGTTTATATGCTGGATTACGTTTATTGATTTGCGAATGTTGAACCAGCCTTGCATCCCAGGGATGAAGCCCACTTGATCATGGTGGATAAGCTTTTTGATGTGCTGCTGAATCCGGTTTGCCAGTATTTTATTGAGAATTTTTGCATCAATGTTCATCAGGGATATTGGTCTAAAATTCTCTTTTTTGTGTGTGTCTCTGCCAGGCTTTGGTATCAGGATGATGTTGGCCTCATAAAATGAGTTAGGGAGGATTCCCTCTTTTTCTATTGATTGGAATAGTTTCAGAAGGAACGGTACCAGCTCCTCCTTGTACCTCTGGTAGAATTCAGCTGTGAATCCATCTGGTCCTGGACTTTTTTGGTGGGTAGGCTATTAATTGTTGCCTCAATTTCAGAGCCTGCTATTGGTCTATTCAGGGATTCAACTTCTTCCTGGTTTAGCCTTGGGAGAGTGTAAGTGTCCAGGAAATTATCCATTTCTTCTAGATTTTCTAGTTGATTTGCGTAGAGGCGTTTATAGTATTCTCTGATGGTAGTTTGTATTTCTGTGGGGTCAGTGGTGATATCCCCTTTATCATTTTTTATTGCATCTATTTGATTCCTCTCTCTTTTCTTCTTTATTAGCCTTGCTAGCGGTCTGTCAATTTTGTTGATCTTTTCAAAAAACCAACTCCTGGATTCATTGATTTTTTGGAGGGTTTTTTGTGTCTCTATCTCCTTCAGTTCGGCTCTGATCTTAGTTATTTCTTGCCTCCTGCTAGCTTTTGAATGTGTTTGCTCTTGCCTCTCTAGTTCTTTTAATTGTGATGTTAGAGTGTCAATTTTAGATCTTTCCTGCTTTCTCTTGTGGGCATTTAGTGCTATAAATTTCCCTCTACACACTGCTTTAAATGTGTCCCAGAGATTCTGGTATGTTGTATCTTTGTTCTCATTGGTTTCAAAGAACATCTTTATTTCCGCTTTCATTTCGTTATGTACCCAGTAGTCATTCAGGAGCAGGTTGTTCAGTTTCCATGTAGTTGAGCGGTTTTGATTGAGTTTCTTAGTCCTGAGTTCTAGTTTGATTGCACTGTGGTCTGAGAGACAGTTTGTTATAATTTCTGTTCTTTTACATTTGCTGAGGAGTGCTTTACTTCCAATTATGTGGTCAATTTTGGAATAAGTGCGATGTGGTGCTGAGAAGAATGTATATTCTGTTGATTTGGGGTGGAGAGTTCTATAGATGTCTATTAGGTCCGCTTGGTGCAGAGATGAGTTCAATTCCTGGATATCCTTGTTAACTTTCTGTCTTGTTGATCTGTCTAATGTTGACAGCGGCGTGTTGAAGTCTCCCATTATTATTGTATGGGAGTCTAAGTCTCTTTGTAAGTCCCTAAGGACTTGCTTTATGAATCTGGGTGCTCCTGTATTGGGTGCATATATATTTAGGAGAGTTAGCTCTTCCTGTTGAATTGATCCCTTTACCATTATGTAATGGCCTTCTTTGTCTCTTTTGATCTTTGATGGTTTAAAGTCTGTTTTATCAGAGACAAGGATTGCAACCCCTGCTTTTTTGTGTTCTCCATTTGCTTGGTAGATCTTCCTCCATCCCTTTATTTTGAGCCTATGTATGTCTCTGCATGTGAGATGGGTCTCCTGAATACAGCAGACTGATGGGTCTTGACTCTTTATCCAGTTTGCCAGTCTGTGTCTTTTAATTGGAGCATTTAGTCCATTAACATTTAAGGTTAATATTGTTATGTGTGAACTTGATCCTGCCATTAGATATTAACTGGTTATTTTGCTCGTTAGTTGATGCAGTTTCTTCCTAGCCTCGATGGTCTTTACATTTTGGCATGTTTTTGCGATGGCTGGTACCGGTTGTTCCTTTCCATGTTTAGGGCTTCCTTCAGGGTCTCTTGTAAGGCAGGCCTGGTGGTGACAAAATCTCTAAGCATTTGCTTATCTGTAAAGGATTTTATTTCTCCTTCACTTATGAAACTTAGTTTGGCTGGATATGAAATTCTGGGTTTAAAATTCTTTTCTTTAAGAATGTTGAATATTGGCCCCCACTCTCTTCTGGCTTGTAGAGTTTCTGCCGAGAGATCTGCTGTTAGTCTGATGGGCTTCCCTTTGTGGGTAACCCGACCTTTCTCTCTGGCTGCCCTTAAGATTTTTTCCTTCATTTCAACTTTGGTGAATCTGGCAATTATGTGTCTTGGAGTTGCTCTTCTGGAGGAGTATCTTTGTGGTGTTCTCTGTATTTCCTGAATTTGAATGTTGGCCTGCCCTACTAGGTTGGGGAAGTTCTCCTGGATGATTTCCTGAAGAGTGTTTTCCAACTTGGTTCCATTTTCCCCCTCACTTTCAGGCACCCCAATCAGGCGTAGATTTGGTCTTTTTACGTAATCCCATACTTCTTGCAGGCTTTGCTCATTTCTTTTTCTTCTTCTTTCTTTTGGTTTCTCTTCTCGCTTCATTTCATTCATTTGATCTTCAATCGCTGATACTCTTTCTTCCAGTTGATCGAGTCGGTTACTGAAGCTTGTGCATTTGTCACGTATTTCTCGTGTCATGGTTTTCATCTCTGTCATTTCGTTTATGATCTTCTCTGCATTAATTAGTCTAGCTGTCAATTCTTCCACTCTTTTTTCAAGATTTTTAGTTTCTTTGCGCTGGGTACGTAATTCCTCCTTTAGCTCTGATAAGTTTGATAGACTGAGGCCTTCTTCTCTCCTCTCGTCCAAGTCATTCTCTGACCAGCTTTGATCCGTTGCTGGCGATGGGCTGCGCTCCTTTGCAGGGGGAGATGCGCTCTTATTTTTTGAATTTCCAGCTTTTCTGCCCTGCTTTTTCCCCATCTTTGTGGTTTTATCTGTCTCTGGTCTTTGATGGTGGTGACGTACTGATGCGGTTTTGGTATAGGTGTCCTTCCTGTTTGATAGTTTTCCTTCTGACAGTCAAAAGGACTGTCTGTTGGTCTGTTGGAGATTGCTTGAGGTCCACTCCAGACCCTGTTTGCCTGGGTATCAGCAGCAGAGGTTGCCGAAGATAGAATATTGCTGAACAGCGAGTGTACCTGTCTGATTCTTCCTTTGGAAGTTTCCTCTCAGGGGTGTACTCCACCCTGTGAGGTGTGGGGTGTCAGACTGCCCCTAGTGGGGGATTTCTCCCAGCTAGGCTACTCAGGGGTCAGGGACACACCTGAGCAGGCAGTCTGTCCGTTCTCAGATCTCAACCTCCGCGTTGGGAGATCCGCGGCTCTCCCCAAAGCTGTCAGACAGAGTCGTTCGCGTCTGCACGGGCTCCTGCTACTTCCCCTGTTGGTCTTCAGCTGTGCGCTGTCCCCAGAGGTGGAGACTACAGAGACAGGCAGGCTTCCTTGAGCTGCTGTGAGCTCCACCCAGTTCGAGCTTCCCAGCGGCTTTGTTTACCTACTTAAGCCTCAGCAATGGCGGGCGCCCCTCCCCCAGCCTCGCTGCTGCCTTGCGGATAGATCGCGGCAGACTGCTGTGTTAGCAGTGAGGGAGGCTTCGTGGGCGTGGGACCCTCCCGGCCAGGTGTGGGATATATTCTGGTGTGCCTGTATGCTTACAGCGCAGTATTGGGGTGGGAGTTACCCGATTTTCCAGGTGTTGTGTGTCTCAGTTCCCCTGGCTAGGAAAACGGATCCCCTTCCCCCTTGCGCTTCCAGGTGAGGCGATGCCTCGCCCTGCTTCAGCTCTCGCTGGTCAGGCTGCAGCAGCTGACCAGCACCGATTGTCCGGCACTCCCTAGTGAGATGACCCCAGTACCTCAGTTGAAAATGCAGAAATCACCGGTCTTCTGTGTCGCTTGTGCTGGGAGTTGGAGACTGGAGCTGTTCCTATTCGGCCATCTTGCTCCGCCCCCCCCAAGACTGTTTTCTTATACAGACACCACATTCTGTTAGATTTTCTGTCCAAGGGTCATGTTTGTCCTCTATTTTTGGCACTCAGTGGGGAGTTTACTCATGGTGGAACACCTCAGACCACAGGCCTTTAAGTCATGATATGGAAAGAAGTCCCTGCAGTCCCTTTTTGATTCCCCAGCCCTTCAAGAACCCGTGACCAGAAGGCTGGAACATGATCAAGTGGCACGTCACATGGTTCCTCCTTCAGCTGCCCTCTCCTGCCATTCTGCACTGACCCACTGAGAAGCTATTGGAATGCTATTCTTTTGTTCTCACAAGGCTTGCCAGACCCCTCCCTCCCGTCTTGATGTCTAATACGTCAGTCTTTCAAGAACACTTGTGGGGAGACCTGTGTCCTGGTCTGGATCAGAGATGTGATGTATTAACTTTCAGAGTCCTGCTTCACCCTGGCCTATGTTTTACAGTATTTGGTAGCTGTTCCTCTAATTTGGCATTTTGGGATTATGACCATTACTTCGCTTCATTGACAATGGAGACTTTATGAAATTTCTTTTTTGCTCTTTTTTAAAAATAATTTTTCTGTAGGTTTCAAGGTAAGGAGTAGATTACAAAATGCTTTTCCTTTGCCATATCTAACTGGGAGTTCATACATTAGGTTTCAATTGACTTTGGTCAAATTAGTTTCCGCAGATGATCCTAAAAAATAAAATGCTGGGAAAAAGGGTAAATACTGTAGTTGCTTCTGAACAAAGTGTTTAACTGTATGTAATTTTGTTATTTAATCAGAACTATATGTTTCTTACTCTAAAATTTGCATTGTGGCAATTCTAACATAATCAGCTGCCAAGAAGATGCATGCCACCCATGTACCACCTTATTTATTTAAAAGGTATTTATTGAGTATGAACTGTCTGCTAGGCATTGTGTTCATTACTGCTTCAAGAGGGCAGCATCAATATGGAGAATGTTTTGATAATCTTTTCAGGTGAAACATAACAACTCGTGGTAAACATCTGCCATACCTTGTATAGAGATGAAATCCAGCACACAATGATTGGTTACTGTGTATATTTCAGTGATTAGTTCTGGAACTTAAAGAATGACACTTTTTCTCAGTTGTCCTTGGGGTCCTCATAACTATTCATAGTTCATTGTTAAGACTATTTTTATTTAGTTATATATAAGATAAACCCTACATTTTGGACCCCTTGAGGATAATAATCACATTGCCCTAAAATCTCTAAAATAATTGATCAACTTCTATAGACTCAGGAGAATTCAACACATCTTTGAGATCAAAGACAATAGTGTTATGGACCTGGGACAGAAAGACTTCTAATGAACACTAAATAACTTATGTAAGTGAATGTTTATAGGAACTTGACATTTGTGCGTTTGTGAGAGAGGCAGTGTATGAGACTGTCTTCTCAGCCTTTTGGTCTTAGTTCACTTATCCTTTTGCAAGTCTTGTTTTTGCATTCTTTTATTTATTTTCATTACTTTTTTTCTGGATGCCTCTTCATATCTTTTAAACATCCTATCCCAACCTTTCTTGGTATTCCATTGACAATAGTATGAATTCAGTCAGAACCCAATAGAGATATTTACCTCACATTCAAAGAGAAAAGAATCAGTTTCTTGGGATGTAATTGGCTCCTAAGTAAAAAATACTGAATTAATTCCCCAAAAGGGTGAAGGTAAATAAGTTACTTAAAGCCTTTCAATGGATAGCTCAGCTTGCTATTAAGCAAGCTGTGCCTGTGAAATGGGGAATAAGAATACCTGGAGTGGTAAACCTTGAGATGTGTCACTTATTTGAGTTAAATGGAGAGGAGAGAGGCTGTTTATCCTCACAATGAAGTAGGCGGCACAGTGAATTCAGGACTGTTTAGAGCTCTTGAGCGTTTTATGAGTTTTTCTATGCTAGGAGGTAAGGCAGGTGCTTAAAATTACTGAGGTATATCCTAACTAATTACAGAATCCTAAAGTGAGAAGTGCTGATCAATTGCATTTGGAAGAGCCGCTGACAATTAAACCTTCAGGCAAATGACAGACTAAAACTTGGAGCTGCATCAGTCAAAAATATATTTATGCCAATCAAAATGGAAATAAGATTGCCATTCCTGAAATAGCCAAACATATAGTATCTCTCAGCACAGAGAAGAGACCCAATAGGATCTCCTCATTAGAGCGCTAATGAGAATTTAAAAAACGATAGCAGGACCATGGGGTACACTCAGCAGTGATTTGAGCATAGGTTGCAATATGAAAAGAAGAGAAAACAGAATTTTGGATGCTCACATAAGCCAAATGTTAAAGAGAAGCAGCAGTTATTACCAGGGCGAGACGCTTTCTTGAAATGTAACAAGTCCTGGGGCTCTTTTCCAAGCCACTTACGCAAGACTTCATCCAGAATTTCGGGAAGTCCTCTTTAACTGGATTTTACAATTCCATGAGGAACAGGTTGACCAACCTTCTCTAAATGCATTTCTTTTTTCATTTGGCCTTCTAGAGCTGCCATACTTGATTTTCATGTTTCTGGTTTGGACATTTTGTGTGACTACATTGAAAACCTCCTTGAATTACAATGGCAAAGACATTCAAATCATGAACAAACGTCACTTGAGCATGCGGGGCAGGTCTTCCATGGATTATTTATAATAACAAATTTCAAAGCGACTGCTGCAAGCTAAAGGAAATTTATACTGCACTTGACCTCTGGAGAGCTCTCATTTTATGAGGACTCAAGGTCCCTGAGATGCCTGAAGATAGTACAATTTTCATAGTTATAGGAAAATAGGTTTACAACTAAGCCTGGAGTAGGTTGAAGCTTTGGATTTCAGAGCTAAAAAGGACTCTTACCATCCTTATTTTCTTCGCTCCCAGCAAAGACCCTGGGAGACCTATACATTCTTTGGGTAGGACTTGCTGCACTAGAAAATTGAAGATGGCTGTGAATTTTGCTGGGCCTAGTCTTATGTTTTCCCAGTGATTATCATGGATGTTGGGGGCCTATGGCTGAAGTGTTAGATGTTGGGGCTGAAAGGAAAGTTGGAGACAAACAAACACATCCTGAAAAAGAGCACAGGAAAGAAGCAGTCATTTTACTTCATAGTGTTTAGGATTTCATACTGTGTTAAGCTTGGAATTACATCTGTGGCTTTGCATTAGCTCAGAGAATTATTGTTACCTTGCAATTGACTATTTTTTAAAAATTAATTCCCCGAATGCATCTCTTAGCAAGTACTCCAGCAATGGAAATCTTATTTGAAACATAATTTCAATACAATCTAGGGCTTAATGTGTATTGGAATTTTCTACTGATTTCATTATACACGGATCATATTTTCCCTACCTTTTATAATAAAGCTAAACTCAATTGTTTAAAGTTCTCTCCCTCCACATTAGGTATAAATTTTTTTTAAAGATTCCTAATATTTGCATCTGTAAAATCAGTAATTTTCATCATTTCTTCAGATTACCTTGCGGTTGAAAATCCATCTCTGTGTCAGCACATTTGTGCGGCACTTGACCTCTGGAGAGCTGTCATTTTATGAGGTCTCAAGGTCCCTGAGATGGCTGAAGATGGTACAGTTTTCATAGTTACAGAATAATGGGTTTATAACTAAGCCTGGAGCAGGTTGAAGTTTTGGATCTGAGAGCTCAAAAGGACTCTCCCCATCCTTGAAGGCTTTTAGGCCTGGTGTCCAATTAGAGGTTGACAAGGAATGGTGACTTTGGCAGCTACAATAGAATAGACATATGGAAAATTCTGGATACTGTAATAGGCTGGACCCATTTCATTTTTATTCCAGTGGCTACATTTATATGTCAGCGACTGAATTGGTTTATCTTAAAATGAAGTTATTCCCACAGAAATCCTTAGAATATTGAATATACACACCACATTGGCAATAAATTGACTAAAAAATGTGAAGACAGGCAGAATTTCCATAATTTTGAGGGTCTAAAGTAATGTTTTGATTTCACTAATTTACTTTTTAAAGGATTTTTTTTTTCTTTTATAACCCACAGTCAACTTCTGTTAGTGTTAAATTTCTGTGATGTGGTAATTGTCAAACTCTTGCTAGTTATTTCAGATGGCTCAGAATGAGAACTTTCTTCATCTCAGGTTCGAAGTTGGCTCTAGACTGTGCACTCGGCATATAGAGAAATGAAGTGCTGAATAGTTATCCAGTTGATTAGGTCATTGTAGGTAGCCAATGTGGGTGATCGGATCTGGTGCTGAGGAAGAGTGGGGGAAGAATAACATGAGAAAGAGGTGGGAACTGCAAAGTAACCTCAGCAAAAGGCCAGGCTTTGAATCTCCTGTATTCCTCCCTCTGGCAGGCTTATTTGCCTGCACATTGAGGTCGGCCAACTGTAAACAATAAAATAAGCTTTTAGAACAGGCTGGGTTCCCTTGGAAGAGTCAGCCTCCTTGGTGCTGGTGGCTCACGTATGTTCGTATGTTCTCTGAATACCTGGCACTGGCCCCCTAGCCTGTGGGAGATTTAAACTGACCTTTTGTACCCATTCTGATCTCCTGTGGCTTTTCTATTTCAGACCTGCTGCCCAGGGACGGGGGCGCAGAGCCCAACTCCCACTTGGATTCTGGCTTACTCCTCCAGGGAGATCTTTGATTATCAAGTGTGTGTGTGTGTCTGTGTGTTTGTGTATGCATGAGTGCAGGCATGCGCATTATGGCTACTTATCAACTGCTGACCTATCAACTTAGCCCAAACACTTGATTTTTCATATTTTCTGGTTCCATGGTTTTGTGCCTTCAAGGCACCCCAAATTCCTACCCAGCCAATGGAAATGGCAAGCAGTTGTACATTCACCATTTGCAAGGCAAGTATCTGAAACATCTTTCTCTCCTCTAATTGGATCTGTTTCCTTCTCTGTCCCCAGGACTTATGTCTTAACCCATAACCCCTGAACATCTGAACGGAGTGAGACTCTCCAAGCCAAGTGTAAGTTTTAACATAGCAAATGCCATCCCTTGATTTCCAGAGAGGAGCCCCTGAGTGCCCGCCCTGTCTGATGAGAAGCAGGTGCAGAATAGGCTGCTTTAATCAGTGCTAAACGCACACGTCTTACTGAAACCTGAATGTGCTGTGCTTCACAATACCGTGGTTTGATGGCGAATGCAGATGATGAGGAGAACACTACGCACTCCATTGACAAGTGTGTTGTAGCTCAGTCATAACTAATGGTAATGAAGTGCTGACTGAACGCTCAGTGCTAAGACTCGATTGAACTGGAGAGCCTCTAGCTGTCAATGTGATATTCTGGTTACAATAAAAAAATAGATTAGATTCTCACCAGGCCGTGCTAGGGCTCCATACTAAGAACGCTCTGTTGAGACGTATGCAACAATATCCCTAAAATGGCATGAATAACATCTTGGCTTGATATGTTAATATCAAAACTGTGCCTGACTGCTAATTTTGATAATGTTTTCTGAGGTCTGAATGTTATGGGGATTTCCCGTTTTTCCTATAAAACCATTTCTTGGCGATTTTTTGGTGATTATTCTGAAAATGATTAGTGAAGTAGTAGAGAGCAGAGGTCAAGATCAAAAGTATAGAAATCAGGATTACCGGCCGGGCGCGGTGGCTCAAGCCTGTAATCCCAGCACTTTGGGAGGCCGAGACGGGCGGATCACGAGGTCAGGAGATCGAGACCATCCTGGCTAACACTGTGAAACCCCGTCTCTACTAAAAAAATACAAAAAACTAGCCGGGCGAGGTGGCGGGCGCCTGTAGTCCCAGCTACTCGGAGGCTGAGGCAGGAGAATGGCGTAAACCCGGGAGGCGGAGCTTGCAGTGAGCTGAGATCCGGCCACTGCACTCCAGCCCGGGCGACAGAGCGAGACTCCGTCTCAAAAAAAAAAAAAAAAAAAAAAAAAGAAATCAGGATTACCTGGTTTTCAATCGAAGTCCTGTCTTTTTTTTTTGGTTGTGTGATCTTGGGCCTTAGTTTCCACTTTTGTAAAACTGGGAAAACAACAGAACTTTCCTCCTCCAGCTGTTGTGAGGATTTGACAATGCTCTGTTCCTGTAATGACAGAAATTGCCAGATGAATTGCACCTCTAGAGTTGGAGTATTCTGGTCTATTTAAATATGCTTTAGAAAAATCATCCAGAAACTTCTGCATAGGACATTTAAATCTGGGATGAATTTGCAAATGGTGTCAGTGTCCCAAATGAGGTCCAGTCCAGGTCAAGGTAATCACAATACTTCAAATTCAACAAGTTCTCTACGCTGCAGACACCACTGTTTTTGTGCAAGTTTATTAGGACTTAACACAGTACTTGGCATATAGTAGGCATAAAACAACAACAACAGCCCAACAACTGGTCTCCCTGCCTCCAGTTTTGACATCTTCCTAATCTTGTTTTACTGCCAATGTTTTCTTTCCAAATGCAGATCTAAACCTGTTTCCTGCTTGCTTACAGCAATCAAGAAAGAGGTGCTCTTTGTTTACCAGGAGCACCAGCTGTCTGAATGATCTAAGTCTAGAACCTCCAGGCTCTACCCACTGGTGGAGATGGTGTCAAGGGAGGGCCATTAGCCGGCTCCCAGTGGGAAGTGGATGGCATACTCAATGTGGGTCACTTAAGCATCATAAATAGATTATTTGCCAAGATATAGGAAAGGATATAGAGACACCAATAAGGGATAATCCAGTACCCTTGCTGCTCTTACCTCCCTAGGCCTGCTGGAGCAAGCAGAGGGCAGTTACTGGAACCCAGGAGGCTTCCTGACAGGAGCTGTGGCCTTTGGCAGTAGAACAGATGGAGGTGGGAAATAAACCCTAAACCTCACCTTCCTCTTGTCTTTAGTTCTCCTACTGGTGACTCCCACTGGACAGTCCTAGCTGGAAACCAGAATGCCAAGGAGTTGTGAACACAGGCCAGACTGTGGGTTCCAGGCATCAGAGCAGGGTGAGGAAGGGTGGGAGATTGGGTTTGGAGGGCCAAACACAGATAGCCCCAAAGGTTCGCCTCACTTGAACCCCATGGAAGGAGCTCCTCTCAAGGAGAAGGGGTGAGAAAGGCATGTTGGGCAAACACACACTGTGGAGATCTCTCATCTACATGGAGAAGCTACTGGAATCATCATCTCTTGATGTTGAGTCCAATGTTCTTCTACGACACAGTTGCCTGACGTTCAGAACTTGTCCTGTGACTACTGATGTCATATCTTATCAGACTCCTTGGAAATTGCACCTGAAACTTTACGTATGCCTGGCTTTTAAATGCCTATAATTTAACTTCTTTAATTTGGACCTTCCTTATAAATCTCAGAGTATGTTTTTAGTTGTTTTTCACATTTCTTCCATCTCCCATAGGTAATTTATTACCTCTTAGCATTTAGAAGTTACCTATTGAATAGCATGGTTCTTAGATCAATCTTAGACAATTCTCTGGGTGGAATTTGACATATCTGGTGGTAGATTTATACTTTTCCCATTGGATCCTTGTGTGCCCTCTTCTATAAAGTCTTCAGGTCACAATTGATGGGCTTTTCTTTATAGATGTCTAATTCACTCAGTCAGTTTCACCTTGTGTAGAGAGAATCAATCTGCTGAGTTTTCTAGACATTAGCAATACATGAAAATCCTGTAATAAAGTATGCTATCATCTCTTTTTGAAAATAAGTAATGAGACATGACAATTTCTTTCTAAAGCAATAATCAAGAAAGAGAGCCCTGTGTTTAATTCATTATGTGAGCCCACAGAAAGAGCAAGGGAAAAAATAAATATTTTCACCCACCTGAGTCAACTTCAAGCCTAAAATTATAGGTTCTTGCAACTTTGACTTAATTGCTGTCACAAAGAAGCACAAGTTGCTGTGATCAGATATCTCACAGAATACAAAAGCACTAATTCTTGACATTTCAGAAAGTCATATCATTATCTTTGCCCCAACCCGTACTGATTTTCTTTCACAGTGAATTAAAAAATATATATGTATATATAAATAAATATAAGAATTGAAGAAAAAGCCCAAACTTGGGATATTTAAATGAAAGTCCTGTTACCAAAACACAGCTTGTAACAGATGGTAAGAACTCAGCTCATGACATTTCCCAGTATCTACATTTACAATGAATAATGAATATTCTTATTAACATCAGGACTTGGCTAATTTGAAAGCTACACACTTTCTTAATACCAAAAATCTAAGCCTCAGTCTTTATGGCCTGTCACCAAAGTCAGTATGGTGGTTGGAATGTGGGCTGGGAACTCAGGGCAGGAGGAAGGCCCCTCCCACGGTCATGAACAACCTAGGGAATAACGGTGGTGAGTGGGCACTGGGACGGGGAGGTGACGCCTGTACTGCCGTCATCCAGGCCTGTGACCCACGCAATTGCTTCCTCAACTTGGAGTCCTGTTCCAGCTCTGTCCTTATTTTTAATGTCACAGTTTCACTAGTTTTTCATCATTTATTCACTTTATAAAAATTGTGAAATATTTCAAGCAAGCATGCAGTTCAAACAATAACATTCATGTATCTGTCTCACAACTTTCTCAAATATTATATTTTTATTATGGTGGCTTCAGAGTTTGTTCTTTTTTGTAAGAAAGAAAACCTCAAAAAAAGAAAAAGAGAGAGAGAGAAAGAAGAGTATTCCTGGAGAGGAGAGCAGGACAGGACTTCACGTCCCTACTCCAGCCTTTGGTTCATTCTTGGAGGTTATTAATAATCATGTGAGGGGGTTTGTCTTGCCCAGTCTACTATTATTATTATTATTATTGTTGTTGTTGTTGTTGTCATTGTTGTTACTATCTCCGGGCCCAGCCAGCCTATATTCCCAATCATATCATACCCCTTGGATGCCATTTGCAGATCCCTCATTATTAGTGGGATTGGGCATCATTTTATTTTATTTTTTTTGGCAGTTCAGTCTTTCTCTTCTGGGCTGTCCTCTTTTCTTATTGATTTGTAAGGATAAAGAATCCTTTATCCTTGTATGTGGTATGTAATAGATATTGATCCTTTGTCAGTGAAATAAGTTGCAAATATCTTCAGCTGTGGCTTGCTTTCTATATTTATAGTATCCTTTTTAAAATAAAGACCTTTGAAGTGTGAAGTCTCTAGCTATGTCAATCAAACCTTTTGTGGTTTATCATCTCTGTGTTGCTTTAATTACAGGCTAGTGAGGGAAGTCTTTCCTGCCGGGAGATATTCATTGAAGTGCAGACTGCTCAGAGCCACACCACAGGCTGGCAGAGGAAGTGTCTCAGTGTTGCCTTGGCCTGTTCACCCCCTGCCAGGCCAGTAGAGGAGCTGAAGAGTCTTCACCATGGTTTGAGAGGAAGGTCTGGAGCCCCGTGCTGTTCTCAGATCACCAGGACACTTGGAGATGGCAGGGTCTCAGCATTCTAACCACAGCATAGCCCCCACCGAATGAGGGGCCTGGTCTACGGAGCTCCCCAAACTGTCCACTTTCTCCACCTCCCTGTTGCCTTCCCTCTCCCGTATCCCCAGTGTCACATGGTTGGCAAGTGCCAGACCCATGCCTAAGCCTAGCCTGGCAACCCCAATCTGTTTCAGCACAAGGAGGCGGGCAAGGTATGCGGAACAAACGTGCCATTTCGAGGTGCCTATCATTTTCAACCCATGCAAGAAAAGGCAGACTTCACTTTGTAAAAGCAATGAGGAAGACAGATCCAAATGTCCTTGGGAAAAAGCCTTTCTAAAAAGCAACCAAAGACTCTATACTGACAATACACATTTCCAAGGCGATCCTAAGAAATCCATTTGTGTAATCAGCTGATAATTTCTTTTTTACTTCAAAGTGGCTCTGAGCTCAATTCAGACTGAAAAACTCAATAGAGAGTCCTAGAGCCTGTAATCAATGCTTTTTGCTGGGGGACCCTGGGCACTCTTTCTGCCGTTCAGAAGCATTCATTTAACCTTGATATCATGGGAGGCAGGGTGACAGGAAGGGCTTCTCTCTACTTTCTCCCTGCTTGGTGGCGTATCTGTGCGACATTTCATTTCGTATCAGCTGGCCTGTCCTAACAGGCCCTGCACAGGCAGGGATGGAAGTGTCACAACTTGGCAGCCCTTCTCAGAGCCTAGATTCACCTCTAATCAAGCTCTCCATTGCATTTAAAAGAATAAGAAGCTCATCCTTCCTGTCAATAATGTGTGGCTGTGGTCTGGAATCTCACTGGCCTTAGGTCTTCACGGGGCTCTCTTATCTGTGTCTGAGAGCTGCTCTGGAGTGCCGCTAATGAGATTGTCAGCTGGTTTGGGCACTGGGTGTGGAATGATGTATATAGTGACATCTTGTAATTTGATTTTGCTTTCAAAAGGTAAAAGACGCCTGTCATTTATTGGGAGCCTCTGTATGTCACTTACTTTCCATATAGCATCATGTTGAGCCCTCTAACAACCCTGAGAAGGAAGAGGGTGTGTCTCCATTTTTTTACATAGACTTTTAAATTTAGAGCAATTTTAGGTTTGTAGAAAAATTGCAAAGATAGTACAGAGAGTTGCCACCTACCCTATAGCCAGTTGCCCCTCTAATTAACATTTTACATGAGTATGGTATATTTTTACAAAGAATAAATCAATATTGACATATTATTATTGACCAAAGTCCACACTGCATTCAAAATTTCTTTAGTTTTTAGCCTAATGTCTTATTTTCTGTTCCAGGATCCTATTCAGGATCCCACATTCCATTTGGCCGATATGTCTCCTTATGTGCCTCTCGACTATGATGATTTCTTGTACTTTCTTTGTCTTTAATGACCTTGACAACTTTGAGGAGTACTGGTCAAGTAGCTGTAGATTGCCCCTTAACTGAGGACATTGTTTGACATCTTCCTCATGATTAGACATGGGTGATGGGTTTTGGGAGGAAGACACAGGGATAAAATACCATTCTCATCACATCATATCAAGTATATATCATTTTTGCCAATGAGGAAACTGAGTCTCAGAGGACAAGACCTGCCCAGGCTTCCAGGAAGCTCTGGCACCAATTTGAATCCAGCTCTGCCTGGTCTTCAAGTCCATGTTCCCTTCATTTCATGGCATCACCCTCTCTCAAGCGATGAGGGAAAACCAGGCTTGAGAGAGACAACCAGGTTGCAGAAAGGTAGACCCCTCCTTCAAATTGCCACCTCTTCCTGTGCAACGCCCCTTCCCCATCTATCTTACTGGTATAGTTGTTTGGAGTTTTGGGGGTGAAGTAAGAGAGGGTGGAGAGGTGTGTCAAAAGTGGTAATGGGATGTCCAAGCCAACTGGAAAAGGCCAGATGTTCCTTCTGTCCTCAGTTAAATGCCCACTCCCATTTGAGGTTAAAATGCCTATTTCCTTTGAGTTCCATTTAACTTGCCATACTTGAAAGTAATAGTTCTGGCAGGCTTATTAGCCCAGGCAATGTTCTCTTAGGCTCTAGTCACCTGAACACCACCTCTACAATTTTTGTTGTATTTCCAAACTACCTGAGCTATTATTTACTTAATTAAAAATTTAACATCATCCCAACCAATACTACACAATGAAAGATTTTATGTGCCAGTTAGATTTTTTCTCAACTCACATTAAAATAAGCACTGAACTGTTGGTATGATTAATAAATCCTCATCCTTTGCTCCTACCATGTATGTGGCAATCACTAGTAGTGTGTGTATCCCACTCCAGAACTGCTGAGTCACCCAACAGGGGAGGTTGGGAGGAGTAGTGGGCACTTTCTATTTCTTTATAAACTAACTTTTAAAAATCAAGGCACGTGATTTTTAAAACTCCAATAGCATGGTCAGGAAGTTGAGCAGTCCCTGCTGGAATCACTCAGTTCTACCCCCAGGGATAGTGACTTTTAGCTTTCTGAGCTGCTGCTTCTGTTTTTTCCTTCCTCTTGCTCAATGCTCTGTGGTGGCAGGTGCTGTTGGTGCCCTGCCTGTGTCCCTGGGGTTTGTCACTCTAGTGCCCAAGCCTGACTTCTAACTGCCAGGGCCTGGGGTCTTGACCTTGGCACCTTGCCCCTGGAGCCCACTCTGCCTCTCCTACAGTAGGCAGAGAATGTGGGGAAATGAATGCCACTTGGGAGCCACCCTCACCCAGTAACAGAGGAGCATTTGTACAGCCAGGCCCTGGCTCCATTGCCTCTTGGCGGGGTGCCTCTGATGTGTGAGTGTTATACTGGCTCCCAAGTCTCCCCTGCAGGATTAAGCTCCAGTCGCCCACAGGGGCGGCAGGAATATTGTACTTTTGTTAGCTGCCTTCCTAGTGGTCAACTCTGCTTCTCACCTTGCACCTCATTTCACTGTGTGCAAGTCTGGATTTCTTCCCAGGCTGGAAACTTGTTCAATGCAGAGATTATGTTTTCCCCTTTAGATCTGGTGCAATGCCTATCATCCAAGAGCTACTCAATCAACGCTTGTTGGATGAAGAGCAGGCTACATGAACTAGGATGAAGTGATTTCCTGGGCTGATTTGCATGGTGGTGCATGATGCTGTAGCAGTGTAGCCATGTCTGCAGCTTTTCTACATAATTGTCTTTTACTTAAGTTCCTTTGATCGAAAAACACAGGAACCGACTCTGGGTAACTTAAGAGAAAGGAATATACTGGAAGGCTACTGTGAAAGCTCATGGAATTGAAGGAGGAACTGGAGCCAGGTCAACTCCAGGATGGAACAAGGACAATTACAGTAATAGTAGCTAACATTTACAGAACACTTCTGCACGCCAGGCTCTGGGCCAAAAATGTCATCTGATCTACTTTTCACAGCAACCTCATGAAGTCATTATCGTTATTATCATTCCCATTTTGCCAATGAGCTACTTGGGGCAGAGAGGTTAGAACCCAGGCAGGCTGACTTCAGAGCTTCTGTTCTTAACACACATGGATGCCTCTGCAGCGGGCCTTCTGGATCAACTTTCTAGGTTGCCACCTTTGAGACTCAGCTACGATGGCATCCGGTCTGTCTCTCTCCTTTCTAAGTTTCAAATTCTTGGGAAAAACCACTAAGTCGGCTTGACTTCTATCAGTGCTGAACAATGGGCAGAGTCAAGTGGCACAAATACAACCCCTAGGGGGCCCACTCTGTGTACTGAACCATTTCCAGGGGAGGAAGAATAGGGTCTGGGTAGTGTCCTCCTCTTTCCTGCTCTTGAAGCTTTTGTCTTCTACATCTATGTTTCCAATGTATAAATTATAGTTCTCAAAGTGTGGCCCCTGGACCAGCTGCATCAACATCGCCTGACCTGATAGAAATACTAATTCATTTGCCCCATCCTGGACCTATGGAACCTTAACCTCTTGGGGTGAGGTTAGGATCCAGAGGTCTTAGTGATTAGGGTGTGTTTGACTTTTTGTGCTCTCTGTGCCTGGGTATTGGGAATGGAGGTTCCGTTAAGGCATCTTCAGAGCACTTTTGCCAACAGTTGTACCGTTAGGGTATACTCAGTTGGCAGGAGGCTGGCCTTGCTCTCTGCTGTTTCTTCCTATTCCTTCCTGGCAGCTGGCTGAACATTTTTTGCTCTTTGAAAATTACACAACCTAAATTAGAGCCCAAGGGTCTACTTGAATCCTACCAAGAAAGGTGGATAGGTCAGAACTGTCTCAGTTACAGGAGACGCAAACATGACTTAATACTTTCTTTCTTTCTTTTTTTTTTTTGAGACGGAGTCTCACTCTGTCACCCAGGCTGGAGTGCAGTGGCCTGATCTCAGCTCACTGCAAGCTCCGCCTCCCGGGTTCACGCCATTCTCCTGCTTCAGCCTCCCAGGTAGCTGGGACTACAGGCGCCGCCACCTCGCCTGGCTAGTTTTTTGTAGTTTTTAGTAGAGACGGGGTTTCACCATGTTAGCCAGGATGGTCTCGATCTCCTGACCTCGCGATCCGCCCGTCTTGGCCTCCCAAAGTGCTAGGATTACAGGCTTGAGCCACCGCACCCGGCCATACTTAATACTTTCTTAAGCCCCCAAAGTTTATTTCTCTTAAATATCTGAAAATTCCAGGAATTGGTTCCAGTTTCAGGTATAGGTGGATCTAGGTGCTCAAATGACATCACAAATGTTCTCTTTCTTTTCTCTAGCTTCTTCTTTGTTGGTTTCTGACATCCTTCCTCCACATGAAGATCTTCAACAACTCCAGGGTAACACGAACCTTTCAGCTTATGATCTCAAAGGGAGAAAGAGCTTTCCTCTGGCAGCATCCATATTTATCCCCTTTCCAAAGATCTCTGGTTAGCCCTGTTTGGATCACATGATCTTTCCTGGACCAATCACTGTTTCCAGGAGCTATATCCCCTATGGTAGAAGAGACAGGTTATAGAGCTGCTTGACAGCTCTATGGAATCCTGACCATTGAGGATGGGTTAGACCCACGGGTGTGCTCAGAAATGTTAACAACCTATTCTGCTGAAGGGGGTGGGGGCCTGTGATTTGTGTTATGTTCTGATTTTTACGGTGCAGCCACTCCCAGTATGGTTCATGTCAAGCTGCCAACATGATAGTACTGCAGATGAGGTTGGGAAGAGATGCTTGGTAGTGCACCATCATATATTAATAGTATTTTCTCCAGTGAGATATAGCAGATGCAAGTAACCTCTAGTATAGATAATTACAAAGGGAAATAAAATAATTAGAAAGTAATGAGTTTTCAACAATTATTATCTTTTTTCTATAATTTATTTCAATTTATTTTATTGTAAGTTTATGTAACTTAGTTTTTAACAATGGCTTTGTTTAACAACTGGCTCACAAACTTCCTGAAAATTTAAGTCACCTCTCTCAAGCTGGTACAAGCTAGGTCCAGCACACCAGAGGTTAGAACCTGACAGGGCCGAAGAGAGTAGTATGTTCACTGTAGCTGCCATTTCCCCTCCCACTCCTGGTGGGGACAATATCAAATTCACTCCTGAGTGGTGCTTCAGGTGGCTTTTCAAGGTTGAAGGATATTAATAGCTTAACAGTAGGTCCTTATAGACATCCTGGCCTGCAGCTAGTTGCTTTTGAAGCATTGTCAAGTAGGGCTCAGATGTGGGAATAGAGCACTTTTAGCCTGTAGGCATAAAAGTACAGTTCACTGTCAGTTTCTCAGTAAAGAAAGATAGCATTACTTTATGTCAGTCCTAAATGCATTTCATAAAATTTAAACTAAAAAGAAACATAAGCTCTTGCTGGTGCCCACTTTGTCAGAATGAAAGGTTGCTTGTTGACAGTTGTTCACTGTAAAGGTTCACGAGGAGGAAGGAATATTGAACATGTCCCTAGTCATCCTTTCTCTATTGTTTGCAGAATCTCACTTGTTTTGAACTTACTGGGAAGGAGTAATACTTTGCACTCACCTTTTGCCCTACCCTCGAAGCTTCTTTCAGCTTATAGGGGCCTGAGGCTGGAGGCAGGGGGATCAGTGAGGGGGCTGCAGCATTGGTCCAGGTGAGAGACGATGGAGGCTTGAGTGTGAGCATGGAGGTGGGGTTGAGAGATGATGGAGGCCTGAGTGTGAGCATGGAGGTGAGGTTGAGATGTTGGAGGCCTGAGTGTGAGCATGGAGGTGGGGTTGAGATGATGGAGGCCTGACTGTGAACATGGAGGTGAGGTTGAGATGATGGAGGCCTGAGTGTGAGCGTGGAGGTGGGGTTGAGATGATGGAGGCCTGAGTGTGAGCATGGAGGTGAGGTTGAGATGTTGGAGGCCTGAGTGTGTGCATGGAGGTGGGGTTGAGATGTTGGAGGCCTGACTGTGAACATGGAGGTGAGGTTGAGATGATGGAGGCCTGAGTGTGAGCGTGGAGGTGGGGTTGAGATGATGGAGGCCTGAGTGTGAGCATGGAGGTGGGGTTGAGAGATGATGGAGGCCTGAGTGTGAACATGGAGGTGGGGTTGAGAGATGATGGAGGCCTGAGTGTGAGCATGGAGGTGGGGTTGAGATGATGGAGGCCTGAGTGTGAGCGTGGAGGTGGGGTTGAGATGATGGAGGCCTGAGTGTGAGCATGGAGGTGGGGTTGAGATGATGGAGGCCTGAATGTGAGCATGGAGGTGGGGTTGGGGAGGTGCCTGATGGCAGACTTCAGCCAGAGCGATGGCCCAGAGACCTCACTTTTAGCTAAAAGAGCATAGGCCAGTGATATACATGCTTAAAAAAATGTGCTCTATAGTCTAGTAAACTTAATATATTTCTTGGGAAAAGCCACTTAACAACAAGAACTGAAGAAACTTTCATAATAAAAGTCAGATCCCCTCCACCCACCAACATGCAGCAAAAAAAGTCATTTGTGCTTGGGGATGTAAAAAAGAATGAAGCATTATTTTACTGGGGATATTTTCAGTAGGTAAAGTTAAGACAATTCAGGAGGTAAATAATTAATGCATACACAGAATGTGATATATCTCTCTAAATATGGGTGTTCGGGGATGATTTATTATCTACAAAATATCTAGTAAAGGCCAACACTTAGACATTAATTCCATTTTAGAGTCTGCAGTCAAAGAAAACTCCTAGGGCAGCTTGCTTAAAAAAGAGTAAGATAGGTTGCTTTCCTCTTGCGTGGGCTGAAACCATCAAACCATTTCTTCTATGGAAATTGAGTCACTTTTTCATCTAGAGAACAAAGTGGCCAGGCAGGGACCAACCTGAGGTATAAACGCAAAAAGGTCACCCATTGTTTCTGCCAGAAGCAACACGGCTCTGGCTAAATAATGTTCACCTGATCTGTATTAAAGAGAAGTTGAAGGACGAAAGAATAATCATTTAGTGCCTTTGAGAAGCTGTTGGAAGTCTTTCTAGTATCAATCAAAAGCACTACAATGTACATCACTGTGCACCATCAGCAAATACCCTCGGATGCACCCTAGAACTACCTTTACAAAGTGAAACTTTTTGAGAATATTGGAAATATGCAAATGTACCAGTAACATTTAACAGACCAATGACGGAATTTTTAAAAAGTGGCAGGTGTCTATTTCCATAGATCTTATTTACTTCCAACAAATTAATGAATTAGTATCCATTTTCTATTTTCAGATTTGAGTTTGGGACGTGGTTGGATATTAGCACTACCGTATGTTTTGCTACGACTGTCACTGTTTGTACCAGGCAATGTGTCAGGACTTTACAAATACTTTCCCTGGAAGATACATAATCTATTTCACGGATAAGATTACCGAATCTTAGAGAAGTTAGGTAACCTTCAATGTTAGGAAGGGAGTCGAACCACATGCCCCACACTAGAATTTATGTTCTTAATTTCTACCTTCTATTGATTGCCCTGTTAAGTAATAATGCTACTCAATATACACGGTATACTTTACAGTTTGTAAAGTGCTTTGCCAAATGTTATCTAATTTGAGCATAATTCCCCAAATGTGGTCATTTAGAATTATCCTTAGTCCCTGCAGTACTCACTTTAAATATTGACTTCCTTTATTCACAGAGGAAAACCAAAATGATTGAGGCCCAGAGTAAAGGCCACATCCACAACCGCCCTGAGATGAGGTAGTTTTTACAGGGCTCTCTTTATCTCCTTCTCTGATCTCTGTAAAAACTGTCTGCCTTGTGAGCCGAGATCGTGCCACTGCACTCCAGCCTGGGTGACAGAGCTCTCTCTGTCTCCAAAAAAAAGAAACTGTCTGCCTCATTTGGTATCACATCCAGCTATTAGGCTTCACTAATTGCCAGCTGATTGCTATATTATTTCAACAATGCCCTGGGGCATAGATTACTCTGTGGTTTAATCCAAGAGGTAGTTTTTGAGGTCAATGTTTGAGGTTTCTTCTGACTCCAGTAGGGCTCTTCTTAGCTGTCTCTTTCCCTGGTTCTCCCTGGTGAACTAGCTGGCCTATGGTTTAGTTGATTGCTATTAATTGAGAAGAACTACCAGCCTCCTCTTATTTTTTTGGCACCAGAATCTCCATTGTTTCTGATAGCGCCCTTAGGCCTTAACTTTCTCTCTGGTTCAGATTAAGTCAGTTTCCTTTGGGGGTCTGCTTCTCACCCTGGGCAAAAATCCCTGAGCTACCACCACTCAAGGCAGTGGGTGAGGCACTAGTCTCTGGTCTTCTCAGTTTCCTCTCTTGATGTGAAACCTCTGCCTTCTGACTGAGCCGGGGCAAGGGCAATTGAGGCCTCAGTATTCTTGGCCTGATGAGTGTGGGGGTAGAGCTCTGTGCTATGAATGGAGGTTGGATAGAAGAAGGGAGCTTCTGATTTCTTGACTGCACTCACCAGGAATTTAACCTCTTCAATTGGAGATGGCAGCCTACTTCTCCTGGTGAGTTAAACCCTTTGTTTAGGACCGGAGAGGAGAAGGACCCCATATTCTTGGCCACAGCTGCCCAGGGTGGATGAGAGGCAGAGCTGGATGGGAGACAGAGGGTGGGTTGTGGTTCAAGTCACAGGCTCTTGCAGTTCTTACTGAGTTTTAGTAGATTTCCTTGAATAAATGCTTCTTCATTTGCTATATGCCCTTAGGACAGTTTTCAGCGACTGACTTTAAATGGTTGTTTGTTTTTCTAATAGTTTTACCATGTATGCTTATTTCACTGGGGAATAGCTCTGTAGAACTCACATTGCCATCCAGGAAGTGGAGATATTTCAGATTCAGCTCCAGACCACCACAGTAAAGTGGATATTGCAACTAAGCAAGTCACGCATGTTTTTTCTTTGTTTCTCAGTGAATATAAAAGTTATGTTTATATTATGCTATAGTCTGTTAAGCATATAATAGCATTATGTACACATATACATATGTTTATTAAAAACACTTTACTGCTAAAAATGCTAACAATCACCTGAGCCTTCAGTGAGTAGTAATCTTTTTGCTGGTGGAGTGTCTTGTATTGATGTTGATGGCTGATGACTGATAAGGGTGGTGGTTGCTGAAGGCTGGAGTGGCTGAAGCACTTTGTTAAAACCAGACAACAATTAAGTCTGCCACGTTGATTGACTCTTTCTTTCATGAACAGTTTCTCTATAGCATGCAGTGTTGTTTGATACCATTTTACCCACAGCATAACTTTTTTTTTTTTTAAATTGGAGCCAATTTTCTCAAATCCCGCTGCTGCTTTATCAACTAAATTGATGTAAAATTCTAAATTTTTTGTTGTCATTTCAACAATATTCGCAACCACTGCATCAGGAGTAGATGGCATCGGAAACAACCACTCTCCTTGCTTATCCACAAGAAGCAACTGCTCAGCTGTTAAAGTTTTATTATGAAATTACAGCAATTCAGTCACATCTTCGAGCTCCGCTCCTAATTCTAGTTCTCTTTGCTAATTCCACCACATCTGCAGTTACTTCCCCCAGTGAAGTCTTCAACCCCTCCAAGTCATCCATGAAAGTTGGAATCAACTTCTTCCAAACTCCTGTTAATGTTGATATTTTGACCTCCTACCATGAATCATGCATGTTCTTAATGACATCGAGAATGGTGAATCCTTTCCAGAAGGTTTTTAAATGTATTTTCCCCAGAACCATCAGAGAAATAACTGTCTATGGTATCTGTAGCCTTATGAAATGTATTTCTTAAATAATAAGATTTGAAAATTGAAATTTCTTCTTGATCCATGGGATGCAGAATGAATGTTGTGTTAGGAGGCATGACAATGACTTTCATCTCCTTCTACATGTCCATCAGAGCTCTTGGGTGACTAGGTGCACTGTCAATGAGCAGTCGTATTTTGAAAATATTTTTTCCTGAGCAGTAAGTCTTAGCAGTGAGCTTCACCTCATCAGTAAACCATGCTGCAACAAACATGCTTTCATCTAGGCTTTGTTATTCCATTTATAGAGCACAGGCAGAGTAGATTTAACATGATTCTTAAGAGCCCTAGGATTTTCAGAATGGCAAATGAGCATTGGCTTCAACTTAAAGTTATGAGCTACATTAGCCCCCAACAAGAGAATCAGCATGTTCTTTGAAGCTTTGAAGACAGGCTTTGACTTTTCTCTAGTTATGGAAGTCCTAGATGGCATCCCTTCCAACAGAAGGTTTGTATTAGTCCATTCTCATGCTGCTAATAAAGGCATACCCAAGACTGGGTAATTTATAAAGGAAAAAGGTTTAATTGACTCACAGTTCAGTATGGCTGGGGAGGCCTCAGGAAACTTACAATCATGGCAGAAGGGGAAGCAAACACATCCTTCTTCACATGGCAGCAGCAAGGAGAAGTGCTGAGCAAAAGGGGGAAAAGCTCCTTATAAAACCATCAGATTATGTGAGAACTCACTCACTATCACAAGAACATCATGGGGGTAACTGCTCCCATGATTCAATTACCTCCCACTGGGTTTCTCCCATGACATGTGAGGATTATGAGAACTACCAGGTAAAGATAAGATTTGGGTGGGGACATAGCGAGACTATACCAAGGTTGTTTCATCTACAATTAAAATCTGTTGTTTAGTGTAACCCCCTTTATTAATGATATTCTGAATAACTTTTTAAAGCTTCTGCATCAGCACCTGCTGCTTCAGCTTGCACTTTTATGTTATAAAGAGGGCTTTTTTCCTTAAAGCTCTTGAACCAACCTCTGCTGGCTTCCAGATTTTCTTCTGCTGTTTCCTTACCTGTTTCAGCCTCATAGAATTAAAGTCAGGGCCTTCCTCTAGATTAGGCTTTGGCTTAAGAGAATGTTGTGGCTGGTTTGATCTATCCAGACCACTAAACCTTTTTTCACATCAACAATAAGGCTGCTTTGCTTTCTTATCATTTGTGAGTTCACTGGAGTAGCACTTTTCATTTCCTGTAAGAACTTTTCATTTAGATTCACAACTTGGACTAGCTATTTGGGGGCAATCCAGGCCTAGCTATCGGCTTATCTGGTTTTTGACATGCTTTCCTCACTAAGCTTAATTATTTCTAGCTTTTGTATTTATTTTTTGATACAAAATGTTTGTACATATTTATGGGGTACATGTGATATTCTGATACATGCACAGAATGTGTAATGATCAAGTCAGTTTACTTAGGATATCCATCACCTCAAGCATTTATCATTTCTTTGTGTTAGGAACATTTCAAATACTTTCTTCTAGCTGTTTTGAAATACACGGTGCATTGTTGTTAACTATAGTCACCCTAATGTGCTATCAAACATCAAGACTTATTTCTTCTATATTTCTTGTTTTAATGTTTATACCTATTAATCTACCTCTCTTTAACCACCCCTACAATCTTCCCAGCTTCTGAGAACTATCAGTCTACTCTTTGCTTCCATGAGATCAACTTTTTTAGTTTCCACATATGAATGAGAACACACAGTGTTTGTCTTTCTGTCCCTGGCTTATTTCACGTAACATAATGGCCTCCAGTTTCATCATGTTTTTGTAAATGACAGGATTTCATTTCCTTTAATAGCCAAATAGTATTCCATTGCTTATGTATACCACATTCTCTTCATTCATTCATCTGTTGATGGACTCTTAGGTTGATTCCATATCTTTGCTATTGTGAACAGTGCTGCAAAAAACATGGGAGTCTTTGATATACAGATTTCCTTCCCTTTGGATAAATAGTCATGGTATCGTTGGATCATATGTAGTTCTAGCTGCAGTTTTTTTTTTTTTTAATAAATCTCCACACTGTTTTCAATAATGGATGTGCTAATTTACATTTCCACCAACAGTTGTATAAGAGTTCACTTTTTTCCGCACCCTCATCAACATCTTTTTTTTTGTTGTTGTTGTTTGTTTTATGTTTTTTTTTTTTTGGTAATAGCAATTTCCAACTGCAGTAAGATGATATTTTATTGTGTTTTTAGTTTACATTTCCCTGATTAGTGATTTTTTTCATATATTTGTTGGCTGTTTGTGTATCTTTTTTGATAAATGTCTATTCAGATCCTTTGCTCACTTTTTAAATGGGGTTGTTTTTATACTGTAGAATTGTTTGAGTTTTTAAAAATATATTCTGAATATTGGTCTCTTGTTGGATGAATAGTTTGCAAATATTTTCTGTCATTCAACAGATTGTCTCTTCACTCTGTTGATTGTTTTCTTTGCTGTGGAGAAGCATTTTAGTTTAATGTAGTTCCATTTGTCTATTGTTGTTTTTGTTACCTGTGCTTTTGAAGTCTCAGCCATAAAATCTTTGCCTAGACCAGGGTGTTTTCCTTATGTTTTCTTCAAGTAGCTTTATAGCTTAGGTTTTTAGTTTTAAGTCTTTTATCCATTTTGGGTTAATTTTTACATATGATGAGACACAGAAGTCTAGTTTCATTCTCCTCATATGGATATCCAGTTTTCCCGGTACCACTCATTGAAGGGGCTGTCCTTTCCTTAGTGTATGTTCTTGGCATCTTTGTTGAAAATCAGTTGGCTGTATTTTGTAGTTTTCCATGTAGAGGTCTTTCACCTCCCTGGTTAAATTTAGTCCTAGGTATTTTATTTGTTTTTATGCTATTGTAAATGGGATTGCCTTTTCTTTCTTTCTTTCTTTTTTTTTTAAAGCTTGTATTCTATATATATTTTTTGTACTTTAAGTTCTGGGGTACATGTGCAGAATGTGCAGGTTTGTAACATAGGTATACATGTGCCATGGTGGTTTGCTGCACCCATCAACCCATCATCTACATTAGGTATTTCTCCTAATGCTATCCCTCCCCTTACCCCCATCCCCAACAGGCTCCAGTGTGCGCTGCTCCTCTCCCTGTGTCCATGTGTTCTCATTGTTCGACTCCCACTTATGAGTGAGAACATGTGGTGTTTCATTTTCTGTTCTTGTGTTAGTTCATTGTTTGTATATAGAAATGCAACTGGCCAGGCATGGTGGCTCATGCCTATAATCCCAGCACTTTGGGAGGCTGGATCACTAGGTCAGGAGTTTGAGAGCAGCCTGACCAACATGGTGAAGCCCCATCACTACTAAAAATACAAATATTAGCTGGGTGTGGTGGTGGGCACCTGTAATCCTAGCTACTTGGGAGGCTGAGGCAGGAGAATTGTTTGAACCTGAGAGGGGGAGTTTGCAGTGAGCCGAGATCATGCCATTGCACTACAGCATGGGAGACAGGGTGAGACTCCATCTCAAAAAAAAAAAAAAAAAAAAAATTAGGAAAAGAAAAAAAGAGAAATGCAACTGACTTTCATATGTTTATTTTGTTTTTTAATGGAATCTTCAGGTTTTTTAAAAATATAAGATCATGTCATCTGCAAAGAGGGAAAATTTGACTTCTTTTCTAATTTGTTTGTTCTAATTTGTTTGCTATTTCTTTCTGTTGCCTAATTACTCTGGCTAGGAGGTCCAGTACTATGTTGAATAGGAGTGGTAAAAATGGGCATCCTTATCTTATTCTAATTCTCAGAGGAAAGGCTTTCAGCTTTTCCCCATTCTGTATTATGTCATCTGTGGGTTTTTCATGTATTACCTTTATTATGTCGAGGTATGTTCCCTCTGTTCCGAATTTGTTGCAAGTTTTCACCATGAATGAATGCTGAATTTTATCAAATGCTTTTTGAGATGATCACATGGTTTTTGTCATTCGTTCTGTTGATGTAATGTATTCTGTTTATTGATTTGCATATGTTGAACCATTCTTTCATGCCTGGAGTAAATCTCACTAGCATTTTGTTGAGGATATTTGCATCTATGTTCATCAGAGATATTGGCCTGTAGTTTTCTTTTTTTGTTTTGTCCTTGTCTGGTTTTGGTATCAGGGTAATGTTGGGCTTATAGAATGAGTAGATAATTTCCCACTCTTCCATTTTCTGGAATTAATTGAGAAGAATTAATGTTAGTTCTTTGTAAGTTTGGTGGAACTTGGCAGTAAAGTCATCTGTTCCTGGACTTTACTTTGTTGGGAGAATTTTTTGACTATTCAGGTTTTCCATTTCTTTCTGGTTCAATCTTAGTAGGCCTGCAGGAGGAGTACACAGATGGCGTCAGTGGTGGATGAGAGCTTATTGGGAAAAGCTCTCTCTTGCGTCAGGCAATGGCTTGATGTGTGGAGTACACAAAAGGTCTGAGCTCCCTTCTTAAACCCCAGGTTTAGGGGAGGGGAGTGCAAGATAGGTGGAGCTGGACTTAGCAGGTCTGCTTACAAGTCTACTAATGACAGGCACAAGCACCAGCACCGAGGGCGAATCCAGTTGGGTGGCCACCAAGTGACCAGAGGTGTGCCTAGGCCTGGAGCTAGGAAACATCCTTGGCCCCAAGTTCTCTGGATGGGAATGTGTGGTGGCCTAAACTCCTAATCCAGGACAGTGGGTGCTCCAGATGCCCCGAGATCTTCCTAGATGTGAAGCAGAGAAGGCCTCCCTGCACCAGGATCTCTGCATAGAGAGGGTGGGGCAGCTCAGGCTGCTATTCCAGGTGAACAGGTGCTCTGAATGCCTCTGGTGATCTGCCTGGCTGTGGAGCGGAGAGGGCCCCATTGCACCATGATCTATGTCCATGAAGGGTGGAGCATGTCAGGATTCTGGTCCTGGTGAGCAGGTGCTCTGAATACCTGGATTTATGCTGGGGGTGCAGGGGGTGGAGCAGAGGGTCCCACTGTACCACAATCTCAGGAGAGCAGCAGGCTGGGACACTCTGGCACATGCAGATAGTTTCTAGGTCGCCAAGGCTGCAAGTCTTGTCACCCAGGAAAACCTGCAGCTGTAGTAGTTCTCCAATTGCCCCAGGCCTGTGATGGGGGAGAACACAATTCCGGTACCTACTTCTGAGGTGCTTTCTATAGTTCTGGCTGTAGAGGCCCTTACCCCACTGCAGAGCAAGTACTCCAATCCCTGGCCCTAGACTAAAATATCTGCATGGCCACACTACTGGGTCACCAAAGAATGGTTGACTTTGTATGTGTCTGGATGTAAAAGGGTATCCTCCTCTCAGTCCCAGGTCTGGGAAAATGACTGCAGCTTTTCCTGGTGTCTTTCTTTCACAGCATCTCCAAGCTTCTCTCCAGCTTAGCTCCAGGGCTTGCGAGAAACAAAGAGCTCTCCCTCAGCCCCAGTTGCTCACATACCCATGGAAAGGTGAGTCACAGAGGGAGGCTCTTTGCTTCTCTCATGTACTGGGGCTTCACTTACTTTTATCAACTGGATGCCATCACAGGGGCTGTTTATGAGTTCGCCTTCCTGGAATTTGGGGTGATCCTTCACCGTTCTGGTGGATTCCCATTTTCCTTCTTGAATTAAAGCTCACAGAGTTGACCTTTATGTACTATCTTGCTATAGTTGTGGTTTGTGGTACTCCGAAACAATTACAATAGTAACATCAAAGATCACTGATCACACTAGCAGATATCTTAATAATAAAAAGTTTGAAATATTGTGAGAAGTCCCAAAATGTGACACAGAAACATGAAGTGAGCACACGCTGGTGGAAAAAAATGGCACTGATAGAATTCCCTGGCACAGGGTGGCCACAAACCTCCAATTTATAAAAAAGTGCAACATCTGTGAAGTACGATAAAGTAAAGCCCAATAAAATGAGGCATGCCTGTCCTAGTGTTAGCATCTCTGTTTTATAGATGAGACATCTGAGGAACAGATAAATCTGACTTGCCTGAGGTTTCCTAGTAAAAGATACAGCTGAGATACAAAGCCAGGCAGTTTTGGTCCTTAAGTTTGCACCAGGCCAAAAGGAAGGAAACTGTTGCAAGAAATGGTACATAGAAATCTTCAGGTGGAGGAGAGGATCCAAAGCAAATAATTCTTAGGAACTGTAATGAAAGCTTTGCTGCCCACATGGACACTTCTGCATGCTGAGGCCTGTGCCAAGTCACGCTAACTTCTTTGATCAGGCCTGAGGCATCCTGCAGGGAACCTGGGCCGTGTACCTTTTGGGCAGACAGTGGATATGGATTCTGTTTAAGTCAGTATTCTGTCCCTCTGTTGGTTGACAATCACCTCACAGAAATCTCTGTGCTTCTCTTTAATTGAGGACTTTGTTTCTGCAGTCAGGGATTTGGGCTTAACAAAGGTGATTTGGTTCAGATCTTTCATGCAGGTCCTAATTGACAGTGTCCTCCTGAGATGCCTCCCTGCTCAGGCCCTACCTCCCGGGACCTGCCCTAGGCTTGTCTTTCATCATCAACAATGCCCCTGCCCCTTCCTGTATCTCCCTCTTCCCTCCAGGCTCACGGCCTCCTAATGAGCGTACCTGCAGATCCAGTCAACTGAGCAGTCGTGTCGTGTGAGTGTGCAACACTTTGCTGGCCACTCAATAGCATCCTTCAGGAGACTGAAAACCTTCATCCAAAGAAATGAAGTCAGTGATGAGAATTGGCTGAAATTTTTTTGGTATGAGCATAACCTGTGGCATCTACTTGCCTCCCAAATAATATACAATTGGCCCTCCATGGGCATAGGTTCGGCATCAGTGACTACAACCAACCAAGGATCAAAAATGTTTTTTAAAAAAAGGATGTTTATGTCTGTACTGAACATGTACCATCTTTTTCTTGTCATTAGTTCCTAAACAATACAGTACAACAACTATACATAGCATTGACGTTGTATTAGGTATTATAAGTAATCTAGAGATGATTTAAAGTATACGGGAAGATGTATGTAGTTTATATGTAAATACTATGCCATTTGGTGTAAAGGACTTGAGCATCTGTGGATTTTGGTGTCCTGGAACCAATCCACAGCAGATACTAAAGGATGACTGTATCCGCCTACTATATAGCACTGCCTGGATATTGAATAGCTATCTTGGCAGTGCATATCCAAGGCTGAACTCTCAATCTTCAACCCCACATCTGCTATCCCAAAAGTCTTTCCTTCTTACTCTTAACACCTTTCCTTTCTTCACCACTTGCATCTCATCTGCAAACAGGTCTCCTGCACAACTGTGTTTCAAATCTCCTCCTTCCCTCCAGCTCCACTGCTACCATCATCTCAGGCCACCACCACCTTGCGTCTGGATCACTGCAGTGGCCCACTTAATTGGCCCCCACCAGGCCCCATCTATTACCTCTTCAGCAGCTAATTATTAAAAAATGGGAATCAGATAATATTTCTCCTGTGTACCAGTTTTTCACGGCTTCCCATAGCACTTAGAACAAAAACTCACTTTGTGTCACAGCCTGCAAGGCCTCCTTGGAGCAGCCGGCCCTTGCCACCTCTCTAGCTTGGCCCTGCCTGGCTCTTTCCTTGCTCTCCCATCTAGCCACACTGGCCTTATTTCCATTCTATGCCAAGGCCTTCACACATGTGGTTTCCTCAGGGTCCCCAGGAATGTCCATGCCCTAATCCCCATAACCTGTGACATCTAATGTGGCATAACAGAAGGGACTTTGCAGATGTCATTAATGCTACAGACTTTAACCTAGAGAAGCCTCTCTTATCCAGATGGGTCCAGTTAGTCACATGAACCCTTAATAGCAGAGGAGTTTCTCCAGCTGGAGGCACAGTAGAAAGAAGTCAATGAGATTAGGAGATGGAGAAGGACTTAGGCACCATAGCTGGTTCGAGATACAGGAGACACCTGTTGAGGGGTACAGGCCGCCTCGGGAGTGGAGAGTCCCTCACAAACAGTGAGGAAACCAGACTCAGATCTGCGGCCACAAGCAATCCTTCCCCCATTCTCCTTCCCCTTCCCCTTCCCGTCTGGGCTGAAGTGCAGAGGTGCAATCTCAGCTCGCTGCAGCCTCAACCTCCTGGGCTCAGGCGATCTGCCCACCTCAGCCTCCAGAGTAGCTGGTACCACAGGCGTGTGCCACCACACCCAGCTAATTTTTATACTTTTTTGTAGAGATGGGGTTTTGCCATGTTGCCCAGGCTGGTCTCGAACTCCTGCACTCATGTAATCTGCCTGTTTTGGCCTCCCAAAATCCTGGGATTGCAGGCATGAGCCACCGTATCTGGCACAATTCTGAAGAAGCTTGGTAGCTGATTCTTCCCAGAGGCTTCAGATAAGAGGCTGGCAAGTTGGCACTTTGATTTTGGCCTCGTAAGACCTAGAACAGAAAAACCAAGAGAGCTTCCCTGGAGTCTGACCTGTAGAACTACGAGATAACACATTTAACACATTTATGTTGTTTTGAGCTGCTAAGGTTATGGTAATTTGCACTGCAGCAATAGAAAATGGATCCAGCCTGGAATGTTATTCTCTTTCCACAACTAGTTTGCTGATGGCCCATTCTCCTGCTCAAGCTCAGCCATCCCTGATTAGCCCATCTAAAGTAGGTCCACCTGCTATTCTCTCTCAGGCCATCTTCTTTTTCTTCCTAGCATCAGCCACAATTTGCCATACCTACTTTTTGAGAGGCAGTACAGCATGGGAGAGCTGGTGCAATACTCACATATGCAGACTCTGGAGCTGCTGAGTTCAAAATCTAGTTCATCCTATTTGCTGCTTGTGTGACCTTGACTAAGTTGTTAACCTTCCTGTGCCTTAGTTTTTTCATCTGCAAAGTGGGCGTACTACTACTAGCTCAGAGGGTTTTAGTGAGGATGAAGTGAGTAAACATCTATAAAGCATTTAGAACAGTACTTGACACAGAGCAGGCTCCTGTAATTGTAGTTATTAACTATGTATGTGTTTAGTGGCTTTCTAGACTTGGGGTCAGCAAACTACTGTCTGTGGGTCAAATTCAACCACCACCTGCTTTGGTAAACAAAGTTTTATTAGAATATAAGCGTGCCTAGCCATTTATGTACTGTTGATTGTACTTCCATGCTACCACAGCAGAGTTGAGTAGTTATGACCATATGGCTTGCAAAGCCTCAATTATTTATTCTCTGGTCTTCTACAGAAAACATTTGCTGTAAGTGGAAAGCCCCAAGAAGGTTGAGAGCATTTTTGTTTTGTTCATCTCTGCGTCCTTATTTCTTGGAACACTACCTGGTAAACCATGGGTGCACCATGCAGCAAGTTAAGGTCACCAAAGTGGAATTGCGTATTAAGCCAGTGTCTCCATCCAGGTAAGAAAGAAGGTGGGATCCATCCTTGCTTCCCCTGAGTAGCATGAGATCCTGTCTCTAGCATGAGTGTAAAGTCCCACAGCACCAGGACCAGCGATTCCACTCCATCAGCATTCAATTTATCTCTTCAGCCGCCTCATTAATGCTCTCCTGCTAGGGCGTCTTGGACTTTAACATTAAGTGCCATTTTTACTTTCTAAATTAAAGCTGCTTTGTAGCTGTAGTTAATAAGCTCAGTATTCTTTGGCCGTTTGTCTCCCAGGTTGGTACCTGAGTTGCACTGTTTGGGGTGTCTCAGATGTCACAGTGTCCAACTGCCAAGTCATAAATTGGTAGGAGCCACAGAACACATGGTGTTTTAATGAAACTCTGTTATGAGCTTTAAATTGCCTCCTTACAGAAAAGCCCAAAGATGGTGTTAGCTTTTGACCTGTGTTGCTGGGAAGTTTTAAAATGTCTGAAGTTTTCATTAATGACTTCCACGCCTTTCCTGCAGCTGTGTTTTACAGGGCTGGTTCGCTGCCATCTATCACGAGATTTTCAAATTTCTAGTCTCATAGTCTTTAATTATTCCACGGGGGCTTTCAGAGCGTTTTAAATTATCCATAGATTACATTTGCGGGGAAATCAGGTTGCCTTTTCATCAGGTGAAAAGACAGAGCTGATTGCTAATTGAGCCGTTTGCCACCAGGATCAGCTGTATCAGCATCTACCGAGTTGGCGTAAGGGGGTGGAGCTAGCAAGTCCTTAAATATTCCCCTACGGATGCCTCAAAGCTTACCCCTGGCGGATTATTTTCTTGTATTGTGCATTGTCTGCTCCAGAGACGTTCTCTTTTTATCTTCTGCTGCTAATTCATGGAGTGATAATAGTTTCAAAATCCCGTGCTTCCTTCTTGAGTGATTTGGGCAGGTGAAAGCAAAACTGAGTGTTGGGGGTCCTTGAGACTCCGGTTGGGAAATCGGGGAGGGGGACACAGAAGTGGTAGGGGCTATTTTACAGCTTTGCCTCACCAGGTCAGCCTGGTTGTGAAATAATGGAGGGTTGGTGTTATTTTTAAGAGGTGAGAGCTCAGATAGTAGGTTATGCCAGCCTACTCCAGAAGGTGAAGCATCTTCAGCCCGGACATGGCTTTGGTCTCTCTCCTTTCACCCAGCAGTCCAGGGTGAGGGATGGAATTTCTACCTGTAGCTCCCCGGGTCACCAGACAAGAGGCCTCATCACCTGAAAACCTTCACTGAATGAGCTCAAGCACATCGAATCTCTGCAGGTACAATGCAGCTACTGCCTAGTTACTTCACATACGTGAACGTTGCCCTCCAGCTTAGATAAATCCACCCCCTTAATTGCATCAGTTTATCTTTAAAATGGGCACTGAAGTATCTTCATAATGGGATTGTGTAAATTAAATAACTTAATACACAGAAAGGGCTTAGAATAGTTTTTGGCCCATAGTAGTATTCAACAAATGTTACTAGTTACTACCACTGTGTTCTTTCTATGGCGACTATTATGCAATTTGATATCATGCTTTTTTCATTTTGTTATGAAAATTTCCTCATGTTTTAAAATTTTTGATTGTTGTTTTTATTTGTGTTAACTATTTTATTAAGTAGTATTTTGATGAAAATTACTTTAATATAAATCGTTTTAGGGATTTAAAAGGTAAGAAGATGGATTTTTAGAGGTCAAATTACTGGGTGAAAGAATACAAACTTTTTTGTCAACTTGTGCTTCTAAATGTAATGTATGAGTATGACCATCTGACCATTCTTGCTAATGCCATCGCTGACAAAAAGTTACCAACATGGGGAATAAAAATAGTTCTCTTGTAGTTTTAATATGCATTTATTACTACCGAAGTATGACATTATTTTAAAAGTTTATTTGATATTTTTATTTCTTTCTCTGTGACTTTTCTTTATATAGTCTCTGCTTATTTTTCTATAGTTTGTGTTTTTCTTGATTTAGAGGAATGCTTTATGTATTATAAATTTTATGTATTATGTTCACGTGTTTTAACTTTTAATTATTTGCAGTTATTTTTCTTCATCTTTTCCTAATATTTTAATGTTGCTTATGGGATCTTTTGTTATCACATTTTAAATCTATGTGGTCTGTTGATTTAAATCTATAGGTCTTAAATCTATCTTGGTTAGTCTTGTCTTTTCTGGATTTTGTGTATTTCTTTACTGTGTCAAGACCTTAAAAGTTTTGGTCTATAATTTCTTCTACTGTTTTAATAATCCACCTGGATTTTTTTTCCTAGCTGTTATATTAGTCTGTTTTCTTTGCTTATAACAGAATACCAGAAACTGGGTAATTTAAAAAGAAAAAGAATTTATTTCTTACAGTTCTGGAGGCTGGCAAGTCCAAGGTTAAGGGGGCTATCTGGTGAGGGCCTTCTTGTTGGTGGAGACTTCTTGGACTCCTGAGATGGTGTGGGGCATCATTGGGTGAGGGGGCTGAGTGTGCTGAGCGTGCTAGCTCTGGTCTCTTTTCCTCTTCTTACAAAGATAACTCATTAATTCATTAATTGCCCTTCATTGTTTTAAAAACCATTTTCTTGGAAATTTGTGGGTATATTCCACATGAGTTTTAGCATTAGCTTGCCAGAATTAATAAGAAATTCTTGAGATTTGGATTGAAATTGCATTGACTTTATAGGTAAATTTGTGAAGAACTAAATCTTAACAGTGTCACAGCTTTTTATTTGGGATCATTTTAATTTTCTCCTATAGAAAAAATTTCTAGTTTTCTCTGTATTTGTTTTATGAAATTTTGATAAATTTATTCTTAGGTATTTGACAATTTGGGTTGCTCCTGTGAATGCAGTCTTTCCCCATGACGTGTTCTAATTAGTTTTATAGTGAATTTGTTCCTCTTGGATATGGCTACCCTACTGAAGTCTCCTTTCGTTCCAATGTTGATTCCATTGGATTTTCTAAGTTGATAAATATATTGTTTTAAAATTACATCTTGTTTCTCTTCCCCCAATATTTATATCCTCTTTTCTTTTCCCATTCTTATTGCATTGGCAAAAATCTCCAGTGCGATTTTGAACAGCAGGGCTCATAGTGGGCATCTTTGCCTTATTCCTGATTTAGTTAGATCTTCTCTAACGTTTTTCATTACGTATGACATTAGTTTCTTTTAGATAATTTTTATAAAGTTAAAAATCCTTCCTCTTATTCCATGTCTGTTAAAAGTTTCATTGGGAATATGCCAAATAATATTTTATTAATATTTCTTATTATTTATTGAGATCTTGTTTTTGTTTTACTTGTTAATGTGATGAATTACATCAGTTCAACATCAACTTAATGTTGAACCATTTCTTTATTTTTGTAGGAAGCCCTTTTTAGCCATTTGGAAGTGTTATTGCAATATGCTTTTGGATTTGATTTGCCAGAACTTAATTTAAAATGGTTTCATCTGTATCCGTTCTTGAGCTAGTCCCCTACGGTGATGTATTAGTTTCCAAGTGCTGCTGTAACAAACGATCCTTTTTCCAAATAAGGTCACACTGACAGGTTTAGGGGATTAGGGCATGGACATGTCATTTTGGAGCCACCATTTAGCCCACTGCAGGTTTGTCATTAGTGTGGCACTCTGCCTTTGGAACATGTGGTGGGATTGTAGTTCTTGGACCCCTTGGGCTGGATGGAGCTATGTTAGTAGTTTTGGCCAATGAGTTAGATGTGGAAATAATGTCACTTTTCTGGGCCAAGCATTTTATCACCACTACAAGATATCCAGGGTTATCTTTTCCTCCCTTTGACTCAGTGACCAGCAACATTCAAGGCTAGCCTGGGCCCTTGAGTGACTATGGTGAACAGACTCTTGCCAACCAGGAATGGACATGTAGCATGAGCGAGAAATAATCTATCACTGTTTAAATGAAGGGTTGGCAAAGTTTATCTGTAAAGGACCAGGTAATAAATACTTTAGATTTTTCAGGCCAAGCAGTGAAATCAAAGATATTACATAGGTACTTAGATCATAAGAGATAAATGAAATTTCCAATTATTTTTGATGAAATCCAAAATACTGTAATAGAAGATAATTTTTTATAACACAGGTCTACTAATAATAAGAATGAATATTTTTTTTTTGGTGGGGAGACAACAGTTCACTTAACTGGAGTTTAAAGTTAGTGTTCCCTATGATCAAATCAATTGTAGTGTTTATTTGTTAATGGTAGCTTGTAATGAGATTTTATGCATTTCAATTTAAAAAATGTCTTTTCACACAGATAAGCACTATCAAATGCTGATAGCAATTATTAGCATATGCTTTTATTTTTTTTGAGACAGGGTCTCACTTTGTCACCCAGACTGGAGTGCAGTGGCGCAATAATGGCTCACTGTAGCTTCAGCCTCCTGAGTAGCTAGAACTACAGATATGTACTACCATGCCTGGCTAATTTTTAAATTTTTTGTAAAAAGGGAGTCTCACTATGTTGCCCAAGCTGGCCTTGAACTCCTGGCCTGAAGTGATCCTCCCACCTCAGCCTCCCAAAGTGCTGTGATTACAGGCACGAGCCATTGTACTTGGCCAGCATGTGCTTTCAGTTGAGCACATTCATTGCTTGGAAGGTCGATAAATTAGACAGTGTCCCTCTCCTAGGAGCACACAGTCTAGAAGGGAGATGTCTATGTAGTATCTGCCAAGTAGTGATATAAAATGTATTCCTCATCTTTCAAGACAGTGCATCTTTTCCTCTAAGAAGATTTTCTCAACCCCTTAGGGCCCCACTCCTATGTGCATCCACAGCTCTTTGTTCACATTTTTACTGTCTACGGAGGCTGATTTTTTAATGATTATGTGGCATAACCCAGAACATAGTATTTAGGAGTGCACACTCTTTGGGTTCCAGTCCTGGCCCTCCCCAAATTTTTCTGTGTTACTTTAGGCATGTTACTTTATCTCTCTGTGCTTTAATTTCCAAACATGTACAGCTTCATAGGGGTGTGATAAGAAATGAATTAGTTTTTGTATATGTTTCACCTATAACTGTTGTTTTGCCTTATAATTTCGGTTGAATTCATTAAGAAACATGATCACCTCTGGAGTAAAAGCTAATTTCCAACTGTTAAAAAAGCTAAAAACTATTTTTAGCTTGTAGGCCTTACAAAAGAAGGTAAAAGGCCCAATTTGGTACATAGGCCAAACAGGTTTGCTGACTCCTGGTCACTGAGATGTTGGCATTGTGTGTTACTGCAGCATATCTGTGTGTGTGTGTGTGTGTGTGTGTGTGTGTGCACTTTTTTGTTGGAACTTGGTATCAGAGCTAGCTTTGAAGAAATAAATGGGAAGTTTTGACATTTTCCTGTACTTTGAGAATTTATTATATAAATATTTTTTATGAAGATTCAGTAGAACTGATAAAACCATGCCCGGCCCCAAAAGTTCTTTCATTGGACTTCTCAAAGAACATGTTTTGGTATTAGGTCTATTATTTAAAACATGTAATCAATATTATATTTTATTTATTTATTTATTTATTTATTTATTTATTTATTTATTTATTGAGACAGAGCCTCGCTCTGTCACCCAGGCTGGAGTGCAGTGGTGCTATCTCAGCTCACTGCAACCTCTGCCTCCTGGGTTCAAGCGATTCTCCTGCCTCAGCCTCCTAAGTAGCTGGGACTACAGGCATGTGCCACCATGCCCAGCAATTTTTGTATTTTTAGTAGAGATGAGGTTTTGCTATGTTGCGCAGGTTGGTCTCGAAGGCTATATATATACTCACACACACACATATAATAGAGTATATTTTTGCTCTTTCAAAGTTTTACAAAGGTTTTGGAGTACATTTTCTACCTTTTCTTAACTCCATGTTTGTATTATTTCTTTAGTACTGTCTAGTCTATTACAGTTTTCATCAGCAATATGTGGTTACTGAAATTTAGTTAAAATCAAATAAAATTAAAAATTCGGTCCCTCAGTATTATTAGCTGTATGTCAATGGCTCAGTGGTTCTACGTGGCTAGTGCCTAACATACTGAACGATGCAGACGCAGACTATTTCCATTCTTACTGAAAGTTCTACTAGGCAGAATTGGAAAAGTATCATTTCAATTAGATTTTCCATTTTTAAATTTGAGTTTTTAAAATACTGTATAATTGCAGAAAATAATTATAAAATAAAATTAAGAACTTGTATTTCTTTATCTAGAGTTATAATCTTTTTTGCATTGCTAATGTTTATGTACACCTTCTCTTTCTCTCTTTTCTTACCAGTTAGAAGTTAGAAATCCCAAAAGTTTTTTTTTTTTTTTGAGATGGAGTTTCGCTCTTGTTGCCCAGGCTGGAGTATAATGGTGTGATCTCAGCTCACCACAATCTCCACCTCCCAGGTTCAAGCGATTCTCCTGCCTCAGCCTTCCTGAGTAGCTGGGATTACAGGCATGTACCACCATGCCCAGCTACTTTTATATTTTTAGTAGAGACGGGGTTTCTCCATGTTGGTCAGGCTGGTCTTAAACTCCCAACCTCAGGTGATCTGCCCTCCTTGGCCTCCCAAATTGCTGGCATTACAGGCGTGAGCCACCATGCCTGGCCCCAAAAGTTCTTTCATTGGACTTCTCAAAGAACATGTTTTGGTAGTAGTCTATTATTTAAAACATGTAATTAATATTATCTTTTATTTATTTATTTATTTATTTATTTATTTATTTATTTATTTAGACAGAGCCTCACTCTGTCACCCAGGCTGGAGTGCAGTGGTGCTATCTCAGCTCACTGCAACCTCTGCCTCCTGGGTTCAAGCGATTCTCCTGCCTCAGCCTCCTAAGTAGCTGGGACTACAGGCATGTCCCACCATGCCCAGCAATTTTTGTATTTTTAGTAGAGATGAGGTTTTGCTATGTTGCGCAGGTTGGTCTCGAACTCCTGAGTTAGATAATCCACCTGCCTCGGCCTCCCAAAGTGCTGGGATCACAGGCGTGAGCCACCGTGCCCAGCTGTAATTAGTATTTTAATCTTTATTGCCAACTTCTTTTTACTTTTATTGAAGTTTATTTTGTGGTTCTTTTTATCTAGCGTCTTAGGTGCTTAGTTCATTTACATTCAATCTTTCTTTATTTCTAATAAAGGCAAGACTTTTAAGCTAAAAACTTTCCTTAATGTATTTGGCTGCATCCCTTAGGTTTTCATATGGAATGTTTCATTTTTATTCATTTATAAATACAGTAGTTTGTAATTTCAGTTTTGATTGCCTCTTTAAAAGGGTTTAAAAATACTAAGAAATATTTTCTTTCTGTTATTTTTTGGTCATTCATATCTAATTGTATTGCTTTGTGGTCAGGCAAAGTATATTGTTTAAATTTCAGTTGGGGAAATGTATGGAGTTTTAAAAAATGACTTAGTTATCCATTACTATAAAATATTACCCCAAAACTTAGTAGTTTAAGACAACAAACATTTAGTATCTCACACAGTTTCTGAGGGTGAGGAATCTAGGAACAGTTTAGTTGGGTGGTTCTGGTTCAACATTCCTGCTGATATCTCAGCAAGCTGTCAGCAGGACTCCAGCATGGGAAGATTAGCCTGTGCTGGAGGGCAGCTTCCACGATCATTCACTCACATGGCTATTAGCAGGGGCCTCAGTTCCTCACCACATGGCCTCCACCATATGGAAGCTGAATTCTCCTAGAAGGAGCCGTCAGTGAGAGTGACACCACACATCCTTTTGTGACCTAGTCTTTTGAGTCTCACACCATCAGATCATTAGAAGGAAATCCTTAGGTCCAGCCCATACTCAATGGGAGGGGACTACAGAGGGTGTGATTCCCAGGAGGCAGGGATCACTAGAGGTCATCTTGGAGGCTGCCTACCACAGCCAGGTACATGGTTGGTTTTTGGTATTGGTTTTTCTGGTTTAAGAAGAATGTTTTGAGCTTATTGTTGGGATATGTTCCATAGAGATCTGTTTGCTCTAACTTTGTAATTATGTTAAGTCCTCAGAATTCATCTCTCATTTTTGCTTGCTTTGTCAATTGATTTTGGCCTAGGATGAAGTTTATCTTGATGACTGTTCCATGTCCACTTGAAATGAGTGTGCATTCAGCAGCTGTTGGGTGGGTGGTCTATAAATGTCAGTGAGGTAGCTGCCAGGCTTGGTATGGTAGCTCCACAAAGTCACCAGGGACCTAGGTTCCTTCTAGCTTTCTACCCCACCAGCCTTAGGACGTGACTCTCATCCTCATGAACATGAGATGGTTATCAGAGCTCCACCCACTGTATGACATCATCCTACAGGAAGAAGGGAAAGGGTGAGGGAGAAAATCACGCATGCTAACCTCACCTAGTAACTTCCATTTAAATGTCACTGCCCCTAACATGACCCACTTCAGCCACATGGAGCTCAGGAAATGGATTTTAATAGCTGGGCATAAGACTACCCTGAATAAAATTGGGGTTTGATTTCTAAGGTAGATAAGAGGAATAGATATGGAGTAGGAAGCTGGCAATGTTTTCCCCAGAGGCATAAAGATTCTTAATAATTACATTTGTAGGTGGGTTATACCTTTAGCCATATAACATATCATGCTTTGATTTAATGCTTTTGCTCTGAATTATATTTTGCATGATATTAATATTGCCGTTCCTATTTTTTGTTAGTTTTCCAGGTGAGTGTGTTTATAATTACTGTGTTTCAATCTCTCTGTCATTTAAAAACTTGTGTACTGTCTTATAAACAGTAGAAAGTTAGATTTTGTGGTGTCATAGCTGGAGTGCCTGTCTTTTTATATAGGACTTTAACCCACTGATATTGTGACTTCTGATATATTTGGGCTTCTCCTTCTCTGCTGGCTTTTTTCTCATAGCATCCTTGTCTTATTTTATGAATGCAGTAGGCGCTCAAATCTCTCTGAGGATGTGAATTCGAATTTCTTTTCAGGTGCTCTTCTGTCCGTGGCTGATCTTTGCTGTTTCCATTTATCTTGGTTCCTGGTGGTTTGCCTTGAATGTCTGGAGGTGGTGGGTGGAGCTCTGGGCAGGGCTGATGTTGTATTTATAATTTTCTTTCTGTTTTCCCAACAGGCCTCTCCTTGAATGTCGGGGGCTGATTGCAGGTTCTGTGTAACTTGATGGGGTTCACTAATTATTGTCTGGAGTGCTGCATTTTGGGGTGCCTGGCTGTGAAGTAGACGGGCAGTCCAAAGACTCACGATGACTAAAGAAAGAAGATATTTGTGCTGGGGGTGGTGGTTTTGTGCTGGAGGTGGGGGGGTTATTTTCTGGGGGTGGGGGACAGGGTTTTGGTGCATTCCTCCCTTGGACAGAGCTGCCTCTCCTTGCCCCATCAGTGTCTTCTGTGTGGGTCCTGAGTTACCTCCAAGTTGGCTCTGAGGCTTCAGCTACTATACCTGGAAGCCCTGTGAAGGCAAATAATTCCGTTCCTTCAGGGCTGTTTTTAGTTTCTACCCTGAGGCCTCACATTACTGCTATGATAGGTCAGTCTCTTAAAGGTGATCCCAGTTGATTTCTTTGATTCCCTGTCAGGGGCTCATTGGCATCTCTGGCCCCTTGGGCCTGTGCCTATGAGGCTGGCCATGCCCTGTATCTGCTCCCACCCCAGAAGCCAGCACACCTCGGGTCTCTCTGGGAAGTTTTTCCTTTCTCTACTCAATGTTTCTTGGTCAGTTTGGTTTCATTTGCTTTCTAGCTTCCAATAATTCTTCATACCTTCGGGTTTTCTGATGAATCCCTTCCTATGCTTTTCCTCCTGTATGCTTTCATAGACATATTCTTTTATCAATATGATTTCTAAAAGTTTTAGCAATTTTGGAAGTAAACTTTTAAATATTTTACTTCTGCCAGCTCGATTCTACCTAATCAGCCACTTTACAGATTTTTGTGTGGTTTTTTCAGGTTTTCTTGCTATAGAGAAAGGGTGTTTATGCAATATCTATTTAATAGACTGTATAGGAGAGCTATAAATTTTGTATAATTTGTGTCCAGTCATTAAAAAAATTCTAATATTATTACCACAGTTTTTCAAGTGGCTTCTTGGGTTTTCTAAAGATATAACCCCAATTCCTACAAATACGTTTCATTTTTCCTGTTCAATTGTCATACCTCTTATGTGTGTTTTAATAGCTTAGATTGTTTTGTAAAGTGGCAGGGCATCAGTTATAAGTGTAAGGAATTAAAGGGTTATCTCATTTGGTGGTGTGTGGCTACTATTCTTTTACTTTAAATTTGAGCAAATTCACACAGAATGTGAACTTTTTCCAGCTTTAGTTTTACTCAGGACATATTAGCTAAAACTCACCCTTTCCTTCCACTGATAAGAGTGACTGCTTGATTGGTTTATCTTCTTTGTTAACGAAACAGAACAAGGCTGTAGAAGAATGCTTTATTATGGGTCTCGTTGGGAAATGAGCTGTTTTGATGCTTGAATTCTTATTCTTAAGGAACAGAATGAATGCTGGTAACACACAAAGTTCCTTTCGTGAAAGACTATCAAGTTTCAAGGGTTGTGTCCCCTCTAGCTGAGGTCTTCGTTTTGTACTTAGAGCTTCATAGCAGTCTGATTGTGCTTGGCTGTTAGGTTTGGAAGGAAATGGGAAAGCTCTAGGTTTTTAATAGGACTCTCTGTGAACACCAACACCAACACCACCTTCTGCCAAACAGATGTAATGGCTTTCTAAGTATTAGAGAAATGAACCAACTTGAGTAGGTTATGGGCTAGTGGTCGCTCAGCTCCAAATTCACCCTTTTTGCCTGCTCTGCGGAAATGGATCCGGGTCCTTTACATATTTTTCTACTGATGTTTTGCCAGTAGAGGGTGCTGGCGAGACACTGTAGGAGGGAAGAGTGTCTCCTGGATCTGGGTGTGCTTGCTCAGCAGGCTCCTGTAGCAGGAATCGCTTTCTCCAGTGTCACCCAGCTCCTGCCATGTCTAGAGCCTCTGCACACTCAGCTCTGGAGTACACAGCAGCCATCAGCTTCCCCAGCATCCTCTTGGGTGGCTTTGCAGAAGACTACCTCTGCTTCTGGCAGGGCTTGCAGCCAGTAGCATTCAGCAGCTAGAAACTTCCCCAGCACCCCTGCCTCAGGCAAGAGTGCCTCTGGTGAGACACCTCCCAAGAACAGGTTTCCCTAGCAACTTAGAAGACACCCACCAGTGTCTTCTCTGCCATCCAATGAGTCACAGCTGTCCCCTTTCTAACACAATTGAATCTTAGCTCTAGGAGTAGTGGCTTCTCCTAGAGAAGCTATTCCTGTATTTAAAATTCATTTTACTACATACTAGCTAGTTCCTTGTAAATCGAATCCCCTTTTATAGTTAATACTCTTTTATATTAACCTTTTACTGTTCAAATTTCTGTATGGTTTCCCTCTCCTGGTTATGCTCAGAATGATTTGGAAATTCTCCCAGTTAGACAATTCATCTCTGATCATTGCAACATGGATCCCTGGGAATTTGGAAAGGAAAGAGAAAAATGACAAGAGCATGGAATGGGAGGAAAACCTAATCAGCGTCTTTATTTCTCAAGGAAGTCCTATTTCTGCTTTCAGGTCATTTATCACAGAATACTAGTAGTCACTTTTATTAAATTGAAATTTGCAACTGAAACCCAAAGATGCATTCCTGAATTCTGCCCTTAGCTCTCAGTTTATCCCCTCTCCGGCTGCCCTTATTACTCCAAAATTTCTGTCTCAAACTCTGATGATTTTCTTAGGCCTCAGCCCCACGTCACCAGCCTCATCTTAGAAACTTGAAAGTGGAATGCAGAACCATGGCCTGGGTTCATGTCTTGATTCTGCCACTCAGTCCCTATACAATGCAGGCCTCAGTAAAAGGGGAATAATATATCTGTCTCATGGAGCTTCCATGGCAATTTCATGAGTTAATATGCACATATACACGACTTAGAATGTTGTTGTCTCAGTGGGGAGTTTTGAATAAATGTGACTATTTAACTAATGAACATTTTTCTTGTATATTTTACCTGCCATTGAACACATCTAAAATCTGCAATCATCATACTTCCTCCACTTGAATTTGTATTATTTTGATTAATGATCCTAGTCATATGGGCCTAAAAATATAGTGTCTGCTTTCTCTCTCTGTCTCCCCATCCAGTTAGCCTCTAAGCCAGGACATTCTTTGTTTTCAGCATCTCTTACATATAACTCTTTTATTCCCTCCATTGCCAACCTGGCTTGTGCCTGATCTATTTCAGTAGACTTACACTGGTTGCCCATCTTGTAATTCACCTGCCTGCACTTTGCACAATGCAGGAACATTAATCTTTCTAAGTCATGTCATTCGCCTTCTCAGCAAGTTCCACTGTCTTCCAATTACCTAAAGGAAACCATTCAGACACTTTAGCTTGGCGTGCAAGGTCCTTCATTTTCCGGTTCCAATCTCTAGTTCTCTAAATAAGTCCTCAACTCCAGTTAAAAGTTCTGCTTTCCATTTTTCCACACAGGCTTTGTGTTCCCTTTTCCTTAAGCGATTTATCCTTTCTCTCCAACCTGGCCGGAAAGTCCTCTCCTCACCTCTTTTTCCCAGCTCCCATCTTGGTTCTGTCCACACTGCTCTATTCAAATGCAGTCTACCACTCTCTCCCAGAGGAGAAAGATTGGTCATCCAATATGCTGCATTCCACCGATCCATTTTCCCACAGCTGTCCTATTTTCCCAAGAAGTTTCACCAAGGATTCAGCAATGATTTGCAGAAACATTTTTTAAACTTAAAAAAAAAAAAAGTCTTCTATAGGCCTCACTCATTTTAGTTGTACCATACAAATTAGATTGAATTAGAACTTTCTTTATACCATATTGAACTAACCATTTGATTGAAATAAAGTCTATATTCCCTGGTAGTTGCTTATTAGTAATTCAATAATTTCATCTGTTATCCTTCAAGCAGTAGCACTTGTTGAAATTTTTAGAAGAAAATGTGTAATTGGGAAAATGGCCTCTGTTTCTATTTTCCCTTATGTGACTTAAGAAAAGTTAGCCAATATTGGAAACATTTTAGTCTGAGTCACAGAATACCTGGGCTCTAAAAAGCAAAATGTGAGACTCACTGGTATAGAATCAGATTTTTGTTTTTTTTTTTTTTAACTGAGGGGTTGATAATTCTGGAAAACATTTAAAGCCATGAAGTGAAACAGAATGGGAATTTTGGTTTATGGCAGCAGGGACCTTAAATTCCTAAAACGACATTAGAAAAATTGCATCTAGAGGGCTTTATGTTTGTATTTAATAACTCATTTACTTAAGGAAATTTTATGTCTAGAAAATTTCCATTTGTAAATATGAAAATCCTAATTTATAAATAAGTATGAGAAGCAAATTCCAAGGCCTGTCGTCTCCAGCAATATTACTGCAGACAGGAGGAGAGGCACCTGGGTGCCCACTGCCTGTGAATGCATCCCAATTAAAAACCTGGTTGGTCATTTTTTCAGAAGAGAGCAGTCCTGGGGTAAATCCCATCTCTATCAGGTTCTTGAATCTACTGTTAGTCTGACTAACCATGTTGATCTTCACCTTCTTAAGGGGACAGGAAGGCACCTGTGTTCCCTTATTCCCTTTGGTCACATTGCCCTGCTGCTCAAACTCCTAGGGGGAGCATGCACATGGGCAAGAGCAGAGGCCGTGGGGAGCGCTTTGGGACTCCAGCCCCACAGCAATGTCTAGGGGTGGGTGTCTGTGACTCCTGAAGCCCAAGTGGGCGTGTGTTACAGTGTGCCCTTCCAGCTTTGCCATCTGCAGACAGCTTGTGTTAATCAGCTCAATAGACCCTCTGCCTTATTGCAAGGGCAGAGGGCCAGTGTGACAGCTTTCTGTATCCTGAACTCTTGCCCACTGTACTGGAAAAATCAGATCAAACTGGGCTTGAAGGTTGAATGCAAGGTTTTACTGAGTGGTGGAGGTGGCTCTCAGCGAGATGGATGGGGAGCTGGAAGCTGGGAATAAAGTGGGAAGGTGGTCTTCCCTTGGAGTCAGGCTGCCCAGCGACTGGACTCTGACCACTGCCAGCCAAACTCCCCATGGTGTCCAGACGTCCCTCTTCTTCTTTCTCTGACACATCGTTCCACCGTTACTGGTCTGCCAGTCTGCTGGTCTGTTCCTCTGCGACTCTCGACATTCAGCTGCTTGTGTCTGTGCCCGCTAAGGTCTTGGGTTTATATGGGCACAGGACGGGGGGTGCATGGCGGGCCAGAGTGGTCTTGGAAAATGCAACATTTGGGTGTGAAAACAGGAGTCCCTGTTTCACTTAGGTCCGTGGGCACAGGCCCAAGGGTGGAGCCCTCACCAGGGACCCTGCTCTTGTCTACCCAGCACTTCCCTGCCCCCTCCCATATCAGTAATTTTGAGTAATAAAATAACACCAAACAGATTCTAGATTAAATTGTATTAGATGCATGTAGAGTTTCATAGAGAAGTCTAGATTTGGGTGTTTATTTTGTAAATCCAAATCAGGTTCCCTAATTTCTGTTATAAATGGCTTATGTGTTCAGTCCCAACTATGATGCTGACAGCTGACTTTAGAGAGGTTCATAGATTATATTGAAATTCAGTCAAAACCAGGGGGCTCCAGTCAAAATCTTGGCAGGTTGCATTTGTTTACTGGACCCAGCCAAGTCTCCTTGACTCTCTTTGGCAGCTGGAGCATCTGCCTCAGTGATGAGCCCTTCAGTGTCTCCAGAGGAAGAAACCAAAACCAGCAGAGGGAATAGAAAAATGCCAGGCTCTAGTTCAGATTCCTGCACATGCAGCTTTTCATCTGTTGCCATTGAATTTTATATCTGTAGTTTGGAATTATGAACATAAATGAAAGATGTTTAGGAAAGTCTTTCTAGGACAGGCCCCGTGGCTCACGCCTGTAATCCCAGCACTTGGGGAGGCTGAGGTGGGCAGATCACAAGGTCAGGAGTTCGAGACTAGCCTGGCCAATATGGTGAAACCCCATCTCTACAAAAAATACAAAAATTAGCCAGTTGTGGTGGTGGGCGCCTGTAGTCCCAGCTACTCAGGAGGCTGAGGCAGGAGAATCACTTGAATCCGGGAGGTGGAGGTTGTAGTGAGCTGAGATTGTGCCACTGCACTCTAGTCTGGGTGACAGAGCAAGACTCCATCTCAAAAAACAAAGAGAAAAGTCTTTCTAAAACTTCGATGACCAAGGACAAGACATCTCTAGCAGATATTTGATTTTTCAAGTATGGCTATATTAGTCATACAATTCAAGCATACAAGTAGTCAAGTTAGCTTTTGAATTATGACTTAACCTTATGAAATAGATAAAACAAATCAGATCACATTGATGAAAACACATAAATCACTCATAAAATGCAGTATGGATGCCAGGACTATTTGATCAATGGCTCCCCTGCAACAGAGGTTTGGGCTTCCATGACTCTGGTTTTCAGACATTTCCATCAGTCAATGGTGTACAGTGAGAAAGTCATTACTTCATAGCAACTCATTAATTTCTTCATTTGTCCATTTATTGATGAGCTAAACACTGGAGAGAGATGAATAATATGAGGCTCCTGCCCTCAGGAAACTCTTGGCTAGTGAGGAAGATGGTCTTGGAGACAAATCATTAGAGCACAGTGCAATACATGTTGCAATATAGATGCGTACAAGATCTATTGGAGCATAGAGAGTGGAGGTGAATCAGAGAAGACTTTCCCAGGAGAGGTGATCTTTAAGGAGGTGACATGAAGTTGGTGCTCAGCTGGAGACTCTATGAAATTAATTGATAACTTAGTAAAAAGCTATGCAGACTTATAGAATGATCTGGGAAGACTATAGAGGTTATTTCTTCATTTACAAATGGGCAAAGTGACTCAAAGATAGGCTGACTTATCCAAGGTCACACAGCCAATCAGTCTCAAACTTCTACTAAGCCCTTCTTTCCATGTTCTGTGCACAGGAATAATAATAAAAAAAAAAAATAGCACATTTTCCTCTCAGTTGTGCCACTTCATTATTGGCTTTTTTGTAGAAGGAAAGAATTGATTAGATTTAGTAAGTCAGCATCATAGAAAAAAATAAGAAAACAAATGAAGTCTTGGGTTAAATATTAACTTCCTTATTGCTGCTGTAAAAGAAAAAGTATCACAAATGGGGTTTAAAACAACAAAACCATTCTCTCATGGTTTAGGAGGCCAGAAGTCTAAAATCAGTGTTACTGGGCTTAAGTCAAGGTATTGGTTACTTACTAAGACTCTAGGGGAGAATCCCAGCTTCTGGTGGCTCTGGGTGTTCCTTGGCTTGTGGCCGCATGGCGGTAATCTCTGCCTCTCTCTTCATATCATTTCCCCTCTTCTTTGTGTCTAACCCTCTCTGCCTCTCCCTTATAAGGATATTGTGATGGTATTTAGGGCCCACTCAGATAATCCAGCATCATCTCTCCACCCCAAAATAATCAGTTCCTTAACTTAATCACACCTGCAAAGATTTTTTCTAAATAAGTTAACACAGGTTCTGGGGATCAGGACGTGGACACACCTTTGGGAACCATTATTGGGCCACTGCAGTTTGCATAAATAGAGGGTAGTACTGCAATGGAGGTGACGGTTCTACTCTATTCTCCTCTGGCTGGCACTTCAACTTGAATTACTTATTCTTTTGGGGAACCCACATCCTGAGAGGGATAGAGAGAACTTGGAGCTCATGCAGAGGGGCATAAACAGGATGGTGAAGGGCCGTTTTAGGAAAGGACAATGGGCATGTGGGATGCTGGAGTGGAGAAGAGAGGCCTGAAGGCAGCAGGATGGGGTCTGTGTTTGGAAGTCCTGAAGGCTAATGGGCGACACCAGCAAATGGGACCAGAGGGTGGTCAGGGCTTGACTCCATGGCTGTCCTGCCATCGACAAAGTGACCTCATGAGGTAGATGTTAAAGGAGGGTAGATTGAAGGAGATGGCTCTAAGGTTCCTCCCAGGCCCCTGTGCCTGAGATTTGAAGAGATTTTCACCTATCAGGGAGCTTGGCCCCTCACATTAAACTCAGTTAATGGAGACTGAACACGGGCAACTTGGGGATGGCAAAGGATTTGCATACACTCCTGGGAGAATTATGGAGCCATCACAGTGTCTGGAGGAGAAAAATGACAGGATTCAACATATTTTTCACAAAAGCCTGTGTGACCCTTTAAATAAATGTAATCACTGAAAAAATGACTGCTGTATGAAAGTATTAAGTATATTAGGAAGCTGTATTTAAACTCTTTACTTAAATTCTATACTTAAAATCGCCTGTGGCCAAAAATGACTTTTATAACTCATTGGAGAACTTTTAAAAGACTGTTTTCCTAAGGCCAGAAACAATTTCATATCAAGGGCATATATAGAAAATCAACATTTATTTAAAACTATATGTAATCATATATGAAAATATACAACTACATGTAAGCACATATATAAAAATTATAACTATATGTCTATGTGTCTAAATATACACGGCTGACTCTTGAACAACACAGGGGTTGGGACATTGATTCCTCTTGCAGTAGAAAATCTACATACAACTTTTGACCCCCAATAGCCTACTGTTGACTGCTGCCTGGAAACCTTACTGATAACACAAACAGTTGAATAACATGTATTTCGTATGTTATATGTATTATATACTGTACTCCTAAAATAACTTAATCTGGAGAAAAGAAAATATTTTTAAGAAAATCAATGGGAAGAGAAAATATACTTGCTATTAATTAAGTGGAAGTGGATCATCATAAAGGTCTTCATCCTCACTGTCTTCATGTCAGTAGGCTGAGGAGGAACAAGAGGAGGGATTGGTCTTCCTGTCTCAAAGGGGCAGAGGTGGAAGAAAATCCTTGTATAAGTGGACCCATGTGATTCAAGGGCCAGCTCCGCTGTTGCTCCAGAAGATGCTGAATTTAGGGTTTCTGTACTGAAAGCCACATTGCTGTTTGTTTCCATTCATCTATCTTTTTTTTTTTTTTTTTTTTCTGAATAGAATGATACATTCTCCATATGCCTAGTGCTTGGTAGGTCACTGTGTCCCCTGATACAATGATTTGGAACAACCTCTGTGTTATATTTCAGGCCACACATCTGGGGACAATGGAGAAATGAGAGGCTATAGAGCTTGGCTAAGAGAGAGTTTCTAAGTGCCCTAGTCTTGGCTGAGAGGCCAATGTCTTAGCCACAGCTGGCTGCGTATTTGTGCCATTGCACGGATTTCAGCTGTGGAGAGGTGAATAACGAAGACCAGCAGTGGGTAGAGAGTCTACTGGGTTCACCCAGCTCTCTAGCATCATGCCATCCACTAGCGTTACTAGAGCTGTACAAGAGTCAGCCTAGTTTTGAGAAGGTATAATTCTTGAGTCTCAGGGCCCAACTCATTCACTTGGGGAATTTTTTAGTGAAGAGTCCTGTACCTATGGGTAAGTGCACAAATTCTCAATGTATTACTTGCGTTTTCTAGAAGAGACTCACCCTTTCTTGAGCAGCCAACTCAAATAAGAGAACATTATCCTCATCCCAGAGACCCTGGTTCCCTGTAGTCACTAGTCTCCCATTGTAACCTGCCTCCTGACTTAACAGTATAGCTTAGAACCGTTTCACCCATCTTGGTATATTATGTAAATAGAACCATGCACTATGCCCTCTTTGTTGCCTGGCTTCTCTTGTCACTGTTATGTTTGTGAGATTCATTTGTACTGTCACTGTGGTTTGCTCATTTTCACAGCCGAATAGTAATCCACTGGTGAGCATACCACAATGTATGCATTCTACTATTGATGGAGTGCCCATAGCAGTCCTTTTCTTTATTCTGTTGTTGATGGCTAGTTGCTATCCATTCTCGTCTTTAGGTAGCTTCCAGTTTGGGGATATTACAAAAAGTACTACTGTGAACATTCTTGTGGTTGTCTTTTGGTGAACATTTATACACATTGCTGGTGGGTAAATACCTAGGAATAAATTTTCTGCCATACTGTATGACTATGGTCAACTTGAGAAGATGCTTGGGCCTAAAGTTCCTGGGGGGCATTAATGAGATCCTCAGAAACACTAAATATAGAGACAGTAAAGATTAAAAAATAAACCAGAAGAGCTAGCTGAATCCTTTCCTCCTCCTCTCTTATTGAACAGAGCTTTCCATTCCTTCTGTTAATAATTTCTGCACATTACCATGTACCAGAGGCTTGACATGACATTATCTTGTTCCTAGTCTTCACAATAACTCTGTGTTCCCAGTCTTCACAATAATTTGTTCCTGGTCCTCACAATAATGCTATGACTTAAGTACTATTTAAAATCTTCATTTTGCAGATGAGAAGCTGAGGTTGCTAAAGGTGGAGCTGGATTGAAACTTGGCCCTTAAGTCTTATGTATGCGATATTGCCTCTCATTCCTTTTACATACTTAAAAATCCCATGAGTCCAATTCCTCCAAGGAGTCCAGGATATATGTGCCAGTAGGTTTCCCTTTTTATATTGCCATTCCAATAGTCTTATATGTGTCCATGTGGAGATTAGTTAAACCTACTCAGGGTAGGTTTATTTTAATTTAGTGATTTATTAAACATATACCAATGAAATAAAATAATTAAAGCTGTGATGTGAGCCCATCTGGACTTTTCTTTCCAGCCATTGGCCTATTTTTATTTACAACCAGCATCCAGTTTTTTGCACACATACTTTAGAATACTGGGCATTTAATTATCATGCCAATTTCATTGCTTGATAGCACATGGATGACAGGAGGCCTTCACCTGATCTCTGAACCTTTGGGAAAATTTGCAATAGGGTATTTTGAACTGGGAAATGAAAAGATAATTATCAATCTAATCGAGTTTATGAGAATAAGTGCAAATATTACAATGGTGCCTGTTTCATAATCAGACCATTGAGGAAATTTCAGGAGTCATGCAAAAGTCATACTTTTCTTGATGCAATTACAGTGGAATTATGCTTTTAGGCTTGTTTTCTATGAAAAGTTTACAAGATTTAACAGATTGTGGTATTCTGCAATATCTCATACTGCACAATCATGCCTAGATGTGACTTGTAAATGAAGCATGTAATTGGTGTTTTAAAAAGGTAGCTGATTCCTAGGAGAATCTTGTGACAGTGTAACCTAGTTCAGGGACTGTCTAGGTATATAGTATAGTTCACAGGAGATGTCTCCTGGGGAAAGCCTTGCTTGGCAGATTCAATCCAATTTCCTGGTCTACAAACAGTTGAGGGCCTGCTGTATGCAAGACTCTGTCCTGGGAACCCTGTTTAGAAGATGAAGAAGAGACAACAACTTCCCTTCAGGAGCTTACATTCTATTTGGGGAGACAGTTGTGTAACAAGTAAAGGGAATGTGAGGTAAAATAGAGTGCTGTCATAGTGGATTCCCCGAGATGTCATTCTGCCCTGCAAGCACTCCAGCACTCCTTTCTCCTCTCCTCTCCTCTGCTCTTCTTTCCTCTCCCTCTCCTCTCCCCTCCCCTCCCCTCCCCTCCGCTCCCCTTCTCTTCTCTTCTCTCTCTCCTTTCTTTCCTTCCTTCCTTCCTTCTTTCTTCCTTTCCCTTTCCCTTTTCTTTTCTTTTTTTGAGACAGACTCTTGTTCTCTTGCCCAGGCTGGAGTGCAATGGTGTGATCTTGGCTCACTGCAACCTCTGCCTCCTGGGTTCAAGCAATTCTCCCACCTCAGCCTCCCGAGTAGTTGGAAATACAGGTGCATTCCACTATACCCGGCTAATTTTTGTATTTTTAGTAGAGACAGGATTTTACCATGTTGGCCAGGTTTGTCTCGAACTCCTGGCTTCAAATGCTTTGCCTGGCTTGGCCTACCAAATTTGCAAGCACTCTTTTCTGAGGGAATATGCCCTACTGCCTCACTTAGGGTTTCCCCAGAAGCTTATCTTGAGACAAGGATGGGAGTGCAGGTAGCGTGTTTCGTAACATGATCCTGGGAACCCTATAAGGAGAGAGAACACAAAAAGCAATCAATAGAGTGGGTGTTATTGTTGTGGTTTGAATGTCCTCTCCAGAATTCGGGTGTTGTCAATGTGGAAGTATTAAGACATAGAACCTTTAGGAGGTGCCATGAGGGTTAGGTGCCCTTATAAAGAGGCTTGGCTGAGAGAGTAGGTTTTCTTTCTTGCCCTTCTGCCTTCTACTGTGTGAGAATGCAGCTAGAAGGCCCTCACCAGATACTGGTGCTTTGATCTTGGACTTTGGTGCTTTGATTTGGACTTCCCAGTCTTTAGAACTGTGAAAAATAAATTTCCGTTCCTTATAAATTACCCAGCGTCACGTGTTTGGTTACAACAGCACAAATGGATGAAGACAGGGATCAAACAGGTTAATGTTCTGGGCAGCTGAGATTTAGTTCTGCTGGGCAATTCTGGGGCAGAGCAAAGAACACTCTACATGGCTATCTCAACAGAGATCTAGACAGGGTTATATATCAACTGCCATCAGTCATTGGTCAAGGGCATTGATTGGGAAAATGTTTAATTCCCTAGCACATCTGACATGCTCTGTGAAGCAGCCAGAGACAGCTTCAGGAGAGAGTTTCAGCACTCCTGAGCTGTGCAGAAGGACACTATTGCGTTTGTGTACACAGGAAACATAATTGGGAGGACATATGGACAGGACACCCACAGCCCCTATTGAAAGCTAGACATAGGCAGCTGGGCTTGTCTTAGGACACTACTCAGTGACTGTTGACTGGACCAAAGGTGCACCTGACCAAGGAAGAAGCAATATGGGTGGCTTGAGAAAATGAGATTCTCTGGAAATGTGAATGAGTAACTGGAGTCGTAGTGGGGGTGGCCATGGACATTGGCCTGCTAAAATGGGAGCTAGAATGGGTACTGCAGGAAGAGTAAAGCCTGCGGGTGGGTGGAATGTGGCAGACAGGAAAAGCCTTGCTGGCAAGACAATCTGTGGGGAGAAGCAGATGAATGGAAGAGAGGGGCCAAAAGGGAGAGGGAGAGGCAGAGAGATGAGAATTCCGGTAACCAGGTGGGAGCCAGAAGCCTTGTGTCTCTACTGCTGGTCTGAGTCCCTGTGTAAAGGCTCAGCTGTCCTTTACTTCCCATCCTTGGATGCTGGTGAGTCTGCCTCATGTCCCCTCCATGCATATCCCCTTTATCTATGCTCCCTTGAAAGTTTTTGTTCCTTACAACCAGTTAGTCCCTAAATAGAACCAATGTACCAAGAGTCATGACACAAGAAGTGAACTCAAAGTGAAGTTTGACCTGCGTCTCAATGCATCAAGGGGTGGGGAGGGTGAGGTCAGAACCAACACATCTCTACTACAGGAATAAAAGGACATTTCTTAGGAGGCATCAGTGTGGCATGGGGACAGATAGGATGAGAAGGAGGTGAGGGAGAAGGCAAAACTGAAGTTTCAAGTACAGGCATCTGGTGGATGGATGTGCCATTGACAGTAGAACTGAGGATACGTTTTGCAGAGAGCAGGTGGAGAGGAAACTATTCTGTTTACTTTTAAATGTATTGATTTCTCATCATCAACTGATCACTTTTACTGGTTGCAGATAATATCAGAGAGGTTGATTTTAATCAAGGGAATAGGCAAAGGAACCAATGAAGAAGCATCTTGTATCCACCTTGAAGTAGAAATCATAAACACGTGAAGAAATCAGGTGTTCAAATCTTTGTTATATTTGCAATTTTAGAATAAGCGTTCATTGGCACGTTAGCACAACCTTCTGGTTTTGATCTCTCTTGGGGCCTTTCTTGCTTGCTATCTTCAGGATTTCATAGAAGATTTTTGAAAGAGATCAGTAGGGGTAAGCTAGAGCCTCTGGTGGTGGGGCGGGACTGGGGTGAGGATGGGAAGGGTATGTCTCCACAGTGAGGTGTTCCCTAGGTGTAAATGGAACTTAGGGATAGGCTTTTGAAAACTGTGTTCTTAGTGCAGTCTTGTAAATAATTATCTGACACTTGAATAGTCTGGGAAAAAAAGAGTCTCTGCTCGAATCACTTGAACCTGGGAGGTGGAGGTTGCAGTGAGCCGAGATTGCACCACTGCACTCCAGCCTGGCAATAGAGCAAGACTCCATCTCAAAACAACAACAACAACAACAACAACAACAACAACAACAAAAAACAAAAACAAAAACAAAAAAAAAACAAAAACAAGCAAACAAACAAACAAAAGTCTTTGCTGTCTGATTACCAGGAAATATTTGTTTTCAATAGATTGAAGTCCAAGTGCATCAGACTTGCATTGTTTGGGACAAAGAGCCCTGAACTAGGAATCCTCAGGTTTGACATTTTTGCCCTGGTCTTTACCACTGACCAGCTTTACTGATTTGGGCAAGGCACTCCAAGCTTTCTGTGCCCCATTTTTTCACATGCAGACGGAAGTGAATTACATTTCTAGTGTGCTTTCTAGCTCTCAGGTATGATGGTCTGGTAATTCTTATGCTTTACTTAGTCATGAAAACCTCACCAGGAGAAGCTGAGTGCTGAGTAAATGCAAGATATGGGCTGTTTTATATACATACCATAGAAAGAGAACAAAAGGTCATTATGGAAATACATATCCCATATGCTCCTTGGTGAATTAATGGTGCAGCAAAATTACAATGTTTGTATCTATCTATCTGGAAATAAATATATTTACTGACCAAAGAGATAATGGATCTGAAGCAAATTTTCAAAATTGTACACATGAGAAGCACATTATTTATTTCTGAAGACATGGAAAGGTGCTCATTACTGAACAGTGGTAGAGGAATTATTACTATTATGAAATTCACCAGGAGACCACATTCTCAGACAATATGCTTACAAGGCTCTCATTACATTGCTCAGATTTCAGATGCTACATAGAAAACAGCCTGTTGGGATGTTGTCTCATCCCTGTTTTTTTGGTCATAATATGGTCCCTGAATGTTAACATTCCCGAGGAAAGTCTAAGATATGGTCATCACACTTATTTGGATCTTATGAAGGTGGCATGAAATAGTTAAGGGTAAAAGCATAGGTCATGGGTATGATTGATCGAATAACACTGAAGGCATCATTAAGTCTATGAATTTTGTCTTGCTGGGAAATGTATAATTTGGAAGTTCATTTCTTGCCAAAGACCAAGGGTCTAGAAAGTAGAACTCTTCTCAGTTAGACAAAAGCCAATTATGGTGAGAAGCATGCATTTTGCAAAGCTCCCATTATCAGTATCAGTAGCTGTAGAGGTCCTTGTGGTTGCTAATTGAAGTAAGGATGCAAAACTAGAGAAAATTCAATTCACAATGGCTTTATATAAAATCTACACTATGAGCAACTGAAGTCAGGGAGTTAGAGTATTCCAGACAGCTGTCATGGAAAACCAGCTATGAAAAAGGGAACATTGGAGGATAGACCAGAATGATGATGTGGATCATTTTCATTCACTCATTCATTCAACCAATTTGATGGATTCAATTTCAGATACACTGGGTTTGAGGTTCCTTCTGCATTTCCAAAGAAAGATGACCAGTAGCTATAAAAAGCTACTACCATTTGATGGGGGCATGCCCAATGGAGCAGTGGAGGTCAGAGCTTCTTGAGAGTTTACTCTGGGCCAGGCCATACTATCACTATTTCTCAGAAGAGGAGACTGAGCCTTATAGAGGTTAAATAGCTTACCCTAAATCATACAACTAGGGATATGGCAAACCCAGGAAAAAAGCTTTCTATAACACTTTTTATAGTAAAGTTCACACATACACAAAAGTAGAGAAAATAATATGATGAACCCAATGGGTGGCTTCAATAATTATTGGGTTATCTTGTTTTATCTATACCTGCCACTGGAATAGCTTGGAAGCAAATACCATTTTATCTGTAATTATTTCAATGCCACCTCTAAAAGATAAGGGCTTTAAAGAGCAAAACCCAATGCCAATATCATATCTCCCTAAATTAACAGTAATTCCTTATCAGCAAATGTCCAGTGTGAGCATTCCCCATTATCTCATACTTCTTAAAATACTTTGCTTAAATCAGGGTCTAATAAGGCCCACATGTTGCAGCAAGTTGATATTTTGCTTATCACTTTTGATCCCTAATTTCTCCCTTTTGCAAATTATTTGTTGAAGAAATACATTAAAATTTCTTCTTCCACATCTCACTTCTCTTTCTCTCCCCATAGGGAACCATTTTCAAGTGTTTACTATTTAGGCTCTGAGACCTTCTTATATCTCAGAGACATATGCACACATACAAAATACATCTATTTATGTATATGTATGTGATACATTTTACATGTGCATATGTATGCATGCCTTGGCGATTGCTATATGCTGATTGATCCACCTAATCCTTCTAGTGGCTATACGGCAATTCCGTGAGAGGTATTCCTGTACCCCAGTGTATCCCACTGACATAAATCTAGATTCTATTTTTTCTCCCGACTCTGACTATGAAACACAGTTTAGAAATCAAGGCTCAAAATCTTTCTGTTTTGTTGTCATGGACACAATAGAAATATCCACTAGCACTTGTAGAGTGCTTTATTCTTTACAAAACATTTTCATGCCTCTTTTCTTACTTAATCATTGTGTAGAACGTTGTGGCTTAGGAGTTAAAAATATTTCTCTTGCTAGTTGGCAAGGAGGCTTGGTATAGGGATGAAAATTCTGTTTCAGAATTATTATTATTCCTATATATTTTTCAACATTTAGCTACCCAACTTGTAGTGACAATGTTACTGACATTGATGGGAACCTCCTGTGAGAAAGATGTACAGCCACCCAAGGGCTTGGGAGGTCATGGATCAGGCGTGAGAGGATGGGTCAACATCAAGGAGGCAAAGACTGGACCTGTTTGCGACGAGCCAAGGAGAGAGGCATTTACCCTTGGGAGTACAAAGACACATGAGGTCTAATCAGCCCAGAGGCCAAAACTGGGTAACTGAGGCTGACTCTGCCTCTCTTATATTCTTACTCTAGAATGGCACTCCCAACCCCTTTGCTCAGGGTCTAAAATGCTGTTGCCGGGATCCAGCTTGTTCCACCTGGATCCCTGGAAGAGTGAAAGAGAAGTCAGTCTGGATTACTGAACATTCTGAATGGTGCCGTACTAATATAATAATGTGTTAGATAAAATAATGTGTAATTGCCAATATTTGTTATTTTTGACCTACAAAAATGCCACATTTAATATTTAGTACATTTCTAAGAACATTCATACCTAGAAATAATAGTATTTCTAAGTACAAGATACTTGCCCTAGGATAGTCATTTTTCTTCCTAGGAACAGATTAGCATTTTACCTAGTGTAATGGAAAAAAAAACCTACTTCCTCCTCTGTATTTACACTCAGCACTTAATACTCTGGCCACCAAAATGTGTGGGAGTGTCCTTACACTGACAATTTATTCAACACCAGCTAACTTTTCTATAATTTAATTGCATTCTACCACTATCTACCTACAGATAGCATCAGATAACCCCTTAAGGGCTCAATCCCAAAAGGCTGCCCCCCGCTTCTGATGCCAGTTGCAAGTACCAGGTTCCAGGTTGTCACCCATGCTTCTGTCTGACAGAGGGAATCAGATCTGCCTCCTCACGATCTCCTCACTGGGTTTGATTATTTGTTAGAATGGAATTCAGGGAAATCCTTTATTTACATTTATTAATTGTTCACTTATTACAAAAAGGTGTAATTCAGAACAGCCATATCGAAGAGATGCACAAGGTGAGGTATGGTGAGGCTGTAGACCTTCCATGCCCTCTCTGGGGGTGCCAGCCTCCAAGCACCTCCATGTGTTCAGCTACCCTGAAACTCTCTGAACCCTTCAGTTCAGGGATTTTATGGAGGCTTTGTTATGTAGGCATGATCGATTATTAACTCAGTCTCCAGCTCTATCCCCTTCCTGGAGATGGGGAATGGGGATGAAAGTTCTAAGCTTCTAATCATGGCCTGGTTTTTCTGGGGATCAACTCCTATCCAGAGTCACCTCATTAGAACAAAAGATGTTCCTGTTAATCAGGGAATTCCAAAGGATGTGTCAGGGAGAAGTATCGAAGACCAAATATGAGAACAAAAGATTCTCCTAGCACCCTCTTGCTCAGGAAATTACAAGAGTTTTAGGGATCTCTGTGCCAGGAACTGCAGCTAAAGAAAAAATCGATTTCTTATTACAAATCACAATATTGCATCTAGTACATAGGAGACTAAATTTAACAACTAGAAAGTACTGAGTTGCCACATTTATTTTCTGGAGTTAAGTAATAATTTTGAAGTACTAGCAATGCATACAAATAATTGATATTTGAGTCATTTATTCTTTCTGTAATGATAACCTCTCTAGAGGGGAACCATCTCAGTCATCATCTATAAAATGGGAAAGATGGCACCTACTTTACAGTATAGAATATATATTTGGATTCTGACAACAGAGGGGAGTTGATACGGTTTAAATGTTTGTCCCCCTATCTCATGTTGAAATATAATTAATTGCTTATATAGAAGGTGGGTCCTCCTGGGAGGTGTTTGGGTCATAGGGGTGGATCCCTCATGAATTAGCTTGGTGCCCTCCTCATGGTAATGAGTGAGTTTTTACCTGAATTCACACAAGATCTGGTTGTTTAAAAGAGCCTGATACCTCCCTCCTCTCTCTTGCTTGCTCTTTCCATGTGACATGCTGGCTCCCCTTCATCTTCCACCATGTTTGGGAGCTTCCTGAGTCCTCACCAGAAGCTGAGCAGATGCCTGTGCCATGCTTTTGGTGTAGCCTGCAGAACCATGAGCCAATTAAACCTCTTTTCTTTATAAATTACCCAGCCTCAGATATTCTTTTATAGTAATGCAAAACAAAACAAAACAAACAAACAAAAACAGAATAACACAGAGAATTGGTACCAAGCAGTGGGACGTTGCTACAAAGATACCTGAGGATATGGAAATGGCTTTGGAACTGGATAATGAGCAGAGGTTGGGAGAGTTTGGAGTGCTCAGAAGAAGACGGGAAGGGAAAGTTTGGAACTTCTTAGAGACTGGTTAAATGGTTGTGACTATTTAATGCTGATAGAAATATGGGCAATGAAGGGTAGGTTGAGGAGGGTTTGTATGGCAATGAGCAATTTATTGGGAAGTAGAGTAAGGGTCACCCTTATTATGCCCTAGCAAAGAGCTTCAATGTGTCCCATGTCCTAGGACTCTGTAGAAGGCTGAACTTGGGAGTGATGACCTAGGGCATCTGGTGGAAGACATTTCTAAGCAGCAAAGCAGTCAAGAGGTGGCATGGCTGCTTCTAACAACCTATGATCATATATGGAAGCAAAGGAATGACTTAAAGTTGGAACTTATATTTAAAAGGGAACCATAGAGTAAAAGTTCGGAAAATTTGCAGCCTGGCCATGTGGTAAAGGAAAGAGCATTTTCAGCTGAGGAACACAAGTGGGCTGTGTTCTACTTGCTAGAGAGATTTGCATGACTAAAAGGGAGCTAAGTGCTAACATACGTGACATGCAAAGAAAGTCCTTGAAGTTGTTTCTAAAGTCTTTGAGGCAGCCCCTCCCATCACAGGCCAAGGTCTCGGCAGAAAGAATGGTTTTGGGAGCCAGGCCCAGGGCTCCACTGACCTGTGCATCTTTGGGACACTGCTTCCCACATTCCAGCAGCTCTGGCTCCAGCCTCAGGTCAGAGCGACCCAGATACAGCTTGGACTGCTCTGGATGGTGCAAGCCATAAACCTTGGTGGCTTCCATGTGGTGTTAAGCCTGCAAGTGCACAGAGCGCAAAAGTGAAGGAGATTTGGCAGCTTCTACCTAGATTTCAAAGGATGGAAGAAATCTGGGAGCCTGGGTACCCAGAAAGAAGCTTTGCTGCAGGAGCGAGGCTCCCACAGAGGAACTCTATGAGGGAAATGTCAAGAGGAACCCCCTCACAGATTCCCCACCTCTTTTTCTGTTTAAAAGAAATTACTCAGCCTCAGGTATTCCTTTATAACAATGCAAAAACAGACTAACACAGGAGTTAATGCTGAATAGTTATTTCTGTTTTAAGAAAATTAATACTAGTGATAAATACCCAGATAGAATACTTGAGGCTCCCAATAATACTAAAATATTTGATGATGGGTTTTTTGAAAAATAAACTTGACCAACTAAGCAAGCAACTTTGTGAAAAAGACCTTGTGCTTCCAAAAGGTGTCATGGAACAGAATGGAGACACCATGAGATGGTGAAGAGCACAGCCTCTGGGCTGTCAGGGTTTTCCAGCTAGGGGCTCTTGGACAGAAAACAGACTTGTTCTCATCTCAGAGGGTCATTGTCAGCATTAAAGTAAATGAGAGCAGTAGAGGCAAAGTTAGGCTTAACATATTCTCCATTCCAGCACATTATTAATATATTACTAATGGAAAAATACAGTTTAACTGTGAATTGCCAATTAATGAAACTCTGCTGTAGAGGAACTAATTTAAATCAAACCCCTCAACAGATGATGGTAATACAAGAGCATTGAAAAAACCCTTTGAATAGAAGAGATTTTTAAAAGATGGTGGAAGCATGCTGAGCGTATTATTCATCGACTTTTCTTGAGACATGATTAAAAATGTTTCAAATGGTATTAATATTGAGGCTTGAGGTTGCACAAGAAGAAGTGGTTGGTGTAGAAACAGAACATGTTTGTATGTCAGAATACATTTGTGTGTTTATTAAGACTTTGGTAAATCTTGCAGATAGGATGAGAAAATCTGTCAGCCTATTTTTCTTTTTTCTTTTCAGGCTCTGGATTTTCGAGATCTGATTTTCTCCTTCTATAGACCAATTCGTTTCTGGCTTCTATCTGTGGAGTAGAATAATTTCTCTACCTCCATGTCTTCCCTGTCAAACACATTGTCAACACTAAAGTCAAGATGACTTTATATAACACAATTCTGATCACATCACTCCCTGATAACATGAGTCACCGACTCCCACAAAGTAAGCCATATAGCTTTAATATCTGAGTCAAGGACCGTGATCCTCTCACGGTATAGAGATGTAGCTAAAGAGCCTGGTCAATGGAGCCAGACTGCCTGAGTTCACACAAAGGAAGAGCTTAGAACAGTGCCTGGCATGCAGGGAAGGAACAATAAAATTTAGCTGTGATGGTAGGCTCTGGGCTATCTTTGTTTCATTTCCATCCTGATCCCTCCCACAGAATCCATCATCATCTTTATTAATATACCCTAGGAACTCTCTATTTATTATTTCATGTAATCCTTATGACAACCCATGGAGCTGGGTTCTTTAATTAACCCCCTTTACAATAATCCCTTGGGATTATGTCACATTGGAATCACTTGGGATGCTTTTGAAAATACTGATGCCTGGACCCCACACCTAGAGATTCTGAAATAATTGGAGTGGGACTCAAACATTGACTTTTATTTCTTAATTTCCTGCACTGAGGCTAACATGCAGGTAGAGTTGTGGACCACTGAGTCTGGTGATTTGCCCAATGTCCTCCCAGGTCATAAGACAGAATTGGTGGTAGGATGGACTTCAGAGCCCACATTCCTCTTCCTGCAGGGCTACAGGTCATCCTGTCCAGGCACTACCTATTTCAGGCCCTGGTGTCCTTCCTTGCAGGCACTGCTCCTTTCACCCCATGGACACTCCATTCTTTTACTTCTTCACCTAATGAACTTTTTTCCTTTTCTAAATTCCAGTTCATAAATCACCTTCTCAGGTGGCAATAGTCATTCCTAATTCTGAGCTGCTGCTGTCAGCTCTTGGGCACATATGACATTATATTGTAATCTGTTTACTAGTCTGGCTACCCCTCCCAGACAATGGTTCTTTGAAGACAGGTCTGTCTCATGCCTTTGGGGTCCAGTATGTTGATACCCCTAGTGAAGATGTCAAGAAGCGTTTAGTGAATGAATGGATGAATGATGCATGCATGGTTTTAAATCAGGTTCTTCCCAGGGGGAAGAGTATACTTGTTCAGAGTCCCTAATTTTTTCCTCCAGCAATTAAATTTCTCCCCTACATAAACCTTCCCTTTCCCTGTAAGTAACTGATCCAGTTTCCTCCTGCCTCCCTCACCCCCACCATTGGACTATTGGGAAGAGATGTTCTAAATACCTGATTTGGATAACATCAGATGCATTTCCTTCCACTTGAATGTTTCCAAGATCAAATCCTTAAATGTGCTTTTAGGAAATGAGTCTAAAGCTCCATTTTTCCTTTGAGTCTTTGGAGAGAGGGTAGGTAATGGAAATGTAGCTTCTTTATAATGTCATTCAAGAAAAAGTTTAAATGTCCTATTTTCCTGAGAATTCCAGAACCCAAGAGAGAAGGATAATTGAACCTACAGAGAAGAGCAGGGATTTGGAGGAGGGAAGACTGGATTTCTAAGCGTGAGACTGAAGACTGTTGGCCCTGTAGCATGTGCCTTCTGGAGTTACTTGGGTTCCTGACATCTGTCTGTAGGGGAGCCAGCAGTGCCCTGTGGCGTTCCAGCTCTGAAGAGTTGCTGACCTCAGGGCCTTTGATTAGAGAGGTCCTTGCAAAGGGAAGATGCCCATTCTGCTTGGAGTACCTAGCTAAAATACTTCATATATCGAAAATCAAATCCCCCAAATAAGTGAACTATTTATTTATTGAGACAGGGTCTCGTTCTGTCACCTAGGCTGGAGTGTAGTGGTATAATCACGGCTTACTGCAGCCTCGACCTGATGGACTTAAGTGAGTCTCCCAGAGCCTCCCACCTCAGCCTCCAGAGTTGCTGGGACTATAGGAGCGCACCACCTTGACTGGCTAATTACATTTCTTTTCTTTCTTTCTTTTTTTTTTTTGGAGAGACAGGGTTTTGCTCTGTTGTTCAGGCTGGTCTTGAACTCCTGAGCGCAAGCAATCCTCCCACCTCAGCTGCCCAAAGTGGTAGGATATTGCAGGTGTGAGCCACCATGCCCAGCCAAATATTTTTTAACTGAAAGATTTATTATTATTATTTTGGTTTTTTTAAAGGGGGAGAAGTTAAACAGTGACATGGAATAACAACTTATTTACTGTATCTGAAAGAGAAACTATGTTGTGTTTAAATTTTCATCAGAAGAAGTTGACTCTCTGTGACACCACTGGGGATTATAGTTTTGACATGGTAAAGAATATTTTCTTATTGTATTGAATATTCACTTTAAGAAATTACCATAAAATATGAATAAACATGAATAGGGACTTTAGAATGGTTATCCACTCAAATCCTCAGGGTATGTTTGTAGAAAGCTGATTTTCCTGTCTCAGTAAATTCTAACTCTTCTAATAAAATAAGGGTGTTGAGAAAGAGTGGCTTGAAACAAGTTTTACATGAGTGAATTCTTTTTTTGTGAAGGTTTCAAAGAATAATTTTGTGGCATTCATGTTTTAAAAATCTGTTATGGCTCTCCAAACTCTACTCTGGGCGTTGATTTACTTTTCTGCACAAAGACACTTTGGTGGATTTCATAAGACATATTGGAGATATTTGTAAAGCAGGGAGACACACAACTTGTATCAATAGGTCTCTACAGGTAAAGTCATCAAAAATCTCTACTAGATGTAGAAAAGGCTAAATTTTGGGTGCCTGGCCATCCCCAGGCTTTTCATGGACCCATTTCCAGTCATGTGATTTAGGCCTAGGTGGACACGTTTGGTCTAAAAGATTCTCTGTGACCCATTTTGTATTGATTTTCCTTTTATCTCTTTTGGGAGAGTTGACAATTATCTCTAGGTAGATAGCAATAGCTACTAAACATTATACCTCTTGAGCTCCAGTGAGTTAGTGTCTTACCACATGTAGCCTAAGGTAATTTGATTTCACTTATGGCTAAGCAGAATGGTTTCTTAAATTCCTGAAAGACATAAGAAAGAGAAAAGGAAGAACAATTTCTGCTGGAAAATGTGCTCTCCACACATCATAAATAGTGACCCCAAAAGTATATTTCAACCCAGAACAACTTTCCCATTTGTCCAGTGATAAATGTGCTTGCCAGGAATATAGTCTCAGATTGAATATCTGAGATTTGTATCAATCACACATTTTTTACAGTTCTTTTGGTAAGCTTTCTCACCCTGATCTTTTTTTTCCTCTTTTTTTCTTTTAGGCCAAACTCCTAGTCTAGGCCCTTATTTAGGCCCTGATTTGCATGTAAGTTATCTTTTGTGTTTGCTTGATTTTTTGAGACGGAGTCTTGCTCTGTCACCCAGGCTGGAGTTGCAGTGACGTGATCTTGGCTCACTGCAGCCTCTGCCTCCCCAGTTCAAGCAATTCTCCTGCCTCAGCCTCCTGAGTAGCTGGGACTGCAGGTGCACGCCACTATGCCCAGCTAGTCTTTTTGTGTTTTTGGTAGAAATGGGGTTTCACCATGTTGACCAGGCTGGTCTTGAACTCCTGACCTTAAGTGATTCACCTGCCTTGGCCTCCCAAAGTGCTGGGATCATAGGCATGAGCCACCGCACCTGGCCAAGTTAACTTTAAGATGATAGTTGGAATAGCATTTAAAATTTCCTTCTAGAATTTTCTAATATGTAATTAATATTGTAGTAATACACAATATTTAATGACTTTTTAATAGTAAAAATTCTGATTCCTGACTGTAGCTTTTTGAGAGAAGATATAATGCCCTCTTTTTCTTTGCACTTTCTGAAATGGTTCTGGCACACAACATGTATTTGTTGAATAAATAACAATAATTTTATTACAGCACGTTGCTGATGTCACAGGAAAAAAGTAACTGTTTCTGAAAGATTACAGTAGATATAGAATGGAAATATTATGCACATAGGGATTTTATTTTATCTGCAGCACAATAGAATCCGTGAAAGAAAATGTGAGAGGCACATGATGCGAGGCTCCTGGTCTCTTTTTTCTAACCCTTCTTCAAAGGCACATCCCTTAATTCTTTTTTTTTGAGACGGAGTCTTGCTCTGTCGCCCAGGCTGGAGCGCAGTGGCTGGATCTCAGCTCACCGCAAGCTCCGCCTCCCGGGTTTACGCCATTCTCCTGGCTCAGCCTTCCGAGTAGCTGGGACTATAGGCGCTCGCCACCTCGCCCGGATAGTTTTTTGTATTTTTTTTAAGTAGAGATGGGGTTTCACCGTGTTAGCCAGGATGGTCTCGATCTCCTGACCTCGTGATCTGCCCGTCTTGGCCTCCCAAAGTTCTGGGATTACAGGCTTGAGCCACCGTGCCCGGCCCACATCCCTTAATTCTTTGGTAAAGAAGAGAGCCATGCTAGGACATTAGTCAGAGGTTGACTGTTCATCCCCACACTTGGATAGCAGCATTCTGGAGTCATGCAAGGATATAACTAACTGTCACTGGTTCCTATTCAGTATCTGTCACATCACATTCCCTATGCAGAAAGAGCCTACGAATGTGGCAACTGCCACAAGGCTGTTGAGTCTCTGTGCCAGCTGCTTGCCATGGCAATTGGGAATTGTGGGAATGACAGGAAGGAGGAGGTTTAGCCTTCCAATAGCAGATTTTTAGATTTTTCTCTCTTTTTTTAAGGAATGGGAAAAATTTCTTATCAAGACTATCTTAGCTGTTTTGTCTAACTCTGGGACTCTGTCATTTAACCTGTCTGGACTGAAATTTCTTTTTCAATTTCTATGAGAGACATACGTTTAAAAATTTATCTTTTATACATGATATTTATACATATTTATGGAGTACATGTGAAATTTTGTTATATGTATAGAAGGTGTAATGAACAAGTCAGCATATTTAGGGTATCCATTACCTGAAGGTTTATCATTTCTAAGGATTGGGTACATTTCAAGTCCTGTCTTCTAACTGTTTTGAAATATATAATACATTGTTGTTAACTGTAGTCATGCTACTTTGCTGTCAAACATTAGAATTTATTCCTTCTATCCAACTGAATGGTTGTGCTCATTAGCCTACCTTTCTTCATTTCCTCCACATCCTTCCTGGGAGGGACATAAAGTTTTATGGCTACATTAGATATGATAAAATTGAATACCTTTTACTTTAGTAGTTTAAACATTTATTTTGTAAAATGTATATGAACTCATTGTATTTTGAAAATCAGACAAGACAGAAAAACACAAAGATGAGAGGTAAGAAATAACGAAAAGATCTTACCACCCAGAAATAAACAACTTTTATTAATATTTGATGAACATTATTCAAGTTCTTTCCTTATGTACAGAAAGAATAATAGACAAAAATAGTTTGGAAAAAATGGGATTGCAGTGTATTTTTATCAGCAAAACCATGAACCGTATGTAAGTTATCATCTTTTTTGTTTGTTTCTTTTTGTTTTCATTTTTCTTGAATTTAACTGAAAAAAAGGGAAATGAAATGAAAAGAATTGTTGGATTTCAGAAAATGTTTCTATGCTGTTGACTGATCTCTGAAAACTCTAATGCCCTGCAATATCTTATCTAAAGCAGAGAACTGACAAATAGTTGTTGAATGAGTATATGAATGTGTTTCAGTATTTGTTTTTAAGAGTTGATTTTTCTTAAGATTATAATTCAGTCTTGTGTGGCCTTGAACTTAAGGTTGATTTTGTGTTTATCCATGGGTTATAAATTCTTTTACAAATATTTATTGAGACCTATTTCCTAGGCACCATGTTAAGGGCTGGATACATGTCAGCACGCCACAAGGGGAGTGTGTTAAAACCTCCTCCTAGACCAACCTTTGCCTAAAATCTCCCGCTAGCCCTACCTTTGCTGTTCTTTAGCCTCATCTGTGGTCACCCTGCTCCTTTCCCTGGGACTCCAGTAACACCGGCCCCTGTTCTTTCCCTTAAATGCTCCTTTCTATCTTGAGAACTTTGGGTTGGTTACTCCTTCCATTGAATGCTCTTGTTTATCCTTTTGCCTAATTTCTCTCAACTCTTCCTTCAGCTCATATATTTCTTCCCGAGGGAAGCCCTCTAGAACCTTCCAGAATAAACCAGATCCCTTTATTGTACATCCTGCTCTATTTGTTTGTAGGCTTTTCACAGTATGTATTATGTATTTACTTATTTGGTCATTCACTTGTCTTTTTCTGCCACTAGACTCTCAGTGCCATTGGGCAAGGTGCCTGGGTCCTCACCATCATACCCTCAGTGTCCAGCACGTCTTGGCCATGTTGTCTCAGACAACATTTAACTTTTCATATAACACATGGAAGTTGAATAAAACATGGTCCTTATCCTCAAGGAGTTTATGCTGTACTGTAAGTGAATCAATTATTGTAGTAGAGTATGAACATTGCTATGAGAGATGTATATTTGTAGATTTTTGTAGGGAGTTTTGAAGGATGGGTAGGGAGGTGCCGGATTATGACGTGTCCATGTGTATGTGGGGGTAGTCGTGGTGATAGGGATGGGATGAGACAGTGTGGGAAGGAAAGCACTGTAGCCGGAGTCACTGAATAGAAAGGCTCAAAAGCCTTAAATAGAGAGACATGTTCAGGGAAATACAGGTTATTTTGATACAGCTGAGGCCAAAGTCGGGTAGTGGAAAGGGAGAAAGTTGAGGAAGATTATGTGCAGAATATGATTGGCTTTAAATGCTGCTCAAAACATTATATTGTATAATGTAATAACACTTTTCTTTCAAAATGAAATTGAGCCATTAGGTTAGAAGTGCTCATAGCATGAGAAAATGTATTTACTAGTTAGAAAAGGTTGCTTGGTTTGTCTTACTACACATCAAATAAATCTAGTTTTTTTTTAGTCTCAAGTTTTATTCTGATATTTACATGAATTCACACAGGTAAAACTTACTGTATAAAATAAAACATTAATTAAAGCTGTGGCTAAAGTCTTAATATCTAAATAAAAGTAGAGGCTAAAGCTATTTCATTTGCCATGAAGGATTTAAAAAACCCTTTTTTTTATGTCACATGGCCTTTTTTGGTGATAATTTTGAGGATTCTAGAATTATTCTGTGAAAAATGGGCAAAATGGGTCAGTTAAATTACAGATTTGCAAGTTAGGTGGAAATGCCTTTGAAAGAACATTATTTAGGAAAGGAACAGCATGCAGTCTGTGCTTGTTTATTACTCCTGACGGGAGGACATTGAACCATATTTTGCTCTTCTTCTGCTGCGTGAGAGAATACGTTTCATGACTGTGCTAAGTTGCTTCCCGGTATCGTCTACCACTAACATTCTCTCAGGAAATATGGATTCTCATCCTGGCTCTGCCAATACTATGGGTGGCTGGACCCAGAAAGCTTGATAAATTTGCATTCCTGGGCCCCATGCTCAGATTTCTGCTTCAGAAGCTCTAGAGTGGGACCCAGGAACCAATTTTTAAAAAGTTCCTGACCAGATTCTAATGCATACTGAAGGACAGGAGGCAAAGTCTTTGGTCCATGAAAAATAGCAGTCTTCATAATGCAGGGAGCCATGAAAAGGATATGAGAAATTCTGTTCACCTGTCTAGGGAGCAGTAAGAAATCTGGGCCTCTATTCAGGATGGTAGATGGGAAAAAAGAAGAGTCTGAGAAATTTGACACTGCCCAGACATTAATTAGTACTCCCACGAAAAACAGAATCAGTAAACTATCCATTTAAAAAATAAAAAGCTCACATGAGAATAGAAAAACACCACGAGGAGGATTATCACACTGGTGGATTTACATCACAAGAATTACAGAAAGTAGGCCAGGCGTGGTGGCTCATGCCTGTAATCTCAGTACTTTGGGAGGTTGAGGTGGACAGATTACCTGAGGTCAGGAGTTCGAGATCAGCCTGGCCAACACGTTGAAACCCCGTCTCTACTAAAAATACAAAAAGTAGCTGAGCATGCTGGTACGTGCCTGTAATCTCAGCTACTCGGGAGGCTGAGAGAGGAGAATCCTTTGAATCTGGAAGTCAGAGGTTCCAGTGAGCCAAGATCGTGCTACTGCACTCCAGCCTGGGTGACTGAGCAAGATTCTCTCAAAAAAAAAAAAAAAAAAAAAAAAAAGGCCGGGCGCGGTGGCTCAAGCCTGTAATCCCAGCACTTTGGGAGGCCGAGACGGGCAGATCACGAGGTCAGGAGATCGAGACCATCCTGGCTAATACAGTGAAACCCTGTCTCTACTAAAAAAATACAAAAAACTAGCCGGGCGCGGTGGCGGGCGCCTGTAGTCCCAGCTACTCGGGAGGCTGAGGCAGGAGAATGGCGGGAACCCGGGAGGCGGAGCTTGCAGTGAGCTGAGATCCGGCCACTGCACTACAGACTCCAGCCTGGGCGACAGAGGGAGACTCCGTCTCAAAAAAAAAAAAAAAAAAAAAAAAAAGGTATTTACCTCATGGTAAAGCACAATATAGAAGGAAAGAGTAGTATGCAAGAAGCATTTGGTGGGGAAAATTGACATTTGTGTAATAGGTTTCTGTAGAGAAATGTGTTGGCTCTGTATATGAGAGGAGATTTTTAAAAATGTTTTATTTTAAGTTCTGGGATACACGTGCTAAATGTGCAGGTTTGTCACATAGATATACATGTGCCATGATGGTTTGCTGCACCTGTCCACCCATCATCTAGGTTTTAAGCCCTGCATGCATAAGGTATTTGTCCTAATGCTCTCCCTCCCCTTTCTCCCCATCCCCGACAGGCCCTGGCCTGTGATGTTCCCTTCCCCGTGTCCACGTGTTCTCATTGTTCCATTAAAAAACAAAACAAAACAAAAACAAAAACAAAACAAAACAAAAAAACCAAAACAACTCATTATTTTTTATGGCTACATAGTATTCCATGGTGTATATGTGCCACATTTTCTTTATCCAGTCTATCATCGATGGGCATTTGGGTTGATTCCAAGTCTTTGCTATTGTAAATAGTGCTGCAATAAACATACGTGTGAATGCATCTTTATAGTAGAATGATTTTTAATCCTTTGGGTATATACCCAGTAATGGGATTGCTGGGTCAAATGGTATTTCTAGTTCTAGATCCTTGAGGAATTGCCACACTGTCTTCCACTATGGTTGATCTAATTTATACTCCCATCAACAACGTAATTTACTTTCCTATCAATAGTCTGGAGCCTTGCCAGCATCTGTTTTTTTTTTTCTTTTTAATAATAGCCATTATGATTGGTGAGAGATGGTATCTCATTGTGGTTTTGATTTACATTTCTTTGATCATTAGAGATGTGGAGCATTTATTCATATGTTTGTTGGCTGCTTGTATGTCTTCTTTTGAGAAGTGTCTGTTCATGTCTTTTGCCAATTTTTAATGGGTCAGTTGTTTTTTGCTTGTTGAATTAAGTTCCTAATAGATTCTGGATATTAGACCTTTACTGGATATGTAGTTTGTAAATATTTTCTCCCAATCTGTTGGTTGCCTATTTATTCTGTTGATAGTTTATTTTGCTGTGCAGAAGCTCCTTAGTTTAATTAGGTCCCACTTGTCACTTTTTTCTTCAATTGCTTTTGAAGACTTATTCATAAATTCTTTTCTAAAGCCAGTGTCCAGAATGGTGTTTCCTAGGTTTTCTTCTAGGATTCTTATGGTTTGAGGTCTTATATTTAAATCTCTAACCCATCTGGAGTTGATTTTTATATATAGTGAAAGATAGGGTTCCAGTTTCAATCTTCTGCTTATGGCTAGCCAGTTAGCGCAGCACCATTTATTGAATAGGGAGTTCTTTCCCCATTGCTTATTTTTGTCAACTTTGTCAAAGATCACATGGCTCTAGATGTGCAGCTTTATTCCTGGGCTCTTCATTCTATTTTATTGGCCTGTGTTCTGTTTTTGTGCCAGTACCATGCTCTTTAGGTTACTGTCACCTTATAGTACAGTTTGAATTCAGATAATATGATGCCACTGGCTTTGTTGTTTTTGCTTGGAATTACCTAGGTTATTTGGGCTCTTTTGTGAACCCATACGAATTTTAGAATAGTGTTTTCTAGTTCTGTGAAAAATGATATTCAGAGCTTGACAGGCATAGTGTTGAATCTGCAGATTGCTTTAGACAGTGTGGCCATTTTAACAATATGGATACTTCTAACCCATGAGCTATTTTTACCACATTTGCAGTTACTTCATTAAAGTCTTGAACTCCTCCAAATTATCCAGGAGGGTTGAAATCAACTTCCAAATTCATGTAAATGTTGACATTTTGGCTTCCTCTCATCAATCATGAATGTTCTTAATGACGTCTAGAATGGTGAATCCTTTCCAGAAAGTTATGAATGTATTTTGCTCAGCACAATGAGAGGAATCATTATTTATGTCAGTTATAGGCTTATGAAATGTATTTTTAAAATACATTTAAAAATGTATTTAAATGTGCTATCACCCAGGCTTTACTATCCTGTTTATAGAGCACAGGCAGGATAGATTTAGCATCATTAGGAACCCTAGAATTTTTCAAATGGCAAATGAACACTAGCCTCAAATTAATGTTACTAGCTGCATTATCCCTTACCACGAGAGTCAGCCTATGATTCAAAGCTTTGAATTCAGACACTAACATCTTCTCTGTACCTATGAAAGTCCTGGGTGGCAGCTTCTTCCAATAGAAGGCTGTTACTCCATTGAAAATCTGTTGTTTGGTATAGCCACTTTCATCAAGTTTCTTAGCTAGATCTTCTGGATAATTTTTGCTGCTTTGACATCAGCACTTGCTGGTTTACTTTACACTTTTATATTGTGGAGACAACTTCTTTCCTTAAAGTTCTTAAATCAACCTCTGCTAGCATCCAACTTTTTTCTGCAGATATTTTTTTTCACCTCTCTCAGTCTTCATAGAAGTTAACAAGAATTAGGACCTTCCGCTGGGTTAGGCTTTGGCTTAAGAGAATGTTGTGGCTGGTTTGATTTTCTATCCAAATAAATCACTAAAACTTTCTTCACATAAGCAATAAGGTTGTTTTGCTTTCTTATCATTCATGTGTTTACTGGAGCAGCACTTTTAATTTCCTCAAGGACTTTTTCTTCTCCTCTACAACTTGGCTGTTTGGTGCAAGAGGCCTAGTTTTTGGCCTGTCTTAGCTTTCAGTATGTCTTCCTCACTAAACTTAATCATTTCTAGTCTTTGATTTAAAGTGAGAGAGTTGTGACTATTCTTTTCACTTGAACACTTAAAAAGCCATCGTAGGGTTATTAATGGGCCTCATTTCAATATTCTTGTGTCTCAGGGAATAGGGAGGCTCAATGAGAAGGAGAGAGACAGGGGAACGGCTGGTCAGTGGAGCAGTAAGAACACAGACATTTGTTGATTATGTTTGTTATCCTTTATAGGTGTGGTTCGTGGTACCTCAAAACATTTACAATAGTAACATCAGAGGTCACTGATTACAGATCATCATCACAGATATAAAAGTAATGAAAAAGTTCGAGATAGTACAAGAATGATCAAAATGTGACACAGAAACGCACAGTTACATGCTGTTGGAAAAATGACATGAACAGATTTCCTTAATGAAGGATTGCCACAAGCCTTCAATTTATAAAAAATATAATGCCTGCAAAGCATAATAAAGTGAAGATCAATAAGATGAGGTATGTTTGTATTTTAAAGTATACAAAACAATACACAATCTTGCATATATATACTAAAAAATATAAAAATATAAAAATGGAACATATCTTTAAGATAATAGTTGTCCTTGCAGAAAAATAAGGAATGAGACAGAAGAGAGATACCAAACAAATCTGTAATAGGTTTATATGTGGAAAAATCCAGAGAAAACACAGAAAAATGACAAAATTCATAAATGATCTGTGCTGGGCACTTGGCTGTTTTAATGCATCACATTTCTGTGTGTTTGAAATATTTTATGGTGATATTTCAAAGCTCTAGAGTTATTCTTTTGTGCTATTAGGTTTAGGAATGGACAGAATAGATGACTCTCTGTCACCTTCCAGTTCAACTTTTGGCTAAGTCGACACATTACTTGAAAAGTGCCTTAATGAAGCTTATGTAGACTCAAGCCTCTTTGTGTTTCTGGAGAAGTTAATAAGAATTGGGCCACAAAACTGCTGAAGACTTAAAGGGAGCAGTTTAATCTTGGGCTGTCACATTGAGTAAGTGTCTTCTGTTTGAGACATCTGTTCTAGTCATAGTGCACCGCATCCCATCCTGTATGCCTGGCAGGGTCTCATTCCTATCATTATCCCTCAAGAGCTCTAGACTGGAATTTAAAAAATTTCACATTGACACATCGGGAAAATTGTTGATGGGAGGAAGGCTGTAGATGACATGTTTTCACCCCTGGCGTTTTTCATGGGAGAGGGAAGGGGTGTGTAAAAGTATAATTAGACGCTTCTTCAGAGTTTTGCCCAGTCAAGCTCTGTGGGTAGCTCCCCCCGCAACCCCAGCAGAACCATCACCCATTTCTTGCCAATGTGTTCTTTTCAATTACTCTTAATATCCCATCCAGAATTAGAGATGGAAGAAATAACCGGGTCAGCTCATCTTTGCTTTGCCAATGCAGGTGTTTTCTAACATGTTTTCTGTGGTGGTGCCCAGTTGTTAATAACATGCCTGTGCACAGTGCAATTATTTTGATAGTAGGGAGAAGATGATAAACGGAGCCTGTTCTGTGCTACGAGGACCATTTCACCACAGCCCTTCTATGCGGCATCATTGGGGAAACTCGCTGATTCCCACATCTGCATTGAAAACCCTTGACTGAAACTCCCTTGCAAATCAGGAGTGAGAAGGAATGGAATGTTCTGGGTAACAAGCAAAGCTTCATGTCACCTTGTTTTTAATGTCTTAGTTCCAGCCAGATATAGTCTAGCCACAGGAAGCGTATAATCTTATAGTCTTAGATATTTCAGGACAGCTTTCATTAGACAGGATCTGTCCTGTGGTCCTTATAGCACTTGGCAGAAGATGGTCACTGTAACTATAATTCCTTCAGCAACTGAACCAGCCTCTTTCAGCTATGAGTTATGTGGCTCTTAGCACCTGTACTTATTTTTATTGTGGCATATATTATTTTGTGTTGTAATGACTGTTTGTCTCTCCCACTATATAGAGCCCCGTGGGTATAAAGATTGTATATTTGCCCTTCTTTCCTCAGGATCCCAGCATAGTATGTGGTACATCATTTGTGTTTTGTGAATATTTTTGAATGGACGAATTAAATCTTGATCTCAGGTCCTCATGAAAGAGAGGTGGTTATGATGCCTGAATTGTAGGGTTCCGTGGTTAGGTGGCATAGTTAGTGCTGGCAAATAACTTAGGAAAATATACACATTTCATGAATCACTTTTTCATGCAGCAAGAATTTGAGTGTTCTTGAGCCAGGAAGGCAAGATGTTAGAGGTCATGCAGAGTCCAAGAGAGAAGATATATTCCCTGCCCCACAGGAGCAGGGGAAATAAGAGAGAACTCAAATAATTAGAGTAATGAGATGGGGTGCTAATTAGGAATGTTGATAAAAACATTTAAATGGGCTAGGAGTTGACAGTAGTTTTGGCTAGTTTAAAATAAATTGGTGCTATCTGCTGAGGAAAAACCTCTTCTGTTGGAGTTTTAGGGAGACAATAAGTAGTATCCCTTTTCCCCTGTTCCCAGTTTGAAAAATATTTTTAATGTGTGTCTCCTGAGAACAATTTCCTATATGGCCACGACACAATTATTGAACCCAAGGAATTTAAAATGGATTCTAGGATCTTTCAGTAGACAGAGCTGGGGAAAAAAAGGTGTATTTCCCTCTAATTAAAAGAGAATCTCATCCAGTTCTTCCTCACTCCCTCATGTTCTATATTTACATCTCCCTTCTCCTCTTTGATAACTCTTTAAATCAATACATTTATGAACTTTTTCTATCTTTAAATACATGCAAATGGTTTCAGGATGAGAACACTAATATCACTACCAATAACAAACATACTGAATAAAGTTCAAGATTTTTTGTCAGTTCTTTTGGCTCTTAAAATATATCCCATGAAGTGTATGTAATCAGATGGTTGTGCTAAAATGTTACCTGAATTATTTTTTGTTCTCTGTGTGGCACTGATATCAAGTTGATATACAATTATATTAATTTGTTGCTTTTTACATTACACTTTAGGATTTTTCATCTCGTTTCATATTAATTTTGAAAATGAAAAACAGCTGCATGTTTCAAGTCAAAACCACACAAAAGGTGTATTCAGAGAAGTCTCTCTGCCATCTTTTTTCTTTCTACCTCCATTTCTACCCTTCCCATAAATAACTTTTTAGGAGATTTTAGGTAATCTTTATGATAAATGAAGTAAATATGGGTCTATTCTTTCCCTTTATTCTCATGCAAGAAGTGACATGCTAAATAATTCTTTGGAACTTTGATTTTTAAAATTAACAATACATCCTGGAAGTTATTCCATATCACTGTATAGAAAGCGTTCTCATTCTTTCTGTAAATGGCTACACATTACTCTGGTGTGTGGATGTACCACAAGTACACGACTCATCTACAGATGGCCATTTGGGCTGTTTCTACCAAACAACACAGCAATGAAAAACTTCCGAATGTGCTGTTTCTTATTTGTAGAGGTGGCTTCTCAAGGTAAATTCTAGAACTGGGATTTCTGGGTAATAAATTACCCACTTGCATTCTGAGTCAGTTTGAAACAGAGATGTCAGGCAGATGGAGAGGAAAATGTTGGCTTTCTTACTCTTAGATCATTTGCAAAAGGTGGCTCAGATGCTTCCTATCCTAAATCCCTGGAGCAGTCTTAACCACCCAGTGCAGGCGATCCTAGAAAACTGTGGGCAGATTCTTAATGGGCAGAGCCCTTACTGCTTAGCTTATGGCCTTGTCCGTGGGACACCAAAGCGTTTCCACTCTGCAGGAAGGCAGATACCAAGGGATAGCAAAGAGATGGAGTCGTGAGGTTTAAGTATCCCAACTCCACCAGTCAGAGAAATCTCTCCTCCTCCCATGGGGAGAAAAAAGTAAGGGGTGGAGAGAGGCCAGGAGTGTTACTTTAACTTACGTTCTTCTATGTAGAAACATGAAGATGAAGGAAAATGTTCCCTCTTTCCTCAATGCCCTGTAGCCACCAGCATCAGGCTCTTTAGTGGACTCTGGTGGGGTGGATGAGGGCTAGAAACATCTGAAGAATGAATAAAAATGAGAGAGTAAAACCAAATAAAACCTAGAAACCTTGGAGACTGTGAATCACATATTCAGTTGAATGGCCTAAAAAACGGTACCAGCTTCCCTTCGCTTGGTATAATTTAAAATTAAAATTAAGCTTAAAAATTAATTTAAAATGTAAATTAAAAATTCTGGGACCTCTCTGCCATGAGAGAACGTGTAGGGAAGGGATGGGGTGCACCGTGTGGACATGGCTGTGCTGGAGGTTGTGTTTGCTGCTCTCACGCCATGTGGTTAGCGGGACATCAGGGAGGATCACTGTGTTACACATTTGGTTCTGCTGAAAATGTCCTATTTTTATTTTTATTATAGTCACCCCATTATAGGTGGGGTGACCATAAGAGGCAGGGAAGTGGAAATCATTCATCTCATCTATAAACTATTGTGGAGGCATTCGGATTAGGAGGGGTGCATTTTTTATTTAAATTTTCCAGAGGCTGTTTGGCCAATATCTATGCTTTTAAATATTTTGTGTAAAAGGAGAACAGTGTGTTGAGTTCTCAATCTGGTAAATTTAAGAACATCAGACTCCAAAAAAAAAAAAAAAAAAAAAAAAGAAAATATTTCTATTTTCTCTTAGAATATTAGAAATTAAACAGGTTCAATCACATTTCATTGCAAGCATAAAAATACTCAGAACGTGGTGGGAAGATTTTGGATTTCTGTGAAGTTTCATTTATTTTGAAATATGTAATTTTTTTCTACTTACATTGTGAAAGTTGAAACCTTAGAGAAATGTTTAATAGAGAAGGTGTGAACTGTTCACAGTCTTAGACCTCAGAGATAATCTTTTATCTAGTTTGGTATAGAGCCTTCCACCATTTTCCCCTTTCTATCTCTGTGATAGCATGTATTACACTTTGCGCAGGGAAAATTCAATTATATTGTTTTGCAACTCATATTTTTTCAATGATCATGTCCTGGATACTTTTGTAGCAGATATACACAGTCTGTGAGCCTAGACCACCTCCCTTCTCCCTGAAGCTCCCTTGCATGCTGCCTGTCCTAACTTACATTGGTGCTAGGCGACTCCTTATGTTTTTATATAACCTTCCCTGCAGAAAGAGTTGACTGGTTCAAGCTGTGTGAGTGAATGTCTTTCCCTGGCATATTAGAAACTGAAATAGGGAATACGTTTCCCTTTGAAAATGATACGAGGATATTTGGCTTAGGTACTCTCAACAGGGAGGAAGCCAACATAAAGCCAATGACAGAAACACAAAGCGGGTGCTGGAAAGGAGAGTCCTAGTAGTGTCTTAGCCCCTGGATTGAGCTGTTCTTTTCTCAGTCTCGTTGATCAGTCACATTCTACTTCGTTGATTTGGAGGAGTCAGTAGCTTTTTTTTTTCCCTCCTAACCTAGTTTGAATTATATTTCTTGCCGCTTATATTCAAAAGTGTCTTTATTAATACATCTCGCTATGCTAATATATCAATATTGTCCATTTTTATTGGGTGGGTTATAGTTTAGTAATATATGAACTCGTATTTTAAAAACTCTTCTATTTATAATCATTTGCATTATTTTGAAGCTTTGACTTTAGACAATGCAGCAATGAGCATTATTTTATACTTGCACGGTTGTTGAGTATCTCTAGGGAAAAATCGTAGTAGAAAAACAGAAAAGGCTTAGATGTTTTAAATTTGAGTAGATTATATCCAACTACCATCTCCCAAATTGTACCAATACTCCCCAAGATAGTGGCAGATAGTATGGATATCCTTACAGTTAGATGTTGCCTATAGTTTAAATCTTTGCAAATGCAATAGGAGAACAATAATTTCTAGTTTACACTTGCATTGTAAAATTATTCCTGTGCAGGAACACCTTTAATACACTTATTACATACAGTAGGACAAAGATGAGGATTACAGTGGAGTTCTTGTTGGAAATAATACAAATCAGATGAGAGTGGAACACTATGTGAAAAATGCTAAAAGAAAAACTATCAACTGAGAATTCTACAGCTACTGAAACCATTCTTCAAAAATGGAGGTGAAATAAAGGCTTTTGTTGACATAAAAAAGTTGAAAGAATTCATCATCCTCAGAGCTCTGCTATCAGAAATGCTGCAGAAAGTTCTATGGGAAGATGGAAAATGACAGTAGATGGAAATCTGGATCTACACAAAGGAAAGAAGAGCACCAAAAAAGTAACCACATAGATAGGTATAAAATACTTTTAAAAAATGATTATACAAATCTCTTTAGAAGATACTTGTGGACTTTCCTGATATCTATTATTGTTTCTAAACAATAAATTGTTTAAAGCAAAAAATAATAATTATATTGTGGGATTCTAACATGTAGAATTAAAGTATATGACAATAATCATACAAATGTCATAAATATGATAATAGTACAAATGTCATAAAAAAGAAATAGAAATATACTACAAGATTCTTATGCTATATGTAAAGCAGTATAATATCATTTGAACACAGACTGTGGTAAGTAAAGCATGCATACCATATGCCCTGGAGCAATCTCTAAAATGATGTCAAAAGGATTAGAGCTAAAAAGCAAACAAAGCAGGAAAATTGGAACCATAAAAATACTCCATTAGTCCAAAAGAAGGCAGGAAAAAAGAATAGAACAGATGTGACAGAAAACAAATGGCAAGATAATAGATTTAAACTAAGCGATAGCAATACTCACATTACATGTTAATAGTCTAAACATTAATTAAAAGGCAGAGAATGTCATATTGGATAAAAATGGAAGATCAAGCTATATAGAAACTCACTTTAAATACAAATATACATTAGTAAAAGAATGAGAAGATATATAGTGTTAATATTAATCAAAAGAAAGTTAAAGTGGTAATATTATATCACATAAATTAGATTTTATAGCAAAGAATATTACCAGGGATAAAAAGGACCATTTCATAATGATAAAATTGAGAGAACATAACAATCCTAAATAATTATGCAATTAATAACAGAGTTTCAAAATATCTGAAGCAAAAACTGAAATAATTACAAGGAGAAACAGATATTTACACAGTTGCAATCACAGATTTAAAAACCATTCTATTAGTAACCAGTAGAATAAGTAGAAAATCAACTGGAATATGAATTACTTGAACAACACTATCAGCCAACTTGACTTAATTGACATCTATAGAACACTTCATTGGACAAAAGTGGAATACACATTCTTGTCAAGGGTATACAGAACATTTACTAAAATAGACTAAATTCTAGGCCATAACATAAGTCTGAATGAATTTTAAAGGACTCATAAAATATGTTTTCTGATTGTAATGGGATTATGTTAGAAACAATAATAGAAAGATATCTGAAAAGTCCACAAGTACCTGGAAACTAAATAAACCCCATCTAAAAAACTCACGTATCAAAAAAGAAATTTATACTTTAAATTGAATAAAAATATAAATGCAACATATCAGTATCAATGGGATGCAGCTAAAACAGTATTTGGAGGAACATCTATAACACTAGCCTATAGTAAAAAGAAGAAAGATTTCAACTAAATGCTACAAATTTCCAACTTAAGAAACTAGAAAAAGGGTAGCAAATTAAACCCAGAGTAAGTTTATGACGTGCAATAATAAGGATCAGAACAGGACTCAGTTAAATAGGAAAAATTAAGAAAAACAATATAACAAAAATTTCATTCTTTAAGAAGATTAATAAAATCGATAAACCTCTAGTCAGAGTGGTCAGGAATAAAACATAGAAGGTAAAAATGATCAATATTCAGAAAATTAGAGAGGTGACATTACTTCAAATTCTACAGATACTAAAATGATAACATGGAAATACTTGAATGACTTTAAGCCAATAAATTTGATGATTTAAATGCAATGGGAAAATTTCTTGAATGACCAAAACTCTCAAATCTCACTCAGAAAGAAACTGAATTTGAATAGCTCTATATCTATCGAATGATTTGGATTTATAGTTAACAGCCTTCCCACAAAGAAAACTCAGGCATAGGTGGCTTCACTGGTGAATTATCCTAAACATTTAAGGAAGAAATAATGTCACAGCTATGCAAACACTTCTAGAAAATTAAACAGGACAAAATACTTTCCAACTCTGTAATATACTTACAGACTAATGTGTCTTATGAAAATGATGCAAAAATTCTTAACAAAATGTTAGCAATTTGAATCCAACAATATATAATTGGATAGTACAGCATGGCCAAGTAATGTTTGGTTTGGAGATGCAAGGTTGATTTTACATTTGGGAACAAATTGATGTAATTTACTGTATTAACAGACTAAAAAAGAAAAAACCTTAAGAGCTCAATAGATGCAGAAAAAGCATTTGAAAAAAATTCAACATTCATTAGTTAGAAACTTTCAGCAAATTAGGAACAGAAGAGACCGTCTTCAAGTTGATGAAAGTCATTTACCAGAAACCCATAGCCAACATCATACTTAATCATGAAATATCAAATGCAGTATTCCTCAGATAAGAAACAAAAGAAGAATGCTTGTTTTTTACCACTTCTATTCTACTGGCCAGTTGATACGGTACACTTTCTCTCTCTTACCCCTGTCAAAAAAAGGGCATCCAGACTGGAATGAAAGAGGTAAAATTATCTTTATTTTCTGATGACATATTTATGTAGAAAAATTGATAGAATCTGCAAAAATATTTTTAGAACTAATAAGTGAGGCTGGCAAGGTTGCAGGATACAAGATCAACATACAGAAAGAAATTGTAGTACTATAAACTAGCTACAAACAAATTTAAAGGAAATAAAATAATGCCATTTTCAATAGTACACAAATATGAAACACTTCGGGATAAATCTGACAAAATGTATAAGATCTGTACAATAAAAACTGTGCTGAGAGAAATTATAAAAGACATAAATAAATGGAAAGTTATACTGTGTTCACATAATAATATTGAGAAGACCCAATATTATTCAGATGTCAGTTATTTCCCAAGGGACCTAGAGTTAATGCAATATCAATTGAAACTTCATTAGGCCTTTTTTCCCCAGTATACCTTGATAACTTGATCCAACACAATCCCAGTTAAAATGTCAGTAGGCTTTTTTTTTCCTAGAACTAATGTGTGGGCCTCAAATTCATTCAGAGATGCAAGATATCTAGTATAATTAAAACAGTTTTATTATATTAAAGAAAATAGTTGGAGGACTTATACTACCTGAGTTCAAGACTTACATTAAAGCTATAGTAATTAAGACAGTATGATACTGGCATCAAAATGGACAAGTAGTCAATGGAACAGAGTCCAGTAATGACCCAGGTACATGTAGTTAATTTATTTTTGACAAAGGTATAAAGTCAATTAAATGTAGGAAAAACATTCTTTTTCAGCAAATGCTGTTGAAATAATTGTATACTTCTGTTTTAAAAATTAATTTTGATTCCTATCTTATACCTGTACAAAATTAACTCAAAATGTATCATAGATCTAAATGTAAAAGTTTAAATTATAAAACCTCTAGAAGAATATATAGGAGAAAATATTTATGACCTTGGATAGGGCAAGAATTTCTTAGAAATGATACCAAAATCACAATTCATTAAAAAAGACAAATTAGACTTTGTCAAAATTAAGACCATCTGCTCTTTGGTAAATACTCAAGAGAGTGAAAATACAGGCTACGACTGAGAAAATATTTGCAAATAAATACATCTGATAAAAGATTTATGTCCAGGATATGTTATTAAAACTAATAAAACTCAATAACAAAAATATATGATAAAAAATGGGCAAAATATTTGAATAGATATTTCACTGAAGAAAATATATGAATGGCAAATAAGCATATGAATAGACTCTTAACATTATTATCACTCAGTTAAATGCAAATTAAAACTACAATAAGATGCTGATATCCAAAGTTTTTTTTTTTTTTTTTAAACTGACCTTATCAAATGTTGTCAAGGATGTAGAGCAACTGGAACTCTGATACACTGTTGTCAAGAATGTGAAATGGTACAACTACTTTGGAAAATAGTTTAGCAATTCCTTTAAAGTTAATCATATACTTGTGATCCAGGAATTTACCCAAGGGAAATGAAAACATCTGTTCGTACAAAGGCTTGTACACAAATATTTATAGCAACTTTATTTGTAACAGCCAAAAGCCAGAAACAATCAATGACAATCAACAGATAAGTGGATAATTGTGATATATTCATATAATGGAATAAGAGTCACCAACATAAGTAATAAACTATTTATATATGTAACAACATGAACGAATCTCAAAATAATTAGGTTGAGTGATAGAAGCTAGACAAAAAAATTAACGTGATACTGTGTCTTTGTTTCTACTGCCTTAACAAAATGCCATAAACTAGGTACTTTATAAACAGCAGAAATTTCTTACAGTTCTGAAGGCTGAAGTCCCAGATCAGGGTGCCAGTGTCGTAGGGTTCTTGTGAGGGTCCCATTCCAGGTTACAGACTGCTGGCTTCTCACTGTAACCTCACAGAATGGAAGGGATGAGTTAGCTCTCTGGGGTCCCTTGCGTAATGGGTGCTAATCCCATTAATTAGGTCTCTGCCTTCATGACCTTGTCGGCTCTCAAAGGCTCTACCTCCTAATACCATCAACTTAGAGGTTAGGATTTCAACATATGAATTTGGGAGTGGGGGCACACAAACATTCAATCCATAGCAGTATGATTCTCTTCATACAAATTTCTAGAAAATGAACACTAATCTATAGTAACAGAAAGCAGATCAGTGGTTTGAGGGAGTGTGGGTGAGAAGGGGATGGCAGATAGGGCAGAATAGTGGGAGGGATTATAAAGGGGTACAAGGAACCTTTGCCATGTGGGATAAATTATCTCGATTGCATTGTTGGTTTCATGGGGTATACAAAGCTTCTGAAAATGAACTTTTTAAGTATGTGTGGTTTATTGTATGTCTTATACCTCAGTAAAAAGGTTCAAAGAAATGACACCAAGGAAACCACCATTCACCACTGGTGCAGTGCTCTAGAACATGGGCATTGGAGGTGGACAGGCCTGGGTTCAAACCCAATCCTGCATCTTGGACACTACTTTTTCTGTAAGTCTATTTCTTCATTATAGAGGTGCAGACTGATGAATTAATATTGTATTCTGCATACAAAACGGGGATAATAATGCCTCTCCAACAGGGTTGTGGTGAGGGTCAGATGCACTGTCATGTATAAATTGTGTGCATTATAGTAACTAGTCAATCATCCGTCCTTTTTATTATTATTAGCACATGTTTGGAAAACGAAGGGATAGTTCTTGTGAAATGTGCTTTTGGCTCAATGGGAGACTAGTTCAGTGTGTCAGACGCAAATGAAAAGACCCCTGAGGTTGGTTTCTCACTTTAAGTGATCTTGCCACATTCTGAAATTGAGACTCCTCACTTCTGCTCAGCAACAAGAATACAAATAAATGTGCCCTGAAGCCTTGTTTGCAGAAAATATGACATTATTCTTACACCAGGCAGGAACCATTCATTCCCTTTGAAATCTCTGCATTGCTGCATCTGTCTCTAAGATTTCAGGAACGTAAGTTATAAACAAGCATCTCTCTGTGGCTAATTCCAGTCAGCTGAAAATGAGGCCAGCTTCTAGAGACTAGGATGGGGACCACAATTCCCCCATTGCACTAATCCTGCCTTGTTCCAAAAGCAACATCCTGTGAGAATGGGTTTGTGGATTTGTGAAAGCAGCATTTAATACAAAGAGATGCCTGTTAGTTTAAGCCTGACTTACTGAGTCCTCGTGAAGTCTGCCTGTACTTTTAGGTTTTAGAAATTGCAGTGCTCGGGATGGTGCTTTGACGTTGTGCTGGATTTTGTAGGAATGATGCTAATATATCATTGAATAATATTTATCTTGGGTATGTTGTAATCAGATTTCGATCCTAATACCAAACTGCTATAGAGGAGGGGGTAAACATTTATTGTTTTTATGACTGACGGGGATGTCTTTGCATTGTTGTTTACAAATTATTCTATTATATAATGCCTTCAATTAGAGTGTTTTTAAGATCAGTCAGCAGAATTTTGTAATACCCCCATCAATTGGCACTCGTGTTATTTTTCACAGATAATTGAGCCAGTGGCACATATGAGAGACTTCTTAGTCCACATCAAGATGGCAATGATTTGACCGTGTCAGTTATAAGGAGACTTTGTGCTCTCTGGGATGACTAGGCTGAGCGCCCTGTGAGAATAAGAACCAAGCTTGACTGTTTATGATCATATCCATAGCAACAAGCCCAGAGCTTGCCTCTTTCTCAGTACTAAATCAATATCCGTTCAATGGCTGATTGATTGCTGAAGAGTGCTACTCTCTCAACTATTAGAAAAAACACTTATCTCTGTATCATCTATCTATCCACCCATCTATTGCATTCCTTCCTCTGTTAAAAATACTTTATTTGTATTCATGCATTTAATTCTAACAACTCTATGAGGGAGACTATTATTATCCACTTTTTACAGACAAGGAAACTGAGACGCAGAGAGGTTAAGCAATTGCCTGAGGTCATGCAGCTGGTGAGTTATGGAGCTTGTGTAACCTTATTTTCTATGCCTTAACCTCATTGATTTTTATAAGGACAGCCTGTTCTGTAAGTCCAGGTCTTTGCAATGTGGGAAAAATTGGAATAGGATAGATTTTCTCTTTTGTACTTTTCCTAACCTCATGATTCTAATCCAAGTTGAAGACAGAAAAGGTGAAGGCCCAAAGAAATTCAACTATGTGTGTATGCGTGTGTATATATATGCATGTGCACATGTGTGTGTATGCATGTGTGCTTGTGTGTATGCATGTGAATATATATGCATGCGTGCTTGTGTGTATGCATGTGAATATATATGCATGTGTGCTTGTGTGTGTGTGTATATATGCATGTGTGCTTGTGTGTATATGTGTGTATATATGCATGTGTGCTTGTGTGTGTATACGTGTGTATATATGCATGTATGCTTGTGTGTGTATGCATGTTTGTGTATATGCATGTGTGCTTGTGTGTGTATACATGTGTATATATGCACGTGCACTTGTGTGTATACATGTGAATATATATGCATGTGTGCTTGTGTGTGTATGCATGTGTATATATGTGTGTGCATACATGTGTATATATACATGTGTGCTTGTGTGTATGCATGTTTGTATATATGCATATGTGCTTGTGTGTATGCATGTGTATATATATGCATGTGCACTTGTGTGTATGCATGTGTGTATATATGCATGTGCACTTGTGTGTATGCATGTGAATATGCATGTGTGCTTGTGTGTGTATGCATGTGTATATATATGCATGTGCACTTGTGTGTATGCATGTGTGTATATATGCATGTACACTTGTGTGTATGCATGTGAATATGCATGTGTGCTTGTCTGTGTATGCATGTGTATATATGTGTGTGCGTGTGTGTGCATACATGTGTTTGTATATATGCATGTGTGCGTGTGTATGCATGTGTGCTTGTATGTGTATGCATGTGTGTATATATGCATGTGTGCTTGTGTATGCATGTGTATATATATGCACACATGCATATATATTCACATGCATACACACAAGCACACATGCACACACATGTGCACATGCATATATATACACATACACACATAGTTGAATTTCTTTGGGCCTTCACCTTTTCTGTGTATGCATGTGTGTATATATGCATGTGGGCTTGTGTGTGTATGCATGTGAATATGCAGATGTGCTTGTGTGTATACATGTGAATATATGCACGTGTGCTTGTGTGTATACATGTGTGTATATATGCATGTGTGCTTGTGTGTGTATGCATAAGGGCATGTGTGTGTGCCCTGTCTGGGCATAATGGAGAGAGGGCAGAGAGAACCAGCAAGAGCAACCTCAGAATCCCAGTGAGAATTTGTAATGACTCTGTCTGGAAACACAAGAATAAGACCTTTCTGACATTTAAAAAATTCTGTTCATGTATTTTAGGTGATGGCATTCCCCTGAAGAAGATTAAAAATATAACATAGCTGAAAATTCTCTTGAAGCTGAGAAAAAGTAGTTAACATTTAATAACAAATTTTGATCCTTAAGCATTAAAGTATCTATCAGTGACTCTACATACTCAATCCAATTTTGCTTTTCTGTAGCATTAATCATGGTGATATTTGGATTTTAAGGAAAAATAATTAGGAGAAAAGCAGAAGTGGGGGCCCTCATCCATGTTCTACTTTCTAAAACTTCTGTGGGTAAATTTTCCTTAACAAAGATGGTTTGGTCTTGCTGATGGCATAACTTCAATAATGAATAATTCAGAGAAGCAGGCAGTGAGTGTTAGCTGAAGACAGGAAACGTATCTTTGAATTCCTGTTCATTTTATGGGCCTTTGGAAGCAGCCACCTATCTATATAAAGCTCTCTAAGGGAAAAATAGCACCATTCTTAGGCTAATGGGAAATAATGGTGTGATCAGTGAAGCTCTTTTCTTGGAAGCCTGCAATAGAGCTTAGCCACCTGAACCTCTCTGCTTCACTGCTCTGGTATCTGGACTATTATCAAAGAAGGGGTATCCAAATGGCAGGCTTTTACAGGGGAAATCAGCAATCCACCTGAAGCAGTGCTAGTCTCTCGTGTGTGGATCTAGAAGGAACACAAAACTGAAGACTGATAAAGTGTCATTTCATCCAGCAGACCATGTAAGTGAAAATTCTGGCTTGCTCTGCTGTTTTCCAGTTTCCCCATGTCCAGGATGAAAATGCTTTTGCCTTCTGGATTCTGAAACTGTTAGGCAGTGGTGCTTGCTGGAGGAGAGCTGATGGGGGATTGCGTGTCATCAATCAAGAGGCTTAACCATCCTCTCTATTAATTAGGAGACAGAACACTGCTTCGATTTAACTGCCCCCTACCCCAGTTGGTGCAACACCCTTTTCGAGTGTTGCACTTTGTTGAACACACACATAGGAGTGGATCTACCTATGCACAGGTGAATGTGTAGAAGTGAATCAGATGAATGAGCATCTTTCTTTCCACATGCCCACTGCCTCCACCTTTGCTAGCAAGTCCCTGATGACTTGGCAGGGGCTTTCGACCATGTTGTGGGTAATAGTGGGGGACATTCTAGCTCAATCACAAACTCTCCAGCCTTCCAAGGCTAGAGTTGGGCAGTACCAGTCATCCTGAAATAATACCCCTATTGCTCCATCCTTCTGACAAACCAGTGTGAGGTCTTCAGTATTTTTCAAGTCTCAATGACATATCTTTGACTTGGGGCACCATGGTGTGGAAAGCAATTCCTGTTCTTTCCAGGAACAACCCCTATGCCATCTCTTCATCCACTAGTCTGGCCCAGCAGGCCAGTTTCCTTATTGGCTTTATTTCCCTGCTAAGCCACTTCTTCCTCATATACTTAATTTCATATATCTACCTAAATTGTTGGTGACTTTAATTTTCTTCTTTATACTTTGTGTAATGTAAAAGTGTCTTCCAATAAGACATTTATAATCAGAACTTCCTCCAAATTCTCCAAATATTAACCACCAAGTACATCTGACCTGTCTTCTATGATTTAACCCAAATTCCCTTTCAACTATGAAACATACCGTTTGTTGGTGACCAACTGGATTTTGTATTCCATACCTACTGTAACACTCATTTATTCATTCATTCCTCCATTTGCAGCAATTGTTTACCGAGTGCCTGCTATGAGCTGGGTCCTGTTCCAGAATACTGCGTGGCACACCTTGTTTACATTTCTGCCTCTCCCCTTGTAGGCCTTAAGTTCCGTGTGAAGTATACATTTTTTGCAGTCTGCGATGGTTAATTTTGTGTTAGCTTGACTGGTTTAAGCACATCTAGCTAGCTGGCAAACCATTATTTCTGGGTGTGTCTGTGAGGGCATTTCTGGAAGAGATCAGCATTGGTGTATCAGTAGACTGAGTGAAGGAGATCTGCCTTCATCAACAGGGGTGGGCATTATCCAGTTGGTTGGGGACCTAGATAGAACAAAGAAGCAGGGAAAGGGTGAACTCTATCTTCTTCAGCTGCAATATCTCTCTTGTCTGTCCTCAGACATTCGCATTCCTGGTTCTCGGCCTTCAGACTTTACCCTAGATTCCTCCGCAACCCTTGTGTGTTTTTCAGGCCTTTGTTCTCAGTCTGGGAGTTATACCATCAGATCCCTTGGTTCTCAGGCCTTCAGGCTTAGATAGAATTATACCACCAGCTTTCTTAGTTCTCCAGCTTACAGATGATAGGTTGTAGGACCTCTCAGCATTTATAACCATGAGAGCCAATTCCCATAATTAATAAATGTCCTCTTCTGTATTGATGTATATCCTATTGGTTCTGTTTACCATAGACTGGATCTCTCTCTCTCTCTCTCTCTCTCTTTTTTTTTTTTTTTTTTTTGAGATGGAGTTTCGCACTTGCTGCCCCATCTGGAGTGCAGTGGTGCGACGTTGGCTCACTGCAACCTCCACCTCCTGGGTTCAAGTGATTCTGGCACCTCAGCCTCCTGAATAGGTGGGATTACAGGTGCACACCACCACACCTGGCTAATTTTTGTATTTTAGTAGAGATGGGGTTTCATCATGTTGGTCAGCCTGGTCTTGAACTCCTGACCTCAGGTGATCTGCCCTCCTTGTCCTCCCAAAGTGCTGAGATTACAGGTGTGAGTCACCATGCCTGGCACACAGACTGAATCTCTTACAGCTATGCTGATGCATAGATACGAATTGACTACTCAGTGGGAGAAAACATTTTCTAGCAGAAGAAAATATTTATAGCTGCTCATGAAGGTGGCATGCTGATCTGCTCTACAACAACATGACTATCTAATTGCTCTGTGGTTGGTATAAAGTATTAGGCTTGAGACGTCCATCTGAATTTTGGTTTCTCTGCCTAGATGTTTTCATATCACTTCAAGGTCAGAATAGCCAGAATAGCCATAGAGTCCCTGGTCAAAGGGCCAGCTGATGAGACCTTGATGTGGCTCTGGGTGAAAGTCAAGCTTTTAAGTACAGTCAGGGATCTCACGCAGACTCAGATTCAGCTCTGACCTCTGATAGATGAGGACAGGGAATGGGGGTTGTTTTTGGGAAGAATGAGAAATTCAGTTGGCCATACCATGGTGCCTCAAGTCAAAAGAGAGCTAGTGCTCTGCTGGATGGATAGTGCAAAGGGTGTAGGAGCCCTCCTGACCAGCCCGCACCATTTGGGACTTAGGAAGACTGAGCACTGTCATTAGAGCCCAACCCAAGAGGACTGGCCAAGGTCTCAAGACCCTCCTTTTGACTGTGATAGCTCTGGCTTTACCCCTTTCTCATCTTACATGCTTCATCCTCCCCATATCAACTGATTTAGTTCTTGAGCTCTGTGGTCTCATCAGCCAACATGCTACTCTACTCTACTCTATTCTCTTCCCTCTGCCCCTCTCCATCCTCATCTTACTTTCCTTCCTGTCCCTTCAGATATTTACTGGGAAGGTGCTCAGGCTACGAGAAGCCCTTCATGGATTGCGTCATCTATTTACTATACAGGCATTGAGGACTAACATCTATTTACCAGGGGACGAACACATCCAGAGGATGTGAGATGGGAGAGAACAGCAAATTCGAGGGCCTGAAAGGGGTCCAGCCTGGCTAAGCACAGAGTAGGAAGAGAGCAGTGGCAAGAAATGATGCAGGAGGTATGGGCTGCAGCCAGACCTTTAACAGTCTTGTGAGACATTTTGCACTTTGGTTTAAGAGCCAGGAAAACCATTGCAGCATTTAAGCTGAGGAGTGACACAGTCAGATTTGCATTTTATAAAGCTTGCTCGGCCTAGAGCATGGACCATGGATTAGAGAGTGGCAAGAGTAGAGGCAGGGATCATTGAAGTGGCTGTGGCAGTTAGCAGCTGAGCCCAAAGGGAGGAAATGTAACAATTAAGAATGTTTAGAGGAAGATAGTGTGGCGAGTCCCCAAAGACCTAGAACCAGAAATACCATTTGACCCAACAATCCCATTACTGGGTATATACCCAAAGGAATATAAATTATTCTGTTATAAAGATACATGCACACATATGTTCACTGCAGCACTATTCACAATAGCAAAGATATGGAATCAACCCAAATGCCCACTAATGACAGACTAGATAAGGAAAATGTGGTACATATACACCATGCAGCCATAAAAAGAAATGAGATCATGTCCTTTGAAGGACATGGATGGAGCTGGAAGCCATTATCCTCAGCAAATTAACATAGGAATAGAAAACCAAACACCACATGTTTTCACTTATAAGTGGGAGTTGAACAATGAGAACACATGGACACAGGGAGGGGAACAACACACATTGGGGCCTGTCAGGGAGGTGGGAAGAGGAAGAGCGTCAGGATAAATAGCTAATGCATGCAAGGCTTAATACCTAGGTAATGGATTTATAGGTGTAGCAAACCACCATGGCACACATTTATCTATGTAACAAACCTGCACGCCCTGCACACATACCCCAGAACTTAAAATAAAATAAAATAAAATAAAATAAAATAAAATAAAATAAAGAATATTTAGAAGAGGAACCCACTGCTTTTAGAGAATAATTATATGGGTGGCCCACATATGTGAGTAAAGCTTTTAAGTACCATCAGGCATCTCACCCAGACCCAGTTCAAAGGAGCAGGGCAGAGTGGGAAAAGCCCCTACCTCCATGGAGCTCATCGTCTAATATAAGTGATTCTTAGTTTCTGGGGTAGAATAAGAAACAGATGCCAAGACAGCCCACATGACTCTCTGGGGCAGAGGTAAGTGGTTAAAAACACGTTTTTAAAAATGCCAATTTTTAACACAAACTTCAGAAGGTGAAGTTCTGCAAAGTCTTGGTTAGTGATATTCAAAGAAAAACATGAAGGAACAATGGGTTATAAGATGTGTCGGCGGGGCATGGTGGTTCACGCCTGTAATCCCAGCACTTTGGGAGGCTGAGGTGAGTGGATCACCTGAGGTCAGGAGTTTGAGACCAGCCTGGCCAACATGGTGAAACCCCATCTCACTAAAAATATAAAAATTAGCCTGGCGTGGTGGCGAGTGCCTGTAATCCCAGCTGCTTGGGAGGCTGAGGCACAAGAATCACTTGAACCTGGGAGGTGGAGGTTGCAGTGAACCGAGATCACACCACTGTACTCTAGCCTGGGCAACAAATAAGACTTTGTCTTAAAAGAAAAAGAAAAAAAAAAGTGTGTATCCTGGCATGGAGGGGAAACAGAACATGATAACTAATTAGACGATGGGATCCATTTGCAGTTGGGACAAAGGGGAAAATGCTATTTTGAAAACCTTAGCAGTTTATGACAAAAACAAAGCAATCTTTGGCAGAGTTGTTCCTCTTGTTTTGGGGGTCCCTTTAGTGAGCCCCTTTGGTCATGCAGATGGAAGTTAAGGACCTGCCTCTTGCTATTGGGAGCACCATTCTTATATATATGAACTTGGTATTTTTGTAACCTTTCAAGAAAAGAGAGTCAAGGCTTTCACATTCCTTGTGTTGCCAGAGATGGAAGCGCAAGTTGTCTTTAGGGCTCAAAGCTCCTCACCTTGGGGGTAATTATTATTTGATGCATTTGGCTGTGCAAGAGATAAAACTACAGTCTGAGTCTGGAATGGGTAATGAGGCATCCCCTGCCTAAGGATGGTGACTCCATTGAGAGTACAGTGACTCTGCAGAGATTTTATCTCAAACAGATTTGGCCTCAGGGAGTAAGGAAATGATCATGGAGGTTTTTTTATTTTTTATTTTTATTTTTTATTTTTTTTTTATGGGGACTATGAATTGACTCCAGAGACCTGACTGCTGCATTGGGGATAAGGGAAAGACGGTCAGTGAGGATCCCCGGTGAAATTATTTGGTCCACAGGGTTGGGATACCTGATTTTTTTTCCGACTTGTGCACTGACTTCTATTATGTATCCTTAAATTTTGGTAACAGGTCTGCATTTGCAGTTTGAGTAAAGTTTTTGCAACTGGAGTCTGGGTAGGTTGAGAGAGTTGGAGTAAAGTGGCAGAGCAGGTAAGAGGCGACCAGGTGTGACAGGTGGGAAGCTGGGGGAGCAGGGCAAGGTGGAGCCATGGGATATGGATGCATTTCCCAAGTATCTTTGGGAACACTTGTTGTAGGTTTGTGGGAGGGGGCTCAGGTCAGGATTATTTTGTTATTATAGAAAATTGAATGGTAAAAAGGAAGAGAGGGATAGGGAGAGGTTTGTTAAGGATACAAAATTACAGCTAGATAAGAGGGATAAGTTTTAGTGTTATATACCTCTGTAGGATGAATATATGTAGGTAACATATTACGTAGTTTCAAATAGCTAGAACAAGAATATCGAATGTTTCAAAACAAAGAAAGAAATGATGTTTGAGATGATGGATATGTTTTACTTATACTGATTGGTGATCAGATTAGTATATGTATCAAAACATCACTATGTATCCCATAGATATGCCATTATTATGTCAGTTAAAAAATTAAGAAGTTAGATACAAAAAAAAAAGAGGAAAGATTGGTCGCTAGAGGACTGTAAAACTTAGTTTGCAGCTGTCGTCACAGGGCTGCAAGGTGCCAAGAGGAAGAAATACTGGAACCATATTAGTCTCCTCAGACTGCCACAACAAAATACCATAGGCTGGGCAGCTAAACAGGAATTTCAGGCAAGAGAAAGAAATAAAAGGCATTTAAATCGGAAGAGAGGAAGTCAAACTATCTCTGTTTGCAGATGATATGATTCCATACCAGAAAACCCCATAATCTCTGCCCAAAAGTCCTAGATCTGATAGACAACTTCAAAGTTTCAGGATATGAAAATCGGTAGCATTTCTATACACCACCAATGTCCAAGCTGAGAGCTAAGTTAAGAACATACTCTCATTCATAATAACCACAAAAAAAATAAAATACCCGGGAATACAGTTAACCAGGGAGGTGAAAGATCTCCACAAGAAGAGCTACAAAACACTGCTGAAAGAGTTTAGAGTCATCACAAACAAATGGAAAGACATTCCACATTCATGGATAGGAAGAATCAATGTTATTAAAATGGCCATATTGCCCAAAGCAATGTACAGATTCAATGCTAGTCTTATCAAACCACCAATGACATTCTTCATAGAATTAGAAAAAGCTAATTCTAAAATTTATATGAAACCAAAGAAGAGCCAGAATAGCCAAAGCCATCCTAAGCAAAAGAACCAATTCTGGAGGTATCACATTACCTGACTTCAGACTATACTTCAAGGCCACAGTAACCAAAATAGCATGGTATTAGTACAAAAACAGACACACAGACCAATGGAACAGAACAGAGAGTCCAGAAAATAATGCCACACGTCTGATCTTCAACATGGTTGACAAAATACAAGCAATGAGGAAAAGACTCCAACACTTTTATTTATGGTGCTGGGATAACTGGCTATCCCAGCAGAAGATTAAAATGCAGAAGATTAAAACTGGACCCTTTGCTTACATCATCTGCAAAAATCAACTCAAGATGGATTAAAGACTTACATGTAAAACCTAAACTACAAACACCCTGGAAGATAATCTAGGAAATACCATTCTGGACATAGGTCTTGGCAAAAATTTCATGACGAAAATGCCCAGGGGAATTGCAGCTAAACCGAAGATTGGCAAATGGGGTTTAATTAAACTAAGGAGCTTCTGCACAGCAAAAGAAACTATCAACAGAGTAAACAGGCAACCTTACCTACAGAATGGGAGAAAATATTTGCAAACTATGCAACCAATGAAGGACTAATATCCAGAATCTATACGGAACTTAAATTACATGCAAAAAACAACCTCGTTAAAAAGTTGGCAAAGGACATAAACACTTTTCAAAAGAAGACATACATATGGTCAATAAGCCTATGAAAATATGCTCGACATCACTAATCTTTAGAGGAAGAGAAATCAAAACCACAATAAGATACCATCTCACAACAATCAAAATGGCTATTATAAAGTCTGGCCAGGTGTGTTTGCTCACGCCTGTAATCGCAAGCACTTTGAGAGGTCAAGGTAGGCAGATCACCTGAGGTCAGGAGTTTGAGACCAGCCTGGGCAACATGGCACAACCCTGTGTCTACTAAAAATACAAAATTAGCCAGGCATGGTGGCAGGCACCTGTAATCCAAGCTACTAGGGAGGCTGAGGCAGGAGAATTGCTTGAACCCAGGAGGTGAAAGTTGCAGTGAGTCATGATCATGCCACTGCACTCCAGCCTGGGTGACAGAGCAAGACTCTGCCTCAGGAAAAAAAAAAAAAAAAAAGATGCTGACAAGATTGTGGAGAAAAGGAACACTTATATACTGTTGATGGGAGTGTAAATTAGTTCAACCATTGTGGAAAGCAGTGTGGTGATTTTTTCAAAGAACTTAACAGAATTACCATTCAACCCAGCAATCCCATTACTGGGTATAGACCCAAAGGAATGGAAATCATCCTATCATAAAGTCACATGCATGACTGTGTTCATCACAGCACTATTCACAAAAACAAAGATAAGGAATCAAGCTAAATGTGCATCAATGGTAGACTGGATAAAGGAAAAGCACACATACCCCATGGAATACTATGCAGCCATAAAAAAGAATGATATCACATCCTTTGCAGCAACATGGATAGAATTGGAGGCTGTTATTCTAAGTGCAGGAACAGAAAACCAAATATTGCATATTCTCATTTATAAGTGGAGAACACATGGAGAACACATGGACACAAATAAAACAACAGACGACAGGGCCTACTTGAGAATGAGGGACGTGGGGAGGGAGAGAATTGAAATAAGGCCTGTTGGGTACTATGCTTATTACCTGGGTGACAAGACAATCTGTAAACCAAACCCATGAAACACAATTTATGTATATAACAAACCTGCATATGTACCCCTGAACATAAAACTTAAAAAGTATTCAACTACAAAACAACACAGAAATTTGTATTCTCACCATTCTGGAAACTGGAAGTGCAAGATGAAAGTGCCAGCATGGCCGCATTCTGGTGTGGGCCTTCTTCCTGGCTTATGTCATCCCCCTGTGTCCTCATGTGGCCTTTGTTTGGTGCCCCTGCATGAGAGGTGGGCTCACAAGCTCTGGTATCTCTACTTATAGGGGCACTAATCCCACTATGAAGGTTCCACCCTCATGACCTCCTCTGAGCCTACTACCTCCTAAAGGCCCACCTCCAAATGCCATCCCAGCGGGGGTTAGGGTTTTAACATCTAAGCTTGGGGGCACACAAACATTTAGTCCATATCACAGTCTGAAGGAGGCATTGTGGAACAGCTGACATATCAGCTCCCAGAATTAGAGAGTTTTTTTGGCTGGGCCCAGCCATTTGTCTTTCAGAGGAATACGAATGCTCAGAACTGACCAGGTCAATTTAAGTGGACCTTTGAAGACTTGCAGAGCAGGAGGTAGATCTGGCCCAGCAGCAATAAAAATGATAAATATCAGGACCTTATATGTATTGAGTGCTTCATGTGCTGTGCACTGTACATGTGTTATCATTAAATCTTCACGACTGTCCCATGGCAGGGGCATTGGTATCTTCACACAACAGATGGAAGGTGGGTGCTCAGGGAGACGCTGCAGGCTGCCTGGCTCCTGAGCAGTGGTTGTCTCGCTTGGAGGCTGAGATCGGTTTCAGGTGAGTTTACCTAGATGCTCAGGATCTGGAAAAGTGAACCAAGAGTGGGAGGGCCCACACCTGGGGCCAATTCAGCCGTACCTCAGGGACTGAACTCTAGGTTCAGGACGCCCTGCTGGGACCCACGCCATTCCCCTCCTCCTGTCCCCACTACCAACCAGCTGTCATGGTGTCTGCCCAGGTGAGCTCCTGGCTGAAGTGAGAGTGTTCACTTGGGCGGACTTAGCCCAAGGTACCCACAAAATGAAGCTCATCTAGGTGCGTTCTGTGTCCCAGACTCCCCAGCTGTAGAGGCCCCATGCTCAGCATAGCCCAGGTCAATGTTGCTCCTGCATAGAGAGTGATCCACAAAGCACCTTCCAGCTCCTGCATGAAAACAACAAATCACAGTCCTTGCTTACAGATGTTGTTATAAATTGGGTCCCTGTGGTGCCTCTGCGGAAAAGGCCAGTTGGCAACTCATGTGATTCAGGAGCAGATCTGCACTTAGGATGCTTCCTGCAAAATTAATGGACCTGGTTAACAGAGAGCTCCATAAAATATAGATGCCCTCAGTCCCTAGGGTGGAAACGGTAGGTGATCACCCCTGCTGCGGTATGTGATTTATTGAGGTCTATAAGTTCACAAGACGCTTTGCAGAATGTATAAAAAGATGAGGTTCTTGGCCCCAAGGATTGCAAGCCTAAGATGGAAATCATTGAGTATTGAACTTCAAACTCACTGCAACCATGACCTCCTCTGAGCCTACTACCTCCTAAAGGCCCACCTCCAAATGCCATCCCAGCGGGGGTTAGGGTTTTAACATCTAAGCTTGGGGGCACACAAACATTTAGTCCATATCACAGTCTGAAGGAGGCATTGTGGAACAGCTGACATATCAGCTCCCAGATCGTTATCAAGAACAGACTTTAGGCAGACAGGCTAAAGACAGCTGTTCTTTTTGAGGAAGTGTTTAAAGGAGATTAAGAATGATCTCTGAAGAAAGGCAGAATGTTAACTTAGAGCGAAACAAAAATGTATGTACATCTCAAAGGCCTCAGAGACAAGGAGCTATATTAAACGTCAAATTAAAAGACAAGTCATCAATGATAATAAATGCCTGCATCTGTTAATATGCGGCAGAAGCCTGCCATGGGCTTGGTGAGACATGGATTATTTCTGTTCTGATTAAATTACCTTGGTTATATCTTCTCTGGGGGCAAAAGCCTCCACATTTGGAAGAATTGTGGTTAAACCTTAAGGTGAACTCTCTAGCCTGAGATAAGAATTTTAGGCATAGGAAGGAGCAGTGTTTAAACACACATACCTGAGCTGTTGTGCTTAGTCTGATGAATTATAAAATGTCCCTACCATCCCCTCCTCACTTCCACACCATTTCCCTTCTAGAAGCTTCAAGAATTAAACTTGCACTTAAACGTGCATCATCTGATAGATGTGACACATGTCTAAGTTATATTGTACAACCACAAAGTATGTTAGTTATACTATTATCTGTTTAAATCCAGGTTTCCATTTTGAAAGCTGTAGTTTTTCCAACAGATTAATATTCAAAATCACAGGCTGGTCTGACAAGCTATTACCTCACCCCAGACAAAATATCTAGTTGTATGTACAAAAAAGGAAAAAGAAAACTTCTTGTTTCTCAGCGCTCAGAAGAACACATTTTCTTTAAAGAAAATGCATGGATTCTATGCGTTGCCCATCCTGCTGTGCTGAACTTTGTGTCTGCAAGAGTCAGTGCAATCGGGATCATTAATATGTTTCAAAAACTCCACAGAAATGGCTGTAAAGGAGAAGGTGCTAGCAAACAGTACCCACGCATGCCTCTCTACATGTGCACATCTTGGCAGGGCCTCCTCTGAACAGTTCTGCAGGTGGTTTGGACACTGCTCAAGAGTCCCCTTGGCTGGCCGGCAACGGACCACTAGTCAGAATTGCTTCCCCTCCTTTTCTTCTCTTTTCTCCCCACCTCTTTCCCCCTTCTTTAGATATTACATTTGAAGAGTGAGTTGACTGTGGCCTCAGGACCCAGTGGAGTGCAGCCATAGCCCCCGAAGACCCTCTTCACTTGCTTTTCAGAGGGTGCTGGAGCACAGTCGCTGAGCCTTTCCTGCTACTGGGCCTTTGGATCTGAGACCCGGTGCAGGCCTCCCTGGTAAAATGGGTTTGACAACATAGAGGACCTTTGTTTCCTAAATCTAAGTGGCTCAACAGTCCCAGCAGCCCACAGGGACTTGTCACCAGAGAGCACAAAATAGCAAGAGAAAGCCCTGTTTGGTCTCCACACCCAGGGCTGACATGGCCTGGTTGCTGTGTGGACAGAGTAAACCAAAGACACAGCTCTCGCCAGTGAGCTTATCACTGGCCCTGCCCTGGAGACCAAATACTCCACCTAACAAAGGGTCCTCTCCACTGGGCAGGCAGCATGGAGGGGGATGGAGAAGCCTTGAGATTCTTCCAGCAGAGGCCACTAAAAATCATCCTTGTATGTTACATCTTCTAGTACAACATCTGCTCTTTTTTGAGTGTCTCCACGCAGGAAGGCACCCAAGTGTGAATTCATACAATTCTAAAAATCAAAATAAACAGAAAACCCCCAAGGCCACGCCAAATTTGGATACTGTATGTTTTAGATACTGTTATGGCATATAATTATTGAGGTCAAGATGTTTCTAATACGCCAGCAGAGTTGATAGAATACTAGATGCTAGGTTCTATTTTTCCTTTATGGATGTGCTAAAAACAATCTCACTAGCTCTGTAGTGCGTTGTGACATTATTTGAGGTTGTTTTGTCAAGATTGCTTTCAATGGTAAACAGCTTCATTTTCTAAAAGCTTCAACTCAAACTGGTTTTAAAATCCAAGTGAAGACCTTGTGAAGACCTTTTTTTTAAGTTTCCATCAGTTAAGTGTTTGTGAAATTTCAGGGATGAATTAATGGTTGGAAATGAAGCATCTTTTTTTCTTCTTGCTTTCTTTCCACTTTTCCCATCCAGCTAGGCGGTGGCTGTACCTGTCCCATGCTGGGACACCGGCCAGAGCAGGTCTTGCCAATCCCGTCAAAGGCTCCTCTGACTGCATGAGTTTCCTATCACTGCTGTAACAAGTGGCAACAGACAGAGCGGCTAAAAACAAAACATATTTAGTATCTTATGGCTCTTTAGATCAGAGGTCCCGTACAGGTTGTGCTAGGCTAAAATAATTTGTTAGCAGGGCTGGTTTCTTTCTGGAAGCTCTAGGGAAGAACCCATTTGCTTGCTTTTTCCAGCTTCTGGAAGCTCTCTCTCTCTCTTCTCTCTCTCTGTCTCTCTTTTCTCTCTCCCTCCCTCTCTTTCAAGCCAACAAGGGTGGGTAGGGTGCCTTTCACATTGATCTGTCTTCTGCCTCTTCTTCCATTTTTAAGGACTTGTGATTAGATTGAGTCCACCTGGGTAATTCCGCATACTCATGCCTTCTCAAGGTCAGCTGATCCACAACCTTAGTTGCACCTGCAACCTTCATTCCCTTTTGCCACATAAAATGACATAGTGCAGGTTCTGAGATTAGGATGTGAACTTTTTTTTTTGTCGGGGAGGTTGTTATTTGCCTACCACAGTGACCTAGGTCTCTCTTTTGGCTCTGTGTCCTGTGTCCTCTCTGCTCAGTCTAACTGTGCTGGGTGCCCACATTTTTCACTTTTCGAGTGTATGTCAGCTTCTTTACCTGGCAGAATTATCTCGGAGTTGTAGCAGGAGTGGCTGAAGCCTGGGGAAGCATGGTTAACCTGAAGAGGGCCCTGAGGTTGGAGGGGTGAGGTGGGACTGCAGAGAAACTGGGAATGGGAGTTCTGGGCCTTTATGGGAAAGACAGTACAGAGAGCAGGACCTGCTGCAGGTGTGGCCCTCTCTGATGAAATACCTGCTGCAAGTGTGACTGTCTCTCACTAGATACCTGCTGCAGGTGTGACCTTCTCTCGCTGGGTACCTGCTACAGGTGTGGCCCTCTCTTACTGGGTACCTGCTGAAGGTGTGAGCCTCTCTTGTCTAGGAGGTAGCTCCAGGTGGTGGTAATAGGGTGTGGCAGTGTGGGATGCAGACCTGGGCCTGTGCAAACCACTTGGGTAATCTGCAATGCCAAGAGCTCACTGCTGAACAATGAGGACTTCCCTGTGCTGGCCCCAAGTCAGCAGTGCAGCCTAGCTGTCTATTCCCAGAGATCCACACCATCGTTTATGCAGACTGTGGAAAAGGCACAACAAATACTCAGTTTATGAAGTGGAGGCTGACAGCAATTTAGCCCAAGAGAATAATTGACTTAATTCTGCATGACCAGGGCCTGGGCGTCCCCTTTCCCACATACAGGAAAATCTATTCTTGGCCGAAATTGCTGTTTGATTTTTCCTTCCATACTCTTATATTCCTGAAGGTGACAAATTGTTTTCTGACAAATACAAAATTTCTCTGAAATCCTGCTGCCTGCAGCCTGATTTTCTTCTTCTTGTACATTGACGTGACTGCCCGCAGGCTAGATTGATCCAGCTTGTTTACAAAGGGGTGAAGTCATCGATTTTAACTAAATTCTCTTTCTAGAAATCAGCAGAATGCATCATTTTGGCCCCCCATCCCATTCTTAGAAGATTAATCAACTGGCTAAGTAATTTCTTCCAATTTATGGGTCCCAATTAGCCTCTCTCCAGAGACCCAGAGAATTGAGATGTACTGTTCATTTCCAAAAACTTTGAGTCATTAATTTTGAATCCTCATGTCCAAAGTTCAGGGAACGTATTCAATAAGACTTTAGATCATTTTCTAGTTGTTTCTTTTTGCATCACGTACTTCAATACTTAAAGTTAGTGGGCAAAGTGCTTTGGACTAGAATCTCTCTGTTGAAAGGGGTCCTGGAGATCACCTGGCACCTCTTGTCTCCACCATTGCTGGAATTCCCTTTCTGATGTTTTTTCTAAGTTAGCGGTCCTCAAACTTCAATGTGCATAAGAACCACATGGAAAGCTTGTCTAAACAGTGTACTGGGCCCCTGGTTCTGACTCAGTGCATCAAGGCAGGGCTTGAGAATTTGCATTTCCCACAAGCTCCCAGCTGACGTTGCTGCTGCTGGTCCAGGGAGCCCATGTCAGGTGATGCTGCTCTAGGCAGAATTTTTGGGGGCAGCTGTGCAAGGAGAAGCTTCAGTAGGCTATTGGGAAGGAGGACCAGGTAAGGTAGTCTCACCAGGCATTTTAGTACCACAAATGTTTTGCCAACATGACTACTTATGGGAGATTCTAGGTAGAGACAAAAGGCATTGGTCCCCCAAGAGGGTGGGAAAGGAGAAACGTGAGGCAAACTAAAGACCAGCAACAACAAAAGAAATAGATAAGCTGCATGTGATTCTTAACTGTGCTAGTCCAGGTTTCTCTATGATGTGCAGAAAGAATTTCTGGGCAATATATCTGGTTACTTCTTAAAGTTTCTTATTTGAGGCTGGGCGTGGTGGCTCATGCCTGTAATCCCAGCATTTTGGGAGGCTGAGGTGGGTGGATCATCTGAGGTCAGGAGTTCAAGAGCAGCTGGGCCAACATGGTGAAACCCCGTCTCTACTAAAAATACAAAAGTTAGCCAAGCGTGGTGGCGGGTGCCTGTAGTCCTAGCTACTCGGGAGGCTGAGGCAGGAGAATTGCTTGAACCCGGGAGGCAGGGGTTGCAGTGATCCAAGATCATGCCACTGCACTCCAGCCTGGGCAACAGAGCAAGACTCTGTCTCAAAAAAAATAAATAAATGAATAAATAAAATAAAAAACCTTCTTATTTGGATAATAATGACCACATAGACTTTTTTTTCCACCACAGCCACAGCTTTCCCGTTAATCCAACTCATTTAAGTTCGTGTGCGTGTTCCTTTTTTCTCTAGAATTTTTTAGCGAGCATACTTTAGAAAATGAACTTCACTTGAAACTGAAACTACCCTCAAAAAATCATCTCCAAGGTAGGTAAAATTTTAATTGGCTTAATTTTCAGAAGTGCCTTAAAATTATACTGTTACAAATTGATGTCAGTGAGCAAGGAAACCCCTCCAAGTTCACGATCTCCTGCCTGCACTTTCCATTTATTACATTTTGAAAACTGACGTTGTTTTGCCATGTCTCTGAAGGAACAGTGACTTTGATGCAATGAAACCCTTTCTAAGGCTTAATATTAATGATAATCATTGACAAACGTGTATGATATGTCCATGCAAAATGTCAAATGCTTTAAGCATTTAGAGGGGGTGGTATTCTGATTTTTTAATACACTTAAAGTATGATTTATAAGTGGATTTGTGAGGATGCAAATATTTATAGAACCTTTTATTTGCTTCGTAAGGTAGTTCGCTATTTTCCCTAAGTAGAAAAATCTCCTCTATGACTTTAAGATCTGATTTAGTTTTCAAAAATTGGACACTATTTTTGGGAAAAAATGATTATGAAACATGAGGAATGGGCACAATGATGATCTGAGAGGTGAAGTAAACAGAAAATCATAATTATGAGTTTGCTGAGTGTCAGGTTTTCAAGCTTTTTAGTTGTATTGGCCATGACTAAACACTATTCTTTCTTGCATAAGAGTTTGAAGCAAGAGGTAAAACCCGAAAAGAACTAGTTGAACTAGTTCAACCATTATGGAAGACAGTGTGGCAATTCCTCAAGGATCTAGAACTAGATGTACCATATGACCCAGCCATCCCACTACTGGGTATATACCCAAAGGATTATAAATTATTCTACTACAAAGACACATGCACACGTATGTTTATTGCGGCACTATTCACAATAGCAAAGACTTGGAATCAACCCAAATGTCCGTCTGTGACAGACTGGATTAAGAAAATGTGGCACATATACACCATGGAATACTATGCAGCCATAAAAAAGGATGAGTTTGCGTCCTTTGTAGAGACATGGATGCAGCTGGAAACCATCATTCTTAGCAAACTATCACAAGAAGAGAAAACCAAACACCGCATGTTCTCACTCATAGGTGGGAACTGAACAATGAGATCACTTGGACTCGGGAAGGGGAACATCACACACTGGGGCCTATCATGGGGAGGCGGGAGGGGGGAGGGATTGCATTGGGGAGTTATACATGATATAAATGATGAATTGATGGGTGCAGCACACCAACATGGCACAAGTATACATATGTAACAAACCTGCACGTTATGCACATGTACCCTAGAACTTAAAGTATAATAATAAAAAAAAAAATAAAGTCAGCTCAAAGTAAATTGCACTTCCTAAAGTGATCAAGGAAACGAATATGCTCCATTTAAAAATGAGAAGCCGTGTAGTCTCAACTATTTATGAGGCTGAGGAGGGGGGTTCACTTGAACCCAAAAGTTAGAGTCCAGCTTGGGCAACATTATAAAATCCCATCTCAAAAAAAAAAAAAAAAAAGAAACTGGAAGCAAGTTTATATTTGTAAAACTATTTTTTTCTAGTTATAAGTTGAAACTTACCCATCTTATGTATTTTACAAAATAAAAAAGTGTACTAGGTTAAAAAAAAAAAAAAAAAAACCGAAAAGAGTGCCAAAGGTGATTCAATGGATAGACTAGGAAGGTGCTTGGAAAATTTGCAGATGATTTGGGGATGTGGTTAGGAATGAGTATAGAAAACAAGGAGAAAGGAGAAGAGGGTGGAGAATTATGGAGAACACTACGACTTGATAAACTACCACAAAACGATAATGGTCTACGCTATAAATGATGCATTTGAAGACAATTTTAATTTTCTTTCCATAGCTTCTTTTAAAAATTGTACTTTGTTACTTTTGAGCATAATTCCAGATTTTTTTTTTTTTTTTTTTTTTTTGAGACGGAGTCTCGCTCTGTCGCCCAGGCTGGAGTGCAGGGGCCGGATCTCAGCTCACTGCAAGCTCCGCCTCCCGGGTTTACGCCATTCTCCTGCCTCAGCCTCCCGAGTAGCTGGGACTACAGGCGCCCGCCACCTCGCCCGGCTAGTTTTTTGTATTTTTAGTAGAGACAGGGTTTCACCGTGTTAGCCAGGATGGTCTCGATCTCCTGACCTCGTGATCCGCCCGTCTCGGCCTCCCAAAGTGCTGGGATTACAGGCTTGAGCCACCGCGCCCAGCCAAGATTTTAAAAACTATCTCTATAAGGCTTTAAATTCCATGAGAGCCAGGCCAGGAAGAAGAATCAAGCAGGATTCTTTAGTTCTAGGAATGACTTCCTCAATTCCCCACTGATTCACTTAAGAGCTTTCTTTATTCCGTTTTATTTTATTGTATTTTTTTCGAGCAGCAATATCTGGAACAGAAAGCTTTTTCTAGGCCCCAAATATTTAGTGGCTGTGATATAATTCCTATTAGAATATTAAATGCTCACTGACCCCTTCATTCTCAGCTTTCAGAGTAAATTATGACCGTCCACATGTTCTGGGACCAAGTGTTTTTTTTGACTCGCAGCAGGATGATAGAGAAACTGTTACCCATGCTTGATTTATTTCACAGCCCAATAAGGCCACAGGTGCCTCACCTTAGTATTGCTAATTCCAATCACGCTCCAAAGCCGCGGACTGGGTGTCAGTCTTGCTTATTAAAGAGAGCCACAGAATTCCTAATGCAAGCCGAGGGGAGCAGCTTTAGAGAATCTTAGGACACAGGGAAAGTCAGCTCTGATGCTTTCATATCTACCTTTATTTCCTGAGGTTTTTTTCTTAAATACATTTCCCCTCTCGCCTTACTTCTCCCTCCACTAGGGAGCGCCTACTGTGCTTTGAGGTTCATTTCAAAGAGTGCTTTCTCTGAGATGTCAGCAATCCACCCAAGCATAATTACATTGTCCCCTGGGTCATCCTACAATTTTCACACATCTTTATGGTGTGTGGCAGCAGTGGCCTCATTGTTTTTTGTTGTTTGCATTTCTGTATTTCCAATTCCTAGCACAGTGCCTGTCAGGTGGTGTCTATTCAATGAAATGTTGAGTGTGCCTCTTCATCCATATTTCACATATACAACAGAGATCTCCACATGCCCTTTGACCCGACCTAGGTCAATGTGTACATGGCATAAGCACGCAAGTTTCAACTTTTCATCCAGATGCATTGGTGTTCTATAGACAGAGCCCAAATCACTTATACAAGGACAGAATGGTCTGGAGTTGGACCTGGATTCAAGTCCCACCTCCTCCTTTTTCCATTTAACCTTGGACAAGCACTCTCCTATCTAAGGCTGTTTCCTCTTCTGGGACAGAAACAGTACCTATCATGAGCTTGATGTGAGGATTAGCACCTGTCATGGGCTTGATGAAATAATGCATGTAATATGCATGATCTAATGACCAGGATTTTATAGCTTTGATCTTAACATGGGAGTCATGGGACCCGGACCTGAATGCTTTCCCATCTTAAAATGTGCCTCCAGAACACACACAAATGACTATCTTTGTAATGTGTATTTCAAGCTATTTGCTCTTCTACCCAGATTATCTTCAACTGATCTGCTTTTAGCTCAGTCCTAAAAATGGTTGTCAAATATCACGTTTCCTCTCATTTTTATTCAGTTCGTGAAGTTTGCACTAGTCTTAAGAACACTTGACTAGCAATGCCCCTCTCTGCACAATGAAACTGTCTCCCTAACGTATGAAGGGTCCTATCATTCATTGCTTGGGGGCTACTGGCTTCCATTGAATACAATGCTCTTTTCCCAGGGCCAGGGTCAGGGCTTACTCTAAGTGTGGTCCATCTTCTCTTGGTCTGTTGTGATTTGAGCCATCTGGTGACCCTAAAGAAAAATGACAGAGTAACAATGGGTCTAGGTGAACCCATCACTGACACTGAACAAAAACACCACAGAATAAAAGCCAGAACACAGCAGTGGCAGCATCTTCAGCATCAAGAGTGTGTCTTCCTGAGTGAGGGATTAGGATGGTTTCTCTTTACAGGAAAAAGTCTAGAGTCACAAAATACCAGATTGTTGGAACCAGAAAAGAAATCTGTTGACCTCAGGAGTCCTTCCCCCAACATTGCAGATAATAAAATTGGAGAACTAGAGGGGAGTGGAAGTAACTTTCCTAAGACCATCCAGTGAATTAGTGGGAGAAACAGGAAAATGGAATCTAGAGCTCATGACTCCCCAGGTCATTGTTTTTCCCCAGAATTTATGGCTCTTTGGCCTAAATCAAAATTATTTTGAGATCCACTATTGTATTAATCTTTTCTTTTACTGCTATAAAGAAATACTTGAGACTGGGGAATTTATAAAGAAAAGAGGTTTGCTCATGGTTTTGTAGGCTGTACAGGAAGCATGATTCTGCTATCTGCTAAGCTTCTGGGGAGGCCTCAGGAAACTTACAGTCATGGTAGAAAGCAAAGGGGGCATGAACACCTCACATGGCTGGAGCAGGAGGCAGTGGGGGAAATGCTACATGCTTTTAAACAACCAAATCTCACGATAACACACTCACTATCATGAGAACAGCACCGAGAGGATGGTGCTAAACCATTCATGAGAACTCTGCCCCCATGATCCAATCACCTCCCACCAGGCCCCACCTCCAACACTGGGAATTACAATTAAACATGAGATTTGGTGGGGTCACAGATCAAAACCATATCACCTATAGACCTGGATATCTATGAACATCAAAAGTGAAGGGAAATCAAACTTAGACATTTCTCTTCCTTCTCTAAACTCCACTTCACTACTTGATCTTCCTTTCTCTTAGACACTTGGTCTGCCTGTGCTCTGGTTTCTACTTAGGGGAAATGCCATGATTCCTTTCAAGATGCTTTGTCTCCCCTAAAAGCCTCAATGTCCTTGGTAGAGCTTCAGTCTCTTTTATGCCCCACAGATACTTACCATCAATGCTCCTAAATATTAGCTCAAGAAGCAAGTAAAAAAATGTGTGAATGAACATTGCTCTGACCTTGTTTTGAAAACAGCCCATCTGATTTACGTTAGTATTGCTCTCATATCCAATAGGACCTGAATATAAATTATTTTATGCCTGATATCTTTTTAAAACTAGTATTAAAATCTCGTACTTTTCTGGGAATTTGTAACAAGTAATGGTGGCCCTAAATTAAGTATAAGTGATATGTAAATTTAGATTTTTTTATGGTTACAAATAATTCTTAACATGTCCCTTTTTCTTTGAAACCAAATTTATAAAGAGATTCTATGCTTCTTATTTTTGAATGATTATGACCTTTATCAACATTTGGATCTTGTTTGAAGTTAGGAATATTACAGCTTAGCAGTTAAGAGAAAGGACTCTGAAATTAGACTTACTCTGTTTAGATGCCTATGCAGCCTTTTACTGTCTGTGCAGCCTTGGGAAGTTATTTAAACCCTTCCCAAACTTTAATATCTGCATCTGTAAAATGAAATGATAGGAGGTATTTCATAGGGTGATTGTGATCATTGAATTCTGGATGCAAAGTAGCTGGCTAATATCTGTCACATAGTAAATATGCAATAAATACTAGCTTTGATGATGATCATAATGATAAAACATATTAATATGTGTGTAGGAAAAAGTGCCATTGAGTAAGAAACTTACTCCTGTAAAGTTGTTCCCAGAGATTTCCAGCAATCTTAGAAATGATTTCCATCCTCATGTTGGCTTTATATCCCATCACCTGAGGTGGAACTGTTTCTTAGAATTCCTTGCCATGTCTGGTTCTGGGTTAGAGTGGGCCATGAGAGGAATTTGTGTATGATTTAGAAGCAGAGATAAAGTTGTGGCCATTGTGCACTTTAGGTCAGTATAGAGGGCATCCAGTGGCCTCTCACCTTGTTACTGGCTCACTTTATTGGCACAGGGCAGCAGATGAGCCCACACCGCCTGTAGTTCCCACCAGACTTCCTCCACCAACTTCTCCAGGTCCTGGGGCAGGTACATGTGCAATTCCACGGCAAGGGATGCCATCTCTTTCTGCTAGTGACTATATCATCAGGTTACTGTGGTGAGTGGCAGACACACATTCCAGTTTGTGTTGTGGGTTCCAGTTGGTCCCTGTGTTATCTAGAGAGTTTCTGCAGTTTATGTCTTGTCCTTGGTCTCTCCTGCTCTTCATGTCCAGCTTTTCTTCCTCACTTCATTCCTGCCACCCCATGGTGATGTCGAACTTATCACCAGATGCAAAGTCAATAGCCTTTGTAGACTTTTTCACCTGCTCCAAGTTTTGTAGGTGACCAAGTAGTTTCTGCCATATAATAGTTTAGTGAAAATAAGGAATATAATGGTTTGGTTGGTTAGTTGTAAGTGCATTGGGGTGGAAGTGTCTGCAAGTTCTTCCAGAAAACATAAAATGCTTAATGACAGGCCACGAAAGGACCAAGTGACCTGAGCAACCTATTACAAATTGGGTATTGTCTGACCCACTAAGCCATAAGTTTGAGAGTATATAGCAGAGTTACATTGTCATTTTGTGGGATATATAAGTAGTTTATATGAGGTTGGGCTTCAGAAAAATTCACACTCATGGACTTCATTGGTTTGACCATATCCCTATCACCTGGAAGCAGCTAACCTGATAGATGATGAATTGTCTTTTTGAAGATCCAGTTGCAGTGAAGGTTGGGTGAAGACACTTTGCAGGCCTAGGTTCATATGCTTTAAATCAGCTACCAACATTTGGCACTATTTTTCCCCATAAGGGTTATTGGTCTGGGAATTAGAGTGAATATGAGAGTGACTCCTCTCACTATTAAGTCTGGTGACCCAATAGTGGAATTTTTCTTCCCGTCTCTGAGACATTGGGTCTGCTGATATAGAGGTTTTAGTTTCCAGGAGACAAATACTTCCACCAGAAGACACAGCAATTGTTTAGTTAAATTGAAAGTTGAGGATGCCAGCCAGCCACTTTCAGCTCCCCATGCCAGTGAATCAGCAGAAAAAGAAGAGAGTTTTTCTGCTGGGGGAACTGATGGATTTCATCAATGTTTGCTTCTATACAGCATGGATGAGGAGGAGTACCTCTTCGTATCTTTTAGTATTTCTACATCCTGTGATAAAAGTCATTGGAAAACCTCAATGATACAATTCAGCCAGGACTTCCAGTGGTCCAGATCCTTCAGAATTGAAGGTTTAGGTCATCTCCCCAGACAAGAAATCATGATGTGCTCACTGAAGGCAAAAGGCAGATGGAATAAGTGGTGAGGGAAGATAGTTGTACCAGCTTGACTATGTGGCCAGCTGCAGAAATTATAATAGTTATGAGTGTTTCTTTCTTATTTTGATAGGCCTATGTTTGTGCATGTATTAACTGTTTTCTTCCCTCCTTCCTCATTCCCTTACCATCTTACCTGAGATGTATTAATAGTGATTAACTTTTTTTTTTTGAGACAGGCTTTCACTCTGTCAGCCAGGCTGGCAGGCTGGAGTTCAGTGGCACAATCATGACTCACTGTAACCTTGATCTCCAAGCTCAGGTGATCCTCCTACTTCTGCCTCCTGGGTAGTTGGGGCTACAGATATGTGCCACCAAGACCAGTTTGTGTGTGTGTGTGTGTGTGTGTGTGTTTGTAGAGATGGGGTTTTGCTATGTTGCCCAGGCTGGTCTTGAACTCCTGGGCTCAAGCAATCCACCCACCTCAGCCTTCCAAAGTGCTGGGATTACAGACATGAACTACTGCATCTGGGCTAATGGTAGCTAACCTTATATCTCAGTATTTAAGTTTTAGATATTCACAAGGGGGGTTTGACTCAGCTGGATGAGGAATGAATGTGACCCAAAGATGGATAAAGGGTCTCTGTATCTTTTGGCAAATGTGTTTTCAGGTATAAATGTGAGGTGGAAGAATGATTTTGCTGTCTTTTTTATTTGGAAGTTAAGTACCGCTAACAGAGGTGTGTTTGAATGCCAAGTTGACAAGGGGTGGACTGTGGTAACTTTATTATCTGTCAGTTTTTCTAAACTAAACCTATTTATCACCTTTCAAGAAAGAGATAAAATTATTCAACATTAAGCTGCTGCAGGTGACTTTGCAATTTAAAGAAACAAATAAAATGAAACTTTGAAAAGAACATCACTAGCATTTTGCTGAGTCTACCATCTATTAGGAAAAGGAAAACTCTTAATTCTAATTAATAGGTACCCAGAAAATGAAATGAAACCTGGTCAGTTAAGTTTTGGCAAAGGAAATTGGTTTCAGTAGGTTGTGGATTGATTGGAGAATTGTTTCAGAAATCTTGGAAAACCAATGAAGCCAGCCTGATTCCTTCTGGTTAGAAGGCTGAACTGAAAACAGTTTAATATCCAGCTGTTGAAAGCAAAATCAGGGCTGTGGCTGAAACTCAAGTCTAGCAATGACCGTGGCACAGAATGGAAAAGGTGCAAAAGGAGCTCCTCTCCTACTTGGCTGGTTGGGCTTTCCTGGGTCCTCTAGGGATGGGGTTCTAGGAGCCCTCCTGGTCCTTCCCCTTGAGGATGGAAAGTCAAAAGAAGGTGAAAGTATTCCCCTCCTCATTTTTCCTCTCTACAGTGTCTTCTATAGAGACAGAGTTATGAAGTCTTCCTTCTGGTAAGCCTCAGGGAAACTTGATCATAAATGCAACAATTCATATGCAAAACAACTTGCTCTGGGGCATGTTGCCTGCCTTCTCCAGCCGTTGCTCATCTTGAAGGGTCTGTTTAGCAGGTACCATCTGCTGTTTAGCAGGTACATATTTGTAGGCTGCAAATGCCTTTTTGTCATCTGTGCCCTAAGACTTTCGCAATCTCAAAGCCAACCAGAAGTAGGTGTCACTTCTTTGTACTGAGGCCAGAAGACAGCTGGACCCCAGTAGTTCCCAATGATCAAAGCATTTTAATATATTTTGATTCGTACAAGATCTCATGATGTTACTTTTCATCAAGCTGAATAGACTCAGATGATGAACATAGCACAGGTGTAATTGTTTTCTATAATCTAAATTTGAAAAATGATCAAATGGTGAGCCCAGAAATACAATGGGCTGAATACAATTAGTCTGACATTCTTACCAACAAGTAATGTCTGAAAACCAACCAACTGAATATACAAACTGACCAGAAACTCCCCCACTGCCTTCTCTTTCATTCATTTAACAAACTTAAATAGTACTTCTCATGTATAGTTACCATTCCGTTTAACAAATACTCTTCCCTTTAATCCTCACAACAGCTCTATGCATTAAATAGTAACATGATTGCATTTACAGATGAGAAAACTGAAATCCAGAGAGGTTAATAAATTTGCCCACAATCATACAGCTAGTAAGTGGTAAATCTGGATTTAAACTCAGCCTGTCTGATTCCAGAATTCATGTTTTATGGATGAGGAAAATCTTAACAAAAGAACAAATCAAAACAGAAAAATACTTCAAAAATAAGCTACTGCTTTTGGAGGAGTTCACTTCCATCCATTTCCTTTACCAGCTGTAGTATCATCATCTATGGTATTTATTATTAATTACTATTATTACATTAGCCAGTATTGATTTAACCTCTACTGTGTTTCAAGAATTAGGCTGTTTTTCCATTCACTTGCTTACGTGACCACATTACAACAGCTGAGTTGCTTATCGTCTTTATCCCTCTTTCACAGATTGTAAAACTAAGCCTCAGGGAAAGATGATAAATTGCCCAAAATTACACAGACTTCCCAGGAAGTATGAAGGGTCATGGTTGTAGCCTGTGCCATACACATAAACTCTGCATGAAATTAAAGAAAAAGTGCAGTCCTAAACTTTCATACATATCTGAGACAAATGTTAGAAAGAGAAGCGGCTGTTGGTCCCTGCAAGAAGCACCAACTAGAATGGTGGCCTCATGAGAGGAGCAAGCTCCATTCCACTGAGCAGCAGGCACTGGGCAGGGTCCCGGGTCTCCAACAGAGCATGGGTGTAAGGGGTGGGGAGCCACTACCTCTGCACATCACCACCTGCATTCTTGGCTGAAGTGGTTGGCAGTGGCATCTTCGTTTATTCATTAGTCCATTCATCGATTCATTTGAGATTTATGGGGCGCCTGTCATAGAGTACCAGGCAAGGTATCAGGCATTGTCAGTACCTGCCTGTACATCTCTTTTGAGGATTGAATTAGATAATGCAGGTGTATTAGTCCATTACTGCATTGCTATAAAGAAATACCTGAGACTGGGTAATTTGTAAAGAAAAGATATTTAATTGACTCACAGTTCTGCAGGTTGTGCAGGATGCATAGCAGCATCTGCTCAGCTGCTGGGAGGCCTCAGGAAACTTACAATCACGGGAAAGGTGAAGCGAGAGCAGGCACGTCTCATGACAAAAGCAGAAGCAAGAGAGAGTGAGGGGGAAGGTACTATACACTTTTAAATGACCAGATCTCTCGACAACTCACTATCGTGAGGACAGTACCAAAGGGGAAGGTGCTAGACCATTCATGAGAACTCCATCCCCATGGTCCAATCACCTCCCAACAGGCCCCACCTCCAACACTGGGAATTACATTTCAATATGAAATTTGGGCAGGGACATACATCCAAGCTATATCAGCAGGTAAAAGGCTTTATGTAGCACTTAGCCCATTGTAAGTGCTCAGAATATTTACCCATTAGAAGTGCCTGGAGGGAGTTTCCAAATTACACATGTTCTAGGTCCAAACAGTATTAGACACCAACTGGAACTTCAAGGCCCAGTCACAGCAGTTCCTCTGGGGGCAGGTACTATGATCATCTCCCTTTCGTAGGTAATTAAGCAAAGGCATAAAGAGGTCAAGTAACTTTCCCAGTAATATACAGCTTAAGGAAGAACACACTCCCATAGCTGATTGATGGAGGGCAGAGATGCCCTTCTCAGCCTGGCCAATCCTGCAACTCCTAGGAAGTGTGAAATTACATGGAGATTCACAAATAGATGAGGGTAATGAAGCTGAGTTACCCCGAAGCTCTCAGAGAGAACTTAGTAGAAGGTTCCTGAACCGTGGCTGCTGCCTTGCCTGGAATTGCCTCAGGTTCTGTCCTTCCCAAGCCCTGGCTGCTCAGTCCCATCTTGGCATCTGTAAGCTCCCTAGTGTCCTTCTAGAAACTTGTCCCTTTTGTTTCTCAAGTTAGCCAGAGTCAGATCCTTTATTTGCAACCACAATAAGCTTGATAAGTATACCTCTGTTGAATTAGAAATTTGGAGGGATGTTTTATGTTTGGAAAAGGCAGCTGGAATGGCTCTGCACCATGGTTAAAAAACACTGCCCAAAATGATTGAGAAACTCTACCTCATGAATATTTAAAGACTCTTAACTGAAATACAACATCTCTGTACAAATGGAGTCCAACTAATTATTTGTAATGAAAATATGTTGGCCTCACTTACAAATGTTCTGCATCTGTACTTTGGTTGCAAGCAATGGACATAATTTCATTTATGTGACTCTGTCCTTCTTAGAAGGAATTCTCTTTGAGTCAACAGAATTTAGCCTGGCTATGGCCTGACCATCACAGATCACAGTCCAACCACTACAAAGCAAAGCAGGCCTTAATGACACTTACTTAGAAATAAGATTTATTGGCTTCAGTAGGAGCTGCTATGGCAAAATAATGCTTTGAGGTTAAAAATAAAACCTAGGGCTCCAGGAGATAACTTAGTAATGCATTACATATAATATATGCAGATAATTAAATGTGTAACTTAGTAATGCATTGTGCCGGTAGATTTCTTTACCTTAATAAAATATAGCAGTGCTGGATTTTATGAATGGTGTGTCAGAATCATTTATTCTTCAACATCCATTGCATTGTCCTTACCCCATCACATGCTTCCCAGCCTCCTGGCAGTTAGGTCATAAGTGGAAGTGATAGGTGTTTCTTCAGGGCTGGAGCACTTAAAGGCTGGTAGGCAGTCCTCCATCTCTCCTATACCCTGCCTTAGCCACCTGGAAGCCATGTGCTGAGATGGCCATGTCACATGATAGAACAGTCTGGATTGCTGAGCCACTACAGAAATAAGAATCAGCAGTCCATGAAAGACTTTGCAGAAGCAAATTGCAAATCTTTAGGTGTCAAGCCATTAAGAATTTGGAGCACACTGAAAAATTTTTATTATTTGGACCACTGCCTGCTATCCTGAATAATAATGGTAGACAATCCCATTTTCTAGGTGTCAAAACCTTGGTATTATTGATATTTTGGGACAAATAATTCTTTGTTGAGGGGAGATATCTGTCCTGTGCCTTGTAGGATGTAGCAACATCTCTGGCTTCTAACCACTAGATGCCAATAATGTACCTCCTCCACAGCCAGTTGTCATAACCAAAAATGTTTCCAGACATTGGCACATGTCTCTCAAGGAAAAGTTGCCCCTAATTAAGAATCACTGCTCTGGATAATGAATGAGTTTTGTATTTATTGTATTATTTCTACTATCTCTTTCACTATATTGGGTAAGATATTAATATTACTGAGGCAGGAGAATAGTGTCTGGAGGCAGGGAACATAAGGCCAATTCATGCTGACTCCCTAGAACTAAATCAAATGGAACCACTTCAGCTATAACAGGAAATATCCTCTCCATTTACATAGGGTGTACACCAAGTAAATAATTTTGTGGGTAAGGCATATACCACGTAACCAATGGAAACCTCTAGAGGGTATTTGAACCCCAGAAAATTCTGTAATAGGGCTCTTGAACCTCCATGCTTGGGCCCACTCCCACCCTGTGGAGTACACTTCATTTTCAATAAATCTCTGCTTTTGTAGCTTCACTCTTTCCTTGCTTTGTGCATTTTGTCCAATTCTTTGTTCAAGATGCCAAGAACTTGGACACCCTTCACTAGTAACATTATATCCTACTCCATGGGCATAGCACAGAGAACACTAGATTCAGTCAAGAAACCTGGATGTAAAATTAAGAGTTTGGGCGAATCACAAGCCTGTTGCTGGGTTCTTTGGTTACATGTGTAAACCAAAAACCAAAATTCTAAGCCCCCCAACTGACTGAATGGACCCTCTTCTCAGTCAAGGGGATCCAACTAAACCTGAAAAACTAGTTCAAACCCTGCAGGGATGGGAGGGGATCAGATATGCCTCATTATACCTTCCCCTTGGAGTTCTGGCCAAAGATAGCAGGGCCCAGAAAGAAACCAAAGTATTTTACCCCAAATATATTCATTTGATATATTTTGAAATGGCCCTGCAAAGCTGTCTCTTGTAGGGGAAATTCTTTCTGTAGAGAATCTTATACCCTTTCCAGGTATTTTTCTGATCCTGAAGAGTTTGGCTGAGAATCTAGCACTTTTTAAGGGTCTGAATAGGAAACATTTGTCATCTACTGCCTCTCGGTGTGGCCACCTAGGAGACTTCATCTATGTAATAAGAACCTTGGTTTCATAACACCTTAGCTGAACCCAGACACCACTTGCTATTGATTCCAAGTATTTAGATAATAACTTTTTCAACCAATTGCCAATCAGAAAATCTTTGAATCTACTTATGACCTGTAGGCCCCCTGCTTTGAGTTGTCTGGCCTCTCCAGGCCAAACCAATGTATGCCTCACATGTATAGACTGATGTCTTAGGTCTCCCTAAAACCTATAAAACCAAGCTGTATGCCAACCACCTTGGGCACATATTCTCAGGATATCCTGAGGCTGTGTCATAGGTCGTGGTCCATAACTTTGGCAAAATAAACTTCAAAATGGATTAAAACCTATCTCAGATACTTTTTGGTTTACACAAGCAACAGAAACTAATGGATTCACTAAAGCAAGAAAATGATTTTTTAGGAGAGTAGGAATATTATAGAAAAATGGGGGATTTGAGCAACCAGGCAGGCTACTCCAGGGCTCTCAGCAGTAGATACTGTGGGCTGTTTCTTGGTTCCAACTGCTTTCTGCCTCAGCATTCTCTGCTTGGTTCAAATTTCTGGGAGACAGAGTCTGATTGGTTTTTCTTAGTCACAGTCCTCTCTTTTAGCTTAGGGAGGTGGTGGTGGCAGGGGTGACAGTACAGGAGGTAGCAGCAGCAGCAGCTGAGTCTTATGATTAACAGCCTTATTAAAATCAAATGGATGTGGGAGGAGAACTTTCCTAAGGGAAAAGGAGACATCAGAATTAGGAGAGGGGAAGGGAGGCTGGGCAAGCAGAAAGACTAGATGTCTATTACGGGGCCCTAGTTCCCATAACTTTAAGGTGGGGATCATAATATCTACCCTACTTTATTCACTGTATTTTGAGAATCAAATTAGTTGAATGTAAAAGCCATAAATATAAAAAAGGATGCTTGAGATGTCAAATGAGTTTGACTCGGGGACTTGTGATATACAAGGCTGCTGCCATGCAATGATAAGGCAGGCTTCTGTGACATGTGAGAACTCTCATTCCAATAGGTGGTTAGCCAGGAGCTGATGGTTTTGGATGGAGTTTTATGGGACTTTTGGCTCTTTGAGACACCTCTGGAAGTAGTAAAGAGCATGATAAACTTGTATCTGTCCTTTCCCTTCTCAGGACCCCAACATCAGACCAGAGGACTAGGTTGTAGGGAGGTCAGGGCATGCAAAGCAATTCTGTTGCCTCTTCTCTTTAGAAAATCACTATTTCACCCTATTCTGCCTCCTTCTCTCCTATGGAGTACAGTATATAAATGTTATAGCAAAATAAGAGATTCTTAAGAAATACATAATCCAGTCCTTTTTCCTTTTTTAAAAAGGAAAAAAAAAGTGCCAACAGAAGGAAGCTAATTTAAACCCAACTCCAAATCCTGAAAGCTATTGGAACTAGATGAATTCACAAGAACCTGAATTCAGGGATCAGGTTGTGGGATTGGAAGGTCATAGTCTCTGCAGAGTCTGATTTTTGGGTCAATGCAGAGCAGAGATTGTTTACCTGAAATCTATTTAACTCAAGACTTATAGTGAGTTCTATTATTTCTTGACAATGATATAATTAAATAAATCAAAGTTTCCATCATTGTCGTCAAGGTAAGAGAGGGATAAATCAAGCTAGCATCAGCTTTTCCCAAATCCTAAATGTATTTACATTCGTTTGGAATGACCACTTTGATTCAATTGTGCTCTGTCACTCATCAGTAATTCCATCAGTGCAATTTCATGTACATAAATCTTGAGCTCTGGGGAGGATGTGCTTTGTAAATCCACTTAGCTGTAAAGACAGAACATTGCAGTGAAAGTGCATTGAAGGAACAGTGGCAAACATCACACTATGGGTTTTTGATTAATTTAATGTGGAGGCAAAGAACAAATGTTAAAAGAAATTGTATTCTAAATGCATTAGGGTCTGGGCCTCTCTGAGAACCAGGACTGGAAGATACACCCTCAAGCCTTCAACTCCTCAGACCCAGGCAGGAAGCTTGTTGAGAGAGAGAGAGAAATGTGTCTAGGTAAAGATGAGAGAGCTAATAGTGTTATTTTGTAGCTTATATCATTCATTTTACACCTGGCTGCCTGGGCTCATTCAGTTGATCATTGAATGAATGCCTATGGAGGGCCAACTGAGAGCTAGGTGCTGGGAAGCAAAAATAAGATATCTGCCCTGAGGACTTTATAGTTTAATGGGACAGATCAATGCCAAAAAACCACACAGTGAATGCAATACTGTCATTGCAACAAGGGTTGTGAAAAGATACACACATAATGCTGTTGGAAATTATAATGGGGGAATTGACTCACTGTGGAGGTCAAGGGTGATTTCCTTAAGGAAGACAGGAATGAACTGAAATTCAAAGGAAGAGTAGGAAGCAACTAGGAGAAGGGATTTGGAGGTCGGGGTGGAGAGGGAGGCTGTGTTTCTGGATTTCAGAGGGCTGGTGAATGTGCTATGAGATGGAGCCCAGAGGCTGGCAGGGTCAGGTCATGCAGAGCCCTGTAGGTCAAGCCTTTAATACCCTCCTATTAGAGGGTATTAAGCAGGAAGTGATGTGATGAGATTTTCACTTTTGAAAAGGTCACTTTGACATAAGAGCCACAGCAATCACTTTGACATGGTAAGAGCCACACAAGAGGGGGTCGGAGGGGTCAGACTGAGTACAGCATCAAGTATCCTGGTAGACAAGAGGGAATCCAGGAACAAGGCCATCCCAACCTGGGTTGAGCAGCCAAACACTAGAAAGAGCAAGACGGGAAGTGAACCTACTTCTGAGGCAGTGTCTAGTTAGACTAGGGGAATAGCTTCACCTGGTGGGAAAGATGATTAAGAAAGGAGTGATGGTTTTTAATTCTTCCTATTTTAATTGTTGTCTCAGAGAAGCCATAGCCTGCCCCTCCTATAGTTCTCTTCTGATGAACTCTGTTTCTATTGTGGATCTAACTCTCTTATTTTATCATAGAAAATGCCAAAAACTGTTAGCCATTATTACGGAGTGTTTCAGGAGTTCAGAAGAGGAATTGTCTCATCCTATGGGGAGCAGATAACTCTTGTTGAATGAAATTAAGGTGCCTTTTGAGCTGAGCATTGAGAGATGCTCCAATGGAGAAGTCAGCAAGAGCCCAGGAGACCACCAGGAGAAGGCAGGACATCCACAATTTAAAGAGGAAGCAGTCTGACCAAACATTTAAAGGGAGATGACATTGTCTTTGAAATGGATGGTGGTCAGACATGGGATTGAGAGGCAGGAGGGTTTTACCTAAGAACATAGACTGTGCACCCAGACTACCTCAGAGAAAATTTCAGCCCTGGCACACCCTAGCTTTGTGACCTCAGGCAAATTCCTTTAGTGTTCTGTGGCTCCGTTTCTTCACCTTTAAAATAGAAATAAGATCAGATTATCTACTTTAAAAGGTCATGATGAACACTAAATTTAGCACATTGGTAAGTACCATGAAAATGTGCAGTATTATTATAGCAGTTGGAGGCCATGTTATAAACACAAGTGGAGGCTTGTATCGTGAAGAGGTCAAAAGCCAGGCTGCAGAGTTGGCAAATATTGGGAATTTCCCAGATATCATTCTGTTTTTGATAACTAATTTCATTCAAGTCCAGTTAGAGATAGGCTTTTAATGACTTGAATCCTTTTAAATTTACTGAGACTTATTTTGTGACTGAGGATATTAGAAAATGCTCTGTGTGTATTTGAGAAGAATGTGTATTCTGTCGTTGTTGGGTTGAGTGTTCTATAAATGTCAATAAGGTTAAGTTGGCTGATAATGTTATTCAGATCTTCTATACCCTTATTGATTTTCTGTCTACTTGTTTAATGTATTGTTGAGCGGGGTGTATTAAAATCTCTGACTATAGTTGTGGACATGTGTCATTTCACCTTGCAGTTCTATTGGTTTTTGTTTCCTGTATTTTGGATCTCTGTTATTAGGGCATACATATTTAAGGTTGTTATATCTTCTTGTTGAATTGATACCTTTATAATTACAAAATGACTTTCTTTATCTCTGGTAATTTTTTTTGCTTTAACATCTATTTTTTGTTTTTGTTCTACCTGTTACTTAGCAGTAATGCCACTCCAGCTTTTGTCTAGTGTCAGCCAGGTATATCTTTTTCCATCCTTTTACTTTTAACCTTTTGGTATCTGAATATTTAAAGCATGTTTCTTATACACAGCATATAGTTGGATCTTACTTTTTAAAAGTCCAGTGTAATAACCTGTACCTTTTGATTTGAGCATTTAGGTTATTTACATTTAATGTGATTATTCATATGATTGCATTTAAATTTGTCATCTTGTGGTCCTTCTTCTATTTGCTCCAACTCTTCACTGTTACTTTTATTCTTCTTTTCTTGCCTTCTTTTGGATTAATTGAATGCCTTTTACTATTTTATTTTATCTTATGATCCGTAATTCTTTATTTAGTTTTCTTGGTGTTTGCTTTAAGATTTATGGTATACAGGGCGGAGCAAGATGGCCGAATAGGAACAGCTCCAGTCTCCAACTCCCGGCGCGAGCGACACAGAAGACCGGTGATTTCTGCATTTTCAACTGAGGTACTGGGGTCATCTCACTGGGGAGTGCCGGACAATCAGTCCTGGTCAGCTGCTGCAGCCCGACCAGCAAGAGCTGAAGCAGGGCGAGGCATCGCCTCACCTGGGAAGCGCAAGGGGGAAGGGAATCCCTTTTCCTAGCCAGGGGAACTGAGACACACAACACCTGGAAAATCGGGTAATTCCCACCCCAATACTGCGCTTTAAGCAAATGGGCACACCAGGAGATTATACCCACACCTGGCCGGGAGGGTTCCACAGCCACGGAGCCTCCCTCATTGATAGCACAGCAGTCTGCGATCTAACCGCAAGGCAGCAGCAAGGCTGGGGGAGGGGCGCCTGCCATTGCTGAGGCTTAAGTAGGTAAACAAAGCCACTGGGAAGCTTGAACTGGGTGGAGCTCACAGCAGCTCAAGGAAACCTGCCTGTCTCTGTAGACTCCACCTCTGGGGACAGGGCACAGCTAAAAAACAAGAGGGGAAGCAGCAGAGGCCTGTGCAGACGTGAACGACTCTGTCTGACAGCTTTGAAGAGAGCAGTGGATCTCCCAACACGGAGGTTGAGATCTGAGAACAGACAGACTGCCTGCTCAAGTGGGTCCCTGACCCCTGAGTAGCCTAACTGGGAGACATCCCCCACTAGGGGCAGTCTGACACCCCACACCTCACAGGGTGGAGTACACCCCTGAGAGGAAGCTTCCAAAGTAAGAATCAGACAGGTACACTCGCTGTTCAGCAATATTCTATCTTCTGCAACCTCTGCTGCTGATACCCAGGCAAACAGGGTCTGGAGTGGACCTCAAGCAACCTCCAACAGACCTACAGCTGAGGGTCCTGACTATTAGAAGGAAAACTATCAAACAGGAAGAACACCTATACCAAAACCCCATCAGTACGTCACCATCATCAAAGACCAGAGGCAGATAAAACCACAAAGATGGGGAAGAAGCAGGGCAGAAAAGCTGGAAATTCAAAAAATAAGAGCGTATCTCCCCCTGCAAAGGAGCGCAGCTCATCGCCAGCAACGGATCAAAGCTGGTCAGAGAATGACTTTGACGAGATGAGAGAAGAAGGCTTCAGTCCATCAAAATTCTCAGAGCTAAAGGAGGAATTACGTACCCAGCGCAAAGAAACTAAAAGCCTTGAAAAAAGAGTGGAAGAATTGATAGCTAGAATAATTAATGCAGAGAAGGTCATAAATGAAATGACAGAGATGAAAACCATGACACGAGAAATACATGACAAATCCACAAGCTTCAGTAACCGACTTGATCAACTGGAAGAAAGAGTATCAGCAATTGAGGATCAAATGAATGAAATGAAGCGAGAAGAGAAACCAAAAGAAAAAAGAAGAAAAAGAAATGAACAAAGCCTGCAAGAAGTATGGGATTATGTAAAAAGACCAAATCTACGTCTGATTGGGGTGCCTGAAAGTGAGGGGGAAAATGGAACCAAGTTGGAAAACACTCTTCAGGATATCATCCAGGAGAACTTCCCCAACCTAGTAGGGCAGGCCAACATTCAAATTCAGGAAATACAGAGAACGCCACAAAGATACTCCTCGAGAAGAGCAACTCCAAGACACATCATTGCCAGATTCACCAAAGTTGAAATGTAGGAAAAAATCTTAAGGGCAGCCAGAGAGAAAGGTCGGGTTACCCACAAAGGGAAGCCCATCAGACTAACAGCAGACCTCTCGGCAGAAACTCTACAAGCCAGAAGAGAGTGGGGGCCAATATTCAACATTCTTAAAGAAAAGAATTTTCAACCCAGAATTTCATATCCAGCCAAACTAAGTTTCATAAGTGAAGGAGAAATAAAATCCTTTACAGATAAGCAAATGCTTAGAGATTTTGTCACCACCAGGCCTGCCTTACAAGAGACCCTGAATGAAGTCCCAAACATGGAAAGGAACAACCGGTACCAGCCATTGCAAAAACATGCCAAAATGTAAAGACCATCGAGGCTAGGAAGAAACTGCATCAACTAACAAGCAAAATAACCAGTTAATATCATAATGGCAGGATCAAGTTCACACATAACAATATTAACCTTAAATGTTAATGGACTAAATGCTCCAATTAAAAGACACAGACTGGCAAACTGGATAAAGAGTCAAGACCCATCAGTCTGCTGTATTCAGGAGACCCATCTCACATGCAGAGACATACGTAGGCTCAAAATAAAGGGATGGAGGAAGATCTACCAAGCAAATGGAATGCAAAAAAAAGCAGGGGTTGCAATCCTAGTCTCTGATAAAACAGACTTTAAACCATCAAAGATCAAAAGAGACAAAGAAGGCCATTACATAATGGTAAAGGGATCAATTCAACAGGAAGCGCTAACTATCCTAAATATATATGCACCCAATACAGGAGCACCCAGATTCATAAAGCAAGTCCTTAGAGACTTACAAAGAGACTTAGACTCCCATACAATAATAATGGGAGACTTCAACACTCCACTGTCAACATTAGACAGATAGTTAACAAGGATATCCAGGAATTGAACTCATCTCTGCACCAAGCGGACCTAATAGACATCTATAGAACTCTCCACCCCAAATCAACAGAATATACATTCTTCTCAGCACCACATCACACTTATTCCAAAATTGACCACATAATTGGAAGTAAAACACTCCTTAGCAAATGTAAAAGAACAGAAATTATAACAAACTGTCTCTCAGACCACAGTGCAATCAAACTAGAACTCAGGACTAAGAAACTCAATCAAAACTGCTCAACTACATGGAAACTGAACAACCTGCTCCTGAATGACTACTGGGTACATAACAAAATGAAGGCAGAAATAAAGATATTCTTTGAAACCAATGAGAACAAAGATACAACATACCAGAATCTCTGGGACACATTTAAAGCAGTGTGTAGAGGGAAATTTATAGCACTAAATGCCCACAAGAGAAAGCAGGAAAGATCTAAAATTGACACTCTAACATCACAATTAAAAGAACTGGAGAAGCAAGAGCAAACACATTCAAAAGCTAGCAGAAGGCAAGAAATAACTAAGATCAGAGCAGAACTGAAGGAGATAGAGACACAAAAAACACTCCAAAAAATCAATGAATCCAGGAGTTGGTTTTTTGAAAAAATCAACAAAATTGACAGACCGCTAGCAAGACTAATAAAGAAGAAAAGAGAGAAGAATCAAATAGATGCAATAAAAAGTGATAAAGGGGATATCACCACAGACCCCACAGAAGTACAAACTACCATCAGAGAATACTATAAACACGTCTACGCAAATAAACTAGAAAATCTAGAAGAAATGGATAATTTCCTGGACACTTACACTCTTCCAAGACTAAACCAGGAAGAAGTTGAATCCCTGAATAGACCAATAGAAGGCTCTGAAATTGAGGCAATAATTAATAGCCTACCAACCAAAAAAAGTCCAGGACCAGATGGATTCACAGCTGAATTCTACCAGAGGTACAAGGAGGAGCTGGTACCATTCCTTCTGAAACTATTCCAATCAATAGAAAAAGAGGGAATCCTCCCTAACTCATTTTATGAGGCCAACATCATCCTGATACCAAAGCCTGGCAGAGACACAACAAAAAAAGAAAATTTTAGACCAATATCCCTGATGAATATCGATGCAAAAATCCTCAATAAAATACTGGCAAACTGGATTCAGCAGCACATCAAAAAGCTTATCCACCATGATCAAGTGGGCTTCATCCCTGGGATGCAAGGCTGGTTCAACATTGACAAATCAATAAACGTAATCCAGCATATAAACAGAACCAAAGACAAGAACCACATGATTATCTCAATAGATGCAGAAAAGGCTTTTGACAAAATTCAACAGCCCTTCATGCTAAAAATGCTCAATAAATTCGGTATTGATGGAACGTACCTCAAAATAATAAGAGCTATTTATGACAAACCCACAGCTAATATCATACTGAATGGGCAAAAACTGGAAAAATTCCCTTTGAAAACTGGCACAAGACAGGGATGCCCTCTCTCACCACTCCTATTCAACATAGTGTTGGAAGTTCTGGCTAGGGCAATCAGGCAAGAGAAAGAAATAAAGGATATCCAGTTAGGAAAAGAAGAAGTCAAATTGTCCCTGTTTGCAGATGACATGATTGTATATTTAGAAAACCCCATCGTCTCAGCCCAAAATCTCCTTAAGCTGATAAGCAACTTCAGCAAAGTCTCAGGATACAAAATTAATGTGCAAAAATCACAAGCATTCTTATACACCAGTAACAGACAAGCAGAGAGCCAAATCCATGAATGAACTTCCATTCACAATTGCTTCAAAGAGAATAAAATACCTAGGAATCCAACTTACAAGGGATGTAAAGGACCTCTTCAAGGAGAACTACAAACCACTGCTCAGTGAAATAAAAGAGGACACTAACAAATGGAAGAACATACCATGCTCATGGATAGGAAGAATCAATATCGTGAAAATGGCCATACTGCCCAAGGTTATTTATAAATTCAATGTCATCCCCATCAAGCTACCAATGAGTTTCTTCACACAGTTGGAAAAATGGCTTTAAAGTTCATATGGAACCAAAAAAGAGCCCGCATTGCCAAGACAATCCGAAGTCAAAAGAACAAAGGTGGAGGCATCACGCTACCTAACTTCAAACTATACTACAAGGCTACAGTAACCAAAACAGCATGGTACTGGTACGAAAGCAGAGATATAGACCAATGGAACAGAACAGAGTCCTCAGAAATAATACCACACATCTATAGCCATCTGATCTTTGACAAACCTGAGAGAAACAAGAAATGGGGAAAGGATTCCCTATTTAATAAATGGTGCTGGCAAAATTGGCTAGCTATAAGTAGAAAGCTCAAACTGGATCCTTTCCTTACTCCTTATACGAAAATTAATTCAAGATGGATTAGAGACTTAAATGTTAGACCTAATACCATAAAAATCCTAGAAGAAAACCTAGGTAGTACCATTCAGGACATAGGCATGGGCAAGGACTTCATGTCTAAAACACCAAAAGCAACGGCAGCAAAAGCCGAAATTGACAAATGGGATCTAATTAAACTAAAGAGCTTCTGCACAGCAAAAGAAACTACCATCAGAGTGAACAGGCAACCTACAGAATGGGAGAAAATGTTTGCAATCTACTCATCAGACAAAGGGCTAATATCCAGAATCTACAAAGAACTCAAACAAATTTACAAGAAAAAAACAACCCTATCAAAAAGTGGGCAAAGGATATGAACAGACATTTCTCAAAAGAAGATATTCATACAGCCAACAGACACATGAAAAAATGCTCATCATCACTGGCCATTAGAGAAATGCAAATCAAAACCACAATGAGATACCATCTCACACCAGTTAGAATGGCAATCATTAAAAAGTCAGGAAACAACAGGTGCTGGAGAGGATGTGGAGAAATAGGAACACTTTTACACTGTTGGTGGGACTGTAAACTAGTTCAACCATTATGGAAAACAGTATGGCGATTCCTCAAGGATCTAGAACTAGATGTACCATATGACCCAGCCATCCCACTACTGGGTATATACCCAAAGGATTATAAGTCATGCTGCTATAAAGACACATGCACACGTATGTTTATTGCGGCACTATTCACGATAGCAAAGACTTGGAATCAACCCAAATGTCCATCTGTGACAGACTGGATTAAGAAAATGTGGCACATATACACCATGGAATATTATACAGCCATAAAAAAGGATGAGTTTGCGTCCTTTGTAGAGACATGGATGCAGCTGGAAACCATCATTCTTAGCAAACTATCACAAGAAGAGAAAACCAAACACCGCATGTTCTCACTCATAGGTGGGAACTGAACAATGAGATCACTTGGACTCGGGAAGGGGAGCATCACACAGCGGGGACTATCATGGAGAGGGGGGAGGGGGGAAGGATTGCATTGGGAGTTATACATGATATAAATGATGAATTGATGGGTACTGACGAGTTGATGGGTGCAGCACACCAACATGGCACAGGTATACATGTGTAACAAACCTGCACGTTATGCACATGTACCCTAGAACTTAAAGTATATATATATAAAAAAAAGATTTATGGTATACATTTTAACTTATCATAATTTATATTCAAGTGATATTATGTCACTTTACATATAGTGTAAAAGCTTGATAGTAGTTCATTTCCACTTCTCCTTTTCAAATCTTCATGTTACTGTCATGTATTTTAGTTTTACATATGTTATAAACCCCATGTCACATTATTTTTGTTTTAACCATCAATAATCTTTTAAGAAATTTAAACAATAAGAAAAAATCTCTCTATGCTCAGGATATTACCATTTTTGGTGCTCTTCATCCTTTTGTGTAGATTTATATTTCCAACTGGTATAATTTTCTTTCTTCCTGAAGGACTTCCTATAACATTTCTTGTAGTTTGGCTTTGCTGATTATGATTTTTTTTTTCTACTTTTGTATGTCTTTAAAAAGTATTTTACCTTTGCTTTTGAAAGATTTTTTTTTGCCAGTTGACTTTTTTTTTTTTTTTTTTTTTAGTACCTTAAAGATGTTCCTCTACTGTCTATTTGGGTGAATTTTTTTTTAACAAGAAATTTGTAATTTTTAGTTTTGATCCTCTATATTTAAAATACCTTTTTTTCCCTGTGGCTGCTTTTAAAATTTTATCTTTCTCACTGGTTTTGAGCAATTGGATTATGATATACATTGGTGTAGTTTTCTTCATTTTCTTTGTGCTTGAAATTTGTTTAGATTCTTGGACCTATGGGTTATAGTTTCCAACAAATTTGAAAAACGTTGGCCATTACTTCTTCAAATACTTATGTTTCCCGTTCTCTCTCCTCTCTTTTGTGATCTCCACTTACACATTTGTTAGGCCATCTGAACTCTTCCCACGGTTCACTGATGCTTTGTTAATTTTCAAGATTCTCTTCTCTTTGTGTTTCATTTTGGATGTTTTCTACTGTGATATTTTTGAGTTCATTAATATTTTTTGTTAAACCTAATATGCTATTAATCCCTTCCATAAACTTTTAAATCTCTGACAATGTGATTTTTTTTAGAGATGGAGTCTTGCTCTGTTGCCCAGGTTGGCCTCAAACTTATGGGCTCAAGCAATCTTCCCACCTCAGCTTCCCAAATCCCTGAGATTATAAGCACATGCTACCATGCCTGGCTTTTATAAATATTATTGAGCTTTGTACTGTGACAGAATTATGTAACTTGGAAACAGTTTGATTCTTTTGGGCCTTAACTCTTGAAATATTTTTAGGGGAGAGCAGAACCATGCTCAGTCTAGGGCTAATTATTTCGTACTACCTTAGTAAGTCTTTTTGTGTGCTTTACCAGTGTTCCATGATTCTTGGGGTTTTGCGGTCTGACTGGGAGGGACAGATACATCCTCAGTTCTATATAAACACTACTCACTGTTACCTCTTGTCAGGTGGTACTTCCCCTAGCCTCAGGAAGTTTCTGCAAACACGTTTGCTGACCAGTATTCAGCTGCATATATGAAGGGACCATTCTGAAAATCTCTAGAGTTCTCTGTTTGTGGAGCTCTTTCCTCTCGGTACTCTTTCCAGTGAACTCTGGCTGCCTTGGTTTCTCTGGACTCCCAGCTCTGTCTCCTCAATTCAGAGAGTCTGCCAGGCTCTGTCTAGTATCTCCAGCTGGTATTGTAGCCTGGAAACTCATGTAAGGCAGTAAACTGGACCAATTGCAAGACTCATCCTGTTTGTTTCTTCTCTCTGAGAGATCACTCTTCTTTATTACCTGTGCTTTGAAAACCATTATTTCCTACATTATATTCACATTTGGTTGACTTAGGTGGGAGGATAAACACTCTTATTCCATATTGACCAGAAGTATAAGTTTCAGACTGCAAAATTTAAATCTCATTGTTTAGGCAATGAAGAAACATTAAACCAGGGGAATGATGATCAGTTATGGCTGTCCAGAAGGCAACTCTAGTAGTGTTCAGTGGAGGAGAAAAGAGATTAGAGAGAGGGAGGCTCATGCAAAGCCATAACATGAGGCAATGAAGACCTGGAGAAGGCATGAATTTGAGAAACTCTAAAATCAGGGTATAGAAAGTGTCCTGAAATAAAATGCAAAGGTCCAAGTTTGTGCAATAGAAGCATGATGTAAAGTGCCATTGGCCTTCCAATATCCATGGGTTTTGAATCTATGGATTCAATCAACCACAGATTGAGAATATGAAAGCAAAAAAAGATGCTTGCATCGACACTGAACATATACAGACTTTTTCTTGTCATTATTCCCTAAACAATAAAACAATTATATACATAGCATTTAGAATGTATTAGGTATCATAAGTAACCCAGAGATGATTTAAAGTATACAGAAGGATGTGTGTACATTATATGCAAATATTACACCATTTTTTATATAAAGGACCTGATCATCTGAGGACTTTGTTATTTGTGGTGGGGGCCGGTGGGGGGTGTGCTAGAACCAATCCCCATGAATACCAAAGGATGACTATAATATGTTATAGATCTGTAGCGTTTTGTGTGTCCCTGCCAATACAAATTGAAGGCTGGGTTAAGGCAAAGATAGTTGTTTCCCATAATGCCTTCCAAACACTAGGTGCCAAACACCCTGAGAACTGGGGAGTGTGGGACTCATCAGAGGCACCCTGAAAGGTCCTGCAGAGTCTGAGGCTTGAAATCTGTGGACTTAGATAACCTCAAGGACTTGCAAATGACTGTTCTTGTTTGGACAACATTTGAGCATAGTTCCCATGTGAAATCATGATGTTTTATTCATGTGCACTTGGAAACTTTGTGAATAGCAGAGAATATTTTAGAATTCTAGAAAGCAAATCTCCACATGTGTTTATCACAGAGCCTTTGAGTTTTCAAGTCACTTTGGAATGAGAAATTTTTTCTTTTAAACCACAAAATCTAAATGCAACTGGGATCTTTACATTTGAACATTATATTTCCCCCAAGTTACTGGTATGCCTAATGCTAAAATAATATATTTAGGATAATAAAGTAAAGTAGAGAATAAAAAAGCACAAAGCATAGTCAAATAAAATCAGTCTTGAGAAAATGTACCATTGACACTTTGAAGGTGTTGAGCTTAAATGGAATCTCTTTAAACTTGGTTTGGGAATGCTTGTTCAAGAAACAAAGAGCAGAGAATGTTAACAAGTTTGTGTCAGAGAAAGGCTATTAGAAACCTCTGAGCCCTGGGAGAGCAGTTCTAGTTCTCAAAATGCTCTTTCTGTGATGAGAAATGACAATAGGAATGGTGGGAGTTAGCACCTATGGCTGTGTGCTGGCTTCCTCTCAGGGTGGGAGGCTGGGGCCAAAATTATGCCTGCATCTTGAATTCCTTTAGGCTTCAGAATGACTGGCAGACCATCTCCCAAGATTCTTCCTGATAATCCCATAAGGAGATCTCAAGGGAAATATAAACCCATTTATATGCCAACCCTTTCCAAAGTGAATGTTGATCAACAAAATGCTTTCTAAATGCTTAAATTCAGGAAAAATGACCTGTTATTTCTCAAGCACTGGAGTACAGTACAGCTACTGGATAACTGATTTTGTTGTGGAGAAGTAGGTGAACAATGTGGTGGGAAAAAGGAGGAAGAATAGAGAACCTGGGTAAAACAGTGAGATGAAACTCTTATCACCTATGTGGTATATTTTGATGCTAGTATGGCAAATTGGCTTCCCCATTTTCTATATTGGAAAATTAACTCCTCTTCCCACCTCTGTTGATGCTTTTGGAAACACATGTTTGAAGGCTGGTGTGACAGCTCATGGTGGTTACAGCTCTGTCTGTTTGAAAGGTCTTTCTCATTTTTTGGGGACACTGTCCCATCCCTTATAGCCCTGTTAGGGTGAGTCAGAATCCCTTAACCCCACCCCTGCCAGAGGGAAGGGTATGTGACCCAGGCTGGCAATGAGGAATTGCTTTCCTCATGCAAAGAATGAGAGGTGAAGGATGGGCACAGGGTCCAAATAGGACCATTGGACTTTTCCCTGGGATGGATGTATAGATATTGGGCAGAGAATTCCACTTTGCACTAATGGTAACTAAGTCAAGTTGCTGGCTACACAGAGTTGAGGGGCAGGAGAATGCCACAAGGGAAATGTGGGCAGCAGAATCAGAGCCTGTCTTTGTAATTTTGTTAAATACCCAAAATGAGGCCTATTTCATGACAGATGGAAGATTTTAGAGATTGATGAATTTTTCCAACAGCTTCATAATTGCAGTCACTTATGTTTGATATGAGTATGCTTTCTATCACACGGATCTTAGCTATCATTCAATTCCTTTCCAGGCCTCCTGTCAAAATAACAAATGACCTGTATCAGAAAAGTGCCAGCTAGCAGAGACCGTCAACTCAGAATTTCATGACCACCAGAAAGGCAAGTTATAGGGGGGACCTGCTGCTGTTTCTTTCTTCCTCAGGATTTGGGTTTTCCCGCAGAAAGTATCCTCTAACATCCTATATACATGGATAGTTCTGATAAGAAGCAATCTTCTTAAGCAATTGGCAAAGTTGAATGAGAATTGCCTACCCTTCCTGTGGTAGACTATTCTCTATAAATTGTGTTAGCTGGGAAGAAAATATAAATCTCCAATTTCTCAGTGGCTGGAGTTGAAATCACCCTATAAATGCAAGATTGGCCAAATCTATTACACAGCAGAGCAATAAGTGACATTGTTTACAATTTGGTTTCAGTTTTGAGTTTGTGTAGGGATGTGGTGACCATGGGCCAAAGTTTTTGACACTTCAGTAAAAGCGAAACTATTAGAGATTGCTGGAAAGACTGTGTGTTACTGGAGGAAAGACATGGATTCATTCTCTCCCCATGCTCATCAGAGACTAGGAACTTTGCTCTGTTCCCCAGGAATCTCCCTTTTCTTGGTTGATTAAGCATTCCTGTGGGAAGTGTCTGAGGATACGACCCAAGTCCATTGCCTACAAAGAGTGATTATGGATGAGAAAGGTGGATTCTGCTCTCATATGTGTGCACACACATACTTATGAACACACTGGAGTCATTTTCTCAGTGCATAGCAGGATGGGGATGAATCAAGAACTTAGAAGATGTCATAGAAAGCATTTAACACAGACCTTAGCCAATGTTTTGTGGAAACAGCCAGATGGTAATTACTTTAGGGCTTTCAGGCCATACTGACTATTGCAACTATTCAACTTGTGTTGTAGTGTAAAAGCAGATATACACAATACATAAATAAGTGGATGTGGCTGTGTTCCAGTAAAACTTTATTCAAAAAACAGGTGGCAACTGGATTTAGCCCTTGGGAACCAGTTTTCTGACTGCTGGTCTAGTCCTATGCCCTTGGTGAGGAAATTGAAAGTCAAAATGATCTACCAGGCCATGTAGGTAATAACTAAATCCAGAGCTAAATCCAGATCTCAGACCCCTGAGTCCCAATCAGTTTCATTTCCACTGCCTCATGCTCCACTGTCTTTTGCTCTTGAAGTCAAGCGGGAGAGTTATCTAGTCCTCCTCTCTCTGAACGGCTACACATAGGCACTAGTGGTGAATTCTGTATAACAGGGCTCCTCTACTTAGGTTTGGTACCACCGTCCTGGGTGCACAAGGCTGTGTTCCCATGTGTGTGCCATGTGTTGGAAGCAGGACTGTGTCAGGTGCCAGCATAGGCTTTAAGGGAGACCCAAGTCCCAGAAGGTCAGCTCTAACATTAGCACTTGTCAGCAACTGAGAAAAAGTGACCTAAAACACATCTTATATCTGCTTATCTGAGCCAATCTCAGAAATCCCATAGTCAATTTTGAAGATACTTCTGCAAATCCTTAGAGAAAGATAATTCTACCTTTTAATGGAATTAGGTATGTTTGGGGCATTTTTCTGTGCCTTACTGCCCTATTCCTGTCTAATATACCTCATTGCCATCTCTGAAACCTCATTATTCAGTTGTTTACCCTTTTTAGATAGTCAGACTCACTTATCTCTACACCTTTAATCTTTATTTCCTTGCTTGTAGCATTAATTATTTTAATCTTATTTCATGAATCACAACTCCCCTGATTTTGAATTACTAGCTTAACTCTGCACTGAATATTCTCATTTACCTTTTTTCTAGAGGTAAAATTTAAGCTGTAAATAGCTACAGGAAAATGTGTAAGAGCTAAAATCCTTTCTGTCCATATGTTGAAACTTCGTCTTAGGAAATACTAAAAATATTTTATTAATTTAAGTATTGAAGATAAAATTGCATCCCAAAACTCCTTTGGCCCATTTGATGTGTCTTTCAGCATAAGCGAAACAAGATTGAAATGTCATTAAATCCAATTAGGCTGCTACTTTGTTTACTGATTGTTTGGTCATAAAGAACAGAAACACAGCCAAACTAACTTAAGCAAAACACAAAATAAAATTTATTGGAAGAAAACTGGACACAGGCCACAGAAGGCTAGGTGGGTATCTATAGGAACTCAAACCCGGAACTGGCATGTCAGGGCCAAATTACCTTCCATGTCTCTCTGGGCTCGGCCTCTTATCTCCTCTCATCTTTGCAGTTTCCAAAGAAGCTGAACACAGCCTCATCTCGTGTTCAGGACTCACAACTCCAAGCCTCCTCCTCTGAACCTTTTACCAGTACTTCTTTTTTTTTTTTTTTTTTTGAGACGGAGTCTCGCTCTGTCACCCAGGCTGGAGTGCAGTGGCCGGATCTCAGCTCACTGCAAGCTCCGCCTCCCGGGTTTACGCCATTCTCCTGCCTCAGCCTCCCGAGTAGCTGGGATTACAAGCGCCTGCCACCTCGCCCGGCTAGTTTTTTGTATTTTTTAGTAGAGACGGGGTTTCACCGTGTTAGCCAGGATGGTCTCGATCTCCTGACCTCATGATCCGCCCGTCTCGGCCTCCCAAAGTGCTGGGATTACAGGCTTGAGCCACCGCGCCCGGCCTACCAGTACTTCTTAAACTAGACCTGTGAGACCTCTGGGCTCTGCAGGGGTGCCACAGGGCATCCCCAAATACTCAAGAATTTTTCTAAACCAGCAAAGATCTAGACTATCTAGAGAATCCCTTCCTCTCTTATCTTGGCTTTATCAGTTAGAGTTATGTGTAAGAGAGGCATTTGTAAAAGAGGTTCTGCTGTCTATTTTGTGCTTCCATGGAATTCGTATTGAGGATTGATTAAAACAGCAAAACAGTAAAAACTCTAAGTTGTGGGATGATATTTTGGATACTTGTACTTTACTTGGTGGCAAACGAGCTAGTTGTCTTCTTTACATTTAGAATGGGTTTCCTTTTAGTTCTTGGGACAAAAGAGTCCATTGGTTTTCTGGCTCTCTAAATCTGGGACAAGATGCAACTAAAGCAGGGGTTGGCAAACTGTGGTCCTCAGTCTAAATCCTGTTTTAATTGTCTGTTTTGTCAATAAAGTTTTATTGGAAGACAGCCATGCCCATTGATTTACATATTGTCTATGGCTACTTTTATATGACAATAGGAAAGTTGAGTAGTTGTCACAAGGACCATATGGCTCACAAGCTTAACATACTTACTATCTGACCCTTTTCAAAAACTTTGTTGATCCCTGGACTAAAGAGGTAAGACAAGAACAAATTTTACCTCAGTGGGTCACAGAGTGATGCCTCAGATGGCTCTGGAGTCAAAAGACAAGTGGTGGAAGAGTTTACAATGAGGAAATCATTTAGAGATGCAACATCTCAATCTCATAGTGGAATCTGGTCATGGACTTGTTTCAAAAAATATTAACAAACTAGGGTCCACCCAAGTGATTTGCTATATGAAATGTTTTCAGTCTGTGCTGCAGTTCAAATAGTTTGACAAGAAATATATAAGCTACTGGGGAGTATGAATTATGACCCAGATTTGGGTGTAGCTTATTGTGACATTGTAAACTGTGGACTAAACAATTTCTTCTATTAAACGTTGCTGGAACTGTTGAGCAGTTCTAAGTTAAAATGTGACAAAAACTAAAAGGAAAATACGTGCTTGACGAATAATGGAAATACAAACTATAGGCAGCAAACTGCACGATTCAGAAAAGGATTTTGATATTTTTATGTTCATTCCAGGATAAAGGAACAAGCCCCATTTGAGGCCGGCAGGAAGAGGCTAACTTGGTTTCCATGACAAAGTATAGCCACTGCTGTTTTACATTGCCCCTTCGGAGATGCTGCCAAAGAAAGTGGAGTGTCCAAGGGAAGACGTTATATTGGTCACCTCTTCCTTCTGGCACCTGGTTAGCACCCCCATTCCCTTTTTTCCCCTGAAGGGGAGTCCCCCTTATCCAATTTTCATCTCTATGCCTTCATTTTAATTTGATGGGCCTCACATCTTATTAACCATTTTTCCAAATGTCCATGTAGTGGTTTACCTTTTAAATTGTGCTCTTTAAAGAAAAACAAGTAACCTTAACACTTGAAGTAAAATATTGGCGTTTATGACTGATATGGTTTGGCTGTGTCCTCACCCAAATCTCAAATTGTAGCTCCCATAATTCCCACATGTCATGGGAGGGACCCATTGGGAGGTAACTGAATCATGAGGGCAGGTCTTTCCCATGCCATTGTCATAACAGTGAATAAGTCTCATGAGATCTGATGGTTTTATAAAGGCGAGTTCTGCTGCACACGCTCTCTCTTGCCTCCTGCCATACAAGATGTGACTTAGCTCCTCCTTTGCCTTCCACCATGATTGTGAGGCCTCCTAAGCCAAGTGGAACCATTAGTTGACTAAACCTCTTTCCCAGGTATGTCTTTATTAGCAGCATGAGAACAGACTAACACAATGCCCATAGTAATGTCAGTGATAATGATATTAGTTATCACCTGGTAACCATCATCTACTGAACATCTCTGATGAGTAAAGCATTTGAAATACTTTATCTCACTTGATCCTCATGTCAGCCCTGGGAAGTAAATACAATTATAATGACTATTTCACTAATGAGGAAATTCAGGCTTAAGGAGATTACATAACTTACAATAATTTATGTTTTCCACAAATATATATCGGCTGTCTGCTTGTTCCTAGTATAGTGCTGGGTCTACTACCGTGAGCACATAGCCATGAAGTATGGAGTCTGTACCCCAGCAATGTAGACAGATAATACACAAACAACAATAAAAACACACGATTCCAAAGTGGGATAAGTGTTCAGGAGGAAAAGGACAGGGTGCTGTGAAGAACAGTAAGAGGCTACAATTAATACATGGCTATCTGGCCCCAAGTTTGTCTAAACTCAAGTCTGTCTCTGAGGACTATGTTCTTAATTGACCTTTCTGTCCTTCCTCTATGGTACAGCACAGCCTAGACCTGGATGGATGGGACTTTGAGATCACTGGGCCTGCCCTGTGCATCTTGCCAGGTGAATTTCTCAATTGTCTGCTTTCATTTTGGTCTTCTTTGGGTATGGAGACCCTACAGTCTTTCCCAGAAGCCTTTTCTACTATTCTTTTCTTTCTCCATTTTTTTCTTAACATATGGGCAAGTCCCTTCCTTCCTATGTTCTTCCCTCCTTCCCTCCCTCCTTTCTTCCCTCCTTTCATTCCATCATCTGTTTATATTACTTTATTTCTACCAAAAATAGAATGTATTCAACAAATATTTATCTTTAATCGATTTAGTAACTATCGAATAAATTTAATATTTATTTAAATATTATTTATTATTAAATAAATAAACCAAAAACCAAACCAGGACAACCACCACGAATCACCTTCCAGTGGCTTCTGGGTGATCTCAGAGTAACACCAAGTCCTTAATGTGGCCTCTCCTGGTGTCCATTGCAGCCTATTATTAAATATTAAATAAAATTAATATTTATTTAATATTAATACAATGAATATTAAATATTACAGATAAATTTATCTTTAATAAATATTTGTTGAATGCATGATATTTTTGGTAGAAATATGCCAAATTTTTATTGGTAACAGGGTTTAGCAGAGTCTTCTCTATAAGTACTTACTGACTAAATGAATGTACTGGACTTAAAGAAAAATTTAAAACAAACAGGATCCCTGTTCTCAAGGAGTTTACATCGGCTGAGCAGAAAGACACATAGAAAGCAGGTACTAATGAGTAGGGTGCACTTTGGGTGGCTCTCCAAAAATTCTAACAGATCGGATTTGTCTCACAATACTTTGAAGAGCTCACTTTGATGGTCCCCAAAGCCCAGATGTGTAGTTTGCTCGTTAACTGTGTCTATGGATCTCTTGATGCAAAAGAAGGAAATTTTTTCAGAGTTCAAATAAGGCTTTGCAGGTTTGTCCAGGATGGATTTACTAGCACTATTCCCAGTGGTGTAAATTTATTAGGATGGCAGTGAGCAGACTGGTGATGAAGGGGGAAAGGTGGTGGGTGTGTCATGTGAGACTTCCTCCGCCATGTGCAATGAACTTGGCTACACAGTCAGTGCCCCCAAAGTCAATAATTTCCATTTGCATCATCAGCACTCCAAAGAATTTGATGGATATCCACAGATGAGCCTGTGATTTATAGCCTCCTCCACAGAAAACTCATTCCATCAATAAAATGTGTTCCTTTCACTCTAGGTCTACAAAGTTCCCTGCCATTCTTTTTTCCTTTTTTTTTTTTTGAGACGGAGTCTCGCTCTGTCGCCCAGGCTGGAGTGCAGTGGTGTGATCTCGGCTCACTGCAAACTCCACCTCCTGGGTTCATGCCATTCTCCTGCCTCAGCCTCCTGAGCAGCTGGGACTACAGGCGCCTGCCACCACGCCCGGCTAATTTTTTTTTGTATTTTTAGTAAAGACGGGTTTCACCGTGTTAGCCAGGATGGTCTCGATCTCCTGACCTTGTGATCTGCCCGCCTCGGCCTCCCAAAGTGCTGGGATTACAGGCATGAGCCACCGCGTCCGGCGCTCCCTGCCATTCTTTTTACATGCTGTCCTCTCTTACAGCCTTGGATTCTTTCCTACAGCTGCTGGAACAAATTACCACAAACTGGGTGGCTTAAAACAATAGAAATGAATTCTCCCACAATTCTAGAAACTAGAAGCCTGAAGTCGAGGAGTCAGCAGGGTTGTGCTCCTCTGAGGGCTCTAGGGGAGGACTCCTCCTTTCCTCTTCCAGCTCCTGGGGGCTGCCTGCAATCCGTGGCATTCCTTGTCTTGCAGACGCATCACTCCGGTCTTTTTCCCTGTGTGTCTCCGTGTCTTCACATCTCTCTCTGCTTGCAAGGACACCAGTCATTGGCTTTAGGTATCACCCCAACGCCGTACGAACTCATTTTTACTTGATTACATCTGCAAGGACCCCATTTCTAAGTAAGATCATATCCACAGGTACTATGGGTTAGCGCTTGGATGTGTATTTGTAGGTGTATATGACACAACCCACCACAAACCTCATGCCTCCAAAATGTATCTGGAATCCTCATACTTCTCGCTAGCTCCAGTGTGATCACCCTATCCTGACCACCATCTTCTCTCTCTTGGTGACTGCAGGACTCCGGATGGGCCTCACTGCATCCTTTCCTGCCCCACTATGGTCACTCTCTACCCTGCAGTCAGTGTCATCTATTGGAAATAAAAATCATAGTGTTTCTTTCTGGGGAAAACCAAACTGGAACAACCACCACGAATCCCCTTCCAGTGGCCTCTGGGTGATCTCAGAGTAACATCAAGTCCTTATGTGGCCTCTCCTGGTGTCCATTGCAGCCAGCCACAGTGGTCTCCTTCCCATCCCTCAAATGCCTGGAGCTTCCTCCTGTCTCCAGTTATGGGACTTGCGATGGCCTCTGCCTACGAAGTTCTGCATGACCTTGCAGGGCAGGCTTCTTCCTTTGCCCAGATCTCATCCCAAATGTCACCTTCCTGAGAGACGCCATCACTGGTCTCCTGATCTAGAACATTTGTCCTGTCCCCCAGTTCCTCACGCTGTTCCTCTTTTCCCACACACAGGTACCTTTCTGCACAACACTATAATTGCCTGAATTGTCTTGTTCATTTATTTTAATGAGGTGTGTCTATCTCTGCAGCCCACTAAAATGTCAGTCCCTTTAGAGCAGGACTAGTCTCTCCTGGTCCCATGTGTCCTCGGTGCCTGCACAGTGTCTAGCACTTACTGGGTGCTCAAAAGTCTTCGTTGAGTGACTGGATGGAGGGATGAAGTGACTATCTGTAAGATGATGATATTGGCTATCTGATCTAGACTGTGGGATATTGAAATAAGGCAATTAGAAGAAGAAGGCGTGCTGTTGGCAGTGAGCAGATTGGCCGGTGAAGGAGGAATCCAAGAATGGTGACACATGGCATCATCAGAGCTCAAATGTGTAGAGTGACCTGGGGATATTTTGTGTAAGGGCAAAAAAATGAGACCCTCAATAGCTCGTGCAAACCTGGTTCTTGTGAAGGGACTATCCCAGGTGTCCTCCACCTGTGAGCGCAAATGAAACTACATGAAGAGCAGGGACTCCAACCCCTTGCTCTTGTGCTCATCTGGCTCATGGTCTCCGTCCATCCCCGCCTGGCCCTAAGCCTTTTTGGTTTCCATGGAAGCCTCTCCCATGAAGTGTGTGATGCTCTCAGTGAGATCTCAGGCCCTGTGCCAGGGCGCTCCCTCTGGAAGCTGCCCAAATCACCTGTCCTTGAGGGTCTGTACCCTGCTGGGTCCCCAAAGGCCTTTACTATAGCTCCAGTAGCCACAGCAAACATTTCATGGCCCTTTCTTTTGTGCCAGGCACCATTCTGAGCCCTTTATGTACATAAATGCACCTCATTTCATCAATCCAGACACTCTCCCCTACCTCCTACGTTTTAACATCTCTAAAATTGGGATGCAACCTACAATGATATCATAGACCCAGTTGAATAGGTACTTCAACCCTACCAACAGCCCTCTGAGGAGGGTGCTATTATTATCCTGCCCTCAAGAGGGGGCACAGGGAATTTAGGGAATCTCTGGTATGTACGCTACTGAGCAGGAATTCAGCCACATCCCAGAGCCCAAGCTCTTCACGGATGCACTTTATGCTACACTGGTCACCTGGACACCAAACTACATCATTCTCTGTCCCTCCCTTCTGTCCATTGCCTTTGTGACCAGGGAACTTAGAGCATGCACCCTCAAATAAGCTCTTTTCTCCTTTGTAGCCCATTTAAAGGCCTTCTTGAATAACAACTCATGTAGTTACACCCTCAGAAGGGTCACCAGGCCAACTATTCCACTAACAGACTCTGAACCCAATTCGGGTTTTCCCAGAGACCTTGCTTGTAAGCTAAGAACTTTTAGCTGCAAGAAAAGAATCTCTTGACTACAGTGACTTCACAGGGAGACACTCATTTTCTCACTGACCTAGGAATTCAGAGAAGGCCGGGTGGGAAAGGGGTTCTATCCAGGAATAACTCAGCAGCTTAGAGATGCTTTAAAGGGCTCAGGTGTCTGCCATCCTTGGGGTGTTATCATGGCTCCTGATCAGGTAGACACAGCTATGACGAGAAGAGAAGTTATCTCTTTCTCATCTCTTTTTACTTAGACTCAAAACAAAGCAAACTCCCTTCACCCTCAAGTTTTCCACAAGTTCCTCAGAATGTTCCATTGGTCAAGTTTGAGTCATGCATTCAGGCTCTAGCTGCAAGGCAGGCTGGGGAAGCTGGTGCCTGGCCATATCAGTCTGGACCATGGCAGATGGGCTTCACCAACAAAGGAGTGGGTGAGTTGGTGGGAAGAGTTACAACAGTGCCTGTGAGTCCTGCTATAAACTGGCACATTTTGTGCAATCAGAGATGTTCAATGATGCCGAACCTCAATATCCAAAAAAGGTTAATTGAGCTCATTATTATCAGTATAAGCATCCAGGGAAGCAGGTACTATATTTTAGAATGTTTTTTATCCTCTGTATTTAAAAACAAAAGCTTTTGTGCATCAATTTTCTAGAAAATTCACTTTCATAAAACCCTTCATCCTCTGATAATTCCATATTGATTAAGCATGATTGTAAGTGAATTACTTGCTCTTCTAAATTGGCCGATCATACCAAAGAAATCTTGGTAAGTGATTATTTGAGCTCCGACCAATTTACAGTCAGGCTGATTCTCAAACAGGCCTACTGAATTGTTTTTGGCTCTTTCCCCATGTCTTCCTTTTCTCTTGCTTTTTCTAGCAGAGTAGAAAAAAATGGACAAAACCCGAGATTTAATTAATATCCAGACATTTATACTCTGGGCAGAGTATTGGTGGGTTGAAACACTTGAAACTCATGATTTCAGAGAGATTTGGGGGCTTATTCTTGAGTACTTGAGTAAAATATCCCTGTTTTCCCTGTGATTCTTAGATCCTTGCTATCAAATTCACAGAACCACTGTGTTTTGGAACCAAAAGTCACATTAGAATTTCAGAACTGTTTTCATTTTTAAATGAGTGATTAATGGTACATTAATAATGCTTATTATTGATAGAAGATTTAACTTATTTTTCTTAGTATGGGAGAGACTGAGAATCACATGATTTGTTTAAAGTCACAGTTACTAGCAGAAGCCTCCAAACGTAACTGCAGCGCACTCCCATGCCCTACGGAAACAACTGGAACAAACATCGTTGTGATGACTTCTTTGCTCCTTCTCTGATTTTCTTGTTGTGGTCTATGAGGAAATTCATCTAAGAAGCAGAAACACTATGACTCCAATAATATTTAATTATAAATGAGAAGAGTCAGAGTGGCCTCCTGCCAATAAAACTCCTTTGCTTTTAACCTTTACAAATGCAACGACCAGAATAAATGACGCTCTGGATGGGTTCACGTAATCAGATTTAGTTGCCTTTCTGACCTTATCTTGGAAAACATTATAAAGGCATATTTTCTAAGTATTGTGTACAGGGCATGTGTAGGATATAAGATTTCTGTCAGAAACCACTCACATCATCTTTAAACAATTGATGCTCAAATATGAACTGTCTGCTTGGAATCATAAATATTTACAAGGCTGACATTTGATTATTTTTTATGAAAGTAGAGAAAACACTTCAGCTGCCATTTAGGTGTTTGGAGAGGTGTTTGCTTTTGTTTTTCGGAGATGTTTGGGCACTCCTTGTTATTGACTGCCTCGCTGGTCAGTTTTAGGAAGCTTCTATCTTGTGACAGACACAAATGCCTTAACATCTTGGGAAATTCCCATTGCAGATTACGATCAGAGGCACAGGGTAGTTACATAACTGGGCCAAAAGTCACAGAGCCAGTAAGTGGAGTAGCTGAATTGAAACCAGGTGGTCTGGCCTCTGAGTCCACTGTTATTATCCACTGTGCTGCACTGCCTCCCATTGTATCTGCTGTAATCACTATCCACCCATTGACTAGCTACTCTTGTCAATATTCAGCTAAGCATTTGCAAATCCTACTGTGTCCTCTTGTCACTTTTGTGTGGTGGTCAGATGCTCAGGTGCTGAGGAGGACAGGAGAAGATTGGACAGGAGAGGTCTGTGAACAACAGGCCCCATAAAGTCCACCAGAGAAGCCTGGCTCTAGAGACCTGGTCCTCCATGGACGGGGACACGACAGTTGTAAAGCATCATCATCATGAAGAATGAAAAGCAGAGATGTGCTGGAGCTGGCTTCTGCTGGCTGGCTTCCCAAGTCTGGATTTCGTGACTTTGCATTAATAGTTTGAAATTGGCCACAGTAGGAGTATTCATACCATAGAAAGTGGTAAATTCTACAGATGAAGATTCCTCCAACCGTGGTCCCTCCCCCTAGCCAGTAGTTAAACATTTACTGACACACTCATGGAAAGGAGTGAAAGTCACAAAAAATCAGTTTAGATTTAATTCCTTCCCAATTAGCAGGATGTCCCTGCTCTCGAGCCAGGCTTCCAAATCCTGCTGAAGTCACCACCCCCAGGTGGTGACTTATTTTCCCCTTCTCCTTAACCAACTCTGCCCTCCTCTGTCTTCTGAAATTCCATTCTGAACGTGCCTCAATCCTTTCCCATCTCCATCCAGATGGTTTGGCCTAATTCTGGGCTCCTCTCCTGACTGTGGTAGCAGCTTCCTAACTTGTGCCATTGGACAGAGTCTTGCCCTGCTTAGCAGCTGTCAACCTCCCCTTTAACCCCTGGGATGATCTTTCTAAAACACAGGGTGGATCTATTGCCAGGCACCTGTTTTTTTGTTTGTTTCTTTGTTTTTTAAGACAGAGTCTTGCTTTGTCGCCTAGGTTGGAGTGCAGTAGCACAATCTCAGCTCACTGCAAGCTCCACCACCTGGGTTCATGCCATTCTCCTGCCTCAGCCTCCCGAGTAGCTGGGACTACAGGTGCCAGGTACCTGTTTTAAAAGAAACACCTTAGCTTGTTGTTGAAGACTTGGCCACAATCTGTTTCCCACTCTTTCTGTCCCGCTTCATCTCAGGCTCCTTTCTTTGCCTCACCTTGCATTTTAGCCTCACTGAGCTCTGCTGCTGGAAGAAAGCCCTGAGTCCCCACAGCATTTTGTACAAGTTGTGTTGATCACGCACACCCCATTATGTTGAAATCCATGTATTCCTCTATCTTCCTCTGATGTGTAGTCCTCAATCACCAGGAGGATGTCTGACTCCATGTAGTCACTATTGTAGATCTCTACTGGTTTGTTTACTCATTACCACTCCTTCATCTTTTTCTTTGGGAAACTTTGTCTCACCCCTACCCTGTTTCCATGGTTCCAGGTGGCAGCCTTTTGAACCTCCATCCAAGACGATGTAGGACTTTGGCTCAAGATGGGCCAAGTAATGTCTTCTTTGGTATATTGGAACTGGAAGATAGTGGAGGGAAAGCAAGCTTCTTTTCTTGGTGCCTGGACTGTAAGATGTAAAATTCAAAGAATTCCTGGCAGCCATATTCTTCTGATATGTGGACTGAGAATAAAAGAAGCCGGTCTTCAATATAAGACATCTACTTGTAGCCAAGTAGAGATAAGAGACTCATTTGTGAAACTAAATAGCAAGTATGTTGACAAGAATGTAGAAACAATTTCTTGTATTTTCTGGCAAGTTTTAATTAAGGAAAACTCTAAAATATTAATTAAAACTAGCCACCTCCCACTGATTTTAGTTAAAATTATAAGGCAACACAGCATGTATGATTCACCTCTTCTGTTAACTTCTTTTTGAGAACTTAAGTGTTTGATTTTTATTCTTCTTCTTGGGCTTTTCATCTTTTAATACCAAAGGTATTGGTTTCAGTCACATTATGGGAAAGAGGGATTTCTGAATTGACTCTGCTCCCAAGACTGGGCTGCCCTTAAGGTGTTGTGTTATTATGACATCTTTCCAATAAAAAGCTTTGTTTGCTTAAGCTAGTTTGGATTGGGATTTTTTAGTAACTTCTGTAAAATATAAAAAATAATGCCTCCACCCAAGACATCCAAGTCCTAATCCCTGAAACCTGTAAACGTAACACATTACATAGCAGATGGAATCAAGGTTGCTAATTAGCTGATTTTAAAACAGGGAGATCGTCCTGGATTATCTGAGTGTACCCAATACAATCACAAGCATCTTTAAAAGTGGCAAAGGGAGAGCAAAGAAGGTTGGAGTGATGTGATGTGAGGAGGATTTAACCCACTGTTGCTGACGGTGAGGATGGAAGAAGGGGGCCATGAAGAAGGCAGGGCGGGGGTGTGTGGGGGGAGGTGCTCTAGGAGATGGAAAAGGCGAAGAAACAGATTCTCCCCAAGAGGCTCCAGAAGGAGCACAGCCTTGCATTCCTTGATTTTAGCCCTGTAGGACCAGTGTTGGGCTTCTGATCTGCAGACCTGTAAGATGATAAATTTGTGTTGCTTAGGCCACTACATTTGTTACAGCAGCAAAAGGCAATTCATATACTTTAGCAACCTTACAACTGTTAAGACCATCTCTGCTTTCAATATCTCAAACTTTGCCATTCCCTTCTATGAACACATTTTTCCATTTCTGCTCTTTGGTCTTAGCAAGATTCTTCATTCCTTATGTTCTTCGGTCTCTGCTTCCACACACACATATTTCGTTCTTCTCCTAATGATGCAAATCTTCTAGCAGAGTTGCTGGCACATGAAAGGCATCCAATAGTTTAGTGATAGTAGCAGTGGTTTTCGTTATTGTTATCATATTAAAGGAATTTCTTACTTCTACAGATCCTAGAACAAGGCTTCCCTTAGAAGTAGTTCCTGATGAAACATTTGTGAAATTGAATAGCAAGTATGTTAACAAGAACGTAAAAACAAGTCCTTGTACTTTCTGGCAAGTTTTAATTAAGGAAAACTGTAAAACATTAATTAAAACTAGCCAGCTCTCACCGATTTTAGTTAAAATTATAAGACTGCACAGCACGTGACTCACATATCCTGCTTACTTCTTTTCGAGAACTTAAGTGTTTGATTTTTATCCTTATTCTCAGGCTTTTCATCTTTTAATACCAAAGGTATGGTTTCAGTCATATGATGACAAACTAAAAGCCATTTATGTTTCTCTAAAGATGAGATGAGCCCATCAGCACATACACATTGTTCAATTAAGAACTTGTAATTTATGTTCGGCTGACCAAGTTGTATGTCTGCAGACCTTCCATTGATTTTAATTTTATTTTATTCAATGTTTTGAACGAACAAGATGTCCTATAACTTGAGATTTAGTAGCTTTGTCTTCTCTGGAGTTTCCAATTGCCTCCTGAAGTCTATCTATAAGACCTTTGTCATTAACGTGGGACCTGTCATATGAAGAGCTTGTGAGAACTCGGAATGTAATTGTTGTGAATAGCAACCAAAGTTTTAAAGTGAAATCAGCATTTTGCTGAAATGTAATTCAGAAGCCTGCATGAGCATAGTATAAATGCGATTAGGGTAATTTGCCTGGGTTTTAATGAACAGACTGCAGAAATGAGGGGACACTTGGTGCAGGTTGTAGCCAGGCTTGGGAGCCGGAGCTTAAATCTCAGTTTGATGTTAACTTGTGGCCTTAAGTCAGTCACTTGACTCTTCATTTTTATGTTTTTTTAAAAAACTGTGGAATGCTTCAAATATGCAAAATAACATAACAAACTTACCTTCTAGCTTTAATAAATGTTAACATTTTTTCATATTTGCTATGACTCTTTTTTGGGAGATAAGAAGGAAAGCATTGCAGATCTGTGTAAACCCTCCTCTTGCAGGCCTCCCCCTTCCCCAGCCTATTCCTCTGCTTCTCTCTGTGGAGTAGCTTCTGTCATAAAGTTGGTGTGTTGCACTCCTATGTCTTAAAGAATGAGTTCTACAGGTTTTTAAACTTTGCATAAATGGTATCCTACTGTGCATATTTTGCAACTTCCTTCTTTTACATAACATTTTCGAGGATTAACCATGTCAGTGTTGCTCTTAGTCATTTGAAATGCTTTGCCATTTTCTGTTAGACAAATATGCGACAGCTTATTTTTCCATAATTCTATCCATAGATTTTTAAGTTACGCTCAGTGAGAAACAATGATGTAGCAAACATTTTTGTGCATAGGCTTGAAGGAGAGTTTTTTTAGATTAGAAAAGTAGAAAAGGAAGTGTTGGGATTTAGTGCATGTGCATCTTGAACTTCCCTGAATCTTGTCACATTGCCCTCCAAAATGATTGGCATACCAACTGTGTGTGACGGTCTTGTTTCTCTACACTCTCACTGTTTTGGTGGTCCCCAAGATTACTCCTCAGTTCAGCAGTTTCCTAGAAGGACTCACAAGACTTTGTAAGAGTTATTACCCACAGCCAGGATTTATTCCAACAAAAGGATACAAAGCAAAATCGATAAAGGAAAAAGGCGCGACGGGCCAAGACTTGGGAGACCAGCTTCCTGAATCCCTTCACAGTGGAGTGGTACAGATCATGCTTGTTCCTCCAGCAACTCACTGCAACAAGTGCTGTGCGTTTTCTTTTCTTTTCTTTTTTTTTTGAGACAGAGTTTTGCTCTTGTCACTCAAGAGCAAACTTGGAGTGCAATGGCGTGATCTTGGCTCACCTCTACCTCTGCCTCCCGGGTTCAAGCGATTCTCCTGCCTTAGCCTTTGGAGTAACTGTGATTACAGGCACCCACCACAATGCCTGGCTAATTTTTGTATTTTTAGTAGAGACAAGGTTTCACCATGTTAGCCAGGATGGTCTCAATCTCTTGATCTTGTGATTCACCTGCCTTGGCCTCCCAAAGTGCTGGGATTACAGGCATGAGCCACTGTGCCCCGCCGTGCTGTGAGTTTTCTACCCAGAGAAGCTTGTTTGAGCCTAAAGGTCTCAAGTTTTAAATGGAGTCTGGTCATACAGTTACATATTGCCTTTGTGACTAGCTATAGTTAATGAAACTCCAGACCTGCAGAAGAAAAGCAAATGTCAGCCATAAACCACAGAACTTGCACAAATTGTCTTGACAAGCTGGTACTACATGGTTAAAGCCTCCAAGTGTTTAAAATGCCCTGTCTGTTAGTAGCATAGGGAATAGCTCAGTTACCAGGAGCCAGCCAAGGGCTGTCACACAGCAGGCCCCACTGAGGATGCACAAGATTTGAACAATCAGGCCTGCTGAGTTCATTTCTCTGCACATTTGCCAACTTGATATTTTCATCATAAACTTTTAGTCAACTTGAAGAGCGTGAAATAGAACCTGTTTTGTATTTTAATTTGCATTTCCTTGATTACAAGTGTGATCAAGTGGGTTTCCTCTTCTCTGACTTGCCTGTTCATCTATAATGCCCATTTTTCCATGAAAGTTTTTCCCACTTTTTTTTCTTGATTTGCAATTCTTTCCACATTTTAAATATTAAATCCCTTGTTGGATGTATGTGTTGCAGACATCTTCTTCTCATCTCTAAATTGCATTTCTTTTCCATCCTTGGCTTACTGAGTTATTTTCTATGAATGAAATTTGAATTTTCTTGAATGGTTTTTCTTTATTCATTGGTGGATTAGTCTCTTTTGGCCGCTGGAACAAATTGCCACAAAGTGGATAACTTAAAATAAAAGAAATTTATTCTCTCACATTCCTGGAGGCCAAGGTCTAAAATCCAGGTGTCAGCAGGACTGGTTCCTTGTGGAGGCTCTGAGCAAGAATCCATTCCATGCTGCTCTCCTAGGTTCTGGGGGCTGCAGGCAATGCTGGCCTGTAGCTGCGTCCCTCCAGTCACTGAACACAACACCTTCTCCTCTGTCTTCCATGTGTGCCTCTTATAAGGACACTTGTCACTGAAATTAAGGCCTATCTAGATAATCCAGGATGATTTCCTCATCTCAAGATCCCTAATTGTATGCACAAAGATACTTCCTCCAAATACGATAACATTCACAGTTTCAGGGATTAAGATGAGGACATATCTTTTTTTGGGGTCAACATGTAGCCCACTATAACTGAGATAATACTGTCATTTTCTTCTTCAATCTGTTATTGTAGTAGATTATATTAAAGATATTCTAACGTTGACCCATCTTTACACTCCTAGGATAAATTCTAGTTGGCCCGAATGGTTTTTTTTAACACAATTCAGTGCAACCTGAAGGCACTAATATTTTTAAGTGTGTGTGTGTGTGTGTGTGTGTATGCAATAGAGGCAAATTCTGTTTGTTTGTATGTTTCTTTCTTTTTTTTTTTGACAGAGCCTAGCTTTATTGCCTAGGCTGGAGTGCAGTGGTGTGATCTCTGCTCACTGCAACCTCTGCCTCCTGGGTTCAAGCAATTCTCCTGCCTCAGCCTCCCAAGTAGCTAGGATTACAGGTGCACACTACTGTGCCCAGCTAATTTTTTTTTTTTTTTTTTGTATTTTTAGTAGAGATGGGGTTTCATCATGTTGGCCAGGCTGGTGTTGAACTCCTGACCTCAAGTGATCTGCCCTCCTTGGCCTTCCAAAGTGCTGAGATTACAGGCATGTGCCAAATTCAATTTCTTTATATTAATATTTAGCATTTTTACATCTGTGTTCATAAATGAGATTAAATTGCTAGGGCAATCAGGCAAGAGAAAGAAATCAAGGGTATCCAGTTAGGAAAAGAAGAAGTCAAATTGTCCCTGTTTGCAGATGACATGATTGTATATTTAGAAAACCCCATCGTCTCAGCCCAAAATCTCCTTAAGCTGATAAGCAACTTCAGCAAAGTCTCAGGATACAAAATTAATGTGCAAAAATCACAAGCATTCTTATACACCAGTAACAGACAAGCAGAGAGCCAAATCAGGAATGAACTTCCATTCACAATTGCTTCAAAGAGAATAAAATACCTAGGAATCCAGCTTACAAGGGATGTAAAGGACCTCTTCAAGGAGAACTACAAACCACTGCTCAGTGAAATCAAAGAGGACACAAACAAATGGAAGAACATACCATGCTCATGGATAGGAAGAATCAATATCGTGAAAATGGCCATACTCCCCAAGGTTATTTATAGATTCAATGCCATCCCCATCAAGCTACCAATGACTTTCTTCACAGAATTGGAAAAAACTGCTTTAAAGTTCATATGGAACCAAAAAAGAGCCCGCATTGCCAAGACAATCCTAAGTCAAAAGGACAAAGCTGGAGGCGTCACGCTACCTGACTTCAAACTATACTACAAGGCTACAGTAACCAAAACAGCATGGTACTGGTACCAAAACAGAGCTATAGACCAATGGAACAGAACAGAGTCCTCAGAAATAATACCGCACATCTACAGCCATCTGATCTTTGACAAACCTGAGAGAAACAAGAAATGGGGAAATGATTCCCTATTTAATAAATGGTGCTGGGAAAATTGGCTAGCCATAAGTAGAAAGCTGAAACTGGATCCTTTCCTTACCCCTTATACGAAGATTAATTCAAGATGGATTAGAGACTTAAATGTTAGACCTAATACCATAAAAACCCTAGAAGAAAATCTAGGTAGTACCATTCAGGACATAGGCATGGGCAAGGACTTCATGTCTAAAACACCAAAAGCAACGGCAGCAAAAGCCAAAATTGACAAATGGGATCTAATTAAACTAAAGAGCTTTTGCACAGCAAAAGAAACTACCATCAGAGTGAACAGGCAACCTACAGAATGGGAGAAAATTTTTGCAACCTACTCATCTGACAAAGGGCTAATATCCAGAATCTACAAAGAACTCAAACAAATATACGAGAAAAAAACAAACAACCCCATCAAAAAGTGGGGAAAGGATATGAACAGACATTTCTCAAAAGAAGATATTCATACAGCCAACAGACACATGAAAAAATGCTCATCATCACTGGCCATCAGAGAAATGCAAATCAAAACCACAATGAGATACCATCTCACACCAGTTAGAATGGCAATCATTAAGAAGTCAGGAAACAACAGGTGTTGGAGAGGATGTGGAGAAATAGGAACACTTTTACACTGTTGGTGGGATTGTAAACTAGTTCAACCATTATGGAAAACAGTATGGCAATTCCTCAAGGATCTAGAACTAGATGTACCATATGACCCAGCCATCCCACTACTGGGTATATACCCAAAGGATTATAAATTAGTCTACTACAAAGACACATGTACACGTATGTTTATTGCGGCACTATTCACAATAGCAAAGACTTGGAATCAACCCAAATGTCCATCTGTGACAGACTGGATTAAGAAAATGTGGCACATATACACCATGGAATACTATGCAGCCATAAAAAAGGATGAGTTTGCGTCCTTTGTAGGGACATGGATGCAGCTGGAAACCATCATTCTTAGCAAACTATCACAAGAAGAGAAAACCAAACACCGCATGTTCTCACTCATAGGTGGGAACTGAACAATGAGATCACTTGGACTCGGGAAGGGGAACATCACACACTGGGGTCTATCATGGGGAGGGGGGAGGGGGGAGGAGGGAGGGATTGCATTGGGGAGTTATACATGATATAAATGATGAATTGATGGGTGCTGACGAGTTGATGGGTGCAGCACACCAACATGGCATAAGTATACATATGTAACAAACCTGCACGTTATGCACATGTACCCTAGAACTTAAAGTATAATAAAAAAAAAAAAAAAAAAAAAAAAAAAAAAAAAAAAAAAAAAAAAATAAATGAGATTAAATTATGGTTTATTTTCTTGCCTGGTTTTGATTCAAAAGTCTCATAAAATGAGGCCTTTCCTCTTTTCTACTCTCTGGAATAGTTTGTAGAAGATTAAAAAAAAACTTACCTGTCTAAATATGCTTTACCTTCCTTGGGCTCAGTTTCATCACAGGTCAAGTGAGGATATTGCTGCCATCGACTTTGTGAATTGTTGAAATTTCGTGAGATGAGCCATGGTAAAGGACTTGGCACACAGTGAGTGCTCAGTAAGGTTGGCCGTTGTTACTAACTTTGACACCTGTTTTGAAGAGCCCTTAACTTTGCGGTTGTTGGCACTTCCTGAAACTGTCCTCTTTTGAGATTTCTCTGAACTACTTCAAAGCCTCACGGTGAGAAGCATCTGTTGTAGAGGAGTGAACGTTCTCAACGAGAATGTCAGACAATCTGGCATGGTCATTTATTGCCTGGGTACTATTGATCAAAATACTTATCCCCTCCTTTTTTTGCTTTTGAAAAGAAAGAAATTCTCTTCTGTTTCTTGTGCAGGGACAGACTGACTTTTTGTTTGTTTGTTTGTGTTTTGTTTGTCTGTTTCTTAAGGTCCAGAGAGATTCTCATCTGCAAAAAGAAAAAATAAAACCCTCAAAATCCCCCAAAAACATACTATGAGGAGTTGTTCCTGTCTGTGTCTCAGCTAATCCTCTCCCTGCCTGAAGAAAAAGATGAGTCGTTTTGTCCCCATCTACTCAGTTCCATCCACCCAAGCAAAGAACTTACCTTATCTCAAGGGGACAAAAATAATTTGTTCATTAATGGGCCAGTTTTCATTTGTCTTTTAAGTATGTCCAATTTGATTAGGAACAATATTCAACATAGTAAGGGGCGCTATTTACTGAGATCTTATTTCATTCAAGATACCTTGTGGAAGTCACTACATGCATCCCACCAGCATGTTGTGAGTCTGCCAGTATTTAGTTATATTCACTTTATAGATGAGGACACCAACACTTGGAGAGGTGAGATAATATGCCCAAGGTCACAGATGTATGGATATTTATTTAATCCTTAAACTTATTCCCTCAATCTGACCAAGCCACAGAGTTGCCAGAGATTAGCTGATGGAAATCCCAGAAGGTCTCATTCAGAGAAGAAGAGACTGGGAACCTGAGTATCTCTGAGCAGCCAGTGTGAGCTAGAGTCAGCCCAGGTGGTGGCTAGAACATCATGGGACCTGCTGGGTGAAGGGACCACTGTTTGGTCATTGATCACAGTTTACTATGCACCACTTGCCATGCAGAGCATTCTCATATATGTTAACTCACTTGATCTTCACATCCATGCTAAGGAAGTATAAACAACTGAGCTTATCTAGAAGGATCCAAAGCACAAATTCAGGCTATTTGTCCCAAATAGTCGTTGCCTGCCTTAAAAAATGGTGAGGGCAATAAAACCATCAGCATACCGTTAGTAAACATGACTGCACTTAACTAACTGCGCTTAAGTTTGTTAGAGGTTTGACACATAAAATATGACTACGACTGTGCTGTCTGCTCCAAAGTCAACAGACCCTCCCCTGGGATTCTCCAAAGCTGCAAGGACTGATTAATGAGCCTCATTAGACAGGGTAATTGGGTGTCAGGAGAGCTACAGCTCTTGCCCTGATGGGAGTAACAGATGCCAACCTGGACATGCCGCTCAGTCCTGTTATTAATGAGGCTCACGAAAGTTTTAAGGCACTTTCAGAAACTCCAACCTAACTCTTCTTTGGGTTGGTTAAAGAAGAAATGAAAACAAATCGGATTGTCAGTTTGGGTACCTTTTAACAGCTGGTGTAAAGGACTCAGAAGTCATTATCTCAGGCAGAGAAGCCTTCTCCATTCAGCTTCTTAACAATGGTAATGAGGAAAATAAATGTGAAAAGAATGTCTTAGTAATGATATATGGCATCTCAAAGCCATTTTATCACAGAATGCCAGGATGTTCGAGAAGATGACAGTAGTGCTTCTGGGAGGCCATTCTTCAAGGAGCTGGTGACATTAATTGCTATTAATTGGTGACATTAATTGCTATTTGTTTAAAATAGCACCTTGCATTTAATCTAATTTCTGGAGCCATCTCTTTGGCCTTTTGGAGTGGCCCACACATAATTTCTTTGTGATCAATGCTATAATCACACCATTGTCTCATCAAAGATGCCTTCATAAGTGTTTGTTGAGTGAATCTAAGCTTCTGGCAGTAGTAGACCACATTGACTTGGTTCTGTGTTAAATTTCTGGAATAGAAAATGAGCCTAGATTGCTGTTTGTGTCCAGGATGGGAGCTGGTACTACCTTTGATACAAAGATGCAGAAGATGTGTTTCCCGCCCTTCAAACAGCTGACCATCCAGCATATATCAGGATGAAAGGCAGGCTTCTTATCATATGCCACTGGTGTTTGGTTGGCTGGTTGGTCTTGGCTGCCTGGAGTGCTGTGTGGAGAAAATGCTGAGACTTTATCTAGGTTAGTGGAAAAAAAACACTGTGATCAAAGAAAGCATCTATCATGGGTGAGCTGGGTAGGAAAAGGGCACAGTGCTACATATTTTCCATCCCTTTTCAAAGAGCACAAATAAACATTATATCACAAGTGCCAAGGAGCACAGGAAAGATAGAAATAATACTTGGTGGTTGTTCACATGAGGGTGAAAATACCTTCCCCTCCAGGGCCAGTGGTTGTTCTGTCCACTGTGGACAGACCCCGTGGGTGCCTTGTCAGGGAGGAGGCTTGCGTCACACACAGCTTTGCACCTGTGATGGCAGCTGGTCTATGGAGATGCTGCTGAGAGTCCGGCAAAACTGCTTTTGTAACTCACCACAAATCCAGTTTGGGGTTGATAAACCCCAAACATTCCCTGGTCTTTGAAAACATTATAGAGTTTATTATGTAGAAGAGCTTGTAATCAGATGAAGGAGTTTTGTTTCTTATGCCCATAATGCAGCTTTAAGAAGCCTCCAGGTTTGTGGATGGGGCTGGGTGAGAGACCTCTCACAGCGACAAGCTTACCACACCACCCAGCACGTGGAATTCAGCATGAGACTGACTTAGACCATACAACGATTTATTTTCGCGATGACATAAAACTGACATACATGCTGAAATTCAGTGGCCTCTTGCTGGGTTTTTGAGTTTCTTCTCTCTCTCCCTTCCTTGTTGGTGCCCTGGGTATGTATTTACTTTGCTATTGGTTAACCCAGTTCTGTGCTTTGTGGTCATCTAGAGCCTGTGCCCATATTCACTCCAGGTTTTACTGGCTCTAGGTCTGGTCTCTGAAAAATAGGCTTTAAAGAAACTCGTACTGATGCCATTCCCAGTGGCTTATTTGCTCTGTCCTCATAGGCAGTAAAGAGATCATTAGCAGAACCGATAGAGCAGGCAGGATCAGAGGAAATGCTCACTATCTGGAAGGAGCTATAATTCTTCTGACACATATGCTTTCAGAAGCATGGAGCCTGCTAGAGAGGGGCATCTCCTGACAGTTCAGTGGGCTTCTTGGTGCTGCCCCCACCCAGGATTAAAGCCATCTCGAGTTTTCATAAGGCCCTAAGCAGCCAGCCTGCTAGATTGAAACTAGGCATTGGGAAATCCCTTGGCTCTAAAGAATCCTGGTTATAACACTCTGAAAAGGACAAATCTGTCCCCCTATATATCAACAAATCTAAGGAGCCCCATCTGTCCCCACATCCTTCAATAAAGAGGTTATTAGTAGCCAGTACTGACATCCATTGCGTGAAGGAACACTGTTTTCCATGTCGAGTGTACACCCATCTGGGTGAGGAGAGGCTAGCAGGGCTGGATGGAGATTTCTTTGGAGACACTATAGAGTTTCCAGACATTATAGAGTTTCCTCTGACTTGCTTTCCCACGCAGTGTCTAAAGGCATGTCTCAGCTTTGCTTTTTATTGGTTAGTCTTATGGCAGAGATGCTCATTTGGACCATCAGACCCAACATGTTTCTCGCCTGTGTGTTCTGCCCTGGTCTTAATATTAAACATTTTAACACAGTGTCTGCTTTCACTGGGACTCAGTCCAATAAGGGAGAAAGACACACAGATATTTATGACCCAGTGCCATAAGGACTGTCTTAGTGGAGTCACCCTTTACTCCTCTCTTTCTCTCATATTTCATAATCTGTCCTGTTGGCTTCTAACCAAGGTGGTGAATCTGACCACCTGTGCTCAGAATCCACTGTTGTCTCTCAATTCACTTTAGAATGTCCAACCAGGCTCCACATGCCTGCTCCCGGAAGTCTTTTCCAAATGCCGTGTCCTGCTCACGCACTCTGCGCCAGCCAAACCTGTCTCCTGTCTTAAGCCTGTCGGAAATGCCCGGGACCAGAGGTGTTTGGGACTTGGGATTTTTTTTGGGGGAATATTTATATTATACAGTTGAGCATCCCAAACCCCAAATCCAAAATAGTCTAATGAGAATTTCCTTTGAGCATCATGTTATTACTCAAAAAGCTTTGGAGTTGGGGGGACCTCAGATTTAGGGTTTTCAGATGTGGGAGGCTCAACCTGTGTCTGTTCCTCAGCCAGGAATATTTGTCCTCTACAGATGGGTACCTCCCTCTTTCAACTTTGGGTACAGGTGTCACCTACTCTGTGAGGTCTACCTGACCCCCTATTTTACTTTTTTTTTTGAGACGGAGTCTCGCTCTGTCACCCAGGCTGGAGTACAGTGGCACGATCTCAGCTCACTGCAAGCTCTGCCTCCCGGGTTCACACCATTCTCCTGCCTCAGCCTCCTGAGTAGCTGGGACTACAGGCGCCCGCCACCACGCCCGGCTAATTTTTTTTTTTGTATTTTTAGTAGAGATGGGATTTCACCGTGTTAGCCAGGATGGTCTCGATCTCCTGACCTTGTGATCTGCCCACGTCGGCCTCCCAAAGTGCTGGGATTACAGGCGTGAGCCACCGCACCCAGCCTATTTTACTTTTTAAATTTATTTTTTATTGAAGTAGGATATATATATATATATATGTAATTTACTACCTTTACCATTTTAAGTGTACAGTTCAGTGGCAGTAAATACATAATTATTCTCCTTTCCCCCCCTCATTCTCCCTCTCCTCCTTCCTTCCCAGCCTTTGGTAACTGACCCCCTATTTTAAATGGGAAGCTGCCTTCTCACCTTTGTACTCGGTGTACATCTTTTTTTTCTGCTTTATTTTTTTCCCTTGGAGTTTCTTATTGTCCAGTAAACTGACATACATTATTTTATTGGACTTTGCTTTTTGAGCTTCACAGATATTGGAATTTTGACAAATAGAATGTTTGTGGCAACCCTGCCTTGAACAAGTCTATTGGTGCCATTTTTCCAGTAATGTGTTTGCTTTGTCTCTGTGTCACATTTTGGTAATTCCCACCATATTTCAAAATTCATTATTATTATTTATTTCAATTATTATATTTGTTACAGTGATCTGCCATTGGTGATGTTTGTTACTATTGCAGTTGAAAACAAACCGTGTTCATAGATGGCAAACTTAACTGATACATGTGGTGTGAGTTCTAACTGTTCCATAGACCAGCTGTTCCTCCACCTCTCTTCTTCTCCCTATTCCCTGAAACATAACAGTATTGAAATGAGGCCAATTAATAACCCTACAATATCCTCTGAGTGTTCAAGTGAAAGGAAGAGTCCCACCTCTCTCACTTTAAATCAAAAGCTAGAAATGATTCAGCTTAGCGAGGAAGGTATGTTGAAAGCTGATGTAGGTCAAAAACTTGGCCTGTTGTACCAGTTAGCCAAGTTGTAAATGCAAAGGAAAAATTCTTGAAGGAAATTTAAAAAGTGCTCCTCCAGTGAACACATAAATGATGAGAAAGCAAAACAGCCTTATTGCTGATATGGAGAAAGTCTGAGTGGTTTGGGGAGAAGATCAAACCAGTCACAACATTCTTTGAAGCCAAAGTCTAATCTAGAGCAAGGCCCTAACTCTCTTTAATTCTATGAAAGCTGAGAGAGGTAAAGAAGCTGCAGAAGAAAACTTGGAAGCTAGCAGAGGCTTGTTCATGAAGTTTTAGGAAAGAAGCTTTCTCTATGACATAATAGTGCAAGGTGGAGCAGCAAGTGCTGATGTAGAAGCTGCAGCAAGTTATCTGGAAGATTTAGCTAAGATTACTGATGGAGGTAGCTACATTCAACAGATTTCTGAGGTAGAAAAAATACCCTTCTGTTGAAAAAAGATGCCATCTAGAGCTGCCATAGCTAGAGAGCAGAAGTCAATGCCTGGCTTCAAAGCTACAAAGGACAGGCTAGCTCTCTTATCAGAGGCCAATACATCTGGTGACGTTCAGTTGAAGCCAATGCTCATTTTCCATTTTGAAAATCCTAGAGCCCTTATGAATGATGCTAAATCTACTCTGCTCATGTTCTATAAATGGAAAAACAAAGCCTGGATGACAGCATACCTGTTTACAGCAGGATTTACTGAAAACCTTAAGCCTACTGTTGACACCTTTTGTTCAGAAAAACGATTCCTTTAAAAATATTACTGCTCATTGACAATGTACCCAGTCATGCAAGAGCTCTGATGGACACAGACAAGGAGATAAATGTTGTTTTCATGCCTGCGATTACAGCATCCATTATGCAGCCCGTGGATCAAAGATTCATTTTGACTTTCAAGTCTCATTATTTGCAAAATACATTTTTAAGGCTATAGATGCCGTAGATAGTGATTCCCCTGATGGATCTGGAAGGTCAGTTGAAAACCTTTTGGAAGGGATCACTATTCTAGATGCCATGAACAACATTTGTGATTCACGGGAGGAGGTCAAAATATCAACAGTACCAAGAGTTTGGAAGAAGTTGATTCCAACCCTCACGGATGACTTGGAGGGGTTCAAGGCTTCGGTGGAGGAAGTCATTGTAGATGTAGTGGAAATAGCAAGAGAACTAGAAATTAGATGTGAAGCCTAAATATGTGACTGACTTGCTGCAATCTCATAATAAAACTTGAATGAATGAGGAGTTACTTCTTATGGTTGAGCAAGGAAAAGTAGTTTCTTGAGATAAAATCTACTCCTGGTGAAGATACCGTGAACATTTTTGAAATTACAACAAAGGATTTAGAATATTCTACCAACTGAGTTGCTAGAGCAGCAGGTTTTGAAAGGATTGACTTCTAATTTTGAAAAAAGTTATACTGCGGGTCAAATGTGATCAAACGGTTTCACATGTTACAGAAATATCTTTCACAAAAGGAAGAGTCAACCAATGTGGCAGACTTCATTGTTGTCTTATTTTAAGAAATTGCCACAGCCGCCCCAAACTTAAGCAACCACTATCCCGATCATTCAGCAGCCATCAGCATTTAGGCAAGACCCCCCATCAGCAAACAGATTATAACTTGCTGAAGGATCAGATAATTATTAACTCCTTTTAGTAATAAAGTATTTTAATTAAGGTGTGTGCATTTTTTTTTTTTTTTGAGACGGAGTCTCGCTGTGTTGCCCCGGCTGGAGTGCAATGGCCGGATCTCAGCTCACTGCAAGCTCCGCCTCCCAGGTTCACGCCATTCTCCTCCCTCAGCCTTCTGAGTAGCTGGGACTACAGGCGCTCGCCACCTCGCCCGGCTAGTTTTTTGTATATTTTAGTAGAGACGGGGTTTCACCATGTTAGCCAGGATGGTCTCGATCTCCTGACCTTGTGATCCACCCGCCTCGGCCTCCCAAAGTGCTAGGATTACAGGCTTGAGCCACCGCGCCCGGCCAGGTGTGTGCATTTTTTTAGACATAATTCTATTGCATACTTTAAATAGACTACAGTATGGTATAAACATAATTTCTATGTGCACTGGGAAACCAAAAGCATTATGACTTACTTTATTGAAAAATTTGCTTTATTGCAACATTTGCTTTATTGCAGTAGTCTGAACTGAACTCAAAATATCTCTGAGGTACAGCTGTAGCGTATTTCACTTATGTGTTGTATGTTGGCTGTTCTCTGCAGTTGAAATGTAACCTCCACGTGGCAGGGATTTTTATCTGTCAGTTTATGAATATATCTAGGACCTAGAGTGTTGCCTGGCACATGGAAGGCCCTCAGTGAATATTTGTTTGGTGAGTGAATGCCTGCATGAATGAATGCCTGAATGAATGAATGTATCAGTGCACAGAGCAGAAAGCAGAAAGTGACTATCCTAAGGGGGTAGTATAAATGTCTGAAAGGTTTCAACCATGAGGAGGCTACGTCTGGGCTGGGAGTTTTCCAGATGGAGGATGAGGAAAGAGGAGAACTGGGCTGCTCCTCAGATAGAGGGAACGGCAATTAGAAAGTCACAGGGGCCTGTAAGAGTGAATTTAAGAGAACACACATATTATAACAACAATGTTATGCCATCGAGCTATGCCTGTTCCCAGACTGTTTATTATTGTAAAAATAATATATCATATTCTTATAAAATAGTCTGAAGTTTTGTAGTCATGGCAAAATCTGAGTCACAATTATTTTGGTTTGCAATAGTGCTCTGTAAACCAAATTCCTATCAGAAGATTGAAATGTGAAATCTGAAACTGGGGTATTCTCACCCATTCCTAATAGATTCCTAAGATGTTCAAAAGTGTAAATCTATAAAGCTGCGTAGCTAGAAGTTCAGACTCAGATTTATTGATATTGATTCTGCCTTACAGGGAACGGTAATGAAAATGTCATTGGAGGTAGCTGGTTTGTGGAGATCTCTCCACCCTTAACCATGATGTCTTTCAGAGAATGAAAGCTGGCTGAGTTTGACAACTTCCATTCTGCATCTCAGAGAACTGTAATACGATGAGCCATGAAATGCTGGGTTGATCTTTCACTCCATGGGAATTCAAATATTTGAAGTAATACTCTCCTCATTTCAATGAGCTTACAAAGAAGGTTGAATAAAGAATAAAAACTTCTGTATCTGAAATTTAAAAAACAACAATAGCAAAATGCTACAGCAAAGACATGGTGTAGCATAGTACAAAAAGCACTAGATGGTTGGGCATGGTGGCTCATGCCTGTAGTCCCAGCACTTCGGAGGCCAAGGCAGGCGAATCACGAGGTCAGGAGTTTGAGACCAGCCTGGCCAACACAGTGAGACCCTGTCTCTACCAAAAATACAAGAAATAGCTGGATGCAGTGGTGCGTGCCTATAATCCCAGCTACTCAGGAGGCTGAGGCAGAAGAATTGCTTGAACCCATGAGGTGGAGGTTGCAGTGAGCAGAGATCACACCACTGCACTCAAGCCTGGTGACAGAGCAAGCCTCTGTCTCGGAAGGACAAAAAAAAAAAGAAAAGAAAAAGCACTAAATTTTACATTTGAAGCCCAGGGTTAAAATACTAGCTCCACCCCTGTGACCCTGACCAAATTGCTTTACGTTTCTGAGCCCAGATAGCCTCAGTTATAAACGATAGGTTTGTTATGTGAATAAGGCCCAACACAGGCCTCAACGGGCCTGTTAGTAATGTAGGAATCTGGAAGGTATAATTCCGGCAGACATGCAGAAACATTGTATAAGTAAAAAGGAAGTTAAATCTAGAAAATGTAAGTCCAAATGATGGAAATGTGAAGATTGCAGGAAGAGATGACAGTGACTAGAGAATACCATTTTATATTTTCTAATGTTATTGATGAAGTTGGTATTTATCACAACACCACTGATTCACTTGGGATTGAAAAGGGATGCCATCTGCCTTGCTGGGGAATCGAGTCATAACTCATTACTATTAGAATGAGATCATTAAGACGACATATTGCCAACATAAGGAACACAGTCACAAAGCTCTGGAAAAATAAGCAGTTTAGGAGGGAGCCTCCACTGATAGGAATGGTTGAGTGATTACAATGTTGTGGCTCAACCTTTATCCCAAACGCTGCACCAGACATTGGCTGAAGGAAATAAGAAGGGAAAAAGTTGTATCTAAGGGAAAAGACAGAAGCACTTTACCTTAACTGACCTGTTATTTATAACCTATGTGCTAGACAGCTTGTTGTCATCTTTGGCTAAACTCTTCTCTATGTTTGAGGAATTCCCTACTTTCTGGGGTTTGGGAGGGGGTAGAAGCTCCTGGGAGGGGATGACAGAGCCAGGTCCTCCCTCTTGAGGACCCTAACAGCAGAGAATAGTCTCTGGCCTCATCCAGTTCCTTTGCTGTCCAGGCAGGACTCGAACTCCTTAGCTCAAGCAATCCTCCTGCCTCAGCCTCTGCAGTAGCTGGCACTACAAGTGCATACTACCACCCCTGGCTATTTTGTTTCATTTTTTGTTAACATTTTAAATTGGCACACAAGTGTGCATATTTATGGGGTACATAGTGATGTTTTGATATACACAATGGATAATGATCAAGGGTAATGAGCATTGGGTTTTGATTGAATGTAACTTGCAAGACAATGTGTGGCAGGATTTGAGCACAAAATGAAGTAGAGCATGCAAATGAAAGTGCTTTGCAAACTGTAGAGTGCTAGAAAAAATGTTGATTCTTTTTAATTTTCTACCTTCCAGGGTTATTTACAGACTAAATGAGACAGTGTATATCTAACATTGCTTTGTGGATGCTATCAAGTCCTGTCAAATGGGTGGGAGAATGAGTGGAAAGCTTCATCAATTTCTAGGATAGTAAATTGGTGCTGCTATTTTGGAGAGCAATTTTTCAGCCTTCAGGGGAAACTGAATATGCACATCCCCTAAGACCCAGCAGTTTCACTACAAAGGAAATTTCTTAAATGCACAGAGACTTGTATAAGGATATTTATCACATCATTGTTTGTAATAACAAAGGGCTGGAAATAAACCAAATGGCCAATGATAAGAATTGATAAATGTGGTAAATGCCTAAAAGAATGTCACACAGCAGTTGAATAATTTATTCACTAATTAAGCAAAGGATAAAAAGCCTCAACAGAAAAGAAAAGACAAAAGATGTGAATAGTCACTTTGCCAAATATTCAATACACATACAAAAACATGGGCAAGTTCATTGGTTGTCAAGGAAGTTCAAATTAAAGCCACATTTTGCAGGTACAACACTGGAGCAAGTTTAAGTCTGATAATACCAGGTCTTGGAGAAGGTTGAAGCTACTGGAAAACCTGCCCTCTGCTGGTGGGAGCGCAAATTGCTGCAAGCCCTTTGGACAATAACTCGGCATCATCTAGGGAAGTTGAAGACGTGTGTGTTTGAAACCCAGCAATTCCCCTTTGTGACATCAAGATGCTCCTGCACATATGCTTAAGAACATTCATGCCAGCTTTGTTTAGAATAACAAAAACCTGGAAACAGCCCAAATGTCTGAGGATGGGGAATGGATAAATAATGGTGCATAGTTATGAAAATGAATACACAACAGCTACAAGCATCTACTGGAATGAATCTCACATGCATTATGTTGTAGAAGAATATGTATAATTCCATTTATGTAAAGTTTAAAAGCATGCACAACTAAATGATATGTTATTTGTGAGTATATGACATGTATGATAAAGGCAAAGAATAAATAAAATAAGGAAAGGTAAGACAATAATCAAGAGTTTGGGATACGGGTTACCTGTTGTGGGGAAAGGTGTTGGGGTCAGGTGGGACACCTTGGAGATGATCTGATACTGGCAACCTAACAGCAGGTGGTAGGTGTTCTTATTAACTTCAGTAGTCTTTATATATCCTAAACTGATGAATCTTAAGCATGTAATATTGAATGAAAAAAGTCAAAAGTCAAATGAGACACCAAGCACAGTCCTATTTGTGGAGAAAGAAATAACCCACGTGGATAAAGTCTTGTTAAGTATACCTCTCTATGTAAATAAAGCCGTACAGGGCAACTACATGTTAAATTCCCTGGCGTGTGCACATACAGTGGAATGAGAATGGGATTAGGGATTGGGTGAAGGGTAGAGCAGTACATAACATTTTGAAATATTAAAGATGAAAAGGGAGCTGTTTGTGAACTCTTGATGCTCATGTGCCATGAACTGAGTTGAGTTGGTTAAATTCATCAGCTCACTCTCTTTCCATGCATCTGATATCTCAAAGGGAAAGAAAGGCTGCTTTGCAAATTAGAATAATCAAAATCAAGTATGAACCATTAAACATGTTTTGGTTGCTGGTAGATTAAGGATCACACTGGATATATAGAAGAAAATAAAGCTATTTGCTAATGTGCCTTGAATCTTTAGTCAAAAATCTGTCATGAACTGAGACACATATTCTAAATTTCCTTCTTTTCTCCTCTTTTAAAATAAATAAGTTATAAGGGATCTTTTGGTTGATTTAAAATGACCATCAGCCATTGTCACAGCACGCCTAAGCTACTGACATGGCCTCTTTGCTGTTTACACCGACTTATAGCTGTTCTAGACCCAACTCTATCCTTTTAAGGCTGGTCAAAAATTCAACACCAATATCTTCATTCTAAAGAACTTTAAAGTAACTACATAATGGCAAAAGTGATAAGGCAGAAAACTGAAAACAAAACAAAATCCTATAATTGAAAAGAAAAAAATAAAAGTGTCCTTATTTTCAGAAGATATGTACCTAGAAAATCCCAGTGAATTAATGGGAATGGAACTAATAAGACAATTCATTCAATGAGATGGCCAGGTAGAAAATGAAGATAGACATATTAAAGACTTCCCTATGTGTATGTGCATACCTTTGTTAGAAAGCATGATGGGGGAAAAGCACCATTCATAAAAGTCACCATTTCTGGGGTGCTGGGTTCAAGGTTTCTCATGGAAACAATCCCATTTACTTTTGGCCCTTGCCCCATCACCCTGGGCTGCACCCTGTCCAAAGGGCTCTGTGGGGACAAATGCCATGGCACCTCCTCTACTGCCCTTGACACATGCTTCTTTTTACAACACTTAAGATCTGTAGCCCTGCCTGTGACACAGACAGCTCTAACATTCTCCCACTCAAGGCAGTGCCAGCTCCTCAGAATCATCTCCAATCACATCACCGATTCAGAAGGCTCTGTGTTTATATCGCTGAAGAGCCCATTTGGCTGGTTTTCCCAGAAAAATGGAACAGTCTCCTCAAAAGGACTATTGAAATCGTTTTCTCCTGTCAAACTGAAATGGCTTACTTAGAGTTCTCAAATAACTGACTTCTTTTTACACTGTTAACTTTGATGTTTCAAAAAGCAACAGTTCTGAGCAAACTTCTCTATAATGGTAAAAACTAGCAAGTCATGGTTTCTGGGGCTGGGAGGTGAAAAAGGCAAGAGAGAATTTTCTGGGGTGATGAAAATGTTCTATATCTTGTCTTCGGTTGTGGTTCCACAGGTCTGTTTTTGATTTATCAAAAAAACTGTTTTTGATGATTATATCATCAAAAATTATTGAATAGAATACTAATGACCTGTATATTTTATTGAATGTAAATCATACTTCAATTAAAAAGTAGCTGTAATGCTCAAAAGTTAGGATACATCAGAACTGCCCAGAGTCTTCATAGCTATACAGAAGTTTAACCTTGAAGACTGTCGATAGAGCATTGATGGGTGGAGGAAGCTGTGTTTTTATCAAGCATCTCCGGGTGGTTCTCTCATTATCCTATGGGAGACACTGACTTGGGTTCCGAGTTTCAGCCTGGGCACTCCAGACATGGTTCTCAAAGTTTACAGGCTCCTGTGCGGTGTGTAAACATCAATCAGAGGGGCTGGCTTCCTCTCCCCATTGTATCCCTGACCTTGCTGAGCCCACGTCCACCTGGAAGTTTCTAGGGGCACTTTCTAGTGTCATAGGCCCAGAGTCTTTGGCCACCTCTACTCCAGGCAGAACACAGAAGCACAGCTAAATCAGAGAAATGGAGTTGCCTGCAGGAAAGATGATGTATTTGCTTTAAATTTCCAGAAAATGCTGATGTCTTTACAGATATCCCCACCTTTCTTCTGAGTGAGATGGGATTTGAAATTTACTAACGATCTCGCAGTATAATCACAAGTCTTCCTAACTTTTACCTCACCCTTGATTCATGGCAGAAATTTCTACTACTGGAGTCACTGCTGTAGGATGAGGTGGAGTTTCTTCCTATAAATCCCTGTTAGAATGCAGAATAACAAAGTAGCAAAGAGCTTCAGAAATAAGATACAGGAACAAATGCCAGGATGATTAAAAGAAGAATAATCAGCCTGGGCAACATATTGAGACCTCGTCTCTACTAAAAATATAAAAATTAGCTGAGTGTGGTGGCAAACACCTGCAGTCCCAGCTTCACGGGAGGCTAAGGCATGAGGATCACTTGAATCCGGAAGGCGGAGGTTGCAGGGAGCCGAGATGGTGACACTGCACTCCAGCCTGGGCAACAGAGTGAGACTCTGTCTCAAAAACAAACAAACAAACAACAAAGAAAGAAAAATAATCAGGTAAGAAAGGAAATGGTTTGCTACCCAATGGACCAGTAACAGGGCCTAAGAGTGAAAAGCAAGTGTGGATTAAGTTGTCCTGAATATACCCCTATTGAGGAATCATTTCTGTTTTGGGAAGAAGAGAAGGTTGTAAAGTAAAACTGCAATCTGTGTTCCCTGGGAGCCAAGCAGACAATTCTACTAGGGATGTCCATTAGATATCTATTGTGGCATAGCAAACCACCCCAAAACTTGTTGCCTTAAAAAATCGAGCATTAGTTCCTATTTTCTGTAGGTCAGGAATTCTTGAGCAGCTTAGGTGGGTGGTTCTGGCTCAGGGTCTCTTATGAGTCCTAGGCTGCAGCCAGCTGAAGGCGTGACTGGGGCCGGACAGTCTGCTTCCAAGGTGGTGCACTCACATGGCTGTGGGCAGGAGGCCTCAGTTCCTCAGCAAACAGACCTCGCCTGAGGGTTGCTTGAGTAATCACAACATGGCAGGGGGCTTCCTCCAGAACAAGTGATCCTAGAGAGAGAAACAAGGAGGAAGTCACTATGTCTCTTATGATGGAGTCTCAAAAGCCATACCTCATTATTTCTTCCTCCTCCTATTTGTTAGAAGTGAGCCCTCAGGTACAGCTCACATGAAAGGAGAGGAGAATGAGGCTGCACATTTTGTTTATTTTATTTATTTATTTATTTGTATTATTTCTTTAGTTTTAACTCTCCTGAACTCTTTTTTTTTTTTTTTTAATATACTTTATGTTCTAGGGTACATGTGCACAATGTGCAGGTTTGTTACACACACACATATATATATATATATACACACACACACATACATACACATGTGCCATGTTGGTGTGTGGCACCCATTAACTCGTCATTTACATTAGATACATCTCCTAATGCTATCCCTCTCCCCTACCCCCTCCCCACAACAGGCCCTGGTGTGTGATGTTCCCCTTCCTGTGTCCAAGTGTTCTTATTGTTCAATTCCCACCTATGAGTGAGAACATGCAGTGTTTGGTTTTCTGTCCTTGCGATAGTTTGCTGAGAATGATGGTTTTCAGCTGCATCCATGTCCCTACAAAGGACACGAACTCATCCTTTTCATGGCTGCATAGTATTCCATGGTGTATATGTGTCACATTTTCTTAATCCAGTCTGTCATTGATGGACATTTGGGTTGGTTCCAAGTCTTTGTTATTGTGAATAGTGCCACAGTAAATATATGTGTGCATGTGTCTTTTTAACAGCATGATTTATAATCCTTTGGGTATATACCCAGTAATGGGATGGCTGGGTCAAATGGTATTTCTAGTTCTAGATCCTTGAGGAATTGCCACACTGTCTTCCACAATGGTTGAACTAGTTTACAGTCCCACCAACAGTGTAAAAGTGTTCCTATTTCTCCACATCCTCTCCAGCACCTGTTGTTTCCTGACTTTTTAATGATTGCCATTCTAACTGGTGTGAGATGGTATCTCATTGTGGTTTTGATTTGCATTTCTCTAATGGCGAGTGATGATGAGCATTTTTTCATGTGTCTGTTGGCTGCATAAATGTCTTCTTTTGAGAAGTGTCTGTTCATATCCTTCACCCACTTTTTGATAGGGTTGTTTGTTTTTTTCTTGTAAATTTGTTTTAGTTCTTTGTAGGTTCTTGATATTAGCCCTTTGTCAGATGAGTAGATTGCAAAAATTTTCTCCCATTCTGTAGGTTGCCTGTTCACTCTGATGGTAGTTTCTTTTGCTGTGCAGAAGCTCTTTAGTTTAATTAGATCCCATTTGTCAATTTTGGCTTTTGTTGCTGTTGCTTTTGGTGTTTTAGACATGAAGTCCTTGCCCGTGCCTATGTCCTGAATGGTAGTGCCTGGGTTTTCTTCTAGGGTTTTTATGGTTTTAGTTCTAACATTTAAGTCTCTAATCCATCTTGAATTAATTTTTGTATAAGGAGTAAGGAAGGGATCCAGTTTCAGCTTTCTACTTATGGTTAGCCAGTTTTCCCAGCACTATTTATTAAATAGGGAATCCTTTTCCCATTTCTTGTTTTTGTCAGGTTTGTCAAAGATCCGATGGTCATAGATGTGTGGTATTATTTCTGAGGGCTCTGTTCTGTTCCATTGGTCTATATCTCTGTTTTGGTACCAGTACCATGCTGTTTTGGTTACTGTAACCTTGTAGTATAGTTTGAAGTCAGGTAGCATCATGCCTCCAGCTTTGTTCTTTTGGCTTAGGATTGTCTTGGCAATATGGGCTCTTTTTTGGTTCCATATGAACTTTATAGTAGTTTTTTCCAATTCTGTGAAGAAAGTCATTGGTAGCTTGATGGGGATGGCATTGAATCTATAAATAACCTTGGGCAGTATAGCCATTTTCATGATATTGATTCTTCCTATCCCTGAGCGTGGAATGTTCTTCCATTTGTTTGTGTCCTCTTTTATTTCATTGAGCAGTGGTTTGTAGTTCTCCTTGAAGAGGTCCTTCACATCCCTTGTAAGCTGGATTCCTAGGTATTTTATTCTCTTTGAAGTAATTGTGAATGGGAGTTCATTCATGATTTTGCTCTCTGTTTGTCTGTTATTGGTGTATAAGAATGCTTGTGAATTTTGCACATTGATTTTGTATCCTGAGACTTTGCTGAAGTTGCTTATCAGCTTGAGGAGAGTTTGGGCTGGAGGCTGCACATTTTGAAAAGAAGAGGATCAAAGAATGTGAGGACATATTTGAAAACCAACATGGGGTCTCACCCCTTCACTACCTATGAAGACACTACACACACACACATACACAAATATGCAAGAAGAAGAAATGTACCTATATACTTTAGAGTGAGAGGTAAACATCTGCAGGACCCCTTAAATATCTTACCCTCATACATGTTATTATTTGAGTCAATAGATCCCTTTTATTGTTAAAGACATTTTGAATTAGGTTTCTGTCCCCACAGAAAAAATTTTAACTGCTACAGAGGGCAATGTGTTAGGGCTATCATGCAAGTAGGCAAGTAGAACGGAGCATAGAGAGACAAGAGCCTTGTGCCCAGAGAAAGGGATCCCATCCCAACCCAATGGGAAAAAAACATGATTAGTCTAAAGCCAGTTGTGGCAATTCCATTACCCTTGTCACGTCGTTGGCTTAGGTCAGTGGTTCTCAAACTTGAGTATCAGAATCAGCCCCATTTTCTGACTCAGTGGGTCCAGGGTGGGCCAAGAATTTGCATTTCTTTTTCTTGTTTGTTTTTTCTTTTCGAGATGGAGTCTCACCGTGTCCCTGTATGCAGTGCAGTGGTACAATCTCGGTTCGCTACAACCTCTGCCTCCTGGGTTCAAGCGGTTCTCCTGCCTCAGCCTCCTGAGTAGCTGGGATTACAGGCGTCCACCACTACGCCTGGCTAATTTTTGTATTTTTAGTAGAGACGGGATTTCACCGTTTTGGCCAGGCTGGAAGAATTTGCATTTCTAACAAGTTCCCAGGTGATGTTGCTGCTGCTGGTCCAAGCATCACATACTGAGAACCACTGGTTCAGGCCAATGAAATGGTAGAGGGAGCAGATTTCAAGGAGGCTCCTGGAGAAGATTTCCTAGGTCTTAAAGAGATCCAGGGAAGAGGCAGTTTTGTGTTTGCTTGTTTTCTGCTTTCTGATGTTCGTGTGTGAAAATGTGCTTCCAGGAGCAGTGGTCTTGTGACCAAGGGGAGTGAGCCAACAAGCTAAGGCTGGCAGAGCAGACAGAAGCCTTTGATAATGCTGAGTTTTTGAACTGATGAGTCCTGAAGCTTTTTACAGCCACGCTTGTATTATCAGATGATAAATTTTCCTATTGACCAAGTCATTAGGAATCAGGTTTTCTATTTTCTCAGCTGGAAAACAAATGCCAAGCTCATTCATATACAAAATGTTAAGGTTTATAATGCATGCTGTGTTCCAGAAAGCAGCACCAATTTACACCTCCTCCAGCAAAACATCTGAGCATTTTCTCCACACTGTTGTCAACAGTGGGTAATGGCATTTAAAAAAATCTCTGCTAGTGGGTGAAAAATGATATCTCTGGGTGTTCATTTGCATTTCCATGATTACAAGTGAGCTCGAAGATTCTCTAATACACATTCTTCTTGAGGCAGATGCAGTGTAGACAGAGAGGCTGCGCTATAAGCATGTCTCCATGATAATCACCATTCGTTGCTTTTGCTCACTCAGGTGGGACTGAAAAGACATGACTTAGGCTGTAAGCCTGGGTACACTGTTGCACTTGGCAGAAGCTGTTTTGGGGTGGAGGCTTCAAATCTACCCTGATCAGTGGCAAAGAGAAGAACCTTATCCCCAAGATTTGTCTTATGCCTTTGGATCTCTTTTGCTTGAGAAATGTCCTTGTGTGGTTGTCATTTATCTCTTTACCAAAGTGGTCAGAAGTGTAAACTGTGCTGACACAGGCTTCCTTTCTGAAGATGTATTAACAATGCATTCTAAATGCAAGGGAAAATCCTCAGGCATGTCACTGCTTCGTAAAGCAACATGCAGCAGATGACTGAGGGCTGGGTGCTTGTCTGTTCGAAGATAATTGCAGCAGGGTCTTTGTATCCGTCTTTACCTCTAGCATCATGTAGTAGAGTGCTCAAGCATTAGAAGTAATATTCTGACCAGGATAGGTGGGGTCAGTTGGATCAGTTTCTACTAGTTCCCTAAAGCTAAGAATTACCAGGATTCTTGCTCAGTCTGCTCATGTGGTATTGTGTCCCCATTTATATTTGCAATTGGAAGCATCTTAGAGAATAAAAAAATTGTCTAAGAAATGTGCTTCTCCATTGGAGAGGCCAAAAGGTCAGGTTGAATAAGCCACAGTGCAGGCATAAACTGTGTTTTCTTTATTAATCTGCCACACACACACACATACAGCCTAGCACTCACTCATACACTCTGTGCTCAAAACTCTATGTTCAGAAACGGAAGTACACAGACTTGTATTTGGACATTCTCTTATTGATCTGTGGTTTGATGACATCTTTATTAGCACACTGGAGTGATGCTCCCTGGCTACTCAAATAATTAAGTTATAGAGATTTTCAATGACAGTGGAAAACTGGGATCTCTAGCCTGGCTAAAAAATGATGGCTGTTTATTGCCTGAGGATGAAGGCTAACTACTTGGCTGTTTCAAGAAGGCTTACAGAAAGGCATTCCTTGCTTTCATCACAATTGAGAACCCAAATGTCTGCTGTGTGAACCAAAAATCCCAAATATGTTGAAACTTCTTCAGTGGCACTGTCTGGCAAGGGTGACTCACGTTGCCCAAGCACCCACAGGCTGGTTTATTAAAGCATCAGCCTTTATTAATTTAAATTAAAGAGTATTTATGTGAAGAGGAGTCAAGCAATTGAATCCTACGGCCAGAAGGTTCTCTCCAGGTGATGGTTCAATGGGAAGCCAAGTAATCATTAGAAGCATTATATGTCAAGTAAGAAGCTAAGGGACTGGTCACGCAAGAAGAAAAGTGGTAAACACAGAGGTGAGAAAGCATCTCTTACTCAACAAGCTGCAAGTATTGCAGTATTCTTGGGGGCTAAAGGCCCAAGTTGGGTGTAGCAGGAAATGAAGCTGAGGAAAGGTAGGCAGCGGGTAGCGCATTCATGATGTGTATCGTGTGCAAAAAGATCAAGTTTCTTTCCGGCTCCACCTCCCTCTCCACAGAAAGAAATCTCATTATTTATTTCTATTATAAAAGCAATATAAGTTTATTACAGAACATATCAACAAGCAAAAAGAACCAAAATATTAACTATCATCCCTCCTACCCAAAGATGATCAACCTCATGCCTTGTTGAGCACCCGATGCTGTTGCTGTTCAGGATGCCACTGTGTAATCCGCACGGACCTAGGGGGACTGAACAAAGGGGACGAATGTGGGAATAAAAGAGAGAGATGAAAGAGTATATTTGGAAGAAGGGGTCAGGGGGCACCTTGCCTCTAGTGGACAAGGGCCCTGAGCTTTACACAGCCCTCTGTATTTATTAGGCAAAAGAGGTAGTGAGAAGTGGGGTGGAAGAAGGGGTCAGCTGCTCTGTCAAGAGTAGGCTTGCCAGACTGCCTTCTCTAGATGTCACAGTGGATCATCTCAAGGAACTTGGTGCCAGGAAGCGATTGCCCTCAGCGAACCTTCTGGGGCAGGCACAGTCGTGAGTTTGACATTCTGTATTCATGATAAACCGTTTGCTGTTTCATCGTACAGCCTCAGTGGAATGCTGAGTTGGTCACATCCCATGGGCCTTCGGCTCCCTGCAATGCCTCAATCCTTATTCTTCTGTGTGTGAGCAATAAAATACTGTTCTCTAAATTGCCTTTTCACTTAACAAGATATCCCAAACATATTTTTATGTCAATAATATATTAATATTTCTGCCACTTCTTATAAAATGATACAAAGTAATCTGCTATATTTATGAACCAAAATGAACGGTGGTCATTCAAGTACCACTTTTTCTTTTCACAAACAATGCTATGGTGAACTGCTTTTTACATATATCTTTGGCATGTGACTGTTCTTTCCGTAGGACAAATTTTCATAAATGAGTATGTCAAAGGGCATAAAGTGAATCTTTTATCGTATCCACACCTTCTTCAGTGTTTTGTCTGAAATACCTTTACAACACAGAATAATAAATACATTCTGAGAGTTGAGTCCAAAGTGGCCATTCAGACATGACAGTATTTTAAAATCTTGGGTTTCAACTTTAAGTTTTATATGACATTTGTGAATGACTTCATGTTATGTAGACATTGATAAAAATGTTTTTCCACTCAAATCTTGAGTAAAATCTGCTGTTTATTCTACAGCTTCCTATAGCTCTTGGCATAACTCTTAGTACCTATTGGAGAGGTGTGTCTCCAAGCTAGAAGATTAATAAGGATGCTGAAGAACCCCTGCAGGATTTCTGTTGGGGAATAATGTGTTCAGATGATCAGATTGGCTAGCATGAGAGAGAAATTGGAAAGTGCTGAGACAGGAAGCAGGAGGCCTGGTTAGTGGGTTGCCAAAAGTGAAAGTGGGCTGTGCTTACACGAAGCTGGAAGTGTGGGCTTGGGGTTGGAAATGAGGGATGGAAAGCAGAATGTGAAGTTGTCAGACTGCTGAATTGATTTGTTATGAAGAATCAGGAAGAGTGAGGAATCTGGGATGATAAGTGTGTTTCCTTTTTTAATCTGACAAATAATCAAATGAGAATTATGTTCCCATCATGTTTCCAGTTTTGCTTTGACCAACAGAAAGCTCACAGCTCAGTTAGTGATCAATGACTGTGCAGTTATGAGCCACAACAACAACGTTTTATTCAACAATGATCCGCATATTCTACGGTGGTCCCATAAGATTATAATTCTGTATTTTTACTGTACCTTTTCTATGTTTAGATACATAAATGCTTAGCATTGTGTTACAATTGTCTACAGTATTCAGTATAGTCACATGCCATCCAGGCTGGTAACCTAGGAGCAATAACCCTACCATATAGCCTAGTTGTAGGAGGCTATGCCATCAAGATTTGTGTAGATACGTTCTATGATGTTTGTAAGCCAATGAAATCACCTAATGATGAATTTCTGCAATTGTGTCCTATGGGGTAAGTAGGCAAGTGATGCATGACTTGTATTACTTGTGATGGTGGTTGACTTGCCTTATTCTGATTTTCCGATTCTGGAAGATGTCTCTGATATGTAATTGTAACTAGGCAGTGCATAGTATATCAATCAATAATAAATACAAACTGGCTCTTAAGCAAGGCAAGTCCTTTCCACTAGTGACATAAATTCAGGAATTCAAGGGCAGAGGAACACTAAAGGATATGGATTAAAGCTAAGCATGGCAAGGTGGGCATGATTCAGATTGTGAAGAGAGTGGATGAACCCACACTAATCTAGGTAAACTGGGTTGATTATTTATAGAATTTAAATTTTAAAAATTTAATTCAACCAAGCAACTCTCTCTTCTTCTTTCCCTGTTTGCCATTACCAAATAGCCACTTTTACTACTTTTTGACACTCCTTTAAAATATATCAGATAAGTGTATTAGAAATCAGCATTTAGTCCCAATATTAGCTTATTTTAAATAGAAACTTTGAATTTGTATCCTGAAAACTTCAGATTTCCTTTTGTTTGATCTAATTCTTGTGGATCAGCTCTCTTAGTTACTTGTATCTTTTAATCTTCATCTTTTTATTTGTGCTTCTCTCTTCTTAGCTAATGGAGACAGAAATCAAGGCTCCAGCTTGACGCTGGGGTGCTTGAAATTTGAGACTTGGAGAAGCTGCTGTTTGTCCTGAGGCAGGCATGGGCTCTTTGCTGTTTATTTCTTTTTATTAAAAAATATTTTCCCCTTTCTTTTTTTTTTTTTATTCCCTAATTTTTATTGAATGATTACACTGTGTCAGGAAAAGCGCTTTTCTCTAAGGAGGACAAAGATACATCAGATATATTCCCAAAAGGACTGACAACCCAACAGGGAGAGACAAACATGGTCAGAGAAAGGTGTACAGTTACTTGCAATTCTCTTTTGTCCCTGCAAAAGATTTACTTAGCAAAAGACATATATGGTGAAATGAAATGAAAGACATACCAGGAGTATAATTATTTTAGGAACTATATTTCATCAAGGACATAGGCTGGCTGGAATATTTTAACTTTTGAAGTGGTGTTATATTTTGTTTTGGATTCATTCCAAACTAGTATTTTGAGAAATAAAATGTATGAATCAAATGTATTGTTTTATGATTATAAATATGTTAAAGACATTTGTAAATGTCTTATCTTGATCTGAGCATTTAAAAAAGGGAAAGAAGTGCGTAAGATGTATAAAATAGTTAATTTTTCTAGATTTGCTTCCTGAATGATGGATTGGGGAAAAATAACTGAAAGTTAAAACGATATCGATGAAAGATATAAAGATATTCTGTAATCACGAAAGAAAATAAATTTTCAATGAGTTAATTCTATCTTAAGCATATTTAAATAAAGATGATACTGTTTAAAAATTTTAATATCATTCCTAACGTGAATCTGTAGTGCTAGACATTACACATGTAGATGTGCAATAAATATTTGTTAAATGTGGGAAAGAAGAGAGAAATGGTGTACTTTGCTTTCCTCTACTCACTGTTTCAGCCTCATCTCTCCTTCCTTTCTATATTCAAGCCACAGTACACTGTCTCTTCCTTCAACTTGCCAAGTTCCTTGCCTTGGGCTTTCACACTTGTGTTCCCTTTACCTAGAATCCTCCTATCCTCTCATTTTGTCACAGTTATTAATATTAAATACCTCTCCATCATAGCTTAGTGCCTAATCCAAAAATGAAAATGTTTCCTCTCTTTAATTATTTAAAATTTTATCCATAAAGGATTTTTTTTTTATTATACTTTAAGTTCTAGGGTACATGTGCATAACGTGCAGGTTTGTTACATATGTATACTTATGCCATGTTGGTGTGCTGCACCCATCAACTCGTCAGCACCCATCAATTCATCATTTATATCATGTATAACTCCCCAATGCAATCCCTCCCTCCTCCCCCCTCCCCCCTCCCCATGATAGGCCCCAGTGCGTGATGTTCCCCTTCCCGAGTCCAAGTGATCTCATTGTTCAGTTCCCACCTATGAGTGAGAACATGCGGTGTTTGGTTTTCTGTTCTTGTGATAGTTTGCTAAGAATGATGGTTTCCAGCTGCATCCATGTCCCTACAAAGGACGCAAACTCATCCTTTTTTATGGCTGCATAGTATTCCATGGTGTATATGTGCCACATTTTCTTAATCCAGTCTGTCACAGATGGACATTTGGGTTGATTCCAAGTCTTTGCTATTGTGAATAGTGCCGCAATAAACATACGTGTGCATGTGTCTTTGTAGTAGAATAATTTATAATCCTTTGGGTATATACCCAGTAGTGGGATGGCTGGGTCATATGGTACATCTAGTTCTAGATCCTTGAGGAATTGCCATACTGTTTTCCATAATGGTTGAACTAGTTTACAATCCCACCAACAGTGTAAAAGTGTTCCTATTTCTCCACATCCTCTCCAACACCTGTTGTTTCCTGACTTCTTAATGATTGCCATTCTAACTGGTGTGAGATGGTATCTCATTGTGGTTTTGATTTGCATTTCTCTGATGGCGAGTGACGATGAGCATTTTTTCATGTGTCTGTTGGCTGTGTGAATATCTTCTTTTGAGAAATGTCTGTTCATATCCTTTCCCCACTTTTTGATGGGGTTGTTTGTTTTTTTCTCGTATATTTGTTTGAGTTCTTTGTAGATTCTGGATATTAGCCCTTTGTCAGATGAGTAGGTTGCAAAAATTTTCTCCCATTCTGTAGGTTGCCTGTTCACTCTGATGGTAGTTTCTTTTGCTGTGCAAAAGCTCTTTAGTTTAATTAGATCCCATTTGTCAATTTTTGCTTTTGCTGCCGTTGCTTTTGGTGTTTTAGACATGAAGTCCTTGCCCATGCCTATGTCCTGAATGGTACTACCTAGATTTTCTTCTAGGGTTTTTATGGTATTAGGTCTAACATTTAAGTCTCTAATCCATCTTGAATTAATCTTCATATAAGGGGTAAGGAAAGGATCCAGTTTCAGCTTTCTACTTATGGCTAGCCAATTTTCCCAGCACCATTTATTAAATAGGGAATCCTTTCCCCATTTCTTGTTTCTCTCAGGTTTGTCAAAGATCAGATGGCTGTAGATGTGCGGTATTATTTCTGAGGACTCTGTTCTGTTCCATTGGTCTATAGCTCTGTTTTGGTACCAGTACCATGCTGTTTTGGTTACTGTAGCCTTGTAGTATAGTTTGAAGTCAGGTAGCGTGACGCCTCCAGCTTTGTCCTTTTGACTTAGGATTGTCTTGGCAATGCGGGCTCTTTTTTGGTTCCATATGAACTTTAAAGCAGTTTTTTCCAATTCTGTGAAGAAACTCATTGGTAGCTTGATGGGGATGGCATTGAATCTATAAATAACCTTGGGCAGTATGGCCATTTTCACGATATTGATTCTTCCTATCCATGAGCATGGTATGTTCTTCCATTTGTTTGTGTCCTCTTTTATTTCACTGAGCAGTGGTTTGTAGTTCTCCTTGAAGAGGTCCTTTACATCCCTTGTAAGCTGGATTCCTAGGTATTTGATTCTCTTTGAAGCAATTGTGAATGGAAGTTCATTCCTGATTTGGCTCTCTGCTTCTCTGTTACTGGTGTATAAGAATGCTTGTGATTTTTGCACATTAATTTTGTATCCTGAGACTTTGCTGAAGTTGCTTATCAGCTTAAGGAGATTTTGGGCTGAGACGATGGGGTTTTCTAAATATACAATCATGTCATCTGCAAACAGGGACAATTTGACTTCTTCTTTTCCTAACTGGATACCCTTGATTTCTTTCTCTTGCCTGATTGCCCTAGCCAGAACTTCCAACACTATGTTGAATAGGAGTGGTGAGAGAGGGCATCCCTGTCTTGTGCCAGTTTTCAAAGGGAATTTTTCCAGTTTTTGCCCATTCAGTATGATATTAGCTGTGGGTTTGTCATAAATGGCTCTTATTATTTTGAGATACGTTCCATCAATACCGAATTTATTGAGCGTTTTTAGCATGAAGGGCTGTTGAATTTTGTCAAAAGCCTTTTCTGCATCTATTGAGACAATCATGTGGTTCTTGTCTTTGGTTCTGTTTATATGCTGGATTACGTTTATTGATTTGCGAATGTTGAACCAGCCTTGCATCCCAGGGATGAAGCCCACTTGATCATGGTGGATAAGCTTTTTGATGTGCTGCTGAATCCGGTTTGCCAGTATTTTATTGAGAATTTTTGCATCAATGTTCATCAGGGATATTGGTCTAAAATTCTCTTTTTTTGTTGTGTCTCTGCCAGGCTTTGGTATCAGGATGATGTTGGCCTCATAAAATGAGTTAGGGAGGATTCCCTCTTTTTCTATTGATTGGAATAGTTTCAGAAGGAATGGTACCAGCTCCTCCTTGTACCTCTGGTAGAATTCAGCTGTGAATCCATCTGGTCCTGGACTTTTTTTGGTGGGTAGGCTATTAATTGTTGCCTCAATTTCAGAGCCTGCTATTGGTCTATTCAGGGATTCAACTTCTTCCTGGTTTAGCCTTGGGAGAGTGTAAGTGTCCAGGAAATTATCCATTTCTTCTAGATTTTCTAGTTGATTTGCGTAGAGGCGTTTATAGTATTCTCTGATGGTAGTTTGTATTTCTGTGGGGTCAGTGGTGATATCCCCTTTATCATTTTTTATTGCATCTATTTGATTCCTCTCTCTTTTCTTCTTTATTAGCCTTGCTAGCGGTCTGTCAATTTTGTTGATCTTTTCAAAAAACCAACTCCTGGATTCATTGATTTTTTGGAGGGTTTTTTGTGTCTCTATCTCCTTCAGTTCTGCTCTGATCTTAGTTATTTCTTGCCTTCTGCTAGCTTTTGAATGTGTTTGCTCTTGCCTCTCTAGTTCTTTTAATTGTGATGTTAGAGTGTCAATTTTAGATCTTTCCTGCTTTCTCTTGTGGGCATTTAGTGCTATAAATTTCCCTCTACACACTGCTTTAAATGTGTCCCAGAGATTCTGGTATGTTGTATCTTTGTTCCCATTGGTTTCAAAGAACATCTTTATTTCTGCTTTCATTTCGTTATGTACCCAGTAGTCATTCAGGAGCAGGTTGTTCAGTTTCCATGTAGTTGAGCGGTTTTGATTGAGTTTCTTAGTCCTGAGTTCTAGTTTGATTGCACTGTGGTCTGAGAGACAGTTTGTTATAATTTCTGTTCTTTTACATTTGCTGAGGAGTGCTTTACTTCCAATTATGTGGTCAATTTTGGAATAAGTGCGATGTGGTGCTGAGAAGAATGTATATTCTGTTGATTTGGGGTGGAGAGTTCTATAGATGTCTATTAGGTCCGCTTGGTGCAGAGATGAGTTCAATTCCTGGATATCCTTGTTAACTTTCTGTCTCGTTGATCTGTCTAATGTTGACAGCAGAGTGTTGAAGTCTCCCATTATTATTGTATGGGAGTCTAAGTCTCTTTGTAAGTCCCTAAGGACTTGCTTTATGAATCTGGGTGCTCCTGTATTGGGTGCATATATATTTAGGAGAGTTAGCTCTTCCTGTTGAATTGATCCCTTTACCATTATGTAATGGCCTTCTTTGTCTCTTTTGATCTTTGATGGTTTAAAGTCTGTTTTATCAGAGACAAGGATTGCAACCCCTGCTTTTTTGTGTTCTCCATTTGCTTGGTAGATCTTCCTCCATCCCTTTATTTTGAGCCTATGTATGTCTCTGCATGTGAGATGGGTCTCCTGAATACAGCAGACTGATGGGTCTTGACTCTTTATCCAGTTTGCCAGTCTGTGTCTTTTAATTGGAGCATTTAGTCCATTAACATTTAAGGTTAATATTGTTATGTGTGAACTTGATCCTGCCATTAGATATTAACTGGTTATTTTGCTCGTTAGTTGATGCAGTTTCTTCCTAGCCTCGATGGTCTTTACATTTTGGCATGTTTTTGCGATGGCTGGTACCGGTTGTTCCTTTCCATGTTTAGGGCTTCCTTCAGGGTCTCTTGTAAGGCAGGCCTGGTGGTGACAAAATCTCTAAGCATTTGCTTATCTGTAAAGGATTTTATTTCTCCTTCACTTATGAAACTTAGTTTGGCTGGATATGAAATTCTGGGTTGAAAATTCTTTTCTTTAAGAATGTTGAATATTGGCCCCCACTCTCTTCTGGCTTGTAGAGTTTCTGCCGAGAGGTCTGCTGTTAGTCTGATGGGCTTCCCTTTGTGGGTAACCCGACCTTTCTCTCTGGCTGCCCTTAAGATTTTTTCCTTCATTTCAACTTTGGTGAATCTGGCAATTATGTGTCTTGGAGTTGCTCTTCTGGAGGAGTATCTTTGTGGCGTTCTCTGTATTTCCTGAATTTGAATGTTGGCCTGCCCTACTAGGTTGGGGAAGTTCTCCTGGATGATTTCCTGAAGAGTGTTTTCCAACTTGGTTCCATTTTCCCCCTCACTTTCAGGCACCCCAATCAGGCGTAGATTTGGTCTTTTTACGTAATCCCATACTTCTTGCAGGCTTTGCTCATTTCTTTTTCTTCTTTTTTCTTTTGGTTTCTCTTCTCGCTTCATTTCATTCATTTGATCTTCAATCGCTGATACTCTTTCTTCCAGTTGATCGAGTCGGTTACTGAAGCTTGTGCATTTGTCACGTATTTCTCGTGTCATGGTTTTCATCTCTGTCATTTCGTTTATGATCTTCTCTGCATTAATTAGTCTAGCTGTCAATTCTTCCACTCTTTTTTCAAGGCTTTTAGTTTCTTTGCGCTGGGTACGTAATTCCTCCTTTAGCTCTGATAAGTTTGATGGACTGAAGCCTTCTTCTCTCCTCTCGTCCAAGTCATTCTCTGACCAGCTTTGATCCGTTGCTGGCGATGGGCTGCGCTCCTTTGCAGGGGGAGATGTGCTCTTATTTTTTGAATTTCCAGCTTTTCTGCCCTGCTTCTTCCCCATCTTTGTGGTTTTATCTGTCTCTGGTCTTTGATGGTGGTGACGTACTGATGCGGTTTTGGTATAGGTGTCCTTCCTGTTTGATAGTTTTCCTTCTGACAGTCAGAAGGACTGTCTGTTGGTCTGTTGGAGATTGCTTGAGGTCCACTCCAGACCCTGTTTGCCTGGGTATCAGCAGCAGAGGTTGCCGAAGATAGAATATTGCTGAACAGCGAGTGTACCTGTCTGATTCTTCCTTTGGAAGTTTCCTCTCAGGGGTGTACTCCACCCTGTGAGGTGTGGGGTGTCAGACTGCCCCTAGTGGGGGATTTCTCCCAGCTAGGCTACTCAGGGGTCAGGGACACACCTGAGCAGGCAGTCTGTCCGTTCTCAGATCTCAACCTCCGCGTTGGGAGATCCACGGCTCTCCCCAAAGCTGTCAGACAGAGTCGTTCGCGTCTGCACGGGCTCCTGCTACTTCCCCTGTTGGTCTTCAGCTGTGCGCTGTCCCCAGAGGTGGAGACTACAGAGACAGGCAGGCTTCCTTGAGCTGCTGTGAGCTCCACCCAGTTCGAGCTTCCCAGCGGCTTTGTTTACCTACTTAAGCCTCAGCAATGGCGGGCGCCCCTCCCCCAGCCTCGCTGCTGCCTTGCGGATAGATCGTGGCAGACTGCTGTGTTAGCAGTGAGGGAGGCTTCGTGGGCGTGGGACCCTCCCGGCCAGGTGTGGGATTTATTCTGGTGTGCCTGTATGCCTACAGCGCAGTATTGGGGTGGGAGTTACCCGATTTTCCAGGTGTTGTGTGTCTCAGTTCCCCTGGCTAGGAAAACGGATCCCCTTCCCCCTTGCGCTTCCAGGTGAGGCGATGCCTCGCCCTGCTTCAGCTCTCGCTGGTCAGGCTGCAGCAGCTGACCAGCACCGATTGTCCGGCACTCCCTAGTGAGATGACCCCAGTACCTCAGTTGAAAATGCAGAAATCACCGGTCTTCTGTGTCGCTCGCGCTGGGAGTTGGAGACTGGAGCTGTTCCTATTCGGCCATCTTGCTCCGCCCTCCATTTTCCCCTTTCTTAACATTTTTCTTGATTTTATTTTCAAAAGTGCAGAAAGCAAGTTGGATTTTTTCCAGTGAGCATGCAAAAGATGATTCTGCACCTTTTTCTTCTCCACTTCCTCCCTTTCTTCCTCCCTTTCTTAGGACACTTGCTATACTTTTCCTTTAATTCTTTTCATTCTTTCAAGGAGGAGACGGACTGACTTTAAAGAACCCTATACATACCCCCGAAGGAAGGCCAGTCCCAGTTACTCAACGTTGTATGAGCTCCTCATCCCTCATTCCTCATCCTAGCCCCCTGCTTTTTTTTTTCTGGGCTCCTTTAGGGAAAATCGTTGGGAACCCTGATATTTGCATTGAGCCATACCTATTAATTCAACAGTTGAGAATCAGCAGTTTACTATTGGAAATAGTGCTTAACAACAGAATCTGTGCTTTGTCTCTATGTATTAAAGAGAAGATTATTCTAGAAAATGTGGGTCATTTGCACAGGTGATCTATATTCTGAAAAACTTTTATGCCTTTGGAAGGTTTCCAGGAGGGTGGGCAGCTCATCAACTACTAAAGTGAAATAAAAGGCAGATTTTAAAGTTAATCTCTGACCAACCTGAGAAAATGTCAACAGTTTGTAAATATATATATGTACACACATACATATACATATATATACAATTGTTACAATTGTCTACAGTATTCAGTATAGTCACATGCCATCCAGGCTGGTAACCTAGGAGCAATAGCCCTACCATATAGCCTAGTTGTAGGAGGCTATGCCATCAAGATTTGTGTAAATACGTTCTATGATGTTTGTAAGCCAATGAAATCACAATGAAATGTATACATATATACACACACGCACACATATAAAATTTGGAAGCTATGTTATCTTTTGAGTGATAAAACTTTAGTTATCTGAGAAGGAGGGGCAGAGTAAGGTGGCTGTATAGAAGTTTCCACCAATTGTCTTCTTGCAAAGACATCAATTTAACAACTATCTGTGCAAAAAACAAACAAAAAACACTTTCACAAGAGCCAAAAATCACATGGGCACTCACAGTACCTGGTTTTCACTTTGTGTTACTGAAAGAGGCACTGAAGAGTGGGAACCACAGGTGTGAATCACTGATGCCACCCCGCCTCCATCCCCTGGCAGTGGCTGCAAGATGCAGAGAGAGAATCTGTCTGCTTGGGAAAGGGAGACTGCAGCAATTGTGAAACATTACATTAAACTCGGTGCTGCCCTGATACAGCAGCAAGCAAAACTGGGCTGAACTTAGCTGACACCCACCCCTGGAGGGAGTATTTAAACCAGCCCTAACCACAGGAGATTCGACATCCTAGGAGTCAAAGCTTGAGTTCCAGCAAGCTCACCACCGTGGGCTAAAGTTCTTTGGTGTCCTAAATAAACCTGAAAGGCAGCCTAGCCCACAAGGACTGCAATTCCTAGGTAAGTCCTAGTGCTGAACTGAGCTCAGAGCTAGTGGACTTGGGGAGCAAAAGACCTACTGAGAAGCCAGCCGGGGTGGCTAAGAGAGTGCTTGGGCCATTCCTCCCCCAACCCTCTGCTGCACAGCTTCCCCACACCCCAAGAAAAGACTCTTTCCTTCTGCTTGAGGAGAGAGGAAGAGTAAAGGGGACTTTTGTCCTGCATCTTGAATACTAGCTCAGCCACCGTAGGATAGGGCACTGGTCAGAGTCGCGAGGCCCCCATTCCAGACCCTAGCTCCTGGATGACATTTCTAGACACACCCTGAGCCAGAAGGGAACTGCTTCCATGAAGAGAAGGACCCAGTCCTGGCAGAACCCATCACCTGCTGACTAAAGAGCCCTTGGGAGCCCTCCCACTGCTCTGAAGGCTGAGTCCCAGGCCGGGCAGCATTCACTTCAAGCTGACTGAAAAGCCCTTGCCCTAACAGCATAGCAGTGGTAACGCACCAGTCCTCCTCATGGGCCTGTGGTGCTGGTGGCCATGAGGTGAAGCTCCTCTGCCTGTGGAATAGGGAGAGAAGAGTGGGAAGGACAACACTTCATGTTTGACAACTCAGATGCAGTAAAGCAGAACACCAGGTAGACTTCTAAGGTTTTTGACTCCAGTCCCAGCTCCCAGTTGACATCTCTAGATCTGTCTGCAGTCTGGGAGAACTTGCCATTCTGAAGGAAAGGACATAAACCTGGCTGCCTTTACCACCTGCTGACTGTAGAGCCCCAGGACCTTGAGCAAAACTCAGTAGTAGCCAGGGAGTGGCTATAGCAGGCCTTGGGTGAGACTCGGTGCTGTGCTGACTTCAGGTCTGACCAAGTGCAGTCCCAGGGTGGTGGCCACAGGGGTGCTTGTGTCACTCCACCCTTAACTCCAGGCAGCTGAGAACAGAGAGAGAGAGAGAGAGAGAGAGAGAGAGAGAGAGAGAGACAGACTCCATTTATTTGGGAGAAAGTAAGGGAAGAGAATAAGAACCTCTGCCTGCTAGATCTTATCTAAGACCATCAAGGTGGTACCTCTACAAGTCTGCAAAACCCACAGCATTACTAGGCTTAGGGTGCCCTCAAATGCAGATATGGCTTGGATCACAATAGCTAAGTCCTTTTGAATACCCAGAAATGGGTACAAACAACCCCAGATTAAAAAGACTATAATAAATACCCAACTCTTCAATGCCCACACACAGACGAACATCCACAAGCATTAAGACCATCCAAGAAAACATGACCTCACCAAACAAACTAAATAAGGCACCAGGGACCAACCCTGGAGAAACCAAGATATGTGACCTTTCAGACAGATAATTCAAAATAGCTGTTTTGAGGAAATGCAAAGAAATGTAAGCTAGACACAGAGAAGGAATTCAGTATTCTATCAGATAAATTTAACAAAGAGATTGAAATAATTTAAGAGAAATTCTGGGATTGAAAAATGCAATTGACATCCTGAAGAATGAATCAGTCTTTCAATAGCAGAATTGATCAAGCGGAAGAAAGAATGAGTGAGCTTGAAGACAGGGTATTTGAAAATACAAGGAGGAGACAGAAGAAAAAAGAATAAAAAAATGAAGCATGCCTATGGGATTGAAAAACAGCCTGAAAAGGGGTAATCTAAGAGTTATTGGCCTTAAAAAGGAGGTAGAGAAAGAGATGGGGTAGAAGGTTTATTCGAAGTGATAATAAGAGAGAAAGTCTCAAACCTCGAGAAAGATGCCAAGATTGAAGTTCAAGAAGGTTATAGACGACTGAGCAGATTTAACCCAAAGAAGACTACATCAAGGCATTTAAGAATTAAACTCCCAAAGGTCAAGGATAAAAAATGATTCTAAAAGCAACAAGAGAAACAAATAACATATAATGACATTCCAATATGTCTGGCAACAGACTTTTCAAGGGAAACCTTACAGGCCAGGAGAGAGTGGCATGACATGTTTAAAATGCTGAAGGAAAAAACTTTTGCCCTAGAATTGTATATCAGGCAAAAATATCCTTCAAACACAAAGAAATAAAGATTTTCCCAGACAAACAAAATTTGAGGGATTTCATGAACACCAGACCTGTCCTAAAATAAATGCCAAAGGGAGTACTTCAGTCAGAAAGGAAAAGGATGTTAATGAGCAATAAGAAGTCAACTGAAGGTATAAAACTCACTGGTGGTAGTAATTGCATACAGAAAAACACAGAATAAATAACAATGTGCCTGTGATGTGTAAAACTACTCCTATTTTAAGTAGAAAGACTAAATGGTGAACCAATAAAAAATAATAACTACAAATTTGCAGGACATAGACAATACAGTAAGATATAAATAGAAACAACAAAAAGTTGAAAAGTAGGGGGATGAAGTTAAGGTGTAGAGTTTTTATTAGTTTTTTTTGCTTGTTTGTTTATGTAAGCAGTGTTAAGTTGTCATCAGCTTAAAATAATAGGTTATAAGATAGTATTTGCAAGTCTCATGGTAACCTCAAATCTAGAAACATACAATGGATACACAGACGAAAAGCAAGAAATTAAATAATACCACCAGAGAAAATTATATTTACTAAAAGGAAGAAAGGAAGGGAAAAAGAAAGAGAAAACCACAAAACAGCCAGAAAACAAATAACAATGGCAGGAGTAAGTCCTTATTTACTGATATTAACATTGAATGTAAATGGACTAAACTCTCCAATCAAAAGACATAGAGTGGCTGAATGGATTTGAACAAAAACCCAATAATCTGTTGCCAACAAGAAACACATTTCTCCTATGAAGACACACATAGACTGAAAAATGGGAATGGAAAAAGATATTCCACGCCAATGGAAACCAAAAAAGAGCAGGAGGAGCTAGCTATACCTGTATCAGAAAAAATAAAGACAAAAATAAATTTAAAGACAAAAACTATAAGAAGAGACAAAGAAGGTCACCATATGATGATGATGGTACCAATTCAGCAAGAGGAAATAACAATTTTACATGTATATGCATCCAACACTGAAGCACTCAGATATATAAAGGAAATATTATTAGAGCTAAAGAGAGAGATAGGCCCTAATACAATAATAGCTGGAGTCTTCAACATTCCACTTTCAGCATTGGACAGATCTTCCATATAGAAATCAACAAAGAAACATCAGACTTAATCTGCACTATAGACCAAATGGACCTAATAGATATTTACAGAACATTACATCCAATGACTGAAGAATACACATTCTTTTCCTCTGCATATGGATCATTCTCAAGGATAGACCATATGTTGGGTCAAAAAGCAAGTCTTAAAACATTAAAAATGTTGAGGTAATATCATGTATCTTCTTTGAGCACAATAGAATAAAACTAGAAATCAACAGCAAGAGGAATTTTGGAAACTATACAAATATGTGGAAATTAAACAATATGCACCTGAATGACCAGTGGGTCAATGAAACAATTCAGATGGAAATGAAAAAGTTTCTTGAAACACAAACATAACATGCCAAAACCTATGGGATACAGCAAAAGGAGTACTTACTAAAAGGGAAGTTTGCAACTGTCAGTGCCTACATCAAAACAGAAGAAAAGATTCAACTAAACAACCTAAGGATGCATCTTAAACAACTAAAAAAGCAAAAGCAAATCAAATCCAAAATTAGTAGAAGAAAATAAATAATGTGCTCGCTTCAGCAGCACATATACTAAAAATTGGAACGATACAGAGAAGATTAACATGGCCCCTGTGCAAGGATGACACGCAAATTCATGAAGCATTCCATATTTTTCACAAGTATACATATGTAACACACCTGCACGTTATGCACATGTACCCTAGAACTTAAAGTATAATAATAATAATAATAAATAAATAAAAGCTGAAAAGAAGCTTTCTGAGAAAAAAAAGAAAATAAATAATAAAGATTACAGCAGAAATAAATGAATTTGAATTGAAGAAAACAAAAGCTCAGCAAAACAAAATGTTGCTTTTTTATGAAAAGATAAACAAAATTGATAAACCATTAGCCAGACTAATTAAGAAAAACACAGAGAGAAGACTCAAATAAACAAAATCAGAGATGAAAAAGGAGACAATATACCTGATACCACAGCAATTCAAAGGACTGCTAGTGGCAATGATAAGCAACTATATGCCAATAAATTCGGAAATCTAGAAGAAATGTATAAATTCGTAGACACATACAGCTTACCAAGACTGAATTATGAAAAAATTCAAAACCTGAACAGACCAATGACAAGTAATGAGATCAAGGCTGTAATAAAACGTCTCTCAGCAAAGAAAAGCCCAGAACCTGATAGCTTCACTGCTGAATTCTACCAAAGCTTTTTTTTTTTTTGAGATGGGGTTTTGCTCTATCACCCAAGATGGAGTGCAGTGGTGCCATCTTGGCTCACTGCAACTTCCGCCTCCTGGGTTCAAATGAGTCTCCTGCCTCAGCCTCCTAAGTAGCTGGGATTACACAGGTGCATACCACCATGCCTGGCACACACCTGTAATCCCAGCTACTCAGGAGGCTGAGGCAGGAGAAGTTATTGTGTGTGTGTGTGTGTGTGTTTAGTAGAGATGGGTTTTCACCATGTTGGACAGGCTGGTCTTGAACTCCTGACCTCTGGTGATCTGCCCACCTCGGCCTCCCAAAGTGCTGGGATTACAGGCATGAGCCACAGCTGTTGGCCCCTACCAAACTTTTAAAGAAGAGCTAGTACCAATCCTACTCAAACTATTCCAAAAAATGCAGGAGGGGAGAATACTTCCAAACTCATGTCATGAGGCGAGTATTACCCTCATGATCCCTCAATTTCTTTATTACATAAGCCAATGAGTTCATTTTTAGCTCAAGCAAGTTTTAGTTGAGTCTAACTAAAACTCGCTTGCTTATTTGAGATTTCCTGACTAAAACAATCACATTGTTGTAATGTTTGAACATTCTTTGTTTTGGCAGAAGTGAGAACCTGGAGTCTACGTTGCACAGTTCACACAAATCACAAAGTTACCAAGCCAGCCCCAAAGAGCACGTGCCAGTGTGATTGCTGGGGCTGCAGAATTGGATCTCGATGTAGTTTGCTGTGCTTCAGTTGCTTTCCAAACACAGCCCACAGGCACATCGGAAAAAGAAAACTACAGGCCAATATGCCTGATGAATACTGATGCAAAAATCCTCAACGAAATGCTTAGCGAATTGAATTCAGCAGCATATTAAAAAGATCGTTCATCATGACCAAATGGGATTTATCTTTGGGATGCAAGGATGGCTAACATATACGAATCCATTAATGTGATACTTCATATCAACAGAATGAAGGACAAAAACAATATGATCATTTCAGTTGATGCTGAAAAAGCATTTAGTAAGGCTCAACATCCCTTCATGATTAAAAACTCTAAAATAAACTGGGTATAGAATGAACATACCTCAGTATAATAAAAGCCATATACAATAAACCCATAGCTAGTATCACACTGAATGGGGAAAAACTGGAAGTCTTTCTTCTAAGATTGGGAACATGACAAGGATGCCCACATTTACCACTGTTATTCAACATAGTACCGGAAGTCTTAGCTAGAGCAACCACACAAGAGAAATAATGAAGAGCATTTGGATTGGAAATGAAGGAGTCAAATTATTCTTGTTTGCAGATAATATGATCTTATATTTGGAAAAACCTAAAGACTTCACCAAAAGACTATTAGAACTGATAAACAAATTCAATAAAGTTGCAGGATACTAAGTCAACATACAAAAATCAGTAACATTTCTATATGCCAACAGTGAACAATCTGAAACAGAAATTAAGAAAGCAACCTCATTTGCAATAGCTACAAATAAAATAAAATACCTGGGAATTAACTTAAGCAAATAAGTAAAAGAGCTCTACAATGAAAACTATAAAACATTGCAAGAAATTGAAGATACCATAAAATGGAAAAAGATTCCATGTTCATGGATTGGAAGAGTCAATATTGTTAAAATGTCTATACTGCCCAAAGCAATCTACAGATTTAATATAATCCCTATCAAAATATAAATGACATTCTTCACAGAAATAGAGAAAATAATTCTAAAATTTATGTGGAACCACAAAAGACCCAAAATAGCCAAAGTTATCCAAATGCAAAAAGTACAAAACTGGAGGAATTACATTACCTGACTTCAAATTACACCACAGAGCTGTGGTAACCAAAACGGCATGGTTTGGGCAATAAAACAGACAAATAGGCCAATGGAATGGGATAGAGAACCCAGTGATAAATCCATACATCTACAGTGAACTCATTTTTGACAAAGGTGCCAAGAACCTACATTGGGGAAAAGAAGGTCTCTTCAATAAATGATTCTGGGAAAACTGAATATCCATCTACAAAAAATGAACTAGAACTCTACCTCTTTCCCTATATAAAAATCAAATAAAAATGGAGTAAAGACTAAAGACTAAGACCTCAAACTGTGAAGCTACTCAGAGAAAATATTGGGGAAACTCTCCAGGATATTGGAATGGGCAAAGATTTCTTGAGTAATAACCCACAAGCCTAGGCAACCAAAGCAAAAATGGACAAATGGGATCTCATCAAGTTAAAAAGCTTCTGCACAGCAAAGGAAGCAGTCAACGAAGTGAAGAGACAACCTACAGAATGAGAGAGACTATTGTCAAACTACCCATCTGACAAGGGATTAATAACCAGAATACATAAGAGCTCAAACTCTATATGGAAAAATCTAATAATCCAATTAAAAAATGGGCAAAAGATCTGTGTAGACATTTCTCAAAAGAAGACATACAAATGGCAAACAGGTATATGAAAAGGTGCTCAATATCATTGATCATCAGATAAATGCAAATCAAAACTATAATGAGATATCATCTCACTCCAGTTGAAAGGGCTTTTTGTTTTCCCCAAAATTCAGGCAACAAGAATTGCTGGAAAGGATTGCAAGCATCTGTGGAGTCATTCTATCTTTAAAGTCACCTTCCAATTATTTTCTTAAAACCATTGACAAACATATAAACTGGTTAATCTTTCTAAATATTGTCTCATTACAAAAGTTTCATTATTTTCCAGATTAAGTAGAAATCATTGAATAAAAATAACTACAAATTATTTAAAAAAAACAAACAAAAATGATCAAATGTTCTGAAACATTTTCTTCCCAAGCAAAAGTAGTTGAAAGTTCATTCTTGAGCTGAGGCAGACAAACCATTTGACTTTCTTTAAGGCAAATCACAGGTAAACATGGATTTAGATTGTGTCTGTTCTAGCAAACTCTTTATTCATATGAAGAGGGCCTACATAAATATCAGTTCAAAGGAGAGAAATATGCTTTGGATAAACCAGGGAAGTTAGTTTCTTTCTGAAACAATATCAATAGGTTGAGTATTAGATAGACCAAAGAAGATGTCATTCGTCACCTGAAAGGTTGAGAGAGAAAAATCCATTGAAAACTGAAGATGGAAGAGACTGATACTGCTGTTTTGATTTTAGGAGAGTCTAGAGGTGAGAGTTATAACCAGGCATTCCCTGTTGTAGACATTTGCCAATTTATGCCCTCATGTTGCAATGAATCTTCAGAAGGACTAAGCATGGATGCTATTATTAAAGCTAATTAAATTGCTCTGAATTATAGCTTATCCAGGGTATTAGCTAACAGAATGGTCATCATAATGTCTGGAAGAAATAAATAGATGGGAATTGGTTGAGTAAGGAATTCCACTGATTGGGTTTTTTGTTATTGTTCACTTCAAAAATAAGCTCTCTGGAAGTACTAGAAATGAAGACCCACTGTGCTTTATCTCTTGGTAGTGTTGCATAATAATGGTCTGACCCATGTTCCTTGCTGAGAAGCAGGAACTGATTTTCTTGTCCAGTTTTTTAAAAAATCACATTTGCCAAAGTAATTAAATGAAAGGTTAATTGACAACAAACTTCCTATTGCACTATAGTCACAGCTTGCATATGAAATAGAGTATTTTGTTTCTCTTTTTGCATTTCAATATAGCAAAACCATTGATGTCTGAGGGACAGGCAGAGAGCAGATTAGTTTCCAGGCCCTAAACAATAACCAGAAAATGGCTTGTAATGAAAATCCAAGCTAAATATCATCATTATGATAAGAAAAGGGAGATGTAATGAACCCAACAGCATCATCTATAGGAAAAGTAATTTAAAATGTTCACATAAAGTACAGCTAGTTTGGAGTGCAAATGAGCAGGGAAAGGTTTTTGGAATCCATTTGGATGCATGTGGAACGCATTTGAAAGTGATATTGTATCAGTCTAGATATATATGTGTGTTTGTGTGTGTGTGCACAAATGGATGCCTGAGTCATATATATGTGTATATATATGCACAGATGTATATATATGTATATATATGCATAGATGTATATATATGTATAGATGTATATATGTATATATATGCATAGATGTATATATCTATATCTACATATGTAAAGATACAAGTATATTTGGCAAAATGAATGCAGTGGAGGAATGTGGTTAATCAAATTATTTTTTTATAATCCTAGCAGTTTGAAAAATAATTCACTTGGCTGGATTATGGCATGGAGGAAATCCTTAAAAAGAATCCAGGGGACCTGCTACATCTCTGTGAGGGTCAGTTTTATGTGTCAACTTGCCTAGGACATAGTACCCAGTTATTTAACCAAAACAGTAGTTTAGGTGTTGTTGTGAAGGTATTTTGTAGAAGTAGTTAGCATCTGTCAGCAATTGGCTTCAAATAAGGGGACTGCCTTGATAATAGGAGTTTCTTGATCCAATCAGTTGGTGACCTAAGAGCAAAAACTGAGACTTCCCAGAGAGGAAATTCTGTCTCGAGACTGCAGTGTCAGTTCCTGCCTGAGCTTCTATCCTACTGACCATATCAGTTTCAGACTTGCTAGGCCCCACAATCAAATGAGCCAATTCCTTAAAATAAATCTCTTTAATTATTATATGCATTTGTATACGTGTATACATGTATACGTGTATACAAATGCATAGACATACATGTGTATGTCTATTTATATCGATCCTACTGGCTCTGTTTCTCTGGAGAACCTTGACTGACACAGTCTTAGATAGGCTTCATATACTAGACAGTTCCAGCCTGCCTTGTACATTGCCTGATTTGAGTCTGAACTTTCAATGACCTCACTTGATTTATATTTAAATTATTTCATATTCATTTAAACATAGATATTAAAATGTGGATGGAATTCTGATGAAAGTTTTCACTGAGGGAAAGTAGCTGAGATAATGGAATGAAATTCTGTACCATACTTATTCTTCAGAGATCTGAAGCTGGGATTTCTTTCCTCGAGGTTTCTTTCCTTGAGGTTTATGTACTTATATAGAGACACAGAGCAGACCCAACATAGTAATGTAGTTTATTAATAGGTAGCTCTTAGACTTTGGATGCACAACGTTTAAGAGGAATATGATGCTTTCCATTTTCTCTTTCTTTCTCTTTCTTTCTTTCTTTCTTTCTTTCTTTCTTTCTTTCTTTCTTTCACTCTTTCATTCTTTCGTTTTTCGAATTTTTTATTATTTATTTATTTATTTATTTATTTATTTATTTATTTATTTATTTATTTTGAGACAGAGTCTCACTCTATCACTCTGGCTGGAGTGCAGTGGCATGATCTCGACTTACTGCAACTTCTGCCTCCCAGGTTTGAGTGATTCTCCTGCCTCAGCCTCATGAGTAGCTGGGACTACAAGCACAAGCCATGACACCTGGCTAATTTTTGTATTTTTAGTAGAGACAGGGTTTTACCACGTTGGCCCGGCTGATCTCAAACTCCTGAGCTCAAGCGATCCATCTGCCTTTGCCTCCCAAAGTTCTGGGATTATAGGTGTGAGCAACATGCCCAGCATTTTTTTTTCTGCTGGGTTCCAGTGATTCTCCCGCCTCAGCCTCCCCAGTAGCTGGGACTACAGGTGTGTGCCACCACACCAGGCTAATTTTTGTATTATCAGTTTTCTTTAAGTGAAAATAGATAGTAGAACAAGGATTTTGAAATTTGTGAGCAGTTTCTAATTCTTTGGTCTGAGGTATAGTTTTAAATTTTCTGCCATTACTAATAGAAAAGAAAAAAATCTTACCAGAAATAATCTAAAACCTGGATGATTTGTTAGATGAATGAACTAATTGCTGTTATTGAGGATCTACAGTTTACCTGGCCACTGACTTTCAGGCAAACAACTTCAGTATCCCAGAACAAAAGTAATGGTGCAGTTTGTCCCCATCACCCTCAAACCCCCACTTTTCCCCAGAGGATGGAGAGGGGTCCTCTGGCTGGTGAGTTGAGGGGATGACCAGACATTTGTTGGGATCAGCCTTCCTGCAGGATGGGTGTGTTCTGCCTGCCTTGCCCTCTCCAGGGTGCTAAGAGTCCTCGCACTGTGGAGAAAGCCAGCGATTGCTCAGTTCAGCTGGTGCCTGGGCAGCCAAGTTCATTTCTAAAGTGCTAGGTGCCTTGTTGTGGCTGCACATGAAAGCCATGTCCAGAATTTATAGTAAGAAAGTGGAGTGGAGCTGCCACTTTGATCTCTGTTGGTCATGTGGGTCTTATGCCTCAAGTAGTTTCTTACTCTAAAAATGAAAAAACGGAATGTCATTTAACTACCCGAAGTCCCAACGATATCAGCCCAACCCTTCTTGAGCGCCACACCAGACAGGGTTCTTGATTGAGCACAGTCATGGATTGGAAGAATCACTGTTTTTAAAATGTTCATATTACGCAGTGCAATCTACAGATTTAATGTAATCCCTATCAAAATATGACTGACATTCTTCCTGGAAATAGAGAAAAGAATTCTAAAATTTATATGGAACCACAAAAGACCCGGAATACCAACTTGGGTTAATTTAAGCAGAAGACGAGTTTGTGGCAAAAGATCAGGAAGCCCCAGGGGAAGGCTGGAAGACTACACTTGGGTAATGGTCTGGTGCAAGGGAAGCCAGGCAGCCAGAACTGAGGGTCACCCACGGTTCCAGCCTGGTTAGAACCCCTGTGCCCTAGGGCACAGGTGGTGCCCCTGGACCTGGGATGCAGCCCCTCTACACTGCCCCTCCTTTTCTGCTTCTGTCACTCCCAGGTCACAAGTGCAGGCTGGGGCATCCTAGTTGCTGAGCTTAAGTCACCAGTAAGCCACCTAGGGACAGCAGGACCAAGTGAAGAGCATCTGGGCCTTGACCTCTATAGTCAGATGTCCCTACATCCCACCAACCTTCAAACAGAGGAAGGGCACTGAAAAAGATCCCCCCGCAAAAGAAAAGCCAACAAACATTTCCTGCCAGGGCTGTATCTCCACATTTGTTCCTCACAGCTGCTACTATTGTCCTCATTCTACAGTTTAAGACGTTGAGCTTTAGAAAGGTGATGTGCCGTCTGTATGGCCACACAGCTAAAAGCCATCTGACTCCGTAGCTCAAGCACTGAACTGCTCCAGCAACTACCCCTGAGCTCTTCATTTTCATACAGCAAATTGAGGGACACACTTCGTTGCATCATCTTAGCTCAGGCTGCCATCACAAAATACCATAGGCTGGGTGGCTTAAACAACCAAAATTTATTTTCTCATCGTTCCAGGGGCTGGAAGTTTGAGACAAAGGTGCCAGCATGGTTGGTTCTGGTGAAAGCCCTCTTCCTGGATTGCAGAGGGCCTTCTTGCCATGTCCTGACAGTGGGAGAGAGAGAACAAGCTCTCTCTCTCTTTTGTTTATTCTTATGAGGACACTCATCACATTGGGTCAGGGCCCTACCCTTATGACTTCATTTAACCCGAATTACTTTTGTAAAGGTTCAATTTCCACAAAGTTGCATTGGGAGGTTAGGGCTTCAACATATGAATTTGGAGGTACATAATTGAGTCCAGAGCATATATGATTAGGACCAATCCAAATGCCCATCAATGATAGAGTGGATAAAGAAAACGTGGCACATATACACCATGGAATACTATGCAGCCATAAAAAAGAATGAGTTCATGTCCTTTGCAGAGACATGGATGAAGCTGGAAACCATAATTCTCAGCAAACTAACACAGGAACAGAAAACCAGACACAGGACATTGTCACTCATAAGTGGGAATTGAACAATGAGAACGCAGGGACACAGGGAGGGGAACGTCACACACTGGGGCCTGTTGAGGGGTGGAAGTCTAGGGGAGGGAGAGCATTAGGAGAAATACCTAATGCATTTGTGGCTTAAAACCTAGATGATGGGTTGGTAGGTGCAGCAAACCACAATGGCACATGTATACCTATGTAACAAACCTGCATGTCCTGCACATGTATCTCAGAACTTAAAGAAAAATTTAAAAAGACTTTCCTGCCTCAAAAAATTTTTTAAAAAGACTTTCCTTGTCTTAGTGCTTTTGCGAAACAATCTGAAACCATGCAGCTGATTTCCTAAAGGCTTTCCAACTTAGTATTTTTTTCAACTTGGCAACAGCATCTTCTCACCAGATGTTTTCAAAAATCTCTTCATTTTAACCTGAGGATGTGGATATACTTTTGTTTAGGGATTAAAAGTATTTTCTCCTCTCAGTTACTGAATCTTCTCTTCACTGTTCATCTGATGCTAAGGGCTTGCCATTTGCTGTAGTGAGCTGGGGAGATTAGAAATTGTAAATCAAAGTCTAATCACATTTGCCCCCAGAAAATCTGATGATCACAGAAAGCCTCTTCCCAAGCCCTAAAACTACCTCCTCCTTGTATTTTCCTACTGTGGTTATGTTGCATGTCTGATCATTCTAACAGTAACTTACTCTCTTGAGCGTGGCTGAAAACTTAAACCAGATGGAAACAGTTACATTTTAATTAAGTCCCCTGAGAGTAGGAAATCGTGTTAATTAAAAACCAAACAAACCTATTCTACATTTTTCTCCCATGTGATTTTTGCCTTCCATTTGCTCCTCCCTGTGCTTTTGGAATTGAGTCTGACACAGGTGAAGCCTGTGTAGGAGGCATCCCGGGTGCAGATGCAGTTGCCGGAGACCATCTTAGCTGGAGCCCCACTCAGAAACCTGAGACATCAACCCTCCTGAAAGCCTGTGTAGGAAGCATCCTGGGTGCAGATGCAGTTGCCGGGGACCATCTTAGCTGGAGCCCCACTCAGAATCCTGAGACATCAACCCTCCTGAAAGCCTGTGTAGGAAGCATCCCGGGTGCAGATGCAGTTGCCGGAGACCATCTTAGCTGGAGCCCCACTCAGAAACCTGAGACATCAACCCTCCTGAAAGCCTGTGTAGGAAGCACCCCGGGTGCAGATGCAGTTGCCGGAGACCATCTTAGCTGGAGCCCCACTCAGAAACCTGAGACATCAACCCTCCTGAAAGGCATGTGGGCCCCTGTGTAAGGGCTCTGGCAACAGTATCCAAAGGAGATCAGCCAGTGCACCCAACGCTGTGCCCACAGTGTCAGGGGAATGAGTAGGGGGAGGCAGCATCTGCCAATCCATGAGTAGGAGTGGCGGGAATGAGCATCAGAGCCAGTCACAAGCTTCTGAGATGGCTCAGTCCACTTCCAGCTGTGATCCGGGGACAGAGCCAACCTTGCAAACTAAAAGTAGAGGGATATAAGATATTAAGTTTAGCTCTATATAGTGTAGACTCAAAAACTAGTGTCTTAAGAAAAACAGGAGTTTACTTTTCTCATCTAAGGAGAAGTCTATAGGTGGGAAGCAAAGTATAAAATTTTTATACTCCATAAAAATTTCAGACTCCATAAAGTAATCTCAGTCTCATCTACCTTTCTTTTCTGACATTTTTAGTATATAACTTTGAATCTTTAGGTCGCTTCTTGGCCACAAACCTGCTGCTGGAGTGACAGCTATCACACCCAAGTTCCAGGCAGGGAGAAGGGATACGAAGGACGAAAGGCATATGTCTTCCAATCCCTCTCCTTCTTGCAGGAAAATTTCTCGGAATCCACAACTCTTGTCACCTATCCGACAACTTTTCTCTGCTTATGTGTCATAGACCAGAACTTGGTTGTTCATAGACCAGAATGTAGCTATTCCTATCTTCAGGTCATGCTGGGAGATACAGGTCTGTTTGTCTGTTTGTTTTTAAGCCAGACACATTGCCTCTTGAGAAAATGTTAGGCATTAGAAACGATCAGTGTGCCTGGAGGGCTGACTTGAGGAATTTCACCATATTGTCTTCTCTCCTGGTGCTATCATTTATGAAATTATCAAAACAGACTCTGGCTTACAAGGTTTGCCATGAGCTGGCCTCTGCCTATGTGTCCTAGATTTTTTGTTTTTGTTTTTGTTTTTGAGACAGAGTCTGGTTCTGTTGCCCAGTGTGGAATGCAGTGGCACGATCTTGGCTCACTGTAACCTTGGCCTCCCAGGTTCAAGTGACTCTCCTGTCTCAGCCTCCCAAATAGCTGGGACTACAGGCGCCTGCCACCACGCCAGACTAATTTTTGTATTTTTAGTAGAGAAGGGGTTTCACCATATTGGTCAGGCTGGTCTCGAATTCCTGACCTCAGGTGATCCACATGCCTCAGCCTCCCAAAGTGCTGGGATTACAGGTGTGAGCCACCTCTCCTGGCCCTAAATTTTGTACGTTCTCTATCTGAATCTTTGTGTGGCTGGCTCCTTAAATGTCACTTTTTCAGAGAAGATGTTCCTCAAGTTTAACGCATCCTCTCCATCCCCCAGTCACACTCTGATCACCCAGCTTATTTTCCTTCTGCAGCTTTCAATGTGAGACACTGCTGTGATCTGAATGTTTATTTTCCTCTGGAATTCAAATGTTGAAATCTAATCACCAAGGTCACAGTGTTAGGAAGTGGGTCCTTTGGGAGGTGATTAGGTACTGAGGCTGGAGCCCTCGTGCATGGGACTAGTGCCTTGATGAAAGGGAGCTGAGAGAGCTGCCTTGTTCCTTCTACCAGATGAAGGTACAGCAAGAAGGCATTGTCTATGAGGAATGGGTCTTTGTCAGACACCCATCTGCCAGTACCTTGATTTTGGACTTCCTAGTCTCCAGAACTGTGAGATACAAATTTCTGTTAAGACCTACTATTTGATATCACAACAGAGTGACTATAGTCAATAATAACGTAATTGTACATTTTTAAGTGACTAAAAGAGTATAACACAAAGGATAATGGAGAGAATAGATTTAAATAACATATAAAAAAGAAAAAGAAATAGAAAAAAAGAAAATGGGATTTCCTTTACTTACAATTGAATACTACTCAGTCATAAAAAAGAATGAAATCATGTTTTTTCCAGCAACATGGATAGAACTGGAGATCGTTATTTTAAGTAAGTAGCTGAGAAAGTTAAATACTACCTGTTCTCACTTATAAGTGAGAGTGAAATCATGGGCACATAAGGACCTAGAGAGTGGAATAATAGATATTGAAGACTTGGAAGGGTGGGAGTTGGGGAGGTGATGAGGGATGATAAATTACTTAATGGATACAATGTGTACTACTTGGGTGATGACTGTCTTAAAAGCCCAGACTTTACCACTTCACAACAGTAACAAAATAACACTTGTGCCCCGAATCTATAAAAAATTAAAAACTGAAGGTGTTACTTGCAAAAAAATAAAGAAAGAAAAGTAAACGGAATATGATTCTGTTGTTTAAAAGCCTCCCAGGCTAAAGTACTGCGTTAAAGCAGCCTGAACACATGGACAGGCAGACTTCTGTTCATTTGTCTATGGCCTGTGTCCCCCAACCAGAATACAGTCCCTTGGAGAGAACAGGCACCTGTGTGTCTTGTTCCCTACTGATGACATCTCAAAATTTCTGGAGGGACATAAATGATGAGCTTACCTAAATTTGAAAAGAAATCACTTTAAAACAAATCACTTCAATATCAATTAACCTTTTATATGACAGTGGGTAAAGAACACCACCTCACTCCACATTTATCTCCAACTCCTGGTTCACATTTGGACCTCAACCAAATCGCAAATTAGTACCTGACCTGGACCTCCAGGGTTATTCTAAAAATAGAAGGAAACTTGACTGCAAAATCTCAACAAGGCACAGCTCTACCATGCACCTATGATCCATGATAGTGAGATTGATGTCTGTGGAGCGACAAGGAGAGATGGGCACATCCCTATTGCAGACAGTGGCAGTCCCTGGGGGGCTGGAGACTTAGAAAGTCATTCCAGGCCTGAGCCTTGGAGGGGAGGAAGGGAGGGCCAGGTTGGCAGCTGGTCCAGTACGCTGAGAAGCAACTGAGACTCGTAGTCTGAAGTTACCCAAGAATATTCCTTGGAGGCAAATGTGGAGGCCCCTCTCCCCAACTTCTTCTTCTTTTTGAAGTGGAAAATGCCTCTGCCCAATCCTGGACATCTCTTAGGCTATCCCTTCTAGGGACATATTTACATTTTTATTTTCTGCTTCCTGAAGCCTGGGGACTTCACCATTAAACATTTGGCTTGGGAAAGGATAAAATGCCTTTATCAGTCAGGAATCTCCAGGGAATAGAAGTAGTAGGGGATGTATGTATGTGTATGTACATGCGCGCACACACACACACACACAAATACCTCCCCAACAACATCTAGGCTAGTATTTGATTGAATAACTGGACACAGCCACCCATCCATGTTGACACATAGAACTAACCATCACAGTGTCCCTGGGAGCAGTCAGGATTTGGCTGACCTTCCACCCTCTCCTCTTCCAAAGTGTAGGAGGACAGCCTCACGTTTACAGTTCTACCTGATCAGATGTTCATATACTTTGAACAAGAAGATGAGTGACTCCCCACCTGTTTCTCTTGTGTACTTCAGACCACTAAGTGCAGCCATGGCTGTTCCACAGAGCTGTACCCTTGACAGTGAGGACCCGAGAGAGAAACAGGGTCACCCTGCAGCTGTGCATCAGAACCACTGGGTGCTTGCTGAAATGCAGGTTACTGGTCCCACCCACCCTCCTGACTCAGAATCTCTGCATTTGAGCAAGCTCCCCGGATGACTCAGTTGCCCAGTCCAATTTGAGAATTGCTTCCATTCATGAATCCGTAAAGCCCTTGTGGTTTTACCATCCAGCACATCTCTCTTAGGCTGGGCTGAAAGGCATTCTTTTAGGGTCATTTTCCTAAGATATTTACAATTAATAATTCCATTTAAGCTTTTTTCTTTCTTGTAAAATTTTTTATTTATTTTTTAGAGATGGGGTTTTGCTTTGTCACCCAGGCAAGAGGAGTACAATGGCACAATCATGGCCCAACTGCAACCTCGAATTCCTGGGCTCAAGCAATCCTCCAGCCTCAGCCTCCTGAGTGGCTTGGACTATAGGCATGTGCCATCATATCTGGCTAATTAAAAAGATATTTTTGTAGAGATGGGGGTCTCACCATCTTGCCCACGTTGATCTTGAACTCCTGGGCTCAAGCAATCCTGCCTTGACCTACCAAACTGCTGGGATTACAGATGTGAGCCACCATGCCCAGTTGTTTTTCCTCTTTACATCCAATTTCACAGAGATAAATTGAATAATTTTAGTTAATGTAATTATCTAGAAATCAGCTTCCTGTTCTCACCTGGGAGATGAATGTGGGCAAGAAGCACAGTAGCCCCTCTTATCTGTGGCGAATAAGTTCCAAGACCCCTACAGGATGTCTGAAACTTCAGATAGTACCAAATTTTTATGTTTTATCCAATTCATACATATCTATGATAAAGCTTAATTTATAAATTAGGCACAGTAAAAGATTTACAATGATAATAAAATAGAACAATTATAACAATATATTGTAATAAAAGTTATGTGAATGTGGTCTCTCTCTCTTTCAGAATATCTTATTGTACTGTATTCACTTTTCTTTTTGTTGTGATCTATTAACCTGACAACTGAGACAACTAAGAGAGTAACAGGTGAGTAGACAGTGTGGAGACGCTGGACAAAGGGATGATGGGTGGGAAAGAGCAAGATGTCATCACACTACTCAGAATAGCATGTACTTTAAAACTTATGAATTATTTCTGGAATTTTCCATATAATATTTTGAACTGTAGTTGACTGCAGATAACTGAAACTGTGGAAAGTGAAGTTGCGGATGGAGGGGACCACTGCACTAAGTGGAAAACTCACTCATCCGCGTCTCTACATGGCTGTCTTTGCAGCTGCAAGAGTTGTGCCGGAAACCCAGTGCCTTTGCTGGGGAGAGCATGTACTTATTTTATTCCCTTTGTGTCCTGTGAGGTCTCTTCTTTGTGGAAACTCCTTTCACCACTTGTTGAGAGCTGTGTAGTTTAAGACTGCTCAGCACCTAAAAGCCCAAATTCCGCAATTTGTGTGTAATTCCCATATTTATTTAACATGCCATTCAATGTATTTCAATGTAGAATGTATTTATTATGTATCTACTGTGTAGGCATTATGCTAGACTCTGGGAGAAGAGGCTGAAATAGATACAAAGGTAACTAAAATGAGGCTCCTGCTGTGTGAGAGCTGTCAACCTGTTGGGAGAGACATAATTAAATGACTAATTATGGTGCAAGGAAATATAAAGCAAATGCTGAAATGGAGGTACAGCAACATTTGAGGAGTGATTCAAACAGGCGGGGGAGAAGGCTGCTCCGAGACAGTGTCATCGCTGCAGGATGAGGAGAGGAAACAAGTTGTCTAGAAAGCAAATGGACTCGCATAAGGGAAAGCAGGGGAAACACTGGTGTGGAAAGCATTCCGTGCATGAAAGATGAGTCTGCATTTCTGTTGCAGGTTTTAGTTCATAAATCTGAGGACAGTGGAGACTGTGTCCCTGCTAATGTGCTTTACAGATCTCAGCCTCAGTACCTGGAGCCCCAGGCGGTCAAATGAGCACCATTCACTGTGCAACCAGCCAACATCACCAAAACCCTGGCTCAGCCATCTCAGCTCATCTCTCTTGCCCTCAGAAGCAGCCAGTGTGCTGTCTATAAACTACAAGTGCTGATAAATGAGGCAAGAAATGCAAAGCTCCCAAAGCCAGTTTAGTCACACTCCAGCTTCACTTATCTGCCATAAACCAAACTATTATCTAAGAATCACCCTCGAGTACTCTGTGAGCCCTGCTGGGGACTGCAAAAGCTGCATACAGGTGCTCTGCCTCCAGAGCCTGGGGACATGGTGTTCTGTGGTCATACCACACATATCCTGTCACTCACAGTGATGCCTTTAGTGGCTCGATGCTGAAAGGCCCTCCCTTGGTCAGATTCCTTCTCTCTTTCAGGGACCTACATGCCCAGTCTTTTGTGGTCAAGTTCTGTGGTCCATTTCCTACCTCCTCTGAAGGTACCACATACAGACATGTAAATCACATGACCTTGTAGGTGGGCTGTGTTTGGAAAGCAATTGAAGCACAGCAAAGTACATCGAGATCCAATTCTGCAGCCCCAGCAATCACACTGGCACGTGCTCTTTGGGGCTGGCTTGGTAACTTTGTGATTTGTGTGAACTGTGCAACGTAGACTCCAGGTTCTCACTTCTGCCAGAACAAAGAATGTTCAAACATTACAACAATGCGATTGTTTTAGTCAGGAAATCTCAAATAAGCAAGCGAGTTTTAGTTAGACTCAACTAAAACTTGCTTGAGCTAAAAATGAACTCATTGGCTTATGTAATAAAGAAATTGAGGGATCAATCTGGGCTCCCAGCTCTGCTTCCTCCTCTGTTCTTAGGCTGGTTCTTCTATTAGGTGGCAGCTCTCAGCTTACATGGTCCTCATTGCATCCACTATAACATGTCACAGGAGGACTCTGGTTCTGCTCTGGCCACATGGCTGACCTTGTGACCAATCCCTGTGGACAGAAAAGAGAGTTCTGGGTTATCTCATCACTAAGGAGCAGTCAAGACAGTGTAACCACCTGGCAGGAGAGGAAAGGCATTGCCCAAAAGCAAGTGTCTTAGATACACAACCAGTGACCTCTGCATTGCCTGGGTTCTGTCTTCCAAAGTAACATGTGCTTCTAATGTGTGAATGCTTTGCCTGAGGCGTGGGAATGGCATGCTTCTCATTCCATACCCTCGTTTTTCAAGTGACTTCGGCCTTCCAAAGCTCTCTGGGTTCGTGGTACACCTGACTCATAGAGGGAAGTGTTTTTGACCCTGGGTCCCTGCACTGGCTCTAAACTCAAGCATGGCTCTGAATATGGCAGGACAAGAGCTCTGCTGATTGTCTAATTGGTTTTTCTGCTTCAGTCCTGTTAACCTAATGCTACCCCTCAGAACGCTGAAGAATGCGCACCCATGTGTTACATCTACCTGCTTAATTTCCATTTGAGAGATTTACGTGTGAGATCAGGCACATTATTACCCTTGTGTGGGCACTCAGCAGTGTTTTTGAATTAAGATTGATTACATGGACAGCCACCTACATAAATTACTTAAAAGTCATTAATTCGTGGTTGGCATTAACTTGTTTGATGGATATCATCAAACGCAAATCAGAAAGAGCCATCAGCTCATTTCAGGGAGGATGGGGAGATGTTGCTTCTAGCATTTCCGTATGATGAATTACCTAGTGATGGGTTTTTCTACTTGTGGTCCCCTGTACCACCAGCTACCCAGGTACCTGAAGAATCAGTTTAAAGTGCAGATTCCTAGACTCACATAAACTGAATCATACTCTCTGGGGATGGGGCCCAGGCATCTACATTTTCAAACATGTCCCCCAGTTGTTCCTTGTATGCACTCAGGTTTGAGAACTTTGTCCTGGAGTTTCCATAGTGCTGTTCTGTGGCTATTTCAGAGGGTGAAAAAAAGCAAGAGGCAACTTTGTGGGCACTGAGAGATGTCTGGCTCACCAAAAAGTTGCTTTGCTGCATGCACAGGCAGGCAATTGCAAAATCAATAAGGAAGGTCAGAGAAGAAAGACTTTGTACATACAAATGTGGCAACACGGTAGGACTGAGTAAACACAGTGCAGTGTTGACTTTGTAGCTGTTGGGAGATTAAAGGTTTGGACTCTACTGTATTGCGGGATCTTCCAGTCAGATCAATGGGGGAGGAGCCAGAAAGCCTGGTATTAATTAGAGCACAGCACCTCAGACTTGAGGGTGGGTCAGAATCCCCAGGGGACTTGTTAAATCACTAAATCATACTTCTGAGCTTTACCCCCAGAGATCCAGATTCAGTACGTTTGGGGAGGAGCCCAAGGTTTTGTATTTTTAAAAAGCTCCTAAGTGGTACCCATGCTACCTTAAGTGGGTCACCTTTGGAGTATTGAGGTAGAAGAAGCTTAGTCAACCCCGAGGACTGGCCACGCCTCCTTCCCCATCACTCCAGCTCAGGAGATGCACACATCTTTCTGGAGTTCTACCGGGGACCAACAAGAGGATTTGCCGCATTCTTCCTTTATGCTTGTCACTATGTGTAGCATTTTACTGTATCTTTTGAAAGCCCAGGTTGTCTGAAACTTAGGACATTTTCAACCCTGTGCTCGACTGCCTTAGCAAGACACAGCTGGGCCCAGGTGTAGAGTAGGAGCACAGCTATTGATGAAAGGAACAGAGCTCTTGATCTGAACAGGATGGCTTGTCTTTTGGGGAGTTAGAGAAGGAAAAAAAGTGTTTTCCCTCTACCCTCCAAGGTTCTCTGGCTCAGGCTCTGGAAATGAAACTGACAAAGATGAATTAAAAGAAAAAGAAGCAGAGCTTATTGAATGTGCACTGTGCATAACCATGGGAGAAACTCAGTCATGAATAAAATCAAAGGGGTGGCTAAAATTTGGGGCTTAGATCACATCTTAACGAAGAACAATAAACTTACAGAGACGGACAAGACAAAGGAAAATGAGTTTAGGCTTCCAACGGCAGCAAACCATGGAAAGGTAAATATATGGGGAAAACTAATGGAGATGAGGGTTATTTCAATAAAATTTGTTATGTAGATTCCTGGTGCCATCTCTGGGCCGGTAAGAGTCTGGAGTCATCCCTAGTGATTCAGAGTCTAAGCTTACTTTTAGGCAAATGTGGAAATGTGGGGGAGGGCAGAGAGCTTTGATGGCATCTGCTGTTTCTTGAATATCTTCAGCTCAAAATAATCCTTGTGCTAAAGCGGCAGATTTTGAGATGATCTATTCAGATCCCGAATGAGGACGTTGCTTCCTCTCCTCGCCCCCTTCTCCTTCTTCCTCCATCCTGTCTTTCTCACTTTCTCACTCTCAGCCCAGTCTCTGGGTTTTCTCTCTCAGAACTCCCTGTGACTAGAGACAACACAACGTTTCTTCTGAAGATGAGCATCTTCCCTGCCACCCAGATCTTCTTGCTCCATAAAGGATTGTACCTAAACTGGGTTTCTGGAGCAGATGAGATAAAGACATTAAAGTACAGCCCAGAGCTCATATTCTGCATGAATTTTAGATCTTGGGGAGTTCTCAGTGATTATTTCTAGGCAGTACTTCTGCACATTCTACCTTTTTTGTTGATTTCAGACTTTGCTAATTGATCTCTGTACTTTTTTCACCAGCCTTGGACACAGCTTCACAATCTTCAATACAACACAGAAGCAGCTGAGTTTGGCTTTTTTAGAGAGAAGGTTCTTTATACTCTAAATCTAATAAACTTCAGATTTTACTTTAGGGAGACATGGAGGCTCAGGAAGGAGGAGTGACTTACTCAAGGCATGGAGCTAGGTCTGGAAATCCAAGTACCCTGGCTCTAAGCCTGACATTTTTTTCTTACCCTAGTAAATGATGAGTTTTAAAGAATGTTGTCTAGAAAGCTTGGAATGATACCATAAATTTTAACAGCTAAAGTATAGATTTTATGTAATATTTTTCCTATATGCCTGGAAATTTCTTAAGTGTTATGGAAATTGTAAAGGACTGAGTGTGTAAATAGCCATTGTTGAATGGTGAGTCTAAAAATTGACAAACTATTAACTTCTAAGGATAATTAGCAGATTAGTTGATTCTGTGCTATTTATAATTTAGGATTGTAACTAGTGATTCGTTTATTTCACAGAGAAAGGAGGAACAAGATAACTTAATTGGCAGATACTCTGGTGTCTGGCATTTGCAAATAAAGAAAATAGAGTACGTATCACTTTGTGGAACTCTTGTCCCGCACACTATTTTTATGTACCAACAGGCCCCAATGAGTACACTTGCTATTATTCCCATTGAACTTACAGCTCTCACACTGGGAGTTGCATTTGTTATGGCCATTCACCAAAAGGCATGTAGTGCTGTGTCCAAAGTGGTGCAATGGCCAAGTCCAAGATAGAAATCAAGGTCTGTAGAGGGACCTCTCACTCCTCATGCAGTCTCCTGGGCTTCCAGTTCTTACACTGAATGATACCCTGTGTACTCTCAGTTATTATCAGACAATCAGGAGGAAGGATTTGGAATAAATTCAGTGGAAGTCATTCCCATTAGAGGTGGCAGGAAGTCAAAGTTGAGATCCTGCCTCATGCCTGATACCAGCTTGTCTGCTAACAACACAGTTTTTCTTTCTCATTTCATCCCTTCCCTCCCTCTCCTCTCTCTGTAGTTGGTATTTCTTTGCCAACCCCTCAAGCTGGATTAATTTATAACTTCAATAATGTGGTAAAGAACCTGAAGTTATTTTGCCTGGAGAAGGTGTATAAAGTAAGCTGCATAATTTTCATTCATGTTTGCCCACGAGCAACCCATCTGCTTACTCATCATTGCTTTTGGAATTTTGGCCCTGGCATTGTAAAAGTACTCAGATTAATTTTAACTTTAGGGATAATTAAGTCCATAAAATGTGTGTTTGTTGCTCTTTGGTTGAAAGTAGTAAGAAGAGGAGAAAATTGGAAAATGAAGTGGAAATGTTCTAGAAAATTAGCTCCAAGTAGATCTGTTAAAAACTCTGGAGGGGATATTAAGATATAATTTCCTCAGACAACTTCTGAGCAAGAAAATAGACCAGATAACATCAATTTGAAAAAGAATCTTCTTGTTGAAGAAAACATAATTTGACTTTCTTTTCATGTATTCCTAGTTTTCCAATAAAATGCTATATATGTAATGTTATTATATATAATGATTATATATATTTATATATACACACCAAGGAACCAACTGGGAAAAGAATTGGATGATAAGGCAGTCGAGAACTTACAGATTGTCTATTGAGATTTTAAATTCACTTATAGAAGAGTTGTATGAATAAATGTAAATGGATTCTTTATTTGGACTTGAATAAATTAGAAAGAGTTAAAACTGGAAAACACTTTTTTCTTCCCTTTAGATTGAATTGACTCGCTCTGAATTGAGCCCTGAATAGCCCCATAATATATGTATTAGTTTATGCCTTTCAAATCACTTTCTCATCCCTATAGCCTTGGATCTTTCTGCAATTCTGGATGATGTAATGTCCTGGTTGTGTTTTCACTGCATGTTACAGATGAGAAAACATTAGTTCAGCAAGGCCGATGACTTGTTCAGCATGAAGCAGCTGGTAGTGGCAAAGCTGGAAATTCAATTCGGGTCAAACACCTTTTGTTTGTTACTAACAAGTATTGAATGTGTGCTCTGGAATAGATGCTGGGGCCAAAGGCAATAGAGTCAGTCCCTGGCTACAGGGAGCTCTCAACAACAGGGGGAAGTTCTGCATACACAGATGATCTGAAACTAAAGTTCCCCAGAGCTGGGAGCTGGTTGAAGATGAGCAGGATGAATAAGGTGGGGAGTTGGAGGGATTAGATAGTTGGAAGACAGAGAGCCAAGGAAAGGGGTGCAAATGTCCTGAGGTTGGAAGACATGAATACGGCTCTTTACCCACAACTTTGTGCCCTTTGAATGCTTTCACTCACCAACACATGAAATTATGATTGAAATCTATTTTTATTTTGTTGGCACTCCAAACTATACAATGGAACTAGAAGTCCCTAAAAATTGGAATCCCTTATTGACCTAAAAAAGATGAATTCTCCTGGGGCCTAGCTGTATAGTTAGAGTTAGACTTCTGGTTTTTATTGGTGCTGTCAATGAGGAAAACTTGTCTTTTTGTAAAGTTTCAGTTCGTTTTTGCATTATTTTCTTTGACATAAGAAAGTAAAATCTATCCGAGAAGAATATTGGCAAACTAAAATCTGTCCTTTTTCATTAGTAACACAGTTTGAATAATATATATTTACTGATCGTTTTGTGACAGAACCACAAAAACATTATAAATGATATTTAAAAATCATAATGAAATCACTGTCAAGTTTTTTTGGTTCAATACTTCCTGAACAGCAGGTGATAACATTCAAAATATTGGTGTATGCAATTTTTTCTGGGCTCTGCCAGAATGATTAATGGTTTGGCCTTGATTTGAATTGCAAAATAAGCATAAGGCAAGATCAATTATGGGTGTACTTGGACTTCATTATCACAGAACAATCAGTAAATTCAGCTCTGTTCTCTGAATGTATATGAAGGGAGAGAGGGGGCAGAGTGTGAGGATGGAATGGTCTGGGCAAGTCAGCTACCTATGCACAAATGGTGCTTGCTGTGACAATGTCTTCTAACTGAATCAGTGTTACGACTCAAGCTCCTGGCCTTATTAGCAGCTTCATTTATTTTCCAGATTACAAAAGCATATATCCTCACTGTTAAAAATTCACGTACTATGAAATGTCTGACTTGGAATGTGAGAATTGTCTGGACTCACTGTCTTTCTCTCTCATCTCAGAGAAAACCACCACTGAGTTGGGTAATTCCTGCAATTGTTTTCTGTGCTGGTACTAACACTCATTGATCTATTAACAGAGAAAGCATCCAACAATACATTGTGAGCTTGATTTGTGGCTTAATCTCTCTATGCATCAAAAGAAAACCAACCCACATGCACCTGGGCTGCCTTAGGTCAGGCTGTGTCCCTGGCTAGCAGCTGGCCTTGCCCCCAGGTCCACTGTCCTTTAGTAAGGCCTTTTTTTGGATGTTCTAGTAGGATTGATCAGGATTAACAGTTTCCTGAACTGGAGTCATTTAAATGTGCCTTGTCTATAAATGGAGGTAATAATAGTACCTACATCATAAAATTATGTTTGCAAGCATGTGAAACTGTTTACTTAAAGCTCTTAGCCTGGTGCCTGCTTTATTGTAAGCTCCCAGAAAATGACAGTTTATATTCCCTTGCTAGATGTGCAAGCTCCTGAGGACAGGGCGCTAGCTGTTTTCCCTTCTATCTCCCAAGGTCAGAGATTGGCCCACCAAGGTTGTCAATAAATATTTGTTGAAGGGATGGATTTCTTTTGGTTGCCTCCTGTATTAGTCCATTTTCATACTGCTATAAAGAAATACCCAATCCTGGGTAATTTATAAAGAAAAAGAGGCTTAATGGACTCATAGTTCCACATGGCTGGGGAGGCCTCACAATCATGATAGAAGAAGGTGAAGAAGGAGCATGTCTCACATGGCGGCAGGCAAGAGAGCGTGTGCAAGGGAACTGCCCCTTATAAAACTATCAGATCTCGTGAGACTTGTTCACTGTCATGAGAACAGTATGGGGAAACCCACCCCCATGATGCCATTATTTCCCACCAGGTCCCTCCCATGACATGTGGGGATTATGGGAGCTACAATTCAAGGTAAGATTTGGATGGGGACATAGCCAAACCATATCACCTCCATTGAGCTTACTGACCAGGGGTCCATCAAGACCCCTTCAAAACCACATGTGTGCTTCACACTGGAAGAAGAATCTGGAAAGAAGAGTTGGAGGGTCGGAGAAGGCGGAGCCTGCAGTAAGGCTGGGAAGCTGCCAGGAAGGTCCTGCCGCTGAAGAGGGGCCATGCCGCAGGGGCTGGGGGCGGGGTCTGTGGACAGCTGTTCCTCTGTCTCAGGTGGGCCTGACCATGCTTCTGGTCAACAGGATGGCATTTGGGAAGAAGAACTGGATGCAATATGGGAAGACAAACTAGAACCTCCCAGCCTTTCTTTACACCTTGCCTAACCACGATAACTTTCTGAAAATAACAGCTGCTGCTCCACTTCTCCCTTTCAGATCTTGGGCAGATTTCTCCTCTGGCCAACTTTACATCAGATCCATATACACAGAAGGCATTCTAGGAAATGTCCCTGCCCAGCCAAGGTGAGTCAGAGAGTGAACCACCATCTAAAACCCATTCCTGTGTCTGCTGGAATAAAACACTCAGGGCCCTTCAGTCTTTGAGCTGCTAATGAATCCCATGGCTTTTTGCTGGGACATTCAGAATAGTTTTAACCAGCCAGCTATACCAAGTTAGATCTCTTCAATCCCATGGACAGAGGGGCCTGCTGCCCAGGACAGATATGCAGAGATACCCATTGTGTGGGGCCATCAGCTCCTGGCCTAATGATGTTGAAGTTTGTTAGCTGTTGTTAGCAGGTGAGGTCTCCTGGGATTTCTCTAGTCTATAATTGGCTTTTACTGTTGTGGGTTCTGTGAGTGTCAGAAATAATGAGGTGACATTTGGGTGTGACATGGCATCATTAGAGGACTGGTAATGCAGATTATGAACATGCATTCCGGTAAGGAAGAATAATCAAGTAGAAAAATGCGTGAGAAGTAATAAGGGTCACGCCTAAATGTATCCTCTTTTGGTATATTAATGCCAGCAATTAATAATTTACGGTCCTGTCCTCCACAGGGCTTGCGAGTCCCCTGCTAAAATAGTGTTTCTCAGGCCACTGGAGAAACCCACAGTGAGTGTTAGTTAGGAAGTCCGAAGATCATTTGTGCCACGTACAGGTTTGGGTGGGGTGCAGATTAGTTCATCAGGAGTGAAAGGAAGGGCATGCAGTTTTCCAAAACGGAATTATTCTCAGCACATTTTTATATGCCCCTACATGATTCCAACAATATTATGTTTTCCAAAAAAAAAAAAAAAAGTAATTTGTAACAGTCATTAAATTGCTGTGACATATGAGTGAGCAGCATTCCCCCACCCCCCAAGAAACACTGCAAGCTATATGTTTTAACACTGTCAGGAACCAAGCAATGCAAATAGTTGTCTCTGGCTGTAGAAGTTTTTTTCTCATGCACTAGGTATTTATAAGATCGAACAGCTCTGCTCATTATAAAATTCAGAACTTTTAGCACAAATGTTCGTAGTCAGCAGGTGATGAGAAAGAGAAGGCTGGCAGAAACATTAGTGGGTTTCCTGCTATGTGCCAGGCTTTTCCATACAAATAGCTTCAAATATCTCATCCCTTGCTCTCATCTTCCACCCCATGCCAATGTTTAGTATCCCAATGATGGCCCCATATTAAACGCTCTGAGAGATAGTAGAACATCTATTAATACTGGTCCCTGCCTGTCCCTGTCTGCCTCTATCTGTTCTTCCTTGAGTATCTTTTTTGTCTCCAACTCTATCTTTTTTTGCTTGCTATGCCTAAAAATCTCTCCTAACCTTTAACTTTTTTTATATTGATGAATAATACACATACAGCACAGAAAAGTATGTAAATCGTAAGAGCTCAGCTTGGAATTTTCCTAAACTCTAATCAGCATCCCAGAAGCCGCTTCGTATTCCCTTCTAATCACTACCTCTCCCGGTGGACAGCCCCCCTCCTGACTTCTAACAGCACTGATTCATTGGCCTGTTTTTGCAGTTCATATGAATGGAGTCACGTGGCTGCTTTCACTCAGCATTCTGTTTGTGAGGTTCAACCATGCTGTATGTCGTTGTAAATTGCTCATTCTCATTGCTGGACACTGTGTCATTGCATGCATGTTCCACAGCTTATCCATTCTACTGTCACTGGGCACTTTTGGCCAGTTATGGGCAGTGCTCCTAGGAACCTTCTAGTATATATCTTCTGTTGAACATATGCCTGCATTTCCATTGATTTTATATCTAGAAGAAGAAATGCTAGCTTCCTTTATTATAAATTTTACCTGTTCTTCAATCATCTCAGCTCTCATTGAAATGAAAAAGCAGTCTTGAGTGATGCTTAGGCCATAAACTCAGTTGTGTAAGAAACAGAATTTTATTTTTAAAATTTAAATCTAATTTTAAGGTCCAGACTGGGAAAAATCCAATTTTAGTCATTTTTTGATTCTTCCACTTCCTAAGTAGTAACCCAGATCAGAAGACAGAGGAAAGGGTCTCTAGCCCTGTCTGTGTCCATGCTGACAAGGTTCAGTCCAAAAGGGTTTCCTGCACTATGCTCGGGGTGTGGGAGTTTGGGGAGGCTGGGACTCTTGACATCTCTGAGATATCCTTCTGGGTCCTTCCTGGGTGTGGCTATCTCTTTGTGGGGAGCCATATTCCTGCTGCTCTCAGGGAAATCGTTTCCCTTCTCTTCCCTTCCCCTTCTCTTCCTCTGTCTTTATCTCTCTTTCTCTTTCCTTTCTTCAGGGTCTCATGCCCCGTTGCTCAAGCTGGAGTGCACTGGTACGATTATAGCTTACTGCAGCCTCAAACTCCTGGGCTCAGGTTATCCTCTAGCCTCAGCCTCCTGAGTGGCTAGGACTACAGGGTGCACCACCAAGCCTGGTTATTTATTTATTTATTTATTTATTTTGGTAGAGATGAGGTCTTGCTATGTTGCCCAGCCTGGTCTCGAACTCCTAGCCTGAAGAGATCATCCCACCTTGGCCTCCCAAAGTGCTGGGGTTGCAGGCATGAGCCACCACACCCAGCCTCTCTTCTTTTTCAGTGGGAAGACACTGTCTACATTATCTGGCTTATCAGAACCCGTCTGCCTCTTCCTCAAGCTCTGCTCAACTCTGTGGGCTCAGGATTTTGGAGAACAAAAGTCAAGAAGTCTTGCAGTCTGGTTGCATTCTGCTCTGGCATATTCCTGGCCTGAATATTCAACACAGACCCTACTACCATCAATGGGGAAAGGTGACAATTCAGGAGAAAAATATAAATCGTCTCAAAGTCTCCCAGCTCTTTGCTTGGCTAACATGTTGGGGAAAGGGGTGATGCTGGTGACAAAGGCTGACGCTTAACACAGCTGCTTGCTGTGTGGCCTGAGGGGCCACCTGGGCACCACCTGAGCATGGCAGTTTCTCTCTTACAGGACTCTTGTGACCTCATGTTTGTCTTGTCCCAGGAAGTGGAGAAAGGGTCTTGGGTGGACAGGAGGGAGGTAGGAGAGACTGAGAGGAAGGAAGAGATGGACAGGGGCTGTTGTGGGGACACAGGCCCTGAGAGATCCTTGGGGAGAAGGCACATTGTCAAAGTAGAACAGTTATCAATCTTGCGCATATGCAGAAGTGGCTGACGCATTAACAGAACAGCAGGGATGAGGACTCCATTCCTGAGACAGCAGCAAGTCACATGAAAACACTCACCCGTGTTCCTTTCCTGTGGATGCCGGAACAAAGTGCCACAAACTGTGGGGGCAGTGGGCTTAAAACAGCAGAGATGTATTCCCTCACAGTCCTGGTGCCTAGAAGTCCCATTCGAGGTTTTGGTAGCAGGGCTTTGCTCGCTCTGAAGGCTCGGTGGGGAGGATCCTTTCTTACCCCTTCCAAGTTTCCAAGGGTGGCTGGCAAGCCTTGGGGTTCCTTCGCTTGCGGCGGCATCCCTCCAGTTTCTGCCTGTCTTCTCACAGCTGTCTTCCTTCTGTGTGTGTCTGTGTTTTCTCTTCTTAGAAGGATACAGTCCCTTGGATTAGGGCCCAGCCTACTCCAACTGACCTTGTTCTATTACTATTTACATTTGCAAAGACTGTATTTCCAAATAAGGTCATATTCAGAGTTTTGGGGTACATATAAATTTTGGGGGGATGCTGTTCAGCCCAGCACACCCCCTGAAAGGAGCTGACGTGGTTAGAGGTCATTGTTCAGTTCTCCCAAAGTACGCGTAGTTTTTCTCATTTTTCTTTTCTATCTTGATAGGAGCAAATTTGAGGATCCTTTCCCCTTTTCTTTTTTCTTTTCCTTCTTTTTTACATTTTCTTAATTATACTGAAATCAGGACCTACTTCCATGATTCATAACTCACTCCAGAAGTCATAGACTCAAGAATTCCACCAGCTTTCTATGGGTTGTGGCATTTCTTCCCCTCTCCTCACTGGGATTTTCTCCCCTTTCTGTCCTTTTCACCCAGGCCTTGATAACTGTCTGCTTGGGCACCTGCCTGCCTTCTGGCATCTGTATCCTTGTTTCCTCTCACTTTTGGAAAAGAGGAAACATGGCTGGGTGCGGTGGCTCACGCCTGTAATCCTGGCACTTTGGGAGGCAGATGCGGGCAGATCACAAGGTCAGGAGTTCAAGACCAGCCTGGCCAACATAGTGAAGCCCTATCTCTACTAAAAATACAAAAAATTTAGCCAGGCATGGTGGTGGGTGCTTGTAATCCCAGCTACTTGGGAGGCTGAGGCAGGAGAATCACTTGAACTGGGAGGCAGAGGTTGCAATGAGCCAAGATGGTGCCACTGCACTCCAGCCCGGGTGACAGTGTGAGACTCCATATAAAAAAAAAAAAAAAAGAAAGAAACATAATTCCTAAGAGATTTGCCGGGGGTCACATACAACAAAGGAAATTAGTTTCTTGCTTTACATGGGGGGAAAGCAATCTAGATCTTTTTGAATAGATATTTTGGAAAACACCAAAATTTTATAGCAGCAATTGGTCTTGCTGAGAGTAAGAACAATTCTAGAACAGAAAGTGACAAAAATACTAAGAAGACAATTGATGCACCATGCTATATAACTAATTCAAATCATTCTACCTCAGATTGGATCTAATAATCTAAATATTTCAAATACTATTAATTCAATTTAAATTATCTGGATAATAAACTCATATTTTCTCCTCAAAGCAGTCTCCTTTTTAGTATAAAATATCTGATTTATGAAAAATGGAATTAAGTCAGCAAACTTTTCAGTAATACGACACATCATTTTCCCCCTTTTCTCCTCTTGACAAATGAACTCAAAGGTGACATATGTAGATGTATTTTTTTTTTGTTCACTGGCATTTAAAATACATTTTTCTTGTGTAAGTCAAATGAATCATTACATATTAATTTGTATGATCAGATTTATTGGGGTTTCTGGAGCTGTTAGGAGTTTTCAAATATGTAATTAAAAACTTCTGGGTCATTTCTATGATTTATTGAAAAGTAATATTATATAAATAGGAGTTTAGGTACCCATTAAAAATAGATTTGAGTTCCATAATCTGAAAATTACTCAGTTCTTCATACTTCATAATGCATTACATTAGCTGGCAGTGTACAGCCATTATGATATTAACACAGATTTGAGCAGTAATAGAAATGTACTTACAGGAAGGTTAAAAGAATAAGATCCACTTCTAATGGCTCTTTGTGCCACCCAGAGCAAAGTAATGCTTTGTGAGCATATTTTAAAACATTTGAATAATGAATTTATAAGATTTAAAAATATTGATTTCTGGATGCTATTTTGAAATACCCTGTCTTGCACAATATTATTTAAAAACGTAAGCATTCAAAATAGCCAGATAAGGCTATTTTTTTCCCCTTCCATTTTAAAGATGACTAGGAATCTGTGAAATGTAAATGATGAGGAATGTCTGCCTGGGGTCCCTAATACAGTGTGTTGGGAAGCTCTCTTCTGCCCTTCTTGAGATGGATGGTTGCTATAAGGAAATTGGCAACCACATCTACAGAAGCTGTGTGGGAATGACTGTGCGGAGTGTCCTGGGAAGACAGATGAGTCGCTCACCAGAATATGAACAGCGGTGAGAAAGGGCTTTTCCCTGAGGGTCCACCAAAGCTGGGTCTCAGATTAGTTCAGTCTTTATCATGCCAGTTGTGTTGGCGCTGTTCCCCCAGCTGAGATCTGTTGAGATGAGTCTGTGTTTCCAATTTCTTCATCGTGAATTTATCCTGGGTAAAAGACATGCTGGGACAACTTCGGGCAAGCACCCTGGGACAATTTCAGATCCCTCGCTCCGTCTGCCTGGTTCAAAAAACATCTAAAGATGGGAGTTATTGGGATTCACACTCTGCTAGATCTGAGCCCAAATTTAATAGGTTAACATAATGGCGAGTTGGTTTAAAAAAATCCTTGGTATTTGTGATATTTTTCCTTTTTTCAGAGGGCTTGAGGTGATCAAATATGCTGACTTCCTCCTGGCAGTAAGGAACCCCTAGATTGCTCATTGGCCTCAGATGCATGCTAGCTTCATCTACAGACAGGCTGATCAATATCAGTGCTCAGCCACCCCCCCAAACCTGTTCATGAGAATCGCTCAGGACCAGAGTGACCAACCTGGACTGAGAGGAGGAGGTGATGTGTCCTGTACTCCCTTCTCTCAAGTCTAGGCTCCCCCCACCTGCCCACCTCATTCACCTTCTAACAAACTGCTTCCAGGAGGCCTTGGCCTGCATGTGTTCAGCTAAGCAGTGAGGTTTTGTAGGGAGGAAACAGGATTGGGATGGGGTGAGTCTCAGACATTGGTGGTCCTGCTCTGACCCCAAGGACTGTGTCTGAGTCCTCTGGAGAAGGAGTGAGGCGAGGAGGGACACTATGGCATGGCTTTGGTAGGAGCCATGACCACACATGAGGAAGAGAGGATGCCCCCACCTATGGAGGGGCACCACATAGCGGCAGAGTAGGAGAAGCAGCTTTCCCCTGCCTGCAAAGGCTGGCAGCACTGGGAGAACGAAAGGACTGCCCCTTTGACTCCAATGTTAGCATTGCCACTGTGGACACTGGCCTGCACTAACAGGATGGAAAAGCAGGCAGGAAGTGTCCTGAGCCAATGCAAGGGCTCCCTGGTGACTCTTTGGAGGTATGTGTGTGAATGCGCATGAGTTGAATGGATATTGTGAGGAAAATGGCAACCACATCTACAGAAGCTGTGTGGGAATGTGTGCATGTGTGTGACCATACACATGTATTTTTTCACAGGGCTGGAGGGCACATGGGAAAAGAACCAGGGACACCTGGGCTGACACATATGACACTCACTGTAGCCACAGGCTGGTGCACCAGGCCTGGAGAGCCTTTGGTGACATGTTGATCTAGTGTTGGTTCCCATGTCATCTTTTGGGAAGACACGGGATGGCCCACAGTGACTAAGGAAAAAAACAAAGAAATCATTAACGTTGGCACCTGTCTTTTGGCTCCAACAAATTCATGCTCCATGAGGTGCGCATAGATCCCAAGTCTCAGTGCTGCACTTTGCCTAAGATCTGATGCTCTTCTCTCTCAGTAGCAATATGAGATGATCTTTAATGACCAGGTCCAATGTTGCTTTCTCCAGGAAGTCTTCCCTGATCTACAGCAGCCACAAATATTTCTCCATCTGGTTTACTGAGACTCATCAGCTGCACTTCTCCTATTGAGGTTTTCCACTTTCTCACTTAGATATCTTCAAATGACACGTGTACATGGGACATGCTGTGGAGTCTCACCATCTGTATTTGTCCACTTCCCTACCAGGTGGGAATCCCTGAGGACAGAGTTCACTTCTTAGCTCTCCTATTTCTATAATAAAGTACGATCAGGGAATTCTCCCATATATGTTTCCTGAACAAATGAGTGATTAACCCTTGCATCCTTTCTGTTTGAACAACTGTGAACATTTTGCTTGGAAAAATAGGCTTCACAAAAGGGTTCTTATTGCTGTTTTAAAAACCATTCCTGTTTAAAACTGTTTGGTTTGAGTTCGTAGGGGACTTTTCTAAGTACATTTACTATCTGCAGACCCAGTAAGCATGAAGCAGGGCTCTCCAGGCCCTTTCCAACATGGCTCACTAGGTGTGCAATTCTTTGCTTGTTGATCAAGTACTTAGGGTTTTGAGTAAAGCCACCTCACTGGGTACTAAAACACGAACTAGAAAAAACAACCCTCAACTTGGCGGGGACTGAGGAATACCCCAATTTTAATGGCAAAAACATCAAAAGATCTTCACTTGATAGAAGTTATACTTTTAGTACCTGTTAATTGAGAATGGATATAATAAAAATGGTATGGATAATTTGAGGAATACTTTTAAAGTAGTTTGTGTGGATGTGTGTGTATACTATAAGGCTAAAGTAACCAAAACAGCATGGTACTTGTCTAAAAACAGACACAGAGACCAAGAGAACAGGATAGAGAACCCAGAAATAAAGCCACACACCTACAGCCCTCTGATCTTTGACAAAGTTGACAAAAATAAGCAATGAGGAAAAGACTCCCTATTCAATAAACATTGCTGGGATACCTGGCTAGCTATATGCATAAGAATAAAAGTGAACCCCGTCCTTTTACCATATAAAAAATTAACTCAAGATGGATTAAAAATTTAAATGTAAGACTTCAAACTATAGGAATCCTAGCAGCAGAAAACCTAGAAAACACCATTCTGGACATCTGCCTTGTGAAATAATTTATGACTAAGTCCTCAAAAGCAATTTCAACAAAAGTGAAAATTGACAAGTGGGACCTAATTAAACTAAAGAGCTTCTGTACAACAAAAGAAACTATTAACAGAGTAAATAAATAACATACAGAATGGGGGAAAACATTTGCAAGCTATACATTAGACAAAGGTCTAATCTCCAGAATCTGTAAGGAACTTAATTCAACAAACAAAAACCAAATAAACCCATTAAAAAATAGGCAAAAGACATGAACAGACACTTCACAAAAAAAAAAGACGTACAAGTAGCCAACAAATATATTAAAAAATTCTCGTCATCACTAACCATTAGAGAAAAGCAAATCAAAACCACAGTGAGATACCATTTCACACCAGCCAGATGGCCATTATAAGAAAGCAGAAAATCAACAGATGCTGTCAAGGCTGTGGTGAAAAGGGTACATTTATACACTGTTGGTGGAAATGTAAGTTCATTCATCCACTGTGGAAAGCAGTTTAAAGATTTCTCAAAGAACTTAAAACAGAACTACCATTGAACCTGGCAATCTCATTGCTGGGTCCCTGAAATCTCATTACCCAAAGGAAAGTAAATACTGCTACCAAAAAGACACATGCACTGATGTGTTCATTGCACCACTGTTCACAATCGCAAAGACATGGAATCAACCTAGATTCCCATCAGTGGTGGACTGGATAAAGAAACTGTGGTACATACACACCATGGAATACTACACAGCCATAAAAAGAATGACATTATGTCCTTTGCAGCAACATGAATGCAGCTGGAGGTCATTATCCTACGCAAGTTAATGCAGACACAGAAAACCAAATACCACATGTTCTCATTCATGAGTGGGAGCTAAATATTGGGTACTCATGAACATAAAGATGGCAGCAGGAAACACTGGAAACTACTAGAAGGAGGAGTGGGGAAAGGGGATGGGTTGAAAAACTAACTATTGGGTACTATGCTCACTACCTGAGTGATGGATTCATTTCTATCCCAAACCTCAGCATCACCCAATATACCAATATACCTATGTAACAAACCTGTACATATAACCTCTAAATCTAAAATAAAGGTTGAAATTCTGAAAAAGATTAAAAAATAGGATTTTTTAAAAGTAGTTTTATTTAATCTTAATAGCACCTACAGGCATAAATCTCACATTATTTTATTTTTATGGAAATGCAGATCAAAATGACAGTGTCTGTTGCCATATGTATTCATGAATGCTTTGACATTACTCCTGTGTCCCTCAGGTCTGTGGCCTGTGGATCACTTGTCACTGAGATGAATGATCCTTTTGATTAGACAGCATCGTCAAGGTGCAGCACCGAAACCTACTGGTTTCTGCGGTGGCTTCATGCTTTCCCTACATGCATTTTACTTCGTGTGTGTGCAGAGCTTACAGCCAGCCTGTCTGCAAAATTAGGAGAAGGGGGTTATGACTGTATCTGTTTGGAGATAAATCCTCCCAACTGTATCGTGCTGTCTGGAGCCAAACTAGAAACAGGGCTTGCTCCTGCTGTATTATGAATGGGAGTTTAAGTCAATGCTGGATGGGCCAGTGCACAGGCAGAGGACAGGCTCCCTGGGGTAGTTTATGGGCATCAATCTTTTCTTTTCAGTTAGACTTGACAGGTTGGAAAGGGAATGTGGCATAAACATAAACTAGATCTTGAGCATCCAAGTGTTTTTTTGTTCTGTAGTTTCTAAAAGCTTCCTTATCAACTCACTTTATAAACTGACCATGCATAGCAGTTTCTGTGGGATAAATTATTAACCTGGGTCAAAGCATAAAGAATGTTCTGTCTTTGGATATTAGCAGTTCGGTGAAATTTCTCCATTCTTGTATCACATTAATTTGCCTGTGTGTATTCAGGCAGGACAATGCCACATCGTATTTTCAGCTTTCTTGTTTTGATGAAATAACACACCATTTATTTCAATATTTCAAACATATCCAATTGTTTTCCCTTTCATCGTTGGCTATTTTTTAATGTAAAGTCTTTGGAGTGACAGGTGCTTCCTAAATATAAATTTACCTACATCATTTTCTGAAGTGGAGGACCTAATATAATCTCTGAGTTTCATATAATCAGCACATTCGTGCTATTTCTGTAGTAAGATTGAAGAAGGGTTCAATTACTTGGAGAAAATTTTGTCATTTTAATGAAATACATCTTCTCACACAAAGTTCCACCTTCCACAGGCGTCTCTATCTCATTTCTGACAGATTTTATAATGCTTGTTTCAACTCTGACAGTGTTCCAGGGCACATTCAGTTCTTTCATTAGTAATACATAAACTGCCTTTGTTTTCTCAAGGAAATAACTGAGACTAGAATCCAGGTCTCCTGTTCCTGGCTGCTGCACTATTGACTTAATGCTACTAATCAGGTCCTTGTAGACACCTACGGGGAGAGGGGATCTGCCTGCCCCTCCTCTCCAACATATCCCTTATAGTGGTTTGCCCTAGGAGCTTGATTTTGGCTCCTTGGTTCTATGGCTTATTAAACCAAGAGTGGATTCTGGACCCAAGATGGGCCAATTAGATTTGTTTCCTGGAGAAAACAAATGGAGAATTGGAAGCAGGGCATGGAGATATATATAATAAAGTATTGGCCGGGCGCAGTGGCTCAAGCCTGTAATCCCAGCACTTTGGGAGGCCGAGACGGGCGGATCATGAGGTCAGGAGATCGAGACCATCCTGGCTAACCCCGTGAAACCCTGTCTCTACTGAAAAATACAAAAAAAAAAAAAAAAAAAGCTAGCCGGGCAAGGTGGCGGGCGCCTGTAGTCCCAGCTACTTGGGAGGCTGAGGCAGGAGAATGCCATAAACCCGGGAGGCGGAGCTTGCAGTGAGCTGAGATCTGGCCACTGCACTCCAGCCTGGGCGACAGAGCGAGACTCCGTCTCAAAAAAAAAATAAATAAAAAAATAAAGTATTTGTCAGATCTTTGTCCCTGGCTTCTGAGAAGGAGCTTCTAAACCCTAGGAATACCCTGAGTGTACGAGTGTCTTTGTTATTCATGGTGTGCCCTTACACCACATCCGAATTTATGTGAAGATGACTCAGGGTGGGTCATGTCTGAAACACCAACCATGTGATTAGGGGCTTAGGGCTTTGAACCATCAGTCCCATCTTTGAGGAGAGGAGTGGGGCTGAAGATTGGGTTTAGTTATGCGGCCAATGAGTCCATCAATCATTCCTACAAAACGAAATCTCAATAACAACTCTAGATACTGGGGCTCTGATGAACTTTCTGATTGGTGAATACATCAACGTGCCAAGAGGGGCATGGGCCATGATTCCATGGGACGGGGAACAGCTCTGCATTTGAGACCCTTCCAGACCTAACTGTATGTGTCTCTTCATTTCACTGGTCCTGATTTGTATCCTTTATAATAAAACTTCTGTTGTAGGTATAGTGCTTTCCAAGGTCCTGTGAGTTATTCTAGTGAATTATTAAATCTGTGGTGGTTCCGGGAAGCTTCTGAATATGCAGCTAATTGGTAAGAATCTTAGGTGGCCTGGGACCTCCGACCCTGTGGCTGGCATCTGGAGTAAGGGCAGTCTTGCCAGGAACTGAGTCCTGAGCCTGTGGAGTCTGTGCTAACTCGGGACAATTAGTGTTAGGAGTGCACTGCCGTGTCACGGGAGCCAAGTTACATTAAGGGGAGACATTTAGAGAGAAAGCCTCACACTCCTTAGCTATGTAACTCCCTGGTTCCTATCCTTTGCATGAGATGCTCTAGTATCCTTTCAAGAATTTTCACACCCCCATCTAGCTAACGCTGGTCTAGCCCTTGCAAATCAAAGAAACTTTAGTAGTTTGGGTAGGGAAAGAGTCCACCAGAAACTTTCGGGGCCCCCTCCCAGCCGGGGTTTTATTAAGTCCTAAGTGTTCCAGAAGGTGGCCAGATGGGAGACCATGGTCCCTGGAGCAACCCCTCCCATCTTGCATTTTCTGCCCCAAGCCTGGTTTAGGTGCTGTAGCCCTCTTGTGCATCCCCTTCCTGGCCAGCTCTGCTCTGAACTACAGCCGATGCTTGTAGGGAAGGTGGACAGGAAGGGTCTGAGAGAAACTCCTCCAACTGTGACCCCAGAAGCTACTGCACTAGTTTCATGTAAGGTTCTTCTCTCTGCTGTCAACAGCGTTTTCCATTTGGCTACCATTTGGTCTTTGTGTTAATGTCTTTGGTGTTTCAGTTTTATGTAATGACAGGAGACTATATTATCTCTTTTTCTCTTTAATTTCTAGATATTAAAGATTGAATTACTGGATTTCTAAGCAGCAGCTAATGATCCATATCTCTAATATGAACAAATGGATTTACAGTTAATATTTAATTTGAATATTTTCTGGAATCTTTTCTAAAACATTTTGACTTGACTTTAGGCATAAAAATCTGCAGGTTTTTTAAAATTTGAGGCCTCCACTTTTTTTCTGCTCTCCCCAGTTCCTCTTGTTATTCAGGAATGAGATTGATTGGACTGTCAGTCTTGTGTTTACTTTTCCACTTGGGTGAATTTCCTTTTAGTTTTCTATTTTATTATTATTATTATTATTTTTGAGACAGAGTTTCACTCTGTAGCCCAGACTGGAGTGCAGTGTGGCATGATCTCAGCTCACTGCAACCTTCACCTCCCGGGTTCAAGCAATTCTCCCTGACTCAGCCTCCCAAGTAGCTGGGATTGCAGGTGCCTGCCATTACACTCAGCTAATTATTGTAATTTTTTTTTCTTTTTTTTAGTAGAGATGGAGTTTCACCATTGTTGGCCAGACTGGTCTTGAACTCCTGACTTCAGGTGATCCACCTGCATTGGCCTCCAAAAGTGCTGGGATTACAGGCGTGAGCCACCATGCCCGGCCTTGGGTGAATTTAGAAAACCTTCTGGTGATTTCATTAAACTACATGTGAAAAAATTTTAAATGTACATGACAACTTTTATCTGTACATGTATCAACCTTAGGAGTCTTTAGGGACAGGGACTTTTACAAGCTTCTAGGGTTATTCTAATGAGTCTTAAAGTTGGAACCACTGCTTAATGGTTTGGTAAATTCTCCACTAGCATGTTTTTGTAATCACGTATCTGTCCCTCATAATTGGCAATACACCTTTTCAAATAAACAAAAAGAGGGCCTGAAGTGCGTATTTTAAAGAGCCAGGAAGTTGGGGAACTTTCACAGCTTAGCTTGGGATGGCAAGAAGAACTCCAAGAAGTAGAGTTGGGGGAGGTAACTGTGAAAAGCTCAAAGCGATAACCCTAAGGGACTGGGGGAAGGGAGAAAGGCCCTCTGGAGGGTTTAGAAGAGATAAAAAGAGAAGAGAAAGGAGGAGGAGATGTAGGGTAGCCGTACAGCAGCCTGTAGAGCCACTGTATTAGTCTGTTCTCATGCTGCTAATAAAGACATACCTAAGACTGGGTAATTTATAAAAGCAAGAGGCTTAACTCACAGTTCCACATGGCTGGGGAACCATGGCGGCAGGCAAAGGAAGAGCAAAGGGAAGTCTTACATGGTGGCAGACAAGAGAGCAGGTGCAAGGGAACTCCCCTTTATAAAACCGTCAGATCTCATGAGACTTATTCACTATCATGAGAACAGCATGGGAAAGGCCTGCCACGTATGATTCAATTATCTCCCACTGGGTCCCTCCTATGACACATGAGAATTATGGGAGCTACAATTCAAGATGAGATTTGGGTGGGGACACAGCCAAACTGTATCAGCAACAAATTATTGCCTCTGAAGTCCTTCTTAGCCTCAGTCACAGTTTGGTGCCTGGGACCTTCCAGTGAATAAGCGCTTGTGTTTATTATCATGAGCCCCTGCTCGGTAGGTATACTGTGTTCACTCCAGAACTGTTGGTCGTGGTGGCTCCCACTCCAGAGCTTTGTCTCCAAGTTCCCATGACACACAACTTACATGATTTTTCCAGTTATTTTCAGCAGATATTTTAATTTCTGATGCTTCATGCAAATTGATTGGCCAGGGCTCAGTCTTGTATTTTATAAACTTCCAATGCCATCCCTGCCCGCCATCTCCCTTGTCATGTGGCCAAGAATCACTGACTGCATATTCAAAACTGGAGCCCCAGGAGTTCCAGAGAGACAGATCAATGCCAGTGAATGAATGCCACAGTCTTGGAGAACTGGAAACTTGGAAGCTTGTATAGCCGATATCTCAATTTATAAGTCAACAGGAAACCGATTTTACTTTTTGTATTATTAATTTACTTCTCTTTTTTTTAATTACAGAATCAATACACATTGATCATTAGAAATTGAAACCCAACGGAAGAGCAAAAATAGTGGTAGTCTTCCATTCCCTAAATCCTCTTCTCTAGTCCAGCTCCTGCGACATGACACTGCTAGCAGTTTGGTGTGTATTCTTCCAGACCCTGAGACACACACTTTCTCTCTCTCTCACACACACACACACAAACACACACTTGTCCATAGCTTTTGTTCTTTTCATTCTGGCAAGAAAGTGTGACAATGTAAGGTGTTCCCTTTGCCCTTAGCCATATATCATCGACAGCTAACATGTCGGCTCTTGCTTTATCATTAATCTCTGAGCTGTAGTCTTGGTATGCCTTCATTAATTTAGCCATTCTGTATTGGTTGATATTTGGGTTGTCTCTACTTTTGTTATTTGATCATGTAATAAATATTTTTCAAGTATTTATTAAATGGTAGCCTCTGTTCTAGACCAAGATTCTTGCCCTCAGGAAGTTTGTGGCCGTGGATACTCATGTACCCTCCCCTTAACCACCCAGGCAAGGTTTTGGGGTACAGTGCTCAGAGTAGGTCCTGCCCAAGTCCTACATGTCTAACTTAAATTGTGTCATTTAAAATACTGTACTTTTTGTTTCTACGTAGAAAGAGTAGTTTCCATTCCAGAGTTCTGTCTCCTGTGGACCAATGTGAAAGTAATTCTATTTTAATCAGAAAGGCTGAGAGAACTACTGAAGTCATAATGGAAGAGACCTTTTGTCAAGGAAACACTGATGGAGTTTCTCCGTTGCATTTTGTCTACTATCCTTTCTCAGCAAATGTAATTTAACCTGTTCAAAGAGCCATCATTCCAAGACACCCTCAGGCCCTGAAGTAGCTGGGGACTGACAGAGGTCTCCAGTGAAACCTGATGTCTTTCTAGAACTTCCAAGGGAGAGGGAGTGTTTTAGAAACTGGGGGGTCATTTTCAGAGTTTCAGCACTGGCAGCTTCAGCTGACTTTGCCAGGTTGAGTCTTGGGATAAGCCTGCTCTGGGGAAAGAAAGAGCAGATTTTGTGATAGAATCCTTTCATGGTTTCTGATTCCCCCAAAATGGACGGATAGACTACAGAACATTAATTTAAATCAGACCTATGATTTCAATAGAGTGTCTTTATTTTGCCAAGTGACCTCTGACTTCATGTGTTTTCAGCAGCTCTGGAAAGAGAGCAGAGTAATTGTTGCAATCAGCACCTGCCAGAAATGCAAAGAAACCAGGTTTGGGTTACAAAAAAAACTAGGCAGGGGTTTCTCCATCAGCCTGGGTCTCAGTTCTCTAATCCTTTTCTCTTAGGTGCTGCTGCTTGGGGGTGAGAGTGATACTGGCTATGGACAGAAGAGGGGCACGTTACACAGGGGAAGGAGAGTCAAATAAGGCAGGAGATCCCAAGCCAGAGTCTTGAGTTCAAATATCTGGAAAGGCACTTACTAATGACGAACTATAGGCATGTACTAACCTCTCCAGGCTAAGTTTGCCCATCTGTAAAATGGGATGATAATATTGTACACCACAGGACTGTGAGGATTATCCGGATTTCAGATCACACAGTTGCCATTCAGATATGAGCTAAGTCCCCCAGTTTTGCTGTAGCAGAACTGATTGGGGCAGAGGGTGGTGAAGTGGAGGCAACAGGGAGGTGATTTACCTGGTTTATAATTCACAATGACTCACTCTGCTGGAGTCACACATACCGAGGTCTGGAGCTCTGGGCTACACAATTTCTTGCTGTGGACTCTGGCTGATACGCTGAACCTCTCTGAGCCACTCATTCCTCAAAGGGACTCGCATCTGGAGAATGTGAGAATTAAACAAGAGCATATCTAGAGGGTGTCCTGCACTGTGCCTGGTGTGCAGAGAGAGCTCAATAAACAGCACCCAGCATGCTCAGCATCGTTCTCACCATTATTGCTGCTACACATCTTCATTTTATATCTGTCTGAATTGTTTGATTGGGCTTTAGTTGAATGGCTGCCTGCTCATTTGGCATAGCAAATGAAGAATAAACGGGGTTCGTTTCTATTTTGTTGACATCGTTTCTCCACCTTCAAACAGGTGCCTAGAGAGGCAGCCAAATCTGTTGGGTAATTTTCTCAGAAGCACTACCTGTGCTGCAATGGAAATCATTATTCTTGGCAAACATCCTCTAATGTTCCAATGGATAAATCAGCATAAATAACCTCCCTGAACAGTTTTATATAAGGTACTTGGGGAACATTTTCAACTAGTGCCAACTGTTGGGAGACCCACACTGCTCACTCACTGTCCTGGTAGCTGCAGCGGTTGCCTTACTGAGATTATTTTATGACAAGCTGGGTGATCAGTAGCACTTCCTTTACACGTGTCTGAAAAACAATTCATCTCCTCCACCCTGCTGTGTAGTGCAAGATACCGGAATTTCAATCAAGTGGGTACATAGGCAACTACAAAGGCATGTTCATTCATTCATAATTAATCACGTATCCATTCAACAACTGTTTACTGTGCACTTAGTACATGCCAGGTACTGATTAGGTCAGGAGAATGTGATAATGAGGAAAAAACAGTGCCTTCCCTTTGGGGCCTACAGCATAGTAAGGGAGAACTATGCATCAAATAATTGTACAGTGAACACTAAAGTGGAAAAAAGGAGAGGCATACCATATCAGAGAGTGTGCAGTGGGAGATCAGATTTAAACAGAAGGGATAAGGAAGGCTTTCCAGGGAAGTGGTGCTTGAAGGGAACCTGAAGGATGAAGTTGGCTTACTTGGTTCAAGGTGAGAGAAGAAAATTCCAGAAAGATGGATCAGCAAGTTCAAAGGCCCTGAGGTGAGAAGGGGCATGTGTGTACCAAGAACTGAGCAAAGGCCAGTGTGGCAGTGAGTGAGGGGTGAACAAGTCAAGGTGGGTCTGAGAGGGCAGGGAGTATTGTACAGGCTATGCAGGGTTTGGTAGGCATTGCCAAGAATTCCTGTTACACTTATTCCCATACTCTGTTTACAGAGTTTCAAGGTGAAACTCTTACAGGGTTTGAAGAGCGAGTCTTTTAAGAACGAGTGTTTGTGATTCTGTGTGTTAAATGCAATTGATTTCCATTTTCCAAGGACCTCTCTGGCTGCAGTGTAGGTGGGGCAGGAATGGAAATGGGAGAGCAGTAGGGAACCTGGGAGAGATGGGGAAAATGGGATGGAGATGGTAGTGGGAATAATTGGATCTTTGGAAGCAATTCAAAAGATGACATTGACAAGATGTAGTGTTAGATTTAGAAAGGTAGTGGAGAGGTTCAGGGTACAGGATGACGCTTAAGTTCCTAACTTGATGCCAGGATGGACAGTGGGGTCATTTGCCGAGATAAGAAACACTGTGAAAGAGCTGGTGGGCCGGGGAGATGGGTTGGAGGTAGGGCATGGAGAACCCTCAACCCTTCTTCACAGCACTTTCTGGGCCTTGCCTATATGTGTCCCGTGGCCACTCCACACAAAGGAAGAAACTGCTTCTGAATTTTGTGCCCCCAGCACCTCTGGGAACAAGCTTTCAGGTTTCTCCTCAATACCACCAAATTGTTGCCTTTCTGGTACTCATCAGGAAACTCAATTCAACCTCTGAAAGAAATGCAGTTTCACTGAGACCAAATCTAAGAGTCAAGTTCACTCTCCTTTTAGTAATAAATGACAATATCAACAGCCCCTACTGTTTGAGGGCCACTGTGCTAGGTGTTTAACATTGGCAACTCTACCTAAGCTTGGTTCCAATTCTGACCACCAGCAAGCACTGTGCCTAGTTCTGGTTCAGTGGTCAAGGAATTAATTTATCAAACAGACATTACTCACCAGAGACCTATTGACCTATTGTGCTGTGCTAGGCCCTTGAAGTATAAAGACAAATAGGACATGGCCCTGTCCTCAGAGTGGGGAGAATGAGTCAGTGCTGTGTTCAGTTATTATGCCAAGAGTAGGTATCAGAGACTTTGTTTCCTCACTAAGGAAGGGGGAAGGGAGTTGGCTTGAAGTGGTCCCTATTCATTTTCATGAGCACCTGACATGGGGTGTGCTGACTCCACTCTGCTGCAACCAGTTGGAAGCTCACACCCCTGTCCTTAAATCATCCATGTCTCTCTTCCAGAAACTCCAATAGCACCTACTATGTGCTGGTATACACTCATACAGGCCACAGTTCCTAGCTTGAAGAGATTCCCTGGCAGGGAAGACGGGCACATCAAGGCCTAGCTACAGGTAGAAGGAAGTAATACAAGGAGTGGGGTCTGGATTATAGAGGAAGATGAATTAACCTTCCCACCCCAAGGGAGGATTGGGGCAGGCTTTTTGGAAGAGGTGGCATTTGCTTTGGGGATGGCTTGAGGGATGAATAAAGAGTTCAGGAGGCAGAGTGCATGAGGGAATAATGTTCCAGGTTTAGAAATAAAAGAAAGCAGGGTATGTTGGGGGAAGGGTAAATAGCCATGGGGTGCTGGAATGCAAGGAATATGATGGGGAAGTAGTGAAGAAGAGGCAGAAATGAGAAAGGGATGGGTGCTGGAGGGCCTCCATGCTAAGGAGTTTGGATTTGATTCTGCAAATGGCCAGAGCTGTGACATATATCCTAGGAAGAGCGTGGCAGGAGGGTTCCCATAATTTAGAAAAATGACTCAGGTCACTTGGTGTTAAGGGTTAGGAAGGTGAGAGTTTAGAGGCAAGTTTCCAGATTTAGGCAGCTGTTATCGGTTGAATTGTGTCTCCCTGAAAACATATGGTGAAGTCCTAACCCTCAGTACCTGTGAATGTGACATTATTTGGAAATAAATTCTTTGAAGATGTATTCAAGCTAAAAGGAAGTCTTTGGGGTGGGCTCTAATCCAGTATGACTGGTGTCTTTAGAAAAAGAGAGAAATGTGGACACAGGTGCACACAGGGATAATGCGATGTGATGATAATGGAGGCAGAGATGGGAGCTACGCAGCTGCAAGCCAAGGAATGCCCAGGCTTTCCCTGACACCAGAAGCCAGGAGAGAGGTTAGGAACAGATTCTCCCCTGAAGCCTTCCAGAGAATATAGCTTGGCTGACACCTTGCTTTCAGGCTCTGGCCTCCAGAACTAGGAAATAATTCATTTTTGGTTTTTGAGGCCACCTAATTTTGGGGACTCTGTTATAGCAGCCATAGGAAGCAAACACAGCAGCCTTCAATATTTCTTGGGAACCAGCTAGCATAGAACTCACATTTAGAGTCTTTGCAGAAAGGGTACTCTCCAACCATAGGGAGAATTCAACACTCAAACTTTCATGGTCAAAGGAAGTCGTGAGGAAGTTCGCCAGCCCAGGCAAGTCCTGACAAGCCACACTGCTACTGCTGGTGAAGCTGTGATCTCCCGTTGCCTCAACAGACATAATGGAGTTGCTCTTAGGAGAATGACTGGGCAGGAAGAAGCAGCCAGTCATGAGACAGGCATACCGCCCACTGAGACCCAGTTCACAGCTGGGATGCCACCAATGATTGTAATGTAAAAGGCAATGTTATGATATACTCCAGATGCTTTTGAGAACTTTAGAGCCTGACAAGCAAATTTGAGTTGGATTTACCATTTGTCTTGCACGGAGAGGATGCTGATGTGGTGAGAAGGAAGCTTCTTCTCCTATCTTCGGGTTAAGTGGCTGCCTCCTCTTTTCACTGACTGCAGTGACAGGTTAAAAATGAAAGTAAGAAACTCACTCCATAATTAAAAAATGCAGATCAGAGCAACAAAGAGATGCTATTGTTCACCCATCAAGTTGGAAACAATTAAATTAACTGCTGTTGGGACAGGGTAGGGAGGTAGTATTTGGCAGTCAACCTCTTAATGTCAGTGGGAGTAAAAATGTTTGCAACCATGTAGGAGGGTAATTTGGTCATGTCTGTCAAAATGTTTAATGTGTAGATGTGTTGGCAAAGGAGTTACCCTGCTAGGAATTTACCCTATGGTTATATTTGCAAGACTTTGCTAATTTATATGTGTAAGGATACTCATTGCAGCACTGTTTATAATAGCAAAAATATAAAAATTTAAAAACTGCAAACAAGCTAAACATTTTTAGTAGGAGAATAGAGAGTTTAATTATGCACATCTACACAATGGATTACTAAAATTAATCAGGATATTTATTCTAAGATAATTATATTACTGGTTGGAATACAAATCAGTACAACCACTTTGGAAACTACTGGTTTTTGGTAAGGCCAAAAAAATGCATACCATATAACCCAGCAGATCCATTGCTATGTGTATACACCACAGATATGCATATATATCATCACCAAAAGACATTATAAAAATGTTCCTAACTGCCGTAGAGTATTTATATTAGCCCAAACTGAAACAATCCAAATATCCAAACATCATAGATTGGATCAATAAACTGTAGAATAAACATGCTATTGGAATATCATACACCAATTAAAATGAATAAACTAACAACATAGATGAATTTCACAAACATAATGTTGAGTAAAAGAAGCTGGACATAAGAAAGATAATATAATACAATTTGAGTATTCCAAATCTGAAAATTTGGAACCTGAAATGCTCCAAATCCAAAATTTGGGGACCAACCTGATACTCAAAGGAAATGTTTCTTGAAGTATTTTGGATTTTGGATTTTTGGATTTGAGATGCTCAACCAGTAAGTATACTGCAAATGTTCCAAAATCTGAAAAAAAAATTACAGCATTTCTAGTCCCAAGTATTTTGGATAAAATATACTTAACCTGTAGGACATATTATATCTTATGATTCCAGGTGTCTGAAGCTCAAAAGCAGGAGAAACTAAATGATAGTGATAGAAGCTAGAGTGAGGGTGACCTTTGTTGGGGGTAACTAATGACTAGGATGGGGCATGAGGGAGCCATCTGGGGTGTTGAGTAATAGTTTATCTCTTGAAAAAGATGGTGATTATTTAAATGTATTCACTTTGAAAATTCGTCAAGTTCTATAATGATGATTTTGGCACTTTATATATGTAGTGCTTTAATTTAAAAAGTTTATTTAAAAAACAAATAGATAAAGCTAAAAAACAAAAAGAACAAACAATCTAATTCAAAAATGGGCAAAGAACTTGAGATATTTCTCCAAAAAAGATAAACAAATGGCTAATAAACACATGAAAAGATGTTTAACACCATTAGTCATTATAGAATTACATATCAAAACCACAGTGAGATGCAACTTCATACCCACTAGGGTGGCTAATTTTTTCAAAAATAAAATAACGAGCACTGGGGACAATATGGAGAAATTCCAACCCTTGTGCATTGCTGGTAGGAATGTAAAATGGTGCAGTGGCTGTAGAAAATGACTTGACAGTTAAAAAGTTAAACATAGGATTCCCATATGATCTAGCGATTCTGCTCCTAGCTTTATGCCTAACATAATTAAATGCAGGAACTCAACAGATACTTGTATGCTAATAGCATTATTCACAGTCACCAAAAGTTGGTGTTCATCAACAGATAAATGCATGAACAAAATGTACCATATCCATACAATGAAATATGATTCAGCCTTAAAAAAGAATGGGTTTCTGATGCATGCTATGACATGGATGAACCTTGAAAACATTATGCTAAGTGAGATAAGCCAGGCACCAAAGGACACATATTAGATTCTGCTTATATGAATTACTTGAAATAGGCAAATCTGTAAAATAGAAAGTAGGAAGAGGTTCCCAGGGGTTAGTGGGAGGGGAAAATAGGGAGTTATTGCCCATTTATGCCTACTGTTGCATTACTGGAACGCTAAGCCTGTGGGAGTTATTTATATCCTACTGCTCAAGGTCATCGCCAGGGTCTGATTTTTCACACATGTCTGCAATTCCAAAAATTGCAACCTCCAGCATAAATGGGTACAGGGTTTCTGTTTGGTATGATGAGAGACTTCTGGAAATAGATAGTGGCGATGACTACATAACATTGTGAAAGTACCTAATGCCACCGAATTATACACTTAAAAAGAGTTAAAATGATAAGTTTTATATATGTTTTACCACAATAAAAAGAAAAATGAAATACAAATTTAAAAAGTGATATATGTGATGTGAAGTGATTTTCAACACGTTAAAAGAAAAATCGAGAATAGTATATGCATATATAAAACATAACCCTAATTGAATATTTTAAAAGCATATGCAAATGTATGCAGTTACACACATTGATATTTTACTGAAAGGATGTGCAAGAAATGTTGATAATGGTTATCTTTGCAAAGGACTCAAAAGTGGAAGGGGAGAGAGAATGGTCCTTTCTCACTTTAACCCTTTCTCTGTACAGTTTGAGATTTTCTTTTTCCCTCCCTGTGCTTGCATTGCCTTTATTAAAATAATGATACTGTGGGAGGAGGGCCATAATGGAAGTTCCCTTGCACACATTTTCTTGCATTTGCAGGCAAGTCTCTGCAGAGTGGTCCTGAGCCCAGGGTGGGAAACAAGCCCAGCAGGAGGGGGACATGGTACATAAGGCAGGACAAGGCAGGTTAAATGATGAAGTTACATTCTGGAATGAGCAGAGCATTCCAGAATGCTGGGAACCAGGCTCCCGTTCATGGATGACCCAGTTCATTTCATTTTTATAGGCCAAATTATTGAATTATTCTCCTTCATTTTATACATTTTAATAATAGATAAAATGGCACCATACATTTACTGAGTTACTTGCCAGAGAGAGAGAGAGAGAGAGAGAGAGAGAGAGAGAGAGAGAGGAAGAAAGGGAGAGGGAGACGGAAAGAGAATAGTTCTGTCTTTGAATAATTGTCTGCTGTATATTTTATGCCTGCACATCACAGATGCTAGCAAAGTGGCTTCCTGGAGGAACCATTCCATGCTCCTAGATATGTTTTGAACTTTGCAGAGACTCAGTGGAGCTGTTTGCATTAGAGTCATTGTGAGATACAGTCATCATTTTATCTAACCTGTGACAATGGAGCTGGGTCCTGAAGTCCCCTAACTGTTTTCTTGGTGAAAAACAAGAAATTCCTTGGCACAAGGAATTTTGATTTATGGAGCTGTTTAAATACATCAGAATACAACAGGAATACTTCCTACCTCATTTTCCTGGAAATTCCGGGAACATGGTTGTTACTTGTGTAGAAAAACGGTAGAACAGCTGTCCCCAGGAGCTCTCTGAGCATTTTGCACTGTCTAGTGTCCCTCAGAGAGGTTAGACAGACACTACTTCAAATCACAGGATAGGGCATTGTTTAAATACCTGATTACTAAGAAGTTTCTAATTGATTCAAAAGTGTAACTTCCCTTTGGAGGAGCACTGAAAATTTTAAAAATTAAAGTGATATTAGGTGGGGATAAAAATCAAGTTTTTCAACAGTAGACTTCAAAGCTCGGTTTGATAAGGGAGGCAAAAACATTTTATTACTTATTGCTCTGGGCTGAATGTTTGTATCAACTTCCAAATTCATATGTTGAAGCCCTAATCCTCAATGTGACAGTATTTGGAGGTGGGGCCTTTGGGAAGTAATTAGGTCTGTAGATGAAATTATGAGGGTGAAGCTACCATCATAGGGTAGTGCCGTTATAGGAGAGGGAAAGAGACAAGAGTGTGCTCTTGCTCTTTTGCTCTCTCTCTCTCTCTTTGTCTCTGTGCCATGTGAGAACATAGCAAGAAGGTGGCCATCTGCAAAACAGAAAGAGAGCCCTCACCACATACTAATCTGTTGGTACCTTGATCTTGAACTATCCAGCCTCCAGAACTGTGGGAAACAAATGTTTGTGGTTTAAGCCACCCAGTCTATGGAGTTTTGTCATAGCAGCCCAAACTGACTAAGATATACAGAAACCTTCATTATACTCAATCAATAAGTATTTCAAAGCATAATTTTGCCCGTGTTTTATAACACAGTAAATCTATGGGATATGATGCTGTAGCTTCTCTGAACAATCTCACCATAAAGTTAGTTCTAGCAAGGTTCTGCTGTAGTCTCCAACCTTTGTTCTGTAAGATGCTTCCTTTAGAAATGGAACTGACATCCACTGAAACTCCAGGGAGTGGCTAATGCTTAGATGGGGGAACTTTTTCTTAGGAAGGGTGTTTTCATTTGTTTTGTTTGAGGAATCATAAACTCAAGTAATGACCACTTCTCCAATTCTGCTTGACAAGGAGGGTATCTAATCATTATTAATTCCATTGGTGTATGCACTGTAGCACCAGCCCTGCCATAAGCATGTTTGGAATCAACCTAAATGTAATGTGGCATCCTTTCTGTATCACTGGTTAATTTCCTCTTTCAAAACTAGAAGCCCCAGAGTGCACTTTCTATGCAAATGGGTAACACGAAGGGACGAGAGTTGGCATCTGCATTTGAGTAGGGCCTGGAAGATGCCACAAACCAAATTTCTATGGTGCTCTGCAACTCAGAGGAAGCCCCTTGTGCTTCCTCCCATCCTTGTGAATGAAGGATGAGGTGAGAAGAAGGCACTTAATACCTGGGGCCGATGAGAAGGCCTTGCCTGGTTTTTTTTTTTGACAGAACTGTACTATCCAGAGTTGATCTCATGGGTGATGAGAATGACACAGTGGGCCTATTGGCAAGTATAAATTAAACTAATGTGCTAATAACTGTCTGCCAGTCCTTTTAGTAAATTACACCAAGACAAACATAGTGTATGCTTTTTGTAGAACAATCTGGAAACAAATCATGCTTCATTTTCATGTGTAAGTTCATCAACTGTGAGGTTTTTTTTTCCCCACCTATGCATCTGATAAGCTGTATTTGCATCATTTCCTGAGTTTTCTTAGCCTTGTTTTATTTTAGACTGAGCGATTTTGTTTGCTCTGACTCAACGTTTTCCCAATGAAGAAAGATGGAAGGGCTGATACTTTCAGGGATAGGTCCTCAGGCATCAAGAGGGGAACAAGTCCCTTGGTCCCCATCAGGCAGTTTTCTGGGATCAGCCTTCTTGATCTTACCCCAGTGCCTTTGCACATGGTGGTCTCCTAAAAACCCCTGTCCTCACTCTGGATGCTGAGGAATCCTGCTCTTCCTTTAGATGTTTTCCCTATGAAGACTTCCCTGTCCTTCCCAGACATCTATTTATTCAGAAAACATTTGAAATTACACATAGGCACTAACTGGGGCACTGGGGATACCATGGATAACATAGCAGATGTAATGCCTGCCCTCCTGAGGGTATAAAGGAATAAGTAGATATATAAATACAAATGATTTAAAACAGTGGTAGGTAACATAAGGCTAATCAGATGCTAAGATGGAGAATGACAGAGGAATTCTAGATCGAAGGGGACCTCTTGGAGGAGGAGACTTGTAATCTGATCGTTGGAAGATGAATAGGAGGCATTCATCCCTAGGGCAAGGGGAAGAGCATTTTAGACCCTGGGAAAGCAGAGGGAAAAAGCTCAGGAAGTTTAAGGAACTGAAGGAAGCCAATGGTATGAAAAAGAGCATGGATTAATAGTTCTTAATTGTGCCCTCAAAACATCTGTGCATACTTCTAATACAGGGTGAGTCATAGTTCTCTAAGTTGGGTGTTTGGCTGTCTCCTGTGTCTGTTTTCTATTCACCTTGCATCTCCAGCACTTGGTTGCTTCCAGGAAATGTAGTAGGTACACAGCACATATGTGTTGAATGGAAGAGTCAATGAGTCAATCATCTTTGTTCTGGATCCTCCTTATGTGCCTCCTTGTAAGTTGTTACTTGTAAAGAACATAGTGGGAAGCTGGCGCAATGGCTCACGCCTGTAATCTTAGCACTTTGGGATGTTGAGGCAGTCTTATCACTTGAAGTCAGGAGTTCGAGACCAGCCTGGCCAACATGGTAAAACCACATCTCTACTAAAAATACAAAAATTAGCCTGGTGTGGTGGTGGGTGCCTGTAATCCCAACTACTAGGGAGGCAGAGGCAGGAGAATTGCTTGAACCCAGGAGGTGGAGGTTGCAGTGAGCTAAGATCGTGCCACTGTACTCCAGCCTGGGCAACAGAATGAAACTCTGTCTCAAAAAAAAAGAAAAAAAAGAATGCACTGTGGTTTGCAGGTCCTCCAGGGGATGGCATCAAGGTGCTGCTGTGCGTAGTTTCTGATTGCTGGGATCTTCTCTGGCATTCTCATCAGGCACAGAATTGCCCAGACTGTGTTTCCTTGTTGCTGTGTTGGTATTTCTACCTATGATCCTTGCTCCGGGTAATTCTGATTGCTTGGGTAACTTTGTGGCAACTTTGGCTTAACACCACAGATGAATTCCAGAGATAGCAATATGGTAATGCAGCTATTTTCAGGCTTCGAGGCTGACAGATATAAAAGATCACGTAGTCCAGCCTTCTCATGTTACAAGGGCCACAGGGGTAAAGTCACTTACCCAAGGTAACAAGTTAGGCAGCAGCGGGACTAGCATGTGGGGCCTTTGGCTCTTAGGCCTTGCTGTTTCCACTTTACACCCCGCCTCCTATGATGCCTCAGTGCTCAACGTTTCCCCTCCATACAAAGGTGGAGGGTCAGGGGTAGAGCCTGGGCTCAAGTCAGGCTACGTCACTGTAATCCCAGCTTTACCACCTATGCTTGACTGCAAGATGGAGCAATGCCTTAGTTTCCCTATCTTCAAAGAGGGATAAGAGCTAAATTTATCTTTTAATGCAGTGATAATTAAATTAAATAATTCATACACAGAACTCAACACTCGGTAAGACTTTCATAAATGTCAGTTATTGTTACTATCCTTCCTCAAAACACTATTCTGGAGACAGCACAAGCAGGCTTAGTGCATGTTTTCCATAATCCTTTCTTCTGCTTATACATTTATGGTTTTTTTTTTTTTTTTTTCTGTTAGCTACTGAACTGGATTTTATTTATCCATCTCTCTCTGGGCCAATGTCTCTACTGTTAGTAAAATTATAACCCCTAAGCTATTGTTTCCTTATTATGTTTAAGGAAACAACACCTCAATGCTTACGATGTGTCCTTTCCTAACGCTGACAGTGTTGGAAGGATGGTTATTGTGATTAAAGAAGTCAATTAGTCATGCACAAGTAATGCAAATACCGTGGAGGAGAAGGGGCCTCTATGGAGAGAAAAATGGCTTGACTTGCAGCCTTGAAGATAAAATTATAAACGAGACAAGGGGTTTGCATGCATAAAATCCATCATTTTAAAGAGAAATTGAGATATATGACTGGAAATGAAAAGGTTGTCTAAATGAAACACTGAATTTCATGTCTTACACTTATGAAGTGCTTAATAGGGATTCAAATGAATGAATATATGAGTGGGTAGCAAGTGGCTGGGTGGACTGACAGGTGGAAAGGTGGAAGGGTACACAACTGGATGCACAGGTGGGTGGATGAGTTTGTGGGTCAGTAGATGAATAAGTAGACAGATGACTGAGGGAGAGATAAATGCAGGGGTATGTTGGTGGGTAGGTAGATTAAAACAAAAGAATCACCTGATTTTCAAATATTAACTCACCTGGAACTCCACTCCTCTGTCTGTCACTGCCTGTGACCGTTAATTTTATGTGTCAACTTGACTGGGCTAAGAAATGCCCACATAGCTGGTAAAACATTATTTCTGGTAGTGAGTGTTTGTGTGGGTATTTCTGGAAGAGATTAGCATTTGAATCAGTAGATTGGGTAAAGATGATCTGCCCTCACTAATGTGGGTGGGCATCATCTAATATCCACTGAGAGCCAGAATAGAACAAATAGATAGAGGAAGAGCAGATTCTTTCTCTCTCTCTTCTTGAGCTGGGATACCCATTTTCTCCTGCCCTTGGTTCTGTTCTCCTGGTTTTCAGGCTTTCAGATGTGGACTGAATTACATCACTGGCTTTCTTGGTTCTCCAGCTTGGGCAGAATGAAGGACTTCTCAGCCTCCATAATCACATGAGCTAGCCTCCACAATAGACCTCATATACTCATATATACTCTATTGATTCTGTTTCTCTGAAGACCCCTAACACACTGCCCAACATACCACTGTAAACATCCATGTAACACGAGGAGGAGGCTGTGAGTATGACGAGTGCCCATGATCCCCTGGGGGACATTAGGCCTGTTGCATCCTGTCATGGATTCCAAACCTGAATGCCTTGGGCACCTCCAGAAGTGCCGGCTTCCAGGTAAACCATTGCCACCCTGACTCTTATGCTGGTCTGACTGTAGTTTGACCCAGTTCCCCACCTGCCCTGCTTTCTGGCTTTTCCGCTGGACCACTTGGGACGCAGGGTCCACCATCATCAAAACACGGGGCGGCACAATCTCTTCTCTGAAGGCTTTTCTCACATTCTTACATCTGCAGATATGAAGCTGCACCCTGAGGATTCAGCTTCCCTACAGACTTTCTAAGAGCGGGTTGTTTTTCATACTTTTCATACTATGTTTTGCAGAACCTCAGATGAGTTTGGTGTCTTCTTTTCTTCCATTGCCTGTGCCCTATAAATATCCCAGCTTCTTGCAAGTTCCACCATCAAGGTATGCCATCTTTTGCCCCTCATTGCGACAATAATCCTCTGATTCTGATCCTTTCTCCCTTTTATTCTCCTTCATTCATTTCAAGTTTTAACATATAATCACCTTAGCTAACACTTGAGTAACGTTTCCTACCTGCCAGGCACTCTTCTAAGTGCTTTCTGTATATTAATTTATCTTCACAGCAACCTTCTAAGGTAAGTACTGTTATTACCCCACATTCCAGAGGCAAGAAAAATGGGACAGAGACAGGGTAAGCAATATGTCTAAGGTGATACTTTGTTAGTCATTGGTGGAGCCAGGATCTGAATTCAGTTAACCGGCCTTTTGTTTTCTTAAGGCTAAACACTTTGGTCATAATTCTTAGATAATTCCAGTATTTTCTGGAGCAGCACTTTCCAACTGAATGTTCTGCAGTGATGGAAATGTTCTCTATCTGTTCTGTCCAATACAGCAGCCACCAGCCACATTTAATTGTAGCCATTTTAAATTTGAGTAGAGTAGCCACATGTGGCTGGTTACTGGTATACTGGACAGTGCCTCTCTAGAATCCATTCAGTGCCTCTTAAGTTCCCTGGCCTCCTTGTGTCCCATGATCGCCACTTCCAGGCTGTTTAAAGCCCATGACTCCCACGGTCACACTCTTGTTCTTGTTTCCATTGAACCTTCACTGAATCCAAAGTCTCAAATCCAAGCTTCTCAGCCTGTGGCCCACATCGTCTGTATTCCCAGGACATTGACTCCATTGCCACCCCCTTCAACTCTTTTCACCATGAGCCACACATTCCTTCATTTACTTTGCTCTATTTTTGCCGCCTATATTAATCAGGGCTTTCCAGAGAAACAGAACAAATAGGATGTGTGTGTGTGTGTGTGTGTGTGTGTGTGTGTGTCTGTCTGTCTGTCTGTCTGTCTGTCTGTATGTGTATATATAAGGAGATTTATTTATTATGGGAATTGGCTGTCATGATTATGGAGACCCCAGAGTCCCTCAATATATCATCTGCAAGCTGGAGAACCAGGAAAGCTGGGGGTATAATTCAGTCTGAGTCCAAAGTCCTGAGAGCCAGGGGTGGGGATTGCTGGGGTGAGTTCCAGAATCCAAAGGGAACTCCTCAACCAGGAGCTCCAATGTCTGAGGTCAGGAGAAGATGGATGTCCCAGCTCAAGAAGAAAAAAATTGCTCTTCCTTCATTTATTTTTGTTCAATTTGGGACCTCAACAGATTAGATGATGCCCACCCATGTTGGTGAACATGATCTTTACTCAGTCTACCAATTTAAATGCTAATCTCTTCCAGAAATGTTCTCCCAGACATGCCCAGAAATAATGTTTTACCAGCTCTCTGGGCATCGCTTAGCCCAGTCAAGCTGACACTTAAGTTACAGTATCACACTGCCTAATACCCCTGATGTCCATAGTTCTTGAGTAGTTTGGAGATGATTGACCCACCACGATGGTTATGCCTTACAGAGAAGTTTGAGCGTATAGCTAATGGTACTTAGGCTTTGAGGTCTCCACATGCAGGGACCTCTTCCAAGGACCTAAGAGAGGCTCTAGCAATGTGTTCCCAGGTCTCATGCTAATTGTAAAATTTACAATTGTGAGATATTAAACCACGGGGAGTTACAATCACTGTCTCTTCTTCCTCACATTTCTCCTCTGTTGCACATCCCCTTTTGGTGGGTGGGACTGGTGGGTGGGGCTGGTGTAGCCACAGGCAGTTTTGGTATATGGCTAAGGGGAAGTTGAGTGGGGCATGCATCTAGTTTGGGTTTAGAGGGATAACATCTACGTATGGATACAATGTTGCTAGCTGTCTTCATGTAGAAGTGGCTTCCAGGAATATGCCACCTGACTATTGTGCTGATTTACCCATCATTATGACATGAGAGGCCAGGGCCAGAGGTTATATCGTGATCTGATCATGTCCTACAGTGCTCAGCACAGGAAGTATATGAGCAGTGGAGGAGAATTGAGCTTGAACTCTATAGATCCAGAACTGAGTCTGGAAATTTCTCATAGATGCCTTGCCAGAAAGAATATCCTCAATGATGCAACATTTACAATTACAAACACAATATGTATTTTTATGGGCATCGTGTGCAATAGAATTTGTCAGAATGTCTCTATTTGTAGCATAAAACCTGTAGGAGTATTACAAACAGTAAGAGTATATGTGCGAAGTCACATGCTTTATTCACCCCAACCATAAGTAAGAACAAACAAATATCAATCAATCTTGTTAAAAGAAAGACTGAGTTATCTTTCTGTTCTCTGTATAGAAAATATCACAAAATTGTTGGCACATAAGTAGGTGAAAAAGTCAGGAAATTAATGTAATAAAAAGCTGTGTTCTTTAGTAAAAGTTATTTTCATGGATTAAGTGATGTTTCTGGGATGTGTTGAGTTTCAAAATTTATGATTTGTAATGATCTATTTTATTCTAAGCAAATATTTGCTTTTGTTTTTAATTTTATATTTGTGATTTTGTAAACTTTTTCTTAAAGATGGCGCCCAAAAGTGTTTAAGTCTCAGGCCCCGCAAAACCTGGATTCCCCTGGATGCTGAAGCATGAACCTCAACTCTCTGGTGTCCCTCCTCACTTCTTCACACACACCTGTCACTGTCCCAGCCCTTATTAATCCAGGTCACCTGTGTGCTGACACCCACACACCTGAAAGTGTCTGGACAAAGATCCACAACTAGATGGCTGTTTCTGACCTCAAAATGAGCACTTGGCCCTCCTCCCACCCTATGCTGTGTTTTCTTGGTAAATTCACTTTTCACGCTTCTTGTTGACATCTTACACCTTCAGTTTCAACAAATCTCCAGCAATTTCACCTGCCCACCTTCTCTTACAGAAGACCCCCCCCCCCACTTTCTTATTTCACTGATAAAATAGATGGAACAGCTCCATCTTCCTGAATCTACCAATGATTCCTCTCTGCCCTTCTCTCAGCCTCCTGTCAGTCATGATGGAACTGTGACTGTTACTCTCTAAGGCAGACACTCCCCTTGGGCACCAGTCCCAGCCTTTCCAGAAGACATGAGAATCTGAGAGTAAAAGGTGCCGTGGGAGGTCCCTCAGCCCACCCTGGAGGCCATCAGGGACAGTTCTCTTACATGCCAACAGCTTCCTGGTTCTCTGTCCAAGGGTATTCTTTCGCTAGAGGTTGAAGCTAATTTCTGGAACAGCCCAGAAATCTTAACCAGGAACAACCCTCAGTCAACAAGGTATGAGAGTTAGTGGACAGACACATCAGTGTCCCTGCCCTCTATGGGGCAAGTGCTGATTTACCCATCATCAGAGCAGTGCTGACTCTGAGAGTCTCCAGCTAGCCAGAGGCCCAGTTGTCCACAGAGGTTAGTACATCTTCTATTGACTTTCTTCCCTTCCTTGCTTTACTTTCTCATGCCCACACCGATTTCTTGGGACTATATCACCCAAATCTTTCCTCAGGGTCTTCCCAGTCTTCAGACTGCACTCCAAACTCATCTTGCTCTTGCCACCTTCACCAGCACCCAGTCCAAGCTCCCTTCACTTCCTACCTGCGATATTGTGATAGCCTCTCACTTTCTTTCCCTCTGCTTCCACTTTTGCCCCAATGTAGTGTGATTACACAGAACAATCAGAGTAAGCTTGATCTTTGAAATGCTTTGAAATCAAATCATGTGATTCCTCTGCTTAAAATCTTTGGATAATTTCCTACCAAATGTGGAGTAAAATCCAAGCAACTCACCACTGCCCCTTGCACTTCTCTGACTGCGTTTCATACCCTCTTCCTCTCCACTAACCTCCATTCACATGAGCCTTTCCTCTTGAAAATGCCAAGCAGGACTGAGCTATTTGTTTACTTGTTTATTACCTGTGACCCCCATTAGAACATTAGCTCCCTGAGGGTAGGGACTCTGTTAGTCACTACTGTACTCCCAGCTAGACCTGGGGCTGTGGCTTTGCACAGTCTGTGTGCTCATATGTCTGACCCTGGCTATCATGTGCCAGGCACATTGCTGCTCACGTAGTTGAGTGTGTGATGAAGACTGTTCTCCAACATGACCATAGGTATATTCTTTCATTTATCTACACACCGCGGTCCCTCCCTCGGCTGTGCCTGCATTTGACTTGTTTTTCTCTCCAGCATTGGTATGTTTGCATTGAGCCAGACATGCCTGCCACCTGGTCCCCTTATAGGACCAGTGGCACTGCCTTGAGACTATTGCTTGCCAGGACCCATTTAGATTACCCCAATAGTGAGATGTAAGTATACTCCCCAAATTAGGAAGACAGAGATCAGTGGTAGAGCTGGGCCTCATAAGAGAACTGGGAGGACATTTGGGTTCTGCCACCATTCTCAAGGCCACATTATTGCATCTCGCAGTTGCAGTGGCCATTCATTGCTCCCTGTCTTGGAGTTCAACTGTCATTTAAGCAATACGTTCTGCCTCCTTCAGCCACTACTGTGAACTTCTACTTCCCCATAGCTTCTGTGCATGTGGAATTGCTACCAGTGTGTGGTTTCCATCACTTTATGATTATTACCACTCTGCCTTCCAAAAAAGAGCAAACGCTTGACTTATATACATGGAGCTGGTTCCTTGTTGTTACCAATAGTGAAGGAAATGCGGGTTTTGTAGGTTTTCAATGTAAACTACTCTTGATCAAATTAATGCCCAAATTAGCGACGCTGTGAACAGAACACCCAACAGTTTACATGGGAGTCAGATTCACCAAGTAATTTCCTCATTAAAGGAGAAATCACCTTGAACAGCCACCAAAGGCTTGCTGAAATTAGCATTTTAAAACAATCGAATGCATCCTTTCATCTTTTATGCTGCTATAGACTTAAAAGTTAGCAAAATATGAAAGGGAGAAATTAGGTTGACTGCAATCCTTTAGTAGAATTAAACACAGAGCCCTCAAAGGTATTATGGAGCTGCTTTACAGAAAATAGCTAAATAATTAATTCATTTTATGTATCCTCGTGTGGCACCAAATGCCAAATCTCTTAAAAATGTTGTAACATTTGTTTCTGAGTTTCTCAGGAAAGTTACACAAAGAAGCGCTTTAGGTGATGTTCGGGTTCTCTGAAACATTTGGCCCCCGCCATCCCAAGGAGGTGAACGTTGTCTTGGGGGACTGTATGGAAAAACCCTGACCCCTGGGGCTGGGCTGTGTTGAGGAGGAGGGAGAAGATTGCCCTCTTACCCCTTTTCTTGGGAAACATATCTCCTGACTTACTGACGCGTGAAGAAGCTTTGAGTCTGTGAAACTGCAGGCTTAGTCTTGGAAGTCTGGCTCCTTAGTTCATGGGGAACTGGAAGAGTTATCCAGAGGAACACTGGGGAGTGGGTGTGGCTCCTGTCCTGACCCTAAGCATTTATTTAGGGCAAGGCATTCATTCATAAACAAATGTTTCTGAGCCCCTACTGTGTATGGATGCTGTGCTGGGTGCTGGGGTGATTTGGTGGTCAGCATATCAGACCTGGTCCTTGCCTTTTGAGGTCTGCATTCTAATGAGACAACAGCTCAGCACAAACACACGCCTTCAGAAGTGCCTATGAAATAACCTGTGCTGTGAGGGAGATTAGTAGACAAGACCTTCTTATTGCATTTAAGCTGAAACCCGGAGATGAGATGGGAAGTGTTGGGGGAGCTTTTCTAGGGGAAGCAAGGGCTTGTGGAAGAGCTGAGAAGAGCTCAGTGCATTTCAAGAATTGAAGAAGGCAGGTATGGCTGGATTGCTGGGGTAAGGAGGAAAGAGTGTCAAGGGGGGGCCAGGCGCAGTGGCTCACACCTGTAATCCCAGCACTTTGGGAGGCTGAGGGGGGGTGGATCACCTGCAGTCAGGAGTTTGAGACCGGCCTGGCTAATATGGCAAAACCCCGTCTCTACTAAAAATACAAAAATTAGCTGGGCGTGGTGGTGCACACCTGTAATCCCAGCTACTCAGGAGGCTGAGGCAGGAGAATCATTTGAACCCAGGAGGTGGAGGTTGCAGAGAGCCGAGATCGCGCCACTGCACTCCAGCCTGAGCAACAAGGGTAAAACTCTGTCTCAAAAAAAAAAAAAAAAAAAAAAAAAAAAAACTGTCAAGGAGGAAAACCTTTTTCTCTATTTTCTTAAGTTCAGTGGCCGGGGCTTACAAATTTAATGGAAAAAAGACAGATAACAGGAGAAAAGTAATATAAATTTTATTAATATTTTATGTGGATAGGAGTTTACAGAAAGGAAGTGAAACTCAAGAAGCAGTTCAGCTCAGCAGTATATATATTATACCATTTTAGCAAAGTAAGGTGGAGTTGGGTTTCAAGGCACAATAAGTTGTGGAAAAGTGACTAGAACGTATATGGGAGAAAGTAATGGAAGAAAAGGGCTATTTCAGTAAGGTTTGTTCATGGCAACTTTTCTTGGTGCCGACTCTATCTCTAGTGATAAAGTTTATTCTGTTCCTGGTAGGGTGAAGGGGACACCTTCACAAAGGGAAATTTGTATCCTGCTTTTGGGCAGCAAACGGGAAGCAAGAGAATTCTTGCCTCTGTTGATTCTCAAATGCCTTCAACTCATAATGAGCCTCATACCAAAGTGGCATATTTGGGGGGTGGCATATCCTGATCCCCATCAAGAGGCACAGTTGATGGGGGAAGAGAGAAGAGGCTCTACCATGGAGGGCTGTGGGTCATGGTGAGGTCTTAGGATTTTATGAATTTTATTCAAAATGCAATGAGAGAGGCTGTTGAAGGGATTTAGGCAAGAAAATGACATGAACTGATTTATATTTTAAGCAATTTGCTCTGGCATCTTTGTGAATAATCGTGTCTCTCCTCTCTGCTTGGGAAGTAAGCTGAGAATTTAAGTGTCTTTCATTCCATAAACAAAAGCTTGTGTGAGGTCAGGCAGTCAGCAGAGAATAGTGGGGGTTATTTGGAGAGACCTCTGCCATTAGCTCCTAGAGGCAGAAGCTGAGAGGGCTGACTACCACAGTGGCCACTGCAGAAACCAAGCCCAGCTGACACTCTGGAAGGATGAAGAAACCAGGTGTCCACACAGGGCAGACTCTGCCTTAACCAACTGCTATTATGCTTCAGGTGACCCTCCTGGACAGGGAGTGTGGGTCAGGTGAGCAGGAGCCAGAGCACCAGGAGCTCCAGAGAGATGAAGGAAGAACAACTTCCCTCAGTTCTCAATGTGGGAGCCCAGAGGAGAAATCCTCAGGGCCAAAATGGTAGAGACCTTCAGGGAGAGGAAAGATGGAGTCCCTCCTGCCTAGTGGACTAATGCCATGGCCAACCTTAACATTTTCATCTAATTCCCACCCCCCACCCACCCCCAGTCCTAAGATTGAAGTGGAAATGGGCCCTGGGACGAGGCAGGAGTAATGTGGAAGGTGGACACTGCAGTTGGTTGTCTCCATTGGAAGCCAAGGGCTCCATTCTGAATTAGTAAATGTACCCTGAAGGCAGATGGCCTTCCCCATGGCATGGGGGAGCTACCACTTTAGAAGCAGGAGCCTGACTGGGTACAGTGGCTCGCACCTGTAATCCCAGCACTTTGGGAGTCTGAGGCGGGCAGATCACGAGGTCAGGAGATCAAGACCATCCTGGCCAACATGGTAAAACTCCATCTCTACTAAAAATACAAAAATTAGCTGGGTGTGGTGGTGGGTGCCTGTAATCCCAGCTACTCAGGAGGCTGAGTCAAGAGAATCGCTTGAACCAGGGAGTCAGAGGTTGCAGTGAGCCAAGATCATGCCACAGCATTCCAGCCTGATGACAGAGCAAGACTGTGTCTCAAAAAACAAAAACAAAAACAAACAAACAAACAAAACAAAACAAAAAACCAGGAGCCCAAGGGCAGAGCTTTTAATGAAAGTGCAAAGGAAGAGAAGCTCTAAGAGGAAAATAAGCAAATTTCAAAAAAAAAAAAAGAGAAAAAAATGTGTGGATGATTCACTTGCATTATGTTGAAATGGAATGTCTTAATCATACTGAGTACCATGAATAGAAACAACATGAAACTGTGTAAAAACATTAGAGACAAGATCATGAAGGGAAGGACATAACAGGCAAAGAAGTCAGAGAAATGGGTGAAAGTTCATTCCAACAAGTGCTTTGCTGTATGGAAGAACTTAAATTCAATAAAGCAAGAGCTTAAAGAAGAGATTAAAATATTAATAGATACCAGGTTTTAGATAAGAAAGAAACAGAACTTTAAAAAAAATTAATGACGTTGTAAGAAAGAGAATAGACTTGGCTAAAAACAAGAGAGCTGGAATAGAAGGCGGAGGTAATCATAATGAACACAGCACACAAAACCCACCGAGGTACATGTATACCTATGTAACAAACCTGCACGTTCTGCACAAAACTTAAAGTAAAATTTAAAAAACAAAACCTACTCTTAAGTAAACCCAACACGTTTTCTGGCTGGCCTAATATTAAATTATCTGCATTTGCTTAATAAAAAAAAGAAAAAAATGCCTGTTTGAATAGAGTACTACACTGAATCATTTGGTTCTCAAATGCTATAGGCACTTGGAGTTACTGCAGTAAATTAGGAGGTCGTCCATCATTTCCGTCCCCATTGGAACACTGTGATGCCAATACCCAGGCTGTACTGCAGATATCAGGGAACATCTGGCTGTTCTCTAATTTGAGGAGAGAAGCCAATCACCTCTGCACAAACACATTCCATTTCCAATTAGCAGAATAGATGGAAACGCTTCAGGGCACATCCCAGGACTTGTACCATCAGCCAAGCTCTGCATTCACCTCCCTGAAAAGCAATCATCCTGGTGTTCTTTATCTAGAACTTTCTAAAAAGGAACCATTTTATTTTAGAAAAGAATGGCAACGAGAGTTAAGATCAGGTTTTAACCATTATTTAACATACCTTTCCCTCAACCTATTTAATACATCATGGGCTCACTACAGGAGTCTTGAAATTTCTGTATAAGAGTCACTGCTTTGAAGAGTCAATACTGAAATGCCAGTTTTGGCATGTTCTGATGCAGTGGAAATTGTCTAAGTTGGTGTTTGAGGACCCCCATTGCCTGGGCCCTATCTGCCTCTATGTCATCTCCTCCCAGTGTCCACATTAATCATCCTTCATGCTTAAGCAATGCCAATCTGCTTGTCTCAAATCTTCACGCACTCACTTATGCCTTTATCATTGCTTGGAATGCCTTTCTCATCTTTCTTTGCTGAAATACTCCTACTTGTCATCCATCTGTCTTTCCAGAAATCCTTCCTAGACTCTCCTGGCTAAGCAAAAGACCACTAATTTTTGAACTCATAAGTCTCTGAGTTCAAAAATTATGGCACTTTTTTTTTTTTTTTTTTTTTGAGATGGAGTCTCACTCTGTTGCCCAGGCTGGAGTGCGGTGGCACAATCTCTGCTCACTGCAGCCTCTGTCTCCCAGGTTCAAGTGATTCTCCTGCCTCAGCCTCCTGAGTACCTGGGATTACAGGCGCGTGCCACCATGCCTGGCTAATTTTTGTATTTTTAGTAGAGACGGGGTTTCACCATGCTGGCCAGGCTGGTCTCAAACTCCTGACCTTGTGATCCACCTACCTTGGCCACCCAAAGAGCTGGGATTATAGGTGTCAGCCACCACGCCTGGCCTATGGCACTATTTTTATCAGTCACCAGATGAGACTGATATTATGTGTGCATGTGGCAGTCTCTTAAACTGGATGAGAAGCTCCAAGAAGGCCTTGTGGTCTATCTCTTACTGGCCTTCATCATCCAGGCCTTAATACAGGGTATAACTCTTCTTAGCATCTCAAAATGCTTGTTGAATTGAAATGGGAAATGCTTCCCTTCTCAAGCCCACATTCTGTGCTTTCTTCCTCTCTCCTGCAGTCAGTGTGTGCTGGGCACATGGTGCCTGGACAGGTCACAGTTGCTGCTGGGACTGATAAGGAGGGCAGGAATGAAATAGGGGTCAGGCCACCCAGGAAAAGGTGAATCTGATGAATCCAGTCACAGCTGAAGTGCCCAAGCACTTCAGTTAGTGAAGACATTATTGTTTTGATGTGACTAAAATTCGACCAACCAAAAATCATTTAGCCTTCCCCTATGTTGAGCTAATCTATTTCAGAATCTTGGAAAGAAAACCGAAAACCATATGGGTGATCCATTATCCACAGCACAGAAGGAAAAATTCCAATGGAAAACTTACTCTTCCCCTTATCACCAGGTAATGCTATGAATTTGCCCTTATTTATAGAAATGCCGAGTTTCTTTTCTCATGAGCTCTGAGACTAAGGATTAAGCAACACATTTTCTTTCACTTCCCGGGGAAGGTAAGGAATAGTTGACAAGGAAAGGAAAAGACATGCATTGACCCAAAGCAGGCTCAAAGCCAAATGGTGGAGGGCACACATGTCAGACGTCCTAAACCTTGGATGGTGCTTACATGCTCAGTCACAAATAAGTCAGGAGTCAGAATCCACAAACAACTGGCCAGCTGAATGAGGATGCAATCAGGGCAAACTAGAAATGGTAAGATGGACTGGAACAAGCCTTGTGCCCAGCAGGGATTTTAGCTGAAAGGACCTCCAGTGCCCAGCAGGGATTTTAGCTGAAAGGACCTCCAGTGAAACCCTGTGGGATAGCTCCCAGAGGAACCTCTTTCTTTTCTTTACTTTTATCTTTAATTGAGAAATAATAATTGTATATATGTATAGGATATAATGTGATATCCTATATATAGAGATATGTATCAATATAAATATATAGGGCATCATATATATATTTTGATATATATATATTTACATTGTGGAATGATTAAAGCAAGCTAATTAGCAAATTCATCACCTCACACAATTACCCTTTTTGTGGTAAGACATTTAAAATCTACTCTTTCAGTAATTTTGAAATATACCATGCGTTATTTATTATATAGTCACCATTCTGTCCAATAGATCACTAAAGTTTATTGCTCCTGTCTAATTGAAAGACCTTGAAAAACCAAAGCAATCTTGACCAAAAAGAACGAAACTGGTGGCTATCTGATTTCAAAATCTATGACAATTTTATAGTAATCTAAACAGCATGGCACCAATATAAAAACAGACACATTGACCAATGCAACAGGATAGAGATTCTAGAAATAAACCTATGCATTTAAAGTCAATTGATTTTTGATAAAGGTGCCAAGAACATACATTGAAGAAAGAACAGTGTCTTCGATAAATGATGCTAGAATAACTGAATAGCCACATGCAGATGAATGAAATTGGACCCCTAACTCATATCATACAAAAAAATTAACTCAAAATAGAACAAAGACTTTAATGCAAGTTGAAACTGTAAATATACTAGAAGAAAACACAGGGGAAAAGTTCCACAATGTTGGTTCAGCAAAGGTTTCTTGGATATGAATCCAAAAGCACAGGCAACAAAAGCAGCAATAAATAAATGGGATTGCACCAAGCTAAAAAGCTTTGCACAGCAGAAGAAACAATGCATAGAGTAAAGAGACACCCTACAGATTGGGAGAAAATATTTGTAAATCATATATACGATAAGGGGTTAAAATCCAAAATATATAAGGAATTCAAACAATGCAATAGCAAGAAAATAACCCAACCAGGGAGACCTCCATGTGAAGTGATATCACAGTGCTCTTTTACCTTTTTCTTTTGATATGCGATTTTTAATTTTTTTTTAATTACAGCAATATATGACTACAGTTTCATTGTAAAAATTAAAACATTTCAGAATTATTTTAAAAGTCGGTCAGTTTTCACCTTCTTTTCTTCCTAGGAAATCACAGATAAGAATTTGCTAAATGTACTTACAAAACATTCCAAATGTTTCAGAACATACATTTACATCTGTGTGTGTGTGTGTGTGTGTTGTGTGTACACACTTACAGGTCTAGTTTCTTTTCCTTTCAAAATATGGAAATGATATCATTCAGTCCATACTAAAATGCTATCTGACTTTTTCTACTTAGCACTATGTCTTGTAGATCTTAATATGTCATTGTATAATGTCTTGATCACATTTTTTTCTATTATTATTATTATTATTATTATACTTTAAGTTCTATGGTACATGTGTACAACATGTAGGTTTGTTACATATGTATACATGTGCTAGGCTGGTGTGCTGTACCCGTTAACTCGTCATTTACATTAGGTATGTGTCCTAATGCTATCCCTCCCTGCTCCCCCCACCACACGACAGGCCCCATTGTGTGATGTTCCCTACCCTGTGTCCAAGTGTTCTCATTGTTCAATTTCTACCTATGAGTGAGAATATGTGGTGTTTGGTTTTCTGTCCTTGTGATAGTTTGCTCAGAATGATGGTTTCCAGCTTCATCCATGTCCCTATAAAGGACATGAACTCATCCTTTTTATGGCTGCATAGTATTCCATGGTGTATATGTGCCACATTTTCTTAATCCAGTCTATCACTGATAGACATTTGGGTTGGTTCCAAGTCTTTGCTATTGTGAATAGCGCCACAATTAACATATGTGTGCATGTGTCTTTATAGCAGCATGATTTATAATCCTTTGGGTATATACCCAGTAATGGGATGGCTGGGTCAAATGGTATTTCTAGTTCTAGATCCTTGAAGAATTGCCACACTGTCTTCCACAATGGTTGAACTAGTTTACAGTCCCACCAACAGTGTCAAAGTGTTCCTATTTCTCCACATCCTCTCCAGCACCTGTTGTTTCCTGACTTTTTAATGATTGCCATTCTAACTGGTGTGAGATGGTATCTCATTGTAGTTTTGATTTGCATTTCTCTGATGGCGAGTGATGATGAGCATTTTTTCATGTGTCTGTTGGCTACATAAATGTCTTCTTTTGAGAAGTGTCTGTTCCTATCCTTTGCCCACTTTTTGATGGGGTTGTTTGATTTTTTCTTGCAAAAAATCTTTTTTCATTTTTCTTGTTTGAGTTCTTTGTAGATTCTGGATATTAGCCCTTTGTCAGATGGGTACATTGTAAAAATTTTCTCCCATTCTGTAGGTTGCCTGTTCACCCTGATGGTAGTTTCTTTTGCTGTGCAGAAGCTCTTTAGTTTAATTAGATCCTATTTGTCAATTTTGGCTTTTGTTGCCATTGCTTTTGGTGTTTTAGTCATGAGGTCCTTGCCCATGCCTATGTCCTGAATGGTATTGCCTAGGTTTTCTTCTAGGGTTTTTATGGTTTTAGGTGTAACATTTAAGTCTTTAATCCATCTCAAATTAATTTTTGTATAAGGTGTAAGGAAGGGATCCAGTTTCAGCTTTCTACACATGGCTAGTCAGTTTTCCCAGCACCATTTATTTATTTATTTATTTATTTATTTATTTTTTGAGGCGGAGTCTCGCTCTGTCGCCCGGACTGGAGTGCAGTGGCCAGATCTCAGCTCACTGCAAGCTCCGCCTCCCGGGTTTACGCCATTCTCCTGCCTCAGCCTCCCGAGTAGCTGGGACTACAGGCGCCCGCCACCTCGCCCGGCTAGTTTTTGTATTTTTAGTAGAGATGGGGTTTCACCGTGTTAGCCAGGATGGTCTCAATCTCCTGACCTCGTGATCCGTCCGTCTCGGCCTCCCAAAGTGCTGGGATTACAGGCTTGAGCCACCGCGCCCGGCCAGCACCATTTATTAAATAGGGAATCCTTTTCCCATTTCTTGTTTTTGTCAGGTTTGTCAAAGATCAGATGGTTGTAGATGTGTGGTATTATTTATGAGGGCTCTGTTCTGTTCCATTAGTCTATATATCTGTTTTGGTACCAGGTACTATAAAATGCTGTTTTGGTTACTGTAGCCTTGTAGTATAGTTTGAAGTCAGGTAGCATGATGTCTATAGCTTTATTCTTTTGGCTTAGGATTGTCTTGGCAATGCGGGCTCTTTTTTGGCTTCATGTGAACTTTAAAGTTGTTTTTTCCAATTCTGTAAAGAAAGTCATTGGTAGCTTGATGGGGATGGCATTGAATCTATAAATTACCTTGGGCAGTATGGCCATTTTCACGATATTGATTCTTCCTATCCCCGAGCGTGGAATGTTCTTCCATTTGTTTGTGTCCTCTTTTATTTTGTTGAGCAGTGGTTTGTAGTTCTCCTTGAAGTGTTCCTTCACATCCCTTGTAAGTTGGATTCCTAGGTATTTTCTTCTCTTTGAAGCAATTGTGAATGGGAGTTCATTGGCGATTTGGCTCTCTGTTTGTCTGTTATTGGTGAATAGGAATGCTTGTGATTTTTGCACTTTGGTTTTGTATCCTGAGACTTTTCTGAAGTTGCTTATCAGCTTACGGAGATTTTGGGCTGAGATGATGGGGTTTTCTAAATATACAATCATGTCATCTGCAAACAGGGACAATTTGACTTCTTCTTTTCCTAATTGAATACCCTTTATTTCTTTCTCTTGCTTAATTGCCCTGGTCAGAACTTCCAACACTATGTTGAATAGGAGTGGTGAGAGAGGGCATCCCTGTCTTGTGCCATTTTTTGAAGGGAATGCTTCCAGTTTTTGCCCATTCAGTATGATATTAGCTGTGGGTTTGTCATAAATAGCTCTTATTGTTTTGAGATACGTCCCATCAATACCTAGTTTATTGAGAGCTTTTAGCATGAAGGGCTGTTAAATTTTGTCAAAGGACTTTACTGCATCTATTGAGATAATCGTGTGGTTTTTGTCTTTGGTAATGTTTATATGATGGATTACATTTATTGATTTGCGAATGTTGAACCAGCCTTGCATCCCAGGGATGAAGCCCACTTGATCATGGTGGATAAGCTTTTTGATGTGCTGCTGGATTCAGTTTGCCAGGATTTTATTGAGGATTTTTGCATCGATGTTCATCAGGGATATTGGTCTAAAATTTTCTTTTTTTGTTGTGTCTCTGCCAGACTTTAGTATCAGGATGATGTTGGACTCATAAAATGAGTTAGGGAGGAGTCCCTCTTTTTCTATTGATTGGAATAGTTACAGAAGGAATGGTACCAGCTCCTCTGGTAGAATTCGGCTGTGAATCCGTCTGGTCCTGGACTTTTTTTGGTTGGTAGGCTATTAATTATTGCCTCAATTTGAGAGCCTGCTATTGGTCTATTCAGGGATCCAACTTCTTCCTGGTTTAGTCTTGGGAGGGTGTATGTGTTCAGGAATTTATCCATTTCTTCTAGATTTTATAGTTTATTTGTGTAGAGGTGTTTACAGTATTCTCTGATGATAGTTTGTATTTCTGTGGGATTGGTGGTGATATCCCCTTTATCATCTTTTATTGTATCTATTTGATTCTTCTCTCTTTTATTCTTTATCAGTCTTGCTAGTGGTCTAGTGATTTTGTTGATCTTTTCAAAAAACCAGCTCCTGGATTCATTGATTTTTTGAAGGGTTTTTTGTGTCTCTATCTCCTTCAGTTCTGCTCTGATCTTAGTTATTTCTTGCCTTCTGCTAGCTTTTGAATGTGTTTGCTCTTGCTTCTCTAGTTCTTTTAATGGTGATGTTAGGGTGTCAATTTTAGATCTTTCATGCTTTCTCTTGTGGGCATTAAGTGCTATAAATTTCCCTCTACACATTGCTTTAAATGTGTCCCAGAGATTCTGGTATGTTGTATCTTTGTTCTCATTGGTTTCAAAGAACATTTTTATTTCTGCCTTCATTTCGTTATGTACCCAGTAGTCATCCAGGAGCAGGTCATTCAGTTTCCATGTAGTTGAGTGGTTTTGAGTGAGATTCTTAATGCTGAGTTCTAGTTTGACTGCACCGTGGTCTGAGAGACAGTTTGTTATAATTTCTGTTCTTTTACATTTGCTGAGGAGTGCTTTACTTCCAACTATGTGGTCAATTTTGGAATAAGTGCGATGTGGTGCTGAGAAGAATGTATATTCTGTTGATGTGGGGTGGAGAGTTCTGTAGATGTCTATTAGGTCCACTTGGTGCAGAGCTGATTTCAATTCCTGGATAACCTTAACTTTCTGTCTCGTTGACCTGTCTAATGTTGACAGTGGGGTGTTAAAGTCTCCCATTATTATTGTGTGGGAGTCTAAGTCTCTTTGTAGGTCTCTAAGGACCTGCTTTATGAATTCGGGTGCTCCTGTATTGGGTGCATATATATTTAGGATAGTTAGCTCTTCTTGTTGAATTAATCCTTTTACCATTATGTAATGGCTTTCTTTCTCTCTTTTGATTTTTGTTGGTTTAAAGTCTGTTTTATCAGAGACTAGGATTGCAACCCCTCTTTTTTTTTGTTTTCCATTTGCTTGGTAGATCTTCTTCCATCCCTTTATTTTGAGCCTATGTGTGTCTCTCCACGTGAGATGGGTCTCCTGAATACAGCACACTGATGTGTCTTGAGTCTATCCAATTTGCCAGTCTGTGACTTTTCACTGGAGCATTTCACCCGTTTACATTTAAGGTTAATATTGTTATGTGTGAATTTGATCCTGACATTATGATGTTAGCTGGTTATTTTGCTCGGTAGTTCATGCGGTTTCTTCCTAGCATCAATGGTCTTTACAATTTGGGATGTTTTTGCAGTGGCTGGTACTGGTTGTTCCTTACCATGTTCAGTGCTTCCTTTGGGAGCTCTTGTAAGGCAGGCCTGGTGGTGACAAAACCTCCCAGCATTTGTTTGTCTGTAAAAGATTTTATTTCTCCTTCATTTATGAAGCTTAGATTGGCTGGATATGAAATTCTGGATTGAAAATTCTTTTCTTTAAGAATGTTGAATATTGGCCCCCACTCTCTTCTGGCTTATAGAGTTTCTGCTGAGAGATCCACTGTTAGTCTGATGGGCTTCCATTTGTGGGTAACCTGATCTTTCTCTTTCTGCCCTTAACATTTTTTCCTTCATTTCAACTTTGGTGAATCTGACAATTATGTGTCTTGGAGTTGCTCTTCTCGAGGGGTATCTTTGTGGCATTCTCTGTATTTCCTGAATTTGAATATTGGCTTGCCTTGCTGGGGTGGGGAAATTCTCCTGGGTAATATCCTGAAGAGTGTTTTCCAACTTGGTTCCATTCTCCCCATCACTTTCAGGCACCCCAATCAGACGTAGATTTGGTCTTTTCACATAGTCTCATATTTCTTGGAGGCTTTGTTCATTTCTTTTTACTCTTTTTTTCTCTAAACTTCTCGCTTCATTTCATTCATTTGATCTTCAATCACTGATACCCTTTCTTCCACTTGATCAAATCAGCTACTGAAGCTTGTGCATGTGTCATGTAATTCTCATGCCATGGTTTTCAGCTCCATCAGGTCATTTAAGGACTTCTCTACACTAGTTATTCTAGTTAGCCATTCGTCTAATCTTTTTTCAAGGTTTTCAGCTTCTTTGCGATGGGTTCAAACATCCTCGTTTAGCTCGGAGAAGTTTGTTATTACCGATCGTCTGAAGCCTTCTTCTTCTTCAGACTGTCTGAAGCATTCTCTGTACACCTTTGTTCCCTTGCTGGAGAGGAGCTGCGTTCCTTTGGAGGAGAAGAGGCTCTCCGATTTTTAGAATTTTCAGCTTTTCTGCTCTGGTTTCTTTGTGGTTTTATCTACCTTTTGTTTTTGATCATGGTGACATACCGATGGGGTTTTGGAGTGGGTGTCCTTTCTGCTCTTTAGTTTTCCTTCTAACAGTCAGGACCCTCAGCTGCAGGTCTCTTGGAGTTTGCTGGGGGTCCACTCCAGACCCTGTTTGCCTGGGTATCACCAGCAGAGGCTGCAGAACGGCGGATGTTGCTGCCTTATGCTTCCTCCGGAAGCTTCATCTCAGAGGGGCACCTGGCCGTATGAGGTGTCAGTCACCCCCTACTGGGAGATGCCTCCAAGTTAGGCTACTCGGGGGTCAGGGACCCAGTTGAGGAGGCAGTCCGTCCATTCTCAGAGCTCAAACTCCACGCTGGGAGAACCACTACTCTCTTCAAAGCTGTCAGACAGGGATGTAGTTTGCAGAAGTTTCTGCTGCCTTTTGTTCGGCTATGCCCTGCCCCCAGAGGTGGAGTCTACAGAGGCAGGCAGGCATCTGAACGCCCCTCCCCCAGCCTCGCTGCTGCCTCGCGGTTCCGTCTTAGACTGCTGTGCTGGCAGTGAGGGAGGCTCTGTGGGCATGGGATCCTCCGACCCAGGCGTGGGATATAATCTCCTTGTGTGCCGTTTGCTAAGGCCATTGGAAAAGCGCAGTATTAGGGTGGGAGTGTTCCGATTTTCCAGGTACTGTCTGTCATGGCTTCCCTTTGCTACGAAAGGGCTTCTCTGTAAAGGTGACCTATGAGCTGATGCCAGAAGGATAGCGGCAGTGTGAGCTTGCTGAAGAGTTGTGGGAAGAACATTTAGCTAAGGAGAGGGCAAGTGCAATTTTCCTGGGGTAAGAGCAAAGCCCACGTGAAGGGAGAATGGGGAGAAAGGGGAGAGATCAGGTCTGGGTCCTCTTCACTGTGGTCCCCGGTGCTTAGTACAGGGCATAGCACTGTGTAGGTGCTCAGCAAGTTCTTAGAATAAATGATTGACGAGTGGATGAAAGAATGAGTAGGGAAAAGAAAGGATGATCTGAATGGTTAAAGGCTTTCTTCTGCTCTCAGGTAGCATCTGTCTATTTTCATTCATTCTAGTCTTCTGGAGAATAAGTTGGTAGGCATAGAGATGAGTGGGCATTGTGGTCCAGTGGTATTGAAGACCCCTCAAATCACATGTGGCACCGAAGGTAAGGCTAATTTTTATGTTTTTAGTAGAGATGGGGTTTTATCATGTTGGCCAGGCTGGTCTTAAACTCTTGACATCAAGTCATCTGCCTGCTTCAGCTTCCGAAAGTCCTGGGATTACAGGTGTGAGCAACTGCGCCCATCCTAGTTATGCATTTTAAATATGCATTTTAAATAAAGCGCAGCTTTGTGAAGAACCACAGGTATTGCTGTATACTAGATTTCTTTTTTTTTTTTTTTTTTTTTTTTTTTTTGAGACAGAGTCTCGCTTTGTCACCCAGGCTGGAGTGCAGTGGCCAGATCTCGGCTCACTGCAAGCTCTGCCTCCCAGGTTTACGCCATTTTCCTGCCTCAGCCTCCCGAGTAGCTGGGACTACAGATGCCCGCCACCTCGCCCGGCTAGTTTTTTTGTACTTTTTTAAGTAGAGACGGGGTTTCACTGTGTTAGCCAGGATGGTCTCCATCTCCTGACCTTGTGATCCGCCCGTCTCGGCCTCCCAAAGTGCTGGGATTACAGGCTTGAGCCACTACGCCCGGCCTGCTGTGTACTAGATTTCATTAAAATGTGTTTTCTTTTTCTTTTCAAATTATGTTGCAGTTTATATATTAAGTCTCAACAAAAGCAAAACAGGATCCTCATGTAGCCCAAGAGCTGAAGCCTACAACACGCATGCTGGAGGCTGCCTTGGTCATGGTTATGGAATAGGGGTGGGACAGTGGTGGGCAGGGCAGGGCTGTCATCCAATAACAGAAGGGATCCTTATGGACCATGTGCCCAGAAAAGGTGACAATGGACATTCCAACCACCAAGTTTAGTGAAGTCATTTGCCCTAAACCAAGCTTAGAAGAGTCAGAGTCCAATCACCAGGCCTTTGCTTGTCATGTCAGGATGGCCAGCGGTTTCCACTCACTGTTATGTGTCCATCCATGCACAAAGATAAGTGACCATGTGCCCATAAACACACTCACTTCACAATGTCCTCACAGCCTGACCTCAGGTTCCATGTGATGGCCAAAGACAATAGAATAGGAATATTTAATACCCACAGAAAAAAAGAAATAAGGTCCAAGTGAGCAGAAACAAGGCCCCAAGTCTGGTGAGATGAGAGTAAACAAACATTATTAATATTGGATTAGCATTTTAGCTTTTCCAAACTGTTTTCAATCATGTACTGTCTTATTTATTTTCATGACCAGCCTCAAATGAGACAAATAGCTTACTAGTAGCGTAAGATCCTAGGTCAACATCGCTGGTTTTTCCTACTAGTTAATGTTGATGTTCTAATCACAAATTAGAGTGCATTGGAACAGCCAATCCTCAGAGCCACTTTAGTTTTCTAGGTAGTTTTATGGAATAATTTTATGTGTGTGTGTATGTGTGTGTATATATATATATATATATTCTATGTTTCAATTTATGAGAAAATCCAATTTTATAAAAATATATTCCTTTCTTAACATATTCAAAAAATAATTTTTGAAACAATTACATGCCAGGGCAAGGATTACAAAAAAACCTGTTTTTGATTTTTACAAAGCCTGAGTTAGTGGGCTGAAAATTCAAGAGGCTTTCATTGCTCTCCTGTTCATACCTATCAGCCTTTACAGTCTTTCTACCCTGTGGCTGGATTTATAGAGAAGTCCTCAAAAGAAAACGCATCCCCTGGGGCTGGATCTGTCTGTGTTTCTCATGAAATCTCTAACACTAGGGTTGTCTTGTTCGTGAGACTTTCCAAATTTGATGGTAAGGTTGCCATGGCAACTATGTAAATGGACAACTCTTGTGGCATGAGCAGCTGCCTAGAACACGTTTCTCACTTGGGACTGCCTCTGCCTCCCTGCAGCCATTGCCTTAGTAGGACTTTGCAAGAACTTGGGTCTATACTCTAACCTCAATATAGGTCGTATCTGAAGCCCCTGACATATTGCAGTCTCAGGACACAGTCCACGTGTGGCTGGTGTCTTCCAGCATCTCTACAATAGCTATTTATCAGCATCATCGTAGGGTGTGTCAATGGAATGGGAGGCGTGCGTGATGGTAGAATTATGATCTTCCTGCAGGGGCGAAACAAAACAGTTTTCTAGACTCATAGGACCCTGACGAAGCAGAGACAAATATCAGTGAGGCTCATGTTTTCTTAGGCATTACCTTTTATAAGATGGACTGCTCTAATAACACTATAGACAACTGTTCTTCCTAAAAGGTGGTAGGCAGTGGAGGAAGGGTGTGGACAATTATTCACTTCACAATTACTTACTGAGTACCTATGATGGGACACAGTTCTAGATGTTGGGATTAAAGGACAATTATTCACTTCACAATTATTTATTGAGTACCTATGATGGAACACAGTTCTAAATGTTGGAATTAAAGGAGCTGGAGTCAGATGGTCTCCAGTTAGTATCTTGCTAACTGTGTGTGAACAAGAGTGTTTTTTATAACCTGCTTAGTGCATTTCTGATGGAGGGGGAGAAAGGATATCCTGGAGTCTGTCTTGCACTGTGTCTTATACACAGGAGGTGCTCAACAAACGTTGTCAATGCCAAGGATGACAGTAAGGAACAGCAGGTGGAGGTACAAAAAGCAATGGGTTTTAAACCAGGAGGCCTCAGGACCCCAGACAAGCGACTTTTGCCTCTCCAAACTTGCTTCATTTAAAAAAAAAAAAAGGGAATGGTAGTGTCTCCCTTGCATGGTTATTGTGAGAATTCAGTAAGATGATGTCCGTGAGAGGGGTTAGTGTGGAATGGGGTGTAGGAGGGGAGGGTGGAGGAGCAGCAGGGGCCGGATCATGCAGGCTGTGTTGGGCATGCTTGCTATTTTGGACTTTCTCCTAAAAGCACTAGGGAGCTTTTAGGAGCTCCTAGAGGGTTCCAAGTGACAGAGGGAAGGGTGGAGCTTTGTCTTTCTGGAAGTACCCTCTGGCTACAGCCTGGAACTGGGGAGGACAGCTGGCAGGCTTTTGCTATAATGCAAATGAGTCATGATCATGACCTATGTAAAGAGAGTGTGGCTGGGAATGGAGAGTGGCAGGCACAGTCAAGCAACTGGAATGTAGGATTTGCAGAAGTTGGTGTCTGCTAGTTATGGATGAGAGATGCAGGGCCAGCTCTTCAAATGCAGAGTCAAGAGACACTCTGATTTCTGGTTTATGCAACTAGGTAGGAAATGGTGCCTCCAAACTGAGATGATGAATGACAGAAGGAGCAGTGCATCTGTGGGACAAGACAGCTCAGGAGTTGAGCTTTGGACACAGAGTGTGAGGGGCCTGTGGTCAACCCAAGCAGGATGTCTAGGCATTTCACACCTGGCTAAGCCCTGAGCACCTTGGTCAGGGGCACACAGGTGAGTGAGACAGAGCTGGACCCACTAGAGTTTCTGTTCTAGTGTGGGAGACATGTAGCTAACATGTGGTCAGCATGTGAATAGGATAAAGAGGTTCCAGTGTGTGACAGGACCTATTGTGGGTGGGTGGGTGCTGGTATAACTTTATACAACATGGTCAGGAAAGTCCTCTTTTGGGAGGCAGCATTTAAAATCAGATTGAAGGACAAAAGACCTTAGGCAAGCCACATCATCCTCTGGAGCCTCAGTTTCAACATCTTTAGGTGGAGACAACAGTGCTTTTCTTACAAATCAAAGGCTCCTGTACATCGAAGCAACTTGAAGCTATATAAATGGGAGGAGCTGTTCTTGGATAACACCTCCTTGGAGGCTTGGAAAGGTTTGGGCTCTGTCCTGTCATCTCTGTTGGCATCCAGAAGGAGAGGGTGTGCTTACTGCCCAGAAGTTTTCTTAAAATCATGGGTCCTGGCCTCATGCTTAGATTCTTGGCCCCCTAAACTCCTCCAGGACTTAAGGGTGGAGGGAGAGTGTAGACTGCACTGTGCTTTGTGGCCACAAGAGGGCTCACAGCTCACAGACTTTGCATCCAATAAATCTTCCAGGTTGGCTCTTGACACAGTTTCATTGAATGGAGCCCCATCCTGCAATGTTCGAGATTGCTATTTAATTATGCACGATCATTGGACAATTATGAGCACTTCTATGATAGCTAAACATTAATTTTAGCATCTTAATTTTATAAATGTTTAAATGTGTTGCTCATGCAGAGCTATTCAAATGCAGATGATTAAATCAAATTATTGAGTTTATAATTTTCTAGAGGTTTTTCCTTGGAAATTAAATTTCCTCATTAAAAGTTTACCTTTGTTGTCACCCTTGGTCAGCTGCTTGTTTCTTATTCACAGTGCTAATTGTGCCCTCCCCATAATATGCACATTCTGCCTTGGTTTCAGCTGCCAGATTCTTTAAGCACTCAGTACGTTCATGGCATCCTGCTTAATGACTCATTTTCTGACCTTCCAGTGACAAATTGGAAATAAGCAAAAAGATGAACCTGCAACATAGGAGAGCTCTGGGAACTTGGCAAAGTGGATCACTGCCATAGAGTTTATACCGTGGTCTTCAGGTCATCACAAGTGTAGACAAGGAAATTTGGATGCAGGTCCAGCCCTCGCTCAGATGGAAAAGAAAATACCACAGTCTCGGTGACTCATTCTGTGGATGTAAGATCAGCAGACAGTCATGAACTTCCCCTACTCTCCGGCGCATTTCCCTGTTACAGTTCCTCTGGTTATCAGTCACTCAAAGAGCAATGTGCTCACAGGGATCATAAGGCAGAGCTGTTTCCAGCCTGCTGACTCCAGGAGCATTTGGTCATCCTCATTGACCACTGCTCATTCATCACTTAAAATAAGAACCTTGTCATCTGGATGACATTGGACCTCAAGGTTTTGGAGTTCTTCTGAGTGAAGGAGAATTTGTCACAAGGCTGATGACGACTCCCAAGGAAAAAGTCTTTAAAGCTAAAATATCTAATGAGACAGAAGGCATGTTGGTTCCCTTCTCTCTTGGACACTTTTCCAGCTGTTTGTGATCTATGGCATGCAGGCTAGCTGGTCATCAGGATCTCAGCTAAACTGGCACAGGAGCATCTTTGTTCAAGTTGCCATGGATGCTGTGGGTTCTGGAGGAGAAGGGATAGGATAATTAATCTTGTGTTGTGTGACTCTTTATGGCAGAAAGGATTCTGCCAGAGATTCTAGAAGCTCACTGGGACCTTGACCCTGGCTCAATCCGATGCCCCACCTGGGGGTGTGGCATACTAATGAGGGGATACCGAGCAAGTGGTCACTCACAGCCATGGTAGCAGAATCAGGGACAGGTTACAGTTAAGCACTCAGGAATAGTGTCTTTTTTTGGATGTGACCATGGTGCAATTTCTGCTACTTGGATCTCACTTGTTCTTGCCTGCTTTTGCTTTTTGAGTCTGGTTCTTTGTGTTTTCTATCAATGTTATGAAATCCATCCAAAGAACTGCTTGTCTACTTAAGGTAGTTAGATCTGGCTTCTCTTCCTTACAACCAAGACTTCTGATGTAGCTATTGCTATAGCAGTTCGTCTTCTTCAGGTCTCAATTCTTTTTTTTCCCCCCATTATAATTGAGTTTTCTTTTTCTGCACCTGCCTCAAGCCTTAGGGTGGCTCCATCCTCTCTTTATCTCATGCAAATAATCTCCTGAACCTGAAACTGTAACATTTTCTCAACATTTAAGGAACTTTCCTGCCTACTTCCTGGCTCTTTCTGGATATCTGTTCATCCTCAGGCCTCTGTACCTTTGCAGTATCGTTGGTCTTTCTTCCTACAAGGACATTGCTTAGAAGGGTGGATTTTCAAGTCGGAGTGCCTGGGTTCAACTCCAGGCTCTGCGATTTACTTCTGCATGACTTAGGACCCGATCCTTAATTTCTTCATGCCTCAAATTCCTCATCTGAAAAAGGGGCATCATAATAATACGTAGTTCATGAAGTCATGATAAGGGTTAAATTCATGAAGCCACATGAAGTGCTGAGGACAATGCTTGGCACATACTGAGTACTCAATAACAATAGCTATTTTTATTAGTGCCTTGTTGACTTGCTATGTGGATTAATTAAGGTTCCTGACACATATTAGGCACTCAGTTGTTGTTCATTTTTGTCTCGCCTTCTATCAGATGGACTCTTTCTCATCTTTCACATCTTCTCAAGTCACCTCTGTGCCAGGCGTCCTGATCTTATCTGCCTTTGGTTGACTTAGCCCAAAGGAGCAAGTAGGAGTAAAATTAAAGAGATGTGATCTAGGGGTAGAATTTCAGGTGAGAGAGAGAGAAAAATTCTGCCTATCAACTTGGGCTCCCCTGGGATAATGGCATTTCGATTTGGACAGCCCTCTGATTCCATTGTAATAGAGAAAATCCATTAGCAGGTCCTTGTTGTGCTACTATTGTAGGATCAAACCCCAGTCCTCAGAGTGCACTGCTTGTTTTCTGGATTTTGTTTGTTTCTTTTATTTCTTCAGGCTTTTTTTTCTTTTTTCTTTTTCCTCTTATTTGGTTTTAGTAAAGCTTGAATTACAAAATTCCAGCCTGCATGGGGGGACATTAAGGACATGAGACTTACACATTTTAAAGGCGGGGCATGGGGGCTGTAAGAGGTGAGGGGCCTTGGAGAGGAGGTGGGGTGGAGGAAGAGCTGAGATCTGCCTAGGAGTGGTCCACCCTTCTTACTCATCCCTGTCCCTATCCTGCCTGTTCTCCTTGCCACCCCATTTCCCTCCCCAACTCTTTCTCTTCCAATCTTTCCTTAGTTGAGAAGAATCTGGCTGGAAATACCTTGTGAAAGGATCATTTCTGCATTCTAGGGATCTTCAGAGAGAGGAATGTAGATGTTTCTAGTTAGTAGTAGGCTAGTGGGAGGAAGAGTTTGAGTAGGCAGTCACATATTTTGAACAAGTTGGATTCAGTCTACAATCCTTGCCTGGTTACCCTCTGAGCTGCTGAGTTGGAATACCTCTTCCTGTCTTAGAATTCTCATCTGTGACTCACAGACAGTCTTTTTCCTTTTCTTTTTTTTTTGAGACAGAGTCTTGTTCTGTCACCCAGGCTGGAATGCAGTGGTGTGACCTCGGCTCACTGCAACCTCCACCTCCTGAGTTCAAGTGATTCTCCTGCCTCAGCCTCCCAAGTAGCTGGGATTACAGGTGTGAGCCACCAGGCCCAGCTAATTTTTGTATTTTTTTTTTTTTTTTTTTTTTAGTGGAGACGGGGTTTCACCATGTTGGCCAGGCTGGTCTTGAACTCCTGACCTCCAGTGATCCACCCGCCTAGGCCTCCCAAAGTGCTGCGATTACAGGCATGAGCCACCATGCTTGGCCTCCTTTCCTTTTAAAATACTTCTCATCAAGTGCTATTGTACCAATACTGATGATAACAATAATGATACCAGTGACAAACATATCTTGAGCGTTTGTCATATTCCATGCACTGTTCAGCTTTTGTATGCATTATTTAATTTACTGGGTAACACCCTATATATCAGGTCTTATTGTTCCTATTTTGCAGAAAAGGAAACTAAGATTTACAGAGGTTAAATGACTTGCCGAAGGTCACATAAGCAGTAAATTGTAGAGTCAGGATTTGATTCCAAATAAGCTCTTAAGAATCTAACTCATGACAAGAAATTTACATGAAATTTGTACTATGGTTGTGTACTAGGTTTGCCTATTTTTTAAAGACCAGATTTTTTGAACTCGAAGGTCTTTATTCAAACACAGACTCCTGGGCCCTATTTCACAGTTTCTAATTTAGTAGGCCTAGGGTGGCTCAGAGAATATGGATTTCTAAAGAGTTCTTGGGTGATGCCCATCCTACTGGTCCAGAGACCTCAAGTTAAGAACCACCATCCTAGACTCCTATTAACTGATGATTGTGTGTTGATTGGAAATATTCAACCAGAAAGTCTTTGTTAATTTAGATGCAACTTATAGGGATTTTCTAATTATTTGACTAGGGCTAAGACAGTTTGCGCAAAAAAGATAAGATCTTTCCAGCAAAGCATCAGCACACAGGGTTATCAAGAAGAGGTTGAAACTATGAGAAAACAAACTGCCCTCTGGCACTTATGGCACAAAAACAATAATTTATCAGCACATTGTCTTCCTAAGAGGTAGTATAAATTGTGCTCTGTTGTGGTGTTAAATAACATTGACCCACAAAATAAGAAAGTTACTCACTTTGCAGTTCTCTTTCAGTTCCAATTATGTCAATGAGAAGGCATCAGTTTTGTGCTATTTCCTTTAATGCCTCTAAAAACACTCCTTAATCTCCCCTTCAACAAAGAGAAAGTAAGCCTCAGGATAGGCAACAGTAACCAGAATTTAATACATTGTTTGTTTTTATTGATGTGCTTTATTTTGCCATTAACTTATATATACCCCATATAAACAGGTTGACACAAATTAGGAAGACAGACTGCCTTGGCTCTGCCATTTACCAGCTGTGCAATTGTGGGCAAAGTTCTCAACCTCTCTGTGTTTCAGTTGCCTCATTTACAAACTGAAGATAAAAACAACCTCTGCTTCAATATTGTTATAAAGATTAAAAGAGTTAATATTTATAAAACCCCTAGAAGATTGTCTGGAATATAGAAAGTGCTACGTAAGTACTTGTAAATAAATACAAGTACATGTATTTTATAGAAGTGAATAATTCACTGAAGTATGAAAAATACTGTCTTAAAAGCAATGAAAGAGCAGAGACAGTGTTCTGGTAACCTCAGGCTGTCCTTGCCCCACCCTGCCCCCCCACCCCCAGCCCATGCAGACATTGCAAATCCATGAAGGCAGAGTTTCTAACTCAGCTGTCAGAAGTCACAGGCCACAGCCCTCCAGGTAGCCACAAGCAATGGTTAAAAGTTACTTAAGACCAAGATCTGTTTATAGACACTAGTTTGGCTACTGCAGAGCATCTGGGGCAGGGGCTCTGGTTGAGTGAGGGGTGGACCTTGATGGCTCCAGGCAGGGCAACCCCCACAGTGGTGAGACCCAACAGGGAAGCTGAGAGAGTACCACTAAGGTTCCAGCACCAGATTGACCATCATCCAATGGCCAGTTGTCTTCATGACCATAACCAGATTGTCTTCATCCACTGGGGGTCCTTAGGGGAACGGTGATCTGCTCTCCCCTTCAAAGCCAACCAATGTTGAGTCTAAGGATATGGGAAGGATATTGGAAATGAGGATGTTGGGGTCATGAGGGAGAAGGGATGTGGGATCCATGGTGGGGATGGAGGCTATGGAGTCAGACAGGCACTGAGCTCCATTTCTCTCTGCTCCTCACTAGCCAGCCTTTGATTCAAGACTCAAAAATGAACTTAGTTTTCTCCATGAGCTTGCCTCAGTCAGGCCTTCCCGTAGTGACTGGGAACCTTATTTAATAAAAAGCAGATCCAGACCTACATTCCCAGAGATTCTGATTCAGCAGGACGTCTGCATTTTTAATAAGCACATTAGTGATTCTGATGCTGATAGTTCACGGGATACACTTTCGGGAATCCTGCTTCCGTGTCTTTTTAAAGGAGAATGTTCCTTTGTTTTTACTGTTTTAGGATCATCTGTGTAACTCTTTGCTGCAGCAACAGTCTCTTTTGACAGGAAGAAAGTGAAAAATGCTGCCAGATCGAGATGAGTGATGGTGTTGCAAAGAAGGGTGAATTTATAACGTACAGAGAGCTTCGAAGACATTAAGTCACTTTCCCTGTTTGACCTTTTCATTCTTTGCATATTATGAAAAATTATATAAATTGTTCTTAGGTTTTGAGCAGAACATTATATGTGCCTAAAATCTTTGGCTAAAATGAATCAGAGCTTTTAGTTTTCTATATTAAAAAAAGAACCCAATATGAGTTCCTTTGCCAGATTTTTTGAAATAGGAAGCCTAGAGTATTATGCTATTACAAACTGGTCTTTTAAAAACAGTTTTTTCTCCCAACTTCTTACATCCAGTGGAATGTCTACTCCATGGGGCTTCTGACACAGAATAGTCAGTTGCCAAGAAATAACGTTTTGTCAGCCAGAGAAAACAAGGAGGTGAAAAATGCAAGCGGGAAAGCAGGATATGATTACAATAATCAACAGTGTGAGCTGTGAGGGTTGCGGTGGATCATTGCTGTGCTTGGGGCTTTGGTCGATGTAAAGACATCAAGATGGGAAATCCCTCCAGTAGGGATTTCTTTTATTGTGGTAATATATGTAAAATAACATTTATCATTTTAACAATTTCTAAATGTACAGTTTTATGGCAGTAATCACATCCGTAGTGTGTAACTTTCCACCATCCATCTCCCAATCTGAAACTCCAGACCCATTAAACACTAACTCCTTATTCTCCCATCTCCTGTCCCCTGGTAGCCATCATTCTACTCTCTGTGTCTATGAATTTGACTAGTCTAGGTATCTCATGTAAGTGGAGTCATGCAGTACTTGTCCTTTTGTAATTTGGCTTCTTTCACTTACCATCATGTCTTCAAAGTTCCCCCACGTTGCTGCATATGTCAGGATTTCCTTCCTTTTTAAGATTGAATGATATTTCATTGTATGTGTGTATATATATAACTTCTTTCTCACCTCCCCCTTCCCAGTCTGTTCTGATATTCTACAGCTGGCAAGTGGCTGCTGGGTTACTTGAGTGACACTTAGCAGGAGATGGGCTGAGCAAATGGTTAAACTCCAAGAATCACTGCCTACGCTCTTAATGTTTCTGGAATTTTCTCATGCACTTCATCGATTTAGAAGTCCTCACATGGAGTAGAAGTTTAACACATCCTGCGATTTTTTTTTTTTCAAATTTCAGTTGAGACCTAAAAATTCCTTTAGATGATTTGAAACCACAGAAGAGGATGATTCTGTTGATGCTGATGGGGTTGGAGAGGGTAATATTATTGTCAGTTTCAGGCTTTTGCATTAAATGTTGCTCCCTGTGTGTTGCATTTGCTTTGTTTCCAGTGAGTAATCTCAGGGTTGTCTAAACCAAGGTGGAGTGGAAGAGACCTCCTGGTGAATTCTGTTTGATGTTCAAGTAAGAGACATAGGGTGCAGGCTGATCATTTGACAGATTTATAATGCTATGGATGTGACAGTCACTAGGTAGTGATGACCTGCACCATAGAGGCAGGCCTTGTTATTCAGCAGTTCATAGAAGTTCCACCCCCGCCCCATGCCAGTTAATCTGCCAGAACAAGAAATCAGATGAGAACAGTAGTATTGTATACATCCCATTTTCAAGGTTGTGTCTAAAAGGAATCATTGTCAATCTAGTCCCTTTGAAGGGTGGGTATTCAAAGTTGTAGAACTCTCTGGAAGAGTGGCGGGTAGTCAGACCAGAGCACCTGCTTCAGAGGAGGCATTTTTCCTTCTGGTTCTGACCCCTGCAGCCGTCTGAACCTCACTCCTCTCTTTAAAACTGGCCTGCAGAAGCCCTCTCATGGAGTGCCTTCCAGGAGGCGAGGCTGTTTCCGAATTCAGTTTTTGAAAAGAGCTTTGGCAGCAGAATGGCAGGAACCCCCCAGGCAGGAGAATGGCGTGAACCCGGGAGGTGGAGCTTGCAGTGAGCTGAGATTGCGCCACTGCACTCCAGCCTGGGCGACAGAGCGAGATTCCGTCTCAAAAAAAAAAAAAAAAAAAAAAAAAAAAGGTAGGGGGGAACCTTTGAAGATAAAAAGAGGTGTGCTCTGTTCATGCTACTTCCCCCCTTAATTTAATCTGGTCTTGCAGCCTCTCCCTAAAACCAGCCTTCCCTCCCGCTACAGCAATTCTAGGAACTGTGGGGCTGGAGACGCCTGCAGTATGGGCCTCAGCCCCCCTCCCGGGGTGGGGCTTTGCTAATGCACCAGGAGGATCCCCCTCCGCAGGCCCTTCAGTCAAGTCTCTTCTCTAGTTCTGAAACCAATCTAGCTGGCTTAGAGCTTCTGTAATGAGGAAGGTAACACTTCATTCGCCCAGCGCTGCCAAGAAATGGATAATCCAGATCATTGAAATAGACTCTTCCGAAGCGCAAACCTGAACATCTCTTATGATTCTTGTGGGAAGTCTTTCAGAAACCACATCATATCCTTCTGTTCCTTTTAAAAGAGGAGGTGTTGGACACTACTTAACCTTTGCACATGGACTTGCATTGCACACTCATCATTAGGCTGTGCAACATTGCAGTGAGATTGCCCCTGTCGTCCCTGTGTGCTGAGACACAGCTGCCGCGTGTCTGTCTGGCATTTTTAGTTTCAATTTGCCATGGGAGAGAAAGACGGAATAATCAATTAGTTAGCATTATACATGAGAATAAATAAAACTGATGGTGGAGTGATAAAACGGCAAGGATTCTGAAGTCAGATGGCTTCAGGTTTGATGCTGAAGCTATAGTTTGTAAGACGGCATCAGGGGCTAGTTATTTAACCTCTCCAAGCCTCAGTTTCCTCATCTGCAAAATGGGGATAGAAATAGCACCTTTTTCATGGGATTGGTGTGAGGATCATGTGATGTAATATAGATAAGGCATCTGACACACAGAATTGCTAGCTGTCACTAAAAGTGGAGGAGACAGGGGAAAGAGGGGAGAGTGACAGATAATATTCACGCCTTGCCCATACTACCCTGCCCTACCCCTACCCCTCAGTATTCACCATCTCTTCTATGCCAGTCTCAGCTGCCAGCTGCAAGCACCTGTAACTTTTTGTTAAGTGCTTTCTCTGGCTGTTGTCCTCTGCTTGGCTGGAGTTCAGGGAAGGCCATATGTGCCAGGAGCTATCTTCTTGGCTCCCCAGAAGTGGCTCTCTACAAACCGACAGAGGTTGGTGAATGAAAACCCTGGATCCAGGTGGGGCAGAGACTGGGGGATGATTCTGAGGCACTGGTGTAGTTCCCCAGCAGGACTAAGTCTCATCTGCCCAAAGGGGTCACCTACTTGCAATACACCTTGTATTGCCTTTTCTCCCTTCCGTGTGTCATTTCCTCACTCACCTCTGGGCTCCCTGGATCACTTCCCAAATAAGCTCCAAGCACTTGTGCCCTTGTCTTAGGAATGGCCTCCAGAGGAACCCAAACTAAGACATTATTATGCCTACTAGATGCTATCTTATTTTCCTCTGCCTCTTCTTTGCCATTCACTTCTGTATGTGGTTTGGATTGTATGGAAGAGAAAAAATTCCATTTTCACACAGGTGGTTATAAATACTAACAATACATATTTGAGATCTTGCTTTGCAATCACAGTATATACTCTTCAGTAAAAATGTTCCAGAAGCATGAGAGATGGGTAATCATTGTTTTCAGAATTGGACCATTAACAGAATCTTATAACCGTTTCCACTCTTCAACTCTTAATCAAGCAAGAAGCGGTAGAACCTTTGGAGAGAAGCACAACCTGCTTCCAGCAGGCAGTGTTAACCTAGTGGGACGGCTGCACAGTTTGCATGACATGAATGTCTGTACATTCGCCTGTCACTGCACGACTGACTGTTTCACGGTGACAAGGGCAAGCACTGGGAGGTGAATGCTGTGCTCACTTCTGCATTTGATGCAAGGAGATGTGCGGAGGCCAGAAATTTTAACATCAACAGTGTAGCATGCAGCACTCCCACTTACCAGTACATTTATATGAAGGTCAGACCTACATAGAGATGGAAGGTGAGTTTTTCCCCCCAAAGTTTGCACAAAAATGAGTTTATGTGGCCACACCAGTTCATGCACTGGCAAGCTCTGATGTGTTAAGATTTAGTATGCTGCCCAAGGAGGCATATGTTGTTTTTTATTACAGTTGTTGAAGTGGTTAAAATATATTTTACAACTCCACCTGCTTGACTAGAGGTGCTTGAACCAGGTTTGAAACCCTGTCATTGTACCAGGCAGCCTGCAGAAATGACAGCCCCTTCCTTCCTCCTTCAGTCGAACAGCTCCAGAGGAGACAGATGGACACACAGGCAAAGCCAAACTGCAGAAGAAACTGGCTGAGAATCACCAAAGTGGCTTAGTGGAATGAACCTCTCTGCCTATCCACTCTGCTCCTGGCAATAAAATCTCGCCAAAATAATACCTGCTGCTCCGTTTCCTGAGCGCAGGCCATGTGCCACGCCCTGTGCTCAGTGCTGACGCGCTTCACCTTGCTGCATGCCCCAAAAGCTCTGCGAGGCAGGTGTAATTTTTAATCACCATTTTATAGAAACTGGAATATGGAGAGATTAGGTCACTTTTCTGAGGTCACCCAGTGACAGAGTGGCAGAGCTGGGCTTCGAACCAGGTCTATCAGACTCCAAAGGTTACATCAAGATCTTGTTTCTGATGGGTCTAATTGCAAAATGTGCATGCTTCCTTCTCCACTGCACAAATTTATTAACTGTTGTTAATGGCACAGATGAGGAAACACTGAAAATAAGAAACTTTCCCCTGTGGGAACAGGGTGTCTTTTTGTCTATATGATACTCATAGGATTCAATAAAAAATTGATGAATTGTGTACAATCATGTTCCCTATGTTTAAAACAAGTCATTCAATGAGCAAAATATACAGTATCTATTTCCGATAGCAGTTCAACGTCCCCAAATTGTTCTCTTTACCAGTAATTTTTTGGAATTGTGTTTACAATAAATACCACAAAAGGCTGGGTGTGGTGGCTCATCCCTGTAATCCCAGCACTTTGGGAGGCTGAGGCGGGTGGATCATCTGAGGTCAGGAGTTCGAGACCAGCCTGATCAACGTGGTGAAACCCCATCCCTACCAAAAATACAAAAACTAGCTGGGCACGGTGGTGTGCACCTGTAATCCCAGCTACATGTGAGACTGAGGCAGGAGAATCTCTTGAATCCCGGAGGCGGAGTTTGCAGTGAGCCAAGATGGCGCCACTATACTCCAGCCTGGGCAACAGAGCAAGACTCCTCAGAAAAACAAAAACAAGGACAAAAAAAAAAAAAAAAACAAAAAAAGCCACCACAAAAATGACCTGATGGGCAGGAACTGGCTTTTATGGACAGATATCCGACTAGTTGGGTTGTTTTATTTTATTTTATTTACTTGCTTTAGAGTCAAATAGGGAACAGCTGGATTTCTCTCTGATGTTTCCAGTGGATTCCCTGGAACAAAGGAGACTCCTCAGGGTCTGGATTTGAAACTAAGACCAAAAGTACAGTACTAGCTAAGAGATGCTAAGTAGAGAAACTGAGGCTCAGAGAGATTGAGTCATGTGCCCAAGGTCCTGTGGCGGCAGAGTGGAGTTGGAACCCAGGTTAGGCAGACTCCCGGCTGCAAGACCTCTGGGTGTTGTATGTGGCTGTCGTGGAGATGAGGGAAAACTCGGGGTGGGTGGGCGGATGTTGGACTAGCCTGGTGTTACAAGCACCTGATGTGATGCAACATAAGATGCTCAGATGTCCCATGAGGTTTTATTGCCTAGGATGCTTAGCCTGAATCCAACCAAGTCTGTGGACTAAACTCCCAGCTCGATGGGATTGCCCAGGGGTGGGCGAAAGGAACAAGCTCAATGCCACGAGGAGGAAACAATCAGATAAATCCAGAATGTTGTTCTGAGAATCTTGGCATTCCCCGAGACAAGTGACCTGAGTTCTTCGAGATTTCAGTGTCACTAAGTAAAGTGGGAGGTGGGATTAAAAGAGGCCAAAGAGACATAGTAACTAAATGACATAGGCTGAGTCAAATTTTTTATTAATAATAAAATGTATTTTGGAGATGTTTAAATGTAGACTGGATATTGGATAACGTTATGGGATTATTGTTGATTTTTCTTAGGTTTAATAGTGGTATTGTTGTTATGTAGGAAAAAATCCTTAGGAGATTCATGCTGAAGTTTTGGGGGTTAAAGTGTCATAATTTTGTCAATATATTTTCAAATGATTCAGGAAAGAAATGTATATGGACATACATACACAAACATACACACAGGTGTGTGTGTATATATATGCATACACACCACACATATGTATGTATGTATATACATATGTATGTACACACCATACATACATATGTATGGTGTGTGTATACATATATATATATATATATATAGTGAGAGACAGAGAGAGAGAGGGAGAAAGAGGAGAATGTGGAAAAATGTTAATACTTGGTGCATCAGGTATGGATGTTCACTGGGCTATTCTGTAAATTTAACATATTTTAAAATGAAAAAAAATCAGGAAAAAACAGATCTACATGATTTGAATTCTATTTCCAATCTGCTAGTGCAGACCCATGCTCTGTGGGATGCATTCCTACTCTTGTTTCGGTCACTGACCAGTGGCTGATCCACTCAACATCCTCCCTCCCTAACCTGGTTTCAGGGGATGGGATGGGGGAGGGCCTGCTTTGGAGACTGCTGTTGGTGATTAAAGGGATAGCTGGCTGTCCTTCTTGATGACCAACTGTGACCTTGGACTATTTATTAAACTTCTGCTTCAATTCAGCAGACACAACCAAAGCAAAACTTCTAGGTTGTTGGCATGGGCTGAGTTACCACATCTCCATTTTGGCTTTTTCCTTGTGTAGATTAAAGACATTGTTGGTCTTTAATCTACACAAGGAAAAAGTAACATTAGACCAAAGCATAACATTAGACCTATTGATGATATGGAACTTGAAAGGGGGGAGACTGTTACCTTACGACTTTGACAAAGGTTGGAAGGAGAAGAGCTATGGCACCTGTTCTCATTAGCACCCTTTGCATGGAAAAGGGGAAAACGTCTTGTGAATATCACTTATTACTCAAGTGTCAGAACATCTTGCATCCTGGAAAGTTCTAAAACAGACCTGTGAATTGAATAAGGAGATGAACTTCAGGTAAGATGGGAAAGGGTCAGCTTTGTCCTGACATCACTCTTTCCTTCTTTTCTCTGCTGACAATTCCTTGTCATGCACATGGATCACTAGAGGGCAAAGGAGAGAGGGAGTCACTCCAGAATGGAATTTTATTCTTCAGCTGACAAAGAACATCTCCAAAGTAGCCACTCTCTTCTTCCTCTTGCCAGTATCTGTGCCCTTTAAGGTGGCATTTAGTCATTAGCGTCTTGATTTTTGGATACTGATCTTGCTTGCCTAACTAAGCCCCTGTAGCCTCTATACCTCCTGGGTCCCCCACATATCCCTCAAGGGTGCTTGCCACATCGTTGGTATTTAGCAAGTACTCTGTGGTTGATACAATACATTTTAATGATTCATTCAGATCTCAGTGACAGAGAAAAACAACAACATCCAAATCAACCCATCTTACACGAAATCAGGAATGCAGTGGCTCATATGACTGCAAGTCCAAGTATTAGTGGCTTTATGCACAGCTTGCCTCAGGGCCCCATATGGTGTCAGTAGAGCCTAATCTCTCCAAGTCTTATTATGCCTGTTCTCCTCCATATTAACTTAATTCTCAGGATCTACGTGGTGACAAGATCCCTGCTCTGGTCCCACATCCTCTAGGGTCTAAGTCCAAAGGAGAAGAAAGAGAGCATTTCACAGCAGTAGGAGAAACTGTCTTGCATCTCCTTGGCTCTAAGTGGGTCATGTGTCCATCCCTGAACCAATCACTGTGGCTGGTTGAATGTCCTCTCTAATTGGCTAGACCCAAGTCAGATACACATCCCTTAAGCCAGAAGTGAGGTCAGCTTCACCGGAAGCATCGGATCTGAGAGTGGGGGAGGGGTTGTTGTCTTAGTCACCTCCTATTCACCTCATTGGCAAGGGAGGGCTCTCTGTCCCAAGGTTATGGAATGGCTGGCACATGAGTCCTGATACCGGACACATGAAATGAATAGCAGTTTGTTGCCTGGGGGAGGAGGATGCTGCGTGCTATGCAGGGTGACATGGAGGCTACAATTGAGAACAGTGAACAATCAGGGTCTGTGAGAGGCAGGCTTTGTAGTATCAAGGGGGTGGGGTGACCCCTGGTTTCGTGGGGGAGGACGTGATTGGCCTGTTTGAGTAACTCTCAGGCTGGTCAGGAACGGAAACCTGACACTTGGGATAAGTAGAAACTGCTTCTTGTCCCATTTGTAAGGAGGACCATTTGGCTACGGGACCTTTTCCATGGGGGCAGAGTGGGGAGGGAAACTGGTAGTTAGGCCAGTCAAGCCCCTCCCAGTTTCACCAGATGTCAAGGCAAAACAACATTGGACCTTAATTTTAGGCCTTACACTGTAGTGGTCCCCAGAAGAAAATTAGGAACTATTAGCATAAGAAGGGCAGTTGGATGCTGAGCTCACTGAAGGAGTAATACGTGTCCACTATCCTTGAGTCAAGAAACCTCAAGAAAGGGGTCACTGGCAGCTGGTCATCAAATGCCATCTCTTTGTCTGGACTGGTCATTCTTATGCTCACCCAGTCTTCGGAGTCTCACATAAATGTCTCTAAGGTCCTAATAGAGGAGATGAGGCAAGTAAATGCAGATGGCACAGGAAAAGCCTTGTGGATATCTATCCTGGGGAGATGAGTCATTTCTTTTGCAAAGATAGCCTTCATTACAGATGGTATTTTGAAATACCAGACTTCAGGGGCACCCTGGATGGGCCTGCTGCCCTGCTCCAGGTGACATCCTTCCTGTTTCATCATGTTCAGAAGCCCTTGCTAGGCCGAATATTTTGATAGACAGGGTCAGATACCTGGCTGGACCTGATTCCAAGTCTGATCATGGTAGGAAATCTGTTATTCAGTTGGAACTGTTTTAAAAAGTGCCATCTAATGCATCTGGGGCAGTCCTGGAATTGCTGCTGATCAAATTTTAAGGGAGTCACAGGTAATTTGATGTGATCATTATAAAAGCAGAGATTCTTGACTTGTTTTTCTATGAAGCTTTCTGAGAATAACATGAAAAACGATGGACTTTGAGAAATATAAACAAATACTCCAAACTTTACAAGGAATTTCTGGGGGCTTCATGTAGCCCCTAAAATCCCAGCATTATACATACATTATGATTTGTGAACTCCATGGCTTTGAGAGTCATATTTGGAGAAACTGATTAGTATCAGGTCAGCTAAGGCAAGCTTTATGCCCAGGAGGGAGGCAGCTTTATGTTCTAGGTCTGCAAAGACTCTACATCCACAGGGCAAAAGCTTTGGAAATCCAGGTTGCCTGTGCTATTGGTCATCGGCAGTGCTTCTGGGATCACTGTGTCAACGTATATGTACATCCATCCATCACTGCTCTAAGCATGTTGTACCCCAGTAGCAGACTTTTAATATCTTTGAAGGGGAATAAAGAGTAAAAATGACTTTTTTAGAAGTTGGGCTCTAAGATGCAGTCTTCATATATATATAAACTTGTGAAATTCATCAATGTTACCTGCACCATGATGGAAAATAATATGGGCTGTCTGCTTTGAGTTCAACTGGCAAACAGACTTTCAGACAGATGAGTTTAACGTGACCAAGGATAGCCGCTGGAGGTACTGGGGACCCAACTCTTCCTTTTTTGGACAAGCGAAGAGAGGAGCAAAACAAAATTACATAATGCCCTATTTAGCAGATTCCCTCAGTGCTTGAAGCTCATTCATTTATTTGTTCATACAACAAATATTAATTTTTATTGAATTCTTACTCTGTGCCAGGTATTTTTCTAGGGGACGTAGCAGTGAGCATGACAAAGGTCCTGTTGTAGTGGTGATTATCTTCCAGGGAGAGCCATGTGGTAGGCAGCTGAAACTTGTCTTCCAAACATCCCTTTACCTTCTGGTAACAGCACATAATGTTAAAGATCTACCCCTTCTTCACTCTTAATCCTCTTGGTTTGAGGGATGGGTCTCTGACCCAGAGTTAATCCAGTCAGCATAATTGCACTGCAAACTCCAGCTGCGATAGCCACAGGACCCAAGCTGGTCTAATTAGGAAAAATCTAGGGATTTTTGAAGAAGTGATTGGAAAAAAATGTGTGTGTGTATGAATATATGTATATGTACATTCTTATATCTTTTTAATTTTTTTCTCTGCTGAACTTGAACCTGAGAGGCTTTAAGTTGGAGCTACCAGCATCAACTTGCTGCAAAAGGAGACAAAATCTTGAGTATAGAGACAACAGAGGAGTATTGAGTGACATTGGCAAAAGCACTGAGGCTTTGTAACATTGTTTGAGCCCCTCTGGACTGTCCAGGGCAATTTCAGTGGGGTTTTTTTAAATCAGTTGGTACTAGAGGAATCAATTGATTCACCTGCCAGTCTGGAAGACTTGGTGAAGTAGTTGTGGCTACAATCACATTCTGTACATCTAGTGTATGCAAGTTTCTCAAAGGACAGATATGCTTGGCAAAACTTGTGTAGGTGAAGGTGGGCCTGGTCCTCCCTTCCCTCCTGTCATGAGCCCCTTCTCTTTACCACTAACACAATGACCCATGCACTCTTCTTGCCTTTCCCAGGCACTGGTCCTGCATTCTATTTCTGCTGTCACAGCAAGCAATCTCCACCTGAATAGTGAGGGCCACTAATATGGAGAGAGCACACAACCAGCTATGGGAAGACTTGCCCTTTAGTTCCTGCTCTGAAACTGCCCATCTTGGTGGTCTGGGTGAGTCATGTAACTGCTTGAGATTTATCTTCCAAAAAGACAGGTGGAAGTAGTAGTAGTAATAATAATAATAACAACAACAATAATACTTTCTCTTTTGTATGAGCTCCTGGTTGAGGGTCAAATGAGGTAACACATGGAAGTGTGTTATTAACAGCAAATTAACATGAAAAATAAGATGTTGTTAAAAAACAGTTGAATATATGATTTTACTTGGGAAATTCCACACTTTAAAAGGGGATCTTTGAAGAGGGAAGCCCCTTGATTCCTTATACGAATGAAGCTATCATGGTGAAAGAAAAGCCTTAGTAAGGGTTGATATTTTGAAGTTAAAAGGTTCTTTTTCACTGTCCAGTTATTCCTTGGTTTTGCAGCTGACTTCATTCCAAGGATAGCAGTTAAGACCTGGAGGTTCCTGTTTCATAAATGAGGATGTTTTTCTTTTCATTGGTGGATATTTCTGCAGCACTCATAAGGCAAGAAGTGGTGTTGAAAAAGGATGGATCAAATGAACAGCTTGACCTCCCTTGACTCTAAGAAGAGTGCAGGTAGGGAGCTGTGTAGAGCTGTCCTTTCCTTCTTCTGAAGATAAGAAAGTGACTGACAGGTGAAAAATACTAGGAAGAAAATTGCTAGTTAATGATGGCTAAGAACTTGAAAGCAAATGAAGAGTCATCCCAGAAGAATGGGCTGGGAAGTATTGAGCTCACAAGTAGGATCAGGTCAGTGGCCAGATTCCTGTTCGGTAGGAATGCTGGAGAAGGGACTCTGGTTTGAAGAGATGTTGGGAAGATGTTATACTGGTTCTCTCCAACTCAAAGATGCGAAGCTCCTGCATATGTCCAGCATTTAGCATCCATGCAGTGGAGAGACGACATAGAGTGTCTTATATTTCTTGGTCCTTCTAACCAGCTGCAGCAAGAAACATACTGCTATATTTTGACTCATCCTTTTGAGGGTAAACTTTTCTTTCAGAGTGGGTATATTTCTGGGGAAATAATTTATGCTGTTACATGAATGTGTCCTTGCAAGGAGCATTTGAGTAGCTTCCAAATCCTTGCTGGAAGCAATCTTTTAGTTGGGGTCTCTGTGAGACAAACATAGCATTATTTGTGGAGAAATCTAATCCCATGGCAAATAGAATGCTTGGACAAATTGAGGAGCTGGCATGGTTTTCTTGAGGGATTCCACTGAGAATTTACCTCCATATCCTGTGACTTACCTTGTTTTCCCTTTGTTCTTCCTCTTTTTAAAAAAATGAGATATAATTTGCACACAATAAAATCACAAATTTTAAGTATAGAGTTAGATGGATGTTGACAAATATATGCATCCATGTCACCTGCATCTCAAGTAGGTACAGAATATTTCTAACACCTCCAAAGTTCCCCATGCCCCTTTCTTTTCTCCATCCAGATGTAACTGCCATCTTGCTTTCTCTCACCATAGCTCAGTCTTGCCTGTTCTAGAACCTCATATAAATGAAACTATAGGGTAGAACTTCTTTTATGTGTGGTTTTTGTGCTTAAAACAATGCTTCTGAGATTTATGCATGTGTTTAGCATGTATTAGTCACTCTTTATATTACTGAGTAGTATTTCATTATATAAATATGCCACTATTTTTCATTCTCATGTTAATGAGCATTTGAGTCATTTCCAATATTTGATTATTATTAATAAAGCTGCTATAAATATTTTGTGCAAGTCCCTTGGCATTGTCTATCACAGATCAGGACCCGAAAGAGATGAGTGGAAAAAATAAAAAGAATTGAGTGGACCCGCACAAATGATCAGTTTTTGCCAAAGTGTCAAGGCAATTCAATGTGGAAAGACAATCTTTTCAACTAACAATACTGAACATCCTTACGAAAAAAAGAAAGAATCTCATCTCTCTTGCATGCCACATGTGAAATTAATCTGAGATATAACACAGACTTAAATATGAAAGCTAATATTGTAAAGCTTTTAGAAGAAAACAGGAGAAAATCTACAAATGTGGAGTAGGGAAAGATTTCTTAGGACACAAAAGGTACACACATAAAAGAGAAAATTGATGAATTGGGCTTCATCAAAATTAAAAACATGTTTTTGTTGAAAGGTACTGGTAAGAAAATGAAAAGTTAAGCCGCAGATGAAGAGAAGAAGTTCATAGTATGTATAACTAACAAAGGACTACTGTTCAGAATATATTGTACATTCCTTAAAATCAATAATAAAAAACAATAATCCAATTTTTAAAATAGGCCAAAGATATGCATAGGTACTTTATGAAAATGAGAATGGCCAAAAGACACATGAAAAGATGCTTGACAGGGCACATGGACACAGGGAGGGGAACCACACACAGAGGTCTGTGGGGGTTGGGGAGCGAGGGGAGGGAGAGCATCAGGACAAATAGCTAATGCATGCCGGGCTTAAAACCTAGGTGATGGGTTGATAGGTGCAGCAAACCCGCATGGCACATGTATACCTATGTAACAAACCTGCATGTTCTGCACATGTACCCTGGAACTTAAAGTAAAATAAAAATAAAAAAAAGAAAAAGAAAAGACGCTCAACTTAAGCATCCATCAAGGAAACGTAAATCAAAACCACAATGTCAAAAATCAAAAGCAAAAGTCACCCAAGATGCAGCTGGGGCCATAAAAGAGCACAGGAGTGTAAGTCAGGGAATCTGGGTTCTGGTTCTGCCCCAGATCCTGTCCCTCCCTCCCTGGGGCATCTTGGCAAGGCCCTGGACTTCCAACAAACGAAGGAACAGAACTAGCTGTACATGAAGTACAAAGGTGTCTCTATTTTTTATGTTGTTCTTGCTCTAATATTCCTGGATTCTAGTTACTGACACAGCATCTGTGGGAGGGGTCCTCAACCCCCAGGCCACGACCCCTTAGAAATTGGGCTATACAGCAGGAGGTGAGTGATGAGTGGTGGGTGGGGCGTGAGCCAGCGAGCAAAGCTTTATCTGTATTTACAGCCACTCCCCATCCCTGGCATTACTGCCTGAGCTCCACCTCTTATCAGATCAGTGGTGGCATTAGATTCTCACAGGAGCACAAACTCCATTGTGAACTGCACATGTGAGGGATCTAGGTTGTGTGTGCCTTATGAGAATCTACTACCTGGTGATCTGTCAGTGTGTCCCATCACCCCCAGATGGGACTGTCTAGTTGCCGGAAAACAGGCTCAGGGATCCCACTAATTCTACATTATGGTGAGTTGTATAATTATGTCATTATATATTGCAATATAATAATAATAGAAATAAAGTGGACAATAAATGTAATGCACCTGAATCACCCTGAAACCATCCCCACCACCCTGTCCATGGAAAAATTGTCTTCTGTGAAATAGGTTCCTGGTGCCAAAAAAGGTTAGGGACTGCTGATCCATGGCAATGAGAATCCTGTTGGAGGCTCCCACACGATTCTTTCTGAATGAAGTAAGGGAAATGATACTCTGACTTTTCACATGATGAATTCGAAAATAATACACATAGTTCCTCACTTAAACTTTTCTAAGAAATGAAGTACCAGCCGGGTGTGGTGGCTCATGCCTGTAATCCCAGCATTTTGGGAGTCTGAGGCGGGCAGATCATGAAGTCAGGAGATCGAGACCATCTTGGCTAACAGTGAAACCCCGTCTCTACTAAAAATACAAAAAATTAGCCTGGCATGGTGGCAGGTACCAGTAGCTCCAGCTACTCTAGAAGCTGAGGCAGGAGAATGGCGTGAACCTGGGAGGCACAGCTCGCTGTGAGCCGAGATCGCGCCACTGCACTCTAGCCTGGCGACAGTGAGACTGTCTCAAACAAAAAAAAAAAAAAAAAAAAAAAAGAAAAACAGAAAGAAAGAAAGAAATGAAGTACCAGTTTTTCCTGAAGATGTTATTAATTCATACATATTCTCCTTTGACAGAATGACACCTACTCTAAAGACATGAAATGGTTAATTTACTTTTATTGTGCTTTACTTCTTCCCTGTAAGTAGGAAAATTACCTTTTATTATTATTATTATTTTTGAGACACAGTTTTACTCTGTCACCCAGGCTGGAGTGCAGTGGTGCGATCTCAGCTCACTGCAACCTCCGCCTCTGGTTCAAGCAATTCTCTTGCCTCAGCCTCCCGAGTAGCTGGGACTACAGGCACCTGCCACCACATCTAGCTAATTTTTGTGTTAGTAGAGACAGGGTTTCACCATGTTGGCCAGGCTGGTCTTGAACTTCTGCCCTCTAGTGATCTGCCTGCCTCAGCCTCCCAAAGTGCTGGGATTACAGGTGTGAGCCACCACGCCTGGCCAGAAAATTACTTTTTATTATGTGGAATTTGGCCTAATGCAGTTTTGCATCAGGTCTAGTGCCAGTATTCTCAGAGGTCTTATAAATATTGCTGCTTGAAAGGAGGTGAAACAAAGGAATATTTAGATTGGTAAAGAGAAGACTCTGTCTTCCTCCCTCTTGCTCTACCTATCTATCCCTATCTTCTTTTGTAGTTGTACGATAATTAAAGGGCTATATTGTAGAAGAATAGACATTACATTTATTCTATGTGGCCCCCAAAGCACAATATGGGCCCATCAATGTAGGCTAAAAGCAAATCTGTTTCTACTCAAACAATAGCTCTCTCTGGAAATGGAATGAGTGGAGTGATTTCTACATCCCTGGAGGTATCAAGCAGATATTTATTGAGACCATTATGGAAGATATTCATGGACCAGGCTGAAGTTGGTAACCTTCTGGAATCCCTCTTGGGTCGCAGGCACATCACCAAGTTCATGCCAGGCTTGGTTCATGCCAAGTTCATGTCAAGCTTGGATATAAAGGAAGCTTGGATATAGAGGAAAGCTTGGATATGTGCACCTCTGTGGATAAGGGTCATTGTGCTGGCTGCCTGTTACCAAGACAGCTTTAGAGCAAGTGGGTAGGTAGCACTCAGATACAAAGTATAACTTCTGAAAATGAGATGACAAGAAATTGCTGCAAGTTTGTGTTCTCTCAAGGTAGCTTTGGGTTTTGGAAACAGTCAAAAGTCTGGTCAATTTGGGGTCACCCTGCTGGAAAAACTGTTTGGGGGTTTTAAAAAAACTCTAACAACATAAGCAAAACTACAGAGGGATGGAATTTATTTTCTTGGCATGCCCACAAACTCAATATGAAATATGGGAGATTTCCCCAAAGTGGCACTTGGAAAATGTGTGCAGCCACAAAAGCTTCGGAGGAAGCTACACTCAATGAGTATCTAGATCCTGAAGTTATTTTTCAAAAATCAGTCTCACACTTTACAGCTATGGTGTTCATCATGTCTTGGTAGGGGGATTGACATGTTTATTCTCTTTCTTCCGATAAAGCATTTCTGACGCTGCTGAAGCTCTGACCCATGCTTCCTTCACCAGAGGACTCATCACATTCCATGGGGATCTTAAAAAGACCCAGCAGGGGCTGCCAAGCCTGGCACCTGGGTGCTCGGGCTGGATCACATTATCTAACCTGGCTCTGCTTCTTGACTCCCTGTAAGCTCATTTGTCTGCTGGTGCAGCAATATGACACTTCAGGAGGGCTCTACCTGCTTGGCACATGCTCATAGCTGGACAGCTGCTAGAGCCAGCTACCTCCAAACAGGGGAAAGGAATGTGGTGGTTGGCGGGGGGCGGGGTGGGGTGGCGGGTGGTGGGGGGTTGGGGTGGGCGTTGCTTCTTGCTTTTTGTGATTTGGGGCACTGAAGATGCTATCTGCAGTACTTTTCAGAGGTATCAGAGCCTATCTGCCCTTCAAGAAGGATCTGGATTAAATTATAGATCCTTCTGTGTAAGAGAGCCCTCAGAGACGTCCTGATCCAGGTTTATATAATGAATAAGGTTAGAGCTTTCCCTTGACAGCAGGCTTTGGCAAATGGAAAAAGGGATCATTAGAGGAAATAACAGCGTTGCCAAAGGGACTGGAGAAAGAAGAGGCTGGGCAGTTGAAGACAAGCATCAAGGATGACATCATAGCTTTGTTTAAAGCCACCTTCAGAGAACACAAACTTACAACAAATTGCAAGTCTGTATTGACAATTGTAGAAATTGGGCAACCTTATCATGGAGCACCAAGAATAACTCCCTTTTACTGGTTAATGATCGTGAAGTTGGACAAGAATGTAGGGAGGAACACTGGTTGTCTTTAATCTGCATGGTTGGGGATGACCCCACCATGCAGCACGGAACAGGATGGCCCCTGGTTGTTTACCTTCCCATCAAACATCTTCCCTGCTTCAAAGCATCAGCCCTCTATACGTAGGGTCGTCTCTCCCCAGTCTCGGAAGCTTTGGGTAGGGATGAAGCATGTGACCAGGCTTGAGACAATCAATCCATCATGGTTCCCTGACTACAGTGATTGGTTCAGGGTCGGCAGCAACAATGACATTCTGTGACACTTTTGCTGGGAGTGCTGGGACCTAGGCAGAGGTCTTTCTGGTCAGACTTGAACTTGAGAGGGTGTAAAACTGGAATGCTTGCAGCCATCTTGAAACTACCAGGAGCCTGAGACTGAAGTCAATGCAGTGCAGACAGAGCAGAGAGTTGGAAAGAACCAGGTACTGATGACATTGCTTGCACTCAGAATTCAGTCATGCGTGAAGGCTGACCTTCCACTGGACTTTTCAATCATCTTTTCTTAAATAAGTTTAGGTTGAGCCATCTGTTGTTTGTCACCATAGAAGCGTTGACTGTGATAGTTCCAAGTAGCTGGTGGGACAGGACTAATGCAATGATGTAAGTTGCAAGGTGGTGTGTAGCAGTTCCCTGTAAGGAAATGCTTTTGAAAGAGCTGTCTGAAGAGGGTACATGCTCCCTCAAGGGTGAATGCCTTCTCAGTGGCAGGATTTGCACCCTGCACTGGATGGGGACTTGGAGGAGATAATGGAGAATAAATTCCAGCAAAATAGGGGTTTAATTGGCAGTTCTTTAGATTTATGTGTTTCAGAGTCGCTTAATGACCGTGAAGTGAAGTTACATTCCCCTTCTGACTCCCTCTCCGGGTATCTCTACACAAATAAACTTAGATTTTCACTGTGACCCTGATAGGCAGGATTGTCACGACTAGGTCTCCTCCACCAACCTCACCTCGGGATGTTTCTCTGCTCTGTCAGACGGGTCAACTCATTATGCCCTACCAAACCACTTCCACCTTCTGCTCCCTTGCACCTACTTTCTTGCCCCTACCAAGAATTTCTTCCCCTGATTTTTTCTTTCTTTGCCTTACAAAAGCCAGCTCCTTATTATTATTATTAATTTTTCAGATGGAGTCTTGCTTTGTCGCTCAGGCTGGAGTGCAGTGGCGTGATCTCGGCTCACTGCAACCTCCACCTCCCAGGTTCAAGCGATTCTCCTGCGTCATCCTCCTGAGTAGCCAGGACTACAGGCGTGCGCCACCATGCCCAGCTAATTTTCGTATTTTGAGTAGAGATGGGGTTTCACCCTGCTATCCAGGATGGTCTCGATCTCTTGACCTCATGATCCTCCCACCCTGGCTGGGATTACAGGCGTGAGCCACCGCGCCTGGTCCAAAAGCCAGCTCCTTTCCATGAGGCTGTGTCCTCAGGCTATCTCAGACCGATGATGTGATTCCAACTTCTGACCTCTAAGCAATCCGGTTCTCTGAAGCACGTGTTTGTGACTTACTAATACCTCTTTGCATAGTTCCCTGATGTCTCCTTGTGATCTATCAGCTCCCTGTCTTTTTGAAGGCAGAGATGGATTATGAATCATATCACCTAGCACACAACTTTGCACAGGTTACACTCACGCTCAGCGGATGCTTATAGGTAAGTGATGCCCCAATGTCAGGGGCTGTTGTCAGTATGCCCTGCTGGAATATGGCCACCTGACAATCTCAGATCCAGATCATCAGAGTTCATTGGGCTGCCTATGGGCTCTCCTACACCACTTTGCCAACCCATGGGAGTTGTTATGTTTAAGGTAGTTGCTGGGCCCAAGATACAGAGGAGACAGAAGCATACCTCCTCTCTCCAAGACCTTCCTACTCTACCTGCACCTGACACCTCGTGTGCCTGATGATATATATGGCCGTATATTATATGAATGAATAGATCATACATAGCCATATATATATGTTTGAATATAAACTTATCCATTTACTAAGTACCAACCAGGTATCCACAGTGTGCTGGCCACTGGACATAGAGTGATGAGGAAAGCAGATGCAGCTCCTGCCTGTGGTGCCTCAGGGCTGGAGTCCCTCCCACACAGAACCTGGCTTGTTCCTACTCCCTCTGCCTCTCTCTCCCTAGCCCCTGAGATGTCTGGGCTCAGGTATCTCTGATCTGCACATGTTTCCTTTGAAGGTAGGGTCTGTTTGCCCTTTGCTGATGCCAAGGGCCTCCTCCTAAGTTCTTTCGACCCTCTCCCCCTTTTATCCAGGAGTGAGCCGTAGCTCCTCAGTCCCAGGAACCACCTTCTAATCCGTGTCCTCTCCTCACACAATTTTGGCTGGGTCTCTCCTAAAATCCAAGAGAGGCCTGGGCTCCCCAGGAACAACCTAATGGTTATAATTACTGTGTGTTTTTGCATTTTAAATGTCTTCTTGGTTTAAATTAATGAAGCCAAGAAGTTTAAATTCTAAGAAAAGTAGATAAAATCCTGACAGCTTTGGGGAAAGGAAATCCAAGCTCCTGCTGGGCTCCAGCTGGAGGGCGTGACCCCTAGGCCTGCTGCGATGGTTGGACTTTTGGCTCTGAACCTGAGGATGAGGCTCTGAAGTTCTACCTGCTGCCTGGCTGACGGCTGGTTGAATGCTGTGTCAGCGACAAGAGACCCCGACCTCCCACACGCCGGCCAGGCACGGTGGCAGGAGCTTTTTCATATTCCATAGCTCAGCAGCCCCAAGCTGCTGGGGGCGGGGGACAGGTAGTGGGGGAGAGAGGATTCGGTCCCCAGGGGCCACCTGGCGCTGGTGGCATGGTGGGGAGCCAGGCTCGCCATTGCCCTCTCTCTGTGCCAGAGCCCTGGACCCTGGCTGGCATCTCCTGAGAGCAAAGCGAAGCCCGCGAGTGATCTCTGGGGGAACTTCTTAGAAAAAAGAAAGAATTTCAGGTTCGAACGGTGTAGGGAGGGCCGAATACGGGAGGAAGGGAGCGCTCCTCGGCAGGGACCGAGGTTGGCCAGGGCTGCCCTGAGCCCTGGAGAATCCCCAGAGCGCCCGTCCACTACATGCCCACGTGCGTGCGTGTGCCAGGGAGCGAGAGCCCGGACAGCGGGTGTCGGAGGCAGCACCAGGAGCTGCAGAGGTGCCGCGGGCAGAGTCCCAGTGAGCGCGCTGCCCGGGCGCGGAGCCCAGGGGCCGCCCACTGGCTGGGGAGGCGGGGAGCGCGCAGGGAGGCGGCGGCGGCGGTGGGGCTTTCCCGGGCTTCCCCTCCCCGGGCTGCGTGTGCCCGGCGCGGGCCCAGGACGCGGAGGCGGTTCCTGGGGAGAGGGAGCTCGGAGTCCCCGAGGCGGCCCCGGCTCCGCACTAGGACGCGGGGTCCGCAGCATCGCGAGCGGCCGGCGCGGCTTCCCGGAGCCCCGGAGCCCGAGGCGGGAGGTTTCGGCTGAGCCCTCCCCGCCGCCTGCCCCCGCCCGGCGCCCGCCTCCGCCCCCGCCAGCGGCCTGGAGCGCGCCTCCCTAGCCTCCCTCGCCTCCCAGGGTCTGGCGAGCAGACGCCAGCCGAGCTGCCGGAGCCGCGCAGAGCGCCAGCGGTCGCCGCGGGAGCTGCTCCGGCCGCACCATGCGGGAGCTGGCCATCGAGATCGGGGTGCGAGTCTTGCTTTTCGGAGTCTTCGTGTAAGTAGTGGCGCGCCGCGGGCAGGGCGCACTGACGCGGGGGACCCACCGACCAAGCCTCTCTGTGCCCTAACTTAGTTTGCGCCGCCGCTTCCCACCGGGGCCTGGGTTCGAGGTCCCTTCCCCGCCAGGTGCCCGCAACGTGTCCTACGAGACCAAGAGAGACCCTTCCTCTCTCCTTCCTGGGATCCTAGGCGCGGAGCTACCCCCGCGCGCTGGGGCTGAGACCTGCTCCGGGTGTCACCCGGCCCGCGCGTGTCGCCAGCCCCGCACCACCTGCCCAGGGGATCCAGGGCTGCACCTCTGAACAGGGACGCGCACCCTGGCCCGTGTCCTAGGGAAGTTTCTCCTTCTCTGTGATCTTTAAGGCCCACGTTGGAAGTCTTTGCCCCTGGCCCCATCTCCGGTTCCTCCCCGCTGTGCTGAGGGCCAGACTCCTTCCATGTCCCTGGCTTTAGCGCCCGAGGTCCTGCGGAGCGTTTTCCCAGAGGGCGTTTGCAGCGCTTCTCCTACTGAGAAACTGTTGCTGCGGAGGCTTGAGAAGTCAAGGGGCTGCAGCTGGGGGTGGGATACACACACCTGGAGCTCTGTGCCCAGTCGATGTCCGCTTTGGGGGCGGAGGCCCTCCAGGGCAGCCGTGAAATGCCCAGGGTGGCTTTGAGCGACTGGCACTGGGAACAGCGATCCCGAAAAGAGGAAGGGGTGGTGGCGCAGGTTCTTTCAGAGATGTCTGAGCCTTCTCCGTGAGCCCAGGCACCCACCGCTCAATGACCTCCTGGGCCCAAGCTGCAGGGAGCTGTCGCATCTCTCTCAGTTCTGAGCCCAGAACACCAGCTCAGAGCCACCCCACAGCCTCCCGTGAGCTGCTGTCACCTAGGCACCCACACCTGCACTGGTCCCTCCATCAGTGAGCCAAATTCTCTCCCCCTCTCTGCCCATGGATGTTTTCTGCCACATTCTAAATATTAAAGTTACATGAACTTTTTGGATTTGCCATGCATTTATTTGTTTGTGTTTGTTTTTGTTTCTGGAAAAGCCCTCCCGAGCCAAACAGGAGGCCCTGTCTGAATTTCTGCCTCAATCTGGAATCGTCCATGGCAGGTGTGCTGTTTCAAAGATGACTTCTGTTCTGGGCAGCCCAGGGTATACACATGGAAAGAAATGCCCTTTCTTGCATGTTTTTCTTTACCAGGGATTAAATTCATCCAGAGTATTTATTCACACCATCAGAAAAGGCCACGAGCTCCCCCAGATGCAAGCAAGCCCCCCTCTCCCGCCTTCTGCCCGAACACTGGTGTTATTCACTGAGAAGAAGGAACGAGAACTTCAGTTGGGTTTTGATGCATTTGGAAAAACAAAACACTTTTCCCTTACTCTATTTTCTACCTTTGGAATGTACGTTAAAACTAGTGATTGCTGTGTGATCAGATAGGGACAGTTTCTAATTAGCAGATAGGCTGAAATCTCATTAAATTATTATGTGATAGAAATGATAAAATAGTTTTTGGTGCACAATTTAACAGCAATTTAACAGTTGTTGGGTGAATGTAGGAAGAATGCTGAGATAAAGTGAGATAGACTCTCACAATCTCATTATCTGGTTTGACTGCTGCTGGGGGTGCTTAGATAAAAAAGGACCCAACAATATGTAAAAATATTTATAGTTTTCAGGTATTCCTTCCAATATCCCCCCAAATATTTATGAGATGTTTACAAATATACAATGGTCTATGCAGTAAATTTGAAAACTTGGTAATTATTGCTTATGCGCGTCTTGCTTTTTCTAAGGGTGTTATGTAAAAACCGGACAGGCAGTTTATGTTCTGTTCTCTGAAGTTCCCTCTTGTGTTACTTAATAGGGGATCTGCTGTCACACATGGACATTGATGGCATTTTTGGATGATTCCCAGGTTTCTTATCAAATTGCTAACAGTGTGTCCAACTTGTGGTTCTTTTACCTGCAAAAACCAGCTTTGGTATTGATGTGAGCCTCCCTAGGGGGGCAGATCTTGGATGTTCAGATGCTGTTAATATCAGGCATGCACCGACTTCTGGGAGGACGGCTGGGAGCATGCAGAAACAGATGACCCTTTGTTTTCTCAGATAAGCGTCTGGCACCTTGACAGAGACTAACTTTTGGGGGAAATTTAATTCTTCCTTTTGCCAGCACTGGAATGATGGCAATATTCAGTGGGTTGTACCCACCTCTGCTCACGAAGATGGTGGTCTCAGCAGCACAGGGGTTTAGAAAGTCCCCATGGGCAGGCTGAATCTGATTTCTATGTTGCAGCCAGTGTCCAGTTCAGCCAGTATAACGCATCATTTAGTTTTGCTTGATATTTCTACCCTATTGCTCAGGATGAAAGAATTTTTTTGGGGGAGAGGGGGTATCTTGCTTCTTTGCAAACTTATGCCCCTGGAGAAACATTACCTGTAGATGTGCCTGTTCTCTGACTACATTTGCTCTGCATGAGAGCAGGGATCTCGCTACCCGTAGCCCATATGCTCCTCAAAGATTCGAAGTTAGAGCTAATAAAATGCATTTTGGGCCCACGGGTAGTAGGGATGCAAACTTTTCCTTACTGACTCTTAAAGATCCCATTTTCTGTTTCTAGATTAGGCACAGTGCTGAGGTTTTGCGTATTCAGAATTCTGAGAGGATGCTCTCCAGGCCGCCCCGCCCCCGCAACCACCCCATAGATGCTCAGTCCTGCCTAAGGACTTCAAATCGCTGGGAAGAAAATTAGTAGAGTAATGCAAATCAAGGCTGGCATATAATGTTTAACATAACAGAAGATAAATTGGTTATAGGAACCCAGTGTTTAGGAAAAATAAAAGTGAAATGTGAAGTTTTGAGGCTGCATTTAGTACCATGAAGTGTGTGGGCCTTGAGGTCCTATTGCTCCTACTCATGGATTGTGGGCAGAGCAGGAAGGAGAAGCACTTTTGGGCTTTTTCTGTCCTGCTGCTACCCAAGACTCCAGGAGAGATTCTTTTGAGTATTTCTGCAAATGCCAAGGCTAGCAGCAGACCTTACTCAGCAAGCACATAGTGTAGAAATGAGATGGCTGGTTAACACCCAGCAGACCAATAGTGCACTACTAGGAGCATGCTACTCACTTTGACCACTATCACCAGTACAATAGCAATCATTTACTGAGATCTCACTGTGTGTCAGGCACCAGTGAAAACTATCTCATATGCTATTTAGCCTGATGAAGCGGGTATATTGATATTTCTTGGTCATAGACGAAGAAACTGAAGCACAGTAAAATTAAGGAACTTCCCAAGTAACAGGGCTAACAAGGGCAGCTCTGAGACCTAAATCTAGACGCTCATCTGCAAGGTCTGGACTCTCAATCACTTTGCTTCATAAAAAACAGCAGCCAGTTTTGGTCAGTCCAGGGCTTACTGCATGCAAAAGGCATTCCATGTGATTTGTCTTTTAAGCCTCATCTCACTGGATTCTGTTCATTATTCCCACTTTACAAATAAAGAAACCAAAGTTTAGAGAGGTTCAGTAAGTTGCCTGAAGTCACTCAGCTAGCAGGAGGTATAACCCTGATTCAAACAGGCGGTTGACCCCATGTCCCTGAGTGGTCATCCTCTGAGACAGAAGACATCCAGCCCCAGGCTTCCAGACTGCTATGAAACTGGCCACATCCTGTGAGAAATTCCTTCCATGACTCCTTATCTCCAGAGGAGCAAGTGCACATTGCCTGGAGTGATGTGTGGGAAGCTGTCACTTGAGTTCTAAAATCACATGCTAGGATGACACCTCAAAGGTGGAGGGATGGCAGTGGTGGTTCACACTTCCTAAAAGATGGGATTTGATCATGGCATGGATTTTAAGGGTATGATGTAGTGAGTAAATTGCCAGTGAGAACATCAATTGGAGTAGTAAGAAACTAGGGATACACTGCTTTCTTCTGCCGTGTTTGGCCGTCATCTCCCAGGACATCAATTAGTTCAAGCACTCTGTATTTACAACATTGCAGAAAGGTCCCTAGAAAGATGATGACAATCTCGGCCGGGTGCGGTGGCTCAAGCCTGTAATCCCAGCACTTTGGGAGGCCGAGACGGGCAGATCGCGAGGTCAGGAGATCGAGACCATCCTGGCTCACACGGTGAAACCCCGTCTCTACTAAAAAATACAAAAAACTAGCCGGGCAAGGTGGCGGGTGCCTGTAGTCCCAGCTACTCGGGAGGCTGAGGCAGGAGAATGGCGTAAGCCCGGGAGGCGGAGCTTGCAGTGAGCTGAGATCCGGCCACTGCACCCCAGCCTGGGTGACAGAGCAAGACTCCGTCTCAAAAAAAAAAAAAAAAAAAAAAAAAAAAGGAAGATGATGACAATCTCATGTGCTGGACTGGGGGAAAGGCGGTCTGTCTGTTTCACTTGTAGGCTTGAGTTCCTTGGGGTCTTATCTTCCTCTTTCCTTCCTTCCATCTGCCCTTCTCCCCATCCCTCTCTGTCATTTCTGGTGGCTATCTGTCTGCAGGGTCCCCCCAGGAGCTGCTCAGGATGCCAGGGTGCACAGGTTATGGTGTTTACCTCCCCTTAGATAATCCAGCATTCTTCTTTGAGCTCTTAGGGTGCAAGAGGCCTTTGCCAGGCACTGGGGATGAGAGGAGAGAGAAGGCCAGGTGGCCTCCAGTAGCTCACAGTCCAGCAGGGAGAGCACACAGAGGGCCACTATTTGTTATTTTCTCCAATGCAATGACTGGTTTTGAAAGTTTTCCCTCCAAACATTTCTCTTTCATTGTTCATCCACTTGACGGATATTTGGCACCTTCTAGGTGCAAGCATTTGTGATAGTCATTTCCTTTCCCTTTCATTGGTACGCTTTGATTGGTGTAATTCCAGCAAGACACAGGGAAACTTGGTGCTTTACCTGGTCCAGGTGACTTGCTTGAGGGCACTGGATGTCAGGTAGATTTTTGAAATATTGACGCAAACTAACAGATTCATCTGTATTGCCCCTAAGAGCCCAGTGTAAGACTCCATGCTGGGGACAGTTGGAGCAAGGTGCTTGGTTTTACTAAGAAGGAGGATGCATGTGCCAGGGAAGGCTGCCCAGGGCTGAGCACTGAATGCCAGGTGTAGAGATCCTAGGCCTAAGGGCATTCCTGCAGGCTAAAGGCCTGGAGGTGTGGAGGCATATTTTGGGTGGGGATGAGGTCACCAAGTCTGGCCTCAGTGTGGGTTTTGGGGTAGGTGGGTGTGGGAGTGGCAGGAAGCGAACCTGGATGGAGAATGCAAGTGGCCTCAGGGCCCTGCAGGGCAGTGATCATTCCCACAGAGGCAAAACTGGGGGAGCCTGGAGGTTTGAAACAAAACCGTACCATGCTCAGATGTTTGCCCAGGGATGGAAAGGAACCATTTGGCTGGACGCGCAGGCTTTGCCGACTGTGATGGGCTTCGTGGCCACAGCCCTCCTTCATGGCTCCCCAGGACAAGTACTCTCTGCTCTGCATTGTGGTTAGCCGTCTGCATCTTTAACTTCTTTGTTTTCTCCTTCTCCTAGCTTGGCCTTGGCACGAGCATGGTCAGTGCCTCCTGACTCAGTTTCCCAGGATAATTTTTACAGCCCTGAGCATTCTGCATCAGTCCAAAGCAAAGCTACTTAAGGGGTGGATGGTCTGCTGAACACCTGCGTCAGGATTACGCGGGGCCCAGGTCAGGCTAACTGAATTAAAATAGAGATCGAGGCCCTCAGAATCTGCATTTTGAGCAGGGGCTCCTTCCATCCCACTGCCTTTGGGAAATACTTATGTGCAGTCTAGTGAATGGATGGCAGCACCGCAGGGTAGAGGCAGCAGGCGGTGGCCCTGGAGGATCCTATCACTAGAGTGGCCTTTGTAAGAGGGAGAGGGACTTTTTGTGTTCACTGAAGTTTTGGGGTTGATTGGCTACTGTACCAGCAGTCCTTTCTCTCTAACGAATACGGTCAGAATCATTCTACTTGCTCTCTAGAAACAAGTTTCTTTTTTTTTTTTTTTTTTGAGATGGAGTCTCGCTGTCGCCCAGGCTGGAGTGCAGTGGTATGATCTCGGCTCACTGCAAGCTCCCCCTCCCGGGTTCATGCCATTCTCCTGCCTCAGCCTCCTGTAGCTGGGACTACAGGCACCCGCCACCACACCCGGCTAATTTTTTGTATTTTTAGTAGAGACGGGGTTTCACAGTGTTAGCCAGGATGGTCTCGATCTCCTGACCTCGTAATCCACCTGCCTCAGCCTCCCGAAGTGCTGGGACTACAGGCGTGAGCCACTGCACCCAGTCTAGAAACAAGTTTCAAAAGAGTTGTTTGAGGTAAAGAGCTATAACAAAAGACCGCGGGCTTTGGAGCCAGGCAGGTCTGTGTTTGGCTTTTAGCTCTGCCACTAACTAACAAGTTGCCTTCAATCTCTGAACCTCAGTTTCTTTATGTAGGAAATGGAGCTAATACTTACTTCACTGGATTTTATCAGATAAGGTACTTTAAGTGCCTGTGGTACATATAACAAAAATTAGTAACTTCTCGCCACCCTTGTTAATCCCTATTACATACATGTAGTGTCTAAGAATGGCAGCACAGCACAGTGGTTACGACAGTGGCCTTTGGCATCAGGTTACCAGGGCTTAAATCCTATTTTGTTTTGTTTTGTTTTATTTTTAGTACAGAGTCTCTCTCTCTTGCCCAGGGTGGAGTGCAGTGGCGCAACCATAGCTATTCCCCTTAACTCCAGCCATCTCCTTGGGCCCTGCTCTTACAGGCCCAGAGGATTCTGTTTTCGTATATATAGAGCCTTGATCTATCACCCAGCCTGGAGTACAGTGGCGTGATCACCACTTACTGCAGCCTCAACCTCCCGGGCTCAAGCAGTCCTCCCACCTCAGCCTCTCGAGTAGCTGGGACTACAGGTGTGTCATTGCAGCCAGCTGTTTTATTTTTTGAAGAGACGGGGTCTGTGTGGCCTAGGCTGGTCTTGAACTCCTGGGCTCACGAGATCCTCTCACTTCGGCCTCCCAGAGTGCTGGGATTACAGGTGTGAACCGTTGTGCCTAACCAAATCCTGGTTTGCAACTTATGTGCTGTGTGAGCTTTGGGAGAAAGTATTTATCCCCTTCTGTCATTGTTTCTCCTTCTGTTCAATGGGAATGTCCATCGTATTCATGAATGTAAGAATATGTTAAAAACATATTTTATTGAAGTATCAGTTTGAACCATATTAAACATATTTTATTGAAGTATCGGGAGTATTAAATGGGACAGTATCCAGCTCATTGTAGGTGCTCAGCAAATGGTGATGTTATTATTATCTTTTTGTTGAAATAAATCCATAATATACGCTAAAGAGAAACACCGTAGGTGTCTAATGATGTTCTTTTTACAAATGATTTGCCACAGGATTTCTAGACAAGAATCAACTCCTGGAAGTGTATTCCTAATGATTCCTTTTAGGCCTCAAAAGTGAGGGATGTACCTTGCCATGAGTTTGTCCAGTGAGTCAGAACCCCAGAGCTTGCTGTCTGATGGCGTGGGCTGGCCTCAGCCTTGCAGTTTCTCAGTGGTGGCTTAAATTGCTGGCCCTTTACAACAGGGATTCTAGGACGTCGAATTACAGTGCTATCAGCATAGCTGCATTAGATAACATACTGGAAAATGCTATGTTGTGTTCTTAGATGACGTAACATAAGGCAAATGCTATGTCCCCATAACTTTGGGGACATATTGCTATGTCCCTCTAACTTTGCACACAGGGCTCAGTTAGAAGCCACATCCAGGGGGTGCTTTTCTTCAGGTTCTCCCTCAGCCCATCTGTGCATGCTGTGCAATGGCACCTGAGTGTTTCTGCTCCCCTCCCTGAGAAGGTGTCTGCCTTGTCGTCTGATAAAGGGGGCATCCTTCTGTTTGAAATATTACTTGCCACTGTAAAATGAGTTGGCTGTACCCAGAATTCTGAGAATTGATGATGTTTTCCCACAGGGAGATAAATGCTGCCGGTACTGCAAAAGAAATGCATGGTTGCATAACATGTGGATAAAGTTATCTCAATTAGTTGTAAAGATTATGCCTTTTGTGACACACGCAAGGCTCATAAAAGCTCACTACCTCTACTTTTCGATGATAGCATTTGTAAATAGAAACATTATCTTGGTAATAGTGCTTCTTTAAAAATATTATCTTGCTGTTCTATGTGGATGAAATAGAAACACTGTTTTTACAGCGAGGAAGCTCCTTCTGTGTCAGAAGACTGTTGCCTGCCAGTGGGCCCTCATCATTCAACCAGAAGCCGCACAGGTGTTAAGAGCAAGGTTTGGGATTCCTGGGATGAGTGAAAGAAGGCTGAGAGGAACTGGGGCTGCAGAACCCAGGGCAGCTTCATCATAGTCTTTCAATATGAAACTGTGAAACATTATCCCACAGAAAGGAGGAATTAGTTATTCTGTCTCCACTAAAGACAAAGCAAGACAAATCAGCAGAAAAACAGGGCCAGAAGTGGCAGGAGCATTTAGGCTGGTTTCTAGAAAGGTAGCAGTCTGCCAATCAATGCTAGATGTTTCTTTCTTCTTTACCAGAGGGTTTTTAAAAACATGTTTTATTGAAGTATTAGTTTGAACCATATGAAATTGCTGATGTTTGAGTATTTTGACCTAGAAAACCGGGAATTTCATTCAGTTCAACCTAAAATAACATACACAAAGAAATGTGCGCTATTCATAATTGTACAGCTGCCCAGAAAACTCCCCAATCTACCAAGCCCCCTTCCACCACCCTGACTTCTAACATCATTTGAACTCTATAGAAATGGAGCCATAAAGTGTGTGTTCTTTTGTGTGACTTTTCTTGTTGAACAGGTTTTTGAGATTTATCTCTGTTGTTGTGGGTGGCGGCAGTTTGTTCATTCTCGTGTGCTCCAATTTATTTCTTCATTTTACCCATGAATATATAGGATATTTATCATTTTTGGCTATTAAATGTAGTGCTGCTATTGGTTTTTGGTGAACATTTTGTAATTTCTTGTAGGGGTATACATAGGGGTGGAACGGCTGGGTTTTCATCAGAAGTTCTTAAGGAAGGATTTGGCCTCTCTGTCCAGCTATACCTCTAAAAGCAATATTTAGCCTCTATGATGCTGTAATCTCCATCTGCTGAGTAGCTACCTTGTAGAAAGCATGCAGTGGGCCTGGGAAGTGACAGGGCCTGGCAAATGGGTCCCATTCTGCAGGCAGATGGGCAGCATGGCCCACTTCTGATGAGAAACCCAGCAGTTCCACCCCTATGTATATCCCTACAAGAAATTACAAAATGTTCACCAAAAACCAATAGCAGCATTGCGCTTAATAGCCAAAAATGATAAATATCCTATATATCCATGGGTAAAATGAAGAAATAAATTGGAGCACATGAGAAGGAACAAACTGCCGCCACCCACGACAACAAAGATAAATCTCAAAAACATGTTCAACAAAAAATGTCACACAAAAGAGCACACGCTTTATGGCTCCATTTCTATAGAGTTCAAATGATGTTAAAAGTCAGGGTGGTGGAAGGGGGCCTGGCAGACTGGGGAGTTTTCTGGGTAGCTGTATAATTATGAATAGTGCACATTTCTTTGTTTATGTTATTTTTAGGTTGAACTGAATGAAATTCCCAGTTTTATAGGTCAAAACACTCAAATCATGGTGAAGCAGTGTCACCCTGACTCTGCTAATGATAAAGATGTGTCCGAGCCTCCTCATCTGTAAAATGGGGACACTGTCTCACCTCTTAGGGAGGTTGTAAAGATGAGGTGATGTGAGATGTGCCAGGTGCCTTGCACAAAGATGGCACATAGTAGGTGCTAAGGCCAGTCTCTTTTCCTTCCTCTACCTCCTTCCTTCCTAGAACTGAGGTGAAGATATAGGTCAATTAAAAGATGCCTGACATCACAGTGTAATAATAATGATAATAAAATAGCGTAACTCTCAAAACTGCAGGAGAGAACTGAGCCTTCAACTAGGATTTAGAAATTTCCTAGAAGACATCTGAATCATAATCCAAGAAAAAGAAATTGCCGATATGTAAGTGTGTGTGGATTTTTTTTTTTTTTTTTTTTTTGAGACAGAGTCTTGCTCTCTCGCTTAGGCTGGAGTGCAATGGCACGATCTCGGATCTCCGATCTCAGCTCACTCACTGCAAGCTCTGCCTCCCGGGTTCATGCCATTCTCCTGCCTCAGCCTCCTGAGTAGCTAAGACTACAGGTGCCCGCCACCACGCCTAGCTTTTTAATTTATTTTTATTTTATTTTTTAGTGTAGACGGAGTTTCACCGTGTTAGCCAGGATGGTCTTGATCTCCCAACCTTGTAATCTGCCCGCCTTGGCCTCCCAAAGTGTTGGGATTGCAGGCGTAAGCCACTGTGCCTGGCCTGTGTAGGTATCTTATTATTGACATCTATTGCTACCTTGGTTATAGGAAAGCAGGGAGGTGGAGGACACACCTGCTAGCTACTAAGAAAGAACACTGTAATGCCTACTATGTGCCACCTCTGTATTCGGCACTTGTCACAATCGTATGCTGTAATTATGACACTTCTCAGGTCCTGATTTACAGAGTTAAGAGTTAATGCTCCCTCATTCAGAGAGCTCTTACCAATTGACAAGAAAAGAGAAGAGCTCATCAACAGAAAAATGGGCAACAGATATGAGCAGAAAACTAACAAAAGTTCAAAAACTGCCACACTTTAAATCTGTGATTTTTTTAATGTTAACTTTTATTTTAAGTTCAGGGGTACATATGCAGGTTTGTTACAGAGGTAAACTCATATTATGGGGGTTTGTTGTGCAGATTATTTTATCACCCAGGTATCAAGACTAGTACCTATTAGTTACTTTTCCTGATCCTCTTCCTCCTCCCACCCACCACCCTCCAGTAGGCCTCAGTGTCTCTTGTTCCCCTATATGTGTTCATGTGTTCTTATCTTTCCACTTATAAGTGAGAACATGTGGTACTTGGTTTTCTGTTCCTGCATTAGCTTGCTAAGGATAATGACCTCCAGCGCCATCCATGTTCCTGCAAAGGACATGATCTCATTCTTTTTTGTGGCTGCATAGTAGCTTATGGTGTATATGTACCACATTTTCTTTATCTGATCTATCATTGATAGGTATTTAGGTCGATTCCATGTCTTTGCTATTGTGGATAGTGCTGCAACGAACATAGTGTGTACGTGTCTTTATTATAGAATGTGAATCTGTGATTTCTATAGCAATGCAAGATATGCATCTGAAAACAGCAAAATAACATTAGTAGAAGCTTTTTATGTGCTACAGTGGAAGAATGTGCAGCTATTAAAATTAGTTATATAATAGGTAGTTATTTGTTAACTTGAGAAGGCATCTATGAACCATTGTTACATAATAAAGGCAGCTTACAAAAGTGTGCATGATGCTAGTTCAATGTGGTAATGTAATAAAATCAATTGTGCCTATATCTCTATAAAGATACACAATACAGTTTTAACAGTGGTTATTTTGTGCTGATAGGACTATGTACTATTTGCTTTTTAAATGTTGTTTATGTCTAAATTATTTTATAGTAAGCGTTTATTATTTCATACACAATCAAAAATCAATATAGATGTTTTCTGTTATGGAAAGAGGCCAGTGAACTATTCCAGGATAGGGCACTGAATGATTTTTTTGTGATTGCTTTAGAAATATTTAAAGTGACAATCTGTCAAAAAATCAACTTTCTACATTTTATATCAACTAAAATATTTAAGAAAAATCAGAAAGTAAAGATTACTATCCAGAATGTATAGGTTTGTGTTTTCAAATGTGATCAGATGCTCAGGTGGAATAGTAAATGGGTACAACTGTTTTGAAGAGCAATATTACAGTGCATAAACAGCCATAAAATTATTCCTGACCTTTGACTTAGAATTCTTGGTAAAAAATACATGGAGGCGCTAATGGAAAAGATACCAAAATCCTCATATATAAAGATTTTTTTTTGCTGTGTTCCATACAAAACAAAGTAAATGTATTTGTCAAATAAAAATTAAATTAAAACTCAAATGGTCAACATTTGAAGATGATTTGGTAGATTGTGAACACACAGAATATTATCTAGTTATTGGAAGAATCATTTGAAAATCATGAAGAAATGTGGTGAAATTTTATGATGTAATAGTTAAGGAAAAACACTATACAAAAAATATGCCTTGGAATTGCAACTATTTGAAGTATGTCTGATTTGCGCAAATACTAGGAAGAATTACACCAAAATGAATGTGATGGAAATGAATGTATTTCTCCTCACTTAAATTTCTTTCAGGATTATAAAATACTTGTGAAAATTAAAGCAATACAATAGTGTAAGTCTCCTGGAACCACTTCAACTTTCTCTGCCTATTCCATTCTCTTCACTTTTTATACACATTTGTGTATAATTAACAAAACTACTGGAAACACATTTTATTTATGGCTTAATTTTTAAACTCATCTCTTTAAGATATTATATATATAAACACATACTTGATTTTTTTTTACTGGCTGTGTGGTGTTACATTGTATTAACCTATTCATGGAATCTTAGGGTATTTTCATTTTTTTGCTTTGAAAAACAGTGTTGCAATTGTTGCATACATTGTAGTGCACCTGTTCAAGTATTGCTGCATGATAAACTCTTACAAATGAATTTTCTGGGTCAAGACCACATGCATTTTTTTTTATTTTTTTTATTTTTTTTAAGAGACGAAGTCTCGCTCTGTCACCCAGGCTGGAGTGCAGTGGCGCGATCTTGGCTCACTGCAAGCTCCGCCTCCCAGGTTCACGCCATTGTCCTGCCTCAGCCTCCTGAGTAGCTGGGACTACAGACGCTGGCAACCAGGCCCAGCTAATTTTTTTTGTATTTTTACTAGAGACAGGGTTTCACCGTGTTAGCCAGGATGGTCTCGATCTCCTGACCTCGTGATCCGCCCGCCTTGGCCTCTCAAAGTGCTAGGATTACAGGCGTGAGCCACCGTGCCCGGCCCGCATACATTTTAAATTCAGGTGAATACTGCCAAATTGTCCACCCAAAGAGCTTCACATACTTACATTTCACTGCCATGTGTGAAGGTGTCTGTTTTTATGCATCCTTGCCAGTGTTGGAAGTTTTGTATTTCTGCCATGGCCTGGAATGTAACATTTACTTCACTTTGCATTTCTCTATGTTTAGTGTTGAGCATCTTTTCACAAGCGTATTGGCAATTTGTATTTCTTCAGTGAAATGTCTGTATTTTCCTTTATCCATGTTTCTGTTGGATCTCTGAATTAATCTTACTGATGTGTAGGTGTGCTTTATGCCTTCTAAATACTGATCTTCTCTTTTGTATATCGCAAATACTTTTCCATGTCTATGGTTGATTTTTAAGTTTCTTTATAATTTCTATTATTGTTTTAATTTTATGTAGTTAAATCTGTGAGTCTTTCTTTGTTTCAGTTTCAGTCCTATTTAGAAAGTCCTTTCCCATCTAAAACAGAAATGTTCTTCTGTATTGTCTAGTATTTTATACTTTTGTTCTTTAATTTTAATTTGTTAATGTTTTGGTTCTTTATTTGTTACTTGTCCCACTCAAATGGTTTGTCGGTTATGGAATAGTCCATTATTTTCTTGCATCTTATGGGATTGCAACTAAATTCTATTCTGAATATCTATTTGCCTGGTATTGTCTCAATTAACATTTTAATTATTGTAATTTTATAGTATTTTTAGATATCTGTAGGGAAAATTTGCCTCCACTACACTCAGCCCACTCCACCCGCTGGGAAGGAGTGGAGTACGGTGGTTAAGGTTTCAGGCTCTAGTGCCAGGATACCTAAATACAAATCTGCTACTTACTGGCTATCATTGGGTAGGTTGCTTTATGTCTCTGTGCTTTAGTTTCCTGGCGTTTAAGGCAGATAATGATAGTGCTAAAATAGTTTTTTTGTATTGAGACCAGAGACTGTGGCTTGTATGATTTCTATGTTTTATAACTGATTATAATTTTCTATGTGGCCTCATACATAGTCATTTTTTTTGGCTGTAAATTTATATAGATTGAACATAATGAACAGTTTGGTGAGTGTAAAGTTCTAAATATATTAAAAGAAGGTAGCCACACTATTAAAATTTTCTGTAGTCTTATTCTTTTAATTTGAAGATATGCTATCTCTGTCAAACAAGAATAATTAATGCCTTCACATTGTTTTTTGGAAATAATTAATATTTTGTGTTATTGAAACCAACTAATTATGTGTTTTCTTTTTATGGTGCTTTATTTTTATGTTTTATCCCCTTTGTTTCTTTCTTTTAGCTGAATAGCTCAAGCATTCTTTGCTACCCTCCTTTTTTACTTTAGTAATTTGGATGTCATAATTTCTATGTCTATATTTCTAGTTAGTATTCTTAAATTTTATCTCCTTCTGATGCTTGAGCTTTTAATATTATAAAATTTCTATTTGTCTTTGTATTAATATTATTATCTTAAGGTCTACTTTATCTAACGTTAATATATTACTACATTATAATTATTGAGGTTAAAGTCTGCACAGAGTATCTTTTTCCATCCTTTTACTTTCAACGTATCTGTATCTTTATTTTTAACATATGGCTCTCGTAAATAGCATTTAGTTATATCTTTTAACTTTATCTGTCTGGCCAATCTCTGCCATTTAATTGAAGTAGTTAGGCCGTTTACAGTTAATGCAATTATTAATATGGTTGAATTTAAATCTACCACCTTTTACTATTTGTTGCATGTGTTCTTTGTCTCTCTTTTTTCTTTCTTCTTTTAGATTAGCTAGATACTTGTTTGTATTCCATTTTATCTCCTATATTGAATTGTTAGCTATATCTCTTTAAAAAATTTAGTAGTTTATTTCACAATTATAATATGCACTTTTTACTTATTACCACCATCTTCCCTGCATCATTTATTATACCATTTCATGTACAATGTAAAAATCGTATGACAGCGTACTTTCATTTCTCCTCTCATGCCTTTGGTATATTGTTTATAGATGTTACTTCTATATATAAATCTCATAAAACATTTAAATTATTTTTACTTTAAGCAATCAACATACTTTCACAGCAATTAAAACTTTAAAAAAATTGCCGACATATTTATCATTCTCAATGTTCTTTATCAGTTCTGTTAGATTTGGTTTTTCCGTTTGGGATTATATCCCTTCAGCCTGAATAACTTCCTTTAGCATTTATTATAATGCAGATTGCTGGAAATAAATTCTCCCGGGTTTGTTTTCTTGAAATTATTAATATCTTTATTTTGCCTTTATTTTTGAAAGATTTTTCAGTTGGATGTAGAATTCTCAGTTGACAGTCATGATTCAACACTTTGCATTGTCTTGTGGATTCCATTGTTTCTGATGTTAAGTCAGCTTCTACTGTTATTGCTGCTTTTATGAATGTAATGCGTTTTTGCTCTTGATTGTTTCTAAAACTTTCTGTTTATGTTTTACTTTCAGCAATTTGATTGTGATGTGTCTAGGTTGGACTTATTTGTATTTTTCCCGTTTCTTTTCATTGAGATTATTGGAGATATGGTTTGATGTCTGTCATCAATTAAATAGTCCTAAGACATTATTTTATCCAATATTTCTTCTACCCAATTCTGTTGCTCCTGTACTTTTGGTTCTTCATGTACATATACATATATATTAGACAGTTTGATAATGTTCTACAGATCTTGGATGCTCTATTCTATTTTTAAAGTATTTTCCTTCTCTGTGGCTCAGTTTAAGATAATTTCTATTGATTTGTCTTCGAATTCACTAATTCTTTATTCTACTGATTCTACTGTGTCTATTCTGCTGGTATGTTCATGCAATAAATGTTTTATTTCAGATATTCATGAGTTCAGATCTAGAATTTTCATTTGGTTGTTTTTTAGAGTTTTAGTTTCTCTGTTGAAGTTTCCATCTGTTATCCATTGTGTTCATCTTTCCCTGTCATCTTTTAACATATTTATAATGGAAAATCCCTTTGCACCAATTCCCACATCAAGATGATCTTTACCTTTGACCTTCTTTGTTGATGGTGGGTCACATTATCTCTCTTCCTTTGCATGTCTAGTAACTATTACGTATTGGACATTGTGAAGCATACATTGTAGAGATTCTGGATTGTTATTTTCCCCTGAGAGTATTGAATTTTGTTTTGGCATGCAGTTAATTTCCTTTTGGGTCATTTCAGTCTTCAGAGCTTTGATTCTAGGCTATTGTCGGGCAAATCTATCTTGCTTTTTTCCCTAGATTTTATCCCTTAATCTGGGATGTGATTTTTTACTCCTGTGGTTTTGCCCTTCTGAGGTTTCAGTAGAAAGCCTAACTTGGATACATTTCAGTCCCAGACTGTGTCTCCTAGCACTGGCTAGGTGCTGAAATCTCTGCTTGGCTCTTTAGACTGTGACTGTTACTTTCCACTGGGGGTTCTTGGAGTCTTTTCCTGCACATTGCAATTTCTGAGTTAGCCAAATAATTTGAAGGAAATTTATATATAGAACTTGGGTTCCCCTTCTGAGGCTGATATGGTTTGGCTCTGCATCCCCACCCAAATCTCATGTTGAATTGTAATCCCCACATATTGAAGGAGGGGCATGGTAGGAGGTGATTGAATGGTGGGGTCAGACTTCCCCCTCGTTATTCTCGTGATACAGTTCTCACGAGATCTGGTTGTTTGAAAGTGAGTAACACTTCCCCCTTCACTCTCTCTCTCCCCTGCTGCCGGGTGAAGATGTACTTACTTCCCCTTTGCCCTTCTGCCATGATTGTAAGTTTCCAGGGGCCTCCCCAGCCATGCTCCCTGTACAGCAGAACCATGGGCTAGGTAAACCTCTTTTCTTTATAAATTACCTAGTCTTAGGTAGTTTTTTTATAGCAATGTGAGAACGAACTAATATAGAGGCTAACCTCCTTTATATGGAGGTTTCTTCTTCGTTGTACTATGCATTATTTTATTTCTATCTGGTTTATCTTTTTCATAATTATTTTTTCCCTTCTTCTTTGCTGATTGGTACTCTTTGAGGTTCTTCAACGTGTATATGGATTTATGTTTATGTTTTTATTCTTTTCAGTGGTGTTTCAAGAGGGTAGAGAGACAAAATATATGAGTTCAATCAGCCATCTTGACCTAGATGTCTCTTTAAAGAGATTTAACGTGTTTTCTTTGATGCAGGTTTACATTTTTTACATACAAAATTATAGTTTTAAAAAATGCATCAATTTTTACTTTTACCATGACTATTTTTATGGTTCTCTGAGTTATCCTTCAAATGGCCTCATTTTGTCTATCTAAAATTTACCTGTTTTACAAAATTCAGCTCAGAATTTACTTTTCTGTGGTGTGTTGTTTGAAATATCAGCCCTGAATTAATGTACATAATACCGATGACAGTTATATAGAAGTCCCACATTTATTTTTATTTATTTTTTGATTATGGAAATACATCGTTCCTGAATATATTATGTTTTCATTCATTCTTGTGGACCAATAAAAAGATCTTCAGTCATATAATATTAAATTAGACTTTTAAATATTAGTGCTTTATTTATGAAAACCCTTGTGAAACATTGATGCTTTGCTTTTATTTATCCTGACACAAAAAAATCTTATTGTTCATTAAAAGCAAACTGGGGTTGTTTGGCTCTAGAGATGATGATATGGTAATGATGAGAACAATGACAGTAATAACTAATATTTATTGAGTATTTTCTATATGCCAGGCAGTGGCATAGTTAAGGCAGTTTACTCCTTGACTATTCAAACAACTCTATGAGGTGGGAATTTTATCATCCTTTCATTTTTTTGGATGAGAAATTCAAAGCTTAGAGAGGTTAAAGATTTCACCCACTGTCACATTGTTAGTAAATAAGATGACAGTGTTTTGAGTGAAAATTTTAAATTGAGTATTTTATGTCTTGAAACAATTTACACCAGATTTGGATGGGGCGGGGGAAGAAAGGGGCTGGTAGTGAGGCTTTCTTATAATTAAATGACCCTAGTGACCTCAGTGAAATCGTGGATACAAAGGGAATTGACAATTCCCGAGCAAGTGGAGCTTTGACATTCACCAGATGGCCCCCAGCATGAATGATGTTATACCCAGCAGCTCCCTGGGAGAATCCTTAGGGATTATTATATCCATTCCCTTTTTTTTTTTAAGAAGATTTTTCTGTTTTTCCCTCTTAACCAAGGGCCTTACTTAGAGCCTCCTTGTTGTTCAGTGGCCCCTTGGTGTCTTGACTTTTGGCCCCACAGGCCTGCGTTAGCATGGGACTTCCTCCCTTCCTAATAATGCATGGGTTCTGCACATTTGGCCTTGTTCTTTTCCCATTCATTGGAGGTTATATGAATGCAGCTGTGTTTCTAGATAGGCTTTGTGGGGCAGCTACTTGGGAGAGCTGCTCTTTATTACAACAAACTCTTGCTCTGAAGGAAGTCCTGGCAGTTCCCTTCTGCGTATTTATCATACTTCTGTGGGATGCATGAGACAGACATGTTCACAGGTCCAGAGAACAACATGAGATGATGAGCGAGCCTGGCCTTTGAGTGGTATATTCTCCCGCAATGGTCTCCCTGGCCTGAGGTTTCCTGTGGATTTTGTTCTAAGTATCAGGAAAAGGGATGGAACCTGAAGTTCAGGGGTGGGTGTTCCTGGAGGTGTTTTTTCTACAAAGACCAGCTTGAAAACCCAGAGGGCACCACATGTCACGCTGGGAATAGCTGCACTTTGGGAGAAATATCTGCAGATGGTAACACTGGCCTTCCTTGTTCCAGGTTCTTATCCTGGCATGATGTGGGCAGGGGGCACAGTGTCCACCACCCTCACTTAAGATAATGTCTGAAATCACTTCCATTCCTCTACTCCTGCAGGCTCAGACATGCATTGACTGGGTCCTATTGTGCCAGACACTGTGTCAGGCCCAGGGAACATGGAGATGAATAGTGGCATGTGCCTGCGTCACAACTGTCCACATGGACAGCAGGACCCTTGGAGATCTGGGCTGCAGTGGAGCTGGGACGTGGGTGGGAAGAATGGTGGCTCTCAGAGCTAAGAGCAAAAAGGGAGTGGAGGACATTAAGTACGCGTTTTGCCTGGGGCCAGCTGTGCCCCCCTGTGCAGGCCTTGCCTCCAGCTCTCCAGCCCCAGGGCCAGCTCTTTGGACTCTTTTCTATAAGTTATAACAGCTGCTGCTTCTCTTTTTTGTTGTTGTTGAGGGCTTACTCTGTGCCAGGTAACGTTTTTATGCTTTATGTGCAATTATCTCATCTAAACCTTACACCACCACCATGATGTAGATGCTGTCATTTTTCTCACTTTATAAATGGGGAAACTGATGCTCGGGCAAGGAAGTCATTTCCCCGTAGTCATTTGTCAATAGCTGGCACAGATGGAATTAGAGTCCAGGCTGACTTTCAACTTCCTTGTTCCCATTGCTCTGTTGCTGCAGTTCGGTGGGGTGATACTTTGTCCCCAGCTTTCCACATACTGGCCTGCCCACTGCGGGTCATAACAAACCCACACTCAGATGCAATCCAGTCTAGTGGTGATGATCCCAGGATCAGGAGCCAGAATGTGTGGGACTAAATACTGCTTCTACCTCTACTTAGGTTACTCTAACCTCTCCTCCCTAGAAATAGTGCCTACTGGATGGGGCTCTCAGGGCACAGATGCTAGCAGGGTGGTACCTGGAATGCAGGGAGAACACCACAAGTGTAAGCCCTTATATTACCTTCATAGGTGCTTGGCTAAAGCTTCCCTTACCCTTCTTCTTGCCTCTGTCTTGAGAGCACAGTGGTTTTCTATGCCCTCTCCCAATGGTCTTCTTGTCTCCCTGACCTTGTCTTGCCTATGAGAGCCACTTGTTTATAAGAACTATCTTAGTTCACCATAATCTTGGCTTCTTTCTTTAACAAATCAAACCTCTCCCTGGATGTCAGCAGACTTGTAGGAAAATAGTGTCTGCCTTAGAATAACCAGTGTAAAAAGCATCAAGAGACTCGGACGAAGCTTGATTAATTATCTGTGTACTTTATGCCGAAAGAGTGAATCATGGTCTTCATTTTCCTCTCAAGAATGTGAGCTGCCTGCTTTGAATGAATCCAGAATGGTGTTTCAAAAAAAAAAAAAAATTCTGCTGTGTCGGCATTTGGAATTACTGCCTGAGGCTTTTCTTTTTATTTCTCAGAGAATCTAAAGGTATGTTGAATAATTTTTGGATTAAATGTAATTATTTCAAGTTAAAAAAAAAGCAGAAGAAAATAACTTTGTGAAGGTTGTGCTCCAGAAAGAAGTGTTCCCGTCGTCAGGTTTGTTTGTTTATTTCTGAGCAAGGTGCTTTGAAAATCACCCCCCATTTTTCTGCTGGCTGAGCTGGAAATCACAAACTCTTGCCTCTGGTGGGAAATCAGAAAGCAGTTCTTGGTCTGGACTGAGCTGGGTCTGATGCCACACTGACCAGAGTCAGGTTCTATGTAAGAATCAGTGTCAGAGAGAAAGCAGTCTGGGTGTCATTTCCCGGCATGGCCTTGGGCTAGGAAAGCATTTGCCCCTCTCTACAGTAAGTCCCTTGGGAGGAGGGGCCTTGGCTATTGTGTTCACCTTGTCTCTGTCACCCCCGATATATGCCTGGCACGTAGTAGATGCTCAGGAAATACCAAGTGAATGAATTGACTGCAGTGAGGGAATTTTAGATCACGCTTCTGCCTACTGGAGGAATGAGCTCTCCCCATGGGAATCTCCTGGGCCTGAGTATAGGAGATAGGGGCCATAGCTTGCCCTGCTGACATGCAGAGAATCTTAGAGGACAAGTTGAAGAGGGCATGAATCACTCAAGGAGGACAATTTTCTTCTCCAGGAAGACACGCAACAAGGAAAGGGTGAAAGGTTTCGTTGAGATGCCCTTTGGATCTGCCACTCCATCGGCTGCCTGTAATGGGTAACCCCGGCCCTCCCGCATTGCACTTTGCCACTTAGAGGCTGTGCAGGGTTGGATCAAGCAGGGAGAGGGCAAAGGTGACAGTGGGGTAGTGTGGGTTTATGCACATTTGACTAAATGTCAGGACACATACCAAGGTTTTGCACATTTTCATTTCTCATCATGACCCATGCCTAGAGCTGACTGTCCCACCTTCTCGTGAGGGGTCCTCAATGGAGTCTGGCCCATTTCCTCAGGTGCAGCTTCCAGGCCCAGATACTTGGCACATCTTCCAGGAAGGGAGCTGTTCAGGGTGCCTGCTTTACCCTCGTAGCTGAAACTCATCTCTTCCAAAACCACAGCTTTTAAACAACTTATCTTTGCTGGAATTCTTTCTTTTTATTTTAACTCAGCTATTTGGTAAAATTATGAAACAAGCATAGGCTTGATGTAGGAAACTTATATGATACACAGATAAAATGGATAGAAAATAAGATTCTTTATGATCCTACTACCCAGAGAAAACCACAGTTAACATTCTTGTGTGTGGTCTTTCAGTCTTATGCCTGCTCCCATGATAATACATAGTACTTTCTCTACACAAGAGATGTCTCATCTGAAATAACGTTTTGTAGTCTGCCTTTTTCCCTTGGTTTTATGCCCTCAGCATTTTTCTATGCCAAATATTCTTTCTTGACTTGTTTTTTAAAAAACTGCAACATAGTCCATTAAATGAAAGCAAATAATTTAATACAGCCAGCCTGCTGGTGTTGGACACCCAGTTTTTAGTTGATGTAGTTAACATCGTAATGAACAACCTGGAACATTCATTGCTGTGCACACCTCTGTGTGTTCTTAGGCTTAATTTCTGGTTAAGGAAATCCTGAGTCAAAAAACTGGCCGGGCGTGGTGACTCACGCCTGTAATCCCAGCACTCTGGGAGGCCGAGGTGGATGGATCACGAGGTCAGGAGATCGAGCCCATCCTGGATAACATGGTGAAACCCGCCTCTACTAAAAATACAAAAAATTAGTTGGGCATGGTGGCAGGCACCTGTAGTCTCAGCTACTTGGGAGGCTGAGGCAGGAGAATGGCGTGAACCCGGGAGGCGGAGCTTACAGTGAGCCGAGATTGCACCACTGCACTCCAGCCTGGGCGACAGAGCAAGACTCCGTCTCAAAAACAACAAAAAACAAAACAAAACAAAACAAACTTCTCATCCCCCCCACTGCCACCAGTTTTGCCAAATTGCCCTCCAGAAATGATTTTCCGATTTACATTCCTCCCAGTAGTGCCTGATCTGGCTGGTATCCTCATGGGACCTGCTCAAATGTTCCTTGCTGAATAAACTATCACTGAGCAGCTGTCCCATGTTCCATTATCACATTCTTCTGTTTTGTTTTTCTTATGGCATTTATTGCAATCTAAAATGATGCTGTCCATTATTTATTGGTGTCCGTGTTTATCATCTGCCTCTCCTCAGCAGGCTGTATGTTCCGTGGGTGCAGGGACCTTGCCTGTTGGGGTCATTGCTGTCCTGCACTGCCTTCCCACCATTTCTCAGGATCTGGCTCAGCATGGTGTGCAGGAGGTGTTTGCTGAATGAATGAATATTTACTCACACCATTAATAACACTCATATTATCATGCATTTTTAAATAAAAATTGTTGCCTTCATTCTAAAACAAATGCTGTCAAATGTAATTTAACCAATGGCTGGAGATGAAATGGTGACAGATGGCCCTCAGGTAGTCATGTAATTCCTTCTTGTTCTGATGAGGCATGAGGTCCTTTTCCATGAAATAACTGGAGGTTGTAATTATTTTGGTTTGTTTCTTATAGTTTAAAATGTTTTCTCTATTCTTGAAAGGCTGTGGATGGTGTGCTGTCTAAAGCAAGTTAGTTTCCATTTCTGATTTGCAGCTGATAATCTGATAGGGCCTATTGTTAAAATTGTATGTAAAGTAAGATCACTCTTATTTCATATTTAGGTTTAGCCTGAGTGTCTGAACAGCTGCAGGGTTTAGGTGCTGGAGGATTCTGCATGCCTAGACCTTTTTGATTACTGACTTGTTCTTAGAGAGGGACAGTTTTGGTCATTGAGTTCCTAGTGCATGTGGTTTTACCATTCTTGTTACTGAGTGTGTTGCCCCCTTGAGTACAATAGCAGAACATCTTCTGACTAATCCAACAGTTAGAGGCTGAACAAGGAGTGTATCCAAGGATTATTGGCTGTGGATGTGCATCTGGGGCAAGGCTGGGGAGGCTGTCCAGGGCTATGCCTCAGGACCCGGAATCTGACCTCCTCTGTCCAAGGTTTTGATCAGCAACTTGGATAAAGACATAGAGGGCAGTCTTATCAAATTTGTGAATGACAGAAGACTGAGATGGAAAACTAATATATCGAGTAATAGAATCAGGATTCATAAAAATCTTGACAGAGAGGATGCGTCTGAAACTAACAAGGTAAATCCTAACAGGATTACACATGCAGCCGGCTGCTCACTTCAGCAGAGCTGGCAGCAGCTGCCAGCGATGGGAGAGAGCCAAGGAGTTTGTGGGGTTAGTAAGGTCCTGGGTTTCCTAAATGTTGATTTTTAATATTAATTCTTCATTCTATACTATTAACAGCAGTAGGACACATAGACGTAAAGGGTGCTAATCTGCCCCCAACACTGCTCCTGCCACCTCGTCTTTCCTTTCTTGCTACAACAACACTCTCCCCACTGTCCTCTGCTCCCTCACCCAATCCATTTGATTTTCAGGCCCAAGTTGGGCTCTGCTTTTTCTGAGGAGCTTTCCCTAAGTCTCAAGGCAGAGTAAGTTATGCTCTTCTTCCAAGCACTCTGACAGTACCTCGTCTTCCCCATCAGGGTGCTCACCAAACCATATGACCAGTGTCTGTCTGATTGTACATCTTCCCTTTGGATTAAGGACTCCTGGCGGGCAGGGTCTGTGTCTGCCTGTGAGATGCCCCACCCTGAGCTGTGACACAGTGACTGGCACAGACAGATCCCAGTGGACACTTTGGTTGGTGGTATACATTCCTGGAGCGTGGGATGGAGTCTAGGCCCCACACTGCTGGATCTTGTACCCCTGTAGGCCATCCAGGAGTGGCAGCTTTCTAGCCCTTGTGCTATGGAAAGCACATGGTGGAACTGCAGATGCCTAACCAGAACACGAAAGGATGTGGTGAGGACTGTACCATGTGCAGGCTGTCAAGGATGGAGGGTGTGGACTATTTTGAGGGGCTTCAGGGCAGCACAGGGGACATCAGGCAGAAAGGATAACTCAGTTCCTAGAATGGAAAGGGTTTAAAACCACTGTAGCTCCAACCATCTATGGACTGCTTGCTTGGTAGGAATCATCCATTCACTGCAAATGTTGAATTGTGGAGAGGATTTTTAAATTGGAAGTGGAAGAGTTGAAAGATAATGATAATGGCAACAACAATGTCAATAGCTAACTCTTCCTGGAAGCTCCCTGGGCATCAGATGCTTTATACAACTGGGTTGTTACAGCCTCACTGAAAGGTATCTGGTGCTCTGTGACCTCAGTGGGGCAGATAAGGAAACAAAGACCATGATCAAAGTTTCCTGGACAGTAAGGAGCTGATAACTGAAGCTTGATCCCACTCTGAGGGCATCTGATGCTGAGATTCTACTGTGCTGCTGTTTAGCAACTGATACGGTTTGGCTGTGTCCCCACCCAAATCTCATTTTGAATTCCCATGTGTTGTGGGAGAGACCTGGTGGGAGGTAATGGAATCATGGGGGCAGGTCTTTCTTATGCTCGTCTCATGATAGTGAATAAGTCTCACAAGATCTGATGGTTCTATAAGGGAGAGTTTCCCTGCACAAGCTCTCTCTTTGCCTGCTGCCATCCATGTTAAGACATGACTTGCTTCTCCTTGTCTTCCACCATGATTGTGAGGCCTTCCCAGCCACGTGGAACTGTAAGCCCATTAAGCTTCTTTCTTTTGTAAATTTTCTGGTCTTGTGTATGTCTTTGTCAGCAGTGTGAAAACGGACCAATACAGTAAATTGGTACCGGCAGAGTGGGGGGTGCTGCTGAAAAGACACCTGAAAATGTGGAAGCGACTTTGGAACTGGGTGACAGGCAGAGATTGGAACAGTTTGAGGGCTCAGAAGAAGACAGGAAAATGTGGGGAAGTTTGGAACTCCCTAGAGGTTTGTTGAATGGCTTTGACCAAAATGCTGATAATGATATTGACCATAAAATTCAGGCTGAGGTGGTCTCAGATGGAGATGAGAAACTTGTTGGGAACTGGAGCAAAGATGACTCTTCTTATGTTTTAGCAAACAGACTGGAGGCATTTTGCCCCTGCCCTAGAGATCTGTGGAACTTTGAACTTGAAGGAGATGATTTAGGGCACATGGCGGAAGAAATTCCTAAGCAGCAAAAATTCAAGAGGTGATTTGGGTGTGGTTAAAAGCATTCAGTTTTATAAGGGAAGCAGAGCATGAAAGTTTGGAAAATTTGCAGCCTGACAATGAGATTGAAAATAAAAATCCCATTTCCTGAGGAGAAATTCAAGCTGGCTATAGAAATTTGCGTAAATAATGAGAAGCCAAATGTTAATCCCCAAGACAATAGGGAAAATATCCCCAGGGCATGTTAGAGGTCTTCATGGGTGGCCCTCCCATCAGAGGCCCGGAGGCCTAGGAGGAAAAAGTGATTTCGTGGGTCAGGCCCAGGGTCCCTGTGCTGTATGCAGCCTGGGGACTTGGTGCCCTGCATTCCAGCTGCTCCAGCCATGGCTGAAAGGGGTCAACACAGAGCTTGGGCCATGACTTCAGAGGGTGCAAGCCCCAAGCCTTGGCAGCTTTCAAGTGATGTTGAGCCTGCCAGTGCATAGAAGTTAAGAATTGGGGCTTGGGAAGCTCCGCCTAGATTTCAGAGGATGTATGGAAACACCTGGATGTCCAGGCAGAAGTTTGCCACAGGGGTGGGGCCCTCATGAAGAACCTCTGCTCAGGCAGTACCGAAGGGAAATGTGGGGTCAGAGCCCCTACACAGAGCCCCTACTGGGGCACCACCTAGTGGAGCTGTGAGAAGACAGCCACATTCCTCCAGACCCCAGAATGGCAGATCCACTGACAGCTTGCACTGTGCACCTGGAAAAGCCACAGACACTCAATGCCAGCCCATGAAAGCAGCTTGGAGGGAAGCTGTACTCTGCAAAGCCACAGGGGTGGAGCTGCTGAAGACCATGGGAATCTACCTCTTGCATCAGTGTGACCTGGATGTGAGACATGCAGTCAAAAGAGATCATTTTGGAGCTTTAAGATTTGACTGCCCTGCTGGATTTCAGACTTGTCTGCGGCCTTAGCCTCTTTGTTTTGTCCAATTTCCCCCATTTGGAATGGCTGTATTTACCCAAAGCCTCTACCCCTATTGTATGTAGGAAGTAACTAACTTACTTTTGATTTTACAGGCTCACAGGTGGAAGGGACTTGCCTTGTCTTATATGAGATGTTGGACTGTGGACTTTTGAGTTAATGCTGAAATGAGTCAAGACTTTTGGGTACTGTTGGGAAGGCATGATTGGTTTTGAAATGTGAGGACATGAGATTTGGGAGGGGCCAGGGGTGGAATGATATGGTTTGGCTGTGTCCTCACCCAAATCTTATCTTGAATTCCCACGTGTTGTGGGAGGGACCTGGTGGGAGGTAATTAAATCATGGGAGTGGCCTTTCTTGTGCTCTTTTCATGATAGTGAATAAGTCTCATGAGATCTCATCATCCTATAAGGGAGAGTTTCCCTGCACAAGCCTTCTCTTTGCCTGCTGCCATCCATGTAAGATGTGACTTGTCCTCCTTGCCTCATGCCATGATTGTGAGGTCTCTCCAGCCACATGGAACTGTAGGCCCATTAAACCTCTTTCTTTTGTAAATTGCCCAGCCTTGGGTATGTCTTTATCAGCAGTGTGAAAGCAGACTAATACAGTAACACTTCAGTGTCTGATGTGTGTAGACTGTTTTTTTTTTTTTTTTTTTTTTTTTTTTTTTTTTTTTTTTTTTTTTTTTTGTTAGTAGCTGCAGACTTGGTGTCTGTCTCATGGAGTCTTCTCCTGGCTCCTCTGTTGATGTTTGTGGGTCAGCAGCTGACCCTTGACTGCCTCAGTGTATGTCCCACTCTGAAAAGTTCCTGCCACCCCAGAGACAGCAAACAGCCAACCTTGTCTGCATGGTTAACACACAGACATTAGTCTCCGGTGGACCCTGAGGCAGCATGGAGTGACTGGAGAACCTCACAGATTGAAAGACAGCCATGGACTTGGGTTCCTGTTGCCACTTAACTGGCTGCATGACTACAGTTCAACCACTTAACCTCTCTGAACCTCAGCTGTAAAATGTAGAATTAATCTCCAGTTCTGTAAAGCACTTGACACAGGAGCCCAGCTGACAAAAGATGGTCGTAATTCCCATCTGCTTTGAGGTTCTCAGCTGTGCAGCTTGTGTTTAAGTTGGTTAGAAATCTGTTGTCCAGATAAGCTGAACATTTCCACAAAAAACAATTGCCTTACAATTTCCACACCATGTAGGTAACTGACAGAGCTTTCCCTGCCTAGTAGTGAGATATCAGAGCAGAGGAAAAAGGATCAAATTGTCAAACTTTCCTGGCCTCAGGCTGCCCTGCCAGTATGCTGGCTTCCCCACCCTTGGTCATCTTGCCTATGCTTGGCTTTCCAGTAAGTGTCTGTGAGTTTTCTTCTCTTTGAAATTATAGAGAGGGATCATTGATTTACTCAAAACATTTCTTTGAACACCTGTTCGACACCAGGCAGAATTCTAGACTCTAGTTATAGAGCAGTGAACAAAACAGGTAAAGTTCTTGCCCTCTTGGAGCTCATGTTTCTAATCTGGTGAGGAAGACTATGAATAAGTATGCAAGGGGAGATACTGCGTGTTGGATGTTGATGAATGATAAAAAAAATTAAGGGTGTAAAGGACAGGAATGGCTAGTTTGGGTAGGTGTTGCTATGTTATATAGAAATGTCATAGTAAATCTGGCTGATAAGATGCTATTTAATCAGAGACCCGAAGGAAATGAGCAAGCCATGCAGGTGTCTGGGGAAGAGCATTCCAGGTAGAGGGAACAGCAAATCAAAATTCCTGACATTGAAGCATGCTTGGCAAGTTCAAGGAACCTCAGGGAGGCCAGTGTGACTGGAATAGAGTGAGAGAGTAATGAGGACAATAGCAACATTGATTGATTGGAAAGTAGATTCCAGGGCTTGTATCCAGCTGGCTTGTGCATGTCCTGAAGTCCTCACTGTTCAACCCTTGGAGGCAGAGACCGTGGTTCCAACTAAGACTCAGGGTGGGCAAGTGATATGCCCAGGATTCCACCTCCAAGTGGCAGAGCCATGATTCTAACCCTGATTCACATGGCTCCAGATTTCTTGCACCTTCCATTGTGCTGGGCTAGTGTAGACCCCCACTCCCTCTCTTCTCACCCAAATCACTCTCTTGTTTTCCACGCTCCATCCAGCCTGGAGACTTAGCCCTGCTCGTTCACCCCACTCTGTGTCGTATCGCTGCCAAGTAGTATGGGGTGGGTTTCTGCAGATTTCATTCTCATCTGTAAGATCTCTGAGAAGACTCTTTATGCACGTCAGAATTAGAATACATTGGGAATTATTATTTGGAAACAGAACATGGCTTCGGTTCTGGCCTCTATTAGGAGAAGCAGGTGAGTGGGCCAAATTACTCTTTTGAGGGCTCTGAGGGTGCCTTTGGGATAGTTGGGCTGGAGTAGTTTGCTAAAGGGCAAATTGTGGAATGTAGTAACATTGCCCCTTGTGATAGTTAATACTGAGTGTCAACTTGATTGGATTGAAGGATGCAAAGTATTGTTCCTGGGTGTGTCTATGAAGGTGTTGCCAAAGAAGATTAGCATTTGAGTCAGTGGACTGGAGGGGCAGACCCACCCTCAGTCTGGGTGGGCACCATCTAATCAGCTGTTAGTGTGACTAGAATAAAGCAGACAGAAGAAGGTGGAAGGACTTGACTTGATGAGTCTTCCAGTCTTCATCTTTCTCCCAGGCTGAATGCTGCCTGCCCTTGAACATCAGACTGCAAGTTCTTCAGATTTTGGGTTCTTAGACTTACACCAGTGGTTTGCCAGGGGCTCTCAGTCACTTGGCCACGGACTGAAGGCTGCACTGTAGACTTCCCTACTTTCGAGGTTTTGGGACTCTGGCTGATCCACCACTGGCTTCCTTGCTCCTCAACTTGCAGACGGCCTATCATGGGACTTTACCTTGTGATGGTGTAAGTCAATTCTCCTGAATAAACTCCTCTTCATATATGCATCTATCCTATTAGTTCTGTCCCTCTAGGGAACCCTGATTAATACATTCTCTTAGGGGTCTTGTGAGGACTGAGTGAGTTAATGAAGTTAATGAGTGTAGAACACTTAGAATGTCCCAGGCATACACTGAGTCTTTGGGCATTCCACTGTGGTCACCACCATGGGCCTCGAATCCCTCCAGTGATGGGGCCCTGGAATAGAAGAGTCTGTGATTTGAATATTTGACTCGTCCAAACTTCATGTTGAAATTTGATCACCACTGTTGGAGGCGGGGCCTAATGGAAGGTGTTTGGGTCAAGGGATTGGATCCCTTAAGAGTAGATCAGTGCCCTCCTTGGGGGTGAGGTGAGTTCTCACTCTATTAATTCCCATGACAGCTACTTGTATAAAAGAGCCTGACACCTCCCTGCTCTCTCTTACTTTCCTTCTGGCCATGTGATCTCTGCACGTGGAGCTCCCCTGGGCCTTCTGCCACGAGTTAAGCAGCCTGAGACCCTCAGCAGATGCAGATGCCCAATCTTAAACTTTCCAGCCATCAGAATTTTGAGCAAAATAAACCTTTTTTCTTTATAAATTGCGTAGCCTCAGGTATTTCTCTATAGCAACACAAAATGAACTAACACAGTGGGAGAGAGAGACAGATGAGGGTTTTGCAGTCATGGAGCTTCCAGACTGGTGGGGATGACCAGCAATGAGCAAGTATCTGTATAAGTGCTACAGGAAATTTCAAAGGTGATGTGCTAGTAAGTGAGCAGATGTTACCATTGTTAACATTTTGGGGATTTTCTTTTTGTCTGTTTTTTTTTTCTTTGCACATGTGCATGTTATATAAACAATAACAACATTAACAAAAGGGAGAGCACAGGATCTGCTATATTCTTCTCTTTTACCTAATAGTATGTCATTGCAAATAGTCAATCACCATAAATGGTCAGTGTATGGCTGTCTTAGTCTGTTTTATGTTGTTATAACAGAATACCTGAAATTGGATAATTCATAATAAACAGAAATTTATTGGTACATGTTTCTGGAGATTAGGAAGTCGAAGATCGAGGTTCCAGCATCTGGTGAGGGTTTTCGGGCTGCACCATCCCATGGCAGAAGGTGAGAGGGCAAAAGAAGGTGAAAGAGGGTAAAAGGGGGTGAATTTATGCTTTTATAATGAACCCATTCCTGCAATAATGGCATTAAATCATTCAATGGGGCAAAGCCCTCATGACCTAATTACCTCTTAAAGTTTCCATGTCTTAACATGTTGCATTAGGGATCAAGTTTGTTGCATTGGGGATCACCTCTTAATACTGTTGCACTGGGGACCAATACATAAACTTTGGGGGACACATTCAAACCATAAAAATGGAAGAATAATGTTCCCCCAGGGATGTCCACATCCTCATTCCTGGAGCCTATGAACATATAACCTTACATGGCCAAGGGAATTAAGGTTACAGATATAATTAAGGTTCTATTCAGATGACCTTGAGATGGAGAGATTATTCTGGATCACCTGGTGGGCCCAGTGTAATCTTATGAGTCCTTAAAAGATGAAAAGAAGAGGCAGAAGAGGGGGTCAGAGAGATGCAATGTGTACAGGACTCAACCTGCCATTGCTAGCTTTGAAGATGAAGGGTCCAGAAAGCAAGGAATGAGGGCAACCTCTAGATGCTGGAAAAGGCAAGGAAGTAGATTCACTTCTAGAGCTTCTGGAAAGCAATGCAGCCTTGCTAGAACTTTGACTTTAGCCCAGGGAGATCTGGATCAGACTTTTGATTTCCAGAACTTGTGTTATTTAAAGCCACTATGTTTGTAGTCATTTGTTACAGCATCAATAGGAAACTTATACCATCTGTTTCTAAACCTGTGCCTTCCCCCTAGAGCTCCCTGAAGGCAGGGACTGTGCCTTATTCACTCTGGGACCAAGTGCCTGGCACAGGCTTTGAGCTCAACAAACATTTGCTAAACTCTTTGCACCTGCTCAGGAGCTGAGCCTCTGCATTAGGACTGGAGGGGACCCCTTTGTCTCTCTTTTCCATACCCAAACCCCAGTCTTGATATGGCCCACTAGGAGTGTCCTCCAAGGCCTATAGACCTACTTCCAGCCCAGGCCAGCCTAAAGTGAGGGCAAGCCGTACAGAAAGAACACTGCCTGCTGCCGTAGCTCTCACCAAGTAGCACCGCCTTCAGAAGGGGAATCCCTGTTAAGTAGAAGGGTTCCTAAGTGGAACTCAAAACATGCACATGGTTTTTGATGCTGGATACTGTGAATTTCTTGCCAGATTTTTACAAAAGAACCATTATTGATTCATTCAGCAGGGAAAAATGAGGTAAAGACAAAAATCAAAAAGAAAATTGAAATAAAAGAACAAGAAAAGCAAAAAGCATACAGCCATGTGAACTGTTCACCTCCTGAGTTGCTGCTTGCCCGTCTCTCTTTGTAAGGTGACTGCAACAGTAGGCCTGCCCCACGCTGGCTGCCCTGAGATTTGTATTAGTTAGCCTAGGGTGAGGCAGGGGCAGTGACATTTTTAAAAGCTCAATGATCGAGCCTAGTAAGCAGCCGGGGGGACACCTACTGCTACACGATATTCTTGCTCTGCTCTGGTCTCAAGTTAGAAGCTCCCAAACCCTAAAACTCAGTGAAGGATGCTGCTTGAAAACCAGTCGAGCAGCCATCTCATCTTATACATGGAGAAACCAAGATTTAGAAATACAGATGCCAACCCCACAGTCGTGCAGTGTGGCACTTGGTGTCCAGGTTGAGGCTAGGGCCTGCTTCTATGGATTTATCATGCCCATCATCAATCTTACTAGTGTTGCCAACAGTCTTAAATCGGGGCAGCCCCATCAACCTCCATCTGTGAGAGGCTTTCCTCTTATTTCTTTTAAGTTTTTTTTTTTTCCTCCTCAAATGCTCCTTTGAAAGATCTGCTTTTGATGGGAGACATGGACTCACCCTGCCTCCGCCTCCATGTCCACCATCCCCTAGATGAGGCAATACCAATTAGCTAGTATGAACATGGGCTCTGGAGTCACTCAGGTGTGGCTCTGAAATTTGGTTGCACTAATACTGTGTGGTGCCTGAAAGCCTCAGTTGACCAGCTGTAAAATGGGCTTAATACTAGTACATCATTCATAGTGGTTGTGAGGCTGAAAATACGTGGAATACATTGAAAGTGCTCAGAACTAAGTGTGACACATAAATACCAGCTGTTATACATTATATTATTGTTTTAAATTACTACTGCTATAGGGAGGAGAATGTGGTTTCAGGTGTCAGAGTCAGTAAGGAGGATCAACAGACGTTTTTGCCGTTGCTTACTGGCTTCCTTTGGGATGTATGTGGCGTTGGTCAGTGGTGTCTACTCCTTGACCAGACAGGCACAAGTCCTCTCTTGGGGTCTGGTAACAGTGAGCTTCCAAGTGAATGCATGGTGTGATGAGCTTGTTAGCCTTGCAGCGGAGGCTCCCTGGGCTTTTACCTCTTACCTACCTTGCCCACCTTAAGGTCAGCCCTTACTGACCCCTACGTGGGCTGCCTCCTGCAGGGGTCCCAGGTGTATGGACAGACATGAGTCCTTGCTTATTGTGGGATTCAGAAGGGGTCTGCTGACTTTTCCTTCACTGTCTCCATTGCAGAAACATTTTCCACGCAAGTAATTGCAGAATGAGATAACAAGGGGGAAGATGGGACAGATGATAGTGGATAAACTAAACTAACTTGATTACACTTTTTCCCAAACTTGTTATCCACACTTGCTGTGCTGTGCAAAATCTCAAAAGCCAATTGAGACCTTACAGTCACAACTGCAGGTTCCAGAGAGGTCTCCCTTATAAGTCTAGCAGATCTGCCCACAGATTGAGAATGGTGAGAGTCACTCTTCTGCTTTGGATTTTTGTATTTCAGTGAGAATAGGGAGTTTTATTGTTACGCTTTTAAATAAAGCGATTACACATCCAGGCGGGAGGGCGGCTCTTCCGCTGATATGGTGTGTAGTGATTTAGGTGAACCTTTGGTATTTTACAGTGGGATCGTTCTGATTGGTAACATTGTCAATTGCACAGATAACTGATTCATTTTAAGACGTGTTGATGCCACTTACAAAATCACAAGTTAAAGGACTTTGGGAAATCATTTACGTCAGAGAAGCAACATTTCATTTATTTCTCAGCTTACTATTAGCTTCCTTTTATCAGTATTACTTGACCTTTAAATCAGTTTTTTAATAGACAAGATAACCTTATAGGGTCATGGTAAGTGTGAATGAAATAATGAATGTTAAGTGTATAATTCAGCACCTGGAATATAGAAGGGGTGCTGAAACTTTTGGTTTCTCCCTTCTTTGGGAGGGAGATTCATAGCATTTGGACAGAAAAAAACTCTAAAGTCATCCAGTCCAGTTCCTTAATGAGAAAAATGAGGAACAGAGAAAGAGAGAGAACTGTAAATGATTTACTCAGATTGCTTTGGCAGCTAAGCCAAGAATAGAACATGAATGTCCTGGCTTCCAGAGTTGGTGGCTGCTTCTTACCTGGTCCTTGACTGTTTCCCATGCCAGCAGGAAACCCAAAGCTGTCAACCCAGAGGCACCTGGAAATCCAAGACAGGAGAGGGCAGGGGAACTAAGGGGTGGAAACCATGATGAGAAAAGGCTCCAGAAGTCAGGAGCTCCCTAGGAACAGATGTGGTCCCCACTGGAGAAGGACCATATCCCTAGATGGCCTTGTAGGGTGACATTATTCAGGAAGGGCCTGGATGGAGGGAAGAGGAACATGAGGAAAAGAATGAGCAGGGAGAGTGATCAAAGAACAGAAGGGCAGTGCCAGGAGCCCAGAGTCAATGCTAGCCCCCCTTGAGTGGTTTATAAAGCATTTTCACATATATTATCTTATTTGAAGCCTTAAAACAGTTCTGCCATGTGGGTGGAGTGTCAATACGTGCTGAATGAATGAGTGAGTGAATGAATGAATGATGACTGAAAGCTAACATTTATTAAACCTGCTTACTATGTGCCAGTCATTGCATTTATAATAAGCCTTTTACAGATGAGGATAGTGAGGCACACGGAAGTAAAGTGATTGGCTAAGGTCAAATCCTAGGAAGCATATTTCAGAATTCATGCTTTTCATTTCATTTAACTGTCTTGCCATACTGCAAATGCATGAAAGAAGAGTAGGTGGATGAATTTCCATTTTACCAACAAAGAAGTAGCAACATTGAAGGGCAAGAGGCTCCTACAGTTGTAAAGTAATCAGTGGTCGAGTCACTGCTAGTTAGCTCTTTTGATCTCTAGTCCAACATGCTGCTAACTAGCTCCAGCTTGTATCCCACACTACTTGGGCGGGCTCTGGGTCCACCCCCCACACACCGAGTCAAGCTGTTGTCTTCAGCCCACCCATCGTCCCACCCCCACCTCAGTGTGCTCCTACCCCACATTTTCAAAAATAGTTGTAATGGAAATAGCCCAGGATTGTCGTTAGAAGTCTAAGTTCCAGTTTTGATGCTTGTTAGCAGAATGACTTTGGGCAGGGCAAGAAACCTCCTTGAGACTCAGCTTTCCTCTCTGGAAAATGGAGATAACAGTGCCTACTTTTCACTTGTAAGGATTGAGATAAGATATAAGAAGTGTCGGCCGGGCGCGGTGGCTCAAGCCTGTAATCCCAGCACTTTGGGAGGCCGAGACGGGCGGATCACGAGGTCAGGAGATCGAGACCATCCTGGCGAACACAGTGAAACCCCGTCTCTACTAAAAATACAAAAAACTAGCCGGGCGAGGTGGCGGGCGCCTGTAGTCCCAGCTACTTGGGAGGCTGAGGCAGGAGAATGGTGGGAACCCGGGAGGCGGAGCTTGCAGTGAGCTGAGATCTGGCCACTGCACTCCAGCCTGGGCGACAGAGCGAGACTCCACCTCAAAAAAAAAAAAAAAAAAAAAAAAAGAAGTGTCTAGCAGCTTCCTGGCAGGTAGGAAGCACTCAGTAAATTGATCACCTGATCCTTCCCTGCCACCCTACTTCCTTTTCTCCCTCTAGGTGCCTCTGAAGATGACGTCTCATGTACTGCATGAATAAGGGGCAGTTCAGGCAGGCTGTGATGTATCAAACTCAGTTCTCAGTGAGTGCAGCAGGGCTGATATAGCTCCATCAGTTGGGATAGACGATGAAGAATGCAAGGTCTGCAAGTTGATCTTTCATTGGAGAATTGGTGGTGATAGTGGTGGTGGACAGGGACACTTTGACCACACAAATGCTGTGGACCACTTCGTCTTAATGAATCATTTGGCGAATGAGTACCCAGCAAAGACCAGGCTCCCTGAGAATAGACGTGCATTTGTTCACAGGGGAGCAGACTTCAGAGAGTGGGACTGAGGGGCCCTGGTGACTGTTAAATACCCACCACTCCCCAGACCAGCTAGCAGCCAGTCTGAGCAGCCATGAGAGGTGGTGTGAGCACGGTGTCATACTGCACAACTGGGGTAGGAGTGGGCCACAAACACATGGGTGTGGCAGTCTGGATGGGGAAGACCTTGGGGTGAGCATTTGCCCTGTCCAAAGTGGGCAGCTGCTTCTTAGTTTTTTGGACTGAGTACTGCCACGGGGAGATGCAGACGCAAGGGTGCCAGATCAAATGCTTCATCAGAAGCCAGAAATTCAGATGTTAATGTAAGAGCTCCTGTTTTTAAAATATTGGCCATGAGTTACATTTAAAAAAAATTTTTTTTTTTAACATGGAGCAGCTCAAACCAAATATGCAGCAGGATGCAATTAATTCAGGCTGCCAGCTGCCAGCTTCCGATTAAAGATTCCATGTGGCAGAGGCTTGGGTCTTTATTGGAACAGCTGACATGGATTTATTTGTTCAGTGATTGATTTAACAAATATTTATTGAGCACCTACTGCATGCCAGGCACTATTCTAAGTGTTGGGGATACAGCTCAGATCACAAGCAGACAAGAATGCCTGCTGCCCTTGTGGAGCTGGTGTTCTGCTGTGACCCCTCCATTCTGCCTGGGGTCACTGAATCTTTGCAGTAGTAATGATGATCATGATGACCCGGTTATCCTCCATCCTCTTCTGAGGGAGACTCAAAGTGAGCAGCTCAACCTCAATCATAAAGCCCAATTGTACCAAACGGGCAGCCATTCCTGGTCCTTGACTCAGGCAATGGCCAGTGGTGGGGACAAAGACACCACCTTGGAGATGTCTCCAGCTGTCCAAAGTCAAGACCAGTTCTGTAGGCCATGTGGGTAAGATGCCTCCATTTGCATTTGAATTGAGAAGTTCAGAGTTTGCAGTACAGGTGGCCATGAAAACATCTACCGATATCTACCATAAGCAAAAACTTTTGGGACAAAATTGAGGGCTCCTTATCTGCTTAAAAACCACAGCCCCTACCATTCCTCAGGGTGGAAGGAAGCTCCTGAGTTCTCCAGAGCTCAACCACCGAGCAGGTGAACATGGTGCGGGAAGCTGCATTCCAGAGCCTCATTGAATGCGCATGTGTTTGCAGCCCTGTCCAGGATGCCTGCCCTCAGCCTCTCCTCTAATCATGGACAGTATCTGTGGGTATTTCATCTTACACATCTGATTCCTCTCACCTGCCAGACCATTCTAGAACACAGCCTTGTTCCTCCATGGGGGAACAGTAGGTCAGAGAAATGGTCAGGGTTGTCAGGTCAGGATTGTGCTGATTTCTGCCAAGGACTCGGGTGAGATCTCGAGGGGGCAGCAGAAAGGCCTGATGCCACCTGTGCTGCTGCTCACTGGAGCCAGGGGAATTCAGATGACATTACAAGGATGGAAAATCTTAAAGACACCTCTCAGGCTGTATTTAGGAAAACGTGCTCTCTGTATATTGTGTTTTAATGAAAATGGCAGCTCAAAAGCATCTTCAAACGAACTTCTATTTTTCACTGTTTTCTCCTGAGTGATGAGTAGCATTCTTTCCTGTCCTCGAGCCCCTATCTCTGCTCAGGGTCATATCCTAGAGTCTTGTTGTGTCCTGGTGCAGGGTATGCATAGACTGTCCCAGAGTGCTTTAGGCTCTGGCTAAATTCCTACACACTCCTATTTAATCTGGGAATGAACACTTTACTAGGTATTTTAGAGTTAAAGATCAGTTGGAGACTGAGATCTCATAGCAAGGAAATACACACTTTCCCCTTGTCCCTCCTGTGCTAGGTATGTCTTTCTATGTCTTTCCATGTGTCTTCGTTTGCCTGTGGCTCAGGTACAGCCACGTGGTCCGTGCACCAAACATTATTTCCCATTGGGAAATTTATTTGGCCAAGAGAGGAGATGAGTTCTGGAGGTCTCTGGGCTGCTGGCCCTGCTGGGTGAGGGGACCTGGCCTGTGCTAAGGTGGATCTGGGCTCTGGGATGCCCAGGAAGCCAGTAGGAGGTGAATTCTGCAGGTTTCCCTGAGTCACAAGCTCACTGGTCTGGTTCTGCCTCAAGTCACCTGCCACTGTGATGCTCACTTTCACCAGTACCTCATCACTCAAAGTTATTAAGCAGCTGCTTTTGGAGGCATGCAGGGCCACATCTGAGCCAGGGAGAGGGCTCCTCAGTGCCCCAGGCTGCAGGGCACCAGCATCTTTAACCTGAGGCTTTTGAAAGTAGCTCATTTTGTGATTGACCCAACCTCTTTCCAGCTTCTCTTTCCTTCTATTTCTGATGTTTCTTATCCTGCCCTTCCTTTTACTTTGTAATTTTTCTCAGTACTCTTCCCGTTGTCTTCAACGAAATCTAGATGAAGCTAAATATTTCCCAATAATAGGCTGTCGCTTTAGTGGATAAAACACCTAATTTTGTAGCATCTCAATGGCCAATGGGCAAAGTTGATTTACGGAACTTTTTGATGTGAAAATTTTTAAATACCCTCCACTAATTATCAGCACTTTTGTTTTATCTGCTTCCCTCTCTCCCTTTTTTGGTGAAGTCTTTTAAAGCAGATCCTGGATATGGCATCCTGTCTGTAAACACTTTGATATGGAATTTTAATCTATAAGAACCACAACAAAAAACCCCAACAACAAACATACAAGCGAACAACTTGCAAGTGATCTCCCATTGCTATTGTAATACCTGATGAAATTAATAATAATTTCTTTGAATCAGGATCCAAATTAGGTCCACACATATTTGGTATACACGCTTTTGGAAACCATTTGTTTTTCCTTTAGAATGTTTTGGTAATTCGTATTACTATTAATGCCAGTTGCTGAGTGCCTCTTGTGAGATCTTGACAATTATCTCAAATCTTCACCACCTCCTAGCAGTGTGCTCTGCCCATTTTACAGATGAGCAGGGCAACTTAACTGCTTGACCCAGGTTATGAGGCCTCGACTGGATCCTGCTCTGTCAGCCGCTGCACCCAGGTTTATGTAGACCAGGATTTTCTGTTTGTGTTGAGACAATGAAAACATTTTTGGTCTTCTGTTGTTTACTCCCAAAGGAAAAGCACCCTCTGTAGAAATGTTTGAAAGTAGTTGCACTAAATATTTGGACTTCTGGGGTGATGCATGTGGTTTCTGCACACTGTGTTGCTGCCAAATATGCTTACGTTTACACCATGCCCCATAGCAGGCATGTTTGAATGTGTTTTGCTATTTTTATTATGAGGCAGAAGTGGTTTTGAATATCTTGTTGCTGCTGAAGACAACTCCTGCAGGAAGCGAAGGTATATACAGCACAGAACAGCCTGGCTCTTTACGTCCATTCTGTAGTACCTCACTGTTTACTCCTCCCCACAGCCGCTGAGATAGTGGCAGTTATCTCCATTTACAGAAGAGGGCTCAGAGAGGACATACACCTTGCCCAAGTCACACCGTGAGTAAGAGGCAAGGGCAGCATGCAGGGTTTTCAACTCCGCAGCTCTGGCTGCCAGCTGTTGTACTTTCAGAGCAACACTGTCTTCCTTGCTATGTCCCCACTTTTGAGGTCCTGCTTCTGGACCTTTCTATGCCAACATTTTTATCCTGAAAAATTCCAAATATTTAGAAAGGTTGAAAGAGTAGAATGATCCCCTATATACTCTACCTAGATTTAGCAATTGTTAACATGTAATCATAATTGGTTGGATATCTCTATTTATTGTTTATATGTGCATTTTTCTGAACTACCTGAAAGTAACTACTGATACATGAGGCTCCTACCCCCCCGCCAAATGTTTCAGCTGCTTCTCCTACAAAGAAGGCATTCTTCTACATACCCATGTCATTACTGTACTGAAGAAAATTAGTATACTTCCTATCACCTAAAATCTAATTCATTCTTTAATCCCACAATTTCTCCAGTCATCCCCAATGTTTCTTTTTAATAGCTTTTGGTTTGTTTTGACCCAAGATTTAGTCAGAGCACATATGTTTCATTTTTGGTTCTTTTGTCTCTTTAGGCTCTTGTAATCTGGAACATTTAGCTTTATTCTAGCTTTATTCCTGGGTTCACCTAAATTGTTCATTGAGGGTGTTTGACTTGTTCGTCTTCCCCTGTTGGGTCTAAGGGTTTAATGAGATCCAGAGTATGCATGTTTGGGAAGAATGCTCAGTGGGTTGCCATGGCCTTCCTGTCTCCTTGTGTTGAGGGCACAGAAGAAAGGGTTAGTGGTTCCAGTGTCAGGGGCCACAGGTAAAGAATGCAAGTTAGGGTCATTTTTCTAAAAGCTGAAGAAGAGTTGGCATGAGCAGGCTGAGGCTTTGCACTGGGAGCTTTGCTTCACCCGCACGGCCTGTTCTGGTCCTCTCTCTACCAGTCCCACTGCCTTCCATGCCCTAGGAGCTGGATAGATGGATGACATCTCCAGACTTGGGCCACACATTTCCACACTCTCCACTCACCAATCCACACTCATCCCACCCCAGTGTGTTCAGGAGGGTACAGCAGTAGGGTACATGTTTTCATTGTCTCCTATACACCTTTTTGTCGAGGGAGGGATTCCTGCCCTAGGGTTATGAGGACAGTCATACATGACACTCAACACTGGGTAGATGAGATCAACGGCAGCTTATTCCTCACATATACTCACAGCCCAGGGGAGGAGTACACTGCACACCATGCAGGGACACAAGGAACAGAGTGAACAGCCAGGGACTATGGGAGGCAGGCTTTGTAGTGTATCAGGAGGGTGGGGTGGTCCCTGGTAATGGCAGGAGGATGTAATTAACATTGAATAATTCCACAAGCTAGCAGGAAGCTGAGACTCACTATTCAGAGATAAGCAGAAACTGTGCCTGGTCATGTCAATAAGAAAGGTTATTTGGCTACAGGACCTTATTTGTGAAAGCAGAGTAGGGAGGGGAACTTGTGGTTAGGACATTTGAATCCATTTTTGTTTCAGGTGTCAAAACAAGACATAACATTGGGCCTCCATTTTAGACTTTACACTGCTCAAATTTAACACCCTCATTATTCATTCACTATGTGTACTCATCCTCCTAAGCACTTCATATGAACTAATTCATTTAATCCTTACACCAACCCTCTGAGGGAGGCACTATTATCAGCATCACTTCAGAGATGAGGCAACTGAGGCCTGAGAGGTGAAGCACCTTGCCCAACGTCACGTGGCTGGTAAGGAAAGAATCAAAATCCAACCCAGGAGAGCTGCCTGCAGAATCTGTGCCCTCACCGTTGGAAAGGGCATGAGATTTAGAGTGAGGGCACGAGGACATGAATCCCAGCTCTGCCTTGGGTTTGCATTTGTGCTTGCTAAGCCTCAGTCTTTGCATCTGTTGGGAGGCTGATCACAGAGCAAGAAGAACCATCGCCAAGAGGGGGTGGTAATTCCGGGAGCTGTTCCTGGTCTGGTCCAGGGCTGGTCTCTGCATGCCATTCTTCCTCATCCAGGCGAGTGGTGGATTATTTGATTAAATCAGCTGCTGTAAAGGAAACCCCTCTTTGGATTATAGGTACAAGAGAGTTGGTGGGAGCAACTTCTTGGGGTCTTCATTTCTTTTTCCACCTCCTTCCCTGTGCATTCTTTCTTTCCCTTCTTTCCAACAAACATCAAACTTTGCTCTGCAAAAATCTGATCTCAGTCGTGCACACTGAGACTGGAGATTGACAATGTTGCATTTCCCGAGTAAGGTCACATGTCTATATCTCTAATTGGGGAAAAGTCTGTGTCTTATTAAAATAATTGCAGATAACACTGAGCTGGTGGGGAAAGCACGTATGTGTGTGTTGTGTGTGTGTATTGTGTATGACTGTGTTGCTTGATTTCCTTAAAAGTCCAGTGCATGTACGGAGGAATAGTGCACCCTGTGCCATATAGACGTAGGCAAGACATCTGACATCTTGTAGCTTCAGTGCCCTCATTTCTAAAATAGGAATAATGGTAATTCCTGCCTCATAGGGTTCTTATGAGGATGAAGTCCTGTTGGAAAGCAGCAAGTGAAAGGCTTGGCATAAGATGTCTGCAATATCATAACTAACTATGATTATTATTCTAATTGTTAACTTTGTTTTGGGGGATAGCCAACTACTCCAATTCACAGTAAAGACCTGTCTGAGGGCAGTTTGCTGGCCCACAGGCTCACAGAGATAATCCAGCAACATGTTCTCCCTATAACCACACCCACCTCTTGTTCCCAGGCCTAATGAGTAACCTGATATGCCCCCTTTCCTGCCAAGAGTGGAGTGGCCTGCTTGTTCTGCTGACCACATCTGATGCCTGTTTTTAAGAGCTTTTCCCTGTTGCGGGAGAGAGACTGACTAGGGAGGAAAAGTCAGTAGTGCAATAAGGAAACATGCTTTCCTTTCGGCTCTCACCTGGAAAACGATTTTTGTTTATCATGTGTCTTCAAGTGTTATTATTTTTTTTCCTCAGATCTCAATTGTTGAAAGTGACTTTCTGGGCCATTGTTTGCTCATAGAATGACCAAATGATGCAGACTTTTGTTGCCATTCTTCTATCTGCTCCCTTTCCCCAACACACAGCCTCACTGCCCTCAGGTGGGGCTTAAAGAAGGTGAGGCAACCTTCTCACACCCAGCATATTCACATGTGTAAGAGAAACAGTCACCGTTTATGGAGGCTTTCGGTGCTCTAGGTGCTGTGCTGGACCCTAACTTATTACTGAACAGAATGTTCACAATGGCCTTGGAAGGTATGACGGCGTCTTGGGGGACAGGAGGAAGATATGTAGCTCCAGAGAGGTCAAGTGACTTTTTTCAAGCCACCCTGACAGCAAACACCAAAGCAGGGATTTGGACTAAGTCTAATGATCTGATTGGGTTTATATTTCAGTATAATCTTGTGTTATTTATAGCTGGGAAAAAGGATGGTGAGGTCTGTCATCCTAGTACTTGACTTTAAAGCCCCTTGGAGTTTTAACCTATCTTGAAAAAGGCCTGTCATTCAGGCACATGGGCTAAGGGCATTGGCAAATCCATGAAATCTTTTAGAAGCTTATAGGGATCCTCTGGGGCTTTAGGCACTTGACTTTGAATTAGAAGAGGCCCAGGGGGACAGTGGCATCACTGTCCCTTGTCATGGACTTGCTGTTTCTGCTGATGTGATGTCAATATCAGCCATTCCTTTGGATTCCCAACTTTGGGCTGCACCTGTTGCCACATTTGACATGTGGACTGTGATAGATACATACCTTGGAACATCCCTAGAGGACCAGGGTCCTCACAGGTGGCTCTGGGTGGGAGGCTATTTAATGAGACCAACTACTGGGGCACTCCAATCTAGACATCTTCTTAAAGCAGAGTGCAGTGGCAAGCTCATGTGTTCTGATGTGTACAAGGAAAAACCTCAACACCCAATTCCACGATCTGTTGTGACCCAGATTATGCAATCTGTAACCTCCATAAGAGTTGGGACCATATTTGTATTCACCAGTGTTGTAGCACAGTACTTGGCACATCATGGACACTCAGTAAATATTTGTTGAATGAAGAAAACTTTGGCAAAGATGATAGTCCACTCTCTGTCCCCTCCTGTGGCCTTTCTGTGTAACAAGATACGTATCCTGGGTCCTTAAATCATATTGAGCTATGGAAACAGAATTAACTAACAAGAGCATGGGAACGAGACAGACAGACAGAGAGAGAGAGAGAGAGAGAGAGAGAGAAAGAGAGGAAGAGGGAGAGAGAGAGAAAGAGAGAGAGAGAGAATGTGTGAGTGTGTGTGTGTGTGTGTGTGTGCAGGTGAGCATATGTGAGTGTAGTTTGTATCTGTCATGAGTCTAGATGCTGCCCTATCTAGCCCTAGTCTGGGGATCCTCCTAGGGGCAGGACCATATTCTAATTTGATGCCAAGCCGGTTAAAGGTCTGGAGAGCCCCCAGTGATGCCACGTGTGCCTCTGGAATTGCATCTGCTGCTTGTAGGTGAAGATTCAGGTGACCAAAAAAAGGTAGTAGGTGGTGCTTTTGTGATTTAGCAGTGAAAGAGCCACTGGCAGCCACGGTTTGCTTAAAGGGGAAAGGTGTGTGGTTCTCCGTTGTATTTTGCTTTCAGATCACTCCGACTTCAGTTTTCTTCTTGCTTTTCACTCTTACTCAATGTCAGATCCTGCTTTACCTCTTTTCCATTTTGGTTAATTTTAGTGGATTCTCCCTGCATCTTAAATAATTGCATCCTTTCGTTTGCCTTCCACTCACTGAATTTCAGGCCGTGTGTATGTGTGTGCACACACGTGTGTGTTTATGTGTGTGGGGTGTGTGTGTGTGCATTTTGTGTGTATGTATATATAATTATAAGCTCTATCCCCTTTAAACATCTGAACCACACATGAACAATGCACGAGAGAAAATTGCTTGGTGTAAAGTTAGAATTACGTCTTTGAATTTTCTTCGTGAATTTTTTTTCTTGCCCTGTCTTATGGTGCTGAGTGAATGTGTTTTCAGGTCTTCAAACTATATCATGAGAAAATTAAGGAGAAAATATGTAAAACTGCCCCCACTTTGCTCAGGAGAAATTAAGATACAAATAGATTAAGATAACTGTCCAGATGGGCGCAGTGGCTCACGCTTGTAATCCCAGCACTTTGGGAGGCCGAGGCAGGCGGATCACGAGGTCAGGAGATCGAGACCATCCTAGCTAACATGGTGAAACCCCGTCTCTACTAAAAATACAAAAAATTAGCCAGGTGTGGTGGCGGGTGCCTGTAGTCCCAGCCACTCAGGAGGCTGAGGCAGGAGAATGGCATGAACCTGGGAGGCAGAGCTTGCAGAGAGCCGAGATTGCACCACCACACTCCAGCCTGGGTGACAGAGGGAGACTCCATCTCAAAAAAAAAAAAAAAAAAAAAAAAGATAACTGTCCAATTTAAACAGCAAAGAAGTAGAAGTATGTCTTGGATTAAAATCCAACAACAATTTACCTGACTTTGGGCAGTTAAAATTATCATTAAAGAAAATAATACGTTTACTTTGGTAGTAACTTTGCTTTTCAATGTAGTAACATTTGACCTGCACAGTCTAGACATTTTATTTTTAGTTTGAATCCCTATTAAGTGAAATGATGTTGACAATAGTTAACAATTCATGAATGCTTGTAATGGTGGAAGTCCGTGATTTTGAGGTTAGACTGGCACAGCTGCTGAACTAGAGTTTATTGACAACAATGAAGAAAATATTGCATTCACATCTATATAGTCTCATTAAATAGCATTTTTCCTTTGAAATGATTCATAAATGCTACCTTGTAATCTGTTAGAGTTCCATGCCTCCTACTCATGTAGGGCTGTTTATTTTTGGTCATCAAACCTGATGAAGTTTTAGGAGCCTTACTCTGCTCTTAAACATATTGTGAGATGCAATGGATAACTAGTGTGATTATCCACATGATTTGAGTACAGAGGGCCCGGAGTTATGTACACAGACACAGCAGCTCTTCTATTCATTTTTTTTTTTTTTTTTGAGATGGAGTCTCACTCTGTCACCCAGGCTGGAGTGCAGTGGCATGATCTTGGCTCATTGCAACCACCACCTCCTGGGTTCAAGCAATTCTCTTGCCTCAGCCTTCCAAGTAGCTGGGATTATAGGAACACACCACTACACCCAGCTAATTTTTTTGTTTTTAGTAGAGAAGGGGTTTCGCCGTGTTGGCCAGGCTTGTCTCGAACTCCTTGCCTCATGTGATCCACCCGCCTTGGCCTCCCAAAAGCTCTTCTATTCTTAATGAAGACTTTGCAGAGAAGGGGAAAGGCCTTCACAGTGAGAACAACAGGCCTGACCCTCATCCCCAAAGGACCTCTGCATCCTTGGATCTGTCAGAGCCTTCTGGGCATTAAGATGTTTTTAGTTGTTCTGTGTTTATTGTAAATAAAAGTAAACTAAATGGTTTTACCCACCTTCTAGTGGTCAAAGAGTTGCTGCAATTTCTTTAACCTTTTCTTAAAAAACTCAAGGACGTCCGTAATTACGCTGCCCAGGAATATACTGACACTTGCGAGCTACTAAGGCTGGCCAGGCTATAGTCCTCTACACTGAATGGCTTCAGGCTGTGGTGCCTTTGAGTTTTCATTTTGTTTTCTATATTTTTTTTCTCCCCCCCATGACACAAGTGGTGCTTGAGATGATTTTAATGGCTTTGTGAGATGGGTTCAGATTTAGATTGTAGTGGGTTGGTACATAGGCAATTGGGGTTTTTGCTATGCTTTTTTAAAAAAAAAATGGCAACAACCACAATTACTTTTGCACCAATGTCATACATGGATGTGACCCACCTTCTACAATAGTCATGGAGAAGATTCCCTGGGGATCATGTTAAATGCAGACTCTGATCCACTGGGTCTGGGGTGGGGCTGGAGATTCTGCATTTTTAACAAGATCCCACAAGCTGCTGCTGCCCTGGACCCTTGTGACTCAAGGTTTGATCTACAAATCGGCAGCATGGCACACCCAGGAGCTTGCTGGAAATGCTAGCTCTAAGGTCTTTTCTGAACCTGCTGTCTCTGTATCTGCAGTCACAAGACTCCCAGTGATCCCTGGACACATTAAAGTTTGGGAACCGCCAACGTAACACACTGCTGGAGACCATGCCTTCACACCTTCCCTAGAAGCAGGGATCCCATTTCTTGGATTCCAAACCACTTCCAAAGAGCTTGTGGAAGGATGTTTCCAGGCCTGGGCATGTCCTCTCTTGGGAACACCTTTAATCTCTCCAGGACTTTCCATTCCACTATGTGCCCTCCTCTGTCCCTGTTAAGATCCCTAAGCTTTATTAAGACCTTGGTCCTCTGCATATTAGCTCCACTGTCTGCATTCTTTGAGACAGATGCCAGTGGCTGAAGCATGGCTGGAGAAGGGACATCGATCTTTCTTAGTACTGCTGCTCCCAGAGGATATAATTTGCTTGATAGATGGGTTCTGGCTGCAGCTACTCAGGGTGGAGTGAGGGATTGTGTAAAATGCTGGGTGCACCAGGCTTTAGAAAAATTGCCAGGAGGATAATAAAACCTGAAAGACAAACAAGACGAGGAAGGAAGGTGCTCTGTCGTGTACCTGGTCCCATTGCCCTGTGGCCGGCTGTGTGAGAAGAAATAGGAGTCAAGGTTCTGGGGTCTCACAGAGTGGGAGTGTGTGGCCATCACAGTGTCAATAGCACCCTGTGGGTGGCAGAGTATATTTCAGAGGTGGCTGCAGCCATATCCCTCATTCATCTGCTTTTCTGTAGTAAGAACTTGCCACACCCCAGTCAATGGGTGGAGTCATTTCCCCTCCCTGGAATCCACACTGACTTTAGGATTCACTTCTGACTGGAGATGACACTACACAACTTCTAAGACTAGGTTGGAAAAAGCCATTGAGCTTCTGCCTTGTTCTCCTGGGATACCTGCTGTGAGGGAAGCCAGTAGCTATGAATAATTCTGACCACCCTGAGACCACAGTGCTGGAGAGGAAGGATTTTTCTAGGGTGGAGGGGTGAGGTTCAAGATCCTTTATTTTCAGAGCTTGCAACCGTTGATTAGCAATGCTATCTAAGTTGGTATGATCCGAAGGCCAATCACCTTTCTCTTTAGGCACCCAACCAACAGAATCTCTTTCTTACAAACAAGATCATTGACCAGTTGGGATCTGTCTCAATGTGTGTGTGGGAAGAGGTTCTCTCCCCCCACTTCTCCCATCAAGATTGTTTTATAGCCAAATGAAACTCAAATCCATAATACAGCAACTAGTCATCTCCAGTGTCACTGATTCCCCCCACCCCCAGAATAGGAAGTTGAGGTAAGAGGGGAGAGACTGTGTCCTGTTATAAGAAAAACAACAGCAGGGGTTCCAGCTAACAGCCTGGTCAGTGGACAGCCATTGACTATGCCCACATGAGAGATTCTAAGTGGGAACTACCTAGACAATGGGCCCCTCTCAATTTCCTGATCCACAAATTCATGAGCAAAATAAAATGTTTTGAAGTAATTTGTTATGTAGCTAAGAAACTGGAGTATTCTGAAGCTTTGGTTATCAGAGATACACTGCACATTCTTAAAAACATCCTTCAAGCAAAATTTATTTCATTTCACTTCATTTCATTATGTCTTTAAAACACTTGGGAGCAGGGAGTAGGTTGTCACAAAATCAAACAAAGCCCGAAAACTGTCTAATAAAAACATGCAGCTTTAGGCTAGAGTAAAATGATAATAGTAATACAATTCTAGTTTTTGTTTCTCTTCTGTCAGGCCCTACATATATATTCCATCGTTTAACTTTCATTCCAACTCTGTAAGGTGTGTCTATTTTAGAGATGAAGAAACTGAGGCTCAGAAAATGTTAAATGACTCACCATGTGCCAGAGTTGGGGTTTGAACGCTGCTGGACCTGACTCTAGAGCCTGTCCTGCAGTGGGTGGAAGAGTTGTTAATGAGAAGAGTTAAATTACAGGATGTCCTGTCCTTGGATCCTAGGGTCTGGGACCCTTAGGTGTCATTTAGTTCAATGCTGGGGACTCCTGGCCCATCATAGTGTTTTAAAATCCACATTACCAGACCACAGTCTTAGGTCTGTGGTAGGGTGTTTTCTAGAAGGTTCTGACCCTTCTCAAATTAAAGTCTTGGATTTAGTTCAGCCTCACCCATTGCAGAGGCCCTGGGAGAGGAAGCAGCTTGCTCCACAGCACGGAGCAGCTCAGCTGGCGAGCTGGGGCAGAGAGCAGGTTTCTGATGCCCAGAGAGGGTGCTCCTCCTGGCAGCTCTAGAGGAGGTTTGGAAGACTGATAGCAGAAGTGACTTGCACCCCAGTGAGGGGATGCAGTAGGGATTCTGTAATAGAAGTGCTCCACGTTCAGGGTTGGTGAAGGGTTGACTGGGTTCTGTGATGACGGCACTGCAGGAGTCCATTCAGTCATCTAGCAAATAGCTACCAAGAGATGCCTGTGTGCCAGGCAGAGGCGCTGGGGGCCCAGTGCTGAGCAGAACAGTCATGGATACCACTGCTTTTTGAAATTACATAAATACACAGACTTTTAGGACTTAAAACGTCACAGTTAGAGGAGGCAGGGAGAGAAGGGGGAAGAGAAGGAGGGAGGGAGAGACAGGGAGAGAGACACAGAAGATGGGTGGATTTTAGGTTTCTTAGATACACAATAGAATTGAGAGTCAGGCTGATCAAAGTGAGAATAGTTTCAGTGTCACCTATTCAAAGTCCCAAATAGATGTTAACTTCTGTGGTCTCTGAGTGCCTACAGTGGCCCAGCTGTGCTACTGGGCTGTGAGGTGACAGCCCTGGAGTGGCTCCTACCCTCATACCCTCACAGGGGAGCTGCAAACAGAACATACTCGTACAACGTCCCAAATCTGGGATAGAAACCGGGGCTGTGGGACTCCTGATTCTGTCTGGAGACTGGGGTGGCTTTAGGTGACCAACTGTCCTGGTTTGCTCAAGACTGAGGGGTTTCCTGGGATATGGGACTTTCAGTGTTAAAACTGGAAAAGTTATGGACAAACCAAGACTGCTGGCCACCCTAGAGGGTTTGCTAGAGGAGGAGGAAGCTGAGCTTCTCCTCCTCTCCTGCTCCCCTGCACTCCTCATCTTGGATCATGGGAATCCTTTTCCCAGAAGCCCAAACCAGAAGTCTAGGAATCAGTTTCAGCCACTCCTGCCCCCAGGTTCTCCACGCCATCCATTTCCTCTCCAGTCTGCTAGTGTCTCTTGCAGGGACAGCTGCCACAACCTCAGCACCTCCCACCTTGCCTTCTATTCTCTCCTCCGAGTCCCATCCTCACCATGGCCAGGGCCACCATTTTGAATAGGAATTCCCATTCCATGTTCCTTTACCAAACCTCTCCTTGGCTCAAAATCAAAGTCCTCTAGCCTGGCACTCAAAGCCCCAAATGACCTGGCTTCTTTTGCCCTCTCCAACTGCATCTGAAGTGGTGCTGAACTTAGTTCCTCAGGTAAAGATTGGCTGGAGAGCTGGGAGGTGGCCTGATGGCTGAGATCTGAAAAAGCAAACCCCTGCATTTCTGCCCCTTTTTTAGTTTTTCTCTTGGCAGTGACTGCTTTTCATTGCCCAACCAATGAAGACAGCACACGGGCAGCTGTGCCAGTTACTCCCTCCCTTATGTTTCACCGCAAGCCTATTTTATTTTCAAGAGACCATGCTAAGGCCAGACCATTCTGCCCTGGCCTTGCCCCATTCTGACTGCAGTTTCCAGTTTACTTTGGAACCCCAAGTCCTTAGAATCTTTGTACACACAAAGCTACTCCCTTATGCATGGAATTTGTCCTTGCTAGCAGGTGGTGATGGAAGAGTCTGTAAAGTCTCAGTGATTCTTTCAGTCCTTCCCAAGCCTTTGAACCAGTGAGAACTGACAGCAGGGCCTGTCTCTTTCCCCCTCTGCAGCAGTCTGTATTCTCCCCGCTGAGGGTGCATAGTGGGGGGCCTCCTTGGGAACTTCCCGCAGCAACAGAACGCTTAACCTTTATGTACTTTTCTTTTTACGTTTCAGTTTTACAGAGTTTTTGGATCCGTTCCAGAGAGTCATCCAACCGGAAGAGATCTGGCTCTATAAAAATCCTTTGGTGCAATCAGATAACATACCTACCCGCCTCATGTTTGTAAGTACCATGATTTCATGCCTTATTTGACTGCTCTCTCAAAGATGAACCAAATGGGTTTTCATCTTTGTTTTTCTAACCCTGAAGACAGTGGGTGGCCTGAGAGAAAGAGAAGGTGAGCAGCCCATCAAATTAAAATCCAGTTCCTTGTCATGATAGGAGCTGCTTGGTCATGTGAGAAGGACACTGTTAGAAATGCTTGTTCCCTGGTGCCACAAAGAAATAGCACACGAACATAGATTTAATTATCTCAGCAAGGCATTGTTTACTTTCTGCAGAAAGGGTGCTCATCACAGATGGAACAATGGTGAGAACATGCCTGAACAAAGGCGGGAGGCAATTTTTATCCCTTATGCAGCTTGTCCCTGCTACTGTGTCCTGTCTGCATTGGCTAGAGCCGGACCTCACAGTCAAAACTAATACCTGATTGGCTAACAGCTTAAAACGTTCTTAAATAGGTAAAGGCAAGGCAGAACAAAGGAAAAGAGAAAGTTGCTTATGAAGGATTTAAAGAAGCAATAATGTTTCCAAATAAGGAAGGGGTGTAAGCTATGAGCTAAGACTTGCCTCGGCCTGTCTAGACATGCCTGAATAAGCCAAAGCAACTAACTGGGCTAAAGTGTAAGAACTAACAGTTGATAGGAGGCTTTAGGGTAAGAAGCTATTATTCCTAGTGCCTATTTTATTTTAAAACTAAGACGAGGCCGGGCGCGGTGGCTCAAGCCTGTAATCCCAGCACTTTGGGAGGCCGAGGCGGGTGGATCACGAGGTCAGGAGATCGAGACCATCCTGGCTAACACAGTGAAACCCCGTCTCTACTAAAAATACAAAAAAAATTAGCCAGGCGAGGTGGCAGGCGCCTGTAGTCCCAGCTACTTGGGAGGCTGAGACAGGAGAATGGCGTAAACCCAGGAGGCGGAGCTTGCAGTGAGCCGAGATCGCGCCACTGCACTCCAGCCTGGGTGACAGAGCAAGACTCCGTCTCAAAAAACAAAAACAAAAACAAAAACAAAAAAAACTAAGACGAGCTTTGAAGAGGAATTTTTCTACTTTCTACAAGTCATTGCCCAATATTGTAGAATGAGAAAGGACTTGCTTGTCTGGGCTATGCTGAGTTACAGTAAAGGAAGACTAGAGGCCAGTGATGAGAATTTTCTGTCCACTCCCTTTTTAGGATAAGCCTTGATTCTGCCCAAATGAAGGTACCCAGATAGCTCTGTTAACCTCTTTTCTGGTTTTAGCTGGTCAGTTGTTGGCCACTAATAAGACCACCCTGTGCTTCAACCTCTTGAGAGTGTCTTGTGTCTCTCTCCTTCTAGAATAAATGGGCAAGCACCCATAGAGCTGGTGAATATATTGAGATAAATTTTACCCCCCCCCACCCCCAATGCCACATGGCAACTGCCACAACCTTTTACATTTCACTGCCTATATACTAGGCTTGTTGCTGAGAGCTTAAGAAATGATGGTCTAATTTAATTCCACCCAGCATCCCAGTGAGGAAAATGTCATTGTTGTCCACATTTCACAGATGCAAAACTGCATTCCAAGAGAGATGAGGGAACTTGCCCGATGTCACATAGCTAGTGAGCATAGCACCAGGTTCTAGCAGCCAGCTCTTGGAGCTCAGCTCTCAGCCAAGAGGCTGCCCTGAGGGTTGGGGGCAGAGTATCTGGGACTCCTTGCTGATGCTAATGAAGCCCTGGAGAATTGGAGAATCACCATCCAGACTTTCTGGAGCAGAGGAAATATTTAAGCTCCTCTTTGTTATGGAACGATAATGTCACTTTTGGATGGGCAGCCTCCCAGAAGTTTGAAGGTTGTTCCTGTTGACCTGCCATGGTGTCTCGTGCCTCTCTGGGAACTGCTCCAGAAACTTCATAGACACACAGGGAACATTTTTGTGTTTTGAAAGAAACCCCTCTGGTTTTATGGAGGAAATTTTGTTAATTAGTGATGATTGGAAAGATCTGTGTTTTTGCAAACTCTTGAAAATGCCCATAATGCCAGCGAGCATTAAAGTATCATTTTAATTGCTTCTTAATAATTACTTTTCTACTGGAAAGTAAACTGGATTTTTATAAATCTTAGGGAAATTGACAAATTAGGGTTGTTGTGAGTAGAGAATTACTAACACATGACTATTAAAATCGGGCTTTTTTTCATTTCTGCTGTAACTCAAATCTTCTATAAATCCTAGAAATAAAGGAAGCAGTGTATGTGTAGTGAGTTTACTCAATGGCTTTAATAGGGAGAAGCTTCTATTTATCAGTTACTCCTATTTTTCATAACATTTTACATTTCATGTGTTGTAAAAACACAATTTGGAGATGAATGTTCATATGGGATGTTGTGAGAAATCTGTGGCTGTGTCCTAGATTTATGAACAATGGATTGTTTTGAAGTCTAGATACAAATGCCACAACTATTCTGGCTACAGACACAAATAGGATGGAGCAATTTGCATGCTGGCGGTGGTAGAAATTAGTCAGTAGAGGGCTTATTCAGCGCTGGGGTTCTCAGAGAACAGAAGGATATTCAGCCACACGTACTGATTCATACCCTCTATTCTCCTAATGAAATAAGTGCAACCTTTTATTTCATTAATAGCAGTTGATGAATTTCATTCATTTGGTTGCACAATTTAGTACAATTCCATAATAACACAAGGAAAGCAGTAGATACATTGATAATACCTATAACACAAAGATGAAAAATATTTTGTCACCCCATAAAAAAGATTTGTTCTCCTGGGTTTTAAGAATTTAATATAAAGCATTATATTATTTTGGTCCTTTAAAACCTTCAGACGTTAGTAGAATAATTGGTAATAGATCATCCATTTTCACTGATGTATAAAATGGCTTGATTTTCTTTGAAAGCTCAAATTTTTTTATTTACTACATAGAAAAGTCCTGGGGTCTCCTTTAATTTTGATTGGAATGTTTTAATCAAAAGGTGAACTTTCTAACTTTCTTACCAAGGTGTTTTTTAAAGGCAGCTGGTATTGACTTGAATTTCTTTTATTAGATAATTAATGCTTCTAGAGTCATATGTGTGCAAGTTAGACGAGCCAATTGGGCAAATGTAACAAGAAAATTAACAGAATGATGGCTAGGGGATTAAGTGCAGAGTAAATGGTAATAATGTTACTGGAAGCCTCCTAACTTGCACTTTCGCTGTCTGTGGCACCATTAGCTCAGGTGATGTCTGTCACCCTGAAAGTTGGGTGTAGTTAGAACTGTTTGAATCCAAGAGCTTGTTTCCCTTGACAACCCAGTGTTCCTGTTGACCAGAGAGACTGGCTGAGAATTCTTTTCAGATGCACTCAGAAGTCTTGCTTAGCATTTCAGGGATATGCCCAAGGCCTTTATGGAAGGCTGCTTCCTTATTCAAAAGAGGTACTGGTTGCTTGCTGAGTGTGAGGGGTTTATCAGAACATTTTTAAAAACCTACTTTTTGTGTAGGACAACTTCATTGGTATTAGTTGTTGCTTTTTGGTACACGTTTTGTTATCTGTAGTAGTTGTTTCTTTGTACATTCAGGGGACATTTTCAGGGAGCCTGCTATGGGTAAAGCAAACCATAGGGGCTATAGTGGATAAGAAGTCCAGTGAGACTTGGGGTGTACCTTCAGGGACCTTCCAGGATCGCTGGTACATTAGGATGGTACTCTAACACAAAATGGAATCTGAAAAGGGCCAGAGGAGAGGCCCAGGTAAACTTCTAGGGAACTACTACTACTTCTTCTTCTCCTTCTCCTCCTCCTCCTCCTCCTCCTCCTCCTCCTCCTCCTCCTCCTCCTCCTCCTCCTTCTCCTCCTCCTCCCCCTCCTCCTCCTCCTTCTTCTTCTTCTTCTCCTTTCTTCTTTCTTCTTCTTTCTTTTTCATCACCCACAAGAGTAAACATTTCTTGAATTCGGGGGCTGTGCTTATAACTTTATAAAGAACATCTCAATTAATCTTCAGAATCCTTCGAGGTCAGCACTTTTGTTAATCTCATAATGTCAGTGGAGAAAACAAAACTAGGGAAATTATACAACTTGTCCAAGATTATACAACAGTCAGTGGCTGGACCAGGATCTGCGCACCGACTGTGAGTGCAAACTCTCACTTGGAGGCACTCTGCTGTGATGCCTCTTTGGTGATTGGTTAGGTGGAGAGGCATGTAAAGGCAGCGAAATGGAGAGTGAGCCCATGTGGGTCCTGTCAATAGAGTTAGTTTGGAGTATATATGTGTAAGGGCTAAGAAGGGGGCAGGGATAGAACTAGACTGAGGATAGCTTTGGATTGGTTAATTACAACCTAATTCAGTGGATGGTTATGAAACACTTACCATGAAGAAAGATGAGTAAGATATGGTTTCTAGTCTAGGGAGGGGCACAGATATGAACACAAGGTGGACAGTGCTCCACTAAAAAGCCTTGAGGAATAGGTAAGACTCAGTAAGGAGTTTAAGGAATGATAGGTTTTGCAAACTTTTTTCCTTGGCTTCCAAAAGAAATCCACCCAAGCCCTATTCTTTGCCCTCTTCTCTTTTTGCTTCGACAGTGATAGGTCCAGATTTATTCTCATAGACTATTACTGATAGATACTGTGTTGATTTGATACCAGGGTTTTCTATTCTGGGATAGGATGCTTCTAAGGAAGACAGAAATAAAGTCATTTTGGGGAGGAAGAAGGAAGAAAAAGAGACAAGGCTGGATCATGATAGACAGTTTAATTTTTAGGCTCTTTTTAAGAGTCTTAGACAGCTCTTTTATCTGTGACGGGATGTAATTGTTTACCCACAGCAGGGCCTTTTCCAAGTGTCTGAGTGTCTTAAAGTTGTCTTTATAATCACTTTGCAACACACCCTTCTGTCAAAAGCCAGAAATGAAGGCACTTTGGGCCCACTGTTTTGTTTTGTCTGACGTGAATGAACCCTAGTGACAAGCTCCTCTCTGGCTAACACCCTCACATCAGGGCTGCTCTGGCTTCGATCTCTTCTGGTTATTAGAAGTCCTTGGCATCCTCATGCCATCCCCCCTCAAACACACTGCTCCACACTTTGTGGTTTCCCGGAAGCGCCCAGGCAGCATGGTGCACGGTACCTTGCATCAGCACATGAGGATGACTCCATTTCTGGGTGCAGAACTGGCCAGGGATTGGTGCTCCTTCCTGTGTTGATTCATGGGTGGATGCTCCATACCCTAGTTGGTCATTCAGGGTATGGTCAGGGTGCCTGGGAGAATTAGGCTCCCTTTTCTCTCCCCAGCTTCCTTCCTTTACTCAAAGGTGCACACTACTCAGATCTCAGGGTGCAGGTGGGCTTGAACTGAAAATCCTTCAATCCTATATGTCTGGTGATAAGATCCTGATACCCTTTTAACGGTCTTTTCCAGAAAATAATGAAATACTAGTCAACAACCAGCATTTGCTGGATGGTAGCTCTCTGTTGGACCCTGTTGGTGGGCAGTTGGTATGGGCTCCATAGTGGCCTACTAGGGGTCAACTCTCAGCTTTGCCACTCACTAGCTATGCAAATGTGAAGATCACCTCCCCTCCTAGCACTTTACTTTCTTCATCTGTGAAAGGTGTCTTTAAGAACATGTCTCATCAAGCTGTAGAGAACATCAAATGGGGGTGACAGACCTATGGCACTTTACTTAGTGCATGGTACCTAATCAGCATTCCTTAATTGTTAGTGAATTGAAATCCTACGAATAATACCTGTCATAGATATTATTATCATCATACCCATTTTATAGATAAGGAAACTGAGAATTAATGAGGTTGAGTGACTTGCTCAAGGACAAAGAATGGATAAGTGTCAGAGCTGGGGCTTGAACCCACCTCTTCTTAATCTGAGACCATTCCACACACTTTTTTTTTGTTTTTGTACAGAGCTCTGGCTTCCCAGCCTATGGAACAAGCTACATACAAAACTAGCCACATCCCAGATCCTGCTTAATGATGCATATGCTATCTCTTTGTGTGGGTACTGTGCAGTACAATTAGTAACTTTAAAGGTGGTGTTCAATATATAATCTCTGTCAGCCTCATTTTCCCCATCTGTAAAATCTTTTGGGCTAAGGGAATCACCGAGATTCAGGACTCCAACCCAGGAGCATGGCAACCGAGTCTGGGAGTCTTATTCCCACTAGCTGTGTGCATTTGTGTGTTTACTGATCTCTGTGATTTTTAGTTTCGTTATTTGTACAATGGGAATAATATTTCCCACAATAGAGTAGTTAGAAGATTGGAAAGTGTGAGGAAAGTCCTTAACACATAGTAGGTGCTTAAGCTGTGACAGCTGTCACTGAAATTTCTATGACTTATCTATGACCTGGAAACAAGCCTCCTTACCTTTCTTTTCTAACTTGGAAAAAAGCATGCACTATATTTTATTTAACGTTTACTTTCTAGGGTAGGAACTGCTGTAACATTGTGGTTAAAAGTGTAGAACTTAATTTAGGTGGCCTGGGTGCAAATCCTCATTTTACCACTTGATTAGTTGTGTGACTTACAGCAGGTTGCTGAACCTCTCTGTGCTTTAGTTTCCTATGCGTTAAGTAAGGAGCCTTTTCCACCTAGGATTGCTTGAGAATTGAAAGAGTTAATTTGCATGGGGTGTCTAGAATAGACCATAGTCCTTAGTAAGTTCTCAGTACACGTTAGCCTTTGTTATTCTAACTTAGGTATGTACATTCAGCAGCCCCATACTCATAACAAGTGAGCAGAACTCAAGTCCAAGAAGGGTTCAATATGTTCTCTGAATTCTTCAGCAGTGTTTGTCTGGAATTCTTTGTTTCTCTCAGGTCTCATTTAATAAGCACTGACCACTCCCCATCTTCCTACCCTGGGCTCATCCTAGGATTTCCTTGGATTTGATTCTTTTAAAATTAGACATGGAAACATTAACAGAAGAGAAAATAATACCAAGGGAGATTTTGCTTGTTCATGTTTTCCCCCCATCTCTGCCCATGTGTGGAGGTACAAGGGAACATCCCCACCTTACGTCCCTCTGTCCATCGTCATCTGCTTCCCTGGCCCGGGCAGCAGAACCACAGCTACCAATGGCCTTTGTCCGAAGAGTGGAATGTGTATGCACTGGCTTCAATTCAATCTGCTTTGCTGAGTGAAAGTGAGGTGGTGCGGTGCTTACTCTCTTCATTCCTCCTTTACTCAGTTCACAGGTGTTTTGCCCCAGGAGGAAGTTGTTTTCCCAATGTGTTGGCTTCTGAAGGTCACCTCTTAATTCCAACTTTCAGTTAAAAAATGTTTGTATACAAGGGGGTGAATGATACGTGTAACTATGTCTCTATCCATCCTGATTCATGGACCGTGCTACCCAAGGATATGGCTGATACATTTCCAGAAGAAGAAATGAGACACCAGGGCCCATTGCTGTTAGGATGAGAGGAGGAAACAAGCCATATCTTGCAATCACACAGACACCTCTGCTGAAGCCACTCTGGCTGCAGCCGCATGGTATTTTGAAGGCAGCATTTCCTCACCTGGGAAGCCCTTGAGGTAGGGAACCTTGGGCCCTCCTGGGTGCTTAGCCTTGGCTCAAGAGCAGTTGATAGTGGTCCTAGACACCAAAATACATCTACCTAGGGAAGTTGTAGCATGAGTTAAATTAAGTCTAGCCTTGTTGGGGAAGTAGAGGTGAGGGTCCAATTAGGAAGAGGCAAGTTGAGGCAGGCAACAGTTCTAAAGGAGACCCCTGGACCATCAGGCCACTAGCTTGGAGTCATTGAGCAACTCTAATGAATTCTTCAACCTGCACATTTGACCTTGATCCTGAGCGCCTCCCACCTGGCACCCACATCTCCTGTGTGGGCAGTGACTTTCTGCTCTGGAATTTCCTTTGGAAGCCTCATTGGGAAAGTCATCCCAACTCAAATTTTTTTCTGGGGTTTCATTATTGCCTAACCTTAGATTATACCAGCTGGGATTGTCTTGAAATATTTCCTTCAGAACCATGTTGTTCTCCTATATAAACGCTGAATTGGTGGTCATTACTGGGCCATCCACTATTTGGTGAGTTGCTTTCTCCTATTTGGGAGCACATTGCCTGGTCTGTATGCAGTGCTTGAAGGGACTGAAAACAGAAAGGTAAGCTGGTGGGCTTCATGTTTGGATTTGGAGAAACAAGGACTTCTTTGGCCTTGACCATAACATTGGACTTTAGTAAGTGGTGCTTTAGTTCTTGTTCATTAAGCACTAAATGCGTGAGTCAAAAGTCTGGGGCATAATCCTCAATCATCAGCATCAGTACCATTTGAAATACTGTTAAAAATACACACTTCTAGACCTGCTATAAAAGCATGTTTGAGGAAATCAGTACTTTAACAAGCCATGTAGTTATTTAGGTGTGAGAGCTGCCCAATAACTTATGGCAACTTTCACAGACTTACTGGACCTCTTAACTCATGAGTGTTGCCCTTCTGAATAGCCCCCAGGGGAATCCTCTGCTTTCTCTGTAGTGGTTCTGAATCTCCTCTCATGCATCTGCCTTTTAGCACCTGAATACTCTCCATGGTGGCAAGACTTGCCTATTTAACTTTTGAACAGTCTAAATCATTCAGGGACACAGCTGAATCATCAAACTGGTTACTACCACTTCTGGTCAGAAATAAATGGTGGCAGGTAAGGAGAGAGCTTTTTTCATGTCTCATACAAATGGCATCTGAAGACAGTTCCCAAAGGGGAGTCCCCAAGATGATTTTAGCTCTAGCTGTCTGATTGTAGTAAGGGTGTGGAGCATCTCAAATAATTTTAAAAGCCTGCATTCATTTGGGTGAATTCTGTTTTTATAAAAGAAGAGCTCCTGGCCAACATAGTGAAATCCCATCTCTGCTAAAAATACAAAAATTAGCTGGGCATGGTGGTGCACACCTGTAGTCCTAGCTACTCAGGAGGCTGAGGCAGGAGAATTGCTTGAACCCGGGAGGTGGAGGTTGCAGTGAGCAGAGATCATGCCACTGCACTCCAGCCTGGTGACAGAGTGAGACTCCATCTCAAAAAATAAAAAATAAATTTTAAAAAGAAGAGCATCTTCCAGCCATGCCTTAGTCCCATCAGGAAGCCCCTCTCCAAAAAGTGACAGCTTGCTAGAGTGGAGAGGGAGATTTCCAGAATTATGAACACTATTGGTCAACAGTTACATCCCAGCCCTCCCATGACTGACTGGTAGCCCAATTCTGGATTTGTAAGATGTTCAGTCTCTTCTGATGTTGTTATCCTGAGATGTTATAGTCATAAGGAAGTAACGTAAATACCTTTTATATGGTTGGTAGAATGTTGAAAAACAATTTACTAATTATGGAAAGCTGGAATAAAGACTCAATATGGGAAGGGAAACCTTGTCCCCAAATCCTGGCCTCGCCACTCTCCAGTTGTGTGTTCCCAGGCGCATCACCTAGTCCTCAAGCCTGGAGGAGGCAGTCACAGAGCTATCATGAGGATGTAAGAGTCTCCTGGACTTGATGGTAACTAGCATGGTTTCCACTTCACAGTAGGTTTTGTAATGAGTGTTAGTTGCATCTGAATCCCACCAGTTTAACTCATTAAGTCTGAGCTGAGCATCTATGTGGAGGAAAGGGGATAGAGGAAGGGAAGAGGAGTCTTTATGCAAACAGACTAAACTCTGCTTTGCAGAAGAGATAAATATTCAACAAAAGAACACCAAAAAGGAATGAATTGATTGACTCTAAGTGAGTCCCAAATGCACTCATGTTTCCAGAGAGATGGGAGTGGGAGGCCAAGGGTTCTTCACCCTTCCACAGAGGAGAGCATGAGGGGAATTACTGGCAAACATGATTCATTGTAATTATAGACTATGTTTTCCATTTAAAAAGTCACTGCTTTAAACATGGCTCTCAGCAATTACAAATCAATTATAACCTACAATCAGATCTTCCATTTTTAAAGTCTGTGTAGTCTCTAAGCACAGACATACATCATCCTTTTTTTTTTGTTTGAGGTCAGGAGTTCAGTAAGATTATTCAACCAGGGAGTCTAAATGAAGCTAACGGGAACTAATTATCAATCAGCCCTTCTGATAGCAAACTGATGTCCTCATAAGGGATTGTTTGTTATTTCTTCCAGGCAATTTCTTTCCTCACACCCCTGGCTGTTATTTGTGTGGTGAAAATTATCCGGCGAACAGACAAGACTGAAATTAAGGAAGCCTTCTTAGGTAGAGTATTCACAGTTCCTGCTTTAGGGAATGGGGCTGGCCTTAATTAGATGATCGCATTTAAGAAATCTCAGTTGCATCCAACTGATTTTTTCTTTTGGTCAAATTAAGCTGGGGAGGAACAACATAAAATAAAGATAAACTTTAAGCCCAAATAAGAGCCAGTGTGCAGTCCTAAATGGAGGATGGTCAGAGGCCGCCCGCTGTCGCTGTCCGTTGTGCTGAATGCTCATAACACCCCGTACACACCGGAGAGCTGTGCTGCTCAGGCGCACACTCTGGGCAGCTCTTGGCAGTAGGCAAAGTAAATCTAAAACTTTGTTACCTCCGACTGTCCAGTCTCACATTTTTGGCTAATAGACCCACATTATGCGCAATTCAGAAATCAACAACAGACTCCTCGACCAAACACTGTTGCGTAGAGGCAATAATGGACAAGTGCGGGTGTAAAATAAAATAGATATTACAAACGAGCTCTATAACTCATCTTAAGTTTGAAGACATTTTGGTAGTTAAGTGTTCACTATTATGTGAAGAGTGTTATGATCTTTGTCATTGATTATAACATCATTGTTATAAATTCTTCCCAAGCTAAGCCATGTCTGCAGGGGACAAGAGTTTGACATTTCAGAATTAAATGTGTTTTTCTGGTCTTCATGTTAATCAAATCCTGAGTAAATGACAGCACCAAGAGATAGCCAAAACTACTTGGCTTGTTTAGCAAACAAAATAAACTAACCTGTAGCCAGGTTTTCAGCTTTTTGACCATGAGAAAAACCAAATCAGGTTGATTTTTTCTTTTTTTGACACGTCACCTAAAAGTTACCCAAATCCTCAGCCCAAATTTTGTTTTTGGTGTGTTATATGGATTTACCATTCAATGGCATAGTAAGTCTGGAAAATGAGAGCCTTCACTTAAGGGTGTGTTTGTTAATTATTGGGCTTTGAGGAAATGAAAATGTAGCAAAATATGGTCTTCCCTTTTTCATGGTAAGGGAGTGAGTGTGAGAGCTGCATCTAGGGAGTGTGGAACAACAAGCAGCTCCTGGCCTAAAGCAGCACACAGAATGCTTCCTATATAACCAGGCTTCGGTTAGGCCCTATCTAGATGAAAGGAACAGAATCCCTCTCAAATTAGCTCAAATAAATCAGGGGTTTAATTACAGGGCTCTGATAAGCAATCTCACAGACATCCAAGAAAAAGGGGGAAAAGTTCAGAGGCACCTCACAGGGACTGGAATGGGGAACTGGGCCATCAGGAGGGGAGACCTCCCTCTTGGCTCATGACCACTGCAGTATGCCTTCCCTCTTCTCCTGACACTCCCAGCCTGATTCCTCTGCCTCAACTTTGTTTCTGCTGCCCCATGTATCTAGTTTATGTGAGGCTTGGGCTTGCAGTGGTGGTGGCTTCTGCCCCCAATCTGTCTGCCTGTTCAACTTCGATGCCCACCCACCAAGCTTCACTGTGTTTCTTGGTCCAGACTTCCTAGACAGAGTCTTTGTACTTCCTAGACAGAGTCAGCTCATTTCTCCAGCCTGGCCACAAAAGCCGTGAGTCCCTGACCAGGCTGTCCATGCCCTCCCTCAGGTCAGGTGTGTACTGCGGGCTGCCCTTGTATGGCTTGGACTTTTGGTCACAGGTTTCAGTCTCCTCAGCTGAGGTGGGAAAAGGTCACATCCTCCAAGGATGCAGGTAGGTGTCCCTTCACACATGGCTTGAGTGGCCAGGCAGTGTTTGGATGGATATCACCATAGTCTCCAAAAAGTGCTGTTGGGAGCCCTCTCAGTTCGCTTGTAAATCCCTTTAGTTCATGCTTTATTCTAGTGGCTCCTCTGGCATGGAGTCTCAAGATAAGTGACTGTGGGTAAGAACTGTCTTTTGTGGTTGTGGTTCTCACTGATGGCTGGCTTTTGGAGTGGGACTGCTGTCACAGCAGTGAGTAGCTCATAGTTGCCTTCTCCAGACTTTTTGTTCTGAGCTAAATCTCCCTTAGGGTGACATTTCAAAATTGAACATCATACTCTGTCTGCTATATGTTAACAGAGAAGGTGGAATTATTGGATGTTCTGTTTGCCTAAATAAATGACAGCCTGCTCTATAAAAATGATGAACAGCCTCCCATTGTGTGTAGAGGTTTTTTTTTTTTTTTTTTTTTTTTTAATTGCTACTTTTAGGAAGCCTTGGAAGTAGGGGGTGGAGGCGGGTGATCTTTAAAAGCCAAGGACAGAAAAGTGGGTGTACATTTTCCAATGTTGTCTGGAATTCAGGACTCTATCAACCAGGAGGTTTAGTTCTCAGTGCTCTTCTTTACTCAGATGTCTTCAGCAGACTTTAACCCAGGCTTCCAAACCTGGATCCCAAGTGCTGCCCTCATCTCCAGGTAAACAGTGGCCATGTTTGTGCATCTGGCATTGGTTGAGAGGAGTGAGGTTTGCCCCATGCAGCATTGGGCTTTTAAGAATTCAGGCTGCAAAACAGTCAGGTCTGTATAATATAGGAACCCTGTTATAAAAGCACAATAGTACTGATTTCCTACAACAATGAAAGTAACAACAAAAGCCCTCTAATCCCCTGGAATGCTTATAACCAGTAGTGTCCTGAGTACAGGCTACTTACAAGCCAACTCACGGGACACGTTGTTTTGAAATTTTTTTATCAGACACAGTATGGTTTGTCTTTTTGACTCTTCTCTCAAACCCACAGTGCTGTGGGATGGTGTAAAATCAGAACAGCGTTTATGAACGAGACCCACTGGGTTATTGTTAATGAATAAGCATTCCTGATGGGGGCCATTTATTTTCCTTTTTGTCCAGCCTTTCATGGGTCTGATCCCAGCACAGCTTTCCCTCTGGTATCAGTGAGGGGCTCCTGCATTGATCCCCAGAGGGTTGTGCTATTCCGAAAAAAAATATTAAACAGTTTAGGTTCCTGCTATAATGCTGAAATGACCGTGTTAAATATCATCACCAGCTTCCTACCTTTCTGTTTCCTTCAGGTGTTTGGATCAGACAGGAAAGTTGCCAATTGTTGGTGGTTATAATACATCCATACATTTTCCAGCTTAGCTACTTCAGACTTTTTAAAGAACGGCTCTGTGCTATGATAAGCCCACCAGGCTCAGAGGCTGGTGAAGTGATCCATGTGGCTGTGTATGAAGTTCACCAAGATTTACGTGGGGTGATAGGGAATTGGCCAGGGATGCTTGTTTCCAGAGAGGGCATGCTAGGACCAGGATGAGAATGAGTCCAGCCCCACTGGGAAAACACAGCAGTGAGCCTGGCAGGCCAGCCCTAACAGAGAAGAGACCACAGTCATTTCCCGGCAATCTCACAACCTGTTAATTATCAGGGTTTGTGGAGAGAATATGGCAAAGATATTCTAGGGAATTTTTTCTCCCCTCTTGGAGAGAGGCCTCTCCACAGTGCTCTGAGCTTGCCAGAGAGAAGGGGAGCTGGCATTTGAGGAAGGAAGGGTCTATGTGTTCAGAATGCAGTCAGTGGATCTTTCCAAGTTCCCTCATATTCAGTTCCAATTTCTGCACCCCCATTTCATGCTCCGTCTTTTGATGGCAGTGCTGTGCTGCTGATTCACGCTCTGCCCTCCAAGTCTGTGGCCTGTCCCTCCTTTCTGCCACACTCAGATATGGCCAGTTGCCCCCATCTCACACGTAGGTGATTTGTTTCCCTTTGACAAAGATGTTCATTTGAATGTGTCCCTCCCATTCTCTCTGCTTCAGATGACTTGTTAAAAACAGGTGGGTTGTGTTCCCATCTCTGTGGCTCGTGCTCTTAGTGGTATTGGTCATTCCTCAGTACTTTCTGCTCGTAGAACAACATATTTGTCTCTCTCGATGGGCTGTGAATTGCCCTAGGCAGCTCCTTCCCAAAAATGCCCCCATTCACTGCTAAATTCTTATATAAATCTCAGCTAGTATTGAACAGTTAATATTTGCCGAAGGGAAATGGTAGCTCACATGCTTTATTATTCAACAAAGCAGTGGAATGGGGCATCAATAGGTTTTTATTGCTTCTGTGAGGCATTTGACCTTCTATCACATTGATGGTGATGACTCTGCCTTTTATGCACTCTCAATAAACCACAGGAGAGAGGTGCAAGATCTTTGCAGTGAAAGCTCTGTGACTCATGTTGCCTGTCGCCTTCGGGACAATCTGTGCTGCATCTGGCAAAGTCTTCCCAAACTGTTTGGAGAAAGTCCCTGTGCTCTGTATGGTCAAATAATGTATCCCAGAAGTTCTTGCTGTTTTAGATGGCAAAAAGCACTGCCTGGGCAGACCTTCTCCAAACCCAGTGAGGCTTTTGGACTCTGCACCTTCGCAGAAACAGTGATTTGTTTGATAACAAATGGACAGCTGTCGGCCAGTGATGGGTCAATAATGAGATAATTGCCGAGTGGGAATGTCCTTTTCTGCAGTAGGATTCCAGCAGCTGCTCTGATTAGAATTATGTCTGAGAATGTTGCCAGGAGGAAATAAAAAAAGTTATGTTTCTTGCTACCAGTAAAAGAAATTCTACATGCTGTGGTATTAAATCTGTTCATATCAGGCCAGAAAATGATGGATGAGCTCCTCTGTGATTGTGAAAATTTCAGTCAAGGAGGAGAGATAAATTTCATGACACAGGGGCCTAGAATTTTATGAGTCATTCTCCAAAGTCCTGGCGTAATTATATTTTGCTCTAGCAACCCAAACGTATCTCTGTTTTCGAAGTATTCATGCCTATTTCTGTGGTCATTAAATAGTAGTATAATGTAACAGTGATGATGATGATAATGATGATGATGATTTTGACTTGAGAGCCAGCTTGCTATTTTTCTGTCTGTTGGTTTTGTTTTGTAGCGGTGTCCTTGGCTCTTGCTTTGAATGGAGTCTGCACAAACACTATTAAATTAATAGTGGGAAGGTAAGTTCCAAGAAGAATGAAATGGTGACTTAGACTATGAAGGTCATCTGTATAGGAAGCTGGGCCAGCAGACACTGGATGGGATGGATTTGAGCTCATCTAGCTCTCCCTTAAATCGTCCTTCTGAGCTTTCCATCCTTAGCACAGATCTTTCCTTTGAATTACGAACTCACTATTTTAGAAAGCAGGAGATCACTGGCAAGGAAATGCCCACTGACCATACTTTCTTGTAGGACAAAGCTCACTGCTGGCGTTTCCAGTTCCTTCCACTGCCAGCCCAAGGCCTCCCCTGACACCCTCTCACTTGTCAGTTTTGGTCTCTAATAAATAAGTAGGATTTCTTACCTATCATTCTCTTCAGGATGAGACATATGGATTGGCATCTGAGCCTGGGCTTACGGCACATTTCTCTTACTGCCCTTGAGAAATGATTTCTTTTTCCATTTATCTTTCCTTCTCTTCTGACTGCTCTGATGAAGAGCTGGTCTCTGCAGACATGAGCGGTCAAAACATCTGAATACAAGAACTAACTAACTCTAGCTGGCTGTTGGCCTGGGACACACTAGATCCCCTCTCAGAACGTTAGTATTTATTTTATCTACTGGATGCAGGCCAGGAACTGAGGGGGCAGGAGATAGATAAAAATCAGGCAGTACATGGCCTGTTGCTGCTGTGTTCCCTTAACTTTGTGTGCTTAGAGCTACCACAGTGCCCTGACCAGTGCTCACTCTCAGGCCTTGGCCCTCTGAGGTTCTGGTGCATTAGGTGGAAGTCCATACTTGGAGAAATGCTGGCTGAGTACTGGAGAGACAGAACCCCAGCTGTTCTGGTAGACTGCTTATGCCCTACCTGAGTTGCAGAACTGAAGGACCAGTGATCAGGACTGTGACTTGGAGTGCTCAGAAAGCAAGCGCTGTGTTTCTAATATTAGCTAAGCTTCACCCATGGTAGGTGCTCAGCGAATATTAGTTGAGTATGAATGTGAGGTGATAGACCATCACCTACCTATGTAAGGACCCTCATTCGAGTGAGGCAGTAAAGCATGCGGTGAAGTATGTTGGCACAAAGATCCAGGCACTGGTGTTCAGAGCTCGTCTTTGCCACTTACTGGATGTGTGTGACCTTGAACAATGAAGAGCCTTCATTTTTGCACCTGTGAAATACAGACAGCCCCAGGCTCTGCCTCAGGGTTCTCCTAAGGATTATATGGCACAATGGGAGTGTGGACCTTAGCGCTGTGTCTGAAGCCCAGTAAGCACTCAGGACTTCCTTCAGCTGTGATTGCTGCAGGAGGCTCGACTTCAGGCCCAAGGCCACCCCTATGTAGAGGTCTCTTTCCCATGTCCTAGACCAGAGAGGCCAACCTGGGGCACTGTGTCTTCTGCATCATGGAGCTGAATGTTTAAGGTCTCTCAGTAAGGCCAGGTGAGGCCTGTCATTTCAGGAAGGGCAAGTGGCCACCCAAATTCAGGATATATGGACACGAGGCACCTGGAGTCTTGGATCCCAGAGGCAGCCTCTGAAATAGATCAAGCAGTAGAGCAGTAGATAAATAGGATTACTTATTTATCATTCTCTTCAGGATGAGACCTGTGGATTGGCATTTGAACAATCCATGCCAATATCCAACAATAGAGCGGTAGATCAAGACAGGAAGTAACTTTTAGTCTACGGGTGGCATGAAGCCTTCCTTTTCACACCTGTCAAACAAGGAGGTTGGGCCAGAGGACACTGCTTAGGTGCCTCCTGTAAGTCATGTCACTTTATCCTCAGGATCTCAGCTTTGGGTCAGTATTGATTTCCCCCTTCTACAGATGTGGAAACTGAAGCTGGGGGAGACCAAGTGACCTTCCCAAGGTCATAAAGAGAGTAAGTGGTATGTGGGAGCGCCAACTCAGATTTTTCTGACACCAAAGCCTGAACTTTTCCTCAAATGGCTGTGTCTAGAATATTCTGTGGGGAGCTCCAGTGTTGACGGCCAAGGGGGCTGAGGAAGGAGCTAGGGGAGTGGGGAGTTGGGGGGGTCAGCTTGGGGTCATTTGTGATGGCAACATTTTATATTGAAAATGTCCATGGTGTCTTTTGTAGACCTCGCCCCGATTTCTTTTACCGCTGCTTTCCAGATGGAGTGATGAACTCGGAAATGCACTGCACAGGTGACCCCGATCTGGTGTCCGAGGGCCGCAAAAGCTTCCCCAGCATCCATTCCTCCTGTAAGTTCATGACTGGAATGCTCTTAATGCCCCCAGTCATGTTTCCTGCTCACTGTCTTTGGGAATTTAGGTGCAGAGCAAAGCACTGGTATGTGACTGTCAAGCACAGTTCATTTTTCTTCACTGTACGGCGTTTGGCTTAGAAACAAGATTATTCAACAGGAAGTAATAAGCCTGGGATGAGGCTCTGGAACTTGTAAAACATTGTATGTGTTGCTTTCATGAGCTTGGCAGAGCATAACATGTGATGCTCTATCCCTGCACAGTACGATTCACGACAAGGGAATTCTCCATGCTCCCTGGGACCCTCCATTGTTTAGGTCATTTTTCCCTCTAGTTTATTTCTTCAATTGAGGTGTTGCGCATGTGTGTACACAAATATATAGCACATATGTATACATATATACATATACATACATATGTACATGCATATACATATACATCTCCCCATACCTCCAGTTTATAGTCTGACTCTAGATGTGTGAATGCCTTAAAACAAAGACTTAATGCTGTGAATCAGAAGCAGTGCAATGTAGCTGAAAAAGACAGAGGTCTTTGAAGTCTAACAAACCCTGGCTCTGCCAGGTATTAGCTGGGGGACCTCACCTCCCTATGCCTGAGTTCGTGCTGTAACGTGGGAATAAGAATGCCTCCTTTATGGGTTGGAATGAGGATTAAAATAAGTGGTGATGATCCCTCCCATTTCTGGAGCAGCAGCTCTGCCAAAATAGTAACATCAATTATCTTATTTAATCCATGCAGTATATGTAAAGCACTTAGTATTGTGACTTTCAATAAACAGTAGTTATCTACACAATTATTGATGATCAGAGCTGAAGTTTCCTGAGCGTAATGGCTCATGTCATCATCCATCCCTCAGTTCATATTGCATGACTCAGGTGCCAGGCACTGTGCCAGGCACGGGGGATGCAAGGATAAATAAGATGCAGCTCGTGTCCTGGGGAGTGCCCAGGTAGTGAGAGATGGTGTATTTAAGTTGATGATTCCTGGGATAATTGTAGAACTATGGTCACAAGTGACCATCTTGAATATGACAGGCTCTTCTCATGATGCCAAGTCCTTAATTCTCCCACAAGTCTGATTATTATTTACCTTTAGCAAGCCTGCTATTTTAGCCTCTTTTTTCCCCTAAATACTCGAGACACATCCTGCTAATGGCTGAATCAAAAAATAACTGAACGCTGTTTCCTGAGGAGTGGCTGTTGGACATGTTGCTCAAAGCCGTTGAAGACTAGGGCCTGTCTACCACACATTAGCTGGGGGCAGACACTCTAAATGAATCACTGTCAACTTGCACAATAACCTACCAGGTGGGGGATTGTCTCAGTTTCACACATAAGGGCACTGAGGATCAAGCAGGCTTGGTAACTTGTCTAAGGACACCAGCTCTGACAGGAATATCTGTAGGTACCAGCTGGAGGAATTCCTGCTGCCTTGGGACTTTCAATGATCAAATACAACAAAGCATTTACAGTCCATGTTTATTTAAGTAAATAACTAATTTTCTTCTCTAGTTTGTTGGAAACTGTGGTGAGTTGAGTAGTTGCCTCCAAAAAAAATACGTTTTAAGTCCCAGCCCCTGGAACATGTGAGTGTAACCTTATTTGAAAAAAGGATCTTGTTTGATAATAATATGACCCTGTAGACTGGAAATTTGCTAAGAGAGTAGATTTCAGGTGCTGTCATCACAAAAAAATAAACCATGTGATGAGATGGATATGGTAACTTGTTTGACTGTCGTAATCCTTTCGCTATGTATATTTTTATTTGAAAGAATGAACACTGATTTACATGCCAAAAAAGAAAAAGGAAAAGGAAAAGGATCTTGGCACATGCAATTAAGTTCCGATCTCGAGATGAGATCATTCTGGATTTAGGGTGAGCCCTAAGCCCAGTGGCAGGTGTCCTTATAAAGGAAAGGCTCAGCCAGGTGCAGTGGCTCATGCCTGTAATCCCAGCACTTTGGGAAGCCAAGGCAGGCAGATCACGAGGTCAGGAAATCAAGACCATCCTGGTCAACATGGTGAAACCCATCTCTACTAAAAACACATACACACAAATTAGCTGGGCTTGGTGCACATGCCTGTAATCCCAGCTACTCAGGAGGGTGAGGCAGGAGAACAGCTTGAACCAGGGGGTCAGAGGTTGACCCAAGATCGTGCCGGTGCACTCCAGCCTGGCAACAGAGTGAGACTCCATCTCAAAAAAAAAAAAAAAAAAAAAAAAAGCTCAGGGTTCTTGTAGGCTCCAGCCATTTCTGTGACTTAAGACAGAACACCCATTTGGAGTTGCTTCCTCCCTAAATATGTTTTTTTCTCTATGAAGTCCCATTTTAAGTGATCACCTGTTTTGGAGGACTTGTAGTTACCAGCTGGAGGAATTCCTGCTGTATTGAGTTACTGTCTCCTTGTTTCCAGGGAGTCCCATGCTGGCATTGTTTAGCGGTACCTGGAATAGTATTCACCTGGGATCAGCTCCCATCTGCTCTCCATCTGTCTCCTGGTAGAGTCATTGAAGTTCTCTTAGCTTTTTTCTTCCTTTGTTCTCTTCTCCTTTCCTTCTCTTTCTTCTTTCATTCCTCCCTTCTCCCTCCTGTCACTTTCTGTCCTCCCAAAGACTTGGTGCTGAATCTTAAGGGGCTTCAGAAAGTAAAAGCACCCAAGAAGTGAAACTCTAAGAAAAACCTTAATACTGGCTTTTAGAATGGTTGGTGGGGGATTGCAGCACAATTTACTGTCTACTGTTGCATTTGAACTTGGGAACAAAATAGCTGTCATGTGAATCTCTCAAGCTGTCAGCCTACTGGACCTCGGAGATTAGAAGCTGGGCCCCACAAAAATGTTGATTTTAGATGCACATCCTCCCTTCCAACCACCAGGAAGCATTTTCTGACATGGCTGGCTTTCGGCTGCCTTGTCAAATGCGTGGCTGACATCTGATCGGTGGTAGACCAGCTTTTTGGCAGAGGCAATTAGATCCTTTGCTTATGATGCTACTTAAAATGTTACACATTTTTACTCCTTGGCAGACACCGAATTCTACCCAGCCTCTAGGCTTTGATGGTGGTATTTTCATTCATTTTCTCATTTTTTTTTAAATGACAGGTTAGTGATTGGCTTGGAGGGAGTGCCATATCCACTTAAAAAATCCACCAGTGCTGTTTTCTGGATTTCTTAGTAGCTAATAGGAAGCCTAGTAGTTGATGTGACTGCATCTCAGAGGGGGTGACCAAGTGGACTCCCATTTTGATATAAATACTCTTTTTTTTCCTTAAGAAATCAATTTCATAGGCTGGACTTGAGTGACTGGGCAGGGGAGTTCTGGACTGAGGGATCTCCTAAGACTAATTCTGCATGCTAGGTAGACGTGGGTTTTGCTTCTGCTGTGTTTGCAGATAATTGGCGGCTGGAATGGAGTCCGTGTCCTCATGTTGTCCTTAGAACAGTTGGTTTTCTTTGAACTTAAGAACAAACATTGATTTCTTTTGGAAACAAAGGATCTTGTTCTTAATCTACCATAAGCAGCCAAACAACGCTTGTCTGAAGGGCTTATGTGTCAAACTCTCAGCAAACAGCAGTTCCCCATGGCAGCATTCTTATGGGGCTTGCTCTGTAAGGCAGCCTAAGCCACCCTTGATTGGAAAAGCAGAGACCACAATTTCAAAGAGCAAGTGATTTTCATCCAACCTAAAAGAAGGTTAGGCTTTAAAGTGGAGAAAGGCAGTGTACCTTCCCATAGTTCTTAAAGCAGGGATATTCTGAAAAGAGAATTTGTCTCTCAGAGCATAATCTCGATTTTTGATTGAGTATTGATTCAACTTCCAGAGAGAGGATAGATTTAAGAGAGAAAAATAGAAGCAACAAATTATTAATGCTATGTCGAGGTATTAAGAAACTTCTTTCCTGTGAAGATGGTGGGAATAAATAAAGCATTACTCTCGTCCAGGTGTCAGCGAATGACAGCATATGGACCAAGTCCAGTGGCTGCTGGCTTTCATAGGTAGAGTTTTACGGGAACACAGAGATGCCTGTTCATTTCCATGTTGTCTGTGGGCTCTTTCACTTTACAATGGCCATGCTGAGGAGTCGCAGAAGAGAAACATGGCCCACAAAACTGAAAATATGTATTATCTGGCCCTTTACAGAGAAAATTTACTAACCTTGCAGTCGCCCGTGCTCCGAACAGATAGTATTAAAAAGCTTTACTAAAGCAAGACCAGTGCACTCAAATTGTGCACATGTTTCAATTTTAAACATGTTAAACTCTATTACAGTATAAAAAGGGGCAATTGTTGCTTGTGGAATACATTGTTTAAATGACAGAGAAAGTCTAAAAGGTATTCCTGGCTGATGAAGATTCAACAGGTGCTTCTTGAGTTCTTTCCATTAGGTATGTACCAGGCTGAGCCCTTGGGGAGAGTACAGGGGTGATCAGACGTGGCCCATGTTTTCCTCCAGGATGAAGTCAAACATTAAGTTGTTGAACACCACACTCTGGGATTGGGGAGCTGAGAATTCCAATCAGGGGACACGGAAAGCCTCCAGGGAGGAAAAGCCCTTTATCTTAGAGTTTCCCATAAATGAGTACATACAAGTTACATGTTTTGAGATGTTTAGTTATGAAATGTCTTAATTCTATTCTTTAGCTGCGTGTAGAATTCTAGGAGGAAAATCATTTCCATGCAGGATTCCGGTTCACGCTGTGCTTGAGAAGTCTGACTGCGTTCCTTGGCTTTGCTTTGTTTTTCTTTCTCTGGAAACTTTTACGGTTCTTTCTCTGTGTCTTACTATCTGAAGTCCACAATGATGTACCTTACCGGGATTTGTTTTTTGTATTTATCGTTCTGCTCACTCTGTAGGTCTTTTTAATCTGGAACTGCATGTACCTCACCTTTGAATTCCCTGTTTCTTCTCCCTGGAATTGTGTTAGGCAGATGTTGAGTCTCCTGGACTGATCTTTTTATTATCTCTTCTTTCCTACTGTCTCTTTGTCTTTTTTATTCATCCGTCAGGGAGACTTTAAAATGTTCATCTACTAAAGCTTCTACAGAATTTTTATGATGAGTTTTATATTTTTAATTTCCAAGAGCTCTTTCTTGAACTCTGATTAGAAAAATTGTTAACATCCTGTTTTTGTCTTTTCATGGGTACGTCATCTCTTACCCAGCTTTGTTTGCAGGTTTCACCTGTGCCCTGCCTTCCCTTTATTTGTGTGTTTTTTTTTTTTTTTTTTTTTTTTTTTTTTTTTTTTTTGAGACGGAGTCTGGCTCTGTCGCCCAGGCTGGAGTACGGTGGCCGGATCTCAGCTCACTGCAAGCTCCGCCTCCCAGGTTCACGCCATTCTCCTGCCTCCGCCTCCCAAGTAGCTGGGACTACAGGCGCCCACCTCGTCGCCCGGCTAGTTTTTTGTATTCTTTAGTAGAGACGGGGTTTCACCGTATTAGCCAGGATGGTCTCGATCTCCTGACCTTGTGATCCGCCCATCTCGGCCTCCCAAAGTGCTGGGATTACAGGCTTGAGCCACCGCGCCCGGCCTATTTGTGTGTTTTTGTATCTAGCTTTCCTTAAATATCTGGTACCTTTGCTGTATGTGGTTATTTAAGGTTAAATCATAAAGCTAATTGGGCAGGGCTTGTTAACTGGGCTTCACTGAGGGTGAGTGGAGTAAGCTGGGTTTTCATTGGTTGACCTCCAGTGTTAGCATCTGGCCTTTACTTTGAGGCTGTTTGATTCCCTAGAGGAGGCTCTTCCTACTCCTGCCTCTTGTATGTGAACCTGGCATTCTGGAAGCTGTGCAGAAGGGTGTAGGCACTCACAGGTCAGTTCTTCCTCTTTCACATCATCTCCCTATTTTCCATCTGTTTGTTCAACCATGCCCTCCACTCATCTGTGTTTCCAAAACCAGAGCCTCAGATAGTTAAAACTTCTGTCTTCCTCAAGAGTTGGAAAGGGGATGGTTTCCTGGCTTTGAAGGAGGGGTGGAAACCTGGAGCGTTTAACTTCTCTTTGTCGGCACTTTCTACCTATTTGCCTGTTTCTAGCCCCATAGTTCACCCCCTGCCTTCTGCAGTACCTGGTGCCTCTAGTTTCAAAGGCACCAGGGCCTTTGCAGGGCCCTGCCTGGTGAATGGGCTACCTCTCATCAGCACCACCCTCTGCAGGTGTGTAGATGGATCTGCCTTCAGCTCTGCAAGTCAGTATCTACTTTGCCACCTGCTTCCCATCTTCATAGAGTGGTGTAGTGTTCAGGGGCTCCTAGATGGAATGTGTGTTCCTGTTTGTATTAGTGAGGGCTCTCTGGAGAAACAGAACTGGTAGGATGTCTTTCTATCTGTCTACCTATCTGTAATACCTATCAATCAATCATCAGTCTTCTCTCTATCTTAGCAATCTATCAATCGATTGATTATATTTTAGGGAATCGGTTCATGAAATTGTGGTGGCTGGCAAGTCTGAAATCTATATGGCAGGGTGGCAGACTGGAAATTCAGGTAAGAATTGATGTTACATTGTTGACCCCCCCAAATATGCAGACCAGCAGGCTGGAACTCAGGTAGCATTTCTACACTGCAGTCTTGAGGTAGAATTCCTTCTTATCTGGGAAGCCTCAATCTTTACTCTTAAGGCCTTCAACTGATTGGATAAGGTCCCTCACATTATAAAGGGTAATAAATCATACCCTCCATAATTGCTTACTTAAAGTCAATTGACTGCAAACATTCTTCACTGCTAAAAATACCTTCACAGCAACGTCTAGGCTGGTGTTTGTTTGACTAAACAACTGGCCACCATAGTCTAGCCAAGTTGACACATGTGGTTACCTATCACACTGTTCTTCCTTTCTTTACCCATCATTTTAAAGTCACAAATACCATCATGTTGCTCTAATGTATTCAATGTAGAGGAATCATTTTTAAGAGAGTTCTTGCTTTGCCTCAGTGTTATTACTATTGACAGCAGAGTCCTTAAGGGTGGAGCATACAGACTATATGGTCTTTTACCGGCTGCGTGTCTGGGAGTTTGCTTTCGCTGAAAGAGTCTAAGTAAGTTTTAACTATGAATTGAGAAATTATCACATGATAGCATCTATGCCAGTTTTAATGCCATCGAGCATGAATATTCAATATAAACCAGCTGTTTCTTAGAGTGGTTAGGCAGGCCTTTGTGTGAAGAAAGAGGAAACAGGAGAGTAGGGGAAATTGCAAGATTTGTTTGTTTTGCATCATTTAATGGAATGAAATTGCTGTCAAGGGGTTTTGCTGGTAGATGGGAAATTTGAAAAATGCCACTCTCTTTTCTTTTAAGAATTGTATAAAATGGCATGGACTGCTTAGGTCGTTTGTTCCAACAGGACATATTGGTGGCCATGTGTCTGAGGTCACCTCAACTTGTGTGGTTTCTCTTTTTACCTAAAAATGAAAGTTCCAGGTTCACTAATATGTCAAGGGATATCAGCGAACTTGGCAAGATCCCCTCATGGTTTTCTCCCTGAATTTTTATAACCCTACATCTCAAGTTTCCAAGACAATTGCAGAGGTTCTGGGAAGCAACCACAGTTGTTTTGCCAAATAAAGGAAGACTCCTCCTAGATCCTGGGAGGCTGCTTTGGGCATGCCAAACCCCTGGAGGGAATGGCTGTTTAAAACCGAATCAGACAGGCCTCTTTGGAGGGCAGTGTTTCTCAACTTGGTTTTTTTGTTTTGTTTTGTTTTGTTTTGTTTTGTTTCGTTTTGTTTATCACTCCCTCCTCCCCATGGAGCCTTTTTAGATTTTTTTAAAATTATTTTTTAAAATAATTCCCACCATAAAATGTTAATGCCACAGATATATACCTGTTTTATGTCTTAAAAATACAAGCTTTTAGGTTCACAGTCATGTTAAGGGACATCAGCATACTAGGCAAGAGCCCCTCATTTTTTAAAATTTCCTAATGATCTTTTCCCCTAAATAATTGTAATATCTAAGATTTTAAGATCTCCCCAGGAACCAATTTTCATCTCCTCAGGGGACATACGAGAACGCATGTTCTAGGGCAGTGGTTCTCCACCGGGCAGTTTTGTATCCCCAGGGGACATTTAGCAACGTCTGGAGACATTTTTGATTGTCACAAGTGTGCGTGTGTGTGTGTGTGTGCATGCATGTGTAACGGGGGGTGCTATTGGCATCTTGAGCACAGAGGTCAAGGATGCTGCTGAATATCCTGCAGGGCACACGACAGCCCCTGTGGCAGAGAATTATCTGGCCTCAAATGTGAATAGTGTCCAGGCTGAGGAAGCCTGTTCTAGGGTAATTAGGCAAATATATGGAAGAAATTGATCACTGTGTTAAATTCATCCACTCTCCAAATTCCTGGTCTGAATAAGTAGAATATTTTTAGCGATGGATACTGTGTAATTAATTCAAAATACTCTTTCTCAAAGAAATAGCTCACTATTTGATTTCTATGAAAAAAAGATCAGAGTTAGATTAAAGGTTATAATTAAAACCCAATGCAAAGCCAGAAATCATGGCTCATGTCTGTAGTCTCAGTGCTTTGGGAGGCTGAGGCAGGAGGACCACTTTAGACCAGGAGTTCAAGACCAGCCTTGGCAACATAGTGAGACCAGGTCTCTAGGAAATGTTTTTTTGTATGCAGCAGAGTAGCTTCTTTGCTGAGATCTATTGAAAGTCAACCCTTAACACAAGGGTTTGTAAAAAAGATAAAACAAAATGTAATAAAAGAAACAAAAAAATGTTTTAAAAAGAAGCCAGGGATTGTGGCACACACCTGTAATCCTAGCTATTCAGAGGCGGGAAGATCTCATGAACCTGTAAGTTTGAGGCTGAAGTGAGCTATGATTGCACCTCTGCATTCCAGCCTGGGCAACAGAGCAAGACCTGTCTCAAACAAACAAAAGCCCAATGCCTCTTTCTTTTAGCTTTTTATTGTATAACATTTCAGATTATAAAAGACAGCAATGTCTAGTGAATCCTCATCTCCCCCAGGTACAGCATTCTGCCCTTCTTGTATCCTGTCCTTCTCTACCCATTTCTCACCAGCATTCAATGATGATGATTCTTAAAGTTATTTTAGCATTTTAAGGTAAAATTAACATCAAAATGCATGAATCATAACCATTCAGTTTTTACAGATGAACACACTGTGTAACCTATATTCCTATCACAATGCAGAATATTTCCATAACACTGAAATCTCTCTTTTGTCCATTTCCAGTCGATCTTCATCCCCATGAGGCAGCCACTGTCCAGGGTTTTTTTTTTTTTTTTTTGTTTTGTTTTTTGCCTTTTTTAAATTTTTAGATTAGTTTTGCCTATTGTAGAACTTCATAGAAATGGAATCATATAGTATGTGCTCTTTTGTGTCTTGACAGCTTTGGCTCAGTATGTCTTGAAATCCATCCATGTTAAGTATCAATAATGTATTCTTTTTTATTGTTGAAATGTATTTCACTATAATGAGTATCACACACGTTCTTTATCCATCTTATCTTTGCTAAACATTTGGGTTGTTCTAGTTTGTTCAGTTGTGAATAAAGCTGCTCTGAACATTTATGTACAATTATTTTAGTGGACGTATGTTGTCACTTATCTTGGCTAAGTATGAATGGCGTTGCTTGGTTAAAAGTGAGGTCTGTGTTTAACATTGGAAGAAACCATCCAGCCTTTTTACTAAATGCTTGTGTCCGTTGGCATTCCCATGGGCCATCTGTGAAAATTCTAGTTCTCCATATCTTGACCGACATTTGGTGTCATCGCTCTTTTCAATTTTAGTCATTTTGGTGGGTGTATAGTGGTATCTCTGTAGTTGTAATTTGCATTTCCCTGATGACTAATGATGCTGTGCACCTTGTCATTTGTATACAGGCTGTTCACTTATCTTACTATATTAATTGGTGGAGTTTCTCCATATTCTGTTTGCAAGCCTTCTGTCAGATAATTGTTCATGCCTATTTTCTTCTATCGATAGCATGCCTGTCATTTTCTTTTCTTTCTTTTTTCTTTTTTTTTTTTTTTGAGATGGAATCTCGCTCTGTTGCCAGACTGGAGTGCAGTGGCGTGATCTCAGCTCACTGCAGCCTCCGGCTCACTGCAGCCTCCACCTTCCAGGTTCAAGCTGTTCTCCTGCCTCAGCCTCCCAAGTAGCTGGGACTATAGGCACGTGCCACCACACCCAGCTAATTTTTGTATTTTTAGTAGATATGGGGTTTCACCGTGTTGGCCAGGATAGTCTGGATCTCTTGACCTCGTGATCTGCCCACCTCGACCTCCCAAAGTGCTGGGATTACAGGTGTGAGCCACCGTGCCTGGCAGCCTGTCATTTTCTTAATGATGTCTTTTGATGAGCAGCAGCTTTTAATTTTGATTAAATCTAATTTACTATTTTCTTCTTTTATGGCTGTTGTGCTCTATGTCCTAAGAAACCTTTTCCTGCCCTCAAGTTATAAATCTGTCTTCATATGTTTTCTTTAAAACTTTATGACTTTGGCTTTTATATTTAGGCTTTTCTCTAATTTTTGTTTATAGTATGGGGTAGAGTTTGAAGTTCATATTTTTTCATATCAGTATTCATGTATTCAGCACCATTTGTTGAGATGACTTTCCTTTCACTATCAAATTACTTTGGTGCCTTTGCAAAAATTAATAGACTATAAATTTGGGTCTACTTCTGCACTCTGCATACTATTCATTAATCTGTGTTCCTATCCTTATGCAAGAACCACACTACACACACACACACACACATATATATATGTGTGTGTGTATATATATATGTATATATATTTTATTATACTTTTAAGTTCTGGGATACATGTGCAGAATGTGCAGGCTTGTTGCATAGATATACACGTGCCATGGTGGTTTGCTGTACCCATCAACCCATCATCTACATTAGGTATTTCTCCTAATGCCATCCTTCCCCTAACCCCTACGCCCCCAACAGGCCCCAGTGTGTGATGATTCCCTCCCTGTGTCCATGTGTTCTCATTGTTCAACTCCCACTTATGAATGAGAACATGCGGTGTTTGGTTTTCTGTTCCTGTGTTAGTTTACTTAAGAATGATGGTTTCCAGCTTCACTCATGTGCCTGCAAAGGACAGGAACTCATCCTTTTTTATGGCTGCATAGTATTCCATAGTGTATATGTACCACATTTTGTTTATCCAGTCTATCATTGATGGGCATTTGGGCTGGTTCCAAGTCTTTGCTATTGTGAATAGTGCTGCAATGAACATATGGAACCACACTATATTGATTAGTATAGCATTATATTAGATCTTGACATCAGGCAAGATCTTTATTTAATTACATTCATTTGAAATAAATTTTACATATGATTCAATTCACCCATTTAAAATGGTTTATGGTATATGTTTTTAGTATATTGTTTATTGTATAGTCACAGCATTTGCACAATCACCACAATCTAATTTTACAATATTTTTGTCTCTTATAAAATAAAACCTGAATCTATTAGCTCTCTCCCTCCACCAGTTCCCACCTTGTCTATCCCCAGACCTAAGCAAACATTAATTTACTTTCTGTCTCTATAATTTGCCTATTCTGGACATTTCATATAAATGAAATAATACAATATATAGTCCTTTGTGACTGATTTCTTTCATTTGGCGTAATGTTTTCAAGATTCATTGATGTAGCATGTATTAGTACTTTATTTTTTATTGCTCAATAATCTTTTATTAGATCACATTTTATTTATCCATGAATCTAAGTAATTTGATGGACATTTGGGTTGTTTCTAGCTTTTGGCTATTATGAATAATGCTGCTGTAAAAATAGTATACAAGTTTTTGTGGGATATATGTTTTCTCTTGAGTACATATTAGGTGGGTGCAAAAGTAATTGTGGGTTTTGCTATTGAAGGTAATAATAACTAAGAATAGAATTGATGGACATACGGTAACTCTGGGTATAAATCTGAGGAACTGCCAACCTGCTCCATTACAACTGCCCATTTTATATTCTGACCAACAGACCGACATCTAATATTTCCACATCCTTGCCATCATTTGTTATATTCCATCTTTTTTATTATAGCCATGCTAATGGGTATGAAATGGTGTCTAATTATGATTTTGATTTATGTTTCCCTAATGACTAATGAAGTTGAAGACATTTTCATGTGCTTATTGGCCATTTGTTTATCTTATCTGTAGAATTTTCTATGCAAATCCTTTGCCCATTTTTAAATCCAGTTATGTGTCTTTTTATTATTGAAGTTTAAGTGTAGTTTTATATATTGTAGATACAAGACCATTCTCAAACATATGATTTGCAAATATCTTCTCCCATTCTGTGGGTTGTATTTTTGCTCTCATGGTAGTATTGTTTACAGCAAAAAGCTTTAAATTTTGATGGAGTCAAATGTATCTATTTTCCCCTTTGTTATCTGTGCTTTCATCATAATATCTAAGAAATAATTTCCTAACCCAAGGTCGTATTTTTCCTGTATAGCTCTCTTACCTCCTCCCTATCTTGATGCTGCTATTACTGTACATATTGTATCTTTATATATTACAGACCCAATAATATATTGTTACAATTATTATTTATATAATTGTATGTCTTTTAAAGAAGCTGAGAGAAAAAAGGAGAGCAAATATATATATTCCTAGAATTGGTGTATTTACTTTCTTAACATATTTGATTCTTTTCATTTGTTCCTGTGGATTTGAGTTACCATCTGGTTTCATTTCCTTGGTCCAATCCGGCTTTGCTCCCACCCACTTCTTTTGTGCTGCTATTAGCAAATATATTATCTTTCCATATGTTGTAGGAACAACAATGCAATTACATAGGTATCATTCTTTATTACTGCTTTTTAAATCAGTTAAGAAAGGAGAAGAAAGATGCATTTATACTGTCTTTTATAATTACATAATCAACTTTATTGGTGTTCTTTGTTTTTTGTGTACGTTTTCAAATTGCTATCTGGGATCACTTGTTTTTGGTCTAAAGACTTTAGCATTTTTTTGTAAGGTGGGTCTGCTAGCAATGAATTCTCTCAACTTTAGTTTTTTTTTTTTCTCTGGGAACATCTTTATTTTGCCTACACATTTGAACAATGATTTTGTCTTGATTGACTTTTTTTTTTTCTTTGAGTATATTGTTCTGTTTTCTTCTGGAGTTGTTTCTGTTGGGAAGTGAGCTGTTTATCTTATTAGGGTCCCTTGTAAGTGACAGATCATTTTTCCTCTTGTTGCTTTAAATATTTTTCCCTTGTTTGTCATTCCTCATTTTTATTATGACTTATCTGTACGTGGATCTTTTTGTATTTATCGACTTGGAGTTCATTGAGCTCCTTGGATATGTACATTAGTGTTTATCATCAAATTTAGGATGTTTTCAGCCATTGTTCCTTTGCATATTTTTTTCTGCTCCTCTTCGTCTCTTATCACTTCTTCAGGTACGTTCATTACATCTACACTGGTATGCTTAAATGTGTCCCATATTTCTGTGAGACTGTTTATTTCTCTTCATTCTTTTTTTCCTTCTATTTATTGGATTCCAAAATCGCTATCAAACTATCTTAAATTTGCTGATCCTTTCTTCTTTGTTTCCAATCTACTGCTGAGGCCGTCTAGTAAATTTTTCCCTTTGGTTACTGTACTTCTCAATTCCAGAATTTTTATTTGGTTCTCTTTTATAATTTGTTTCTTTATTGATATTCTTAATTTGATGAGACACTGTCATCATCCCTTCCATCCCTTCCTTAGGCATGCTTTCCTTTAGTTCTCTAAATAGAATTATAACGGCTACTTTGAAGTCTTTGTTAAATCTGACATCTGGTGGCCCTCACAGGCAATTTCTGTTGCCTCCTTTTTCTCCTGGTGTATGATCGGACTTTCCTGTTTCTTTGCATGTCTCATTTTTGTTGTTGTTGTTGGAGACCAGTGTATTTAGGTAATAGAGCAATTCTCAGTACTATTCACCTTGCATTCTAAAGCTTATTGTTGTCATTTGCTTAGTGAATGGCTGGATTATTTTAGTGAAGTCTATTTTCCCCACAATATGAGGCCTCTCATGGTGTTATTATGATGTTCAAGTATTTTCTACATTCCCTTGTGATTTCCTTTATCTGTGGGCTATTTAGGAGTTGATTGTTTACTTTTCATATATTTAAGGCTTCCCTACTTAAGATTATAAATTTTTAATTTAGTTTTATTGTGAATAGAAAACATGATATATGAAATTTTAGTCTCTTGAAATTTATTGAGATTTGTTTTATTGCTCAATGTATAGTTTATCTTGGGGGATGTTCTATGCACACCTGAAAATTTATTCTGCATCTGTTGGGTGTTGCATTCCATGTGTCAATTACTTAAGATGATGATGTTCAGAGATTTTTGGTCCTTGCTTTTTGTGTGTGTGTGTCTTATTCTATCAGTTACTGAGAGTAGAGTTTGATAGTCTTCAACTATGGTTGTAGATTTGTCTGTTTCTCCTTTTAGTTCTGTGAGGTTTTGCTTCATATATTTTGGGACTCTGTTTATAGGCACATTCCTCTTTATGATTATCATGTCTTCTTGATAGTTTGACCCTTTTTTCCAATATTAAATATCCTCGTTTTTTATTTTATCTCTTCCTGTAGCATGATGTGACTTCATGTGGATGCAAAGCCCCTAGAATCATCAATTGTGAAACCTTTTAACAACAGAGTTCTTGTTCTTAACCCTTGGTAATGGAGTGGACTTAAATTATAAAGGGATTGGATAACAGCTATTTTGTGTGGTTTTCTTTTATTACTGTTTCAAATTATTGACTTCCAAATTTGAGTTTAGAGATCATTCAAGACATTTCAAAAATAGAAATTAAAAATTACCATGTGTCCTTTGTAATGGACATCTTTTGGGAAATGGACATCTATAAAATATTGATGAAAGAAATTAAAGACACAAATGGAAAGATAGTTCATACTTATGAAGAATCAATATTGTCAAAATGTTTATATTACCCAAAGCAATCTAGAGGTTCAATACTATCTTTATCAAAATTCCAATGACATTTTTCACAGAAATAGAAAAAAAATCCTAAGTTTTTCATGAAAAGACAGAAGACCCTAGATAGGTAAATCAATCTTGAGTAAGAAGAAGAAAGCTAGAGGCATCACACTTCCTGATTTCAAATTATATTACAAAACTGTAATAATCAAAACAGTATAATACTGGCATAAAAACAGACCAATGGAATAGAATAGAAAGCCTAGAAATAAACTGATGCATATAGGATCAACTAATTTTTGACAAAGACTCCAACAATACACCAGAGGGAAAAGGTACTCTGTTCAATAAATGGTATTGGGAAAATTGGATATCCACATGCAAAAACAAATGAAATTGGATCCTTACATCATACACAAAAACCAATTCAAAATGAATTAAGGATTTAAACATGAAACCTGAAACCATCAAACACCTAGAAGAAAACATAGGGAAATAAGATCCTCAACTTTGGTCTTCTCAGCAATGGTTTTTTAGTATATGACACCTAAAGCACAGGTTAAAAAAAAAGGAAAAATAAACAAGTGGGATTACAAAAAAAACTAATGTTTTTGCACAGCAAAGGAAACAATAAACAAAATGAAAAGACAACCTTGAAATGGGAGACAATATTTGCAAACCATATATCAAATAAGAGGTTAACATCAAAAATATATGAAGAACTCATACAACTAAATAGCAAAAAGACAAATAACCCAACTAAAAAGCAGGCAAAAGACCTGAATAGACATTATCCTAAAGAAAGCTACAAGTATCCAACAGATACATTAACAGCACTAATTATGAGGGAAATAGCATTCAGGACTATAATGAGGTGTCATCACACATCTGTTAGAATGGCTATTATCAAATAGACAAGAGATAATAAATGTTGGCGAAGTTGTGGAGAAAAGGGAACCCTTGTACATTGTTGGTGGGAATGTAAATTGGTATAGCCCTTATGAAAAATAGCATAGAGCTTCCTAAAGAAATTAAAAATGTAACTACCATATGATCCAGCAATCTCACTTCTGAGTCCATATCCAAAGGAAATGAAATCAATATGTCAAAAGAGATATCCATACCACCAAATTCATTGCGGCATTATTCACAATAGCCAAGATATGGAAACACCCTGTCAATGGATGAATGAATAAAGACAATGTGATAAATATAGATATACAATTAAATATTATTCCACTTCAAAAAAAGAAAAGGAAATTCTACTATTTGTAACAACATGGATGAACCTAGAGGACATTATGCTAAGCGAAATAAGCCAGACACAGAAAGACAACTACTGCGTGATCTTACATACATAGATATGAAATCTAAAAAAGTTGAACTCATCAAAGCAGAGATTAGAAAGTTGATTGCCAGGAGCTGTGGGGTTGGGGAAAATGGGGAGGTGTTGGTCAAAGTGTACAAACTTATAAGATGAATAAATTCTGAACACCTAATGTACAGAGAGCGAGCATAATTAGTAATGTATTGTATACTTGAAATTTGCAAAGAGCATAGATCTTAAGCATTCTCGCCCCTCCCCCAAAGGTAACTATGTGAAGTGATGGATATGTAAATTAGCTTGCTTGTGGCAATCTTTTCACAATAAATACATATATCAAAATATCACATCGTATGCTTTGAATATATACAATTATTATTTGTCAATTATAGCTCAATAAAGCTGAAAACAATTAAAGATCTGAATACCATGAGCGAGCACTGTTGCACATTCCCTTTTTCTGGAAATTGTCCCGATCCCGAGCTGGGTGTCCATTCTCATCTGGGGCCCTGCCACAGAAACCTTCTGTTTTGGGTTCAGAACCACCAGGCCCTTTCTGTGTGTGTGTGTGTGTGTGTGTTTTCAGATTCATATCTAGTATGCATTTTCTTACAACCAGATATTTTCTTTTCCCTTTTGGATAGAACTCATAAGCCTGGATAAGTCATTCCCATGGGGGCCTCCACAGCAAACATTTCCTTCCAGGCTTGCTTCCTTACGCCTCCCGGTGGGGCGGGGCTGCCTCTCTTGGCCTCTCCTTGGAAAATGCAAACTCATTTGAATGTTAGCCAGAACAATCATAATTAGGGAGTTAAGTCTGCCAAAGGAAAATGAAACAGATCATTCTATAGCCAAGTCTGTGCCATCTTTGGATGATTCAGACCAATGCTTCTTTCCTTTCATCAACCTTCGGAGTCTGCTAATTAGTGCTAAATAGCACCTTCCCTCTATGCCAGCAGCAGATTTCATACTGGAGATAGAGACATAGAAAAGGCGTTTCATGTTTTTGGAGAATGACATTCTAGAATGATCATGTCGGGTCACTCCTCAGCTTGAACTCTGCAGTGGCTTCCAGTGCACCTGAGAGAAAACCCAGGCCCTTTCACATGGTCTTCAGGCCCTTGCAGGATCTGGCCCCTGCTGTCTCTTCAACCTCATGTCTTCTCCCCTCCTCCTTATACGTCACATTCTAGCCACCCTGTCCTTTCCATGATAATGCAAACGGCTATCATTTATTAAGTATTGAAATGTGTCAGGTTTTGTGTTAAGGGCCTTAAAGGCTTTATTTTGTTTTATCCTCAAAATAAATCTCTGAGGGTCTTTACTATTATTAGCCCTATTGTCCAGTTGAGGAAACTGAGAGAGTGCAATAATTTGACTCCACGTCAACAGCCAGCATGTCACGGAGCTGGCATTTATACCCAGAGCATCTGACATCAGAACCCAAACCCTTGATTTTAGAGCTCAGCTCTTGCCAGCAGACTCCACAGGAGATATTGCTTGTTTCCTTCCTTGGCCTTTGCACTTGCCCTTCTGCCATATTTCCCACATGCTGTCAGAAGCTCATACATACTAATTCCTTCAGCCCTTACTATGTCCCTGCACACCTGTCTGATTTCCAACTAGTGGCAGCTGAACCTTCCTCTCTGAGGGCTTCTGCTGGCTGCCAGAACCCATGCTGCCTGTGCTGGTGGGGAACTGGATGTGCAGGGAACAGATGCTCAACCTGTCCCCTAGAGCCACTGCTGTTAGAGGCTGAAGGGGTCGGGATATTGTCACAGGTCAGGTCACTTGGAGCTAGGAAATTCTGTGGTCTCTTTCAGCCTCGGTCTAATCAGCTTTATAAGAGGGCTTTAAAATGCCTGTCAAAGAAGGCCTGGTGATAATTGAAAGGGATAAGAGGTGTGAGTTCATTGCACTGTGCCCGGCACACAGTGGGCCCCTTGTAACTGCTGGATTCCCTCTCTGCCTTCCCAGCAGAGCTAAGGATCTGAAAGATTAACATGAACACCTGTGAGTTAGAGCCCTTTCTACCTGGAAGCTTGAGGTGGACCTGGAGAACTGGGGACTTGGGGCAGGGCAGAGATAAATGATCACTTTTACTCCAGAGCCTGGACATATCTCAAGTCTTTTTTTTTTTTTTTTTTTTTAAATAAGCAGACATTTTCAGAAGGTAAAAGTTATTTGAGAGCCTCTTTCTGCTTATTTCTACCAATAAATGGATTCCATTTCAGGCCACAAGTTCTCTTTCATGGGATCTCCCTCATGAGGAACTCTAATTTTAGGAGGAGTGAGGGAGGAAGGACCCTTGCTTTCCTTATATACATTTATTTACTATTAGGTTGGTGCAAAAGTAGTTATAAAAACCGTACTTACTTTTGCACCTACCTAATAACAGATGCTAGGGAAAACACTTGGTATTTTTGAGTGCCACCAGCTGAGCCTCCCTCCACAGATCCCAAGATGATTAATAAGCTTGTGAAAAAAAAGAGGTCTCAATTTTTGCCGTTTACTAATATGGTCTTTTGGTCAAATCTCCAAATATTTTGTCTTGGGGATCATTTCCCATACTTTATAAATAAGATTCTAATTATTTCTATCAAAACTATTTTCTTCCAAAAAAGAAGAATGACTGCGTTTGCTGACTCTGGAGAGAGAGAGAGGGAGCCAAATGCACAGCTGCCCAGCTCTCCCCAGGGCTCGTCCTGTGAATCTGGGGCTTGTGTCCTCCTGTGGCTAAGGTTTTAGCTGCTAGAACAAATGACATGAAGTTGCCACACTTCACAATTTGGCCTTTGTCACGATATCTTTGGTAACACTCTCAATACTCTGTAAAATATTTTAAAAGTATTCATTTTCATTTAGTCATTTAATAATTTGTTCCACACATATTTACTGGATACCTACTAAGTTTATGTTTGGTGCAGGAGGAAGTAGACACAATCCCCACCCTAGCAGTGCTTACAGGGCAGGACTGCTGTGAGCCCATGCAATGCCTTATGCCAATTAGGAAAAGGCATCACATCCTCCTGGCAGGTGCAACCCAAGGTACAGAGCAAAGTGAGAAGAGGCCTCGCTCCTCTGCTGGGCACCCTTGGGCAGTGCACATCCTGAACAACTATTCTTGGCAGCCCTGATGGACAACAATGGACATTACACAAATAATTACAGAAATGGCCACTTAATTACAATCCTGTTATGCGCTAGTATGAAAACTATATAATGCATGATAATGGTGTCTTTAACATAGAGAAATCTGGGACAATTACTTCTGAAGGAAGAATGAGGTGAGAACAGGCCACAAGAAGTGAGGGCGTTTCTGAGTGGAACACCCTCCAGTGCGCTTGCCTGTCATCATGGCACATGTGCAGGTGAGGGAGGTGAGTTAACCTATGGTGGAGAAGGCCCAGACCACATAGAGCATTTTAACTTTTGAGTTTCTGGTCTAAATACCATGACTATTCATTTTTAAATTCTTTTTCTGTATATTCGTAACCAGATATTGTTGAGTGTCAAAAGAATGCCTTTTCAGGACCTTACCTGGGGCCAAAAACGATATATTTGCTTTTATAATCATTATTCTACATAAAGAAACTGAGTTACTTCGTATCTAAGTATGTTTCTGTATTGATGAGAGGAGAATTATTTTCAGACTCAGACAGACCTGAGTTTGACCTGGCTGCATGACTTAGTAATGATGCAATCTTGGGCCAATTGCTTCACTTTGTGCCTCCGTTTATTTATTTGTGGAATGGGAGTTTCAGTCCTTACCTTTCAGGCTGTGAGGAAAATTAAATGGGATAATGTAACACCATTCCCTATTGAACTATGATTCTGGAAAAGTCAGAAACTGGTCTCTGTCCCCAGATGATGGGAGAGCCAGAGACTGTCCTGACCCTATTGAACTATGATTCTGGAAAGGTCAGAAACTGGTCTCTGTCCCCAGATGATGGGAGAGCCAGAGACGGTCCTGACAGGTACCTACTGGAATGCACTTCTGTCTCATGCAACACTAGAGGAAGCTACAAATCCTTCAGTCAAGTTTATTTCCCTACTGAAAGGTGCTTGTTCGATTATTGCATTCTTAGTGATGCCCTCCATGGCATGTGTTTTGCTGTGAGGGGGGACATGTATTTAGTCAACATGTTCCTTTTGGAGTGGTTCTCGTGTCTCCACTTATGGTATTAATTTGATTCACACGCTTTGGAAACTCCGTGTCTTACAGTTCAAAGCAAAAATAAAAAATTGAAGACTGTTTCTCTGGTCATGTCCTGCTGTGCATTTAAAAACCATAAAGTGCCATTTAAGTTATTCTTTTTTTTTTTTTTTTTTTTGAGATGGAGTCTCACACTGTTGCCCAGGCTGGAATGCAGTGGCACAATCTCGGCTCACTGCAACCTCTGTCTCCCGGGTTCAAGCGATTCTCCTGCCTCAGCCTCCCGAGTAGCTGAGAGATTACAGGTGACCGCCACCATGCCCGGCTAGTTTTTTGTATTTTTAGTAGAGATGGGATTTTACCATGTTGGCCAAGCTGGTCTCAAACTCCTGACCTCGTGATTCATTAAGTCATTCTTGAAAGTCAGTGTGTACTTCAAGGAGCCCTCCCTTGAGTTAGGCCTCTGGAGATGGCCACATGTAAGGAGCTCAGCAAGGCGCTCTTGCCTGCCAGCCTCCAGCTTGGAGGTGAGGAAGCCTGCTGGAGGTTCATTTCCAGGAACACTGGTTAGTGGTTGCACCCATACCTACAGAGGTCACCGAGGCAGGAACACCCAGGGTGAGGTCAGCCAGTGTGTCAGCCAGCATGGGCTCAGATGCAAATGACCAGAGTCAGAGCCTGATTTTAAACAGTGGGGACAGAAGGTCAGTACCTGCTATTTTCTCCATTGTATTGTTTTGGATGGTGGCTAAACTGGAAGAACAGAATTAATAGTGAATCACATAATTTATGGAAGCAATTGTTAGAGACACAAAGGAAGCCTCTGGGTACAACTAGGATAGTTGTCCTAAAAAGTTAGAGGTAACCTGGGGACCACCGTTTCCTGGGTCTCCTCCAGTACGTTTATGAGAGATGGGATTTGGAATAGCACAGGCTTGGCCATGCAAGCTCATTGCAGAGGAACTGGCTGCCTCCCCTAGAAAAGGTGTTGTTAGAAGACTTTTGCCCCACATGTGTAAACCTGAGCAAAAAAGTGACTTTGTAAGAGTTTGTTCAGTTCTTTTCTTGCACTCAGCCTGTATTCTCAATTCCACAAGTGCTGCTGAGTAATTACGTGGGTAAAAGCTTTTTCATGCAGTAACAGTCTCTAAACCCACTGCAGAGTGACTGTTGATGCTTCATTCTGGGCATTTGGATCAATTAGACCCCCGATTGTGGGCGAAAGATGGCTTCATCTTCCAAAATTATTCTATGCATTTGCAACATGTAGTGGGATGAGGTTTGCTTCTCCCAGAGGCAGTTTGTGTCCTTTATTCTTGAGAGATGCTGCTCCAAGAAATGTGTCATAGGGCCCATGTGCATGTAGAAGGAGATTATGAAGAACGTGGTACTCTGTGTAGCCTGACACCCATCCCCAGGATGGTGGGTGAGTGTGGGTGCAGGTGGCAGGGCTGGGCCACCTTGGTAGAGATGAGCAGTAAGGGTCACCAGGATCTACCAGCACTTGAGACCTGCCTGCCACAGCTAAGTGAATAACATCACAGAGTATAGAGCCGGGGGTCCCAGGGACACCCAGGGGACTAGAGTCAGTGTCTTTAGCACATGCACCTTTTCAGTCCGTCCTCCTCCAGCTGGCATTGTCTAGGGGGTGATGTTGCATCTGGATGGTAGAGGCAGAGGAGGGGCAGAGCCGAGGCACCTTGCAGCTGCCTGTCTCAGGGTTCCCTGCTGTTATGGTTGGCCTGTTGCTCCCGATAGCTCCTATGGTGGGAAGAGCTGGAGCTTGTGAAGGCCTTGGTGCTCGGGTGAGGGTGTGAGCATTACTAGCCTCTGGCATCAAGTCCATATTGGCAGATTCTCAATGCAATAAAAAAACCACACTCAGCTTGTCATTTGGCCCTGACTAATCTCTGCAGCCTTGTCCATGAGGGACAGAGGAGAGAACATTCCTGCATGTGTAGATTTTTTGGTTTGTGTAAAATATACCTAACACAAAATTTACCAGCTTAGCCATTTTTAAGTGTGCGGTGACATTAAGTACATTCACAGTGTTGTGCAGCCATCACCACCATCTATTCACAGAACTCCTTTCATCTTGCAAAACTAAACTCTACCCATTAAACACTGACTCCCCATTCTCCTTCGCCAAGCCCCTGGCAACCACCACTCTGTTTTCCGTCTGTGATTTCAGTTACTCTAGGTCCCTCATATTAATGGAATCATACCGTATTCGTCTTGTTGTGACTGCTCTCTTTCACTTAGCATACGCATCCTCAGGGTTCATCCATGTTGTAGCGTATCTCAGAATTTCCTCCCTTTTTAAGACTGAATATTCTTTCATTTTATGTCTACATGGCATTTGTTTGTCCATTCATCCAGCAGTGCACACTTGGGTTGCTCTCATGTTTTAGCTATTGCGAATAATGCTGCTACAAACACGGGGGTACAGATATCTCTTTGAGCCTCTGATTTCAATTCTTTCTGGGTATAAACCCAGAGGTGGAGTTGCTGGATCATATGGTAATTCTGTTTTTAATGTTTTGAGGAACTACTGTACTGCTTTCCACAGCAGCTGCATCATTTTACATTTCCACCAGCAGTACATATCCAATGTCCTTGCCAATACTTGTTCTTTTCTGTTTTCATTTTTTTTTTTATAGTGGACTCCCTGAAATTTTGACAGAGCCCCTGGGGGGATGTGTCATCTTCTCTGCCTGGGAGACTAGAGTCAAAGTAAAGTGAAGATGTAGTAACTGAGTTTCCACATTCTCTCGATCCTCCCAAAAGCAAGTCGCCCATTCCTGCTGCTAAGCCCCTCACTACCCTTCCCGCCCCGCAGCACAGAGCCCTGGTCAAGGCTCTCATTCAAGGCCCAGCTCGCATCCCTGCCTTCTAGGAAACTTCCCCTCCCATACAAGGACTCTCCTGCTCCCCAGGCCTCACTCTTCCCCCTTCCACCTCCAGCCAGTGGAGGTTGGAGTGTAAGCCTGGCCTCCCTTCTAGACTACAAGCCCCTAGAAGGCAGGCCTGCCTGCTCATCTCCCCATCTCTTTGGACCCAGCCCAGCACTTTGTACATGTTACAGGTTTGGTGAATAGCACAGGCTGAATTGTTGAACTTCCACATAGTTAGAAACCAGAAAACCTAATAAGACTTTTGAATCAGACTGGCAGGAGGGCCCATTGGTTTGAGGCTTTGTGTAGCCCATCTAAGCATAGCCAGGGGATCAGAGTATCAACCAGGGAATAGGATGATGCCCAGGCTGTCTCCACTCAGACATTTGCTAGGGAAGTCTATGCCAGAAGAAGTGAAGGGTCATTGTCAGGGCCAGGGATTCTCCCTGAGTATTTGCTTTTGGCTGAGGAGTGACATGTGCTTGGTTGATGGCGTCACTTCTGCTTTGAGAAGGCATTGCTGATCAGAGTTCTGGGACCATCTGTAGGTCTCTGAAGGTGAGGATCTTTATATGGCTGCCAGCTTGCCTGCGTGGCACTGTGGCAGACACAAGGAGGCAAACTGGAGAGCCAGTCACTTAGCCAGCACCTGCCATTGGCCAATTCCAAATCCGTTTGCTGTTACTCTTTCCTGGTCCTTCAGGAAACTAAGTCCTGGGTGGTGACCCAAGACTTCCTCTTTATTTATGAAAGCAGTTTAATAGGATAAGAATGATTTTCGTTTATTACTGATCTTTATCTTTCCCTTACATCATCGGGCTTTTCAGGGCCAGAGATTTGGTGACACAAAGCCAAGGGATGAGTATGATATTCTGCCTTTACTCATGAACATTCTTGCCTTTACTCATGGACATTCTTTCCTTTCATTGCCCTGATAGTTCTTCTGGCCTCTGCTCACTTTCACCCTCTGGTAGCAGGCCCAGAAAAGGGCTTTGACTCCTTCCCTTCTTTTTGTGTCCTTCCAGGATTTGGGAAGCTCGGGTGATGCTTCTGCCCTGGAAGGGAGGCTCAGAGACCTTACTTGTCCTCTTCTGCTGGTAACCCATGCTCACCAGAAGTGGGGTTCTGAATGTTGTCTCATCTCACTCCATCCTGGAAGTGGCAATGCAGCCTAAAGGAAGGTTGGATAGGGGTTTGGCTGCCTTCCAGTTTTTTATTTGAATCTGTAATGGTTAATATTGTGTGTCAATTTGATTGGGTTGAAGGATGCAAAGTATTGTTCCTGAGCGTGTCTGTGAGGGTGTTGCCAAAGGAGATTAACATTTGAGTCAGTGGACTGGGAAAGGCAGACCCACCCTCAATCTGGGTAGGCACCATCTAATTAGCTGCCAGCATGGCTAGAATAAAGCAAGCAGAAGAACATGGAAGGACTTGATTTGCTGAGTCTTCCAGACTTCATCTTTCTCCTGTGCTGGATGCTTCCTGCCCTTGAACATTGGACTCCAAGTTCTTCAGCTTTTGGAATCTTGGACTTAGACCAATGGTTTGCCAGGGGCTGTCGGGCTTATAGCCACAGACTGAAGGCTGCACTGTCGGCTTCCCTATTTTTGAGGTTTTGGGACTCGAACTGGCTTTCTTCAGACAGTCTATTGTGGGACATCACCTTGTGTTTGTATGAGTCAATACTCCTTAGTAAACTCCCTCTCATGTATACATCTATCCTATTAGTCCTGTCCCTCTAGAGAACGCTGACTCACACAAAATCCTTCTTGAGAATGGAAAATGGACCTGCATCCTACACCTCCCCCATCCCCCAGCCTGCTATACAGCGTTCCTGTTCAGTTCTCCCACACAGTGGCACCAGAAGCCCTCATCTCTTCTCTGCGGCACCAGCCTTGAAAACCTAGAGATCTGCATCACTCAGAATCACTCATCAATTCCTTAATAACTTGCTGGGGAATTCTAACCTGGAGATTTTCCCAAAACCTGCTTGAACCAGTTTGCATTTTCTCTCCTACCCATTTGAGAAGAGCACGTTCTTTCTCCTCCAGCATGTACTCTTCAAACCAGTCAGTCCCAAGCCCTCACAGTGCCTGCCCTGGTCTGTGGCTCCTGTTCCTTCCCCCACGCAGTGCCCTCCTGGCTCTTCCCTATAGCCTGCCCTGCCTGGCACTGTAGATGTTGAGAAAATGCATCCACATCCTGCCTACCCATCTATCAGGTCTGGATTCATGTTTCCAAACTTCCTAGAAACCTTTGATTAGCAAAATCCACATTTGCTTCTCCATGTCATCTATCTTATCTCCTTTGCAAAATGGTTGTTAGGATAATGCTGGAGAATACATGAGAAAGTGTTTCCCACTGTAAACCTGAATGTAAAGAAGAATTAAAAGCACAGTTCTATGGTTGTTTTTAGCACTGGAAAATTTGTTATATGCACTGATTCACGGGTGAAATGAATAATAGATGTTCACAAGGTATGGGTCTAACATGTATGTCGAGTGTTTTACTAGAGTTCAGGGACTCTAGGTAGCACATTTTTTTTTTTTTTAAATAGATGTTCCTGAAATAGTTGTCTTTTTTGTTAATCTTTAAGAATGGTGAACATAGATAATAGAAATGAGAGTTATTTTTCTTTATTTTCTAAAATGAGGCATTCAATAAGAACAAGTCCTGAAATAAATGTTTAGTTAAACCCTAATATTTATTGATTAAGAAGAAATAAATGCCTTTCAAAGAAAGGCATTTCTTTCAAACCCCTATCCAACCTTCCCTATCCAAACTTTGAAAGCTAATGCTTTCAAAGAAAGGCATTTATTTCAAAGAAATCTCTAGAAATAAGAGGGCAAATCATAACCCTATGAGAACCTATTATTTAATAAAAAGAAATGGCATGATTTGATCAACACAGCATATTATAAGCTTGCAAGCAATACTTCCCATCCTCATTAATCACACTTTTGAAATGGATGTTGAAAATTGTGTATGTGTTTGAAAAATTGATATTTTGGAGGAGAAACCCAGTAGGAGAATGATTGATTCTTAATAAGTCAAGAAAGAGCTACATTCCTCTAGAGCTGCATTTGTCAAAGTGTTACTTTCTGTTGTTTCCATCAACAGTAGTATTTTATTCAATACAGTGTGAAACTTCTTGACCCATGTGAAAAACTGACAAACATCCTTTCTTATCATAGATTCTTTTTTTCCATCTATCTTTATCCCAGTTTCTTGAGGCACCATACCTTTCCAAAGGTTGGCTGCTCCAGTGGTGGTGATAGGATCTCAATTGTTTGTTCCTGAAAACGTCATGGTTTAGTTCCTAGGCACTGGAACAGTGGGAAGTTCCTAGGCACTGGAACAGAGAGACATGAGTTGAATCCAAAATAGCTTTTTGACTTTGATAATTGCTTAATTTCTCTAAGCTTTGATTTTCTATTTTTGAAATGAATATAATAATAGTTCATAATATTATTATGAGGATAATATCATGAAACTCTCCAAATATGCTGATTTGTTTTAGTCACATGCTATTGAATTTCTTAAGAATAATGAATACATGTGGACCATGATGATTGGTGTTAGATTTGGGGAATTAATGTAGATGGCAGTTGTTTAAAATTGCCAATCTTTTTTATTAACTTTTAGATTTAGGGGTGTATATGTAGGTTTGCTATATGGGTAAATTGTGTGTTGTGGAGGTTTGGTGTACAAATTATTTGGTCACCCAGGGTAATAAGTGTAGTACTCAACAGGTGGTTTTTTGATCCTCACCCTCCTCCTACCCTTCACCCTGAAGTAGGCCTCAGTTTTTGTCATATGTGTTTTGTCTTTGTGTTCATATGTACTCAGTGTTTGGCTCTCACTTATAAGTGAGAACATGTGGTATGTGGTTTTCTGTTTCTGCATTAGTTTCCTTAGGATAAAGGTCTCCAGCTTCATCTATGTTGCTGCAAAGGACATGGTCTCATTCTTTTTCATGGCTGCATAGTATTCCATGCTGTGTATGTACCACATTTTCTTTATCCAGTCTACCATTGATGAACATTTAGGTTAATTTAATGACTGTGCTATTGTGAATATGCTGCAATGAACATATGCATGCATATGTCTTTATGGTAGAATAATTTATATTCCTGTGGGTATATGTCCAATAATGGGATTGCTTGGTCAAATAGTAATTCTGTTTTAAGTTCTTTGAGAAATTGCCAAACTGCTTTCCACAATGGCTGAACTAATTTATATTCCCATTAGCAGTGTATAAGCATTCGGTTTCCACAACCTCACCAACATCTGTTATTTTTTTACTTTTTAATAGTAGCCGTTCTGACTGTTATGAAATGGCATCTCTTGGTGGCTTTGATTTACATTTCTCTAATCATTAGTGATGTTGAGCAATTTTTCATATGCTTTTTGGCAACATGAATGTCTCCTTTTGAAAAGTATCTGTTCATGTCCTTTGCCCAATTTTTGATGGGGTTGTTTGGTTTTTGCTTGTAAATTCGTTTAAGTTCTTTATGGATTATAGATATTAGACTTTTGTCAGATGCATAGTTTGTAAATATTTTCTCACAATTCCAAAATTTTTAGATAAAGTACTTCTGATTCTATACATGAGGGAGAAAGTGGTACTGAACTTGCCCTTGTTGTTATTATTATTATTTAATATTAATGAAACTGATAAACTCCTAACAAGACTGATCCAGGGAAAATAGAGAACCCACACAAATTGGCAATATCAGGAAAGAAAGAAAAGCTATTGAATACTTCTAAAAAATCCTAAATACTTAAAAAAAGATAATTTTGTAAGCAGTTTCATGCCAACAAATTTAAAAACTAAGTAAAATGATTAATTTCCTTGTAAACCACTGCTAACCAAAATGGATACTAGATGAAGGAGAAATCTAATTTTTAATTTAAAACCTTTTCAGAAAGAAAGCTCCAGGCCCAGATGGTTTCACTGGTGTCTTTAATCATACATTTAAGGAAGAACAAATGTTAACCTTACCTAAAACTTTAAAAAAGCCAGAAGAACAGGGAACACTTCCTGACTGACTCTGTAGGGCTATACAGATAAGGTAACAGGATAATCCTGATAACAAAATCTGACAAAGATATTGCAGCCAAGAAAATTATAGGCCAATATCCCTCATAAATATAGACACAGAATTCTCAAATTATCAAGATAAGTCCAACAATACATAAAGAAGAATTAGAACTTATTCCAGAAATGCAGTTGATTTAAAAGTTGAAAATCAGCCATTGCAAGTAAGCACATTAACAAAATAAAGAAGAAAAATCATATAATCATCTCAATAGATTTAGAAAAAGCAACACGTATTCATGACAAAAAAGTCTGTCATTAAACTAAGAATAGAAAGAAACTTCCAAGTCTGATAAAGGCATCTATGAAAAGCTTACTGCTAACTTCATACTTAGTGGTGAAAGATTGAATGCTTTTCCTTTTTGATTGCAGACATCATAAAGAGACGTCTATTTCTACTGTTTATATTCAAAATTTTAGTGGTGGTCCTAGTCAGTACAATTAGACAATAAAATAAAATAACAGGCAAGGAAGAAGTAAAATTAGTTTTGGATAACATGATTATTTATTTATAAAGTTCTAAGATGTACAAAATGTATTAGAATAAATGAATTTTGCAAGATCATAGGATACAAGGTCAATATAGAAAATCAATCAAATATTTATACAGTGTTAAGACGCAATTAGAAAAGAGAGACTTTTAAAGTACCATTTATAGGTACTTAGGAATTAATAAACAAAAACTGTGAAACCTATGTTTTTCAAACTATAAAACATTGCTAAAAAACGAAATAAGACTTAAATAAGTGGAAAAGTATCCCATATTCATGGGCTGAATGATCCAATATTGTTAAGATATTGATTATCCCTAAGTTTAAGTATGGATTCAACAAAACCACATTTAGATTTTTTATGTAGAACTTGGAAAACTGATTATAAAATTTATATGAAAATCCAAAGGACTCAGGATAGCCAAACAATTTTCAGAAAGGGGGATACATTTGAAATACTGACAGTACCCACTTTCAAGTTCTTAAAAAGCTATAGTGATAAAGCCAATGTGGTTATGGACAGATAAATAGGTCAATAAAACAGAATAGAGTCAAGAAATTGACCCACATATATAGTCAGTTTATTTTCAAAAAAGGTGTCAAAGTAATCTAGTGGCAAATGGAAAGATTAAAATCAATGATATTAGAGATTCTGAATAAAAGTATGGGAAAAAAGTAAACTTGACCCCTACCTCATACTATATATAAAACTTAATTCAAAATGAATCATATACAAAAAGTTTATCTATAAATCACATGGAAGATAATATAGAATAATATCTTTGGTACTTTGGGATAGACAAAGATTTCTTCAGGAGAAACACAACAGCACCAACGATAGAAAATAAAAGATAAATCGAACCTAAGCAAAATTTAAAATGTCTGCTTTTCAAAAGACATTGTAGAAATAAAATGGCAAGTCACAGACTGAAAGAAAATATTTACAATTCATATGTCTCAAAAGGACTTGTACATTCATATCCGCAATATATAAAGAGTATGTACAGATCAGCAATAAAAAGAGCCCAATACAAATGTAGGAAAAAGACTTGAACAGAGACTGCATAAAGGGAACTGTATGTATGATACGTAAGCACACGAAAAGGTGCTCCATTATTGCTCATTAGGGAAATACAAATTAAAATCACTTCACAACAATTAGAATAGCTAAATTCAAAAAGATCAGCAATGCCAAAATGTTGATAGGTATGGATTTAAGTGTAATTCTCAAATATTGCTGGTGATGTCTACATTGTTACAGCCACTTTGTGAATTGGTTGTCAGTTTCTTTTAAAGTAATCATATACTTATCCTACTACCTAGCAGGTTCATTTCTATGTATTTGCCCAAGAGAAATAAAAACATACATTCATAAAAGGACTTGTACAAATTATTAATAGCAGTTTTATTCCTAATGATCCCAAATGGGAAACAATCCAAAGTTAATCAATAGGAGAATGCATAGCAATTAAAAGGAACAAACTAGTAACAAATATTGCAACATGGATGAATCTCGAAAACATTATGTTGAGAAAAGGAAGTCAGACAGAAAAGAGTATAAGCTATAATATTCTGCTTATATGCAGTCCAAGAACAATCAAAACTAGTCTATGGTGTAGAAATTAGAATAGTTGTCCTGAGTGGGGAGGTCATTGGCAAGGGAGAGAATTGGTTGGCAAGAGCTGTAACAGATTATTCTGAGGTGGTGGAAATGTTCACTATGTTTATTGAGGTCTTGCTTACATGAGTGTCTATGTTTTGGGGTACTTAAGACCTATGCACCTTGGACACTCCTTCTAATGCTGTTTGTATAAGTTGCTCCTTCTCATCTTTCAGGTTTGTATAAAGTGGAGTCTCCCCTGCTCTCATCAACCATTCTGTTTTTCATAAGCCTATTTGTGGCTTTCCTAACTTTTTTTTACAATTTGTAATTATTTCTCTCTAAATTCCATAATGCCAAAACCCAAGTCTGTCTTGTTTGCCCCCCAGAACTGAGCGTAATACCTGGCCAGACTTGTAGCAGGAACTGAGTAAATATTTGTTGAATTAGTAGCTTCATTTTAAAACGCTGAATTCTGTTGCCTCAGGTGGTGATAATGATGGTGTTTGTGTTGTTGTTGGTGGTGTTGTGTGTGTGTGTGTGTGTATGTGTATGTGTATGTTGTTTTGTGAAGTCCACACATTTCTCTAAATCCTGGTGGGCCAAATTCTTATTCATTGAATTAGTAGCTTCATTATAAAATGCTGACTTCTGTTGCCCCAGGTGGTGATAATGATGGTGATTGTGTTGTTGGTGGTGGTGGGACGTGTGTGTCTGTATGTTGTTTTGTGAAGTCCACACATTTCTCTAAACCCTAGCAGACCAAATTCTTATTCATTGAAAAAAACTTGTATTACCAGAGAGGATAAGGCATCTTTCTCTAAACTCAGGTATTTGGCTGCCTATAGTTAGATGACCTTTCACTGAATCACAGCTTCTTAATCTACCGGATGAAACGTTGAAGCCAACATCAGGGTGGTATATCGTCTTCCCTCCAGTGGATAAAGTTGGAATCTGATTTGATTCTAATTGTTTTTGACATTATCCATTCTCATTCTATCACCATTGGCCATCAAAAAATAATGTCTTGGGAAGTCTCCAGAATTTTATTTGAATTCGATGTGCATATTTCCTGTGTTTCACACGCACATACTTTTGTGCTCACTCCCAGGAAAGCAGTCTGGCTGGTGGGTGAGAAGGACCATTTTGACTGTCTTGACAAGAGGCTTGGCTGCTGCTTTTTGTTTGTGTTTGTTTGTTTTATGTTTTAACTGAACTTTACTGAATCTATGACCTACTTTGGCCCTACAGAACACAAACTAACTTTCACCACTGAGCCTCATTTCTTGCAAGCTGTAGACTTGCATCAGTGATTAGACAGGCATATGGGCTATGCTGATTTACACAGCTCTCCAAGGAACTGAGTAACAAGACTAGAGTTGATGGAATTGATGCAGAAAAAGGCCTTTGGAGGATCCAAGAAAGCTGAGACTCTGCTGCTCACTGATACACCATAGGTAGCACTTCTGCTGTGCTTGAGAGGGGCATGGACATTAGAGTTCTCAACATTCGAGTTACTGTTATCTGATTCTTCTGATTCTTCATAGTTAAGAGATTGCATGGGGAAGCCAAAATCAGCATGATATGAAAGAAAATGTGTAGTAATGAATTTACCACTTCTAAGAGATGCTTTCAAACACTTATTCCTGCCAAATCCTGATGGAAGCCTCTTATTCTTTCTCAGTTACCACTGGTTATTGGTCATTTTAATATGACAGTTGTCATGATCTGAATGTGCTCCCCAAAATTCTTATGTTGAAAAGTAATCACCAGTGTCATGGTTTTAGGGGCCGGGGCATTTGGGAGGTGATTAGGTCATAGGGCCTAATGATAGGTCATAGGGTCACAGGGTCCTTATGAATGGGATTAGTGTCCTAAAAGAAGCCCCAGAAAGCTGTCTTGCCCCTTCCACCATGTGAGGACACAGCAAGAAGGTACCACCTTTAAACCAGGAAACAGGCTTCACTAGACATCAAATCTGCCTTAATCATGGACTTCCAAGGCTCCAGAACTGGGAGAAATAAATTTTTGTTGTTTATAAAGTACCCAGTGTATGGTATTTGTTACAGCAGTCCCAGTGGATTAAAACAACAGATAGCACAAGGCAAATCACACCAATTTGATGACAAAGCACATTTCTTGAGAAAGAGGCAGGAGGCTTCCAAGCCTCAACTCTTGCCCTCTGCATACCCACAGGCGTAACACCATGTGGAAGCTGCCAAGGCTTACAGCTTGCACCCTCTGAAGCAATGGCCTGAGCTGTACCTTGGTCACTTTAAGTCATGGCTGGAGCTGGAGTGGCCATGATGCTGAGTGCCATGTCCCCAGCTTACTCAGGGCAGTGGGACCCTGGGCCTGGCCCATGAGAAACTATTCTTCCCTCCTAGGGATCTAGACCTTGATGGTAGGGGCTGCCATGAAGGTCTCTAAAATGCCTTTGAGGCATTTTCCCCCTTGTCTTGGCTATTAACATTCAGCTCCTAGTATGCAAATTCTGTAGCTGGTTTGAATTCCTCTGCAGAAATTGTGTTTGTTTGTTTGTTTGTTTGTTTGTTTCCTACCACATAGTCAGGCTACCAACTTTCTAAATTTTTATGTTCTGCTTCCGTTTTAAATATGTTTCAGTTTCAGATTATCTCTTTGCTCATGCATATGACCATATGCTATTAACAGCAGCCAGGTTACCCCTTGAATGTTTTGCTGCTTAGAAATTTATTCTGCCAAATACTGTAAATGATCACTCTCAAGTTCAAAGTTCCACAGATCCCCAGAGCAGGGGCACAAGTCTGCCAGTCTCTTTGCTAAATCATAGCATAAAGAGTGACCTTTATTCCAGTTTTCAAAAAGCTCCTCGTCTCCATCTGAAACCACCTCAGCCTGGACAGGACTTTATTATCCATATCACTATCAGCATTTTGGTCACAACAATTTAACAAGTCTCTAGGAAGTTCCAAACTTCCCATCCTCTTCCTTTCTTTGTCTGAGTCCTCCAAACTGTTCCAACCTCTGCCCATTGCCCAGTTCCAAAGACACTTCCATATTTTCAGGTATCTTTATAGCAAAACCCCACTTCTCTGGTACCAATTTTCTGTATTAGTTCATTCTCAAACTGCAGTAAAGAACTACCTGAGACTGGATACTTTATAAAGAAAAGAGATCTAATTAGCTCACAGTTCTGCAGGCTGTAGAGGGAGCATGACTGGGGAGGTCTCAGGAATCTTACAATCATGGCAGAATGTGAGGGGGAAGCAGGCATGTCTTACGCAGCTGGAGTAGGAGGAAGAGAGTGAACTGGGAGGTCTACCCACTTTTAAACGACCAGACCTCATGGGAACTCACTATCAAGAGAAGAGCAAGGGGGAAATCTGCCCCTGTGACCAAATCACCTCCCGCCAGGCCCCTCCTCCAACATTGGGGATTACAGTTTGACATGAGATTTGGGTGGGAAGACAAATCCAAACCGTATCACCCTGCATATGTCCAGCAGCTTCCCACCTGCACGCCCAAGACAGCTGGCTCTGTCTGCCACTTTGGACAGGTAGCATATGTCTGTCTTGCCTGCCCCAAACCCACCTTTGAGAAATTTTGGGAATGTTGATAATCTCCCAGTGACTGTCAGAGTAAAGTGAGTGGTAAATGTGGGGAGTGAGGGTGGAAGAGAGTGGGGAAAATACAGGTAAAGGAGAATAAACTAAAAATACTAAAACCAAGCAGAACCTACACAGCAAAATACTTATTTTTACCTCTAGAAAAGAAAATGAAAAATCTGGCTCCATGGAAGAACTTTCACTCCCATAGCTAGACTGAAAAAAAATTGTGTTTGTCCTCTGGTTGGTCTGAATAATGTACAAGCTTACAAATGGTAGGCTGTCCCCAGCGGGCTTTTTTCTAGTGTTTAAATCCCATTTTATATGTTCCTTGCATTGTGCCTGGGCCATGTGAGACTGTTTAGATAAAAAGAACTTTCTTTGGTACCACAGTTTTCAATTTTTCACCCAGCTCATCTGGAAAGACTGAACAGAAGTGAGACCAGGGTCTCTGAACAGGTCAGCATCAATACTTTTTAGTTTAGTTGTTCGGTCAGCTACTAAAACTCCGGAATAGCTCTCTGCTGTTCAGCCTGTTATGCTTGTTTACTGTGGCCTTGGCAAACACCTTACTATATCAACACACACTGGGTGCAGAGACAGAAAGATCATGGGTCTGCCTGGTTTAGTGCCTGCCTGTTTGAATGAATGAATGCATGAATGAATGTAATTTCAAGTCTTGTGTCTATCACCTGTCAGCCATGACCTACAGCAGGTTTCTTGGCATCTCATTCATTCACCCAACAGACATTTATTGATTGCCTGCTGGGTGTCACACACAAAATTAAGTTATGAGGATCCCAAGGTGAAAAAGACGGCATCTGTTCTTAAGAAATTCCAGTCTGGTAAGGAGGGATCCTTCCAAGAGAGTAACTGGCTCTGTATAGTGAGGACCAAATTGTAGGTGTGCTCACTCCCTTTGTCTCTTGTTTTCTCAGACTGGTGGCTTGTGGCTTGCAGGACTGCCCCCCTCTGCTTTCTTTCTTAGCTGAAGTGGTGAGGCCTGTTAGATCACACACTCCATTCTGTGACTATTGCCAGAGACCCATATCAAAAGCTTTGGTCTTTACCTTCTGGAATTCCAGGTTTTCTTTTAAATGTATATGTATGTATATTTTAACTAATCAAGGTATTTTCCTTTTGTCAGGCTTCTGGTAGCTTTCCTGCTGTTCACGTGTTGCAAAGACTCCTGGAAGTAACTTTTGATCACACTGGGGAGGGTCTGTTAGTGCCCTGGGGATTAATTCTTCTAGTCCTAGATTTTTTGTCTCTCTTAAAGCTGACAGGTGGCTGACATTGTTCTTGATGTTTCTGATGTTTGTTCTCTTTCTCATGTTAGAGATCACAGCGGGAGTGGAAGAGTTGTGTTTAACTTAAACTATTTCTGGCCCACATGTCTGTTTGTGAATGCAGAGAGTGTTCAGATTTATTCGGCAGGAAGCCAAATGGTGTGGACAAGAGTATAAAATTTAAGTTTGCCATTCATGATAGAAGAAATTCAGAAAAAAAGTCCAGTCTCCTGTTGAGTGTAGTAAACTAAGCGTAGAGGCTTTCTGCTGACTATAGTTCCAAAATACAGCTAGCATTTATTGAGCACTTACTGGATACTAGGCATGCACCAAACATTCTACAAATGCTGTTTTACTTAATCTTTACAAAACCCCTATAAGATGGATATTTGTATTGATCCCATTTGCAGGTGAGAAACAGAGTTAAGTATCTTGCTTGAGGTCACACAGCAAGTAGTGAATCTAGGATTCAAACCTGGGCACTGAGATGTTACTTTGCATCCACATCTACCTATCTTATATTTAGGCTAGTGCAAAAGTTATTGCAGATTTTGCAATTTTAATGGCAAAAACCACAATTACTTTTGCACCAACCTAACACTTAGGTTAAGATGTTGTAGTCAGTGAAGAGATCTCCAACTGATGATTCATGCAGCTCTTTTCCTCCTCAAAACCTTTGTAACGAAAGTATTTTATTTTATTTTAATGATTGTAGGGTTTGTTTTATTGCTAATAATTCTCAAGGAAAATAAATAATCCAAGTCCTGGCTTAGCATTTTTCTGAGCCCGGGCGAATCATGCTAACCATCATGACAAATGGCCAGTCTCAGGTGTGTGTTGTAATGAATAGGAAAAAAAGGAATGAAATCTGTCTTTTCACCCTTAAGAAATAGCTGCATTAGAAAAATAAAACATTTCAATGAAGCTTGAAATATGTTCTGGTGTAAGATCTGTAACAGGTAACCCAGCCAGTTTCATTTAATCTGAATTTATTCCCATTACAAGCCTTGAATGCTCCCTGGGCTCTCTCTTGCTAAATCGATGTTTTCAGAATTCTCAGTGGCTTGAATTTTGTAATCTGAGAAATCAATCAAGTGCCTCCGGAGAATGCCATGTCTTATTCTACTCTGAGCCTCCAAACGCCTCTTGTAATTAAGTATTAGTCGGAGTTCATTGCACTTGAATAATGAGGTGATGTTTGGGTAGGTTTCCTTTGTTGTTTTTTCTTGAGGAGCACGGCTTCTGTTTTTCTGGTTAGCTGAATCACAGTTGTCACAAAAAATGCTATGGAAAGCCTCCCTAATTATAATAGTTAGCATCTCCAAAAGCCAAATTCAATACTTTACAGTCGTTAGTGTGTTGCTGCAGTCGACATGCGTAGCCCTGGCATACATAGCGTATGCCCTGTGATTATGGAGTTATACAATTAAGCTTTGACAATGAAAAAAGGTCTGAAGGAGTTGAATGTGTTCCTTTTAAAAATGGTCTGACTTGCCTGATGACCAAATGAATGGCTGCGTAACTCCCATTATAGAGCAAACAGTGTAGTCACTAGCTCTGCATTTGCTCTGCACTATATAATTTCTTTGGCACACCACAGTTGTTTAACAGGGTAAATTAGTTAACAGTGAAATGTATGTACAAGATCATATAGAAAAATAATCATTGGCTTAAATAGTATACTTACTATTAAATAATAATATTAATAAATATTAAGTAATAATAATAAACAGACCTTCATGTACCCAGCACTTGGTTTAAGGGTTGAATTTAACTATACCCTTAGAAATCCTACATTACCCTCCTGGTGGCTGATCCTTCTCCCTTTTACTGTGGCCATTATCTTGAGATTTTCAAAATTATTTATTTGCTTTTCTAGATAGTTTTACATGCACACACATACACATGTATACATTCCTAAGCAAATTATTGCTTAGTTTTTCCTGTTTTTGAACTTCACATAAAGGGAGTCACACAGCATATGTTTTGTGATTTGCTACTTTTGCTCATTATTGTTCTTTGAGATTCTTCTATTTATGGATGTATGTAGCAGGAACTGATTCATTTTCTTTCTTTTTTTGAGACGGGACTGGAAGAGTTATGTTTAACTTAAACTATTTCTGGCCCACATGTCTGTTTGTGAATGCAGGGAGTGTTCAGATTTATTGGGCAGGAGGCCAAATGGTGTGGACAAGAGTATAAAATTTAAGTTTGCCATTCATGATAGAAGAAATTCAGAAAAAAAGTCCAGTCTCCTGTTGAGTGTAGTAAACTAAGCGTAGAGGCTTTCTGCTGACTATAGTTCCAAAATACAGCTAGCATTTATTGAGCACTTACTGGATACTAGGCATGCACCATTCTACAAATGCTGTTTTACTTAATCCGTGTCACTTAGACTGGAGGGCAGTGGTACAATCTCAGGTCAGTGTGACCTGCAACCTCCACCTCCTAGGTTCAAGCTATTCTCCTGCCTGAGCCTCCTAATTAGCTGGGATTACAGGCGCCCACCACCACGCCTGGCTAATGTTTGTATTTTTAGTAGAGATGGGGTTTCACCATGTTGGCCAGGCTGGTCTCGAAATCCTCACCTTAAAGTGATCCACCCACCTTGGCCTCCCAAAGTGCTGGGATTATAGGAGTGAGCCACCACGCCTAGGCTGAGTTTATTTACTTTCATTTTTATCTGCCATTCTAAGCCATGACTATACCTCGGTTTTAAAAGAATAATTCTAATGCTCATGGACATCTGAGTCATCTCTAGTTTGGACCTATTATAAAATGTCACCATGAATTCTTTCTGTACTTCTTCCAAATATAACTCTCAGATAAATTTCTTGTGGTAAAATTTTTGGGTCATTTGCTTATCTTCAGCTTTAATAACTAATGACAAACTGTTTTTACACGCTCACCAGCAAGTTACAAAAGTTCCCATTGCCCCACAGTCTTGCCGGCACTTAACATGGTCAGAATTTAGTTTTTGCTGGTCTGGAAGATGTATTGGTAGCTCCTGGTAGTTGTGATATGTGTTTTCCTGATGACTACTGAGCTAGATCATTCATTAGTTTAATGGATCTTAGCTTTTCTCTTATATAACATACCTGTTCATGTCTTTTGCCCATTTTTTTTTCAATTAGGTTGTCACTTTTTTCTCATTAATTATTAGGGTTTTAAAAATATTGTGGATATTAGTTCTTTGTTGGTCATACTTGTGGTAAATATCTCCCTTTCCGTGCTTGTCTTTTTCATTTTCATTTTTTTTTTTGCCTTCCACAAAAAAGGGAGATGTTTGTGTATTTATTATTTGTTTATATTTCTTTCATGTATTTATTAATTCATTTATCTTATAATCCTTTTCTTATTAAAGAAAGAGTACATACACATTGTAGAAAGTTAAAATATACAGAGAAGCAAACTTTTTTAAAAAGAATTTTACATTCCTACTGCCCTGAAGTCACCAGAATTAGCATCTTCTGCAGGATTTCATATTCTGAATTTCATACATGTATGTGTATGTATGTATGGTTGACCCTTGAACAACACAGGTTTGAACTGTGAGGGTGCACTTGTATGTGGATTTTGTTTTCAGTGAATATGCTGAAAATTTTGGCGGGATTTGTGAAAATTTGAAAAAAGCTCATAGAGGAACCACAAAGCCTAGAAATATAAAAAAAAATTAAAAAGCTATGTCATGAATGCATAAAATATATGTAGATACTGCATCTACATATATCATTTACTATCATAAAATATACACAAATCTATTATGAAAAGTTAAAATTTATTAGACTTTACACATAACAAACATAGGTGGTATGTGGCATCATTTGCAGTCAATAAACTTGAAGCTGAAGTATTAAATCACAACTGCATAAGATTAACTGTAGAACGCGCTGCGCTACTGTGGTAATTTTGTAGCCACCTCCCATTGCTAGTGTGGTGAGCTCAGGTGTTTCGAACATCTACTTAAAACACCGTGTGGCGCTGATCACCTTCACGTGGGCAGTTCATGGCTCCACAAAATTGGCGGCGGGCCCCGGTGAAAGTGATTTTTCACCGTTCTCACATATTTCCCATTGTGTTTGGAGCAATGTTGTAAATCTTGAATAACACTATGGGACTTACGAATTGTCACTAGTGATGCTGGAAGTGCTCCCGAGAAGCAGAGAAAAGTCGTGACATTACAAGGAAAAGTTGAATTGTACTGAGTATGTACTATAGATTCAGGTCTGTAACTGTGGTTGCCCACCATTTCAAGATGAATGAATCGAGCCTAAGGACCATTGTAAAAAAAAAAAAAAAGAAAGAAAGAAAAAAATCATTTGTGAAGCTGTCACTACAGCTGCATCAACAGATGTGAAAACCTTACACATTTTCTGAAATATTAGGTTAGTGCAAAAGAAGTTGTGGTTTTTGACATTAAAAGTAATGGCAGACTGGGTGCAGTGGCTGACACGTATAATCCCAGCACTTTGGGAGGCCGAGGCAGGCGCATCACCTGAGGTTAGGAGTTTGAGACCAGCCTGGCCAACATAGTGAAACCCCATCTCTACTAAAAATACAAAAATTAGCCGGGTGCAGTGGTGCGTACCTGTAATCGCAGCTACTCAGGAGGCTGAGGCAGGAGAAACATTTGAACCCATGAGGCAGAGGTTGCAGTGAGCCGAGATTGCACCACTGCACTCCAACCTAGGTGGCAGAGTGAGACTCCGTCTCAAAAAAACAAAACAAAACAAAAAATAGTAGAATTAATTTTAAGGGCAAAAACTGCAATTACTCTTGCACCAACCTGTACAAAGTGTGGGTTAACTGACCATTTATATACAAGCCTTCTGGTCAACAGTAGGCTAGTAGTAACATTTTGTGGGGAGTCGAAAGTTATACTCAGATTTTCAACTGCGTGGGGTGTTGGTGCACCATCCCCCACATTATTCAAGGGTCAACTGTATATGTAATCAAAAGTAATTTTTAGTCACCAACCTCCAAGTTTTCGTTTGAGTAGATTTCCTCCCACCATATAGGTAAACCATCTTCAAATTTTCCCAGTTGGCCAGCAGTCCTTTAGAGCTTTGGTCAAACAAGTATCCAGTCTAGGACTTATTATGTATTTGGATGAACCAAGTTCTGAATGTTAAAGTCTGTTTTATCAGTCCTTTGCTTTGTGATTAGTATTTATTTTTTGTATATTTTTAAATACATGTCTGTCAATCCCAAGACTGACTTATCTTCTAACAGCCCTATATTTTTGCTTTCTCCTTTAGCTTTATAAGCCAGAATTGATTTCTGGGTATAGTAGCAGTCCAATTTTTTCCCCATATAGATACCAGCACCATTTATTGATGTGCACCGACCAACAACATATCATGACCCCTGCCGTATTTCATGTTCATGTAAGGATGGGTCTTTTTCTTGGCTTTTAAAATTCTGATTCATGGGTCTATTTACTTATTCCTATACCAATGCTGCAGTGTCCTAATCATTATGCCTTTGTAATATGTCTTGACATAATACATTTTATAATAAGGTTTAAATAAGAGAAATCTCCATGGATAGGTTAGGGAAGGTTGGGCTGTCTTTGGGTACAAACCTCAGTGGCTTAAAACTCTAAGGGCTTGTTTCTTGCTCATGTTACACATACAGCTGTGGTCACTCAGGGTCCCAGGCAGAGGCTCTGTTACTATCTCAATATGTTCTTCCACAGGTGAGAAGAGAGCACGGAGAATCACTTATCAACTTGTAATGCTTTCTCCCGGAAGTGACACATGTCAGTTATATTTACATTTCATTGGCAGAGCTACTCCCATGACCACGCCTGATTTCAAGGTTGCAGGAGAGTGTAATCCTTGTATAACCGGAAGCAGAGGATTGTCTACTACATCTCTCCCATTGCTTTTCTTCAGAAGTGTCTTAGCTATTCTCAGCCTTGAGACCCAGCTTGTCAAGTTCCATGAAAACCTTTATTGAGATTTTGATTGGGATTTTAGTGAATCTAGGGTGCAGTTTGAGGAGAAATCATGTCTTCCTTTCCAAGCTTATGGTATATTTGTCTATTTATCTAGGTCTTAATGTCTTTTAGTGGTTTTATCCTTCTCTCTTTAAAGGATTTGCTCATCATTTATTAGACTAATTGTTAGGTTTTTATATTCTTATTGCTATTATAAATTTTATTTTTTAAATTATGTTTCCTAGCTAATTATTTTCTGGTATCCAGAAATGCCAGTGACTTTGGTATATTAATTTTATTAATGCAGAAATTTTGAAAAACTCTCCTAGTAATTCTAATTACTTATTCATAAATTATTTTGAGTTTTCTACATAGAAAATCATACCACCTGCAAATAATGACAGTTGCACTTTTTCCTTTCTAATTCCTAACCCTTTTATTGAGTTCTCTTGTCTTCTCTAGCTAGGGCTTCTTGTGCAATGTTCTAGAAGTGGGGATAGCAAATGTTTGTGTCTTGTTACTGATCTTAAGGGAATGCTTTAAACGTGTGACCAATAAGTAGGACTTTTTTGCTAGATATTCTTTATGAGGTTCTTTCTATTTCTAGTTTGCTAAGAATGAACTTTGAATTTTGTGGATCAAAAAAGTGATACTTTCCCTTTGATATGTTAATGTGGTCATTTATAGTAATCAATTTCAAAAATATTAAACCTGCTTTAATTCCTGGAATTAACCTACCTTGGCTAAGATGTATTCCCCTTTTACTCAATGCTGGATTCGGTTGATAATATTCTGTTTAAGACTTTTGTAAATATGTTTTGAGTAATACTGGTTGGTAATTCTCATTTTTTGTACCATACCTGTATGGTTTTGGAATCACTGTTACCAGAATAAGACAGATGTACAAAATAGAAGTATGAGACCTATAAAATCCATGAAAATTGTTTAAGACATAAATATACATTTCAGGCTAGGCACGGTGACTCACGCCTGTAATCCCAACATTTTGGGAAGCTAAGGCGGACGGATCACCTGAGGTCAGGAGTTTGAGACCAGCCTGGCCAAATGGAGAAACCCCATTTCTACTAAAAATACAAAAATTAGCCAGGCATGGTGGCGGGTGCCTATAATCTCAGCTACTCAGGAGACCTAGTCAGGAGAATCGCTTGAAGCCAGGAGACAGAGGTTGCGGTGTGCCGAGATCACACCACTGCACTCCAGCCTGGGCAACAAGAGCGAAACCCCAACTCAAAAACAAAACCAACCAACCAAACAAAAAAGATATAAATGTACATTTCGGTGAGTGATAGATCAAACATAAATTGGAAAATATATAGGACTCAAATATCACAGTTAACAAGCTTCATAAAATATCCCCTCATTTTTAATTCTTTGTAAAGTGTCTATGTGAGTTGATTTATTTTTTGGAGGGATGTCTGGAAAATGTGCCCATGAAAATTTGGTCCTAGATTTCAAAATATAGAATCAGTTTACCTAGAGCTATAAAACTCTTGAATTTTAAAATATTTTTGTCTTGAGATATTTTAGTAATTTTTATTTGTTTTTAGAACTTAGTCATTTCAATTTATTTCATTGGTCTTTTCAAAGAACTGATTTTTTTTTTTTTTTTTGCTTTGAGCCTCTTTACTATATGTTTGTTTTGCTTTTCATTATTTTCTTATTATCTTTGTTATTTTTCTCTTCCAATTTTGAATGTATTCTATTGTTGTTTTTGAACTTATTGTTAATTTAAATGCAACTCAACAATGCTAATCTTGTTTTTCTAACATAAACAATTTAGGCTATAAATTTTCCTTTAAATGTTGCATTAGCTATATTCTATAAGTTTTAATACATATTATTTTCATTAATTTTAATTCTGGATATTCCTAACTTTTCATTGTTTTCTTCTGTGACCCAGAGTTGTTTAGCAGAGCTTTAAAAAAATCCCAAATGTAAGATATTTTTCTTGTTATATCTTCAAAATAGTTTATAATTCAATTGCATTATGATCAGATAGAGATCTATACAAATAACCAGTCCTTAGATCTTTGATTAGCTTTGAGAATTAGCATAAGGTCAGTTTTTATAAATATTCTATATGACTTTAAAAGAACATGAATTTTTAAATTGTTGGACACGAAGTTGTTATATGTTTATTAGAACAAGATTGTTAATTTGGTGTTCAGATCTTATATGTCCTATCTAATATTTCTGTTTTCTGTTTATTCTTAATTTGTCAATAGCAAAGATGTGAATTTAAATTTCCCACTATTATGGTAAATGTTGTAGTTCTAGGGTATTTGTAATTTCATCAATTTTTTGATTCATATATTTTGGAGTGATGTGTAAACAGTTTAGAATTATAATACTTCCTATTATACCTCCTACTGTGTAAGTCATGATCATCTTTATCTCTAATATTGCTTCTTACCATAAAGACCCTCAAAATCAAAATTAGTATTGATACAGAATTGTATTCATTAATATTTGCCTCATTTTTTTTCTTTTTTGTGTGTGCCCTATATTTTATGTATGCATTTAAAAATTTTTTAAATAGGGAGCACATTTCAATTCTATTTCTTGTAATTACTCACATATTTAAAGCCTTATTCGTATATTCTTTATATACTTCTTTCTCCTTTCTTATACTGTTTTTATGTATGAATTCATTATTTTCCTCTTTTAGTTTGAAAATTCTATCAAACCTCTAGTTTAACACACATAGTTAACAAAGTCTCAGGTTAATACCTTTTCTTCCTTCTGAGCAATGTAAGAACATTAAATTCTTTAACTCTGATCAATAATATATTCTAACTTATTTGATAATGTTATCTGGTATTTTAATTCTAGCTTGATTCTTTCTCCTTCCTCCCAACAAACCACCAGCCTCTGCATACTTTCACCCACAGATATGCCAGTATCTTTGCTTAGCATTCCCTTGTGTGTCTCAGCCTTACCACTTTCTGCCTAAAACATATCCGTTACATTTCCTTTGATTTATTTGTGTGTGTGTGTGTGTGTGTGTGTGTGTGTGTGTGTGCACGTGCACGCGCGCGCTACATGCTCTATGTTTTTGAATTTCCTAAATTGTCTTTGACTTCATTCTTGGAAGATGGCCTTATTCAATATGGAATTCTAGTTTGACAGTTACTCTTTCTTTCTGAACTTTGATAATATTATTTCACTGGCTTCTAGCTTTGATTTTTTGGACCTTTTGAAATCATCTGTGAGTCTTAAACTGCTGCTCCTTTGTAGGTATTCTTTTCTTCCTTTCTGCACGTCTTTAACAACTTGCCTCTTTTTGTGTTGTAAAGTTTTATTATTGCTGTGTCTAGGTGTGGAGTTCGTTTCATATATCTTGTTTGGGATTCATTGGGCTTTCTAAATCTCAAGTTTGTGTCTTTCAGCATCCTGAGATATCCTCTGTCATTATTTATTGGAGTATTGCTTCTTCTCCATTTTCTCTATTACTTCCTCCTCTGATTTAGAACTTCACGTAGACATTTGTAAGACCTTCTCAGCATATCATCCATGTCACTTAATCTTTCCTTCATTATTTTTCATGCGTCTTTTTAAATTTTTAACTAAATTCCGGTTAAAATTTGAATCTATCTTTCAATTTGCTAATTCTCTCCTTAGGTTTGTTTTACATGCTATTTAATCCATCTATTGAGTTTTAAAGTTTAATTACTATATTTTTCATTTATAAAAATTCTGTTTTATCTTCTTAAAAATCTACTTTATTATTCTTTTATAATGCTTGTTCTCTGACCTTAGTTTTAAGCTTTTCTCAAATTTCTTCAGGCATATTGCAAATAGTTATATTACATTCATGCCTTATAACTGTACTATATAAACTTGTTATGAGTCAGCTTTTCTTATAGCTTCTCATTTATGATGTCCTAAATCTTTGTGTTTCAGTTTTCTTACTCTGGGCTTTTAATTTTTCCTAGAAGTTTATTTTTGGGAAATACTTCAATGTCTGGGTTGAAGCTGAATTCCTCCAGAGAGATATTTTGCCAATTGCCTGACAGCACTAACTACCCCAGGACCACTCAAAATTAACTCTCCACTTAAGGTTTTTTGGAGACCATATGAGAAGGATGAATTGGATAGCAAAACCTATGAGAGTTGGCTTGTAGTTCTAAAATCTCTCCACACAGTGCAAAGATGGAGACAGGCAAGTGTCCTTGCTGTTTCCTTTTGAAGGGCAGACTTCTTTTCCTACTTAATCTTTTTTTTTTTTTTTTTTTTTTTTTTTTTTTTTTTTAAGATGGAGTTTCACCCTGTCACGTAGGCTGGAGTGCAATGGTGCAGTCTCAGCCCACTGCAACCTCCACCTCCACCTCCATCTCCTGAGTTCAAGTGATTATCCCACCTCAGCCTCCTGAGTAGCTGGGATTACAGGTGCTCGCCACCACGCCTGGCTAATTTTCGTATTTTTAGTAGAGATGAGGTAGCATGTTGGCCAGGCTGGTCTTGAACTCCTGACCTCAGGTGATCCACCTGCCTCAGCCTCCCAAAGTGTTGGGATTACAGGTGTGAGCCACCATGCCTGGCCTTTTCCTACTTAAGCAGGTTGTTTAGTCTTTGGGGTGCAAGATTTACTCAGGGATCTTCTGTTATGTTTTTCATCATGGGCAGCCCTGAGACTTTGTTTCTTCCTCCTTATGCCCCAGGGAGACATCAGAGTGGAAGCTCAAGGTCTGCAGTTCCCCACAGACACACTCGGGGTCAAGTGTGGATCTCTGGCTTTCCTGTGTCCTTGCACCCTAGGTGTTTTCTCTCCATTTTTGGGAACTTTGTTTTTATTAACTTTTCTCTGTGTCAACATAGTGGCATGTTTAAAAGATTGTTTTAATATTTCATCTAACATTGAATTATTTCAAACAACATATATAATCTGCTACACTGCTAGAAATAGAAGTCCTAGGTTTGGGAATTATTAGGTATTCTTGTATTTGAAAAGGGGAACTAAACTTTGGCTAAGAAATAGACATGTGTGGGTTTGAGACTAGACTCCGTATTCAATATTTCCAGATATTTGTTTCCTCAGCTTTACTAATAGTAACACTTTTTATTTGTATGTTGAGTTTCTGTTTACAAAGTCCTTCACAAATATCAAGTCTTTGGAGAGCTGGCTGAAGCAGATGTTGTTGTGCCTGTTAAGAGAATAGATGAGATTGTTGAGGGGACACCACACTGATTTGGAACCTAAGTCTTTTAATACCTAGAAGAGTTATTTTTGCTTCAATGCCATATTGGATTAAATTATTTCAGATAAGTCCGCAAGTGGATCTCAATTTGTTGTCTGGGGCAAGTCAGTGCTTGGACACTATCTTGAGGGAGATCCTGAGCCCAAAGCTGGGTTTTCTTGTTGTTGTTGCTGTTTGTTTGTTGTTTGTTTGATAGAGAGTTCATTGACCCAATTAGCAGTGTCTGCAAGAGATGCAAGAGATGAAAAATGCAACTTATTTGCTTTTCCAGATTTAAAATGGCCTTCCTGACTTTAAAAAATTCACAGTTCTCATATAAACATAAAATATGTCTTTCTAAATTCAGATGGCATAAGTATTGGAAAGATAGACTTTGCTTATGTCAAGTAATGAGGCTACTAGTTCTATTTATGGTCAGCTTCCTTTGTGGTGTGTGAGATGAGCATGGAATGGTCTTTGATGACAGGGAATTTGTTGCAAGAAAAACTAGAACATGAGGAAATCTTGGAAAGCCACACCTCATCACTGATACAATCACTTGGGGTTTCTCAGACTGGGTTGTGCTATAGTCTTCTTGAGTTACAAAAATAAGGACCTGGCTTAGCTCAGGACAGTAGCTTGACGTCAATCTGCTTCCCTTTTTCCACTCATACAATATTTAATATCTGATTGGGCCATGTGGCCAGCACTCATCACAGACTGTCCCTATTAGTCAGCATTTGAGCCAAACATTTCAGGGATAGCACATCCTCTTAATGCAAAGGCTATTTATATTCTCTTCTTGTGCTGGCTGAGACCCTCACTCAAGGCTGCTAGCGGCAGATAAGAAGGGTTCTTTTTCTCTAGCAAACCCTGAGACAGGTTGTATAACATCTCATAAAAGGGAGGAGGAATTGAGGCTACTCTTTTAGAAGAGAGCAAGGCAGAAACAGTTATTACAACCTAAGGGCTTCTCCTGTAGTCCATGCACTCCAATTAGAGGATGATCAGATGAGCACACTGGGCAAATCAACGACTACTCCTTATTGGTGGTTTCTTAAATGTGCATTACTATTCAAATACCATCATCAAATTTATGCTCTGTTAAGTCCTTTGAAGGTAAACTAAAAATCATTTTTCATTAAAATATCATCTTTATTTCAATCCTGCTCATGCTCTTATCAGCTCCTCTAATGTTATTATGGAAAAAGTCAATTTCTTTCTTTCGAAGGCTTATTTTTGTATTTATGTTTCAGATCATTGTGGCATATAATCAAAGGAAAAGTTATCCTGGGGATTTAGACCTTCTGGAGATTAGGATGCTCAGATATGCAAAACCACTTCCCATCCTTGTGACTCTCAGTAGTTTTCTGCAGTGCAAGGAGTAACATTTATGAGTTCTCATAAGCATTTTTTCATCAAGGAGTGTGGGGTGGACAGTGGAGCCAAAGCAGCTTCTGTCATTCAAAAATCCTCAATCCCCAACCAAGTGCAGTGGCTCACGACTGTAATCCTAACACTTTGGGAGGCCAAGGTGGGCAGATCACTTGAGGTCAGGAGTTCAAGACCAGCCTGGCCAACATGGTGAAACCCCAGCTCTACCAAAAATACAAAAACTAGCTGGGCATAGTGATGGGCACCTGCAATCCCAGCTACCGGGGAGGCTGAGGCAGGAGAATCGCTTGAACCCGGGAGGCAGAGGTTGTAGTGAGCTGAGATCACACCACTGCACTCCAGCCTGGGGTAAAGAGTGAGACTCCATCCCAAAAATTAAAAAAATAAAAAAATAAAAAAAATTCTTAATGCTCCTCTGCTGCTACTTTCCCTCATTATAACTGCCCATTACCAGGATCAGTGCCTCCAGCCGGTTGACAAAAGGATAACCATCTTCCTCTAGCTATCATTTTTCCTCCCACCACTGTTCTTCCTCTGCACTTCTTGTGCATTCAGCCTAAGTTGATTCTTTTTCTTAGAACAAAATCCTCTTTGAAAATGCAACATGAAGTAACAAAAGGAGTTTACAGTCTGCTTTTTTCTGTTTGCATTTCCTGCCTCTGACATTCGCTTTCAGACTAATTAGGAGTTTTTGAGTTCCTTTTCCTTTTCCCCATTGTTCATTTTCAAACAAGACTGTACAACCCTTTCCGTCATGAGATGAAAATCTCACATGGCTCAGGTAGCTCAGGTATCACCCTGCCTAGAAACAGGGGATAAGGGACATGACCTTTCATGTCTTTCTGTCCCCAAGGACCTTGTCCTCTTGCCAGAATACTTAATAGGGTCCAGGTATATTTGTAAAATGAGTACATGGTCTCTACCATTTATATATTCATGTGGGCATGACACGTCCGGTGCCTCCTATTGTCAGGCAGTGTGTTCGGTCCTAGAGCTTCAACAGTGACCCTGATGGGCATGTCCCTACTGGGGGTATGAAAACAAATAGACAGCATTGCTGTAACTGTAATAATGCTAAGAACATCTGTGGTTTTTGCTGTATGTAAAGAGAACTCATAGTTTCTAAAGAGCTGCATCGAACCCATGTAAATGATTTGTACTTTCTGAGCCTCCATTTCTCATTGGTACAATGGCCTAATGACTATGTCATTGTGTTGTTCTGGGGATGAAATGAGGCAACGTAATGAGAAGCTTCCAGCACAGTGCCTGGCCCATGGGAGACACTCAACCTCTGATCACCTGGCTATCCTTCTGATGGAATGCTCCTCTGCCTGCTGTGCTTGGCATAGTTTTCTCCTGCTGATAAGGTTGGGCAGGCACTGACCAGGCAGGCTTGTTTCCCACATCCTTTGTTTCAAACGGTCTTGTGAAGATGAACTTACATCCTCTGCAAAATACCCTTCCATGCTAAGGTTTATTAAGCTACCCAACATTGCCCTTCTCCCTCTTAGAGAAGATTATACCAACTCTCTGAACATCCCAAAATGGACAGTTTGTATAGATTGACTCATCAGAGCACAATTGTGTCTTCAGTGCCAGAAATTATCAGCTTGTGTGGAGAAATGTATTATAATTAGCAAAAGTAAAAAATACAACATAAAAAGCAGGATCTGTCTTCCTGATTCTTATCTCATTTGTCTTTTTAAAGAGTTTTCTTTTTTTGGTGCCAGTTCTGTGTTTCTTGCAATCAGGAGGGTCCAAAGATTTTCCACTTGGTTTAAGAGTTAACTGGGCATGAAGGGAAAACTACAACATTGCACCTAAGTTAGCGCAATGACTAGACCTTTCTTTGCAAAGGGAGAGTTTTGAACTCATCTGGGTTGCTAGAGAGAAGAATCAGTGATTCCTCTTCAGTGTCACCAGGCAGGCAGATAGCCCTGTTCATGGGATGGACCTGGTGTTACCGCCTGTGTCAGCTCCTTTTATTGTAATGCTTTGCCTATCTACCCTCATTCACAATAGCCGGTGAGCATCACAAGTGTCAGAAACAGGGTGAAAAGCCATTATCTTTCATCTTCTTCCTAGTTTAGACTATCTTTCCTACTCACAGACAGATCAACACGTAAATATTAACAACCAAGAAAACCTGCTACACATAAAGAAAACCTGCTACAAGGCTTTGTGAGGGGCATATGCTCTTCCCACAGGTCACTATGCCTACTTCCTTCCCATCAGTAGTAAAGGTGTGTGTGTGTGGTGGGGGCAGCGGGGAGGTCTGTGTGTCTCCAACTCTGGAGAGCAAATGAACAAGTTTGCCTAGGACAAGTAGACTCTGAATATCCTCTCATCCCACTGGCTTGGGAGTTTTCTACTCATTTCTGTTGTTGGTAATGTTAGCAGAATGTGAGTACATTTGTCATGTCTTATAATCCCCATGTTTAAAAATGTTTAATGCCCTAAGTCTTTGAATGCTCATGTCTCAGTTTTAGTTCTTAATCAAACAGAAAGCTAGGATTGTGCATAAAGGGAAGATGGGGGTGGGGTGGGGGGCAGATACTCACTTGGAATGCAGGTCATTTAACTTGTTCCATGCTAGAATAAAAGGTTATACAGCACCCTCCCCCTCCTCACAGTGTATCAAATGCTTGTTTTCTTTGAGAAGAGAGTAGGATGTCCTATGACTACAGTCAGAAAACATGTCTTTGACAGCCTTCCTGGGTTTTTTTTTTTGTTTTTCTTCCTCCCAGTTGAACTTCAATCTGAGCCTTGATGCTTTAGAGTCCTAGGATTTCAGAGTTCAGTAGGCGATGGCTCATGGGAGAGATTGCGTCTTGGTCCCCAACCCCTTAGCTGCCAGGAAGAGATGGCAGAAAAATTATGAAACCATACTAAGTCAGTATAGGTCGGTAGAGTCTCATTCTTCCTCAAGTAGTTACTGGAAAAACAGGAGTGCAGGGAACCAAGGCTTCCCATAGCTCAGACTTGCCCTTAGACCAGAGGGAATGGTCTCAGAAGTCCTTTGTCAAAGGATATTATGTTAGTTCAATAACTGTATAAATATCAGTAAGAAAGTGACAAGGATAAGGTTTAGCCTCATCGTGTAACTTAGGAAAGTAAGGGCACACAGTGATGTTTAAAAAAATATTCAAAGACCCAGTAGCATGTGTCTGGCTGCTGCTGGGTGTTCACAGGATCTAGGCTCTTACATATAGCCTATAAAGATGGCTTGGAATAATTCCTCCTCTTTTTCAAAGAGGCAGAGGCTCCAACATTTTGGAGAGGTCGCAGTGGTGGTCCTGACTCCCACAGTATGGGAGAAAATACATTTTACCTGCCCTCCAAAGAATGAGTTAGAGCCTGTGGTGCCAATGCTGGCCAAATTTGAGTTCCTGAGACAGAGAGATCAGGAGGAGCCTGAGAATCTCACCTCAAACCATTTGCCTGAGGTCTTGACAGTGGAGGGTTTGCACAGCCCTTTCCCTTCTCCATGCCCTGGATGTGCCCGGAGGTGCTGCAGGCAGTATTGGTTGCTTGAGCTGATGACTCATATGTCTTAAAGTCTCCAAGTCATTTTTTATGGGGACACAGAAATTCCTGCTCAACAGCTGCCCTATGTTCATTGATTTCTTTGTTTGTTGTTTCCCTAAGAGATGCCAGTTTAGCAACACCCAAGGCTGCCTCTCCTCTGATTCAGATCTTAGGGACTTTCATCCATAACCACACAAAGCCCTAGGGCAGTTTTTTGTGCTTCCCGCATTTAGTGTAATTTGGTGGATAAACTTGCTAAGCCACCTGATTTGAGTAAATTCCATTATTCTTCCTGAAAGAGCTCAGGATGGGGTCATACCAATGGGAGCCAACTCTCCAGCTCCTCTCCCACTCAGATACCTCAAGGAAGATGAAATTAATAGAAGGAACAGAGCAAAGTGGATGAGGATAGAATTTAAGAGGTTGTTGTGCTTGCTAGGATGGTGGCCAAATAGGGTCACTTTGGAACATCACGTAAACCCCTTAATAACCTTCCTCCACAGTATCTAGAGCAGGGTTGGGCAATGTGGTTTCTTCCCACATATTTTTACTTTAAGCAGAATACTTAATATATATTGGCACAGCTCTGATGTTTGAATGCTAATCATTATGCAGACATGTTTCAATGCACACTCCACTCACATTTACATTTACTTTCTTTTGCTGCATTTTTATACCTAGGATAAACTTGGTTTAATATTCCATTAAATTTTTTTAAGCCACTGTAACTTTGTTTAATTTGGTTGCTGAAAAAGTTCTATTTGCTATAATCTTGTGTTTGTAACCAAGATCGCTTTTAAGAAGGCACATTCTTATCAGAGATAATTTGGAAAAGCTGCAGGTTGTTCACTGTTTGGTACTATAGTAATGATTATCTTGAACTTACATTTTACATCCTACCTGTTTCACTTAGCATGCATCCTAAGTGTTGTCTATATTGTTACATAATCACATGGTTTTCTTTTATTTATTTATTTTTGTTATACTTTAAGTTCTAGGGTACATGTGCACAAAGTGCAAGTTTGTTACATATGTATACATGTGCCATGTTGGTGTGCTGCACTCATTAACTCGTCATTTACAGTAGGTATATCTCCTAATGCTATCCCTCCTCCCTCCCTCCACCCCACGATAGGCCCCAGTGTGTAATGTTCCCCTTCCTGTGTCCAAATGTTCTCACTGTTCAATTCCCACCTATGAGTGAGAACACGTGGTGTTTGGTTTTTTGTCCTTGCGATAGTTTGCTGAGAATGATGGTTTCCAGCTTCATCCATGTCCCTACAAAGGACATGAACTCATCCTTTTTTATGGCTGCATAGTATTCCAGGGTGTATATGTGCCACATTTTCTTAGTCCAGTCTGTCATTGATGGACATTTGGGTTGGTTCCAAGTCTTTGCTATTGTGAATAGTGCCACAATAAACATACATGTGCATGTGTCTTTATAGCAGCATGATTTATAATCCTTTGGGTGTATACCCAGTAATGGGATGGCTGGGTCAAATGGTATTTCTAGTTCTAGATCCTTGAGGAATTGCCACACTGTCTTCCACAATGGTTGAACTAGTTTACAGTCCCACCAAGAGTGTCAAAGTGTTCCTATTTCTCCACATCCTCTCCAACACCTGTTATTTCCTGACTTTTTAATGATTGCCATTCTAACTGGTGTGAGATGGTATCTCACTGTGGTTTTGATTTGCATTTCTCTGCTGACCAGTGATGATGAGCATTTTTTCATGTGTCTGCTGACTACATAAATGTCTTCTTTTGAGAAGTGTCTGTTCATATCCTTCACCCACTTTTTGATAGGATTGTTTGTTTTTTTTCTTGTAAATTTGTTTGAGTTATTTGTAGGTTCTGGATATTAGCCCTTTGTCAGATGAGTAGATTGCAAACATTTTCTCCCATTCTGTAGGTTGCCTGTTCACTCTGATGGTAGTTTCTTTTGCTGTGCAGAAGCTCTTTAGTTTAATTAGATCCCATTTGTCAAATTTGGCTTTTGTTGCCATTGCTTTTGGTGTTTTAGACATGAAGTCCTTGCCCATGCCTATGTCCTGAATAGTATTGCCTAGGTTTTCTTCTAGGGTTTTTATGGTTTTAGGTCTAACATTTAAGTCTCTAATCCATCTTGAATTAATTTTTGTATAAGGTATAAGGAAGGGATCCAATTTCAGCTTTCTACATATGGCTAGTCAGTTTTCCCAGCACCATTTATTAAATAGGGAATCCTTTCCCCATTTCTTGTTTTTGTCAGGTTTGTCAAAGATCAGATGTAGATGTGAATCACGTGGTTTTCATGGTTGCATCATAGTCCATTACATGGAAATGTCACAGCTTGCTTATCTGTTCTGTACTGATCACTTTCAGTTTTTCAATATTTATCAATAACTTTGAGCAGAAAACTTTCTAGATTTCCCTTGTATTTTATATTATTTTCTTAAGATGGACGTTCCAAGGTCTCTTACAAAGATAATGAATGTATTTTAGGCCACGGCTTCTCCAAGTGCAGTGTGTGCACAGATTGCTGGTGGATGTTGTGAAATGCAAATTCTAACTCAGTAGATGTGGGCTGGACCTGAAGATCTGCATTTGTCACAAATGCCTGCATGATGCCCAGGCTGTGGCTCAGGGCTTTGGGCAGTCTCTTAAAGTTGCTGGTGTATTGGCATCGAGAATATTTATAATACATGTTTTGCCAAGTCGTTGTGTGGGCTGGTTACCCAGGAGCTCTGCCCCCTCAGAAGTACTTTCTAATCAAGAAGAAAGTTTGGATTAGACTGGTGTCCAAAGGGATGGGGAGCTGTAGCACCTGCCTTCAGTGAAAGCCTCTAAGCTTAGTTGTGGCCGCCATTAGAATCATCTGGGGAGTACACACACTCTCTCTCTCTCTCTCTCTCTCTCTCTCTCTCTCTCTCTCTCTGTCTCTCTCTCTCTCTCTCTCTCCCTCTCCCCCCCCTTCTCTCTCTCTCTTTCTCTCTCTGTCTCTCGGCTCCCTCCAGACCACTACAAACAGAATGGCTGGCAATGGAACCTGGCTATCAGTATTTTTTAAAGCTTCCCAGGTATTAGAGGTGACTCTGTATAGCTCAACAACTCAACTATGTTCATTGATTTGTTTGCTTCTTTGTTTCTGTAAGAGATGCCAGTTTGGCAACACCCAAGGCTGCCTTTCCTCTGATTCAGATCTTGGAGACTTTCATCCATAACCATACAAACCCCCAGGGCAGGTTTTTTTTTTTTTTTTTTTTTTTTTTGTGCTTCCCGCATTTAGTGTAATTAAGTGGATAAACTTGCTAAGCCACCTGATTTGAATAAGGTCCATTATTCCTCCTGAAAGGACTCAGGATGGGGGTCAATACCAATGGGAGCCAACTCTCCAGCCTCCTGGAGAGTTGAGGACCTCCTAGTTGAGGACCATTGTTCTAAGCCCTTCCCACCTTAAATCTTACTGAGCTCCCAACTATGTTTTATACCTGCTTGGATATAAAGCTTGGAGCTTATATATGCTACACTCAGACCTCCACACTTTCAACAATGGATTTAGCACAGCCATGAGTTTTCTTTGCAATTCTGAAAAAACAATAACCATTATTTCAGACAGAAAACAAGGTATTTGTCATCACTGACTTCTCCATGAAACTCACTCTTTTGTAGTATTTGCTGGTCCCATCTTACTGAATGCCACCATTGTACACTCAGTCTCCCAAGCCAAAAACCTGGGGCTGATCCTAGCCCCTTTATTTTCCCATACCCTTCAGATCTAAGCGGTTCTCACAGTCCTTTGCTCTATATGTACTTGTTTCTTATAGAATGTATCACATTATATTAAAATTATCTCTTAGTATGTTATGTCCTTCAACTAGACCATGAGCCTCTTGACTCCAGAGATAGTATCTGATGCATCTTTTTATTCCCCACATCTGGTACAGTGCCTGTCTAGCACAGAGTGGAGACTTCTGAAATAACTGTTGAATGAATGGATGAAATAAAATAGGTTTTGATCACATGTAACCCTGGAAGATTATTCTTATGGTTTAAAGTTTCATAGCAGCCTGGTTCTAGCAGGAGCACAGATTGCCTAGATGGTGCCTGGTGCCAACATGCCCTTGGCCTTGAGGGTGTGCAAGGTGGCAGACGGAATGCCCAGCATGCCCTGACTCCCTGCCACTCACCACCTGCTAGAGTAACACCTGCTGTTTCTGTTTGGCAGTTGCCTTTTCAGGCCTTGGCTTCACGACGTTCTACTTGGCGGGAAAGCTGCACTGCTTCACCGAGAGTGGGCGGGGAAAGAGCTGGCGGCTCTGTGCTGCCATCCTGCCCTTGTACTGCGCCATGATGATTGCCCTGTCCCGCATGTGTGACTACAAGCATCACTGGCAAGGTGAGTCCCTGCCCGGGGCCTGACTGGACCTCACCGTGGTTGCCCCTCTCCTCCAGGGATGGGTGTAGAAATGCACCAGTTGTGGGGAGCTAAGTGCCCATTGTCCGAAACCAGAGGAGGCTGAAATGACAGAGTGGATATAATTTTGAAGCAAATATGCTGGTTCAAATATGCAAGGTGTGGCCTTCCTGGGGAAAGAATTGGAGGTCTTCTTCCTCCTTCATGCTCCAGGAGACTGCTTGAGTCCTGCCAGAATGTCAAGCCCTTTGGTTTGGAGTCACCCTTGGCCTGAGACCCAAATGTGATTTTCCTGCTGGATCACTTGCCTCAGTCCTCAGACTTAGTGCCAAGCGGTTTTTGGCTTCCTTTGCTTATCGAATCCAGCCTACAAGGACGTATTTGTCACCATGGATGCTCTTCTGAAAGGTATATCCAACCAGGGATTCATTCCAGTAATGCTCCAAGCCACAGCTGCAAGCCTGGGGTGAGGTTTGCCTATATATATACATATGTCAGTCCTGGAATATTTGTTAAAAACCCAAATAACACAAAACAAGGGAGGGGTTTGTTCCTGAAATATAACTAAACCATGCCATGTCCTTCTGCAGAGAAACTGCAGCTCACAGTCTGTCTGAAAGAAAACCACCACGTGCCAGAGCACACAGAGAGCCGAGACGGAGGTGATGTCCACAGGAGGTGTGGCATCGGGGAAGTGTGGGGTCTAGGGCAGGGTTTCCCAAGGGGAATCCTTGGATCACCTTGATCAGGCTGTTCTGATCTAGAAATTGGACTCTCTAGAGGTGCATCTGCAGCAGTGGTCTAGAATCGTCATGGTTGTTAAGCAGGCCTATCATTGCTGATGAAGTCTAAGAAGCACTGGGAAAGAGCTCCACCATATGTGTCCATTTTAACCAAACAAAGCAAAGAAAGCGTGCCTGAATCCAGCTTCTTTGGGTGAACGGGCTTCTATGATAGGTCTGTGACCCAAACCTCCTCTCCCTTTCTTGTTTTCTGACTATTGCTGGGCATTGTCCGTCTCCCCCCGTCTCTGTCTTTGCAGCCAGCTGCCTTGCAGGACTTTTCCTTTTCTTTTTTCCTACCTTTTCCAGGTTTTTTTTGTAGTGGTAATGAGGCAATGGATGGGGACAGGGTTGAGGGGAACTCCTAGCTGAGAGCCCTTCCTTCCTCATCTTCTCTGGAGACCTTGTGCTCCTTTCAGCACTGCCCAGCTTCTCCTGTTCCTTTCTAGTCTCATCCCTACCCCCATATCCTCCTGGAGCTCATGCTCTGGGTGTCCTGTGACCCCAGCCTAGCTTTGAGCTGAAGGGTGAAAGGTATAGGGAAAGAGATGCTGACATGGTTTAGACAGCACAGCAAGTATCAACTGCTACTAAGGTCTGAGGCCCTCCTGATGGGGGAGGTCAGAAGAGGGTCACAGGTCTCAGCCTGCCCTTGTTCTGTTTTTATCAATGACTTGGAGGAAATGCTGGATGATAAGAAGCCACATCATGAGACGGAAGGATGGAGAGAGTCACTGGGCCAACACAAACAAAGGCACAGCCCCCCCCTTGGAACTGGGAATATTTTCCCACAGAATTGTTTTCCACATATGTGGTTAGGGCATTTCCCCATGAAGAATATTATGGGCCAAATGGCCTTTTATGGACTGCTTCTCATTGATCCCTTGTGAGCCAGTTTCTTCTTTGAGCGCAGGAACAATTAATCCCTAAATATCTCACAGAGCTTTTCGTAGATTGAAAGAAATAATGGGTCCAAATGTTCTTTGTAAATGGAAATTTACTACACACATGCAAAGTGGTATCATTGTTGCTCAGTACATTTTCTCTAAGAAAGGATGCGTTGTGTTTCCCAAACAACTGACTTGGAGGCAGACATTTTTTTGGGAACATGATTTATTTGTAAGCTACAAATGCCAGGTTTTCACTTTTATTCAACCACTTTGGATTCGGGGAATGATTTGGGGGTTTCAGAATTGAATCAGTTTTTCCTTTATCTTGGAGTCAGTAAGAGCCTTTGCATAGTACTGACAACCTAAGATGTGAGGCTGGCCTGTCTTCAGCACTCTCTGACCCTACCCTGTTTTGTTCCTCGTTTCCTAGCTGTGGTAGTGTAACGTGGCCAGAGTAAAGGAATGTGGAATTGCAGCTCTTGTCTTTAGAGAATGGTGAATTTATGCTGCAGCTGGTGTACCCAAGGCCTGTTGGCAACTGGGGCTTTGAAACCATACTATCCAACAGGCACAGAAAGGAACTATGAGCAGTCAAGTGAGAATATTCATCCTCTGTGGGCTGTTGGGAAAGCCAAGCAAGAGAATTTATGTTCAGTGATGGTTAGAACCATATTTGGGAATCAAACCAAAACTGCGTCATGGTAGACTTCTGCAGCCCAAACTGAACATGCATCTGTTGGTACACGTTATTGATATAGCCCAAGGACCAGTTCAGCTCTGTCATTATCTGTTCAACTTATACCCTTGGAGTCAGCCAGGAGAGGAACATAGCTTCGTTTGGATACTCTAAAGGGCTCTGAGTCAGGCTCATTTTACCTGAGTTCCCCCCTTCATGAGGCTATCTGCCACTGTCCACACCAGTTGTTTCCAACTGGGTGATGGAGAGGCTGACTGTACCTCTCAGGGGACATTTAGCAATGTCTGTAGACATCTTTTTAGTTGTCACAACTTTGACAGGTAGGTGCTACTGCCATCCAGTGGGTGGAGGCTTAGAGACTAGGGATGCTGCTAAATGTCCTACAATCGCAAGACCCCCTGCCCACCAACAAGGAGTTATCCAAACCCAAATGTCAATACTGCCCAGTTTGAGAACCCCTGTTCTACATTGTACCCCAGTTCCATATTTCTTTTCCCTGTTACATGTTAAGAAGCAGGAATGTTCTGGGAGTGGAAAGTTTTGTTCATTCAACACTCAATTATTAAGGGAGAAATCAAGGAGCCCTCAACGGTTTCCTGTTGGGAGGAGGGATGCAGAGTGAGGTCTTCAACTGCAGTGTAGGTGGATGTTTGAGGCAGGATGCCTGATTAAGATAAATAACTTGTTTTCCTTTGGTGAACTGAGCTGCCCAGTGACTGTGGGCGGGGGCCATCCATCATTGTGAGAATTCACATGGAGGCCCATTAATATCAGCAAAACTCAAGTCCGCCTCATTATAGACTTTAGTTAACAGCATTCATGTTGTGAGATTTTATGACTCCATTTCAATTTTGATTTAAGCAACTGTGCCTAATGTAGAAATACATCCAGTTACTCGATTACACATCATATCCAATAAATAGCCCATAATCTCCAATGACTCTCTCTCTCTCCACTATCATGGTTATTTTCTGTTATTGACACCCCCTGGTCTTTTCTGCCTCCCCAGCCCACTCCAAATATACAAATCTATTGTTTTATTAAGTGAGGAAAATACAGGGGCACAGGCCATGGCATAGGGAAGGACACATGAAACATTTAACAGAACTTCCCCTGACACAAAACCAGCTGGATCAATACTAAATCTCTATGTGGCTGATGTGCCCTGTGTCCTTGTGACATTCTGACTTGCAGGTCAACTGGAAGCTGGAGAGTTTCAGAGATGATGCTAACTACAAAGCCCAGTACCCTCTCAAACAGGCTCCCCTTTGTGATTGACAGTGTGTTTAATGGTGCTCAGACTTGTGGAATCCCCCTGCTAGAGAAAATAAATGCAGAGAAAGAGCAGAGCATGTCATTAAACTGACTTCTGCCTCTATTCACGCTCTTGTGTGATTAGATTCCTTGTAAATGGAGGGTTACAGCTACTAGTGGCAGGAATGTGGTGTTTGCTCTATCACTGGACTTAATAATGCACTCCCCTGACCCCTCAAGTCCCTGCACCTGAAACCAGGCTCTCCCCATGTGACTTTAGGTTTGGAGATAATATTTTAAACACTTGTTTCTCTAATTATAGGTCATTTTAAGCAGCCCTGGGTCCCTGAGTGGTGTTTCATTACAAGAAAGAACACCCCCCTCTGGATGTAATCTAGGGAAACCGGTCTCAAAGAATGAAACAGTCATTTGTTCCCACCCAGGCTAAGGTTGGAAAGTGTCTCGGTCAGATACAGACACAGTTGTCTAACTGGGTTGAAGTTTTCAAGATGGCCATTATTGCCTTCGCCTGCTTTCCCAGATTGGGCTGTGAAGGGTCTGTGATTTGAAATGAACTAAATGTAGTTACCAAACTTTAGGAGATTACTGACCCTGCAAAGGCAGGTGTTTTGGTGGTTGGATATTGTGCTGGACTGTTTCATGTGCACAAAATACTTCTGGCTTCAGGAAGCCCAGGCAGAAGCTATTCCCTTTGGAGAAACCCTTGCTTCAAAGCCTGATGACACTCTATAACTCACAGGACTCTCTCGAGTTCTCCTTCCTTTTGTTACTGATAAACTCAGTAGCCCCAAAGGATGGGATCCTTCCCTGTTCAGTGTGACAGAGCCATTACATGAAATCAAAAGTGAGCATCGAGTACAGTAAGTTTTATTCCATGGCCAAAGAATGGAGAAGTGGGGGCTGGGCGCAGTGGCTCATGCCTGGAATCCCAGCACTTTGGGAGGCCGAGGCCGGCGGATCACGAGGTCAGGTGATTGAGACCATCCTGGCTAATACGGTGAAACCCCATCTCTACTAAAAAAAATACAAAAAAAGTAGCCAGGCATGGTGGCGGGCACCTGTAGTCCCAGCTACTCAGGAGGCTGAGGCAGGAGAATGGCATGAACCTGGTAGATGGAGCTTGCAGTGAGCCGAGATTGCGCCACCGCACTCCAGCCTGGGCGACCGAGTGAGACTCCGTCAAAAAAAGAAAGGAAGGAAGGAAGGAGGGAAGGAAGGAAGAAAGGAAGGAAGGGAGGGAGGGAAGGAGGGCGGGAGGAGTGGGAACACAGCTCTCAGATGAACTTCTCAGCTAGTGAGGGGTGAAGGGATTAAAATATAGGGTTTCTCTAACGAAGAGGTCAGGTAGTAGAATCTAGGGGAGGAATAATCGACTCTTTTTCTGGAAATGGATGGTGAACTCCTGGGAACCAGAGTGCTGCCTGCCTTTTATGGCTTCTTCCAATTGTTGTCATGGCAATTGTCAACTGTCATGGTGCTAGTGAGAGTGCCATTGAGCATGGAAATTAGATTATAATGAAGCCTGAGGTCTTCTTGAAGTTGTTCTGTCAGCTATCTTGGTTTTACCAGTTTCAGGTAGTCCAGCTACAAAGGGAACTTTTTACCACAGGGGCCCCACTTCTTAAAGATAAACAGAGTTAGGGAGGGGTAGAAATCCAGCTATGTCATGTAAGCCTTACACTGAGTAACACCTTCCCCTTCCCTCCCCTCTGTCTCTGTCTCCATCTCTCTGTCTACCTCTGCCTCTTACACACACACACATACGCACACACGCACACACACACACGGCTGAGGGACACACACTGTTAACCAGGCCTCCCTTGTGCTGTCAGAAGCAATCTGTAGATTTTCTAAATGAAGTGACTTGAAAAAGATCCCTTGGAACAATATGATTGTTCCCGCCAAAAGCCTGCCAGCCTGGGTAGAACAAAAACACTGAGATTCTCCCTCTAATATCCTCAGCCCAAGTGAATTGATCTCACCTAATTTTCCCTCCACGGTCGGCTGCTCTGTGTGGCAGGGCCCACAGTCACATTTACCATTGGCTGCCAAACCCTACCTCTGTCTGGGAACCTCTGAGTCTTGACTGCCCATCTCAATCCACCCGCCTCTGTATTGATGCCCAGGAGAGCGTGAGAAGCCTCAGCCCCTGGCTCACCCCTCCCTCCCGTCAAAGTCCACTGCATAGCCTGCTTTCAGCCTCGAGAGACGCATTCTCAGTCAGGACTTCTGCCCTCTTCCTGCCTCCTGGTGTTTCCCCGTGACGTAATTCCCAGGGAAGGTGGATGTTGATTGCTCCCAAGTCTCACTGGCATCCTTCCTTTGTTTTACTCAAGGGAACCTGTCTCTTCTCAGCTTTCTTTGGTGTTCTGTGTGCCAGGCCCTGGCAACCACTGATCTACTTTTTATTTCTGTGGGTTTGCCTATTCTGCACATTGCATATAAATAGAACCATACAATGCATGGCCCTTTGTGGCTGGTGATGTTGATTCTTTAGTGCCTCTTGTAGATGTTGTTCAGCTCATGTCAGTTCCCCATTTACTGAATAAAAGTCTGCTGAGTTCTGGGAAATAAATAGGAATGAAACATCCCAGAGTCCTAGATAATGACATGTAGTCAGGGAGATAGATTCAGAAACAAGAAACCCCACTGGTGGTAGGTGTGAGGCCACAGAGTGCATAGATGGCAGCCCAGAGAGACAGCAGGGCCCCTGGTCCATGCTGAGGGCTCCACAGAGCCACAAAGAGACATGGAAAACATTCTGCTCCAGCCCACACCAGATGACTGGTCAATCTGTGTCCTATACTCTTACAAAGACACTACCCCTCTCTTAAAAGATGGGTCTACCTTCAGTTTCTCAGATTTACCTTTGTCATCAGCACCTTCACACATACCCTTCTCTCTGCCTGGAAAACCACCAGTGCCCTCCTTTCCTCTACTCCTCAACTTCTCCTGGTTAACTCTTGCTCATCCTTCAGGTCTTAGCCTGAGGGTCATGTCCTCAGCAAAACCTCTGCTCCAGAATAGCCCAGGTCTGTGTGCTGGGTGAGCTCACAGACCCTCACACGTTTCCTTCATGGTGCTTATCATAGTTGCAAATTGCTGATAAGGCTGTCATTGTTTAGTGTCTGTCTTGCCCCTTTGCTGGAAACTCTGGGACAGCAGGGACATGTCCCATTGGTTCAGCCTGTGCCCTAGGCTTGGCCATCATGCCTGACCCCTGATACATATGCAATGCATGTGTATGAATGAATGGCATCAGTGCTACATAAGGAGACAGAAGTATTTTGTATTCCAAAAACACTGAGATCCATTTATTTCCCTTTTGAGACGTCCAGTTGATTTGGGGTGAAGTTAATCCCGAGTGTTTTTCCCCCAATAAGGGCTTTCTTGTCCCCCACTTGCCTGTCTATCAAGAGGATACGAATGTGATTTATCAAAATAGCAATAGCCCACTTGAGGCAATTGATAACAAGCTCCTTCATAAAGTAAGTTATTGTTTGGATCTTGTTCGCCACCTTTGTAATAAACACAGCCCCAAAATGACTTTGCTGAGAAGCAACTTGGATAGACCTTTCATTGCCCTTGTTACTTCTGATAACTCCCATAGTACCTGTGATATCACTTTTCACTCATTCCATTAAATGGGAAACAGAATTGGCAGGAATTGTCATTTCCATGCATGCTGCTATGTCAGTAAGTCTGGGAAACATTCTTGGGATGGTTTGATGTCTTTTGGTCAATGATCCACCTAATGAAATGCTGTGCTACAGAAAATAGAATGTTGAATGGTGTTATTTGTAGGTTTTACTCTTTGGTCCGTTTAGTCAATGGCTCAACTGCAGATGTTGTGGCTCATTTTAGATGCTAATAAAAATACCTCATGGGACTGTTTCCTGGGGTTAGAGGAAAAACAAAACAATAGTGCAACTCTAAGACCTTGAACTAGAAAAAGGCCTGACACATTTTATAGGCTGGTGGTCATAAGCTAGTGAAGAGATTCTTCATTTAAGCAACTTCATTTAATCATGTTAATTACACCCTCTGGCCCTGCTCCAGAATTTGTGGTACATAATATGGCTTTACCATTTCTTGGGTGACAAATGTGTTTTTAAGTTCCTTAGAAGTTTATTTACAATGTTATGAAAATGTAGCCATGCCAGAGAGGTGAGATCTGTAAGCTGCTGAGTTGCTGTGTGAGGAGAAGGATGGGGCAGGATGAGAAAGCCTCTAGCAGCTCTGGAGTGGAATGTGAGAGGAATGGGAAAAGGATAACAAGGATGGATACTATGTTTATGTCCTATTTTGGCATGCTCCATGAAATAATCATTAGAAGTAATGTATTATTAAATTATCATAACAACTTACTGAGGCAGATACTGAGATCCACATTTGAGAGATAAGGAAACTCAGAGAGGCAAAGCAACTTGCCCTGGTAGGGGCTGCAATGTCAGCCTTAGGATTTCTCAGCATGGAAGATTCTTGGATCGGAGGTGAGGATAAGTGGTGGTTACCTTACCGCAGCCCCAGGAGCCTCCAAATGGCCAAACAGTTCTTCTCTTGGGAATGGATCTGCTGCCTTCTTTCCTTGTTCATTCTTGGTAATGCCTCTTGTTTTCCCTGCTGTCCTCCAATCCCCCCTACTCTGATGGCTGCTCACCAAGTCTGAGCAGACACGAATATGTATTCATTGCCTTTTTGCCAGACAGCTACTGCGCAGTCACACTGTGTTCATCAGTTGTGGACGTTTGAACTAGTACGGGGAGAAAGCAGTGACAATTATTTGGTCTCTCCCTTTGACCAGTTAGAATGACTTTTGTTTCTGATATTTTATCTCAGCCAATGAGAGGATATGACCTACTTTTTTTCTTTTCTTTTCTTTCATTCTTTTCTTTTCTTTTCTTTTTTTTTTTTTCTTTTTTTTAAAAGAGATGGAGTCTTGCTCTGTTACCTGGGCTGGAGCGCAGTGGTGCGATCTTGGCTCACTGCAACCTCTGCCTCCTGGGTTCAAACAATTCTCCTGCCTCAGTCTCCAGAGTAACTGAGATTAAGGTGCATGCCACCATGCCCAGCTAATTTTTTTTTTTTGTATTTTTAGTAGAGACAGGGTTTCACTGTGTTGCCCAGGCTGGTCTCAAACTCCTGAGCTTAGGCAATTTGCCCTCCTTGGTCTCACAAAGTGCTAAGGGATATGACCTATTTTCTTAATGCACCTTGGTAGAGTCTCCAAATAATCTCAATGTATGACCTCAGTAGGCTGACTCAGGATCAAATTCCTGGAACATTTATATAACAAGGCCTCTTAGGCACCTTGGACTCGTGGTTCCATGCTAATATGTTACTGATGAGGTCATCAAGAGGACCAGAATGGGAAAGGAGCACACCCAAAAACACACAGGACAGCAACCCAATCTAACCCTGAGTCACTATGTATCCATTTCCCTCAACAAACATAATTATGCTGTGAGCGAGGTGTTGGCCAAGGTGTTGAAGGAATCAACAGCCAACCCTTACAGAGTTGAGTCCAGCATTAAATATTAAACAATCGCACAATTTGTCATTGTTCGCCACTCTAATTGCACAGGGAGTGGGGAGGGGCTATTAACATGTGCAACTGGGAGACTTGGTCTAGTCTGGAGGTCAGATGAAGCTATGTTGCACAACGGTATTGAGCTCTGAAGTATGAATGGAAAAATGATATTGAGCTCTGAAATATGAATAGAAATTGATTAGGGGAAGGCATGAGGAGAAGGGATTCCTGGGAATCCGGGATCAGAACAGCACATGTGGAGCCCCAAGAGGAGAAGCAGCACATGTATTTGAGGAACTAAAGGGAAGACCATGGCTTCGGTAGGATGAGTGAAGGGGAAATAGCTGGGATGGTTGGCAGGGCCAGGGATGTAGCCTTAAATGACACAGGGGCTTAGCTGTTCTCTTACAGCAGTGGGAAGGAGTCAGCCAAGCAGGAGAATGGCTGCGCCTGTTTGCTCTTGAGAGAACATCACCGCTGTGTCCCAAGTCCAGTTCCAGAGCAGTGTCCTGGGCCCCGGGTCTGCATGCACTGAAAGCTTATGCTGTCATCACCGACATGTCTAAAATAAAAAAGCTTTTCTTTTATTTATACTTCTTTTCCTGCTTTGCTATTGCGGATTAATAAAATTACATGCATGAAATTACTGAATTTGTTTTAAAGAAGATAAAGCTGTTCATTATAGAACTTTTCATGTTTTTCTATTAGCTTCATAGAAACTCTGAAAGTAGAAGCAGTTCTATGAAAGATAGTGAAATATGAAAATATTGTCCCTGTCCTCAGAAATTATCCTGTTAGATCTAGACAGAACCAGGATACCAATAACAGGATCACAAAAAATGACTGATAGGTGCAATGCACGTTTCTAAGCATTGAGCAGCTTGTTTTCTTGAAAGACATATTTCTTTGACAACCACTCAAAATGTCACCTACAGGAGACAGAGGCACATTAGTTTGTGACTTAAACTGAAGTCTCTCTACAGTGTGTTGCTTACTGGGAAGCGTTGGGAAACTTACCACCCTGAACACTGATCCTTCAGGAAAACCATTGGCCCCTACCTGAATGCAGGTGGACACACCCTTCAGCCCATGGGCCTGTTGCATCCTGAAGGCTGGGACCTCAGAGTCATGTGATTATCGAGCCTGGAATGAACCCGCCAGGGTGTGTGCACAGCACCACGGACCAGTGCAACTACAGGATCAGGACTCCAGGGTTCAAGCCCAATTCTTTTGGGGAAAATGGGGCTGATCCTGCCTGCCTACGGGAAGTCTGTACGGTTCAACAAGAAAATAACTGTGAAAGTGGAGGACCCCCCAACGGAGAATGGCAATTCAGCCTGACAGCAACCTTGAAAGAGTTCCCTTTTTTTTTTTTTTTTTTTTTGGTTAGGGGAGGTTTTCCACTAGACTAGAATCTTTTCAGCAAAAATAACCCATAGACAGTTAAAGTGAACACACACACAGATACTAAACGAGCATTGTTGGTATGAGCTGCTTTTATGAGGTCTCTATTGAGAACTACCTGAATGTTCTCTTTGGCAAGGGGCTTCCCTGGGGCAGAGGGCTGGTATTCCCTGCAGATGCACCCCTCTGCCTCGCCTGCTCCCCTCTCGCCTCCCAGCTGGTAAGATCTGTAGCTGTTAGAGAATTGAGCCCTTCCTGCCAGAGGTCTGCTGAGTTTGCCAACACAGGCATGTCTTAAAATGTTTTATTCACTTTGTCTGTGACACAGAAGGTTCATTTCATCCCTGGGAAACCACTTACCACGAGGCAGAGACCCTTTCACCTGCTGGATTTTCTGCAGCACACCAGCAATATTACACTGGTGGGAACTTACTTAAAAAAAAAAAAAAAAAAAAAAAAAAAAAAAAAAAAAAAAGCACAGCTCCCGAGATATTTAGATCCTACAGGGATGGCTTGAATTTTTCTTTCAGAATTTAGAATTGATTTCAAAAATCAGGAATACAAATTTGAGTTTATGCAATGCTCAGGTGTGAGTTAAAGAAATACAGGGAAGGGCTTGGTGTGGAGGTTCACGCCTGTATTCCAATGCTTTGGGAGGCTGAGATGTGCAGATCACTTGAGGTCAGGAGTTCGAGACCAGCCTGGCCAACATGGTGAAACCCTGTCTCTACTAAAAAGCATAAATTAGCTGAGAGTGGTGGCATGTGCCTGAAATCCCAGCTACTTGGGAGGCTAAGGCGGGAGAATCACTTGAACTGGGGAGGCGGATGCTACAGTGAGGCGAGATTGCACCACTGTACTCCAGCCTGGGCGACAGAGCAAAAAACAGGGAAGAAAGAATCAAGTACTCATTTTTTAATGTTTAAGTGCCAAAAATGATGGCAGTTTGCAGAGGCCACCACCGTGGTTTCTCTTTCTTTTAGTCTTTCAGGGGGTCCTGTAAGCAAACCAGGTCCTAGAGCAGGAAGGAGAAGTGCTTTCTGGAAAATATAACTGGCCACATTTGAACAAATAGTAACCCATTTTTCCCACTCTGCTGTTTCTTGCCTAGATTCCTTTGTGGGCGGAGTCATCGGCCTCATTTTTGCATACATTTGCTACAGACAGCACTATCCTCCTCTGGCCAACACAGCTTGCCATAAACCCTATGTTAGTCTGCGAGTCCCAGCCTCACTGAAGAAAGAGGAGAGACCCACAGCTGACAGCGCACCCAGCTTGCCTCTGGAGGGGATCACCGAAGGCCCCGTATGACCAGTGTCCTGGGAGGATGGACGCTAAGCCCTGGGCACATCTGCCACCCTGACATCATAACACAATAGAAATGGTTTTCTGTAGTGTTTTTCATCAGTTGTTTCTCAAAGTCATCGTACTTCTGCTTCTGTTTCACTGATGTTTCACTGCTACTTTAAATGTCTACTTCCAACATCCTTGAATTTGCAAACGAAGGACACCAGGAACAATCTCTGAGAGACCTGTGGAAGAGGCTGCGAAGGTGGGGTTTGGGGAGCTTGGCCGATTCCTCTATCCAAAGTGTTTGCTGTAACAGCCACCTTCCTATGTTTTCATGGTTGTAAAACATAATAAAACCTCCCACCTGGAAGAGTTGGTGTTGGCCGCCCAGTGCAACAAGTCATTTGGAGATGCAGCGGGTTTCTCAGCAGAGACCCAAAGCCAGCTTTGTCTGTAGGTCATTCCAGGTGCTGAGCTTGGAAGCAAAGGCTCAGAACCTTTCTGAGCCATCAGCTTCTCATAGCCCATGTCTCTAAAATAGATTTGAAACTTGGAGTGACAGCTTGAGCATTTCCAGGGCTTTTGAATCATTGAATCTGGAAGCAAATAAAATTAATAACTTCATGCACAGACCTCCACCAAACACTATGAGCATGAAGATGCATGAGTGCATGTGTGGGGGATGAGGTCACTGCAGTTGCCTGAGGGTTCATGGGCACAGTATCCTTCCCATCTTCCAGTCTGTTTGTGGAGCCACTTCTGTAGCTCTGCCTCATACAGTGAATTTTTGGGGCATGGGGACTTTACTTAGCTCTTCTGCAAGAAGTAGTGTGACTGATCTCACAGATCAGAAACCGCATGGCTGGGGCTCATCTCAAGGGAGTGGCTGAGTGGCCATTGGAGGTAAGAAGCAGCTTCCGGCTGAGAGTTTTTCCCCTTTAAGGTCTGAGTTTTGCAGAGCTCTGCTCTAAGGATTCTCCAAGTGGTGGTGTGTTCCTGTTCCCATGTAGCAGGCAATGTTTCAGCATGATAGGACTCTGGTAGAGGGTACAAGAACAGAATCAGGAATGTGCCATGTCTCTCGCTCAACTCTTTGCATTGTTGAATACAGCCAGTCAGACAGTCAATATGAACCTTTTTCAGTCTGAGTATATAGCACGCTGCTTCTTGGCCAGCTTGTTTTTTCAAGGCAGTGAACATCCCCTTCATCCAGTTCCGATCGGATGTACCATGTGGTTCTTCAGATTCCTGGGCCTGGGTGCTATGAGGTGATGCATCTTTGTTATCCGGAGTGTTACTTTTTTTTTTTTTGAGATGGAGTCTCGCTCTGTCACCCAGCCTGGAGTGCAGTGGCATGATCTCAGCTCACTGCAACCTCTGCCTCTGGGTTCAAGCTATTCTCGTGCCTCAGCCTCCCAAATAGCTAAGACTACAGGCACCCACCTCCATGCCTGGCTAATTTTTGTATTTTTAGTAGACACGGGGTTTCACCATGTTGGCCAGGCTGGTCTCGAACTCCTGGCCTCAAGTGATCTCGCCTTGGCATCTCAAAGTGCTGGGATTATAAGCGTGAGCCACTGCACCTGGCCAAGAGTGTCACTTTTGGGCAGTTAGCATAATGGACTGCATTTTGAAAGACTTGAGTGGCTGCCTAAATGGTCAGCTGATCAGTGCTGGGCTGCATGTGCAAGTTAGAAACATCAGAATATCTTTGATCAGCCATTTCTGTTAAGCTCCATGGGCTTAACCTTGGAGTGCATGTACCACAGACTATGCTCCATGAGCCCCAGTGCAGCTGTCTCCAGCACTGGTCCTTCCAAACCGGCTTTGGCACAGAGTCATGTGATTATCCCATGGATGGAGTGGGAGAAGGGGAGGCTTGAACTGACCTCCATCCAAAGTCAAGCCATTGATTTTTTAAAAAGTATAGCAGTTACAATGGCAAGCAACTTTGAAGATGAATGTGAGATATTTTAAGAGATAAATCATAGCCATTGAAAAGACATAATTTTAAATTCTGAGCTAAAATTCATTTAAAATTAGAAAATTAAACAATAATTTAACTAAAAACTCTATAATTTTCAAAAAATAAAGCCCCAAATAGAAATGTAGGAAAGGAATCCTTTGCTACTGTTAAGAAAAAAACAAAAAAACAAAAACCCATCCTGATGTGGCCCACATTCTTATTTGATTCAGTTTTATCTGATTTCTGTAACAGAAAGCAGGAGGAAAGGAAAAGGGTTGTACTTCAGTTGATAAAGGCTTAAAATTCTGAACCATAAAGTGTAAATTTAATATAAATAATTAAAGATAAATGGCCAGGAAGTACTCTGCAAAGTAACAACAGAGTATTATTAATGCTGATAATTACACAGACAATCCTAAGACTGGCCATGTAAAAGCTTTGATTAAAATATCGTCAAAACTACAAATGATGTAATAACATGAAGCTGATGGTAGGATCCTCAGGAGTCATAATGAACAGTGTAAGCCAGTTCACAAAAGGCAGACGTTTTTACAGATCCTTATGTTTTAATTTCATGCTCTATTCATGTGAGGTAAATATAACATCACAGTGTACCAATTAAATGGCCATAATGAGAACATTTATTCCTCGACCCCTGATTGTTTTTGGATGTGGGGTTCCTAATTCAGTCTCTTAAAAGTAGGTTACACACAGTGTGAAGAGTCTGAGCCCACCCTGGGAGCTGTGGGCTGCCTGAATTTCTTCCTTCATTGAGTAAACTTACTCAGAGTCCATATTAGAGATTGGCAGCCACAAGCTCAGATACCTTGAGGTACTAGGAAGAGAATACAGTGAATGAGGCAAGTGGGGACATTAAGGAATAGTGGAGACTGTGGAGAACTAAAAGCACACACCCTAGGGAAGTGGTGCTGACCCTCTTTAGCTGCAGGTTGTTATTTGCCGGATAGAAAGGCAGGCCCAGTGTTGTCAGATCTTTTGATTTTTTTTTTTTTTTTTTTTTTTTTACGGAGTCTTGCTCTGTCGCCCAGGCTGGAGTGCAGTGGCACAATCCTGGCTCACTGCAAGCTCCGCCTCCTGGGTTCATGCCATTCTCCTGCCTCAGCCTCCTGAGTAGCTGGGACTACAGTTGCCCGCCAACATGCCCAGCTGATTTTTTGTATTTTTTAGTAGAGACGGGGTTTCACCATATTAGCCAGGATGGTCTTGATCTCCTGACCTCGTGATCCACCTGCCTTGGCCTCCCAACGTGCTGGGATTACAGGCGTGAGCCACCGTGCCGCCCCAAACACATATTCCCCCAAGAGAAGTCAAGAATCTTCATTTTATATGAGATTGTTTGATTTTACCTTGGGCAACTGTTTCCACTGAGATACATTAGAATGCAACCAACAATACACCCCAGTGAAAGAAGCTTAATCCTTAATCAGTAGGGGTTTATTAAGATTAAAAATAATAAGAAAGTAAGAGGTTAGTGGTCTCAAAGCCCCCAGCCTCTTGCTCCACCATCTTCACTATGCCAGTGATTCTTCCCTCATGATCACAAGGTGGCTGCAGCATTCCCAAGAATCACATCCTCATCCCATCATGCTCAAAGGCAGAAAGAAAGGAGCCCATTCATGTGACAAGATAACTCTACTTGTGGGTCCCTATCAGGGAAGAAGTTTCCCAGCACCCCTGAGAAAGATTTCCTTTACTTGCATTAGCTAGAATGATGTTAGATGGCCACCCCAAGAAGTCAGGGGGACTTGGAAGGGTGAATATCCAGCATTTTCAGTCTCTTTGCAGGAGGCAGATTCTACCTGCTTGGGAGAAGGGTTAAAGAATGGCTGTTGGGTTGACAATAAACAGCGTCTGTGAGAGCACCAAACTTGTTCAATTAAAACACAAAAATGGCACTTCAGTCACATAAAAATGTAGAGCAGGCTGTCTGCAGTCTCCTTTAGGGCTCACATGGCTTCTTAGTGGATTAAAATTTGAGCAGAAGAGCTGGCTCTTTTGTCAATCTGTTTAGCTCTATTGAATTGCCCTTCTCCCAAAGAGCTTTTCTAGGTTAAGCCGTGGTGCTTGTTGTCTGGGCATACTCCATCTCCCTGAAGGTTCTGGCACATTCCCCTCAGCTTTACCATTTTGAAGATACTGTTCTTTTCCTTAAACTCACTGTTTTCTCACCTCCCATTACTTATCACTTAAGATATGTCCCTTCTTTCCAGTTCAGAACGAATGGGTCACATCCACAGTTATCTGCTTCCTCTTCACATCTGGAGTTGACCCCACTTGGGAAGGCTCTTCCTTCTTTAGAAAAACTCCTCACAGACAGGACTAGGGTTCTAGAAATGATGACTGGCAAACTTCCTCTCTCCCTCCCTACTCAAACCTACTAGTCAAAAGGGAGACCCCCAGCCTAGGTGACCCAATCTCAGTCTCACTCCTAGGAGCTGGAACAGAGCTGAGCCACCTTAATGACAGCCTCTTAGAAAAGAAAAACATAAGCCCCTACTTCCAGATACCCCGGAGTGCCCCATTTCCTGCCTGCCTGAAATGGTTGCTCAGCTCTTCCTTCAGTACTGTGAGCCACCCAGAGCCTGCCAATGCATGCATTTTTCCCCCAACTAGAGCTGCTTTCTATTTCTCACAACTGAAACATCTTCTAAACAAAAGCTTTAATTTCATCAGTCCCAGCTCTCCAGATGTGGAAGAGGTATTTCCAGGAGGTGTACAGAGCATTACAATGATGACACTGGGCTTCAAAATTCCACTCCCACCTTCAAAACTGAGCTTTCCAAAGGTTAGTTCATCCATCATGCAAACCCCAGGTGGAAATTTCAGAGAATGCCTGGCAGGTAGTTAATCTAAACTGGCATGTTTCCCAAATCTTTAGCATTTAGTGATTCCAAACTGGCACACACACAAAACATCCAGCTACAGTAGCATTTCGAGGGAAGCCTGACACAGTGCTTGGATCTTGCTCTCTGTGCCCAGTTCAAAACAAATAAAAGCAAAACAACAACAGTAGCAACAACAAAGCAAAACCATTTTCCTAAGTTTTACAAAGTAAAAAGCCAGTTTCAGTGTAAAGTTTACCGTGAGTGTTAAAGATGTGTGCTTCTTTGGGGAGTATTTTTTCCCTTGCATGTGTGTTTGTGTTTTTGCCTTTAGAACTTTGATAGGCATGTCCTATCTCTTCTCAGCACACCATGTGTTTAGGGACATGGGTACCTGCTTTGGTCAAGAAGAGCGTTAATATATTAGAAGATGGCTTTGATAGCCCCTGGCTATAACCATCCTAGACCAAAGGAGTTCAGTCTCAATTAGGATAAATACTTTAATGTAATTTGCACCATTGCTGCTGTCTGGGAGTAGAGGACATGAAGAACTAGAAATCTAGAAGCAGTTTTTGTGTGTGTGAAGGCAGAGGAAAAGAAGAGATGGCCTTTATCAAAAGGGAATTTGATAGAGCTGGTCCAGCTTTGTGAAAATACAATACAATGCAGGTGTGATTAATAGATTCTAAATTCTCCTCTTACAGATCCAAATGTAAAATAGCATATTAAAGGCTCTGAAAAGTCCTGCCATGAAGAAACTGTTTGACTGTGAAACATGCCCCCCACCGCCCAGCTTTTTTTTTTTGAGACAGAGTCTCACTCTGTCTCCCAGACTGGACTGCAGTGGCGCGATCTCAGCTCACTGCAAGCTCCGCCTCCCGGGTTCACACCATTCTCCTGCCTTAGCCTCCCAAGTATCTGGGACTACAGGCGCCCGCCACCATGCCTGGCTAATTTTTTGTATTTTTAGTAGAGATGGGGTTTCACCGTGTTAGCCAAGATGGTCTCGATGTCCTGACCTCATGATCCGCCCACCTCGGCCTCCCTAAGTACTGGGATTATGGGCATGAGCCACCGCACCCAGCACCGCTTTTCATTCCTCGATGGCATCTTTTCATCCCAGTGCTTGCAGTGGTACTGCCATGACTGCTTGCCAGTGGATTCTGTAAATGATCAGGATTAATAATGCTCCCAGTGACAGACAATGAGAGTAATATCTTAACACAACATATGCTGTGTGATGGGTGGCGTCTCTTCTTGCTATGTGGTGTCTCTTCGTTTTTTGCCCTGGAAAGATCCCCAGACTGACATAGAACACAGTCGCAGATGCCCTGGGGACATCATACACTGTCCTGTGATGTGATGCTAAACACCTGCTTTCATCCACATACAGGGTGCTCTTCAAGGATGGCACAGAGGAGAGAACCACTTAGAACAGGGCCAGGCAGTCCTGCTAACATCTCTGCCACTTAACCTTGAGCAAACTGCTTCACACCCATGAGCCTCAGTGTCTGCATCTGCAAAACAGAAATAACACCAACCTTATAGGACCTTATACAATGGTTTAGTGATTAGGAATGTATTAGGTTGGTGCAAAAGTAATTGTGGTTTTGCCATTAAAAGTAATGATCAAAACAGCAATTACCTTTGCGACAACATAATAAGATATCAGACCATGATAGTTGTGATTATTGCAGAACTCTTGGGGTATCTGAGACATGAATAAAGGAAGCATCTGGCACTAAAACTCTCTTGTCTTAGTCTGTTCAGGCTGCTACAACAGAATATCATAGACTGGTGGCTTATAAACAACAAAACCTTATTTCTTACAGTTCTGGAGGCTGGGAAGTCCAAAATCAAGGCACCTACAGATTTAGTGTCTGGTAAGGGTGTGCTTCAGAGTTCATAGACCCCTGTCTTTTTACTATGTCCTCACATGGTGGCAGGGGCAAGGGAACTCTTTGGAGTCCCTCTTATAAGAACACTGATCCCATTAATTAGAGTCTTACCCTTATGACCTAATTACCTCCCGAAGGCCCCCACCTCTTAACACCATAACATTGGAAGTTAGGATTTTGACATCTGAATTTGCGGGGGGACATAAATACACAGTCTATAGCATCTCTGAAGAGTAAATAGCAATTCTGATACAAGCAGGAGAATTTCACTGGCAACACTGTTATGGTAATCAGGTATTAAAACTAATTGAATTATAATTGAATTATAATCTCTGTAATTGCTGCTGCCACAAGTAGGTAATGATACAATTTATCCTCTTAGGGAGCCAGATTCCCCCTATAAGAAGGTTGAATTAATAATACAGCAAAATTCACTATGTTGATTTTTAGAAAAATTAATATGTTTGAGGGGTATTCAACCTAAGTCAGATGTTGCTCCAGGCACCAGCTATTTGGAAGAAAAAGGCCCATCTGAGCCAAAGCCAGGGCAGGACAAGCAGCTTTAGGGGTGCTAAGGGGTGAGAAGCCCCCATACGCCAGGGCTCACTCCTTAGGAGGCCTCCTGAAAGAAGGGGAGCAGGAGAGGGGGAGGGAGAACCTCCAGTTATCCAAGGAAGAGGGTGAGCTAAGCTGATGGATACTTGAATTATTGGAGAAAAGTGTGAAATTAGAAATACCCATGAAAAGACCCAAAGACTTGTGAGCCTCTTAGGGACTGCAGAATGTTTTCATTCACATGGAAACCAATTAGACAAAAGTGTTCATACCTGTATTCCAGGAGCCAGTGAAGACAGTGCATATGCAGAGAAAGCTTCAGTGAAAGGGGAGTTTTAGGAAATGATGGACCCAGCCTTCCTGAAAAAGAGGAGTCAGATACCTCCTTGCATGCATGTGCTTACACGTGTGTACACACATAGAGACTCACACACACTAGAAATTGTCTAAAGGTGGATAGCTTATGTAGCTCTCCCTGGATCACATAAATTGTGTTTCACTTGGACTTGCCATTGCCTGAAGCAGACTTTGTAGAACATTCCAAGTTCTTTAGAACTCCCAGTCAGCCCTGTATCTATACCCTGGAGCTCTAGAAAGATCCCTTCCCAGCACAGTGGCTCACACTTGTAATCCTAGCACTTTAGGAGGTGGAGGCAGGAGGATCGCTTGAGGCCAGGAGTTCAAGACCAGCCTGGACAACAGAGTGAGACACCATCTCTATGAAAAAGTTAAAAAAAAAAATAGCTGAGCATGGTAGTGCACACCTGTAATCCCAGCTACCTGTGAGGATCACTTGAGGCCAGGAGCTTGAGGCTGCAGTGAGCTATGATCATGTCACTACACTTGAGCCTAGGTGACAGAGAGGGACCCTGTCTCTAAAAACAAACAAACAAACAAACAGAAAAGAATGATCCTTGAAGTGACACTCACTGCTGATAGCTTGAGGGTGAACCCCCAAGGCAAAGCAGGGACTGCCTTTTGGGGTTGACCTGATGAATATCATCAAAATAGAGTAACTTTCCACCCTCATAACAGACAAGAGCAACTCAGCCATGCTTGGGTTCAAATCCAGCTCAGATATTTCCTTGAGCAGATTATAAATCTTTCAAAGATTCAGTGTCCTCATGTGTAAGATGGGTTTTTTGTGAGGATTAAATGAAGAAGGTGTGTACAGAAAGTGCTTAGTACAGGGCTTGGTACACAGTGAGTGCTCAATAAATGTTAGTTCTTGTGATTAGTCAGGGTGATCTGTCACTTTGTTGTGAGGCATGGGCTGTTCTACATGAATTCATTTCCCAGAAGAGTGGTGTCTTGAGCCTCTCTCACATGCTGACCATTTTGTTTAAAATCTTTGATAGATGAATTCTACACTCCCTGGCCTTCCTTGTCCACAGGCTTCTTCTTAAGAACTCAGTGCCAGGATTTTGAGTAGCACTGGATATTCTGGGGTCATTCATCCAGTTTCCACCACTTTACAGATGAAATGGGAATCAGAGAAGGCAAGCCACCTCCCCAAGGTCACACAGCTTGTGAGAGCAAGACAACAGCATCCAGGCCTATGTAATAGCAGAGCCATTGCTTCTTTGGCTCTGCTGAAGCTTGTATTGTGGTATATCTGTGGTGTAGGTTTGCTGTCTCCTGTGTCAATGTCAGGAGGACGGGCTGGAGCTCCTGGGGACCAGAACCCCTCAGATTCCAGGAGGAGCAGAGAAAGCACAGATGGCCTGGAGAGTCCCAAGGGTGAGGCCAGCAAGTTCTTTCTTCCCCCAGGTGCTCAGAGCATCCTCTGAGTTGCCAAACAGACTCCCAGAGGGATCAACTGTGGGCCCTAAACCAGAGAACGGCTGGGAAGCAGGGTCTCAGGAGAGCTGGGGTCTCACCAGCTCAAGAGCAGGCCAGGACTCCTCAGCACAGAAGCTGGGAATCTTGGGTGTTCAGATCAGCCTGAAAATCTGCACTTGGGAAAAGCCATCTGGCTGGGGCCACCTGTGTGCGGCTGTGACTGGGGCATCCTGCTGCTCTCCTCCCTCACAAGGTGGTGCCATCCGCCTTGTCACTGCTCCTCAGGACAAGCCTGACTGCTCTCCCTGCACCGCTGGCCATTGAGAATCCAGCTGCTCCATCGTGGTGGAAAACCTTTGATGCTCAGAGGGACACCTTCCGCCGCTGGAGTTCTGGAGAGCCTGGTGCCACATTACAAGGAGCCATGTAACAAGGGCGGGGAGGGGTAGGAGTGGGAGACACAGGTGTGGTTTGGGACAGAATAGGGCCTGAGGCTCACGTATTATAAAACCCCCTTTGTTCTGCCTGTATCCTTGAAGTGTGGCCAGTTTCACATGGGAAGCAACGTGGAGGGACAGAGACAGCAGGTGAGGCCACAGGACTTTGCATTCCCATCCCCAACAGTCACCAGCATGTGACCTTGTGGGTGTCAGTCCCCTCTGTGGAGTCAACTTTCTGCAGTGACATACAGAGGCTGGACTGCTGCCACCTCATGCTCCGCCTGGCACGATGGTCGCATGAGACTGAGTGATTTGCGGGTCTATGGGGAAGTGTCCCACCTCAGAGATGTGGAGGAGAAGCCAGGCAGAGCGCTGTTCATTCCATTTCTTTCTTTTTTTAATCTAAAGGAGGGAACGGGCTTTATTAACTCAAACAAAGGGATGCCATACAACTTCCCAATGATACTATGCGGTGATGGCATTAGGTTCCACCTGTTCTTCCATGCTGGGGACAGGGTGTGAGGACTGGCTGCTCTGGGAGACCCTCTGAGCTGAGAGAGAAATAGCAATGCTGATAGCTGCCCCTTACTGAGTGCTCACCCTGTGTCCGGGGCTGCACTGAGTGCTTGTGGTGGGTTCTCAGGCACACTCAGAACAGCACTGTGAGAAAGGCACTTTTGCTGCCCCTGGTGTACAGATGAGGACGAAGAGGCACAGAGACGTTTAGAACCTTGACCTATGTCACACAGCCAGTGAGCAGATAACCAGGATTTGAATCCTGCAATTTCTCTGCATAGCCCGCACATTTTTTTTATTTTATTTATTTATTTATTTATTTTTTTAATTATACTTTAAGTACTAGGGTACATGTGCATAACGTGCAGGTTTGTTACATATGTATACTTATGCCATGTTGGTGTGCTGCACCCATCAACTCGTCAGCACCCATCAATTCATCATTTATATCACGTATAACTCCCCAATGCAATCCTTCCCTCCTCCCCCCACCCATGATGGCCCCAGTGTGTGATGTTCCCCTTCCCGAGTCCAAGGGATCTCATTGTTCAGTTCCCACCTATGAGTGAGAACATGCGGTGTTTGGTTTTCTCTTCTTGTGATAGTTTGCTAAGAATGATGGTTTCCAGCTGCATCCATGTCCCTACAAAGGACGCAAACTCATCCTTTTTTATGGCCCGCACATTTAACACCACACACAGTTGTGGCCTGCAGTGAATTTGGTTGTTCTTCCTGCCGGGGGCGGTCAGTTTCCAATCCTTTCCAGATGGAATTCAGCCCAAAGCTGCGTGCTCCCTGTGCAGGCCCTTGTCAGAGCAGAGAAAGATGGCTGAAGTTGTTGTCCATCTACATTTTTATCTTTAAAACATTGCTGAAATCAATCTCTCGTCTACCGTCTCCAATTTCCTTTGTCCTTATGGGTGGTATACAACTTTACTGTCATTTTAGTGGATGCAAGAGGAGTGGAGATAAACACGTGTTCATCCTGCTGTGAATTTCTGCAGTGGCTATTTTGTTTCTTAAACAGATGTAATGAGGCATCTATTCCCTGTGTGCCATGTGCCCCTTGAGTGGGGGACATCTGTTTTGAGTTGTCTGTGTCTCCAGCATTAGAATGGAACCTGGCACACAATGGAGGTTCAATTAGTATTTGTTGAATAAATGAATATTAAGAAACAGAAAAGAGCCTTGTTCCTTCCTTGTGTCTCCTTCTTCATGTTTTGTAGTCCATTGGAATCTCATTACTAGATTATTGTTCCAGAAACGTGTTCTAAGGACAGGCATGTGTAAGCAGAATGGAACTGGGAATATAAATAGGAAGTTTGAACCTGGAAAGTCACAAGGGGGATGGAGATTTGGGGAGAAGTGGGAGCTGGGAGAGCAGAAGCTCAAGCTGAAGATCTAAGCTGGGAGTCAGGAGAGCCAGCTGAGAGCTTTCTAGGCTGCAGCTGAGCTCCCTAGCTGCGGGTCTCCCAGCCTCGAGGTCACCACTCTGTAGGGCGGTTGGAGCAGATGGGAGCACAGGTGCTGGGCCTGGTGGACATCAAAGTGCACAGGTGGCCAGTGAATGTGGGGTCCATGGGGGCAGAGGGAAGCCCTAGGATGCTGCAGAAGCCTGAGGCCAGCCCGAGGCCAGCTCTAGGAAGAGGGGGAGGCAGCTGCCATAGGTGAAGGTTCAGGAGGGCACTCAGAGATGGTAACTGAAGGCCTGCTTGCTTCTGCTTCCTCTGCCCAGAACCCCTGAATTTCAGGAAACAGAGAGGATGGAAGGACTTAGGGACTCTGGATGATGAGAGTTTCTGCAGTCCGGCACTTGCTGCATGTGTTTCCTCTGTGTGCCTGCTGGTGGCCAGCTCCCTCCTCTCCCTGCTCTGTGCTGGTGCCCACAGAGGTGGCACTCCCTCCCAAACCCAGCACAGCTGCCATCTCAGCAGTCCCCCAAGGAAGAGGCTGAGATCCTGCCTTGGGGCACCCTGAGGAGTCCACTTCACTCTCCTGACCATGCTGCCAGCCTGGACTCCCCAACCCCATTTCCAGCCTCCACACACTCCCAGCCTAGAATGGGATTTTCTGGGAGCCTGACATATAAGCTGGACTGGGAGAGCTTGGCTGCAGCCTCAGCTCAGGACCACCCCCTGGTGGCCCCCTTGGGTGGGAGCCCATCTCTTGATGGATAGGTGAGCGAGCCTGTGTCCTCAGCAGTGTCCTGAGCAGCTAGTTGGGGGAAGTGACTCAGCAAACTAGGCCACTGCCAAGTGGCATCAGGATCCAAAGCATCCGCACTCAGTGGCTTCAGTTGTTAAATTACATTTAGCCTAAAGCTGCCTCCTTACATATTTTAAGTTCTGAAGGTTTCTCCATGCATAGTGAACTGTAACCTAACTGAATGTGTAAGCAGACTATCACCTGCTCTTTTGCCAATCACAGAGTTCGGCCAATCACAGGCAGCCAACTGTTCAAACCATGTTCAAATAAGGCAAACACCAAGAGCTGTAACGAATCGGCTGTTTCCGTACCCCACTACCCTTTGCTGGACGTCACTTTCGTATTTTTGTCCGTAAGTCTTCTTCCACCACGTGGCTGCACTGGAGTGTCTGTGCATCTGCTGTGATTCCTGGGGCTACCCGATTCGCAAATCATTCTTTGCTCGGTTAAAGTCTGTTAAGTTGAATTTGTCTAAGGTTTTTTCTCTACACAGGTTAAGACATAACCTGTGTCTGACCCAGGGTCAACTGTGGGCTGTGTGTGGCAGGCGGCAGAGGCGTGTTGTTCCCTTTCTCTCAGAGGCCGTGTTCTCAAAGGTGAGTTCTCAGGTTGCCTATGCATAGGTGCTGCAGTATCCTCATTCATGGGATTATCGAGTCCCAGATACCACCCCAGAGCTACTGAATTAGACTCTGGGGACCAGAACTGGGACTCTGTAAAGAGCACTCACCTACGCGGATCTCAGGCTCACCTTGTGTGGGAGCTTCTGCCCTCTGTTCGGCCTGCTGGACACAGTGCAGAAGAGACAGTTTTTCCAGGCTGTTCTTGGGGTGTGCTCTATCCTGGAAAGAGGGATCTCGGGAAATGACGACATTTCTTTCTGTTTGGTTGGTGTTTCAGTGTGTTGTGCATTCTGGGACCACTATCAACTCATCTGCTTAAACCTCAACCCTAGGGACCTGCCTTGATTGGTCCTTTCCTTGATTCTCTGTTTCTAATGCATCAGCAACCCCTCTGGCTCCTATCTTTAAAGTAGACTCAACAACTAACCACTCCCCCAGCTCACTGTGGCTACCGTAGTCCACCCCTGTTGTCACCCCTGCTCACCTGAGCTGCTGGGATGCCTCCCACCCATCAGTGCCACATTCACTTCCCCCAAATCCACTTTCCACTGCAGCCCAAGTGTGTATGTGTGTGTTCCTTTTTTTATTAAGGTGCTGTTTTCAGAAAACAATATTCACTTATTTTAAGTGTACGGTGTTTGAATTGTGATGCTTGTACATAACTATGTAGCCACCAAGACAGAAGGCAGTTCCATCATCCTAAAAGCTGCCTTTTGCCCCTTTGCTCTCCATCCCTGGACCCAGGCAGCCCTAAATCTGTTTTCTGCTGTCTGATTTTTGCCTTTTCTAGGATGACATATGTGATGGTTAATACTGAGTGTTAACTTGATAGGATCGAAGGATGTAAAGTATTGATCCTGGGTGTGTCTGAGGGTGTTGCCAAAGGAGATTAACGTTTGACTCAGTGGGCTGGGAAAGGCAGACCCACCCTCAGTCTGGGTGGGCACCATCTAATCAGCTGCCAGCAAAGGTAAAGCAGGCAGAAGAACATGAAAAGGCAAGACTGGCCTAGCCTCCCAGCCTGCATCTTTCTCCCATGCTGGGTGCCTCCTGCCCTTGAACATCAGACCCCAAGTTCTTCAGTTTGGGGGCTTGGACTGGTTTTCCTTGCCCCTCAGCTTCTGTCCCTCTAAAGAACACTGACTAATACATAACTGTGTAACTACCAAGACAGAAGGCACTTCACTCATCCTCAAAGCTGCCTTTTGCTCCTTTACTCTTCATCCCTGACCCCAGGCAGCCCTAGGTCTGCTTTCTGCTGTCTGATTTTTGCCTTTTCTAGGATGTCATATAAATACAGTCATACATGATGTTGTGTCCTTGGGTTTGGATTTTTTTCTCATTTAAGATTCATCCACATCACTGTATATTTTCATCTGGGCTCTCTCTCTTTTGCACATCAAACTGTTGCAAAACTGCCAGGTTCATCAGCCCACTGTGCAGCAACAGGCCAATACTCAGACAGCAGGATTTGCAGCAGAGAAAGAGTTTAATAATTGCAAGGCCGCTGAACAAGAAAACAGGAAGAATTCACAGCCTCAAGTCTGTTTGCTGAGGAGTTCTGGGCAAGAGATTTTAAGGGGATTGTGGAGGATGAGGGGCTGGAAAATACGGGGTCATCGACTGGTCCGGTAAAGGAGTGAAATTATCAGGATGTGGAAACTGTATCTTCCATGAGTCAGCTGTTTAGTGGGTCCTTCAGGGCAGAGGGATGGATAGTTTTGTTAGTTTGCAGAATCTAAAGGAGAAATGCTTAGATTTTATCCATAGAACAAAGAGCCTTGTGATGAGGGCTACCTTATCCTGGGGTTGGGAGCAGCGACCTGCTACAAGGAAATGGGCCAAAGGGCAAGCTGGCTTAGTGATTTCTGCTGACTGTGTTGCTAGCCTAGTTGAATTTTACTTTTTTCCTTTAATCAATTTTATAAAGTGTTTTGGGGGACGGTTTCAAAACCAGCTGAGCGGTTTCTGACCGTGCTCCTGTGCCTCTGCCTGGATAGCTCTCCCTCACCTAGTTCTTTCTCCTCCTTCAGGCCTCAGCCTCGATGCCACCTCCTGAGTGCTGCCCTCACTGTGACGGCACCCCCTCTCCCCCAACACACACAATTAGTTTTTATCATATTTTCCTAAGTTCCTTCATGTCACAGTTATATTTTTCATATATTCTTATGGGTAGAATTGTCCCTGTCCCCAAAATTTGTATGTTGAAGTCCTAACCTTCAGTACCTCAGAATGTGACCTTATTGGAGATAAGGCCTTTAGAGAGATAATCAAGTGAACATGAGGTCCTTAGGGCAGGCCCTCACCCAGCATGACTGGCATCATTATTCAGAAGAGGAGGTTTAGACACAGATCTGCACAGAAGGATGGCAATGTGAAGACAGCCATCTACAAGCCAAAGTGTGAGGCCTGGGACAGATTCATTCTCCTCACAGCCCTCAGAAGAAACCAACCCTGCTGACACCTTGATCTTGAGCTTCCAGCTCCAGAATTGCAAGACAGTGCTTTTCTGTTGTTTAAGCCACTTAGCTTTTGGCACTTTGTTACAGCAGTACTACTTTACTAATACATATATGTTTTTTCCTTTCTGCCCTCTCTAGATTGCAGGCTTCATGGGAGCAGGGATCCCCTCTGTCTTTCATAGCCCTGTCCCTAGAGGGGGTCCTCAACATACTAATATTACTGCATTAATGAATGAGTACATCATGTTATTTTGTTGTTGCCATTATCCCTATAAGGTTGGCTCACCAAGTTTAGGTTCCTTACCCAAGGTGATGGCTAAAAGAGAGAACTCTTGAAACCTGGGGCTGTATCATTCTAATTATGCCACAGTTCCCTGAGGGCCTTCTTATGTTAGATAAAATCTGGAAACAAATTCTACTGTCTTTTCCTTCTTATAGGATACAGAAGGCTTGTTCTTCTAAAAGTGTTTCAGGAAGTTCAAAGCTATTTCATTTGGGCTGTGGGGAGAGAAGCAAAAACAACAGCAAATCAACCAAACCCAGATACCCTGAATGACATTATTTCCAGTAAACAAAGCAAACCAACAAACTCAACAAAAACTGTCTTCAGCTTTTTTAACCTAAGTATTGGCTATCATACTCATTTATAAAGCAGACACCCCAATCCATTCTCATATGATATTATTTATTCCTATGTGACTTACAAAGATCTTTCAAGAAGCTGTCAGTTGCATACTTGGAGCTGTAGGCCCATTGATTAAAACACACCAGCAAACTAAGAGGCATTTACCAGAATAGCCAGGAAAAAAAGAGGCCATGGCAGCTTTTAAACCAACACCAGACAGGTTATGAGAGACCAAATGCATGCAGAGGGGTGTTTGGGGATGGAGGGTGGGCAAGAGATAATAAATATATTACTTCTTTGAGTGACCAGATACCTGGAAGCAGGTTTGCAATATGATAGCCCACTCAATTAATTTGTTTTTCCCAAGGGGCCTAAGTAGCATAGTTATTACTTTAATTTGAAATGAGTTAAGTTTGGGGAATGATAGACAGCATATTTAATGTACAGCTGGGCACTGGTGCGTTCTAACTCTGACTGTGTTCTCTTTCATGTTTTTGTCTTGGTCTCTATATTCTTGGGGTGTCTTTTCTCTGTCTCTATATGTCACAGTGTGTTTCTGACTTCTCTGCTCATTCTTCTACCGGCACCTCTCTGCCTCTCTGTGTGTCTGTCGCTCTGTTGTCTCTCTCTGTCGTCCTGTCGTATTATCAGGCTGCCTGTTTGGCTATAGTAGAACTTCATCAGCCTCCCCTACACTGAGAGCAGAGCTCTTTTGTGGAACGCAATAGCATTCAGGAGAGAGAAAAATCTCATTAAGTGTGCAAATGCTATCTCATTATCCTGAGACTGGAGGGAGGAACCTCTCAAGTTTTGTCATTTCAGTTAGAAAGAAAGACCTTTGACATTTTTACAATTATCTTCACTCTCATGTCTCCTTGTCCCCCACACCAGCTAAAAGATGGGTCAGTAGTGCTGAATGCTCACTGGCTGGTCCATGAAGGGCAGGATCATTTATTGAGATATTAATTCAGGTTCTATCTTTGCTGCTGAAAAAGAATAAAAAAGAATGAGAGGTTTTGCTGTCCTGTGCTCTGGGTCTCTCCCTCCCCCAGGTCCTCAGCTGGGCAAGGAGACAGGGAGGGCCTATTATACATGCTTTTAGACACACACACACACACACAATACATAAGCTTCATCTCTTCTTTTGGTTGAAAAAGTATAGCTGAGTAGGTGAGAGTCATAGCTCTAGAATTATTCAAATCATAGCTCAAACACAGGTTCGCACCCACAGATTTATATCCCAGCTGTACTATGTGGCCTTGGGTGAGTTACCTAGATTCTCTTACCCTCAGTTTGTTCATCTGTAACATTGTGATAATGAGGAAGTTACTATGAAAATGAAATGAATCAATTCATTTAAAATATCTAGAAAAAGTGCTTGGTCCCTGACAAGTACCTGAGAAAGTGCCTCTTATTTTCACTATTACTTACTGACTAACCTTGGAGAAGGAAATTGTTAGTGATTACCCACCATAAAGCTTTGAACTGGATGACTTCTGAAGTTCTATACTTCTCTAAATACCATGGACAGGGGTCTCTCATAAGGCCTTTTACTCTTCTCTACTTTTGACTAACAATGGGTAAAAGCCATGATTAGAAATTGGACTGATAATACAGTGACTTAACACTTTAAAGAGAAAGATCTGGGGCTCACAGAAGACCGACCAATGATCTGAGTCATGTGGCAAAGAGCACATAGGGCAGGGTTCAGGTTAGGTATGCTGTAGCATTATTAGCACAGTTTACAAACTCTTCTTCCTTTGGGACACTGGTGGCCACCGTAGGGAATGCAGTTTACCTCCAAGAGAGTGACTAACTGGACAAATAAACAAGAGAAGAAAAAAGGGAAGACATTGAAACAAAAAAGTTGGCTTATCTGACTTATAAAATAATCTGCTAGAGGGTGGCTGATGTCTTCACAAAGCCTTTCCCTTGCATGAACTCCAGGCTGCTGTTGGGAGGAGCATGTTCAAGGGCTCCCTGGCTACCATATCTTTGACTCTTTAGGAGAGAGAAGGGGCAAGGGCTTCAGATCAGCTTAGAGTTTGAGACTGAGCTATTTGAAATAGTAGGAGGAAAGAACAGTAGCTGTCCTGAACATGCAAAAAGTCTTGACTGATCAGTATCCACAGGGCAGACTTTCAATCCTGTCAATCCCTTTGAGAAGGATTCCACAAGCTCTACTGGGTAGTGGATCCAAGATGGCTGTGTGATCCTGGACAAGCCTCATCTGTAAAATGGCAGCAATACCTGCTCTACCTAACTCACAGAGTGGCTGTCAGACTCATAGAAGACAACAAGTGAGTGCTTGGGGACCTGACCAGTTGTAATGGCACAAATGGGGAAATGCTTCCCATTCTCTTTCTTTTTCCCTCATTCACGTATGCTCCCCTATCTGTAGCCAGGCATTTGTGGTATAAATAGCTTGGTTAGGAGTAGAGTAGGTAGTCATGATCAGGGCGTGGAGGTTAAAATGGCACCCTGCCAATTGCAGCCAAGCCTATGGCCAACAGCCAGGCCTGGCCTCCTCCACTTGACACCAGCCTGCTGGTGAGAGTCATAAGATCTCCTTACTTTGTAAACATCATCCAAAATTCTTCCATCAGTTGACATCACCATCTGGTGGGGTCTTCTCTCATGGGAACTTCTGCTCAGAGAGGGAATTGCTATGAGTCAGTAGGAATGACTAACAGAGATACCAGAGAGAAGACACTGCCAGTTCACTAAAGAAATGAATACATCAGTTAAAAGGCTCTTATCTGCTCTCTGTGACTTTCAGAACAACTTCTCCCAGTTGTCTGACATTGAGAGTAATAGAACACTTGGGAGAAGTATCAACATAATTAACAAACTTACACATAATGACCCCTGATACTTTTAACAAAACATAAAATAACCAAGAAATGTCTACCACTTTATAAGTTCACATTGAAAGCACACCTGATATAAATAATGAGTCAGAACAGTGGTTTCACTATTAAAAGTCAGCCGGTTTCATTATTAAAAGTCAGGAAAGAAAACACAAAAACTTGCAGGCTGAAAGAATAATTAAAGGCGATCACTATAGATTTTAAGCATTATTAGTTCTCAAAACATCTGACTGGCTGATGATGAAGACAAATTCATTCTAATCGTCCTTGATAACTTCATGCTTTTAAAATCTCATGGCAAGACCAACTTGGGAGCCATAGTCCTCAACAATGGGCATGGTCAGAATGATGGCTGGTAAGAGCAGAGCCCTGATCCATTACAGAATCTGTTAGCCTGCGTGAATACATATGGGACGATGACTACTGAAGCCACTGTTTAGCATTGTATCTAGGAGTTCTTTGCCATCTGTAAACCGTGACCCCTCCCTTCATTCAATTTTTTAACCTGAGGTGATTACCTGTTTTTGTTTGCTGTCCTACACTCCTGGCCCCTTGATAGAATTCAACTGTTCTTTGAGAATGATTCAGTCTTCCCCTGATCAATGACCCTTCAAGTGATCAATGTAGGACTGACCCCACCTCAGCTTCAGAGATGAGCATGTGACCTCGCCTGGTCAATGAGAAGAACACATCTCTCTGACCATAGTGATTGGTTAAGGGATGAACATGTGGCCCACAGCTGACCAATCAGAGCTATCGAGACTCAGTTCAGTGGTTTCAATGGGAACCATTGAAAAAGAGAAACTCTGTTTTGGCTAGAGTTGCTGTGAGGGAGGAATGGTGAACCTGGACAGCTGCAGCCATCGTACTGCAGAAGGTGCTTCTGGGTGGATCCCAGGCAGTGGAATCAGAGGCAAAACATGGAGGGAGTGAACTCCTGAAATCACCTGGGTTCTGAACCCAGCCATGCACAAAACCAGCCCTGCCCTGGGCTTTTCAGGTACTTGAGCCGATGCATTCTCTTTTCCTCTTCATCAAGGTTTGGTTAGAGTTTGCATCCCACGCGACTGAACAGAATGGACATTGCTCTTAGCAAGGGACAGTAACCGTGAGTCCAAGTCCTGAAACAGAGGTGGGGCCCACTTCCTCCCTTCTCACTGGTTTCCTCCCTCCTGAGTGGGGTCTAACGGCCTATCTGAGCCTGGCATTTCCTTCATGACAGTTTCATTTGCTCCTGGACGGTTCCCTTGCTCACCGTCAGCCCTCGGGCCAGCTCTAACACTCAGTTTGTCCAGCTAATGTTAGGAACCTGTAAAGAGGAACTCTATGTTATTCAACTTTCTCTCTCATTAGCACGCTGTTTTTCTGTCCCGGATGATGCAGGCTGAATGCAAAGCAGCAAGATGTGCTGGTTTGAATTCCATGGCCTTCCTTCATCAGCCTGAGTGTTTGTGTACACACAGCTGGGCTACAATGTCAGTTTCTGTCTGATGGCTCAGAGCCACAATTTTACCCTGTTATTGATGCCCATTATGTCGTTTTAGAAAATGTAGGGATGTGACTGTGCAACTTATCCGAGTATCTGTATATAAATAAATAAAAGTACATTTAAATCTATCCTAACTTTGATGTGATCTGAGGGAAAAATGAGGTCTTTGTATTTTCCCATAAAAATAAGAGGAAAGGGCCGGGCACGGTGGCTCACACCTGTAATCCCAGGTTTCTGAACAATGGTTTTAAATTGTATATGTTTTGTAATAGGAAGAGAGAGGAGAGAGAAAGGGAGGGGAGAGGAAGGAAAGAAAAAAATGAGAGGAAGGAAGGAAGAATGGAGGAAAGTATCTTTTAATCAGAGATGGATCACGAGGTCAGGAGATGGACACCACGGTGAAACAACGTCTCTACTAAAACGACAAAAAATTAGCCAGGCGCGGTGGCAGGTGCCTGTAGTCCCAGCTACTCGGGAGGCTGAGGCAGGAGAATGGTGTGAACCTGGGAGGTGGAGCTTGCAGTGAGCCAAGATCGCGCCACTGCACTCCAGCACTCAAAAAAAAAAAAAAGAAAAAAGAAAGAAACCCAGAGAGTCAGAATTCTATTGCGGTGTCATTGGCTACTTGGGGTTTGACAGGTCACTGGGTTTGAGCAGAGTATAATACATCAAGAGCTATCATACGCAAAACTCAGTAGGCTTATTTCTTGCATGGCAGAGGAAGGGTTAGAACCAATGAGTAGGAGAGAGACTTTGGTTCAGTTTTAAGAACTTTCTTAATGGAGAAATGGGCTTGCCAGTGAGTAGTGAGTTTCTTGTCTGGAGACTTTCCAGCAGAGATGAAACACATATAGGGTATGTTGACAAGGAAATTTAAACATTGAGGAAAATGTTAGACTAACTACTGAGATTCTATGTTTCACATTTGACTCTTGGAAATTAAGCAGTCATCTTAATAGAATACCTGAAAGAATCTCAAGCCATTGGGAACAAATAACCCTTAGACTGATGCAGAGTTCAGAGGAGGAAAAAACCATGGCAGCAACAACAAGGCACAAACCAAGTTAACACTTTGCAGCAATGAGGCAATAACTTCCCTCCAAAAACTCCACAGGGAACAATAGTAGGTAGAAGTTAAATCACAAATACTTCCCCTCATTATCTAGGGAAGTAACTTGAGTTGCACTTCTAATTCGCATCTGTAAGCAGCCCTGTGCTGTCAGTTCTGGATAACTCTGAGAACCTAGTAAGATGATTATACAAGATGCTCAATCCCATGGTCATTGTTGGCCAGAACACTGCCACCCACACAATGACATGAATAAGAGGCACTGCAGAAGCCACTTAAACTCCAGGACATACAGCATAATAACATTGGGAGCTGCTGTGTAGTTCTGCAATTCAGTGAGCTTCAGCATATTCTGAGAATGAACAAGCATCCTTCTTATGGTTAGAGTTGCTTTGGCACCTAACTCTCCATGTAAAGAGCCTTGTGTGTATTGGCGGGGGTGGGGGGGGAGCAGAGATTTTTACATTTAAAATAAAGGGTTACATCTGCATTGATCACATTTATTATGAAGCCAAGCAAAGTCTAAGCTACTGTTTAAGAGTTCTGATGGAAAACATTTTCTCCTTCCACCTGTTCTTGGGGCAATATATTCTATGGACGTGGTGACTGCTACTTTCTTCAGGTTATGCTAGGTAGCTATTTATAAAATCATTGTTATAGAATGTTGGGTCACTTTTTAATGTGCTTATTAAAGCCAAAGAAATAATTTGGCATAACTCCCCAAGCATATGAGAGAAAACCAAGGCATCATCCAAGTAAGAATCTCAATTTTGTATTTTTCTGCTTTCTCCTGGGAGCTTGTCAATATTTGCTATGTGGTTTTCTCTTTTACTTTGAAATCACTATAGGTATGGGTTGGGGAAGTGAGGATGAGAGACACTTTCAGAAAGTTCATATGGGTTGAAAAGGAGATGGGCACATGAAGTCCCTGGAAGGAATTCATCAAGTATTAGTTATTTTCATGTGTCATGGGTGAGAAGCTTTTCTCCTGTCATCCAAGAAAGCCCAGCCTTTGGCTTTTCCAAGGCAGAGACTGTCTACTGGTCTCTAAGGACTTTCTGTAGACATCTTGTTAATTAGCTGTTAAGCACATTAAGTGAGAAATAAACATAAGTGACTTCATATTCAGAGAGTTTGACAGGGATACAATCAATTGCTAATTGAGAAGAGGAATTTGAAAAAGAGGCAAAAATATACCTAAGGATTTTGGTTCTGAGTTTCTGTTTCTATAGCCTAATTTTTCTCCTGGTTATATAGACTATCATTTCTTGTTTCTTGGCCTGTACAGTAATTTTTAACTGGGTGCTGAACACTGTAAATTTTACTTTGTTGAGTATTTGGATTTTGTTGTCATCCTTTAAAGAGAGTTAGACTTTGCTCTGGCAGAAAGTTGTTATTTGAGCATCAATTTTTCTTTTTGAGGTTTGTTTTTAAGCTTTATTAGAGTGGTCCTAAAGTAGTCTTTAGGGCTAGTACAATGGCGTGGCCCTCATGAAGTCTCTACTAAATACTCTGTGATTTTAACCAGGTCTCTCTACTCTGATTGGAACTAAACTGTCTTGCAACCCTGCGTGAGCTCTGGGAATTGTTCAGCTCACAGCTTACAGGTAGCAGTTCTTTGACCAGTATGATGGAGTTTTACTCTGAAAAGACACAGCTCAGTTTTCATCCAGAGACCCATAGAGATACCCATGCAGATTTCTGGAACTTTTTCTTTGTGTAGTTTTTCCTCTCCAGTATTCTACCTCACAAAGCTGCCTCAGTCTCTCTAAACTATGATCTCTGTCTCATCAATTCACTGAGACTGCTGTGTTCTCCTTGGCATCGCTCTGGGCACTGAGGCCTGGAAGTTGCCTCCAGGCAGAAATCTGGGGCACTTGTGGGGCTCACCTTGTTATTTATCTTCTCTCAGGGACTATGGTCTTATGCTACCTGTTGTCCAATACCTGAAAGCAGTTTTATATATTGTTTTTAGTTTTCTAGTAATTTATGGCTGGAAAATACATCAGCTTCCAGTTTCTCTGTCATGGCCAGAAATGGAAGTTCTTAGTTTCCTAGTCTTTGCATACACGTGTTGCACTGTTTCTGCTGCCAACAGTTCATCAGACATTACGTAGTTGAATTGAAACAGGACCTGGAGGTTGGGGTTGGAGAGGAGATTGTAACTCAGTGGCAAGACATTCATATAAATAAGTCCACCATGGGGAAGAATAATAGAGATGTGTAGTCTGGGCATGGCCTGGCTTTCCCTGTCTAGGACTCTCACACCAATAACCCTCTTAGCTGGGCTTAAACACTTCTTCCCCTTCCCATTATCAGTACTGACCCACCGTTGACCCAGACTTACTTTTGTTTATTTTTTGTTTTGAAGCAGTCTTTTATTCTTTTTTATTTTAAACTTTTATTTTAAGTTCAGGCTACACGCGCAGGTTTGTTATATAGGTGAACTTGTGTCGTGGGGGTTGTTGTACAGGTTGTTTCATCACCCAGGTATTAAGCCTAGTGCCCATTAGTTATTTTTCCTGACCCTCTCCCTCCTCCTTTTTTTGAGGGATGACAATAGTTGCTAATCTTGATCTAGTAAATGAATATGGACTGTGTATTTTCCTCCCAATATCCTGGGTCCTTAGCCTAGACAAGATGCACATGAATAATGATATCTTTGTGCAGCAGGGAAGGACAATGGGAGTGACTGGTGTTCGATGGGACTTGTCAAATTATGCCAAGCAAGCAACTGTCTATGGCTAGTGAACACCCTCAGCCCTAGCTCCTCCTTTTCTTAGCTAACTCCTTCCCTAGTCCCCCAATCAGGAAGATCCTACTTGACTTTTCCATCCGCTTTTTGAGTCTTCAAGTTCAGCTCCAGCCTATCTCCCCTATAGGCTTGTTATATCATGTGTGGCAGGATGTTTACTTGGATGTATGGTTTCTTGCCAGCATGTATTTTGTTCTTGGAGTTTATTCTTAATCAAGTGGGTGGGCCACTGAAGTGTCATTCTCTCTTATGTAAGCTGGGGCAGGAACTTGAAAATTGTTTGATGGAGGAGAATAAAGGGAAGTTTGCTGAAAGGATTAAAACAAGCCTGAGGAAATGTCACACAGCATTAAAACTAATAAATATTAATTACAGTCAAATTGAATTGTATGATGACTATTAGTTGTTTGCAGTTTCAGCTGCAAATGCTGGATTCCTTTGATCTTTCTGAGGAAGGTAAATCCTGGTTTCATCTCTAGGTTGTATTTTCAATTCTCAAGGGTGATTGAAGAACATTATAGCATATTCACATTAAGAAAGCTTGCCAAAGCTTTTCCCTGTACATGGGGGTAATACCTGTATTTTCACAAGGTCTGATACTCAGCTAATGTGGTTCATAGATATAACTGTAGTTTGAAACCACAGAAGAAACAGAAAAGATCCCAGAATTTTGCTTAATATTTTGTATTCCACCCAGAAAGAAACCTTACAAAGATAATATTTGTAGCAGTTAATTTGATTTTAGCAATTCTGACTTTCAGAATTTTGATTTAATAAGCCTCATAGGGTCCACCCAAATGCTGTATCTACATGTTTGCTTTTGACTAAAGACATCATAGAGACACCAGGAGAATATCTAAACCTGAACTCTTGAAGGAAAAATAGATGCAGGTTAACCAGCTATGAAGGTTCTGTGTGATTCTAATTTCTGACTCCAGATTTTCCATCCTAAGAAGTAGGTTAAAATGCACATGCACACATTCACACACATGTCACACACCACCACCACCACCACCAACAACAACAACGACAACAACAACAACAACAACAAAATTCTCAATTTTTGTAGCTAAAGGAATAGTTTGGTCTTGCTGGACTCTTCTTTTTCCCCAGAACAATGGAGACACCTGTATGCCCCTAATCCATCATCAGCCATCCACACTGGCCCTGTGAAATGTCCACTTTGTTTTTCAGGGCCCTTGTGACTGAGGGTTAGGATGTTGCCTTTGCACTTGCTCTGTTGCTCAAAGTATATCCTGTAACACCATGAGTCTTCAGTCACTTTATTTCTTTGAAAGATGTTGCCCTGTAATATGCCCTACAGGATGCTAGCTGCTTGCTGGAAGGGGCTGGCTGAGGCTGCTGCGGCTGTCTCCTTTTATAGCATGACCCATTTTCATCTGTCTTTTCTTTGGTAGTTATTTTCTTGCTCTAGGCTGTCCCAATGGGAGGGGAATTTATTAAATCAACTTTATCGAAGTGTAATTTATACCAATGAAATGCACAGATTTTAAGTGTACAGTTTGATGAATCTTGACAAATATATACAGTTGTCTAACTGCTACTCCAACATAGGACATTTTTATCTCTTCAGAAAGTCACTTGCACTCCTTCAGAATTAATCTGTATCCCACAGCTAACCACTGATCCAATTTCTATCACCATCATAAGTTTTGCTGGTTCTAGAATTTCATATAAATGTAATTAATGGCATATGTTCTTTTATGTGTGACTTCTTTTGCTCAACATATCTATTAGGACGATCTTGGTTGTTGTGTATACCATCAGTTATTTTATTGCTGTTACTTTTTATGGTTGAGTGTATTCCATTGTATGAATATGTAAACAGTTCTCCTTCACTTGTTTGTGGACATTAAGAAGTTTCTAGGTTTTGACTACTGTAAACGAAGCTACTATGAATGATTTTTATTAAGATTTTTGTTGAAGTATGTTTTTGTTTCTCTTTGGAAAATAGAGTAGAATTGTTGGTCATAGGATAAGTATAGGGTTGGCCTTACAAAAAGGAAAAACTTCTAAACAGTTTGCAAACTGTACCATTTCACATTCCCACTAACAATGTATGAGAATTCAAGTTGCTGCACATCCTCAGCAACACTTTATCTTGACTGTCTTTTTAAATTTTAGTTCTCCTAGTTGGTGTTGCTATATCATTGTGTTGTTAATTTGTACTTCCCTGATGACCAGTTATATTGAGTGTATTCTCATGTGTCTATTGGCCATTCTTCTGTGTGTGGCTGTGTTCAGTATTTTACCAATTTTTAATTGTGTCATTTCTTTTCTTATTATTGAGTGGTAGGAGTTCTCTATATATTTTGGTTACATGTCCTATTTCATAAATAGGTATTGCAAATACTCTTTCCCAGTTTGTCATTTAACTTTTCATTTTCTTAACAGTGTCCTTTAAAAAATAGAGGTTTTTAATTTTGATAAAGTGCAGCTTTTCATTTTTTTGTCCTTTATGGTGTTTTTTGTGTTTTGTCAAAATAAATTGTCTTTTCTAACATACTCTTTATTCTATCTTGTTTTTCCTTAGAAGTTTTGGTTTTTGCTTTTGCATTTAAATATATGGCCCGTTTTAAGTTACTTTGTGTATAGATACATATTATATATTGTGTATAAACATATATTATATATTGTGGGTTTATGACATAGGAGAAATGATAAAACAACAATAATGGAATTGGGGTATAAGAATACACAGTTCTTAGGTTATACCTGAAGTAGTGTAATGTTGGGTTATTAGTTAAAGACATATATTATAATCTTAGAGCAATTACCTTAGAAAAGAGACAAAGATAATAAGCTAATAGAGGAGGTAAAATGAAATACTAAAAATACTCAGTCCAAAAGTGGGTAGAAAAAAGGACAAAAAAGAAAAACAAGATGGTATATTTAAACCCAACCATGTCAAAAATTACATTAAATGTAAATGGCCTAAATATTCCAGTTAAAAGGCAGAGATTGTCAGAGTGGATACAAATATAAAACTCAACTATATGCTGTCTTCAAGAAATTCACTTTGGATATAAAGGCAGATAGGTTAATAATAAGATATGTAAAATATATATGTAAATATTAATCATAAGAAAACCAAAGTGGTCATGTTAAATAGACCAATGATGAAAGAGTTAATTCACTAGAAAGACATGTCAATCTTAAATATATATGCACCTAACAAAAGGTTTAAAACATATTAAGCAAAGGTGATAGAACTGAATGGAGAAATAGAGCCACAACTATAACTGGAGATTTTAACACTCCTCTTTCAATAATTTATAGAACAAATTGACTAAAAACAAAATTAGGTGTGAATATTGGATAAAGGACATTTGAATAACATGTAACACGGTCAATCAACTGATTCAATTGACATTTATAAAGCACTCAACCCAACAATAGCATAATACACATCATTTTCAAGTGCACATGGGACATTTGCCAAGATAGACTATATGCTGGGCCATAAAAGAAGTCTTAATAAATCTAAAAGAATCAAAATCATAGAGTATGTTCTCTGACCAAAATATAATTAACTTAGAAATTACTAACAAAACATATCTAAACATTTTTCAAATATTTGCAAATTTAGAAACACACCTCTACATAACCCATGAGTCACAGAAGAAATAATAAGAAAAATAGAAACACTTTAAAATGAATGAAAATAAAAGCACATCATATCAAAATTTTTAGTAGAAAGTTAAAGCAATATTTAGAGGGAAATTTATAGTTTTAAATATTTATATTTGAAAAGAAGAAAGATATAAAATCAATTATTTGTTTTCAACTTAAGATAGAAAACCAAGAGCCAAAAATAAGTAAAAGAAATGTAATAATAAGGATAAGATACTAACTTATTAGTAAGATTTTAAATAATTTTTAAAGGTTCATCTATATCCATAAGGCCTTGCACATACTAGGTGCCTTGTAAGTATTTTTTTTCCAGTTGGAGTAAAGCCTTCTATTTTCTAATAATATAGGGTTAAAAGCAGTGTAAAAGTTAAAAGCTTAGTAGAAAGAGCATAAGTTAAAGCGTATGGGCAGTTTAGAGTTTAAATATCAGCTCCCTCATTTAATAATTGCATGGCCTTGGACAAGCCATTTAATTTCTCTGAGCTATAACAATAGCTATATTTATTGAGTACTTATTGATGGTATGCACCTTATATGTATTAACTTATTTAATTATTATAACAACTCCATGAGGTAGGTACATTTAACATCCTCCTTTTAAAGGAAATAGTATCTCATATGGTTTATAAGCCTCTCTGAGATCACAGAGCTAGGAGATGCTAGCATTGAGATTCAAAGACAGGCTTATCTGACAGTAGTCTTATGTACTATTCCTGAAGATCCAGAAAACTTCAGTTTCTTCATCTGTAAAAATAAGGTTATTGATGCAAGATTGACTGAAGGGGAACAACAGGAATGGAGAACACACAATACACAGTGTCTGGCTGTGTACAGTGAGAGGGTACAGGGAGAGAGGGAGTGGATGTCCCCCAAATGCTACTCAACAGAGCAGTTCCAAGATGCGTTTCAGCACTAGGGCCTGCAGGGAGAGAGGTCAGGTTCATATTATATTGCCCATTGGTACCATCTACTTTGCTGTGTCTAGCTTACAAGGCCCAAGGTCATGTAAATGGGTAAAGTGGTAGGTAAGGTGAGCCATGACAATGAGTGATGAATCTTCTAAAGCATCAGCAGCCCCTTGCCTCATACTCCATGAGGCCACACTGAAATGTGTACCCAGCATCACCAGAGCTTCTGAGTTTTCAAGAGATGCCAGTAATCTGGCTTTTAAGTAAAATCTCTCAATTTTTAGGTATTGACTCTTACTTAAACTTTTTAAGGAAACACTATAGGGGCTGAATAAAATATATTTGCTGGCTAGCTTTAACTCATGATGGGCAGTCCATAGTCTTGGGTTTACAATTAGCGTGTTTTTTAAAGGATATTCCAATAACCAGAGCAAAAATGTTTTTCTTATATTTCAAGTTCTTTTGAGTCACAATTCCAAAGTACTATATGGACATCAATAGGTTGGGACTAATATTTATGTTGGAATGAAAAAAGAAAACTATGTGTGTGTGTGTGTGGGCGAGAGAGAGAGAGAGAGAGAGAGAGAGAGAGAGAGAGAGAGAGAGAGAGAGAGAGAGAATTTCTTAAAAGACTCCAAAGCAGCAGACAATGTGGCTAATCTTATTAGTGGAAGAAAAAAAAAAGACAGCGTCTCTGGGAGATACTCCTTTGGATGGACTCACCCTTGTCAGGTGAGGGAAAAAAAAGTGATAGTACAGTTTTTCTCTTACCTACAAGGGGAGAATAGAGAACTTAGCAGATGAATGATGACCAACTGAAGAAGGCTCAGGGTAACATCACAAATCTACAATGCGTAATATTACTGGGTAATATTGTTGCTGTGAAGTATATGTGACTAATTGCCACCTGTATTTAAAGCAGTGGGGAGAGAGGTGTTTTCCCTTTCTTTAAAAGAAGCACCAAAGAAGGAAGGAAATAAAGAACAGATTACATCTGTGCTTCTCTAAATTTCATGTGCACACAGATCCCCTGGGGAATCTCATTAAAATGCAGATTCTGAATCAGTGGCTGGAGGGCAGGGGAGGGACTGAGAATCTGTATTTCTTACAAGCTTCCAGGTGATGCTGATGCTGCTGGGTCCAGGGCCACATTCGAAATGACAAGAAACTGGCCGATGTACTAAAGTGAGTGCAAAAGTAATTGCGATTTTTGCATTGTTGAAATTTGCTGTTTGATATTGGAATACATTCTTAAATCAAGATGGTTAAGTTATACATCATTTTAAAGGGATTTCTCTATTTTTATTTTGCTAATGACTTATTACTTGCTGTTTATTTTATTTTATTTATTTATTTTTTTATTATACCTTAAGTTCTAGGGTACATGTGTACAATGTGCGGGTTTGTTACATATATATACATGTGCCATGTTGGTGTGCTGCACCCATTAACTCATCATTTACATTAGGTATATATCCTAATGCTATCCCTCCCCCATCCTCCCTCCCCACAACAGGCCCCAGTGTGTGATGTTCCCCAACCTGTGGCCAAGTGTTCTCATTGTTCAGTTCCCACCTGTGAGTGAGAACATGCAATGTTTGGTTTTCTGTTCTTGCTATTGTTTGCTGAGAATGATGGTTTCCAGCTGCATCCATATCCCTACAAAGGACATGAATTCATCCTTTTCATGGCTGCATAATATTCCATGGTGTATATGTGCCACATTTTCTTAATCCAGTCTGTCATCGATGGACATTTGGGTTGGTTCCAAGTCTTCGCTATTGTGAATAGTGCTGCAACAAACATACGTGTGCATGTGTCTTTATAGCAGCATGATTTATAATCCTTTGGATGTATACCCAGTAATGGGATGGCTGGGTAAAATAGTATTTCTAGTTGTAGATCCTTGAGGAATCGCCACACTGTCTTCCACAATGGTTGAACTAGTTTACAGTCCCACCAAGAGTGTCAAAGTGTTCCTATTTCTCCACATCCTCTGCAGCACCTGTTGTTGCCTGACTTTTTAATGATTGCCATTCTAACTGGTGTGAGATGGTATCTCATTGTGGTTTTGATTTGCATTTCTCTGATAGCCAGTGATGATGAGCATTTTTTCATGTGTCTGTTGGCTGCATAAATGTCTCCTTTTGAGAAGTGTCTGTTCATATCATTTGCCCACATTTTGAGGGGGTTGTTTTTCTCTTGTAAATTTGTTTGAGTTCTTTGTAGGTTCTGGATATTAGCCCTTTATCAGATGAGTAGATTGCAAACATTTTCTCCCATTGTGTAAGTTGCCTGTTCACTCTGATGGTAGTTTGTTTTGCTGTGCAGAAGCTCTTTAGTTTAATTAGATCCCATTTGTCTATTTTGGCTTTTGTTGCCATTGTTTTTGGTGTTTTAGATATGAAGTCCTTGCCCATGCCTTTGTCCTGAATGGTATTACGTAGGTTTTCTTCTAGGGATTTTATGGTTTTAGGTCTAACATTTAAGTCTCTAATCCATCTTGAATTAATTTTCGTATAAGGAATAAGGAAAGGATCCAGTTTCAGCTTTCTACTTATGGCTAGCCAATTTTCCCAGCACCATTTATTAAATAGGGAATCCTTTCCCCATTTCTTGTTTCTCTCAGGTTTGTCAAAGATCAGATGGCTGTAGATGTGTGGTATTATTTCTGAGGGCTGTGTTCTGTTCCATTGGTCTATATCTCTGTTTTGGTACCAGTACCATGCTGTTTTGGTTACTGTAGCCTTGTAGTATAGTTTGAAGTCAGGTAGCGTGATGCCTCCAGCTTTGTTCTTTTGGCTTAGGATTGTCTTAGCAATGTGGGCTCTTTTTTGGTTCCATATGAACTTTAAAGCAGTTTTTTCAAATCTGTGAAGAAAGTCATTGGTAGCTTAATGGGGATGGCATTGAATCTATAAACTACCTTGGGCAGTATGGCCATTTTCACGATATTGATTCTTCCTATCCATGAACTTGGTATGTTCTTCCATTTGTTTGTGTCCTCTTCCATTTCATTGAGCAGTGGTTTGCAGTTCTCCTTGAAGAGATCCTTCACATCCCTTGTAAATTGGATTCCTAGGTATTTTATTCTATTTGAAGCAATTGTGAATGTCAGGAGTTCATTCATGATTTGGCTCTCTGTTTGTCTGTTATTGGTGTATAAGAATGCTTGTGATTTTTGCACATTGATTTCATATCCTGAGACTTTTCTGAAGTTGCTTGTCAGCTTAAGGAGATTTTGGGCTGAGACAATGGGGTTTTCTAAATATACAATCATGTCATCTGCAAACAGGGACAATTTGACTTCTTCTTTTCCTAATTGAATACCCTTTATTTCTTTCTCTTGCCTGATTGCCCTATCCAGAACTTCCAACACTATGTTGAATAGGAGTGGTGAGAGAGGGCATCCCTGTCTTGTGCCAGTTTCAAAGGGAATGCTTCCAGTTTTTGCCCATTCAGTATGATATTGGCTGTGGGTTTGTCATAAATAGCTCTTATTATTTTGGGATACATTCTATTACTACTGAATTTATTGAGAGTTTTTAGCATGAAGGGCTGTTGAATTTTGTCAAAGGTCTTTTCTGCATCTATTGAGATAATCATGTGGTTTTTGTCTTTGGTTCTGTTTATATGCTGGATTATGTTTATTGATTTGCATATGTTGAACCAGCCTTGCATCTCAGGGATGAAGCCCATGATCATGGTGGATAAGCTTTTTGATATGCTGCTGGATTGGGTTTGCCAGCATTTTATTGAAGATTTTTGCATCAATGTTCATCAGGGATATTGGTCTAAAATTCTGTTTTTTTGTTGTGTCTCTGCCAGGCTTTGGTATCAGGATGATGTTGGCCTCATAAAATGAGTTAGGGAGGATTCCCTCTTTTTCTATTGATTAGAATAGTTTCAGAAGGAAAGGTACCAGCTCCTCCTTGTACCTCTGGTAGAATTCAGCTGTGAATCTGTCTGGTCCTGGATTTTTTTTGGTTGGTAGGCTATTAATTATTGCCTCAATTTCAGAGCCTTCTATTGGTCTCTTCAGGGATTCAACTTCTTGGTTTAGTCTCGGGAGAATGTATGTGTCCAGGAATTTATTCATTTCTTCTAGGTTTTCTAGTTTATTTGCATAGAGGTGTTTATAGTATTCTCTGATGGTAGTTTGTATTTCTGTGGGGTCAGTGGTTATATCCCCTTTAACATTTTTTATTGCATCTATTTGATTCTTCTCTCTTTTCTTCTTTATTAGTCTTGCTAGTGGTCTGTCGATTTTCCAGCTCCTGAATTCATTGATTTTTTGAAGGGTTTTTTGTGTCTCTATCTCCTTCAGTTCAGCTCTGATCTTAGTTATTTCTTGCCTTCTGCTAATTTTGAATGTGTTTGCTCTTGCTCTTGCTTCTCTAGTTCTTTTAATTGTGATGTTAGGGTGTCAGTTTTAGATCTTTCATGCTTTCTCTTGTAGGCATTTAGTGCTATAAATTTCCTCTACACACTGCTTTAAATGTGTCCCAGAGATTCTGGTATGTTGTTTCTTTGTTCTCGTTGGTTTCAAAGATCATCTTTATTTCTGCCTTCATTTCGTTATGTGCCCAGTAGTCATTCAGGAGCAGGTTGTTCAGTTTCCATGTCATTGAGCGATTTTGATTGAGTTTCTTAGTCCTGAGTTCTAGTTTGATTGCACTGTGGTCTGAGAGACAGTTTGTTGTAATTTCTATTCTTTTACATTTGCTGAGGAGTACTTTACTTCCAATTATGTGGTCAATTTTGGAATAAGTGCGATGTGGTGCTGAGAAGAATGTATACTCTGTTGATTTGGGGTGGAGAGTTCTGTAGATGTCTATTAGGTCTGCTTGCTGCAGAGTTGAGTTCAATTCCTGGATATCCTTGTTAACTTTCTGTCTCGTTGATCTGTCTAATGTTGACAGTGGGGTGTTAAAGTCTCCCATTATTATTGTATAGGAGTCTAAGTCTCTTTATAAGTCTCTAAGGACTTGCTTTATGAATCTGGGTGCTCCTGTGTTGGGTGCATATATATTTAGGATAGTTAGCTCTTCTTGTTGAATTGATCCCTTTACCATTATGTAATGGCCTTCTTTGTCTCTTTTGATCTTTGTTGGTTTAAAGTCTTTTTTATCAGAGACTAGGATTGCAACCCCTGCCTTTTTTTGTTTTCCATTTGCTTGGTAGATTTTCCTTCATCCCTTTATTTTGAGCCTATGTGTGTCTCTGCACGTGAGATGGGTCTCCTGAATACAGCAAACTGATGGGTCTTGACACTATCCAATTTGCCTGTCTGTGTCTTTTAATTGGACCATTTCGTCCATTTACATTTAAGGTTAATATTGTTATGTGTGAACTTGATCCTGTCATTATGATATTAGCTGGTTATTTTGCTCATTAGTTGATGGAGTTTCTTCCTAGCATCGATGATCTTTACATTTTGGCATGTTTTTGCGATGGCTGGTACCGGTTGTTCCTTTCCATGTTTAGTGCCTCCTTTAGGATCTCTTGTAGGGCAGGACTGGTGGTGACAAAATCTCTAAGCATTTGCTTGTCTGTAAAGGATTTTATTTCTCCTTCACTTATGAAACTTAGTTCAGCTGGATATGAAATTCTGGGTTGAAAATTCTTTTCTTTAAGAATGTTGAATATTGGCCCCCACTCTCTTCTGGCTTGTGGGGTTGTGCCGAGAGGTCTGCTGTTAGTCTGATGGGCTTCCCTTTGTGGGTAACCCGACCTTTCTCTCTGGCTGCCCTTAAGATTTTTTCCTTCATTTCAACTTTGGTGAATCTGACAATTATGTGTCTTGGAGTTGCTCTTCTTGAGGAGTATCTTTGTGGTGGTTCTCTGTATTTCCTGAATTTGAATGTTGGCCTGCCTTGCTAGGTTGGGGAAGTTCTCCTGGATAATATCCTGAAGAGTGTTTTCCAGTTTGGTTCCATTTTCCCCGTCACTTTCAGGCACACCAATCAGACGTAGATTTGGTCTTTTCACATAATCCCATATTTCTTGGAGGCTTTGTTCATTTCTTTTTACTCTTTTTTCTCTAAACTTATCTTCTTGCTTCATTTCATTCATTGGATCTTCAATCACTGATAATCTTTCTTCCAGTTGATTGAGTCGGTTACTGAAGCTTGTGCATTTGTCACGTAGTTCTTGTGTCATGGTTTTCATCTCTATCAGTTCGTTTATGGACTTCTCTGCATTGGTTATTCTAGTTATCCATTCTTCCATTCTTTTTGCAAGGTTTTTAGTTTCTTTGCACTGGGTGCATAGTTCCTCCTTTAGCGCTGAGAAGTTTGATCGACTGAAGCCTTCTTCTCCCAACTCGTCAAAGTCATTCTCCTTCCAGCTTTGTTCCGTTGCTGGTGATGAGCTGCATTCCTTTGGAGGGGGAGATGCGCTCTGATTTTTTGAATTTCCAGCTTTTCTGCACTGCTTTTTCCCCATCTTTGTGGTTTTATCTGCCTTTGGTCTTTGATGATGGTGACGTACTGATGGAATTTTGGTGTGGATGTCCTGTTTGTTAGTTTTCCTTCTAACAGTCAGGACCCTCAGCTGCAGGTCTGTTGGAGTTTGCTTGAGGTCCACTTCAGACCCTGTTTGCCTGGATATCAGCAGCAGAGGCTTCAGAAGATAGAATATTGCTGAACATCAAGTGTTGCTGTCTGATTCTTGCTCTGGAAGCTTTGCCTCAGAGGTGTACCCAGCCGTGCGAGGTGTGGGGTGTCAGTCTGCACCTAGTGGGGAATGTCTCCCAGTTAGGCTACTCAGGGGTCAGGGACCCACTTGAGCAGGCAGTCTGTCCGTTCTCAGATCTCAACCTCCATGCTGGGAAAACCACTGCTCTCTTCAAAGCTGTCAGACAGGGACATTTACATCTGCAGAGGTTTCTGCTGCTTTTTGTTTAGCTATGCCCTGTCCCCAGAGGTGGAGTCTACAGAGGCAGGCAGGGCTCCTTGAGCTGCGGTGAGCTCCACCCACTTCGAGCTTCCCAGTGGCTTTGTTTACCTACTTAAGCCTCAACAATGGCAGGCGCCCCTCCCCCAGCCTCATTGCTGCCTTGCAGTTAGATCTCAGACTGCTGTGCTAGCAATGAGGGAAGCTCTGTGGGAGTGGGACCCTCTCGGCCAGGCGTGGGATATAATCTCCTGGTGTGCCATTTGCTAAGATCCTTGGTAAAGCACAGTATTAGGGTGGGAGTTACCCGATTTTCCAGGTGTTGTGTCTCTCAGTTTCCCTTGGCTAGGAAAAGGAATTCCCTTCCCTTTTGTACTTCCCAGGTGAGCTGATGTCTTGCCCTGCTTCAGCTCTCGCTAGTTGGGCTGCACCCACTGACCAGCACTGACTGTCTGACATGCCCCAGTGAGATGAACCCAGTACCTCAGTTGAAAATGCAGAAATCACCCGTCTTCTGTGTTGCTCACACTGTGAGCTGGAGGCTGGAGCTCTTCCTATTCGGCCATCTTGGGTCGTCCCCCCGGCCCCCGCTGTTTATTTTAGACTATGGAAATGATGTTAGACAAAAATCAAATTCAAGCAATTTTCTTATTTGAGTTCAAAGTGGGTTGTAAAGCAGCAGAGACAACTCAGAACAGCAACAACGCATTTGGCCTGGTAACTGCTAAGGAACGTTACAGTGCAGTGGTCGTTCAAGAAGTTTTGCAAAGGAGACAAGAGCCTTGAAGATGAGGAGTGCAGTAGCTTGCCATCGGAAGTTGACAATAACCAATTGAGAGCAATCATCAAAGCTGATCCTCCTTACAACCGCACAAGAAGTTGCAGAAGAAATCAACGTTGACCCTTCTATGGTCATTTGGCGTTTGAAACAAATTGCAAAGGTGAAAAAGTTCCATAAGTGAGTGCCTCATGAGCTGAGCAAAAATTTAAAAAAAAAATTCATTGCTTTGAAGTGTCATCTTCTCTTATTCTACATAACAAAAACAAACCATTTCTCAATCAGATTGTTAAATGTGACAAAAAGTGGATTTTATATGACAACTGGCAATGACCAGCTCAGTGGTTGGACTGAGAAAAAGCTCCAAAGCACTTCCCAAAGCCAAACTTGCACCCAAAAAAAAAGTCACGGTCACTGTTTGGTGGTCTGTTGCCATTCTGATCCACTACAACTTTCTGGATCCCAGCGGAACCATTACATCTGAGAAGTATGTTCAGCAAATCCATGAGATGCACTGAAAACTGCAATGCCTGCAGCCAGCATTGGTCAACAGAAAGGGCCCAATTCTCCATGGCAGTGCTCAAGCACACATAGCACAGCCAACACTTCAAAAGTTGAATGAATTGAGCTATGAAGTTTTGCCTTATCTGCCATATTCACCTGACCTCTCGCCAACCAGCTATCACTTCTTCAAGCACCTCTACAACTTTTTTCCAGGGAAAATGCTCCATGATCAGCAAGACGCAGAAAATGCTTTCCAAGAGTTTGTCAAATCCCAAAGCAAGAATTTTTACACTACAGGAATAAACAAGCTTATTTCTCATTGGTAAAAATGTGTTGATTGTACTGGTTTCTATTTTGATTAATAAAAATATGTTTGAGCCTAGTTACAATGATTTAAAATTCACGGTCTGAAACAGCAACTACTTTTGCACCAACCTAATACGTTGTGAATTCTAATGATAGAAGGACATTTAGAGATCATCAAGGATGTCCAATCTGAACTAAAGAACTCCTTCCATTCTCTGCTCCCCTTCCTCCCAGGAGCTCCTTGTTTTGGTGATGGCGCAAACCCCAGGCCTCTCTGGTTGAAACCTGGGATCTGTTTAGGCTCTTGCTTGTCTCTCACTCCCAGTCCTAGCCCCTTCACATGGCAGCCCAAGTTTAACCCCTTGCCTCATTTGTCAGTTCTACTTCCATAGGGTCACTGTATCCACCCTTATCCTCCCCTGCCTCCCCTTGACCCTGCCTCTAACATGGGTTTTGTGCTTCCTAAATGGCCTCTTTGCTGCCTGTATCCTCCCTATACTGTTTATTCTATGCAGAGCTTCCCACATGCCTCTGTTCACTGCACTCTCTTGCTCAGGAGTAATCAATGCCCAGCTTCTCCCCTGTCTTTTCTACCTCTGCCTTGCACAAACCTGCACCCATCCCCTCCTCCCAAACCCCCTTGATGAACCCACTATCTTTGCCCAAGCTGTTTTTTTTTTTCTCTAGAGCACACACTACCCTCTCAACTGTCAAAATCACATCTCAAGGACTAGCTCAATATTGATGAGAACTGAGAAATATATTTTGTACTCTTTTTTTCATAGTTTTAAGTTTCTGCTGAATGTGCCTTAAGTCTGTGCTGTTTTCTTCATGCTGAACCATTGCCTAGAAATTTCTCTGTGACCTATTGTCACTGCCAGCCCCAGGAGATAGACAAGTGCCCATTTTGATAGCTAGAGGCATCCTGCCTAGAAAATTCATCCTTCGCTGGGCCTTTCCTTTCTACTCCCTCCCCAGAGCCTATTCATTTGATCACCCAACAAGAAGTGATATATACACCCCCTTTATAATTATAGCATTTATCTTTCTATCCCCTAAAATAATAGTTTCCTCATTTCCATCCTTCTCTGAAACACAGAGCAATAGCCATCTATTCATCTTCCAAAATAGCAATACTTGTTTTGTTTTTTTAAAACTTGTCCTCCCCCATGTCTTTCTCAGTCTACTCTTTCTCTCTCTTCTCCTCCCATCTCCTCTTCTAAATACAGCTAATAGACTCTTCAATTTTTCTTCCAAATGTCTTCGGTCCCTACCTCTCAGAAGAGGAGCCACTGTTTCCCTCTGGAATGCCTCCTTCTAAAGGAGCTTGTGTCACTTCTTATCTCCTCTGTAACTAGTCATTAACCTCAGTGTTCAACCAACTTCTGATAGCAGCTCCTGCTAATAACCTGAACTTCATCTAATACCCACTATGTGCCACGCACTCTGCAAGCATCTCTCATTTTGTTTTCATAACCTCACAAGATAAATATTATTTACTATCCCCATTGTACAGAATGGAACACTGAAAACTCACCTGTTGAAGATGTACAAGTAGAAGATGGCAGAGGTACAATTCAAATCCAAATCCAGGTTACTCTGATGTCAAAGCCAGCATTCGATGCCACTCCCCAAACCATGTCACCAGTTACCCTGTGTATTCATTTTCCTTGGCTGCCATAACAAATTTCCACAAACTGGGCAACTTAAAACAATAGGAACTTATTGTCTGAAAGTCTTAGAGGCCAGATGTCCAAAGTCAAGTTGTCAGTAGGACTGGTCCTAAGGGAAAATCTGTTCCATGCCCCTCTCCTAGCTTCTGGTGGCTGCCGGCAATCCTTGGTATTCCTTGTCTTGTCCACTCATCGCTCAAACCTCTAGCCTGTCTTCACATCATCCCCTCCTCTGTTTTTTTTCCTCCAATTCTCTTCTGTATTGAGTATGGTTTCCCCATACTGTTCTCGTGGTAGTGGATAAGTCTCATGAAATCTGATGGTTTTTATAAGGGATTTCCCCTTTCACTTGGCTCTCTTTCTCTCCCACCTGCCACCATGTAAGATGTACCTTTCAGCTTCTGCCATGATTCTGAGGCCTTCCCAGCCACATGGAATTGTGAGCCCATTAACCTCTTTTTCTTTATAAATTACCCAGTCTTGGGTATGTGTTTATCAGCAGAATGAAACTGGGCTAGTACAGTTGTCATTGGATTTAGGACTCATCCTAATCTGAGATAATCTCATCTCCAAATCCTTAACTTAATCATTCTTGAAAGACCCTTCCCCCAAATAAGGCCACATTCATTGGATCCAGATAGACATGTCCCTTGAAGAAAGGGACATTTATCTCACTACATCATGTAAAGAAAAATCAGCATGAGAAATCAGCTCTGATGGAGATGTACAAGGAGATTAATGTTTTCATGCCTGTTAACACAGCATCCATTCTATAACCAGTGGATCAAGGAGTCATTTATATTTTCAAGTCTTATTATTTAAGAAATATCTTTTGTAAGGCTGTAGCTTTCAGTGGATAGTGAGTATTCTGATAGATCTGGGCAAAGTAAATTGAAAGCCTATGGAAAGGATTAACCATTGTAGATGTCATTAGGAAGATTCATGATTCATGCAAGGAGATAAAAATAGCAACATGAGCAGGAGTTTGGGAGAAGTTGATTCCAACACTCATGGATGACTTTGAGGGGCCCAAGGCTTCAGTGTAGGAAGTCACTGCAGATATGGTGGAAAGAGCAAGAGAACCAGAATTAGAAGTGGAGCCTGAAGATGTGACTGAACTGTTGTAATCTCATGAGAAAACTTTAATGAGGTAAGGAGTTGCTTCTTACGGAGGAGCAAAGAACATGGTTTCTTGAAATGGAATCTAGTCCTAGTGAAGAGGCTGTGGACTGTTGAAATAACAACTATGGATTTAGAGTAATTTATCTACTTAGTTAATAAAGCAGTGGCATGGTTTGAGAGGACTGACTCCAATTTCTAATAGTTTCAATACTATGGGTAAATGGGTAAAATTTACCCATGGGTAAAAAATTTTCAATACTATGGGTAAAATGCTATCAGCCTTGCATCTACAGAGAAACCTTTCATGAAAAGAGGAATCAATCGATATGGCAAGCTTCACTGTTGTATTATTTTAAGAAATTGACAGGGCCACCCCAACCTTCAGCAACCAGAATGCTCATCAGTCAGCAGCCATCAACATTAAGGCAAGATCATCCACCTGCAAAAAGATTATGACTCACTGAAGGCTCAGATGATTGTTAGCATCTTTTTACAATAAAATATTTTTAAATTAAGGTATGCAGATTGTTTTCTTCAGGTACAATGCTAGTGCACACTTAATAGACTATAGTGTAAACATAACTTTAATATGTACTAGGAAACCAAAAAAATGTGTGACTTGCTTTATTGCAATATTTGCTTTATTGCAGCAGTCTGGAACTGGATCTGAATCATTCCAAGGTGTATCTGTATTTTTCCATGCCACTGTTACTGCAGCTCCAATGACTAATTTCCAAATCTCTGCATGGAAGTCACAGCCAGAGTGTACCCTGGATGTCTGTGCAGCTGACAGAATGCTCTCTGCCACATGCCACGGCAGCCAGAGGAGGGTTGTGGCCCACTGGGGATGTTACAGGAAATATATCCCTCCCCAGGTGCATGTTGCTGCTGGATTGATTCTTCCAGTGTGACTATAGCTGGAGTCAGTGCCTTATAGATTGTTATGAAGTCAGACCCTACAGAAACATCTAAGTTTGGTGGCAGAACAGAGAGGGACTAAGCAGCCTGGGCTGCATAGTGAAGCTGTTCCCTTAAAGGTGTCATACCTGTGTTCTGTGGGAAGAAAAATTGCAAGGGGATATTGTTATAGGGTTATCTCTAGACCCTTCATCACCTCACCTCCTGAGGAGGGCAGCTGTCCTCCTGAAGGCTACAGGAGTCTGAGTTTGCAGGAGCCAAACTGTACTCCAAGAAGGAGAGAAAGATTTGGGACTGATATCCATTGCTAAGACCCTACCAGGGTTAGAACACTGAATACTCCTGTACCAGTGGGATGCCAGTAAACAGTACCCAGAACTCACTGCCTGCATGTCATTCAGTCACTAGTAGCTGAACCTCTGACCCAGTAGGGGGCCTTGGGGACCCTGATCATGTGTTCTGGAGGGCACCTGTTAGGACTAGTTGGTGCTCTGTAGTTGCTTCCTAAATATTTTAATATCACCCTTGAGGAACAAGAGAAACAGGAACCAATGAAACTTGAGGTTCCCTGGGCAGGAAGCAAGAAGGAGAATTACCACCGGTTCCAGCCTAGAGTTGTGGGGAGGAACAACATGTTGACGGTGGTTTCTGAGCTTGTGTGCCATTTGATACAGCTTCTGTTAAACCCATCCCACTTGATCAAGATTCTTGCTGGGGGGCTGTGAGAGGGCTGAGCCCTTGGCCAAGGCAAAGTCAACCTGCAGGAGCAAGGAGAACAGCATGCATTGGGATAGATGTCTATGTGCTGAGGTGCCAGGATGTCAGTGGGCTCAGAGCCCCACAGCCCTGCTTGACCTGGCAAGGGATGTGTTCCTGCTGGTGAGTCCAGGGATCAGTGGTACAGCCAGATACACCAGCGCAGAAAGTGGCAAAATACAGCTTGTGCTTATCTCCTTTGCTGTGTGGCTCATCGGGAGGAGGGCAGGTGTCATATTAGCCATGCTTTCTTATAAAGAGGCAAATTCTCTGATGGTCGCAGGGACTGAAGCAGTAGCTTCTTGCAATGCTCTCTCCACTGGACAGCCTACCCTTTCCATAAGGAGGACTTCCTGTTTCCGCCTGTTTCTGGTTTCCACAGTCAACAATGTTTTGCCCAGGATTGGGTTTTGCTTTGCTTCTGCTTTGAGCACAAGCTCAGAGACTATAAAGGTGAATTAGACACTGCCTGTGGCTGTGCCAGCCTAGTCGTGGGCATCAGCAGGTTCTTCAGGGACAACCCCTTTGTGGTCCAGGGCATTCTGTTCCTCCTGCTCAGTTTCTCTTCCATATGAAGGGTTTATCTCATCTCTGTTTTGTACCTGCCTGCACACTGGGCTGGACTTCCTTCCCTGACTCACAGAAGAGCCCCTCTCCCAAATGTGACTTAGAATGTGTTCCCTGTTTAGTGGTCAAGCTCTCCTTGAAGTGTAACAAATTCTCCCTTTCCATCCCAAGTTTTCTGTCTAAATTAGATATTGAACCCCTCATAGTTACCTTTCCAGAGTTCCTTGGACCTCCATTTTCTAATCTGTAAAACAGAAGGAATCAGGCTAGATGAATTTCAGATATTCTAGACATTTTATCACATTTTACACTTTGCTAATAGGTGCTAGTCCACAAAGCACATTTATGCAAGTTTTAATTAGAAGCCTCTTCCTCCAAGACAGAGTCTATTCCATGACCATGTCTTGGTGAGCAGAGCAATGGCTAGATTCAGTCTTTCCTTATACTTTTGGCCAGGTACGCTTGTGTAGTGAATAACCTGCACAACCATACTGTATGAATCTGTTCTCAAGCTGCTAATAAAGACATACCCGAGACTGGGTAACTTACAAAAGAAAGAGGTTTAATTTACTCACAGTTCAGCATGCCTGGGGAGTTCTCAGGAAACTTACAATCATGGCAGAAGGGGAAGCAAACATGTCCTTCTTCACATGGTGGCAGCAAGGAGAAGTGCAGAGCAAAGGTGAAAAAGCCCTTTATAAAACCATCAGCTCTAATGAGAACTCACTCACTGTCATGAGAACAGCATGAAAGTAACCACCCCCATAATTAAATTACCTCCCACTGGTTCCCTCCCACGACATGTGGGGATTATAGGAACTACAATTCAAGATGGGCTTTGGATGGAGACACAGCCAAACTATGTGACACACACATCAGCCTTGTTTTCCAAGTATCAGGAGGATATAAAATTGCAAAAAACAAGTAGACCATGGTCATAGTCTATATTCAGAACAGTGGTTCTCAAGCAGGGGTAATTTCAGCCCCTTTCTCCAGGGGACATTTGGCAACCTCTGAAGACATTTTTAGTTGTCAAAATGAAGGGACGGAGTGGCAGGGGTGCCAATGGCACCTAGTGGTTAGATGCTGCTGCTAAACATTCTGTAATGCACATCACAGCCCCACCTAAAAACAAATAATTATCCAACCCTAAATATCTACAGTGCTGAGGTTTTAAAACCCTACATGAAAATACTAGCCATGATAATAATTAGACATTGCACAAACAAAAATAAAAACTTAAGCAGGAAGTATGAGGAAAAGTTTAAATTGGGAGCAATTTTAACAGATACTTCTGAATAATGGTTTTGAATCTGTCTTTTTCTATGCCTAGTTGAACTACATGTCTGCTTACTGCAATAGCTCCACCTTCGGCAAGAACACTGAATTCTCATTTGAGAAACAAAGCAAAAGCCTGAAGCTTATAGCTCCTAAGGGTGGTTCCTTCAGTTATTTGTTGTACCTTTCCAAGCTTAGAGAAACCCCTTGCTAAATTGCAGGTTCAAATTACAAAGAAAAATCTAAATTTTCATGCAATGAACTCAACTATAAATTAATCTACAACTGAGTCTACAATTTGAATGTTTATTCTACACAAAAGTACTAGGTAAAACGTTATTTAAAATCTTTATTACATCTTTAGCTTTAAACAGTGATGGAAAAGTTATTGACCTTCAGAAGATACTAAAGAATTGCAATATTTGGTGTTTTATTATTGAAATTACATGTTTACATAAACAGAAATATAGAGTAAATAGAAATTCCAATTGTAAAATGGAAAGCAGATTAACTGCACACTAGTTTTGTCCCTATTGGTCTTAACTTGAAAGATAATTAAGAATCAGTTTTCATTTAGGATGTGGAAACCTACACATAACGATGAGAAAAAGGCAAAAAAATCTACAGCAATTGTCAGTTTTCTTGAGCCATTTAGAGGGCTGAAATCCAAACAAACAAACCAAATTCCAAAGAGGGACAGACTCTATTAAGGGGTGAAGAGACATACAAACATTCACCTTACACAGAACATGGGAGAGAGAGGTGGCTGCCATACAGATGTGTAAAAAGAAATCAGCTAAAATATGTTAAAATTATTAAAGGCTATAAAAGAAAATACAATTTCAGGACTCTCTGAATTTATTATGCCAAGGGGGAAGTTAAACTCTGGAGACTGAGTCACAGAGCATGTTTGCTATTTTGCTTCTTAGATTATGGACTATCTCTCTTCCTCATTGTTCTTGTTCTGTGAATGACTAGGAGAGACCAGAGAATAGACCCCTCACCTTCCAATCATCTATCTTTGTTAAAGATTCACTGTCTGCTTTTTTTGTCCTTACCCAACTCAGACCAGATGGGGCAAAAGACTCCAGGACTGTTACATCTTTGGTGTGGAATGTCAAATATACCTTTTCTTAAAGAAAAACATCACCTTGACTGATTAGATCATGATAACTATGCATTAAGCCTTACATAGAAAGATACAGAAATTCTGTTAAGCTTTCCTAAACTTTATCTATATAAATGATCCCAAACTTCTACACTTTGGAACACTGACTTCCATTCTTTTGAATCTCTGCTTTGTCGCTGGCTGTCCTTAAACTTTGTGCTTGTGTAAACTCTTTAAACTAGATTATGATCCTTTTGATTATTTTAGGTTGACAAAGCCACGTGTGGGCTAGAATGTCAGTTTGGAATAACTGGGGGCCCGGACACAAAGGAAGCCCAGAGGCACATGCTCTTCTCCACATGGCTCTGCCAGTTACTGAGAGAAAGATATAGCGCAGGAACCTGGAGTGAGCCCTGCTTGGTGGGGTAGGTACTGGGGAGTTCTCTGTGGCTGTAGAGAGAATAAACACAATCCTCTCCCCAGCCCTTCCCTCCTAGGAAAGAAGCCTTGAACTGCTGGGGGAGAGGCAGCAGACTCTCTTTCCCCCAAGGCACAGGCCAAAGACTGGTGTGCTAGGGAGGGTCAAAGCAAAATCTCCAACCCCCAGTGGAAGGGCAGGAAGCTGTGTTGGACCCAAGATATCCTACTGCTGAGGAGGAGCAGGAAACTCTGGCCCAAGTCCAAGCTCAAAGCAGTGTTTGGCTGCCGTGGGGAGGAGGGATGAGAATGCTGAGCAAGCCTCATCTCCAGGCCCAGGCACATGGTGCCTGCCTAAGACTAAGGCTAAACCAAAATAACTGAGAACCACCTCTCTTCCCTTGCCCCTGTACCCTAATATAGGCCCAGCACTGAATAATAGGCCAGAGTCATCTGCCACTGGGATAGGGGAGCTAAGAGCATGGACAGAGGACCCTCTGTGGCATGGGTATGCCAGGCTGGCTCTGTTGGAGCTCAGAGAATGATACCCCAAAGTATGGTGCTTTGGCAAGCTGAGCACTTTTTAATTAAAGGGAATTGGAAGGTGTTAGAAGCTGCCTCAGAACCAAAGACCTTCTAACCTTCTCCCATTTCTTCCCTCCACCCCGAAACCCTAAGCATAGTAAGGGGCATTTTCTATAAGTTTCCTCATCTGAATGAGAAAAATTCTTCCAAAAGAAATGCAATTGTCTTAAAACTCCCTCACTAGAAACCTTATCAAATCACCAGGAAAGATGAGCTACTAGAGAAGAGAAAAGACTAAAAGTCATCACCACATCCAGGCAGACTTTTCATCTGTTCTTCTGAGGGCAGCTCTGAGACATTACCTGGAAGATGTTATCTGCATAAGACAACCTTTATTCACAGGGAAGTTCTACCCCTCAATTTCCCAAAACGTGTTGCCACCTTCCCCAGAGCTCAGAGGAACTTTGTCCCAGGCCATTGTCTATTCTTTGGGCTCATTGGTTTTCCCTAAAAATAATTCACTACCCCTCAAAATTGCCTACATTGCCCCATCTTCCTCCCCCTATGAAGATGATGGTATTTAAGCTTCAGGCATCTGGCCCTATTTTGAATCTCATATTTTGTATGGCTCCCATGCATACTTGCATATTAATGAATTTGTATGCCTTATCTCCTGTTAATCTGTCTATTGACAGTTCATTTAAACAGACTTGACCCTTCAGAGAGGGAGGAAAAATTCTCTTCCCCTCTACAACAGAAAGCTGAGGGGCAAGCAGGAAACCTGGGAAAGATTCTGGCACCTTGGCACTCACACTAAGCACAAGACAACATGATTCCCACCTCTAGAGAAATTTGAAACCTGTGGTCTATTGAAGCTAACAGTGGCAACAACAAAACCCATACCCAGCTCAACTACTGACTAGATAACCTCAAACTCTGACACTAATGCTCTCACAGAAGAAGATATTGGGATCATTTATAGAATAAATACTATTTGCCTTCATCTCTGCTATCCTATACAGTCACAAATTATAAGATATACAGAAAAGCAAGGGAAAAAATTGTAAAGAGACAAAGGCTATCAACAGACACAGAGTCAGGGATGACTCAGATGTTGAGACTTTGAGATAGAGACCATAAGAATTATGATTCATAAGTTAAAAGAGTAATAGAAAAGGTAGATATCATGCTTGAACAGATGGAGAATTTCAGCAGAGGGATGAAAATGATAATTAAATGGAAGTGTTAGAAAAAAACACATAAAATCAAAAATGAAGAGAGTCAATAGGTTTTTTATCCATGGGGACATCTGCATATAGATTCTTTAAGGGAATTGGAGCTTCACTGAAATATTCTTATGACATAAGGATAATTATATACATAATAAAATATATATAGAAATTAGAGTTCAGCTGACAACAAATAATTTTGTATCTCCAAAGGATTTGAGATATTAAAAGCAATTGTAGTTCTAAATAAGCCTGGTAATTAGAACTAAGATTCTATTGTAGCAATGGGAGAGAACTTTCCTAACCTGAACAGACACTAATGAGAGTGGAGATCTCTGAGGCACAACGCTCAGGACAGTCAGAATCTGATAGAATCACAAATGGAATTGAGTTGGCTCCATAATTTTATAGGAAGAAAGAACAAACTTTTAATATATGTGTAAATCAAAAATAAAATTCTAAGCCCTTCGAATAACTGATGGACCCTCTCCTTGGCCCAGGGCATTCTAAAGTTAACCTAAAAAGCTAGTTCACACCATGAAGGGAAGTGGGGGTTGGACATTCTTCTTTATACCTTCCTCCCTTTGGAATTCAGGCACAGTTGACCATTATTAACATTAAAACAGAGATCTTAAGACTAACGAAACAGACTCTTTTTTTGTAGCAATAAGATACCAAATTCCAGCCTGACTCTAGTATAGCGTTACACCATAGATAGCAGGCCCTGAAAATAAATCAAACTATTTTACCCCAAATTATATTTCTTTGACATATTTTGAAATGGCCCTGCAAAGATGACTCTTGTGGGGGAAAATCTACATTCTGTAGAGAATCCTCATTTCTTTCCAGGTCGTTTCCCTGATGCAAGAGAGAATTAACTAAGACTCTGGCACCTTTTTAGGTCTGAAAAGAGCTCTGAAGCCTGCTACCTGAAGGCTTCATCTATATGATAAAACCTTAGTCTCTGAAACCCCTAATTTTTTTTTTTTTTTTTTTTTTTGTTAGACAAGCTCTCATTCTATTGTCCAGGCTGGAGTGCAGTGGCACAATCTCTGCTCACTGCAACCTCCACCTCCTGGGCTCAAGCCATCCTCCCAACTCAGCCTCCTAAGTAGCTGGAATTACAGGTGCACACCACCATGCCCAGATAATTTTTGTATTTTTTGTAAAGGTGGGTTTTTGCTATGCTGCCTAGGCTGGTCTTGAACTCCTGAGCTCAAGTGATCCACCTGCTTCAGCCATCCAACGTGCTGGGATTACAGGCATGAGCCACCATACCTGGCCCAAAACCCGTTATCTTAACCCAGACACTCCTTTATATTGATTATAGGTCTTTATATAATAATTCTTTCAAACAACTGCCAATCAGAAAATCTTTGAATCCACCTATGACCTGGAAGCCCCCACTTCCAGTTGTTCTGCCTTTCTGGAACAAACCAATGTACATCTTCTAGGTATTAATTGATGTCTTATGTCTCCCTAAAATGTATAAAACTGAGCTGTAGCTTAATCACCTTCAGTACGTGTTTTTAGGATCTCCTGGGACTGTGTCATAGACCATTGGTCATTCATATTTGGCTTAGAATAAATATCTTAAAATATTTTACAGGCTTTGACTATTTTTGTCAACATATGCACACCCCAACTTAAAAATAAGCAATTATTTTTACAAAACGATCTTGATTTTTGTGAAAAACAAATTATGTCAAATAAAGAAAGAGTTGATCATTGATAGGTTTGGGACACCTCCAACTTACACATTTGAAAAAGAAAAAGAGGGATAGAAAGGTGTAACCTATGGTCCCAGTCATTAAGCCAGTTGTCTACAAAAGGGTATAAAATTTCCTTTGATTTTGCTTTAACTTTTTATTAACCTATAGTTTACATACATACACATAGGATGTGTATCTGTAACCTGTACTTTACATACACATATCCTAAGTGTACAGCTTATATAACTTGCAAACTGAAAACACCCTTGCAACAAGTTCCAAAATCAAGGAACATAACACCAGCTTCTTTGAATTCTCCCTCATATTCCCTTGAAGTCTCTACCTTCGTCCAAAGCTAGCCATTATCCCTATATTAATTAGCATAGATCACTTTTGCCTGTTTTGCTCATGTGAAAATGGAATCATATATTGGTATTATTTTCTGACTTTTTTTCCTCTGCATGTTTGTGGGGTTCACTGATGTTGCTGTAAGTGGTTGTAGTTTATTTGTGCTCATTATTGGTATAGTACTATATTTTCTTGTTGACAGGCATTTGGGTTGTTTCCAGCTTAGGGTTATTATGAATAAACTATGGACAGTCTTTTATCAGGCATTGTGTAGGCAAATGTTTTCTTTTCCCTTAGATTAATACCTATGAGTTGAATTGCTGAGTCATAAGGTATATGAATGCTGCCAAAGTGTTTACAAAAGTGGTCATAACAATTTCCATCCCACTAGCAGTGTGTGAGAGTTTGCTGCTCCACTAGGGATATGAAATTTTAGGCAGCAGCAAAAACCACAAGCAAATGTAAAATTCGTATTGTTGCACACAGACTGTGAGAACCATAACTGTTCAGAAAGAATAGGAATTAGTGAGAGCAGGAGCATGGGAGAAGTTCTTTGTGGACAGAGGATGGGATGGATGGGCTGAGGGGGATCTGTGAGACAGCCTTTGGTTCAAGGCCAGGTTCCATAACTGATCAGCTGCATAACCTTGGGAAAATTACTGGATCAATCTGAGCTTCTGTTTTATCATCCACAAAAAGGGAAAAATAACAATCCCGCTATTAGGCTGAAATGACATTGTGCATGGAGGACACTGAGTATAGTGGCTAACACAGAAACTTACTATTTTATTACTATTATCAATAATAAAGTGGACAAGAATTTGGCTTTTCAGGATGGTTGGGACTGACTCAGTGAATGGGTGGAAGAGCTCTTTGGAAAGGGGAGAACAGGAAAGAACGAAGCAGGGGTTGAGCTTGGTATCTTCACAAGCTTAACAGAGGCAGGCCAGACACCCAGGGACAATCCCTTGTCCTGCCTGTTTGTGTTTGTGTTTAGCATGGGGTGGCCTACTCCTGGGAGCCTCTGTGAAGTCTTCCACCCGTTTGAGTTAGCACCCAGAGGGTACTTCTCTGGTTGTACTTAATTCTCTTAAGTGAAACTGCTGGGATATTGGTCTGTCTTTGTCCAGGAAAGGGTTGACTTCCGTGAGGACAAGGCTTGGTGACTCACTGAAAACCATGGGCCTCTGTCCCTGGAAGAGGAATATTGTTCATTCCAACAAAGGATTATTATAACACTTACCATATGCCAGTCACTATGCTAAGTGACCTACAGTGTCGATGAGGAGACCTGTTGATGTGTTTAGAGGTCAGAAGAAGAAATTCAGTGTATGGATCCAATAACTGAGCACAGGAACTGGCTTCTCCCATGAAGTCATGAAAATTTGCATTAAAAGAACGTAAAGAACCGAATCACATTAAGAAGAAAAGTTTTAATGACATAAGTTATGAATCATAAAGTGCAATTTATGCCGTTTTGCACCCATGATCCAGGTTAAAGTCCACCCAAAATAATAATTTCTAAGTAAAAATTAAGGTAATAAGCATGGGTCAGATTAGATACTGTGGCTTTGTAATACAATTTATACTGCTGTTTTATGTTCTTCTTTAGCCACCTTAGGGTAGAACAACTGGAATCATCTCCCCACCCACAGCATTCATTTGACTCCACTTTCCATTCCTGGACTGCGCTTTGGAACAGTTGCACTGTGTGAGGGTGAGGAGGAAGGTGTGATGTGAAGGGAAGGAATGGATTAGAAATGATGTACTCCCGCACATTTGAAAATAAAATATTCAGTAACATCACAAAACACCTGATCTGTAACTTTCCCAGGGAACCCCCTCAAGGAATCCAGAAAACTCCTGTAGATCTTTAGGTCACCTTGGGAATCAGGACATTTTTCTTAGAAGCTTAAAACCACCTTGGAATAGTCAGAAAGCAGCAAAGAAGTTCAAAGAAGGAGAACGGGTGTTACTGAAGTGAGAGAAGGAGGTGAGACTAGTACAGGCAGAAATGAGCAACTGCAGGGCAGGGCCAGAGGCCAGCTAGATGCCGGCAACTCAGAGGCACCTGCCTTGGCCTGCGTTTCTTAAGAGGCCAACCTGGAGGAAGAAGCCTTTGTTGTGTAAAAAGTAGCCTTTTCTCTACCAGGTGCGGTGGCTCACACCCGTAATCTCAGCACTTTGGGAGGCCGAGGTGGGCAGATCTCCTGAAGTCAGGAGTTCAAGACCAGCCTGACCAACATGGTAAAATCCCGTCTCTACTAAAATTACAAAAAATTAGCCAGACATGGTGGCGGGTGCCTGTAATCCCAGGTACTCAGGAGGCTGAGGCAGGAGAATCGCTTGAACCCAGGAGGCGGAGGTTGCAGTGAGCTGAGATTGCACCATTGCGCTCCAGCCTGGGAGACAGAGAAGGAGTTTTTTTGAAACTCCATCACACACACACACACACACACACGCACGCACAAGAGTAGCCTTTTACTAAAGAAATGACCTCTTGATTTACAAAGCATGACATCAAAATATTCCTTAGAGTTGAATGTCTCCCCACAGAATATTTTGCCAGGTATTCCTGTTGCTAATTATGACGGCCTTGAAAGTGCTCCTCTCAGATCCCCAACTTCCAGGAGCATAGCTGGTGATGGTCTCCGCTGGAGCCCATCCCTCCATTAGCATCACACTCCACACACTGCTCACGGCCAATGACTGGGCTTGGTAGGAATTCTAAGGAAAGTTCATTCGGGAGAAACAAGAATCCTCCCAAAAGGGACTTGGGTTCAAGGGCGCCCCCTGGGCTTCACCAACGTCTTAGAAGGACTCTGCCCTCTAAGACTCTCCCCAGCCTGCCTCGGCCCTTCCCTGCATCCTCCACTCAAATCAGACCTGCATCTGATCCCGCAACTCTCCCAGACTCCTCCAGCTTCCCGTCTCCGCCTCCCACTTCCCCAGCAATACATCTCTTCCACATCCATCCTATGTTGATACCTGCTTCTCGGAGGACCTAGTGAACTAACAAAATAATGAACTTTCTGAAAGTATCTTTGTTTGCATTTAATTGTGCATGAGGTTCTTTATGAGGGAGGCTGGTGATGTGAGATGGAAAAAGCTTCATTAGGAGCTGGGGCTTGGCTCTGGCTCCTCCCAGCTATGTGGTCTTGACATTTAGCCTTAGTCCCTAGTTACACCTCAGCTTCTTTATCAGAAAAATGGAGCTAATAAATTACCTCCATCATAAAGTTATTGTGGAGATTAAGAAGATAGTGAATTCAAGATCTCAGTGCAAATAACAATAGCTGCTATTTACTGAGTGCTTTCGATGTGCTTTTGATATAACTCACTTAATCCTAACAATTTCCATATGAGATATGTACTTTACTCACAAGAAAATCAAGGCATAGAGTGGCTAAGAGGCAGAGCCAGAATTTGAACCCTTCAGAGCTCAGAGCTTCAGAGCTCAGCCTCTTTCACTATCACCCTATGATTTTCCCCAAATAGCACATGCTCAGGGAATGACTGTTGTGATTCCATCATTAAACCCAATATATATTTTTCCACTATCTACCCCTGTGACCTTGGCAAGGGTCTTCAACTGAAGACAGTTTTGTCATTTGGTGAAGGTGAAGTGAGGAAAGGGATGTAAAACACCTGTGGTTAGTGCTTAGTAGCTGTTCACCTGAATTTTAGCTAGGATTATAATTATAATTATTATTAGCTTCGAAATGCTAATTCCTCTTTCTTTGTACACTTAATGGGTACAGTAAAGGAGCAATGGGTTGTTTGTTCCCAGCTTTCAGATGTGATGTCCAAATGATAATTGAAATAAGCCATGAAGGAGCTGAGTTGCAAACACTTCTCGGGTGACTACAGCAGGTGAATAATCAGCTCTGATATTTGATCATACCCTTTGCAATCCTGAACCCCTTTGTAGGTCCTTTGCCATATCCTCTACTTGTTTCTCTGTAGCTCAATCTGCTGCCTGTCCAGGGCCATCAATAATAAACGTCCCCATAGACAGCTGAAGGACATTAAAGACAGATGGTGATGGATCAGAGCACTCGTCAGCCACTGGGTGTAGACTGTATAAAAGGCTGGGTCCAGAGGCCACCATGATCAACCTGCAACCTGGCAAGAAATGGGGTCAATTCCACAGACAGCAGTTGTCAGGGAGCCCAGGTGAGTGCACGGCTGCTTCATCTTTATGTACTTGTTACAGCACAAATGAGTCTATTTCCTTTCTTCCTAAAATAGCAAGGAGAAAATAGGAAATGCGTGCTACATAGTTTTTTTTCTCTTCTCTCCATCTGTGTCATACTTTATTACCAAGGTCAAACCAAAATCATACAGATGTTCTGGGACATCTCAGGTGAATCTGTTAACAGGGTAACTGTTCTTGCCATTGCCATCCTCCACTCCCCTTGTCATTGCCTGCCCCCCAACCCATACTTCTCATATAGCCTCTTTCTGAAGAATGTGCCTCAATTCTTACTTCCCTGCTTTGCTTACATCAATAGTCACCTGGGTTTTATGACTCACCCTTTCAGGGTTCCATTTGATTAATACTTGATATGTTAATCTCATATAATTTGTGCAAACATATGAACACCTGTAGTGCTAGACATATTGAAGGACACAAATAAAATGTGGTCCTTGCCTTACAAAGACTAATGCTGCAGACCAGTGTTTCTCACTAAGAGTACGTCTGAATTACCTGGAGGACTTGTTCAAACACTGACTCTTGGACTCCAGAGTTTTTGATTCAATTGACAGGGAGTTGGGTCTGTTCATTTGCATGTCTAACAACTCCCCAGGTGGTGCTGATGCTACTGATCTGGGAACCAGATTTTGAGAACACTGATCTAGCCTGAGACACATGTGTCCATAGGTATTGAGATAATTGGTACAATAATGGTTGTGTTGCTATGTTGGTGGAGGCCAGTTTCTTAATGGGTCATTCCAGAGAAGACGGCATCTTTGATTGCTCACAGGTACCTTCTAGGCATGCAACAATGAAGGAGTGGTTTTCATGAGGCATATCGAGGCACTGTGGCAAATCAAGGAAGAGGGGTCTGGGGATGGGCAGCAACTTTGGCATCCCTGAGAACCACTTGTTGACTGACCCCATGACCTTAGCTTGTACTTGCCCTGACTCAGGGCAAGAAAGGGGTGTTTATACCAGAAAATACTTGGTCTCCTCAAGTTAGGGAATAATTCATTTTTTTTCTTTTTTAAGTGAATGTTTCAAAGACATTTGTGCCATTTGACAGATATTTCAATAAATAATGACAACACCAAGGTGAAGACACTCATGTTCACACAACCAACACATAACAAGTCATTGTCCAGAGGGGGTGTGAAGAACAAGGGGAAGAGATGGTTCCTGCTCTCTGGAGCTCTCATCATTCTCATTGAGGGACCTCTAAGGAGCCCTAGGATCCACAACACAAGGAAGCAGCTGAGCCATGCCTCATTTATTCATTTGTTTCTTCATTTCCTCTATAAACAAGCATTGTATTATTATTTTAGGAACGTTATTGAGCCCCTGACAGAGGAATTGGGAATAAAAATGAATGAGACTCATTTCTCTAATACTGTAATTCAGATTAAGCTTCTGGGTAAATTTGGTGATTTTTAACATGCATCTATGACTATTCCCTGTTGAAACAACACTAAAATGACAGAAAAGGGATATTTTAAAAATATAAACCCTCAAGGACAGGGAGGATGAGATGAAAATAGCAATGAAAATTTGGTAGCTGGGAAGCAGACAGACAAGGGTAAAAACACTAATCTGGATCCCAAACCTGCAATGGAAAGGCTGAAGCCAACTTGCTTTCCAGAATTCCCCAAAGGGCCTGGAATTACTGCAATGATGTATCTGTAAGTGGAGGTTAAGGGAAGGAACTAAAATAAGAAAGGGGAAAAAGTGGCATCAGAAGTGATTGGTTCCCAGGTTTCTCCTCTCCCTTCTGGAAGACTAGTTTTCCCTCCCTGTGGAGAGGATAAAACAAGATTTCACAAGTGGTTGGGCACAGGAGTGCCATACCCAAAACAGAAAAAAATAAGCACTGAATACTGAATGCCAAGTGTCCAGCCCTCTCTCCCAAGTTGACTCCCACAATGCTGATGGCTAGGAACCTGCCTCCCCGCAATCCTCACAACAAAGCAGAAAATGAGGAGAGACCTAAATATCCGTTCATCAGAGATTCTACAAATTAAAGTTCCCACCAGTTCACAGCTTTGAAGTTTGCAATCAACCAGCTCCACACATATACTCAGAGGTTCCAGTCCCCCACTTTCAAATATAAACAGACAACTAGGGATGGCCAGGCAGCTGAGGAAACCCTCTAACATGGAAGATGGAATTACAAACAAAACAAACTTTGAAGAAACAAGCTATGAAGGGAAAAGGAAATTTCAGAAAATCTGTACTAGGTATCCTCAGAGATACAAAAGAAGACATGGTAACAATGAAATAAGAACAAGATGTCATTTGAAGGAATATTCCATCAACGATAACAGTGCAACAACAAAAACCACTAGATATTTAAAACGCAAGAAAAATAAAATGTACTATAACACTTGAAAGATGAAGATCCCAGGCTGGGCGCGGTGGCTCACGCCTGTAATCCCAGCACTTTGGGAGGCCGAGGCGGGCGGATCACGAGGTCAGGAGATCGAGACCATCCTGGCTAACATGGTGAAACCCGGTCTCTACTAAAAATACAAAAAATTAGCCGGGCGTGGTGGCGGGCACCTGTCGTCCCAGCTACTGGGAGGCTGAGGCAGGAGAATGGCGTGAACCCGGGAGGCGGAGCTTGCAGTGAGCCGAGATCACGCCACCGCACTCCAGCCTGGGTGACAAAGTGAGACTCTGTCTCAAAAAAAAAAAAAAAAAAAAAGAGATGAAGACCCCAGAAAGTAGAGTATAAAAAGACAAACAAAAATAAGGAAGGAGGGATAAGACCCCAAGGACCAACCTAGAGGTGCAACATCTGAATAATAGGTCTAGGAAGAGAAAAGGAAGAAAACAGGAGGCAGCGATCTTTTTATGAAATTATTTAAGAAAATTTAGCAGAATCTAAAGAGGCCCACTGAGGACTCAGCACCATGGATGAAAATAGACACTCACTACTGTACATAATTGTAAACATTTCAGAAAAATAGGAACAAAAAGATCTTACAACCTCCAGAGAGTAAAGCCTGTTCATATGTGAAGGGTCAGGAACCAGAAGGGCTCTAGCCTCTCTAAAGCATCACTCAAAGTTAGAAAGTAATGGAAGGACCATTAAAAATCCCAGAGGGATGGCCAACATAGTGAAACCCCATCTCTACTAAAAATACAAAAAATTGGCCGGGGGTGGGGCACACGCCTGTCCAGCTACTCTGGAGGCTGAGGTGGGAGAATTGCTGGAACCTTTAAGGCAGAGGTTGCAGTGAGCCGAGATTGCACCACTGCACTCCCGCCTGGGTGACAGAGTGAGACTCTGCCTCAAAAAAAAAAAAAAAAAAAGAAAAGAAAAAAAAAAAGCCCAGAGGGAAATGGTCTCCATAACAGGTGCTGTCAGTATCCACCTGTATTCCCAGCACTCCCTGAATCTGTGCACGATGACCTGATGGCTTCCAGGACAAGCATCTGTAACTCTGGACTAAGGACTTTCTTGGGACACTCTGAAGGAAAGTGAATGCCCCAAGAGCAGGAGCAGCCGCAGTCTTCAACTGAGGACGGGCTCTCTTGCCCCTCAGGTGAGGCATCTCTGAGGTGTGCTCTATGCAGTCTCCCAGAGGTCCCCAGCAAGACTGAGGCCCAGTTGCCCACAATGGTAACCTGTTCCTTCCTGTCCCTGTCTCAATTCCTCATTCTCTTCTTGATGCTCCCAGGATCACTTCCCAAATACAATAATTACCCTAACTTCCTTGTCTTGGGATCTGCTTCTAAGGAAACCCAAATTAAAACACCTGCTAAACTATCAAGTGTCAGGTTAGAACAAAGACATATCCAAACATGCAAAGTCTCAAAGTTTACATTCCAGACAACCTTTCTGGGAAAATTTCAGAGAATGTGCTCTACCAAAATGGGGCCATAAATCATGGATATAGGAAGCAGTATCCACTGCAGGAGAGAGGTGAGGGGATTCATGAAAATGATGGTAAAAGGAGATGCCAGGGCGATAGCTGGGTACTAGTGCACAGGGCCACTGGTCCATCCTGGAGCACAGCTGAAGGCTCTGGGAAAGAGCTTCCTTAGGAAGATGAACTTGAAAGAGTACCAAATGCATCTAAATTTCTTGTGAGGATATTCAGACAATTATTTGTGAGTTTGATCTTAGTAATAAGAACATAGTGTACTATGCAAATGTTTAAAAAGCAACTCCAGGTAATAAACAACTTAGTTATGTTACGATGTCATAATATTGTAAACACTGGATACTGATCCAATCAAAATCACAATATGACTCTACTGGGAGAATGGAAAGTAGAAAGACACACACGGGCAGGGACTAAAGTCCTGTCTTCCCTAGTGTAAAGTCAATTAAAAATGCCTTAAACTGGCTGGGCACTGTGGCTCACACCTGTAATCCCAGCACTTTGGGAGGCTGAGGCAGGTGGATCACCTGAGGTCGGGAGTTCGAGACCAGCATAACCCACATGAAGAAACCCTGTCTCTACTAAAAATACAAAATTAGCCGGGTATGGTGGTGCATGCCTGTAATCCCAACTATTCGGGAAGCTGAGGCAGGACAATCGCTTGAACCCGGGAGGTGGAGGTTGCGTTGAGCCAAGATAGCACCATTGCACTCCAGCCTGGGTAATAAGAGCGAAACTCCAACTCAAAAATTCCTTAAACTGAAAAAAAAAAAGAGGTTAATTCAAATCTGCTATATAAAGACATGAAGATGAAAACGAAAACACTCAGCGGAAGGGGGTCAACATGGCTTGCCCAGATGAACAAGAAATGGCAGAAAACAGGGATCAAAGGCTTTCTACAACAAATCTTGAACAGTTTTGCTCTTTACACTGTGTGTTTGCCTCCATGCAAACAACCCAAACCTGCAATACAATACAGAACAGAACCTCAGCTGAAGAGTCAGCTTTCAGGAAGCTCTGCTTCCAGAGTCTGACTTATATACTATTTTCTTGTGCCTGCCCCATGTGAGGGACGTTGAAAGCGTAAGGCTCATCTTGGGTTTTCTGGTAAGTTTCTCCAGTTGGATTCTAAGCTCCTTGAACTCAGGGACTCAGGAACTTTGCCAATGCGGTTCCATGTACTGAGCACCCACAGTCCCAGGGCCTGGCACACAACGGGTACTGCACTGAGGTTCATTGAATGCAGTAAAGGAAAGAAGGAAAGATGTCCAACTAGAGAGCTGCACAGGCAGTGGTGATGCAGGGAGCAAGGGCTCAAATTAACTTGAGGGCAGTCTGGAGGTTTTGCAGAAGGACTGAGTGAACTGGTAAGGTAGGGAGGGGCACACCCAGGCAGGTAGAGCAGCTGTGCAAGTATGAAAAGGTGCTGTGTGCAAGTGTGTGTATGTGCATGTGTGTGAGCATGTGCATATGCTTAGAGAGTGGAGTGGTCCAAAATGAGACTGTGCTTGTGAACTGAGGTCAACAGAGACTCTTTGGCCACTCCGTGGGTCTTAAGAGGCCAGTTGGCCTCTTCATGCCTAAAAGCTTTCCTTAAGCTGATTCCTTATCATAATCACCAGGGGAGCATTTTTAACATAGTCCCGGGCCTCACTCTGAGAGATCATGAGCCATAGGTCTATGACCGGATCCAGGAAACTGCATTTGTCAGAAGATTCCCCAGACCCCAGTGGATGAGCCAGCCTTCAGGACAGGCTAGGAAAGAGGAGAAGGTGATGAGGGAGGGAGAGCGCAAGGACCAAATCTGGGGTTTTGAGTCCAGAGTCACACTGGACTTTTCCTGAAATCCAAAGAGAATGCATTTTAACCTATTTGAATAAGAACAGAATAAATGCCTTTGTGTTGATTTGAAAACAAATACTGCAAAAGAGTTACCTGTGAGCCTTTTATCGCCAAATCCATGGAGTTATTGCTGAAATGAAGTGCTTTAAATATGAAAAGTTAAGATTGATTTCCAGATGGCCTACTTTCATTACTAGAATTTAATAGGTTCTCTAATTTTCTTTCTTCTGTATATTAGTAACAGTAAAGTAAGTCCTAAGGTGAGCTAATGCATTTCACACCTAATATGTGACATTGGTACCATTTAAAATATCCAATTTTTTTGAGGGAGAATGCTTTAAAAATACCCCAAGGAAATATTCTTCCCTAATATGCATAGTATGATTCCTATCATGATGTTCCTTTATTTCAGTCTTATCTTACTTCAGAATCAACCGACATCCACTGAGTTCTTCCTCTCTGCAAGGCCTGGGTTGGGGAACAGGAAGCTGAACTGCTGTAGGGAATATAAGAAAACATGAGCCATGAGCCCTGTTCAAAAGAAATTTACCAGCTGGCTGAGGAGATAAGACTAAAACACATGAAAAAATGACTAAGGACTTCGGGCTATGATCAAGTAAGAGGTATAAGCAACACAAGCTATAGGAATTCAGATGGGGGACAGGGAGAGCTATGGGCTCAACTGGTCAGGGAAGGCTTCATGGAGGAGGTGTGATCTGGGCTGGCCTTGAAGGCTGGGTGAGATTTTACTAGACAGACTTGAGAAGAGAGACTCCTGGGGCAGTGGGTACGAGAGAACCTAAGTCCAGATCAGGGAGGATGTAAGACACATTCAAGAAGAAGGCTACATAGAGGTACAATACTTATCTGGGAATTATTCAAGGTGAAACTATATAAAATGATTAGGGCGTGAACCTGGGGGACCCTGGATGCCAGGATTAAAATCAGTAGGCAGTAGGGAGTGGTTGATGATTTTTGATTTGATTAGAGAAGAGGCAGATGAACATAGAATTTTGGGAATGCTAATTTGGAGAAGTGTTCAATGAATTAGAAAAAACAATGAACCAGTTCTGAGACTGATGTAACAACTTAAGTCCAAGGGAATGAGATTCTGAATTTGGCCATGGGATTGGCATTGATATTTTTTTTTTTTTTTTTTAAGGAAGGTGGCCAGAAACGTAGCTATGAACAACTAAGCAGACTCTGTAGCAAGCTATGGTTGGCAGAAGGAAGAGGGGCGGCAGCCCTACACTAAGGTTTTGCTTGGGAGCCATTGGGTGAGTGGTGGTGTTGCTGGTAAAAACAGCAAGGTCTGGTGGGGATGCTGGTTTAGAGAAAAAGAAGGCTTCTGTTGCGAGCATGTTGGTGTAAGCAGGCAGCAGAAAGAAATGAAAACAGGCAACTGGAGATGGGGGAGCTTTGTTTTGGAGAGGATTTGCAACTAGTTATCCCCACAGAGACAAGCTGAAGTTGAAGAGTGAAGAAGATTCATTCATTTATTCATTCACATATTATTTAGCAAACATCTGTTGTGCACCAGCCACTTCCAAAGGTGCTGGGGATCCTGCAAAGCACATGAATTTCTTGTGGAGCTTGTATTTTGCTGTGGGAAGCTGACCATAGACAGGCAATTTTACAAAGGTCTTGCTACAATTCGAGTGTCTGTCCCCTCCAAAACTCATGTGGATGTTTAATCCCCAATGTGAGAGTATTGAGAGATAGGGCCTTTAAGAGGTGACTGGGTCATGAATGGATTAGTCCATTTGTGGATTCATGGATCAGTGGGTTAATGGATTAATGTGTTATTATGGAAAAGGGACTGTTGGTTTTATAAGAAGAGGAAGAGAGATCAGAGCTAGCATGCTCAGCCGCTTCATTCTGTGATGCCCTGCACCAATTCAGGACTCTACAGGGAGACTCCACCAGCAAGAAGCTTCTCGCCTGGTGCAGCCCCTTGACCTTGGACTTCTCGGCCTCCATAACAGTATGAAATACATTCTTTTTATTTATAAATTGCCCAGTTTGAGGCATTCTCTTTTTTAAGCAGCAGAAAATGGACTAAGAGGCCTGGAGGAAGAAAACTGCAAGAGTGAGTGAGCAAGCAAAGAGTCTTCTTTGTTTAGGGTGTGGGAAAAGAAAGCAGAAGCATGATACAAGCCAGAATGATTCTGAACTTTCACAAAGAGAAGAGGAATCAAGGGCAATCTAAACTGTTGCCTGTCTGGGGCCTCTCTGGGGCCCTGCCTGGTTGTCCCATGTGCTTTTAGGCAGAGGCCGTGTAGTTTCAGAGGCAGCTGCCAGCCCACTTACTTTGAGGCAGTTCCAACCTTAAATTGTGAGTTGATCAAGGAATCTGCATGACTGATGTCTCCATGCAGGCCTCCTCAAAGGGGCTGGAAAATGAAATCACTGGAGGGCAAGCGGTCGATATCACCCTCGTGCTTTCAAGGGAACCAGTTGGAAAAATAAATCAGTTAGTGGTGTTCTCACATTAATTCCCCCCGGGGTCCAGTGATTTCTTTAGAATGCCTATGGATGCTTCACGATGAAAGCCAAGCTCATGTTCCCATCAGCTAAATGAGGCCTCTCATTACATAGCTCCTGTTGGAGGGAGAATGAGTGATGTTGATGTGACTGATACATATGCATTGGCCGATCAATAATCATGGCAGTGAGCTGAGGTCCTTGTATGAATTTTGCATGAACTCATAACAATGTGAAGAATCAGTGATGGATTGCAACTCTCCCCTCAGTTGGCCAACCCTTACCAGGCTTATTGGGCACACTGTGTAGCAGAAGAGAAGGGATTCTTGGGAACTTCCAGAGTTTCCCTCTCTGCAGCCTGTGTGTCAGTTCTTCCCCTCACATCTCTCATATGGTACTTGGCCCACAGTAATGCAGTGATTACTTTCCTGGCTCCCCTCCTGGTATTGGAGTTCTTGAGGACAGAGACTGTTTTATCAAACTCTATGTCCTCAGTACTTAGTACAGTACATAGCACAGCACACAGGTGCTCACCAAATGTCTGTGGCATGTGGAGCTCATCTGGATGTCCCTCATGAAGGGGAGTGGTGTGGAGCAACTTTAGGTACTGTTAAATGGTCAAACCCATCAAAGGAATCCTGGAGAATAAAGAACCAGTTCTTCGTTTTAGATTCAAGAGTTACATTCCAGCCCACCTGGAGGAATAGGTGAAAGAGAATGTGCACACATTGTCTAGGAAAATCTCAAATTTTGTGCAGACCTGAGATAACTCCGCCTGCAAAGTCCTGGAGTAGAAAGGAGTAGAAAGGAGTAGAAAGCCCAGTAAGTGAATGGAAAGACCATGCATGGAATAGGTTCAGCCTGCTGGGCATAGCAGGACCAAGCACCACATACAATCCAGTGACACCAGGGATGGCGCAGGAGACTGCAGGATCCTCTAACTGCCTTCTTGTTTGATACTCTAACTCTCTTCCCTAGTACTAAACTAGCTTTGCATGAACTGTGTGCTTCCCCCACCCTCAACAGGCTCTTGAGTTGCAGGAGGTTAATGAGGATGGTGAGAAGTAAAAACAATGGAGACCTTGTGGAGGGAAGGCAGCAGCTCCTTCTTGGCACCAGTTAGAGAAAACCAAGAGGACAGTAGGGGAGAGCCCTGGGGACTGGGGAGTGCCTAGGGAGTGATAGCAGGCTCACTTAGGTTACCAAGGAGATTTCACAGGGCTGAGGTATAGTATCATGTTTTTTTATTTTCTATATTTTATGTTGTTTTAACATCCTGGGGCCTTGCAGACCTGAGGAGGGACTGCCCCTCCCAGGGTTAGCTAATTCCTCGAGATAACAAATGACTTGCCTGTGAGCACATCTTTGATATGAAAATCAACCAATCTAGAGCCCAGATACCCAACCAGCTCCTTTATCTACTTCACACACAAAGCTGATATTCCCATGGCTCTAAATCACCCCAGAGCCCAGTACTGGATAACTAGCGACCACCCGTATATCCCTGAGCCCGCCAACATTATTCAAATTAGACAAACCTAAGTTACGTATCCCCTTTGCTTTTCCAAGGAAACCACAATAAAAGCCATGCTCATACCTTCTTTTGCTTCCTTCTGCCTCCAGACCCACCCTGGTGCCTCCCACAGGTGGCCTGTATGGTATGGGGTGCCCCCTGTTTCTAGGGATCTGTGAGAATAAAAACTTTTTTTCACAATTGTAATTCCCATGTCTGCATATCTTACTATACCTGATTAAGACAAATCCTTGGTACATTTTAAAGCATGTGGCAAAACACAAAGTTTCCTGTTAGGGATTTAGCAGAAAAGAAAAAGAATCCCGTGCCCTTTCCCCCGAAGTATCTTCCACTTTGTGTCTTGGGCTCAGTAAAGATGCAGGCCAATTTACTGTGCCTTCTGTATTCACTTGGAGGCACCCCAGATTCTCTCATTAGTAATATATTGACATATTCAGAGTATTGTATGTAACAAAGCTGATATGTGGATGCTAAAGGTTTTAGAAAGTTATTTTTAGTGGTTGACATTTAAAACGAAACAATGGATTCCTGTGTAATGATATGATGCATAGTTTGGATTATTTGCTTCTAAGTAAAAAAAAAAAATTAAATAACACAAAAGAAGGAATGGGTTAGGAGCTTCTATACACTGGAAGGAGGGTGTTGAAGGACAGTGGAACAAAGAGCCTTCGGTGGTACAAAGGGCACAGCTCAAGGGTCTGGGAGTAGGAATCCAGGGGCTGTCTTTTGAGGGTCTGTTCATCAGACTGACTCACCCCCACCTGCTGTCCTCCTTGTGGGGTTCTGCCTCAAAGTCAGGACAGAGCTGGTGGCTTGGCTCAGGTTGGATGTCCCTCTCTTGGCCCATGGAAGAGGCCATTGTTTTTGACAGTGCCCTGGGCCCATGTCAGGAGGCGGTCCTCCCAGTGGAGAGCCTGGAGGAAGTGTGAGGGTGTGTGTTGCAAGGCGGGGGAGCTATGGTTCTATTGGCCTGGGTGCACAACCTAGATCTGCACTGGGTGGCTATGGGTATGTGGTTTTTGTCTTCCTGTGAGATGGAAATGCTAGCCATCCCACAGGGTAACAATAGGATATATGGTTTGTAATCTTTGCTTATAAGTAAGAGAAACCAATTTAAATAAATTAACATGAAAGAAGAAATGGGCTAGGAGTTCCTAGCCCATGGGCACCCTGAGGGTTAGTGTGAAAATTACGTGAAGACCGTGCACGTAAAATGCCTGCTATAGTTCCTGGCATAAAACAGACACTCAAAATGAAAACTTTTAATCATATGATAAAAATCATCCATTGATTTTGGCCTCAATAAGGCCAAACTCCTCATTCCATATGATTTCTGGCCAATCAGGAATTTTTACTTTTCTAACTTGTTTTAATTTTTAGAGTTTAATTGTAGCTTCCAAGCACACTCAGGGCCACAAATAAAGCATTTTAAGATTCTTCTAAGTCAAAATGTTTAAGGTGATAAAAAGGCAAATTGTACTCTCCTGGTCATTAGATGACTTATACAGTCCAAGAGCTTAGTTTGTTTTTCTGGCCACTCTCCTGAGCCCTAACCCCCAGGGTGGCTCTTGCCACTCTCCTGCTGGTGACTTCAGGCACATCACTTCCTTCCCTGAGCTTCAGTTTCTTTGTCTGTAAAGCAAAGGATTTTAACTGGATAGTTCCAAATAATGACCAACATCTTTATGCTATTTTCAGATTGCAAAGTTCTTTGATATCTATTATGATATTTGATTCTTCAAGTGTAACGCTCAATCGCTGTGTAAACTTGATAGACATCTTTGCAACCCACCATTGATCAGTGGAAACAGCTGGTGTCTTGCTGTTCTGATGGTCCATATGGATTAGTGCTGTTCTTCTCCATAGATCTGCAGATACAACAGCCTCATCTCAATCTCTTAGAAAAGTAACTGAGGCAAAAAGAAGCCATGCATGATATCCTAGAGAATAGATCTGAACTAATTAGCTTTCCATGCATGCCTTCATCAGGAAACAAGGCACGGTTGCAATATCTTAGGAGCAAGGCTCTTCCCTCTGCCCCCATAAAAAGTAATATTAATGGGTTCATTCACAGCAGGATCTCTTTTGTTCTCTAGGGTGGAGGGCATGTAGCACCCCACTTCTTGTTCTTCACCAAAGTTAGACTTACCTAGTAGCTTTGTATATTCCTAAATTGGTTTAATTGTACTGGTGGTGAATGGTAGTGTGAACTTGCCCTTGGAGACCATCAATATCGGTTTTGCACAGCTCATAGAATGCCATAGTGGACAAATATTTCCTCCTCTGTGATCCCTGGTGCCTGAATGCTTCCTTCAGTTCTTCATATTAATTGATTTTGGTTTTACCTATTATTATTGTTTGAAGACATTTCTCATTCTCCTACTTAATTTGGTGTGTGTGTGTAGTGGGGGGTGGGGGCTGCAAGTGATTTTAGAGATAATCTACTGCTTTATTGACACAAGTTAATTGAATCTCAGAGAGGTTAAGTGAATTGCTCAAGGCTGCAGGGCTCCGAATTCAGATTTCTGACACTCATCCAGAGCCCTTTACACTTCACCACTCTGCCCAGAAGAGAGACTGCAGGAACATTCTTTTATGACCTCGGGTGTCATTATTGTGAACAAACAGTGACAAAGAGCCAGAGATGCAAGAGTGGAACGGTGGTGGGAGGGAATGGGAAGGAGGGCAACATTACAAAACTAGATGCAGGTTATAAACTATAGTAGGGAAGTCGACAGTATTCTATATGAAGGCTTACTTTGTAAAACTGAGTTCCCTAAACAGCAGCATGGGATAAAAAGAACTTCAGCCTCAGATTTCTTAAATTTCCTCAATGCTTTTCTATCTGTTTCTGGATCCCAACAAGACATTTTTAGGCACATATGCTGTTTAAAACTAGCTAGCAAGACACTAGGCTGAGTTTGTGTAAGCTGCTTTCCTGACATCCTCATAGAGACGTATTTCTCTCCTGAGCTAGCGTGTGGGTTTATCACACAGCATGCAGGAAAGCTCCAGCAGTCTCTGTGCTAGTCCTTCAAAACAAAAAAAGAGACAGACAAAGAAGAGATGGGGTTGGAATGTCTTTCTCTACTCAGGCCTGTCTGAGTGCTCTAGCTCAGTGGGGACATGCTTTGGAGAGGCAGGGCAAAGGAAGAAAACAAGAACAAGTCCTTGGTCGGGCACTGTGGCTCAGCCTGTAATCCCAGCACTTTGGGAGACCAAGGCAGGAGCATCACTTGCGGTCAGGAGTTCAAGACCAGCCTGACCAACATGGTGAAACCCCGTCTCTACTAAAAATACAAACATTAGCTGGGCGTGGTGGTGCACGCCTGTAATCCCAACTACTTGGGAGGCTGAGGCAGGAGAGTGACTTGAACCCAGGAGGCGGAGGTTGCAGTGAGCCGAGATTGCACCATTGCACTCCAGCCTGGGTGACAGAGCAAGACTCCATCTCAAAAAACAAAAACAAAAAACAAACAAACAAAACAACAACAAAAAAAAACAAGTCCTCCTTTTTGTGCCCAAGAATAGGGTGTATTGCACATGGGAAAGGTTCTGAATGGGGTTCTGATACCTTCACTATGAGAGAAAGTTCACCACCCAAACAAGGGCTCATTCCCATTCCTTTCTGTATCAGCTAAAGCCCCCGGGGAGTTTAGTGATCCTGGGTACCTGAAATCAATCTTGGCACCACTATTTATGATGCATTGTTTTACAATGACTACCTCTGTTTTACTCGACCTCTATTTTGTTATACAGCATAGAAAATTAGCCTGATGTGAAACTTCAAAGGTTTTGTGTCTCTGAAGAACATGCCACTGATGATCAGACCAGATGTGGCCTCACCTCAGGGATGGCATCTGTGTGTTAGGTGACAACCCCTGTACCACTCAGATGGTGCCCCAAACTTTGGTCCCAAACTCAAAACAGAAGAAACCTCCTTTACCTACCCCATGCCCCAGAGAAAGCTCTTCTGAGCTGCTCTCCCTGAGCCCACCCAAGGCAGAGAGATGGTTTAAGATGGCTTCCAGAGCAGGCTTTTGCAAGAGGATTTGGGCCTGTCCACCTGCCTGCAGCTAATGGTTTACTCTTCTCTATGACTGCCCATAAAAACAGATGTGATTACAGTGAAGGAATGCCTGGTGATAAGGAGAGAAGCTGCACACTCTTCAGTTGACTGTGGTCCCTTGGATCTCTAAACTGGCCACAGAAGGTTGGAGGGAGGAAGAGAAAGGGAGGTGAGCCAGCCCCTTGGAAGGTGGGATTCCCTAGGCAGTAAAGGAGCTGGAAATCCGAGGCATTCCTATTCCCCTCTGTTGGCTTAGGTGCAGCATGACTTTGTCTCTGGGGCAGATGCTGGAAGTCCTCTTTTAAGAGCTGTGGCATGAACACATCTGGTCACCTCAATGTGGCTTCTTTCTGTGGGGCATTTTTTTTCCTTTTGGGAACTGCAGAGGAGCCCAGGCTTACAAAAGAAATAAATTACTTTTACTTTTCACAAAGTATAACCTTCTACAACCAACACAAATGCTTAAAGACTGAAATCAAGAAGCACTGAAAATCAAGCTCTTTACACTTGAATACTAGATTCCCGCCTGGACACCATTTGAAACCTCACTTTAAATAAAGCCATTTATTTAGGGTTATCTAGCCTGCTGATAGGGAGGCAGGCAACCTTTAGGAGAGGCCTCTCCTACCCAGCAAGGCCCTTTCCATTATTGGCTCTTTTTCATTATTATTATATTCCATTAATAGAAATAATATTCCATTATTTCCGTTATTCCTTTCCAGCCACAGTGATCCTCTACACAGGGAGCACCACTGACATCAGGATACCATTTCTTCTTCCCACCCCTCCCAACCACAGCCAGTGCAACATGGTTCACTCCAGTGGCAGTGTGGCCTGCTAGAGAGATCATCAGGTTTGGAGTTCCATATTCTCTACTCACTGCCTGTGGAACCGTGGGTGAGTCACTGGCTCTCCTTGAGCCTCAGTTTCCTCCTCTACAAAGTAGGAGCAACATATATACCTCACAATGTTGTGAAAATTAAATGAGATCATGGATATTAAGGCAGGCACAGAGTCCCTGCTCAATGATTGGTAATTCCAATTGTAATTGAAAGAGCAGGGATTGGTAAGCTTTTTCTGTAAAGGGCCGGATAGTAAACGTTTTAGACTTTGCAGATTATACCACCTCTGTCATGACCACTCAACTCTTCCTTGTAGAGAAAGCAGCCACAGACAATATGCAAACAGGTGGGTGTGGCTGTGTTCCAGTTAAACATTATTCACAAAAACAGGCAGCCAGAGGATTTGGCTCCCACAGGCCACCCTGACCTGGAAAATGAGAGTCTAGGAAGGGAGAGACTAGGAAGGGAATGTCAGATTGTCAGTGGCATGTTCTTTAGAGACACAAAACCTTCAAAGTTTCACATCAGGTTAATTTTCTATGCTGTATAACAAAATAGAAATCAAGTAAAATAGAGTTAGTCATTGTAAAAGAATGCATAGTAAATAGTGGTGCCAAGATTGATTCTGGTGCCCAGCTAATCTCTAGCTGTTCTAGTCACCCCAGCTACAGCCTCAGCCCTATGCAGGAGGCCACCCTAGGTCATCCTCCAGGCAATACCACATGACACAGACAGGTCATCCCTATCACACCTGCTCAAGTTCCTCACCCACAGAATCATGAGTAAAGGTATGGGTGTTTGGGGCATTACTTGTGTGTTTGTTTAACCACGTAATAGATAACTGACTCCATTTATTGATTGAAAAAAATTACCTAAAAATCCAAATTTCCAGCTTCTCTTGGAAATTCAGATGCTCTGGCCAAATGAACCACTATTTGCACAGGGCTACAATTTCCTGGACCCAAGTATAACTGGTCATCTTTAGATGAGGTCTGTAATCTCCAGGTGGCCTAGCCTCACCCTGTGGTCTCCTTGGTGTCACTTGCTGCCTGTCCTCACACTTACAGAGCTGTTCTCCTTTCTCTTGGCCTGCCTCATTCATTTATGCAACCTGATTGGTCCTTAAAGGCATTTGAGTGTGCTACCCCCAGCTTAGATGGATGGCTTTTTTTGGGCCATGGGTCCCCTTGACCTTTTTGATTGCCACCTGATCTGTTCCTACATGCCTGGCCTTGGGCTAAGCACTGTGGCAAAGACAACTAGCTGTCATCAAAAATGCACCCTCCTCTCTCCATCCTGGGAGGCAGCTGACCTGGGATGCATTTCCCAGCCTCTCTTACAAACAGGTGTGCTCATGAGCTCAGTCTCGTCAATACAGTGAGCTGGGTCTTATGTGCCACTTCCAGGACCAGGGTCTTAAGTGAGTGTTCCTGGCCCAATATTTCTTTCTCCTTACAAGGTTTAAGTACAGACTCCCTAGATCCTAAGGAATGGCAAGATCATAGCTCAGAAAGAGACTGGGAACCTAATTGTCACCTGGAGCAATGCTGCCTGCTGACCACACACTCCCACATCAGGATGATGTGTGAGACACAAACTTTCAGTCCTTGGACATTAACATGTTGGAGTATGTTTGTTACAGCACCTCATGTTAACCCTTCATGCATACTGTCACACTTAGTCTTCACAATAAGCCCTTTTCCAGGAAGGTGTTTCCTCCCCATTTTACAGATAAGATGACCAAGTGAGAAAGCAACTTGACTGACTCCCTAGTGAGAGGCAGAGAGGCAGAGGCAGGGTTTGAATGTAGGCACAAGTGAATTCACCATGAAGCTAGTAAAGCTTCAGCTTCAGGGTCCCTTGCTTATGCTACTTCCAAAACTCTGGAACACGTTCATGTGGTCATGTGTTACATTTTTGTAAAATTTGCACAAGTAAAGTATCTCGTTTGCAGTCAGTTAAGATGACTGTCTCTTTCCACTCCAACTTCCCGTCCATCTGCTTCACTCTTACTGGTTTGACTTTGCAGTGGCTGTTGGTATGTCTGGGGTCTAACTAAGGGGATGATGAATTGGGTAGCATTTGGTTTATCAGTGGCAGATTTGTTCATGGTTTGCAACCACTTCTGTATCAGGTTATTGTTTGTTCTCAAGATGTAAGCATGACTTCCAGGAACATTCCTACCACTAACTGTGCCAACGCACCTCAAACCAGGACAGGTTACATCTGTTATTTTACGCCAGGAATAAAGAAAAGAAGAAATGAAGCTTTACCTGTATGATGCTATGAAGTCGATCTGTGGAAAATTCTTCCAAAAGTTACATCTCAAATACAAAAAGAAAATGATGGAATTTTCCCAAATTTAACAACAATCCTAAAAATTGCGTGGCATTACCAATGACAAGTTGTGAACATAAATGTTTCTAAGTTATCAACAAATATAAAACAAATGTTGGTCAATCATGTTAGAGCAAAGGCTCAATTAGCTTCCTATTTTACTTCATCCAAAAATGTTACAAAGGAAATCAGAGAGTAATTAGCCAAAAAATTACAGAAAAAATATAGAAACCAGGCAGTGGTTAATGAAATTATCATACTGTTTTATGAAGATCTTGACTGCAATATTTGTCAAATTTACAAAATTTGAAATTTACTGTAACTCCTTTTTACATTCTAAATAAGTTTTATAATCACTTTTTTTGTTCTTTTTTTCTTGAAGGAAGCTCAAAGATTATATGAGCTTTTGTACTGTACTTGGACTGCTTGTAATCTAGGAAATCTGAATATAAACTACACATTGTTGATAGCAGGGCTGTGCCACGCCAGAGTTGATCACAGTTGTGGAGCCTGGCCCTGGAAAAAGCACACTTGCTCACACTCACCTGCAATTCTCCATTTGATTTCATATTTACAGACAAGCCTCTGTCTCTGATGCTAATTCGAACACTTCTGGCTGAGTTGACTGCACACTCTGTTCCTAGATTTCCAAACAGTGCATTACAAGATTATTGATTTTTTAACACAATTTTGTTTACTGTCTCCAGAATTTATGAGGTGCTTGCTAGAAGAAATTTGCTCTTCGTGAAGGGGATTGCCTTGCGCTGTCTGGAATTTGTGCAATCTCAGGGCTGTTCAGGGAGACTCACCAGCAGCAAGGAGGCCTCTGGGAACTTCCTACTTTCTACATTTCCTATGCCTCAACCCTACCTCAGACTCCCTGGTTTTGCTGTCATTGGTCATCTCAATTGCAAAGGAGGATGCGGCAGAGGTGGTGTTAGGCATGTGGGCCCAAGCTGGCTTTCCCATCGTTTATATTTTTTCTTTTCAAATTTATGATTACTGAAGTAATTTTTGTGTGTTTGGTCATAGTTTTGTCATCTTTTACTCTAGCTTTCGGGGTTATTTTTGGATGGGGAGAGATTCTGTTTGGTTTTACTTCCTCGCTATGACCTTGGTTTTCTCATCTCCAACATGAATATCATGGTAGTTTGTTTGCCTTCATTTTCTAGTGCAAATGAAAGTTATAAACCTGATTTTAGGTATTTTAAAGAATATTGAAACTACAATTTCTGTAATTATCAAAGTCAAGAGTGAAATCGTGCCTTCTGACTTAATCTAATATAAAGGAAAAACTAAAGATGCATTTTTTCACTCCGTTTAGGTTTTGGGAATATCGCGTAGAGATGAAGACTCTTATTTTGAAGGATATTTGTATTCAAACTTCTCATATTCATTCTTTGAAAAAAGTTGTTTCATAATTACTTGAGCCATTTGTCTGAGCTTTCCAGAGTTCATCATCTTTGCTTCTATCTAAGGGCCTGAGATAAAGCACTTTTAAAATCTAGGTTTCTAGAAATCTCTTCCTCAGAGCCAAGAACTCGGTAGCATCCTATCAGGATTGTCATTTTCTGTATTCATCCTATAGCTGTATGTTCATGGTCTCCCCCGGGGAAATGGGTATTGTCCTGCTTTTTAAAGGACTCTTTCAAAAGTGTAGTCACAATAAAAGTGGCACGTAAAGTTTGGGGATCCAACTTACATGAGTATTTAGAGTAGTCAAATTCATAGAGACAGAAAGTAGAATGGGGGTGCCAGGAGCTGGGGGCAGAACAGAAGGGGAGTTGTTTAATAGGTGCAGTTTAGCAAGATGCAAAGAATTATATGCATGGATAGTGGAGATGATAGCACAATAATGTGAATATTCTTAATACCACTGAACTGTACACTCAGAAATGGTTAAAATGGTACATTATATGTTATGTCTATTTTATTACAATTAAAATTATTTTAAAATCTTTATAGGGTCAAATATCTAGGGATAATACTTATTGAATTTGCATTAGATTTTTTTTTTTACCTCATTTTTTCCCCCACTGAGTCTATTGGTGGGGAATCTTTTATCAAAGATTTGGATCCAGTAGGTCTAGAGTGGAGTCTGGGCATCTGCGGATTTTTAAAAGAGATTTGGGTAATTCTGACTCTCTTCATTGAAATCTCTATTCTATTATCTGATTGCAAATGATACTTTTTGCTGACTTTCTGTCTCTTACTCAACGGTCAACTCTTTGAGAACAGATAAATATTCTGCTCACCCCTGCACTCCCTACACCATCTAGCAAAGCTCTTGTAAACAGAAGGTGTTCAATAAATAGCTATTAATTGAGATGAGAGGAAAACCTAAAGTATAAATATTCCATACACGGTGGTGTTACCCATTGACTTATCAAACACTACCATCCTCTCTAAGCTCTAGAAAGTGTTAACTGCTTGATTTCCTGTAAGACACTAGGGAGCTGTGCCCTGTGACCAGGTTTCCTTGCACTCTCAGCATGAGTTCTAATTGACACAATCATCAGATGCTCTTCTTAAGTGTGCAAACTCACATGAAAGAATAGTTTTTGTTTTATAAAAGTTTAGAAAAGGTAAAAGAAAACAAGAGTCTTCTCCTCTTATCAGGTTCTTCAGTACCTTGGTTCTCTCTAGTCTAAACAAGAAAGGTACGTGCCATATGATGAGGGTGTCAGATAAGCACAACTCCTGCTGAGGTGTCCTGTGCTGTGTGAGACAGCCAAGGGCCCTGGATGCCTGGGGACAATGATGAAACCAGCAGCATAAAGCCAGATTTGTGGACAAGTAAATCGTTTATATCAGGATTTCCCCTGTTTGTTATAGAGAAGATATTTTCAAAAAATAAACAAGGACTTCTCAGTTCAAAAAAATGCTCCTTTATTAGTCTGTATTCCCAATTTTTCTGTGATAAACATGTTATACTTAGAAACAGAAACAATCACTATTTACAAATCAGGATCCCTGATTTCAAACCTGTAAGACATTTGTTATGAGTTGGAAGGTTGCTCATCTTTTAATGCCCAACTGAGAATAACCAACTGGATTCTTTAAAAATTATTAGGGCCATTAACTTTGATTTGACTGTATAAGAAGTAAGAAAGCTCAAAACCTTACCTGACTAGGGACTAGTCATCTATTAATTCATTCAGCTAATAATTATTGCATGCCTACTGTGTGCCAGGCACTAGATGAGATGCTGCACATCTTTCAGTGAACAAGATTATCCCAATCTCTAAAGACCTTATGTTTCTGAGAGAGAGAGACACGAAATAATTTTTTAATGAACAGCATCATTGAGACATAGCTTCCGTAAAATAAATTGCACATATTTAAGGTGTTCATTGTGATGAAATTTCACATGAAGATACACTTGTGACACCATCACCACAATTAAGACAGTGAACATATCCAACACCTCCAAAGGCTTCCTCTTGTCCCTTTGTAATCTTTTCCACCCACTCGTCTCCACTTCCCTATTCTCAGGTAACCACTGATCCACTTTTGGTCACTATAGACTAGTTTGCATTTTTAAGGAGTTTCTATAAACAGAAATCAGAGAATATGGCCTCTTGTTGTCTGGCTTCTTTCACTCAGCATAGTTATTTTGAGCTTCACCAATGTTGCTGAAAATATCATGAATTCATTCCTTTTTATTGCTGAGTAGTACTTCATTGTATGGATAAACTACAGTTTTTTTGTTCCTTCACCTTGATGGACATGTAGGTTGTCTTTAGTTTTTGGCTATTTTAATTAAAGCTTCCATGAATATTCATGTGCAAATCTTTATATAAATATATTCTTCCATTTTTCTTGGATAAATGCCTAGGAGTAGAATGGCTGGATTACATGATATATGTATGTTTAACTTTGTAAGAAATTGTTTTTCAAAGTGCTTTTTACTGTTTTGCACCCCCACAAGCAGTGGATGAGTGTTCCAGTTTTTCTACATCCTTGTCACTAATCGGTATGGTCAGTCAATTTAATTTTAGCCATCCTAATAGCATGTCATGGTATTTCATTATGATTTAATTTGCATTCTAGTTACTGATAAACATGACTGATATTTAATACTACAAGTATTATGAGTTTGTAAGTGGGAAGCAAAATCTCAACTACGTGAGTACCTTTTCTCTAGAATGCTGATTATTATGCAATTCCCAAAGTCCAACACATATCTTTCCAGTGGATCTAGTTTTTGTGTGAATCTGACAGTCACTTGAGTAATAATCTGATATTTGGCTACTCTCTGCCTCTTCTGTAGGCAAATAATCTCTGTTTGGATATGGATATGCCTGAATATTTCTCTGAACTGGGCCATTTCAGCCCAGTGAATTTGCGGGTGTTTAATAAATGACTAATCTTTCCCAGCCCTAATCCTACCCCTCACATTCCACTTGTGCCAGCCTTTCCCAAGGAATGAGTTCCTCTACAAGTGAAATGTTCAGAGCCTTTTTCTTTAGCTTGCACAAAGATCAAGGTGAAATCTTGCTTTTGTGTCATTCTCTGTGGTTACATAACAAGATCGCTGGCTCCAAGACAGAGCTGAAGGGAGTAAGGAATATAAAACTTGAGTCCTAACTCAGGGACTAAGAGAAAAGGGATGCAGATATGGCTCATCCTGCCAGATGCCTCCAGGCTCACACTGCTGTCTTGCAAAGTGGCTCAGCTCCTCCGTGGTGTAGGGCCTTGGCTGCTTATGAGAGGGAGAAGGGTGGGATGACTTTGCTCTTTGAGTCTGAGACAAGGAACCAGATTGCTTGGCACCCTGGGTCTTTCTTTGCTCCAGTATGAGTTTCTACACCTCAGAAAGAGAAAAAACAAAAATAAAAACAAAATATAGCAGAAAGTACACTCTTTAGCTTACTGGTTTTATGTTTCTACTTAATCTTCATAGTTGGTTATTCCTTAGTAAAAATGAAAATTCCATTTCTTATTTCTTCAGATATTTAAAATAATTCCTTAGTTGTGGCCAAACAGATTAAAAGAAAAAGAAAACATTAAGTGAATATCCCTTGGTGATATTTGCAGGAAAAGTGAAGACATTGAATATTGCCAAGAGCCATTCCCAGCTACCTCATGAAGATAAGCAAAGGTTCTCAGCAATCAGGGAAATTAAAACACTTCTCTACAGAATTATCAGCCCTCACCTCTTCTTTGTACCAGGCAGTTTAGTCTTGACAATCCCGTGCATTGTACCTTCTCTGCTCCCCCTAGTCCTATTGTCTTATCTCTTGTACCACCTGAATGTTGATGATAACACTGATTTTATTGGCTTTCGATATTTAGGGTCCTTTATCACTGATTTAATGTTGCAATCTCTTTGTCATCCCTAAGAATATTCTACTGCAAGTATTTGTTGTTAAAGTTACAAGTCTAAATTAATTTTATTTGGAACTTACTGATAAGTGTTGTGAGATGGCTTGAGACAATATAGCATCCAGTCATGAGACAAATTTTTCCTGAAAAGAGGATCAAGTTGGCCTAGTGTAGGCTTTGGGTCTGTCACTAGTCTCATGCAGTAGCCAGGAGGAGCAGGGAGATGTGGCACAAATATGACTACAGGGACCACCTTTGCACGTCCTTGAAGAAAGGGGAAGAGTACATAGTGGACACTCCAAACCTGTCTGCTATGTGGAGAAAAAGAGCAATGGATCCCAGCTCCACTTTTCAAATAAGACTAGCTCACCTACTGACTTGCATTCAACACAATTCTGTGACAGCAATGTGTACCACTGGCATCATCTTGGTTACCATAAATGTTTATTGAGTGACAGGCCTGGTGCTAAGTATCTATGAGCATTATGTTTTTCAATTCTCATGCAAACCTAAGAGACAGATGCTATCATTATCCAAATATCATGGATGAGGTTAAGTTACTTGCCCAACATGATACAACTGGTTAGAGGCAGAACAATTCTATCCAAATCCATCTTGCTCCAAAGCACAGTCTTGAAGCATCATGCCGGGGTACCTCTCATAGTTTTCTGATGATTCCTTGATAGATCTGTTACATCCTACTAAGCCAAATGTCTCTATCCATCTGACTATGATGATCATTCACTGCAAATTTATTACATGTGGCTTCAACTGACTTCTCTAGTTCTTGCTTCTCTGCCTTAAGCACTGATTTTCTAAGGACCATAATTCTCCTACAGAGATTTTGCAAATCACATGATAGTCTTTTCCCAAGGTTCAGAGTAAACACAAAGAAAAGAAATACCCAAAGCTGCTTTCTAAGACTCTGACAATAATCTGCAGGAGATGTAAATTCTAAGTGACTACCGTCTTCAGCAATTTCTAGCACAGTCTCTGGGTGTTTAGCCAATTCAAAATATTAGATTATAGTGTCCTCACTATGTTACAATTTTTCAAAATAATGTCAAATGCCAAAGCTTTCGTTTCCATCTTAATTTGTGCTGTAAATGGCTCTATTTAATTGTTTGCCATTATCTTTACTGATATCACTTTTAAAATTTTAGTATCATTTTAGGGACACAACTTGGTATTGGCTATAACATGATTTACTCTCTCTCTGAAGAGAGACCACAATTATTCGAGATGTGTTCAGGCGTCTACCCTCATTTTATATTATGAGGAATATTCATGAGTATGCTATCGATATTCAAACAGGACACATTAAATTTTGCTCCTGGGGAAAAGCTGTGTAAGGGTCAAACATAAAATTAAGATCTTGCCTGCTCGTTAGAAGAATGACGTTTATTTCCCCCATGCAAGAAAGACTCCAGATGGTAACCAAGATTTGCAAAAGATGAAACTGTTCCCCAATTCATTTCTTCCAGGCTGATGTTCAGCTCTCATTAAGTCCTAAAATGTTAAAAAGATGCTTGTTCTGATTCCTTGAAGACTTATGATACTACTGGCTGATGTCCACCTTCTTCTCCCCCAAATGTGAGAGGAGTAAATGAATATTTTCTCTGCTGAAGCATTTAGAATGGGTAATTGCTTTCATGCCAGGCATTTTTGTGAAATCAAATAGTAAACAGGGTTTTAAATTCTGTTTCCCTCAAGTTGCATGAGCTTAAAAAATTTCTGTGGAGAATTTTATTTCTTGTGCTGCAACTTTAATAACTCCATTAAGGCTCTTGCTTTCTTCCTGATCCCCAGCTGTGTATATTTGGGTGTGGAATGTAATTTTCTCTGGCTACAGCTAGAAGGAAGCTTCTTAAAATGTTCAATTTCTTCTAAAATGTGAAACACAAGTTTCTCTTGGGAAAATAATGAGCATTTATTGACTAATTCAGGAGTCTGCAGACTTTTTCTGTAAAGGGCTAGATAGTAAATATTTTAGGTTTTACAGATTATATGGTCTCTGTTGTAAGTCTCATCTCTACCTATGTAGTGTGAAAGCAGGTATATAATACTAAGTGAAGATGGCTGTGTTCCAAAAAAACTTTACTTGTGGACATTGACATTTGAATTTCAAATAACTTGTATGTGTCATTAGTATTATTTTGCTTTTTTAATCAACCATATAAAAATATAACAACCATATTTTGCTCAGAAACCACACATAAAACAGACAGCAAGTTGGATTTGGCCCATGGGTCAGTTTGCTGACTTGTGTACTAATTTATTAAGTCAATAAATTTTTTTGAACATCTACTAGGTACAGTAAGTAAAACAGACATAATACATGCCCTTACACTGCTTATGGAAGAGAAAACTATTTGGAAATACTGAAAACAAGGACATTTTCAAGTTTGGGAGAAATGACAGCTTGCATTTATTTAATCATGTCCCAGGCAATGCCTCCAAAAATCTTGACCATAGGCAGTTCTGTACAGTTGTGTCTGAGTATCGCTAAAAGCTGAGGAATATTTGACTCAAGTTGGCTTATAGCCCCATGTGGCAGAAACAGAAGCTATTTCTCAGTCTGTGAAATGCAGGGACTTAATTTCCCTCAATAAATTCACATTAAAGTAAGCTCCTTGAGAGTAGAACATTATACTTGATCTGTATCTCTGCTGTAAGCACAGGTCAGCCTAATGGAAAAAGATTCATGTGTAAAAGCACTCGGAGTTCCTTAGAACTGCACTGTCTAATATGGTAGCCAGTTCTCATGGTGTCTATTTAAATTTAGATTTAAATTAAAGGTAATTACATTTAAAATCTATTTTCTTTTTGCATTAGCGACATTCAAGTACGCAATAACTGCATGCATTGGATGGTGCAGATGCACGTTTCCAGCATCATAGATTGTTCCCTTGGGCAGAGATGCTTTAGAACGTAGAGATCCTTTTCTTCCCTCTGCTGTTGCACCCAAGCAAATCATCATGAAACTATGAATTCTGTAATATCATCCTCCCTTGGCAAATGGTAAAGAGGTATTTTGGAATACAAGAATGAAGGTGGTTGTACAATCGGATGGCAGCAGCAGTGTGTGATAGTCATTGAACCTCCCTGAATTCCCACATAAAAGTAGATAAAAGAAACTCAACAATCATCGAGAAACTCATAGTCAATATTTACAAAACCATTAAATGATTGGGTATCCCTCACAAAACCCAAGATACAAATAGGTGGGGATGAACCTCCGACAGTCAGGGAACCTCTACATGGAAAGAAGTGGAGGGAAGTAACGGGGCATTTGAAGCCATGAATGAGGACCCCAAATGCCCGGAAGATATTCACAGCAAAACAATCTTGCTAATTTTTGAACAATGAATAAAACTGGGAGTAAGCAAATGGAAGAATTCCTTAGCAAGTTCTGAAAGGGGATGAAGCAGTCCACATGAATTTGAATTTGAAACTGACTGGCCAGGGCTCCTTTCTGGGACAGAAATTCATACCAAGGACAAATATCTCAGAATGGAATCATTCCCAGCTAAAGTAAGGTAGGAAACAACACCGGGAAAATTTAGAAAGTGAGCTATCATATTTTTGCACACTTAAAAACAACAACAAGAAGAACAACATCAACAAAAGCCCAGAAGAAGAAACTCTGAGGAGCTAGAAAAGTTATTCTGAACGTTCCCTTCTTCAGGATAAAATAAACTCATATAAAAACAATCAGCAAATCTAATTCCAGGTCAGAGTTATAATAAGAAAAAAATGAGAATAAAGAGATGAATAAAATCCACAAGACAATGTGGGCTGAAAAACCAAGCCCAAAAAACTTAATTACTTTCAAAATGAACAAAAAGACATTTGAAGAATGATACCTAACATGAAGAAACAATATAAATTAAAATCACAAAAACTCAGAATGGATGCACCAAACTCCACAAAGAATTAGACGTAAAATTTTAAAATGTGCTTTAAAAATGAAGACTAAACTTAACCCATTGATGGCTGGTGTTCTTACTGGAACACTAAGTTTGTAGGAGTTATTTATATCCTACTGCTCAAGGTCATCGCCAAGGTCTGATTTTTCACACAAAAAATTTGCAACCTCCAGCATAAATGGGTTAAGGAATACAAAACTGAGTGATTTTTAAAACCAAAAAGAAACAAGGAAAGAAATCAAGAGAATTCAAGTGAAGGTCACAGATACCGAAGATGGGCAAAGAATATCCAACGTGCAGACAACGGGCTTCTTAGAAAAGAAAAGAAAACGAGAACAAAACAAGTATCAAACAAAATTTGGAAAACATTTACTGAATTAAATATCTAAAGCTACCTAGTTTTGTAAAACCCTAACTACATGATAATATCAACACAGAATGATCAGTGTCAAAGTATACGATAATGAAATGACTAGACTTTTAAGAACAACCAAAAAAAAAACACCTTAGGCATCTAGACAAAATGAATAAGTGATTTAGAGAAAGAAAATGAAGTGATTATCATACTTTTGACAGCAATACTTTATGTCAGAAGAAAATGGAGAATATACTCAAGGAAAGAAAATGTGAGCCAGGTGTTTTATCCAGCAACATCGACTTCAAAGTATAAAAGGTCCACTGTATTATCAACAAGAAAGAACTCAGTTTATGTGATTCTTCCTGAAAAATATAAAGTAGAATGTGAACTTCAGATCAACATATTGGTATCTGCATATTGGATATTCTTTGCCCATCTTCAATATTTGTCGCCTTCACTTGAATTCCCTTGATTTCTCTCCTTGTCTGTTTTTGGTTTTTAAAATCACTCAGTTTTGTATTTCTTAATAATTTTAGCCTTCATTTTAAAAATACATTTTTAAATTTTACTTCCAATCATTTACCTAAGACTGGTGGTGAGCACTAAGTATATAGTACTTTGTGGAACTATAAAACTACATAAAGTTAAAAAAGAGTATAGTGTGTATAGCTATCTGTATCTGTACATATATAAAGTGTATATATATATACACACATATATATACATGCTATGGCAATGTAGATATGATACAACTATTTTTAAAGGGAGGGAATAGAGAGAGCATATGTAATAAATTCTTTAATAATTTTAATAAACATATTACAGTTGTAGTATTTGTATTATCATTGTTATTCTGAAGCTATTAGGCATATATTATAAAATAAAGCAAACAAGTAATCCCTTGGTTTTGAGAATTTCATCAGGATTCTCAGGGTGCAAAAGAAGAGATACAGATGTGATATACAAAAGGACACTCTAGCCCTGCATTTAAATTAAAAATATCTTATTAACTCATGAGATTTGTATTAATAAAACTCAAATACATACATTTAAACAGGAACATAGAAATATACACAAACATATACATATATCCCAGCTCTTTGCACTTAAAAGACTAGAAACAATATCCTACCTGCTGATAGTTTTAAAATACCATTTTCTATCAAAAGAAATCATGGCTGGTCCCAGGTCTGGGGCTGAAAAAGGGCAATATCCTGGAAACCACTGACATAGCAGATGGCAAGAAAGTCATTAAAGACCACTAGTGTCATATCAAAAGTCAACTTGAGTAGGTTCCCACTTGCCAGAGATAGCACAGTTATTACTCCAATGAGGATAATAATTGCAATGGATTAAAACTCATTAAATATTTAGGGTTCGTAAATTTATAATAATAGTTTTAAAGAAACTAATTGATCAACTTCACAGATTTTCATTATTTTGCAAATTGAAAAATAAAGGGAAAGAATGGTGCTTTTTTTTTTTTTCTGTAAGAACTATACCACTGGGTAACCAAATAGTAGGTGAGGGAAAGCATCTCTGTATAAAAACACTCCAATTAAAAGAAAAAAAAATGATGAAATTAGGAAAACACCATTTAAAAATCCCCACTCAACAGATCTAGGCATTGTGAATTAATAGCTACTAACATCACAAAAAGAGACAACTAGATATTGTTTGCCTACCAGTGACAGAATACAACATGCCTTTAGTCTTGTCAATGGGATCAAACTTGAGTCTGATCAAGCCTTTAGATCCCACTGCAGTTTGAAGGAAATATATAGGAAAGAGGGACATATGGCACTGCACAACGAGTATTAATTCAATAAGATTTAGGCTGTTGGAAACTACAAGTTACATGACCTGTGTTTTTCAACACATAAACATAAGGAAAAGAAAGGGATGGAGGTAACCCTGGATATTAAAAGACATTTAAGTGACAAATAATTTTTTAAATGGCAAGATGAAATTAGTGTCTGTGGATACACGCTGGGGTGAAAAATCGAAAGAGAAACCCAAGGAAGCGACTACTATAAAAGTCAGAATGGAGGGAGGTATAATTGCAAAGGGGCTCAAGGAGGAGCTCTGGGATGGCTGACCAAGTTTGATTTCTTGACTTGGTGGTTACAGGATACTCACCATAGAAAAATGGATTGTTTCTAGACCCAGCAATCCCATTACTGGGTATATGCCCAAGGGATTATAAATTATTCTACCATAAAGACACATGCACACCTATGTTTACTGCAGCACTGTTTACAATAGCAAAGACTTGGAACCAACCCAAATGCCCACTGATGACAGACTGGATAAAGGAAATGTGGCACCTATACACCATGGAATACTATGCAGCCATAAAAAAGAATGAGTCCATGTCCTTTGCAGGGACATGGATGAAGCTGAAAGCCGTCATTCTCAGCAAACTAACACAGGAACAGAAAACCAAATACCACATGTTCTCACTCAAAAGTGAGAGCTGAACAATGAGAACACATGGATACAGGGAGGGGAACGTCACACACTGGGGGCTGTAAGGAAGTGGGAGGAAAGGGGAGGGAGAGCATTAGGACAAATACCTAATGCATGCAGGGTTTAAAACCTAGATGATGGATTGATAGGTGCAGCAAACCACCATGACACATGTATACCTGTTACATGGCGCATGTATACCTATGTAACAAATCTGCACATTCTGCACTTGTATCTCAGAGCTTAAGTAAAATTTAAAAATGAAAAAAAGAAAAGGAAGAAAAAGAATTCATTGAATTACATATTTGTTTTATGTATTTTTCTGTATCTGTTTTGATTTTTTTAAGGTGTTGATAGAATTTAGTTCATGGAGTCTGGTTTAGCTGATGTCAGGACCGGGTACGCTGTCTTATTTAGTCCCAGTTAAAAGAGACACTAGGGGAGGCGCTCAGGTTTACTGTGTCTTAAAAGATCCCCCAAAGATTCTAATGCACAGTCCTGGTTAAGAAGGACTAGCCACATGGTAATTCTTGAAGCATTGGACCAGCAGCTTCAAAATCAGCTGGGACGACTGTAAAAAAAATGTGTTTTCCTTACCTGAGAACTTGCTAGAAATGTAAATTCTCACATTCCACTTTTTGTACTGAATCAGAAACTCTGGGGCCCAACCATTTGTATTTTAGCAAGCTCTCTCAGTGATGTTGAGGCAAGCTCTAGTTTGAAACCCTCTGCGCTACCCCAAACAGAGGCTCTTTCTCCAGATTGTCAAAGGCTCAAACCTGTACTGGAATGAAAAGAGCAAAAGCTCTAGAAAGTGCTAGGAGTGGCCATAATTTTATATAGAATTCATCTATACAGAGAGGTCCCCTGAACTTTTTTCCCTGGACAGTTAAGTACCAGAGGAAATGCATATGCATGTTTGGACTACTTTGCAAATTGTGACAGTCTGATAGATCCTCTCAGGTCTGATAATGCAATATACGGAGATCATGATTATTACTTTAGAGCAGGCCTATCTTCAACTGTAAGCTGGTTCCATTACCAAACCTTAATAGATCTTGATGGTAACATTGCTGGACTTTCTGTGTAAATTTAATAAGCAGAAATAATCCTTTTAGAGCCACTCAACAATAGCAGCAACAAGAAAAAAAAAAAAAAAACCATGAATCTGTGTGTGTTTAGTTGAGTTCTTAGAGCACAGCCATCTCTCGACCTGTCAGGAGGTAAGCACAGTGGAAATGCATTCCCCACAAGCTTAGGGACTCATCCAAGAAAGCCATTTCTTTCTTATTTGTAAATTCTGGGGCAGGTTTTCTGCAACCTTCATCTGAGCAATATGTTAAAAGTCTAAAAATTGCTGTTCTCAAAGTACCTTTTGGAAGACATGGCTCTAAAACGGGGAAGCTTCGTTCTGTTTGATTATTTGCAAAGGGAGATATTTTAGAAGTGACGTCAGGGGAGAAGTAGAATTATTCCCCGTGGATTGGCCTTGGCTCTCGGTAGCGGTTCACTAGTGACGATTAGACATGCTGTGTTGACCGTGCACCAGGCGGGCGCAGGTTTTATGCTGTTTCTCCAGGACAGGGAGAGATTTACATTCTTCCATCAGGAGGCAAGAACTCTTCTGAGTTGCAGTTCTCTTTCCCTAGCTGTAGCCTGAGTCAGAGCACACCCAGGCTGCAGGTTCCAAAGCTTTATTTGGTGCCAGTGACTTCTTACTAGCACCTAAAGGCCCTGGGGTGCCCATTCCAGAAAGGATCATAAACGAAATCTGGGAGAAAAGTGACTTTCTTCAGAAACATCCACGCTTTTGTTTTTTGGTCCCTGATACAGAGACACAATGGCCTGGAGTGTTAAGATTCCACTAGCATCTGTGAATATTAAGATGGACAGAGAGGGTTTGTGGCCACAGGTATCTTGCAGTCTAGTGAGTAGACAGACAGGTGGTGAACAAGCACAGTACAGAGTGATGAGTAGTCAGTGGTGATGTGTGCCTGAGCTCAGAAAGAGTGTAGGAGAAGGATCTTTCTCTGGGGAACCAGAGCAGGCTTCACAGAGAAGTTAGACTTTGAGTTAAAGTGTGAAGAATGAGGGATTTTTTTGGAGGGGGAGGGGAACAGGTAGACAGCTAGTGGGAAGTTGCTCCAAATAGAAGCGTCAGCCTTAGCAAAGGTTTGGAGATGTGGAGCAGTATCTAACCCGCTGGCTCTGTATTCTCCATTGTCACTGTAAGGTGGAGGCCAGTAAAGACAATGGCTGAGCAGGTGGAGCGCAGTTGGAGTTACGTTTTAATCCAGTATGCAAGGGGAGAGCCTTTGAAAAATTCTGATCAAGGAAGAGCATACAATTAATAGTTATCTCAGCGTTATTATTACTATTTACACCTAGTGTGTGCTAAACACTGTACTCAGGGATTCTGTTGAATCTTAAAATAACTATGAAATAAACATCAGTCTCTTCATTCTACATATGAGGAAATAATTTCAGAAAAGGGAAGCAGCTGGCCTAGGATCACACAGTAGGAAGTAGCCAGCTCCTGACTGAGACTTAGGTGGGTCTGACTCCTAGAGGCTGAACTCAGAAACCCTTTGGAAGTTTGGATTATAGACGGAGGGGGCGAGGCTGCAGGAACTGCTCCAGAGGGGGATATGGTAGAACTGAATTAGAACTGAAGATGCCCGAATATAGCATTTTTCAATAAAAATTACATATGTCTGTGTTCCTATTTTGTTTGGGTTTTGGTCTTTAATAGCCTCTTTATGATCAAAACAATTCTGTAGGCCGGGCGCGGTGGCTCACGCCTGTAATCCCAGCACTTTGGGGGGCCGAGGCGGGCGGATCACGAGGTCAGGAGATCGAGACCATCCTGGCTAATGTGGTGAAACCCCATCTCTACTAAAAATACAAAGAATTAGCCGGGCGTAGTGGCGGGGGCCTGTAGTCCCAACTACTCGGGAGGCTGAGGCAGGAGAATGGCATGAACCCGGGAGGCGGAGCTTGCAGTGAGCAGAGATCGTGCCACTGCACTCCAGCCTGGGCGACAGAGCGAGACTCTGTCTCAAAAACAAACAAACAAACAAAAAAACCCAAAAAACAATTCTGTAGATGAAATCTGCCCATGATTACTTGGATATTTGCTATAGCAATATTCCAGCAACCCTGGAACAAACTCAAACATTAGATTCATATTCATTTCAAACTCTGCCAATTTGGAATTTTCTTTCTGCCTGGACTCTGATAAGCAGCATGTATAACTTCTCCATAGCCAACTCTGATACCAGGGCCTTGAAAATATGGATCAGTCTTCATTCTAGGATTTATAAGGTGGCCCCTTATAAATAAATTTAACCCAGAGATAGCTACTCGCTGCCAAAATTATAATTTAATAGTGAAAAGGGGATTCAAAAGGCGTGGGGCCCTGGCACTGTCCTTTACCAGTCCTGTATCTGCAAGCAAATTTGAAACTCTTTGAGTTTGTTTTGTTTTTGTTTTTGTTTTTGTTTATTTCCTTCAAAATGGAGATGAGGGCCCTTGTGAAGGTCAGGTAAAGTCACATTCATGGACACATTTCTTGGTCTTCTACAGCTGTGCCAGATCACCTCATTCTTACACATTACCAGTGCCTTGCTTTGTCCACTTCCACAGAGAAGGGAAGATTCCCAGATGGCCTGCCCTCATTTATCCATGGAGTAAGTAGCCCATAGTCTACATCACAGATGTGAATTTATAGCCTCTGCAAAGACAATGGAAACTGGCAACCAAATGCCTAATTGAAAAAAAAAAAAAAAAAAAAAAAAAGACAAAAACCCAAACAATAGCCCATGAAGTAAAAGAACAGGGTAAACAGCAGTCAGGAAGGAAAAAGGACTGAATTTGAGGTTATTAGGCTGGCTGTTTTTCCCAGATCACAGAAAACGATTACTCCATGTTAAACTATGCAGAAATTACATCTATACTGCTCATTTATTCATTAATTTATTCATCTATCCAGCTAATCTACCATATGCCAGGCACTGTGCTAGTGCTGGAGACGCGGTATGAACAATAATCTAATGGAGGATGCAATTGTTGATCAAGTAATTACACAAGGTTTATATAAATAACCGTGACTTGTGCTCTCATGTCTAGTTTTTCTGAGCTTTAAATGCATGTGGGGAAAGTGGGGAGGAATTCAATCTAGACCAGGAGGACTGAGAAAGATCTAAAGAGTGGGAAGTAGCGGAAAGGTGCCCTGGTCAGGTGGAGAGGGAAGGATGTTCCTTGCAGGTGGAACCATGTGTGCCAGCGCCCTGTGATGAGAGGACTAGCAGTAATTGAGAAACATAAAGGAAGTTTGAATGCAAGGAGAGAGAGAAGAGTGGGATGGGAGAGGAGTTTGGAAGGCAGGTGGGGGTTATTCTATGAGGGTCTTCTAACCATGTAAGAATCTGGGTCTTTGGATTAAAGCATTATTCTCAACCTAGGTACACATTGGTGTCACCTAGCAAGCTTTAAAAATCCTGAATCCTGGGACCAGCCCTCAGAGATTCTGATTTTAATTAGTGTGGGTACTGCCTGGGTATTGGGATTTTAAAAGGTGCTCAAGTGATTCCAATGTAAAGATGGATGGATAAATGAATGAATGAGTAGCATGGATGTAATTTCTGCATAATTTAACATGGCATAATATTTTTGAAATATGCTATGTTTGTGAATCTTCACTTCTAATTCAGTTCTGCCATACCCCTCTATGAGGGAGTACCTGCAGTTCTCTAGCCTCTCCCCCTCCATCTATAACCCAAACTGCCAAAGGGTTTATGAGCTCAGCCTCTGAGAGTCAGACCCACCTGGGTCTCAGTCAGGAGTTGGCTGCTCCCTAGCTGTGTGATCAATGGCTTGAGAGCCACTGGATTAAAACATTTTACAAGCATATATATCAACTGATTTCCACTTTGAAAGATCGGTCTGGCTGTGGTGTGGAGAAGGGATAGACAGGGCAGGGTAGATGGGATGGGACTCTAGTGAGCAGACAAGTGCAGCATCCTCAGCCCTTGGTTTACCAGGCTCTGCAAGGGCGTTTCATTGTCTATCATGGCAGCACTTAAAGTTTTACTCTTAGGCTTGGAAACAGTTTGTCTAGAGCTGTTAGACACTCCAAAGAGGTAATTTTGCTTTTTTTTCTCCTTTTTCTCCTTTTATTTTAAAAATAATCCCAATCTGCTTTCTTAAAATGGAAACAAATTGGTCTAATTTGTGCTCCTTGGGACAAGGCAGAACCAGCTTTCTCCCTCTTCTACATGGCAGCCTGTCAATAATGGAAGATGATTGTGGTACCCTACAGATGTCTTTTTGTTTTTTTGAGGCAGAGTCTTGCTCTGTTGCCCAGGCTGGAGTGCAGTGATGTGATATCGGCTCACTGCAACCTCTGCCTCCCAGGTTCAAGCAATTCTCCTGCCTCAGCCTCTTGAATAGCTGGGATTACAGGCACAGGCATGCACCACCGTGCCTGGCTAATTTTTTTGTATTTTTAGTAGAGATGGGGTTTCACCATATTAGCCAGGCTGATCTCAAACTGCTGACCTTGTGATCTGCCCACGTAGGCCTCCCACAGTGCTGGGATTACAGGTGTGAGCCAGTGCGCCTGGCCAAGATACCCTTCTCTAATACTACATGCATGGACTTATAAACTACTTCTTATGCCATGAATTCTAGATCTCTCTGCTGAGTATATCCTAATTTGTCATTAACATGTCCTTTTAAAAATCTGTTACTTTTTTGCTAAATATGGCTTCTCTTTCTGTTTTGTTTAAGTCATTTTGATTATTACAGAATATGCTAACAGAAAATACTGTGCCAAGAGCAAAGCTTTGATTTATAAAAAGGATCCATTTGTCTTTTAAAACAAGTGATATTTAAACGACATATAAAAAAGCACTTAAATTTTACTCTTGGGCTCGGAAACAGTTAAAGTCAGTATTTGAAATTCTAACTTTCTTATTTGTTCTGTTGGTTTAATAAATATAACTTTAGGAAAAAAGTAGAAGCTACAGGGGACTTTCCCTTTTATGTTTCTCAAAAATTTTAAATTTTTCCACTGAAGAATTTGAGAATTTGACTTAGCACATAAACAATCTTTCTTCTGTCTCTAAGTACTGAAAAGTAAGATAAATCAGCATCACTACCATCTATTAAGTGGTTTCTGTAGCTGGTATGGAGCTCATCAGTTTGCATGTTGGACATCTCATTTAATCCCCATCACAATTCAAGAGAGAGGTGTGATCGTTATCTCTGTTCTATAGATGAAGGATGAGGAGTTAAGAGCTTGTCCAAATCATACCAGTAGCACCCCTGATTTCTGCCTCTACAGCACAGCATGGCACGCTTTTGACTCCCACATTCAAAAGCAAGTTTATGCCTTGACTAAAGAGTAAGGGCCGGGGGAGGGGCCAAGAATGGCTGACTAGAAACAGCTGTGGTCAGAGGCTCCCACTGAGAAGAATGAAAACGGTGAGTGAATCCTGCACCAGGAACGGAGGTCTCCAGGTTCTCTCATTTAGACTAACTAGGCAGTTGGTGCAACCCAAGAAAAGCAAGGAAAATCAGGGTGGTGATGGCCAACCTGGGAGCCACATGGGGCAAGGGGAGCTCCCATCCCCCAACCAAAGGAGGCGGTGTGTGATTGTGCTACCCTGCTTGGGAAACCATGCTCTTCCCACAGATCTGTACAACCCGTGGGTCAGAAGAACCCCATCATGAGCCCATGCCACCAGGGCGTTGGGTCCCAAGCACAGAACTATGCAGATTCTCAGTGGCCACTTGGCTGGAAACTGCCTAAGACTACCCAGTTCCCAGGGGGAGGGGCAAGCTCCGTCACTGAGGTTGCCTGCTGCCTAAGACAACTAAGCTCCCAGGTGGAGGGGCAGCAGCCATCACTGCAATTGCAGTCTGCCATTTTTCCCCTGCTGGTGTCAGGGAGATTGGATGGTTTGGACCCAGGAGGAATTGCCGACAGCACAGCACAGTGGCTGCAGCAGATGGTGGCCAAACTGCCTCTTTAGGCCAGACCCTGACCAATCCCTCCTCACTGGGTGGGGCCTCCCTGCAGGAATTTCAGCAACTTCAGCCAGGGATTTAGGGACAGAACTTTGATCTCCCTGGGACTGAGCCCCTGGAGGGAGGGGTGGATTCAGTCTCCATAGATCAGCAGACTTAGTTTTTCCCCCTGCTGGCTCTGAGGAATCTGGGCAGTCTGGATGAGTGGGATTTCCCCTACTACAACACACTCCCTCCACCAAGGGGCAGCCAGAGTGCTCCACTAAGTGGGTCCTGGATCCCATGCCTCCTGACTGGGTGAGACCCCCCAATAGGGGTTGCCAGACACCTTATACAGAAGCATTCCTGCTGGCATCATGTTGGTGCCTCTCTGGGACAGAGATCCCAGAGGAAGGAGCAGGCAGTGATCTTTGCTGTTGTTTAGCCTCTACTGGTGACACCTCCAGGTGCAGGAGGGACTCAGGAAAATAGGGTCTGGAGTGGATCCACAGCCAACCACAGCAGTCCTGTGGAAGAAGGGCCTGACTGTTAAAAGAAAAACAAACAGAAAGCAACAACAACAGCATCAACAAAAAAGTCCCCACAAAATCCCATCCAAAGGTCAAAGCTACATAAACTCATAAAGATGAGAAATAATCAACAAAAAAACACTGAAAACTCAAAAAGCCAGAGTGCCTCTTCTCCTCCAGATGGTTGCAACACTTCTCCAGCAAGGACACAGAACTGGGTGGAGGCTGAGATGGATGAATTGACAGAAGCAGGCTTTAGAAGGTGGGTAATAATGAACTTCACTGAGCTAAAGGAGCATGTTCTAACTCAATGCAAAGAAGGTAAGAACTATTATGAAGCAATACAGGAGCTATTTACTAGTACAACCAGGTTAGAGAGAAACATAAATTATCTGATGGAGCTGAAAAATGCAAGACAAGAATTTTACAATGCAATCACAATTATCAATAACCAAACAGACCAAGCAGAGCAAAGAATTTCAGAACTTGATGTTTATTTTGCTGAAATAAGACAGGCAGACAAGGTTAGAGAAAAAATAATGAGAAGGAATGAACAAAACCTCCAAGAACTATGGGATTATGTAAAAAGACTGAACTTATGACTGATTGGGGTAACTGAAAGAGATGGAGAGAATGAAACCAAGCTGGAAAACATACTTCAGGATGTCATCCAGGAGAACTTCCCCAACCTAACAAGACAGGCCAGCATTCAAATTTAGGAACTCCGGAGAACACCAGTAAGATACTCCATGAGAAGATCAACCCCAAGACATATAATCCTCAGATTCTCCAAGGTCAAAAAGAAGGAAAAAATGTTAAGGGCAGCCAGCCAGCAAGAAAGGCCAGGTCACCTACAAAGAAAAGTCCATCAGACTAACAGCAGACTTCTCAACAGAAACCATACAAGCCAAAAGAGATTGGGGTCCGATATTCAACATTCATAAAGAAAGGAGTTTGCAACCCAGAATTTCATATCCAGCCAAACTAAGCTTCATAAGGGAAGGAGAAGTAAAATCCTTTTCAACAGGCAAATGCTGAGGGAATTTGTCACCACCAGGCCTGCTTTTCAAGAGCTCCTGAAGGAAGCACTAAATATGGAAAGGAAAAACCATTACCAGCCACTGCAAAAACACACTGAAGTACAAAGACCAATGACACTGTGAAGCAGCTATATCAACAAATCTGAAAATAATCAGCTAGCACAATAATGCCAGAATCAAATTCACACATAACAATATTGACCTTAAATGTAAATGGACTAAATGCCCCAATTAAAAGACACAAAATGGCAAGCTGGATACAGAGTCAAAACTCATCAGTGTGCTGTATTCAAGAGACCTATCTCATGTGCAGAGACGTCCATAGGTTCAAAATAAAGAGATGGAGGAAAATTTACCAAGCAAATGCAAAGCAGAATAAAAGCAGGGATGCAATCCTAGTTTCTGACCAAACAGACTTTAAGCCAACAAAGATCAAAAAAGACAAAGAAGGGCATTATAAAATGGTAAAGCGGTCAATTCAACAAGAAGAGCTAACTATCCTAAACATATACTGCAATACAGTAGCACCCAGATTCATAAAACAAGTTCTTAGAACCTACAAAGAGACTTAGAGTCCCACAAAATAATAGTGGGAAACTAACGCTCCAGTGTCAATATTAGACAGATCATTTAGACAGAAAATTAACAAGGATATTCAGGACTTGAACTCAGCTCCAGATCAAGTGTAACTGATAGATATCTACAGAATTCTTCACTCAAAAGCAACAGAATATACATTCTTCTCAGCACCACATGGCACTTACTCAAAAATTTTTTACATAATTGGAAGTAAAACACTCCTCAGTAAATGCAATACAACTGAAATAATAATATGTATCTCTCAGACCACAACAAAATCAAATTAGAACTCAAGATTAAGAAACTGACTCAAAACCACCCAACTACATGGAAATTGAGCAACCTGCTACTGAATGACTTATGGGTAAATAATGAATTTAAGGCAGAAATCAAGAAGTTCTTTGAAACCAATGAGAACAAAGAGACAACAGAGCAGCATCTCTGGGATGCAGCTAAAGCAGTGTTAAGAGGGAAATTTATAGCACTAAATGCCCACATCAAAAAGCTAGAAAGATCTAAAATCAACACCTTAACATAACAACTAAAAGAACTAGAGAACTAAGAGCAATCAAACCCCAAAGCTAACAGAAGACAAGAAATAACCAAGATCAGCATGGAACTGAAGAAGATAGAGACCCAAAAAACCCTTCAAAAAATAAATGAATCCAGGAGCTGGTTTCTTGAAAATATTAATAAAGTAGACCACTAGCTAGACTAATGAATAAAAAAGACAAAAGAATCAAATAGACACAATAAAAAATGATAAAGTGGATATTACCACTGACCTCACAGAAATGAGAACAACCATCAGAGGATACTATAAACACCTCTATGCAAATAAACTAGAAAATCTAGAAAAAAAATGGATAAATTCCTGGACACATACACCCTCCCAAGACTGAACCAGGAAGACCTTGAATCCCCAAATAGACCAATAACAAATTCTGAAATTGAGGAAGTAATAAATAGCTTACCAACAACAACAGCAACAAAGCCCAGGACCAGACAGATTCACAGCCAAATTCTACCAGAGGTACAAAGAGGAGCTGGTACCATTTATTCTGAAACTATTTCAAAGAACTAAAAAGAAGGAACTTCTCCCTAGCTCATTTTATGAGGGCAGTGTTATCCTGATACCAAAACCTGGCAGAGATACTACAAAAAAAAAAAAAAAAAAAAAAAAAAAAAAAAACTTCAGGCCAATATCCCTGATGAACTTCAATGCAAAAATTCTCAATAAAATACTGGCAAACCAAATCCAGCAACCTATCAAAAAGCTTATCACCATGATCAAGTCAGCTTCACTCCCAGGATGCAAGGCTGGTTAAACATATCCAAATCAATAAATGCAATTTATCACATAAACAGAACTAAAGACAAAAACCACATGATTATCTCAATAGATGCAGTAAAGACCTTTGATAAAATTCAACATCCCTTCATGTTAAAAACTCTCAAAAAACTAGGTATGGAACATACCTCAAAATAATTAGAGCCATTTATGACAAACCCACAGACAATATCCTACTGAATGGGCAAAAGCTGCAAGCATTCCCCTTGAAAACTGGCACAAGACAAGGGTGCTCTCTCACACCACTCCTATTCAACATAGTACTGGAAGTTCTGGCCAGGGCAATCAGGCAAGAGAAAGAAATAAAGGGTATTCAAATAGGAAAAGAGGAAGTCAAATTGTCTCTGTTTGCAGATAACATAATTGTATATTTAGAAAACCCCATTGTCTCAGCCCAAAAACTCCTTAAACTGATAAGCAGCTTCACCAAAGTCTCAGGGTACAAAATTAATGCAAAAATCACAAGCATTCCTATACACCAACAATAGACAAGTAGAGAGCCAAATCATGAATGAACCCCCAATCACAATTGCTGCAAAGAGAATACTACCTAGAAATACAGCTAACAAGGGAAGTGAAGGATCTCTTCAAGGAGAACTACAATCCACTCCAGAAGGAAACAAGAGAAGACACAAACAAATAGGAAAGCATTCCATGCTCATGGATAGCAAGAATCAATATCATGAAAATGTCCATACTGCCCAAAGTCCCAAAGTTATTTATAGATTCAATGCTATTTCCATTAAACTACCATTGACATTCTTCACAGAATTTGAAAAAACTATTTCAAAATGCATATGGACCCAAAAAAGAGCCTGTATAGCCAAGACAGTCTTAAGCAAAAAGAACAAAGCTGGAGGCATCACACTACCCAACTTCAGACTATACCACAAGGCTACAGTAACCAAAACAGCATGATGCTAGTACAAAAACAGACACACAGACCAATGGAACAGAATAGAGATCTCAGAAATAAGACTGCATATCTACAACCATCTGATCTTTGACAAACCTAAGAAACACAAGCAATAGAGAAAGGATTCCCTATTTAATAAGTGGTGCTGGGAAAACTGTCTAGCCATATGCAGAAAATTGAAACCGGATCCCTTTCTTACACCTTATACAAAAATTAACTCAAGATGGATTAAAGGCTTAAACATAAACCCCAAAACTATGAAAACCCTAGCAGAAAATCTAGGCAATACCATTTAGGACATAGGCATGGGCAAAGATTTTATGATAAAAATGTCAAAAGCAATTGCAACAAAAGCAAAAATTGACAAATGAGATCTAATTAAATAAAAGAGAGCTTCTGCACAGCAAAAGAAACTATCATCAGAGTGAACAGACAACCTATGGAATGGGAGAAAATTTTTGCGATCTATCTATCTGAAAAAACTCTAATATCCAGAATCTACAAGTAACTTAAATTTACAAGAAAAAACACTCATTAAAAAGTGGGCAAAGGACATGAACAGGCACTTCTCAAAAGAGGACATTTATGCAGCCAACAGACATGAAAAAACCTTAACATCACTGCTCATTAGAGAAATGCAAAACAAAACCACAATGAGATACCATATCATGCCCATCAGAATGGCAGTTATGAAAGTCAAGAAACAACAGATGCTGGTAAGGCTGTGGAGAAATAGGAACACGTTCATATTGTTGGGAATGTATATTAGTTCAACCATTGCGGAAGATGGTGTGGTGATTCCTCAAAGACCTAGAACCAGAAATATCATTTGACCTAGCAATCCCATTACTGAGTATATATGCTCAGAGGAATATAAATCATTCTATTATAAAGATACATGCACATATATGTTCATTGCAGCACTATTCACAATAGCAAAAACATGAAATCAACCCAAATGGCCATCAATAATAGACTGGATAAAGAAAATGTGGTACACATACACCATGAAATACTATGCAGCCATAAAAAGGAATGAGATTATGTCCTTGGCAGGGACATGGATGGAGCTGGAAGCCATCATCCTCAGCAAACTAACACAGGAACAGAAAACTGAACACTGCACATTCTCACTTATAAGTGGGAGCTGACCAATAAGGACACATGGACACAAGGAGGGGAACAACACATAGTGGGGCATATCACAGGGACACTGAGAGAAAGAACATCAGGATAAAAAACTAATGCATGTGGGACTTAATACCTAGGTGATGGGTTGATAGGTCCAGCAAACCACCATGGCACACATTTACCTATGTGACAAACCTGCATGTCCTTTATTGTGTCCTGGAACTTAAAATTAAATTAAACTTAACTTTAAAAACAGAGTAAGGGCCAGCTTGCATCCATATTCTTTCTAGGAACTTTTCTCAATGCTCCAGCCTGACAGACCATTGCCCTTCTCTAGATTTCATAACACCTGTCTATACTAGAGGAGGCAATTATGATGGGGACCTATGATTTCCACCATTACTCATAGTTATTAACCACTAAATTATTACTTAACTCCTTATCTATGTGTGGATTTTTTTTCTCCACATGGACTCTAAGTTTCTTGGGGAAGGATTGTCTGTTACAAGTCTTTGCTTTCCCATAGTGCCTAGCATATTGCTCTGTCCGTATGCAAGACAACCAATTTACTTGAGTTAATGAATAAATAAATTAATAAAGAGCAGCCAGTTATTTTGGAAAATGAAATATATAAATATCTTTTAAAACTCCCTGAAAAGCTCAGAGCAAAGAGGGGAAGGGGCTAAGTGCATAGGCACAGGAGATGCACACTTCTGGGCGCAAGTTCCAGCTCTGCCACTGGCCAGCTTTGTGACCTCAGGCAATGTCAGTCACCTCATCTGTAAAATATGGATAATAACTTAATATCCAGACTAGAGGATTGTCATGAGTGTCAAATGAGATGATATGTGTAAATCCCTTAACCTAATTCCCAGCCTATTTACATAAATCATAGCTATTATAGTCAGACTAGCTCTTATTATTGAATCATGCTTTATTACATGTCAAGAGCCTTTCTGAATATTGTCTTGTGTAATTATTGACAGATGTTTAATGAACACAATGATGTGGTGGGTGCATAGTAGCAAATACATAGGCATAGTCCCTGACCCCATAGGGCCTTTGTCACATAAACAGTGAAATATATAAGACAGCTATTTCTCCCCATTCTACCAACGAGAAAGAAGGACAGAGAGGCATGACTAAGGCTTGTCATTTGGTGACCTGATATTCAAGCTGTACTGTTTCTGCCTGCTTTGGTTTGAATGTGTCCCCTAAAAGTTAATGTGTTGGATGTGTTGGAAACTTAATCTGCAGTGCAACAGCTTTGGGAGGACTAATGCAAGGTGTCATTATTGTGAGAGTGAGTTAGTCATCACAAGAGTGACTTGTTATGAAGCAAGTCTGATCCCTAATGTCTCTGTCTTTTGCATGTGCTCACTTGCCTTCCCACCCTTCCACCATGGGATAGTGAGCAAGAAGGCCCGTCAGAGATGCAGCTGCTCAGTCTTGGACTGTCCAGCCTCCAGAACCATGAGCTAAATAAACCTCTATTCTTTATAAATTACTCAGTTCATGGTATTCTTATAGCAACAGAAAACAGACTAGGATACTGCCTCATAAGATGTTCTTGCCATGACAACCAGGTGGATTGTGAGAGGAATATTCTGTGAGCAGGGCTGTTTCCAAACCAGGGAGATGGTGTTCATTTTAAATATGTTCATGTGTATGGATATTAATTTAGCTATAGCCATTAGCTTTGATTTGTTTGATGTTAAATAAATCTCAACAGACATGATACAGTATAAAATTAAGTACTGTTTGAGTCCTCAGTATATTTGCCATTAATGAGTAATTATGAATACAATTCATAAGGACTGCAAATGTATAATTTGTATGTACATGCCTATGTCAGGATTGGTAGAAAATGTGAAATATTAAGTTACACTGCTGAAGATAGTCTATTACAAGTCTACTGATGAGGTCATTAGTTTTAATTGCCTTTAAGAAGAATCTCACTACCAACATCATCTCCCCATCACCATCTGCCCATAAGATATGCCAAGTATCTGTTTGAATCCCTTCTTTTTCAAACTCTTATTTTAATAATGAATTAAATGTGTCTGTGTTCCTATTTGGTTTAGGTTGTGATCCTTAATAGCCTCTTTATGATCTATGCAATTCTGTAGATGAAATCTACCCATGATTACATTGAATATTTGCTATAGCAATGTTCCAGCAACCCTGGAACAAACTCAAAATTTAGATTCATATTCATTTCAAACTCTGCCAATGTAGAATTTTCTTTCTTTCTGCCTGGACTCTGATGAGAAGCATTTATAACTTCTCCATAGCCAAGTCTGATACCGGGGCCTTGAAAATACGGATCAATCTTGAGTGAACATTCATTCTAGGATTCATAAGGTGGCCCCTTATAACCAAATTTAACCCAGAAATAGCTACTTGCTGCCAAAAATGTAATTTAATAGTGGAAAGGGGATTCAGAAGACCTGCGGCCCTGGCCCTGTCCTTTACCTGTCCTATAACTGCAAGTAAATTTGAGTTTGGTTTCTCTGCTTTCAAAATGGAGATGATGTCTCAGCGGGCCCTTGTAAGAGTCAGATAGAGTCACATTCATGGAAATGTTTCTTGGTGTTCTACAGCTGTGCTGGATCACCTAATTCTTACATATTACCAATGCCTTGCTTTGTCCACTTCCATAGGGAAGGGGAGGTCCCCAGATGACCTACCCTCATTTATCCAAGGAGCAAGTAGCCCACAGTCTACATCACAAATGTGGATTTAGAGTCTCTGTAAAGACAATGGAAACTGGCAACCAAATCTCTATTAAAAAAAAAAAAAAAAAGGCCAGGTGTGGTGGCTCGAGCCTATAATCCTAGCACTTCGGGAGACTGAGGCGGGTGGATCACGAGGTCAGGAGATGGAGAACATCCTGGCTAACACGGTGAAACCCCATCTCTACTAAAAATACATAAAAATTAGCCAGGCATGGTGGCGGGTGCCTTGGGAGGCTAAGGCAGGAGAATGGCGTGAACCTAGGAGGCGGAGCTTGCAGTGAGCCAAGATTGCACCACTGCACTCCAGCCTGGGCAACAGAGCCAGACTCCGTCTCAAAAAAAAACAAAAACAAAAACAAAAAACCAGGCCGGCATGGTGGCTCACACCTGTAATCCCAGCACTTTGGAAGACCGAGGTGGGTGGATCACCAGCAGTCAGGAGTTCGAGACCAGCCTGGTCAACATGGTGAAACCCCACCTGTACTAAAAATACAAAAATTTGTTGGGTGTGGTGGCACATGCCTGTAATCCCAGCTATTCGGGAGGCTGAGGCAGGAGAATTGCTTGAACCGGGGAGGCGGAGGCTGCAGGGAGCTGAGATTGTGCCATTGCACTCCAGTCTGGGCAAAAAGAGCAAAACTCTGTCTCAAAAAGCAAACAAACAAAAAACAATAGTCCATGAAGTAGAAGAACAGGGTAAACAGCAATCAGGAAGGAAATAGAATGAATTTGAAATTATTTACCTGGCTCTTTTCCAAAATCACAGAAAACAACTGGGAAAGACCCTGAGAATCGAAATACCCTCCTCCTTCCCAACTCTCTCCTGTGTATGGTGAGATTTATAGATTTAAAGGCTGTGTAATAGAACATACACGGTCAAGTCTTCATGGGCAAACCGTGGCTTCACTTCGTGACAGCAGTAGGGTTGGCAGTGAAGTGAAAACATCAGCAAAACATTTCCCTTCAAATCTATTCATGGGGACACTAACAGGGCCATTCCACATAGCACATTCTTCTATGTGTGGGGCAAAGGCCACAGATTTATTTATTATTATTATTATTATTATTATTATTATTATTATTATACTTTAAGTTCTAGGGTACATGTGCATAACGTGCAGGTTTGTTACATATGTATACCTGTGCCATGTTGGTGTGCTGCACCCATCAACTCGTCAGCACCCATCAATTTGTCATTTATATCAGGTATAACTCCCAATGCAATCCCTCCCCCCTCCCCCCCCATGATAGGCCCCAGTGTGTGATGTTCCCCTTCCCAAGTCCAAGTGATCTCATTGTTCAGTTCCCACCTATGAGTGAGAACATGCGGTGTTTGGTTTTCTGTTCTTGTGATAGTTTGCTAAGAATGATGGTTTCCAGCTGCATCCATGTCCCTACAAAGGATGCAAACTCATCCTTTTTTATGGCTGCATAGTATTCCATGGTGTATATGTGCCACATTTTCTTAATCCAGTCTGTCACAGATGGACATTTGGGTTGATTCCAAGTCTTTGCTATTGTGAATAGTAAGGCCACAGATTTAGAGGCCACAACGTGAGCATGGCTGAGACCCTGGCAAGAAAGAGTGTGCACAGGTCAGAGGATTCTGGCATCCTCGATCATCAGAAACCAATGACATTTGTCTAGGGTTAACCCAGAGTGAGGCTAGCGCTGGCCAAGTGGAACATCCTGAGCTGTTCTGTGGCTCTCAGGCTGTGGCCTAGTTTGTTGTCTGTCTCAAAATAAGCACCTTGACCTCTTCTCCCTGTGGTGTTTTATTTTAATATGGTAGTTTAACAGTTATTAATATTAAAGTATAATATATGGAGGAAAATTTTAAAATCATAGAAAAATAAAAAGAAAAATTATTTGCATTACATCATAAGCCTTTCAGCATTTTGTTCTCTTTTCTATTTAGCCTTTAAAATATGCAGAGATTTTAAAATAAAACTGGACTCAGTTTGCATTTTCAGTGTTCTGTTTTGATTTTTTACTTATCATTATGTTGTGGACATTCTTCTAAGTCATTAAACATTTTTCAGAAATAACATTTTTAATGTATCATAGGGCTGTCTTATGATGGCTGCCAGCATGGATTATGAAAGCATTGTTCTTAGGACAAGACTATTTCCAAACCAGGGAAATGATGTCCATTTTAAGCATGTTCATGTACGCAGATGTTAATGAAACTGTGGCCATTAGCTTTGACTTGTTTGGTGCATAGTACAGGTCAGATATCCCTTATCGGAAATGCTTATGAACAGAAGTATTTGAGATTCTGGATTATTTTGTTTTTTGGAATATTTGCATTATATTTACTGGGTCAACATCCCTAATTGAAAAATCTGAAATGGCCTTTGGAGCATTATGTCAGTGCTCAAAAAGTTTCAGATTTTTAAGCATTTTGAAATTTTGAATTTTCAGATTTGGGATGCTCAACCTATAGTCCATTGCATGACTATACTGTATTTTTATTAATCATTTCTCTCTATCATGAGTTGTTTAGATTCCTTCATCTGTTTCTGTACAAATAAACACTGCTATGTTTTATTTAATATTATAAATAAAAGTGAAACAGATTAGTTATTGTTATTTCTAACAGTGGCATATATTTTAAATATGTAAAAGTAGCAACAGTGTGGCTTGATGCAAAAATAAGCCAACAGAGTAAGGAAATAGAAAAGACAGCCAAGGAAAATATCCTAATATATATAATGTATTGAATGATAAAAAATGTATCACATCAAGGTTAAGAGTTAAAGCCAGTAAAATTAAAAACAAAAATCACAAATCAGTGGGGGAGTGATTATTGAACAAACAATGCTGGGAAAACCTAAACTCATACTATATCAGCGGAATAAATTCTACATGGAATAATGAATTAGATCTTAAAATTGAAATCATGAAAATACCAGAATAGAACCTTAATGACTAATTGTTCTTAGAGTTTAAAAAGACTATCAAAGCAATGAAAGAAATAAGGAAAAAGTGATACATTTGCCTCCATAAAAATATATAACTTAGGCCAGGCACAGTGGCTCACGTCTATAATTCTAGCACTTTGGGAGGCTGAGGTGGGTGGATCACCTGAGGTCAGGAGTTTGAGACCAGCCTGGCCAACATGGCGAAACCCCATCTCTACTAAAAATAGAAAAATTAGCTGGAGGTGGTGACACATGCCTGCAATCCCAGCTACCTGGTAGGCTGAGGCAGGAGAATCACTTGAACCCAAAAGTCAGAGGCTGCAGTGGGCCGGGATCACGCCACTGCACTTTAGCCTAGGCGACAGAGCAAGACTCTGTCTCAAAAAAAAAAAAAAAAAAAAAAAACTTAAAAGAAAGAAATGCATATGTATTTTTTTGCTTCTGTATGTATGGTGGATGAGCAGTAGATAAAACAAATTCACTCTTCTAAAGGAGCCCACATTCGAATGGAGGAAGGTAGGCAAAAATATATATATTCAGAAATAGGGTACTGGAAGAGAGAATGAGTATACTTATTTTCCTTTCTCAGTTGTAATCATCTGACAGGTATAGATCCTGACTTTAATTGTATTTGTAACTACCATCAAGTTTTTTCAGACAGTCTTTAAGTTATGGTCCTGTAATGATCAAAGGCAAAAATGAAGTACTGCCTTTCATTTCCTGTTTACTATGCTTCTTCCTTCTCTCTATTCTTGTCCTCTGTTAATATAGGTTGTGATTGTGTACATATATTACATTATAAAATTATTGCTTTATCTTTCCTTTCAATAAATATATTTGAACATTTTATTTTTGTAATCAGATTTTCTTTTGAATTTAACTTTTAAGCTAATTTTAGGATTTACTACAGACACATTTTTCCCATTTTAAGTACTTAGCTTTTATTCTTATCATGCTTAAAATTGATATACATCTTCAAGAGTTCTTTTTTCACCAAATAAGTAAAGATATATTTTTTCTGAGTTCTTGTCTTTGTGGTAATGTCTTTCTTTTAGTTTTTCACATAACCAGCAACTTGGCCTTGGAAAATCCCTGGGAGCAAATCCTTTGTCTTCATATCTCCTTAGTTGTTACTTCTTTGTGTTTTAGTCTTTAGCATTATAGAGGGAAAAAAATCATACCAGTTTTTAATCCTTTAGAGGTCATCTATTTTTCTTTTTACTTTTATTTCTAATTTGATTTGTTTTCTTGTTTTAAACACTTGTACAATTTTATATCTATTCTTGCAATTCAATAAAGGGCCAGGATATTTTTAAACATGAGTCTATTTGTATTAACATTACCTGATACATGGCAAATCTTCTCTATATAAGTATCTATTGTCTTGCACCTCAGGAAAGTTTGTTCCTTTTTATGTCTTTATTATTTTAGTTTTAGGGGTTTTCTCTTCCTTTGGGAAACCTACGACACTTTAGTTCAGTCTTATTCATTTACCTTCTGCATCTTGTATCTTTTCTTTTATTATTTTGGTGTCTTTGCCTTTTCCTATGCTTTCTGGAAGAGCAACTCACTTTCTTCCTGAATATCCTTGATTTAGTTTTTATGTAAATTTTGTTCTTTCTTGCCTCCAGTTCAAGTTTTAATTAGACCCTTCCGTTTCCTTCTTAGTTTATCTGATTACCTTGGCTCCTGAGCTTATTCCTCCCAGCGGCATTCTATTTCTGTTTCAAAAGGCCAAGTCATTTTATAAATCATTAAATATGTCTGATAAATTTCTAAAAAGGTGTTTTGATATCAGGAGTGAATCAGAGTGATGCATTTCCTTTGGGCTTTCAGAATGATTTTTCTTCTTACTCATTTTAAAGCTTAAAAAAATTGTTGGGTCTTACTGCGTTTCTTAATTTTTCCTGAAACAGAGAGCTAATATAGGGCTGGTGTTCTACAGACAAGGCCTGTCCTGTCTTGTCTGCTCACCTGGTATCCCCCACACAGTACATGGCCAGACACATAGTCGGCACACGATTATCCGCTGAATGAATGATTGGCTAGGGAAAGCAATTCAACTAGTTTTCATCTTAGACATATGCTTTTAAAAACCTTGTATAACAGAATCAAAATAAAGGAAGGGAGTTTTATTCCTTGGGTTGGAGGGAATTTATCCCTCAGCTGATGGCTCAGTGAACACAGCAAATGGGTGATTTGTCACCATCATCTTGCTCGGATGTATTTTTCTATACTTTCCCCTGTCCATTGCCAAGAGACAATAATGCATCTTTCAAAGGTCTGGACCACAGGTATCTTCAGAAGTGTCTGCCCTGCGCAGCCTGTGGACAATTATTCAAGTCATTGGAGGTAGCTGGCCCAGTCAGGAAGGCCGTCTTCCTCACAACCAAGGCTTGGGCTTGACACCTTGTACATCCGGCATAAAGAAACTGTTTGCTTCAGGCCCCAAGGCAGACACAAAACAAGCATTACCCACAAAGGGCGGCTGGGAGGCAGTTTGTCTGTTATCTGTGAGGAGGACAGAAGCTCAAGCTACCCACAAAACCTGGCTGGCTCATTTTATTAGATACTCCCCACCCCCACCGCCTCCCCCCGACTCCCCACCACTTCCTGACTCTCTCTCTGTCTCTCTCTCTTACATTCCTCATCGGAGCCCTGTCTAGGAAAGTCCAGGAGGCATACACATGCCTAGTGGGCCTTGTATTGTGGTGACCATTACAAAGAAATGTTTTAAAGACTTTCTTAAGGGAAGTAAAGGATTTTGCAGTATCCCATTTGCAGGGAAAGGCCTGTTCTGTGCTGGCACCTGCTCCTATGTTTCTTCTAGGCGCCTTTGAAGGGGTCTCTAGAGCCCGTGAAGAAGGCACATCCGATGTGTGGGAGGAATCAGTGCAAGAGGGTGCAGAGGTCCGGGAGGAGCCTCCAGAGGGAAAAGCAGCCGCAGCAGGAGTGGGAGGGTCTCCGGCAATGTTTGTAACACCTCCTTTGGATGTTGATTCTGCCTAAGGTGCATGATGTTCTGCAGTGGAAATGGATTGGCTCCCAGCTTTGCTCAGACCTTCAGACATTATTCTCTCAGACAGATCAGAAGCTACAGTCAAGTCAGAATGGGAGGGAATGTGTCTGGGTGCCAGGTCCAGCCATTAGGGCCCTTCTCGGCATGACTCCATGCTTTCTTCTGGCCTTAACTCCAATGCTCCTTTATACATTGCCTTAAACTACAGTAAAACTCAGGAGCTAAGCACAACCTTACTTTTCAACTTCCATTTTGAGTAGGGTAGAGAGAGACCTTCACTTGTTGCCTTGGCCTGGAATACCCTCTCCCTCTTCCCCACCCACCTATCAAAATATTTTCTTTCCACCATTACAAACTTTAGTAAATAGCCTGGGTTTTCCCAGACTAGTCTAACCTGCGTACAGATAAGGGTTGGTTTTCCTCATCATTTCTTTCCTTTGGGAAAGGCTTAACACAGAATATTAAATTCTGTTCTGCTCACATTTTACATGCAGTGGTGTGTCCATCCTTGTCATTTTTACCCTCTCAATACAAACCTTATGTACTTAGAGGCTGAATTAATAGCAAGCTACATCTAAAAATAAGAGAAATTAAAGCTCAATATTAGAAGACTTTAGGAATAAGATAACCCTTTTAATAGCATATTGCTGAGCTTTTACTAAACACCTATTACTGTGTTATTATTATTTGTGTTATTATTTTTCTAGGTAGGATTAATAAAAATGCTGATATCTGTCCTGACAAGAGCAGAGGGAAGAGTGTATGCTTGAACCATCTTTATGTTAAGAGCACAATAAAATTCATGGCTTATAGTTTCCAAAATATTGCCATGCTCATTCTATGAACTGATTCCATAAGCAAGTCTGTTGCTACCCATTTCCTTATACCTCTTGCTCCACCCCTGGCTCTTTCCTTCCTTTCCTAGGCTACGCCCATTTCTCTCCAACTGTTCTTACAGTTGTGACCTCCTCCCCCAACTCCATCCATTTTCTCATTGCAGCCGGAGTGACTTTCCAACATGCAATAACTCTGTCTTCTGTATGGCCAGCCTCGTGTTAATAAGACTCTCTACTGCAATACAGTGAATCAGTTTCATCTGTGCAGCAGGCAGGAAGAACCCACTGGGCAATTACAGGGCCAGGTACATAGTTGGTGCTTAATATATACTTATTGAACAAAAAGGTGCATGACTTAATATATAAATATGTGAAATATAGCTTCCTGGCTGGGCATGGTGGCTCACGCCTGTAATCCCAGCACTTTGGGAGGCCGAGGTGGGCAGATCACCTGAGGTCAGGAGTTTGAGACCAGCCTGGCTAACATAGTGAAACCCCATCTCTACTAAAAATACAAAAATTAGCCAGGCATGGTGGTGGGTGCCTGTAATCCCACTACTCGGGAGGCTGAGGCAGGAGAATTGCTTGAACCCAGGAAAGGGAGGTTGCAGTGAACTAAGATCACGCCACTACACTCCAGCTTGGGCAGCAGAACGAGACTCTGTCTCAAAAAAAAAAAAAAAAAAAAAAAAGCTTCCTGAGGTGAGCAAAGCAAATGCTATGATTTTTAGTCTACTAACCCACAACCAGCAGGCCAGGGGTTTTGCTGAATGTCACGCAACTTCTATGAACAGGAGAAGCTTTAGAACACAAGATTTAAACCTCTTAGATTGGTGAGTTTCCTTCCACATCTTCTTAGATCAGAGCAACATTTACTTCCACTTTTCTACCTTGGCTGTATGTTTCTCCCAAAGTAAAAGAAGGACACTGGAAATAATTCTACCCTCTCCTGTGAAGACAGCATCAAAGTTGTCAGGAGACCAAATTCATGTAATATGTGATCAGTCAATGAGTTATCTCTACTGTTTAGGAACAGCATCAACAATGGCGCACTCATTCCAATGCATCATTTTTGTGTGTCTGCAATGCATTGTACCAAGTCTGTGCTTTAAAATCGTGTTTTTAAAAGTTGTCACTCTTTTATTTTAAAGTTGTCATTCTTGTCTCCTTGTAAGACTTTTGCAAGTGTCATTTCTTCTGCTTAAAATTCAGCCTCCCTATTGTATATTTTGGCTTTTGAGTATTTTTACATCTTACCACATCAGTGTCAATGCCTTAACAAAGCACATCAGCCAGAAGGTGAGTATTTGAGCATCTATTCAGAGTCAATGCCATGCCCACTGTTGTAAAGAACGTGAGAGATACCGAGATAGCTTTACCATCAAATACTGGACCACCCAGGAGTGGAAGCTAACTAATTTCTAAGTAATTGCTCAACCAGAGATCTATAAGAAAAAGAAAAAAAAAATGACCAATTGTTGAACATATTTACAAAGGTCTTACAAGTGAGACACAAAAGACAACTTTTAAAAACACGATTTTTAAGCACAGACTTGGTACACTGCATTGCAGACACACAAAAATGATGCATTGGAATGAGTGCATCATTGTTGACGCTCTTCCTAAGCAGTAGAGGTAACTCACTGACCAATCCCATGTTACATGAATTTGGTCTCCTGACAATTTTGATGCTGTCTCCACAGGAGAGGGTAGAACGACCAGTTAGAATTCCCTTCCATCAGCTGGACATGGTGGCTCACGCCTGTAATCCCAGTACTTTGGGAGGCTGAGGCAGGCAGACCACTTGAGGTCAGGAGTTCAAGACCAGCCTGGCCAACATGGTGAAACCCTGTCTCTACTAAAAATATAAAAATTACCCAGGCATGGTGGCGTATGCTTGTAATCCCAGCTACTCAGGAGGCTCACTTGAACCTAGATGTGGAGGCTGCAGTGAGCCAAGATCGTGCCACTGCACTCCAGCCTGGCTGACAGAGTGAGACTTCTCCGTCTCAAAAAAAAAAAAAAAAAAAAAAGATTTTGCTTCCACCACTACTACCACTATAGACTTGATGTGATGAGGGCCCTTCCCCATGATAAGAGGAGGACTCAGGTCTATAAGAGAAATGGATTTCACAGGAGGCACAGCAGGACTTGGCAATGAGTTGCAGGTGCAGAGCTGAAAGACAGGGACGGTCTGTGTTGTCTGTCAGGCTGCAAGCTCCATGAGGGCAGGAACTGAGTCATTTCTACTGACCATTGCATTCCCAGTACCTGGCCCAGGCCCACTGCATAAGGGGCATTCAATATATATTTTCCAATGAAGAAGTGATTAAGTGGAGATTAGGGATGAGAGGGGTCCCAGAGAGCTCTTATGTTCTAAATATGTGTAATGGGAAAAATGGTGGTGCTATTTACTGGGAAGTAGAATCCGGAACTGGAATTGAAATGAAGCTGACTTTGGAGGAGAAATGACAAGGTGCACATTAGACTCAATCTGGTGATGTCAGGTTATCTGCGTAACCGGGACTTCCAGTCTCCAAACAAGGTAGACAAGAGGCAGGTAGCAAGTAAAAGAATAGCATAGTCAGAGTAACACTTGAATGAAAGTCAGGAAACCCAATTTCATCTCTGTCTTAGTCACCAATTTACTTCCCTTTTCCGGATGTTTGCTTATCTATACAATAATGAGGTTGTATCAAACAGGTGCTAAGGACCACTTTAGGACTAGAATTCTAGATTGTAGAGGATTCTATGCTAGGCAGGCTATGGTGAGTGATGCTCAAGATGACCCTTCAGAAGTAGGTGATGGATGAGTTAGACAGGTGAGTGTAATGGTGACCAATAGCAAGCTCAAACCCACGCACGGTGGGACCATGAACAGTTCCCTCCCCTGGCGGTTTCTTCTAGGCAGAGCATCATGGAAGCCCTGAAGGCCACAGATCATCTAGGCCAGGATTTTTCCACAAAGTATGTTCTAGAGGTGAGGTGTTAATGGATGTTTATACATACTTAAATGACGTTCTATGCTCAAATAAATTGAAAAATACTATGTTAAAAGGCATTTTTCTTCTGGACTTTTAAAATAGCCCTTAATATGCTCATTTTCTCTCTAGGATGCTAATATACTGAATACACTTCCTTTAAAAAAAAAATGAAAGATGTTGTAATCAGGCAAATCTCAGCATGCAGGATGGGGCAGCTGACTCCCCACAGCCTTGCTGAGAGCCCTTGATGACACTTGTCAGTGCAGTGAGATGGCTCCTGGTGGAGCCACTGAGGATGAAGATCAGGAGAGAAAACCACATACTGTCTCCTGGACACCAAGCGCCTCTCAAAGGCTAAAGGAAGCTTCCGTCGTTCTGGTGTGCATATCTGCCCCTGTATCCCAAGAAGAGATCGGAGCATGTGGGTGTTCCAGCTTCCAAACATACTGGGCTCCCACTGGTGAGATGGTATTAGCTACTTACTTATATTCACCTCCACACCCATGTCCTCTGCCCTACCAAACTGCCCCTTTGCTCATTTCTCGTTCTGTGGGCACTTACATTTTTGTAGCATAAAGTAATGAGGACTCTGAGGACTTCCACTTCCCAGAGCCAGGATTAATTTAAGTTTTGTCACCAGGCAGCAAAATTCCAAAGATTACTGTGCACTTGCATTCAGCTGGAGGCACGCTCAGAAAGTGTTCTTTTGTGCCTTTAGCACGTGTGGCAGGGGCGCTGGTTGGGGCTGGACATTTACTTGCTGTTTGATTGCTGACTGTGTCACTGTTTCCTGATGATTTTTGGCATGGGATAAATGCTGTTAGTCAGAAGCAAAACTTCCTCCGTGAGAGCTACTTGTTAAATCCAATCAACAAGCATTGGTCAGGCACTTATTGAAGTGGATCCCTGCTAATCTGACCCTCTCCCACTGTATGCAATTCCAATAGCTACTTATCATCATTCCCATAGAACTCTGAGAGGGCGGAAAGCCTATGGATACAAGATTTTCTCTCTGAAAGTGCAAATTGCATTTTTAGAGAGAGACAAGCAGCTGTGACATCCTGGGTGGGACACAGAGGGTGGGTGGAGGACTGTGGGAGGAAATGATATGCATGCCCTGTAATGGTGTCTGATGTTGCTCCCGAATAGTGAGAGGATTTGTATTAGACATGGCTCCCACTCATCAACTGTGGTCTCACTGAGGGGATAGCATTGTTTGGTTCATCTGTGTCCCCTGGCCCCACCACATAGTAGGAGGTCAATAATTTTTTTTGAGACAGAGTCTCAAAAGACAGAGTCTCAAGACAGCTTGCTCTGTCACCCAGGCTGGAATGCAGTGGCGTGATCTCGGCTCACGGCAAGCTCCACCTCGCATGTTCATGCCATTCTCCTGCCTCAACCTCACGAGTAGCTGAGACTACAAGTGCCAGCCACCACGCCATGCTACTTTTTTTTTTTTTTTTGTATTTTTAGTAGAAATGGGGTTTCACCATGTTAACCAGGATGGTCTTGATCTCCTGACCTCGTGATCTGACAGCCTCAGCCTCCCAAAGTGCTGGGATTACAGGTGTGAGCCACCATGCCCGGCCTGAATTTATAATGAAACCAGCAATGTATAAATGTCTCCTTTTCTTCACATTCTCCACACTTGTTATCTTTCATCTTTTTGATAATAGCCAGTCTAACAGATGTTATGTAAAATATTGTTATGGTTTGAATTTGCAATTCTCTGATGATAAATGATGTTGAGCATTTTTTTTTTGGTGTATCTGTTGTCCATTCTTTTGAGAAATGTCTACTCAAGTCCTTTGCTCATTAAAAAAAAATTTAGATTTGAGGCTACATGTATACAGGTTTGTTACATGAATTTATTGCATAATGCTGGAGTTTGGGAGTTAGTGAATGCAGAGCCTAACAGGTAGTTTTCCAACTCTTTCCCCATCCTTTTGGAGTCCCCAGTGTTTATTGTTTCCATTTTTATGTCCATGTGTACCCATTGTTTAGCTCCCACTTGTAAGTAAGAACATGTGGTATTTGATTTTCTGTTTCTGCATTAATTCACTTGAAACGATGGCCACCAGCTACATCCATGGTGCTGCAAAGAACATGATTTTATTCTTTATATGGCTATAAGGTATTCCGTGGTGTATATGTACCACATTTTCTTTATCTAAGCTACTGTTGATGGGCATCTAGTTTTGTTTTCTTATTATTGAGTAGTTTAAGTTCCTTGTACATTTCAGGTATTAGCTTCTTGTCCAGAGAATAATTTGCAAATACTTTCTCCCATTCTGTGGCTTGTCTCTTCACTCTGTTGATTGTATCCTTTTCTGTGCAGAATCTTTTTAGTTTGTTGAATCCCCATTTGTCTATTTTTGGTTTTGGTGCCTGTGCTTTCGAGATCTTATCCAAAAGTCTTTGCCCAGACCTATGTCATGGAGATTTTCCCCTGTGTTTTCTTCTAGAAGTTTCATAGTTAGGGTCTTACATTTAACTCTTTAATTCATTTTGAGTTGAATTTTTAATATAGTAAAATATTAGGGTCTGATTTCATTCTTCTGCATGTGGATATCTAATATTTCCATTACAATTTATCAAAACCTTTCCTCTCTCCATTGTGTGTTCTTGCACCTTTGTCAAAAATCAGTTGGCTGTAGATGCATGAGTTTATTTCTGGGTCTTCTATTTAAGTCCATTGGTCTATTTGTCTGTTTAAATGCCACTACCATGCTGTTTGGATTACTATAGCTTTGTAGTATATTTTGAAGTCAGGTAGTTTGATGCCTACAGTTTTGTTCTTTCAAAAATTCTTTGACTATTTAGGACCTTTTGAGGTTCCACACAAAGTTTTGGATTATTTTTTCTATTTCTGTGTAGAAAGCTATTGGTATTTTAATAGGAATTGCATTGAAACTGGAGGTTTTGGGGAGTACCATGGATATTTTAACAATATTGACTTATCTAATCTGTAAACTTAACACATCTTTCCATTTATTTGTCTTCTTCACTTTCTTTCTTCAATGTTTAATAGTTTTCAGTGTAGAGCTCTTTAACCTTGTTGGATAAACTTATTCCTAAGTATTTTTTGGTAGCTATTATAAATAAAATTCCTTTCTTGATTTCTTTTTTAGATTATATGCTATTAGTGTATAGAAATGCTACTGAATTTGTATGTTAATTTTGTATTCTGTAACTTTACTAAATTTGTTCATTAGTGCTAGTAGGTTTTCAGTGGAGTCTTTAGGGTTTTCTATGTATAAGATTATGTCATCTGCAAACATGGAAAATTAACTTCATCCTTTACAATCTCTCATGCCTTTCCATCTCTCATGCCTAAGAGAAAGAAATAAAAGGCATTTCTCTTGCTCTGGCTAAGACTTCCAGTACTATGTTAAATAGAAGTGATAAAAATGGACATTCTTGTTTTGTTCTAGATCTTAGAGGAAAAACTTCTAGCTTGTCTCCATTCAGTATGATATTGGCTGTGGGGTTGCCATTTATGATCTTTGTTGTATTGAGGTACATTCTTTCTGTATCTAATTTGATTAGAGTTTTTATCATGAAGGATGTTGAGTTTTGCCAAATGCTGTTTTTGCATCTATTGAAATAATCATATGGTTTTTGTTTTCATTCTCTTAATGTGGTGTATCATATTTATTGATTTGCATATGTTGAAATATCTTTGCATCCATTGGATGAATCCTATTTGGTAATGGGAAATGATCTTTTTAATGTGCTTTGGGATTTGGTTTGCTTGTAGAGTCATGCATTGCATAACAATGTTCCAGTCCATGATAGACTACAAATATGACAGTGGTCCCATAAGATTATAATGCCATATTTTTACTGTACCTTTTTATGTTTAGATACACAAATATATACCATTGTGTTACAGTTACCTACAGTGTTTATTACAGTAACGTTCTGTGCATATTTGTCACCTAGATGCAATAGACTATATTGTGTAACCTACATATGTAGTGAGTTATACCATCTAGGTGTGTTTAAGTACACTCTATGATGTTTGCATGACAATGAAATCATCGAACTACATATTTCTCAGAATGTGTCCTTTTTGTTAAGGGATGCATACTGTATTTTGTTGAAAATGTTTGCATCTATCTTCATCAGGGATATTGGCCAATAGTTTTCTTATATTATTGTGTCCTTGTTAGGTTTTAGTATCGAGGTAATGCTGGCCTCATAGAATGAGTTTGAAAATATTAATTCATTTTAATCTTTTGAAATAGTGTAATAAGAATTGTATTAGTTTTACTTGAAATGTTTTGTAGACTTCAGCAGTGAATTCTGGCTTCTATCAGGTTTTGGGCCTTTCTTTGATGGAAGACTTTTTATCACTGATTTAGTCTCATTATGCATTGTTAGCCTATTCACACGTTCTATTTCTTTATGATTCAATCATGGGGGGTTGAATGGGTCCAAAAGTTTATCCACTCCTAGGTTATCCAATCTGTTGGTATTTAATTGTTCATAATAGTCTCTTATTATCCTTTGAATTGCTATGGTATTAGTTGTAATGTTTCCTTTTTATCTCTGATTTTATTTATTAGAGCCTTCTCTCTTTTTTCTTAGTTATTTAGACTAAGGTTTGCCAATTTTGTATTTGCAAATAACAAATTCTCCATTTCATTGATCTTTTGGATAGTTTTTCATCTGTTTTATTTATATCTGCTCATATCTTCATTTTTTCACTTTTTCTCTTAATTTTGGGTTTAGTTTTTTCTAGCTTTTTGGAGTACAACGTTAGGTTGTTTATTTGAAATCTCTTTTCTTTATTGATATCAGCATTTATTGCTATAAGCTTCCCTCCTAGAATTGCTTTTACTGTATCTTACAGGTTTTGGTATGTTGTGTTTCCATTTTCATTTGTTTGAAGACATTTTTAAATTTCCCTTTTAATTTCTTCATTGTCCCATTGGTTGCTCAAGAGCATATTATCTAATTTCCCTGTATTTGTAAAACTTCTGAAGTTCTCGCCTGTTATTAATTTCTAGTTTTATACTATTGTGGACAGAAACAAATAAATTATTATTTATTTATTTTTTCAATCAATTTTTCAATATTTTATTTATTATTTCAATCTTCTTAAATTTGTTAAGACTTGTTTTGTGGCCTAACCTATAATCTATCCTGGATAATGTTCCATGTGCAGTTGGGAAAAATGTATATTCTGCAGCTGTTGGATAGAATGTTCTATAAATATCTGTTAAGTCCTTTGGGTCTAGAGTGCAGTTTAAATACAATGGTTTTTTTTTGTTAATTTTCTATCTGGATGATCAATCCATTGCTGCAAGTGAGATGGTGATGTCTACTGCTATTGCTGTATTTCAATCAGCCTGTGCCTTCAAATCTGTTAGTATTTGCTTTATATATATAGACTGTTCCTGATCTATGATGATTTGACTTAACAATTTTTTGACATTATGATGGTGTGAAAGTGATTCACATTCAGTACACTCCTTGTCTAATGATGGAAAATATTGTAAGTAAAAAACACACTTTCAACTTACAGTATTTCCAGTGTATGATGGTTTTATTGTAACTCCATTGCAAGTTGAGAAGCATTTGTATTTAGGTCCTCTGATGTTGGATAGACATATATTTACAATTAGTATATTCTCTTGCTGAATTGACCCCTTTTATTACTATGCAATGAGCTTCTTTGTCTCTTTTTACAGCTTTCAATTTGAATTCTATTTTATGTAATTTAAATATAGCTACTTCTGCTCTTTTTTGATTTTCATTTGCATGGAATATCTTTTTTCCATCTCTTTACTTTCAGTCTGTGTGTTCTGACAGGTGAAGTAAGTCTCTTGTAGGCAGCATGTATTTGGGTCTTGTTTGTTTATCCATTAGCCACTTTATGTCTTTTATTTGGATAATTTAATCCATTTATATTCAAAGTAATTATTGATAGGTAAGGACCTACTAGTATCATTTTGTTCATTGCTTTCTAGTTGTCTTGTAGATCTTTTCTTCCTTTCTTCCTCTCTTACTATCTTCCTTTGTGGTTAAGTGATTTTCTCCAGTATTATGTTTTGATTCCTTACCTTTTACTTTTAGTGTATCTATTATAGGTTTTTGTTTTGTGATTAAAATGAGGCTTACAAAAACCATCTTATAGATATAACAGGTTATTGTAAGCTGATATGAAATTAACTTTGAGTGCCATAAAAAAGTCTACATTTAACACCACCCACCACATTTTGATCTTTTACTGCCACAATTTCCATCTCTTTATACTGTATACCACTTAAATCATTTTAGTTTTAAAAATAATTTTATCTTTTAACCTTCATACTAAAGGTATAAGTAATTTAAACATCATTGTTACAGCATTAGAGTATTCTAAATTTGACCATGTAATTACAGGTACCAGTGAGTTTTATACTTTCAAATGTTTTCTGTATTACTCATTAGTATGCTTTTCTTTCAGCTTGAAGAACTCCCTTTAACATTTCTTGCAAGATGCATCTTGTGATGAACTCACTCAGATTTTGCTTGTCTGGGAAAAATCTTTCTTTCTCTTTCATTTTTGAAGAACAGCTTTGATGGATATAGTATTCTTGGTTTGAAGTTTTGCTTTTTTATTTTGTCTTCAGCACTCTGAAAATATTATTCCATTCTCTCCTGGCCTGTAAGGTTTCTGCTAAGAAATTTGCTGATGGTCACGTTGACACTCTTTTGTATATGATATGCATCTTCTCTGTTGCTGCTTTCAGAATGTATCAGATTTTTTTTCTTTGACTGCTTTTTCCTTTTTTTTGAGACAGGGTCTAGCTCTGTCACCCACACTGGCATGCAGTGGTGTGATCATGGCTCACTGCAGCCTCAACCTCCTGGGCTCAAGCAATCCTCCCACCTCAGCCTCCCAAATAGCTGAGACTACAGGTGTGTGCCACCATGCCCAGGTAATATTTTTATTTTTATTTTTTGTAGAGATAGGGTCGCACTATGTTGCTCAGTCTGGTCTTGAATTCCTGGTTTCAAATATTCCTCCTGCTTTGGCCTCCCAAAGTAATAGGATTATAGTCATAAGCCACAGCATCCAGCCCTGTCTTTGATTTTTTTATTTTTATTTTTTATTGTATGTGTTGGTACACTTGTCTTTCGGCTGAATTTGGAGACTTCTGCTTCTCATTTCTGGGCATTTGCATCTATCCCTAGATTATGGAAATTTCCATCCATTATTTCTCTAAATACGCTTTCTGGCAATTTTCCTCTTTCTTCTCCTTCTGAAACTCCTATTACATACAAGTTTGGTCTCTTGATGGTGTCTCATAATTTCCATAGACTTTACTCATTCTTTTGTCTGTTTGCTCCTCTGACTGGATAATTTCAAATGTTCTGTTTCCCTGCTCACAAATTCTTTCTTCTGCTAGATTGAGTCTACTGTAGAAGTTTTCTATTAAATTTTTCAGTTCAGTCATTGTTTTCCTTATCTCTAGGATTTCTACCTGGTTCTTTTTTATTGTTCCTATTTCTTTGTGAATCTTCCCACTCTTTTGCATATTATTTTCCAAATCTCACTAACTCTTCTTTCTGTATATTCTTGTAGTTTGCTGAACTTCTTTATTAATGTAATTCTGAATTCTTTGTCAGTCATTTCATAGATCTTTATTTGGGGAAGCATACATTATTGCAGCTTTTTAAGTTTCTTTTGGAGGTGGCATGATTCTTTGATTCTTTGTAATCCTTGTGCCATTGTGCTATTGTCTGTGCATTTGAGGAAACAGGCCTCTCTTCTGACATTTGCCAATGTCCTTTGGCCAGGATAGAGCTTCCCTACTTAGTCTAGCCTGTGATTATTGGAAGGGCCTGCTGATGATGACCCCAGGCAGGCAGAACTTGTTATGGGTTCTCTAGACGGCTGGGCCACTGGCTTTGTTCTGATGTCAAATGGGGCTACTGGCTGGGCTCCAATCACCAGTGAGACCACCAGCTGGCTCTACTATCAGGCAGAGCTGCTGGCTGGGTACTGTGATGGCCTCTGGCCAGGCCTGTCACAAGATGTATTTCCTGGCTGGGCAATTCCAGGATTTGGGATCTTTAGTTGGACAGGGATGCAGGTTGAGCTTCAAGTTTAGAAAGAGTCACTTCTCTGGATAGGCAGAACCTGGGGTTATGTTTCTTAGACATAAGCAGTTGAGGATTGTGTCCTTGTCTATGTGGAGCTGTGGGGTGGACTTTTGACTGAGTTGAGTCGCTGTTTGACCTCCTGGATCAAGCAGGACTGGCCTCTACATTTCTTAAAAATGCATGGAAGTAGGAATTTCCCTA